>NC_135659.1:55930760-57289971 GCF_964188315.1 Podarcis muralis
GAGCACAACAAGCACAAAAATAAAACTCGGCTTGGGAACAAGGAGTTCCCGGCCCGAGAGAACAGAACATCGCGGCGGGCTGGGCGGAGAGTCAAAAATCAGCTCGTGCGCGTCTTGCAAGTTCCACCCAGGCGGGGCTTCTCCTCCCCCCCCCCTCGCCTCTTCCTGTCTTCAGGCTCGGCGAGCGAAGCGAAAACCCGCAGCCTCCTCTCTTTTTTTACCCCCTACTATAGGAAAGGCAGCCCCGCCGGGAACACTCGAGGGCTTGGCCTGGCCCTCTTACATCAGCCCCGGCGGGAGCGAGCGAGCGAGCGACTGCCACTGAGTCACAGCCGCCGCCTGACTACCTCTCCCCCCCCCCCCCCGCAAAGCCGAGCGGTAGTCGCCGCCTCCTGCAAGCCGGGACATGCCCCGGCAGGCTCTCCTGGTCGTGCAAAGTCACCGTCCGGCTGCCGGCTCGACAGCGCCCCCTCTCGCAAGGCGCAGGAAGGGCCCGCAACCCTCCGCAAAGGGCTTGGGCTGCGTGGGGCATCGCCATTACCCAAGCGCTGCGATGAAGCCCAGATCCTTTCATGGTCCTAAGGTGCTCTCCCTTCTCTCTGCCCCACCCCGCGCCCTCTCCAAATGTTCACCCTCGCTTCCAAAGGTTGCTTTGCAAGGCCCTCCTGCTCCTTGCGCCGAGCGGGGCCCGAGACTTCTGCCCCGACAGCTCTCCAGCCGCTACCTGACTCAGACAGACAAACACAGGCACCTCCCTGCAAAGGCGCACAGATAAAGTAACTCGTCATCCAGCAAAACAATGTACCGCTTCCTCACCCGCACTGGCCGCTCCGCGCTTCTTTTGGGGAGCGTCAGTCTGCTCATCTGTCAACAACTGATTAGTAGTAGGCGTAGCACCTACCCGAGACGTTTTTGGTTTCGGTGTGCATGATCAGTGCTGGTTACGCGCAAGTGAGCGCGCATCCCTGCCCCTCTCCCCTCCCGTTAAGCGCTCAGGTTGTGGCCCCCGAGTCTTCAGGAACAGGGTGACATACATAAGCAACACGCAAATCCGAACAAACAATGCCGTCGTGTTCGGACAGCGAGCGGAGGAGTCGCCAGGCTCCTCCGATTGCGATGGACAGCAACGCCATCGCGCACTTCGGGGAGGTGCACGTACCCCCAAAACCGACCGAACCCATTTTAAGGGTCCCCTGTCCATCTCCTCTCGTGAGCAGGTGGGAGAATTCCGAGGTGAAGTCGAAAAGCCACGCCGAAGCTCTCCAGGCTGTCTAAGGGAGTGGCTAGAGATGGAAAGAACAGGTGGCTCAAGGGATGAAGAGGGAAGGCGACGTCTCCTGGACGCTGGGAAACGAAAGAAGGGTGGGGAGCGAAAGAGAACCCCCCCCCCACCCCAGACGGGGTCAGGGCTAGTCCACTAATATTTCCCCACCCGGAGACAAAACACGAGATCTTCGACGTTACACAAGGTGGATGAGGGTGAGCAGGGAGTAAGAAGCCGGGATGCGCTCTCTCCCTCCGCAGCATAGCTGACCTCCGCAAATAAGGATGAAAGGAAAAAATCCCAGGCGGAGCGAAGATCGAAGGACATCAAGGGAGGAAGCGAGGGGGCTGCCACCTCCGTTTGGGGCTAGGGTGGGAGACAACGACGCAGTTTCTCCATCACAATCACGGATAAATGTTCCTGTTTCCGATGCCTTAAATATTTCCCATGCACGTTACAATGCCGCCCTCCCCCTACTCAGCATTGAGAGCTGCCCAAGACCCTCCGGCTCCCAGACGGGAGAAAGCAGCGCTCACCTCTCTCTCTCTCTCTCTCGCTGCCGTCCTTCGCTCGGAGGCGCCCTCTGCTCTCGGTAGCTCTGAGCGTAGCAGCTCCCGGCAGGACTACATAAAGCCTTTCCAAGACTCCGCCCCCTCTCGTGAAGGGGCGGGGCCTCGCGCCTCTCCTCCCCGCCTCCGAGGAATTTCCAGAGCGCCTCCTTCCTGGTCTTCGTTGTTGACTGCCTGGGTCCTCGCTTGCACACACGCCCGAAAAGGAATCGCGCCGCCGACGAATTCTTCCGCAAAGGTACGCCGGCATCCACGTCTACGAGCACAAAGAGCCGCGGCCCCGACTCGAGGAGCGCGGGGGGATATGCTGCAAGATGTAAACGAACCGTGTCTCCTCTGCAAAACACCGGGAAGAGTGTCGGCTCGGTTGCGCTTTGTTTCTTAAGCGACTCTTTGTACGTTTTCCCTGCCCAGTATTAACACAGACTGCCGTGTCCTGTGTGGAAAAGCACTCAAAAGTATTTTTAGACATGCCTTGAAAATTTCTGCAAATATGAGCACTTAGAACATCCGCACTCCTTAGGCTGGCCGGCTGGCAGCCAACCAACCAACCAACCGACCAACCAACTGACCAAGCAACTCACACACCTTTCCTTCCTCCTAGCGAATTAAAAACTTTTAATCTGAAGCAATGCAGCAGGTGCGGCTAGCCGGCACTATTCGCCTCATTCTATCTCCAGGTTCTCCCCTGCATGGCGTCATCGGTACCAAAGTGCCAGCCTGTAGCCCCCTTCCCACTTTATTCCAGATTTCTCCTGGGGGGGGGGGATTCCCCGCAGTTTGGTGTTCTTTTATAATTTCCTGTTGTTAAATAAAAAAATAAAGCAAAAAATAAAAATAATTTGCTGTTGCTTCAAAGTACCCTCTTTCTGTCACGCACACAAGCTACTCATGTTGGTAGAGGCCTTGAGATTGGCTTCAGCTGGAAGTGGAACAGCTCTATTCCTAGGTATCCCCAAAGTCGCACGAAGGCTGAAAGGCAACTGTAGATCCACCCACTTTTCTCTTTGTGCATCGCCAAATTGTTGCAGGAGCTTAGTTTAGTTGCTTATTAGGTTTATATCCTGCCTTTTCTCAAAGGAAACCATGGCAACATCAACACACCCCCTGCTGCCTCCATTTTATCCCCCACAACAACCATGTGAGGAAGGCTGGGCTGAGAGAGAATGACAGGCCCAAGGTCACCCAGTTGCCTTCACTGAGTTGGAATGTGAACCCGGGGTCACACTGGGCCTACCAAGGGTTGCCATATTTTGAAGTGCAAAAAAGAGGACACATTTGCCGATTTCTACTTTTAACTATGGATCGCTATGACGACTCTACCCATGGAAAAGAGGACGTGCCCTGGAAAAAGGGGACATATGGCAATACCCTCAAACCAAGTTAAAATCTGGTTTCCTGAATTCAAATCCATGAAAGGCATTCACACCTGCCATGATAGGCCAATCATGAGGATGGAAAGTCCCAATCATTTGGTTTTGTAGCATTTGTTTTATATTTTTTCTGTATCAGGTCAATTTTTGTTGTAACATCTAATTGTCTGGAGAATGTACTTTATTTGATACAAGGCTGTGACCCTTGATTCTTTTTGTAAGGTACAGTTTTGTTCTCTTCTTTTTGTTTATTTTATTTCATAATTCTTACTGGACTGTTCTTTTAGCTTCATAATAAAGTATTGAGACAATCATTCACAAATTACACCTTGGTCATATGAACTTTTAGTGACATGTGAAGGTGCTCCACTTCAGGGCTGTTGAGCTACAACTCTAAGGTTGCTACCAACCTGTCTGGAGCCAAATCAGGACCTTTAACAAAGGGAACATGCATCTGGGGCCCCCCTCCATATATCAATATTTAACATGGCAGGGCATTGCTAGGCAACATTGTTAGCCACCTGCTTCAAAAGCCTTAGCTGTCTACTTAGTAGGTTGCCACCTTTTGGAGCTGGGCCTCTGCACCTTTATCAGCTGTGCAACAGGCAGAAATCTACCAGGCATAGCTTTCCTCGCTGCTACTATGCACTGGTAGAAAAGACACTTGTTGAAAATCTGCATGCCGTGCAGCTAGGCCCTCACCTCACTGAGAAAACCCAGTCATGGTTAATTGTATCATTTCCAGAGTGGCCAAAAAAGAAAAAAACGGGTTGGGGGGGACAGAGGTTTGCATAAAGTGTATATACTACTTTCTATGAAGAGATGCAATTTTAGAAAGAATTACTGTAATTTAAACAGAAACGCATCTCACCATAGTGTTGACCTGTGTGACTGCTCAGTCTGCTGTCCAGCTGCTAACAAACATCATCGTTGCTGACCCTTATTAACTGCTCTTTATCTTTAAAATAGACTTGGCCAGGCAATGCTTCAAACAGAGGATGCCTTCAAACAGAAGACAGCCTTCTGCAAAGTATGGCACAAGGTCACACTAAATACTTTTTGTCTAGCAGCCTCTGCATTATTATTTTTTTAAAGACAGCATTGGAGTGGGGGCAGAATTTCTAACTGCGCAGGACTCTATTCTCCACTGTGGACTGGGATGAGGTAAGCAGCAGAACTATTATCTAGACTGCTTTTTCCATATCTAATGCAACATTGGTTCATGGCTAAAGAACCCCATTATCTTCTATTTCAGAATACGGGGGAAATCAATTAAATCAGCTGGTAGCCAGATTTTGAAAATTGGCTTCCAGGGATAAAAAGTGAGCCTTCATAGTAAAAGTGCCTGGATAAGCAGCTTTCAGAGCGAAGTGCTCTAACAAGGAACATGTTTGGGCATGTTATACTAAGGAGGCTGCATCCTGATGAAGTGGCCTTCTTCTGAGTTAATAATAGTCCTTGTTTCAAAAGTAGAATATGCTGCTATGATCACAGCATCCAGATAAGATGCTAGACTAGAGTTGCATTGATTGTGGCACCTTTGTGCTCATCAGCTGAAATTAGGGCTGCACATTAAGGGTTCGATTTACCATACCTGAGCCTGTGTGTGCTTATTTGTGGGTTGATGGGACAGCTACTGCTGTTCTCACATTTGTTGGCGGCACAGCACAGCCCCTGTGTGTTTAACAGCTTGATGACAGGTAGAAATCCGACAGATGCAGCATCCTCTATCATTGCAATTCCTTTAAGATGTGGCATTTCTGCCTGCTGTGCAGCTTTTCTTGAGGCACAAGGGTTTGGCCAGGTGCTAATTCTATTAATGTCCAGGCTGTGTAGATGAAGAGAGACTTGTGGTCAGATTGAAGTTGGCCATTACCATCTTATAACAATTACGGCAGGATGCAGCTAACAAGACCCATCAGTGGAAGTCCTGGGCAAGCACTTCCACTTGGACAGCAATGCTTTCCCCCCTTTCTTCCCCCTTCATGTCTAACCACCCCCCCACACACAAATTGGGATGGATGTGTTAGGTGAATCCCCAGAACAGGATGTGGTGGGTGGGATGTGGAGGGGAGGGGAGGGGAGGGGAGGGGGATTTTCCATCTGGCAAGTTGAAATGCTCATGCAGTCAAAACGTTCGTCATAGTGCGAGATTGAACCCCGCCCATAGATACTACATGCTGTGGAATAAAACCTAGCAGGAACTATTCTCCTTAGAGCATTTCAGGCCTGTGAAGTGTCCCCATTATTTCTCCCTTGCATTTAAGTTTTTGATTTGACTCAGTCAGTTTTTAATGGGCAAGTTAAAATTCCAAACCCAGCATCGTAACATGCATAGATTGCACGGGTACAAAGAAAGAGGCTTTAAGACCAATTAAATCTCTGCATCCTTTGCATTTAATAACTGCTCAAACCCCACTCCGTGACTGGCTCCTTTTTGGTGCTGCTGCTGTAGGACCTCCCCTTGGCACAGGGCCCTGTGGAATAGAGCAGTGTTTCCCAAACTTTTTTGGGCAACGGCACACCTGTTTACTGAAAAAAAATCTCGCGGCACACCACCATTAAAGCCCCGCCCCGTGACGTCAGCGCGCAGCGTCACGCCGGGAGGGACGCACGAAAGCTATCCTATGTAAATACGGATTTAGCCTCGGTTTGCTCTGGCTTTGAAGCTAAAGGTTAAAGGGGGGGGGGCAGAGAGACGTGTAGACCCGTTTGCTTAGAAGTAGGTCCCCAGTGTTTCCCCATGGGGTCCCAAGGAAGAGCGGCGCCACCCGATTGGATTTCCTAAACTCCCGCCCTGAGCGCTGGAGTTCCGCGTAACCCAAATTAAACCCGGTTGCTTACACTCTGTCCAGGAGGACGCACAATCCCCGCTTGACGGATGGGTCTGTTCCAAGGCTGGCTCCGCTGGCAAAGCCGGCTTGCTGGACGCCTCTTGGCAGGGAGAGAAGCGGACGGACGAGTTTTAAGAGGCTCTCCGTCGCTCCAGAAGAAGGCAGGGCGAAGATTTCAAGGGGCATCGCTCCGGCTGCTCCCTCTCCCGCCGCGCAGGAGCGATGCCTCTCTCTGGCTCTCCCTCCGCGCAGGCTGAGGGAGGGAGGGAGGGGCGCGTGTGACCCGTCTCTGCTGGGAGACCAAACCCAGCGAGGCAGAGTCGCGCGGAGGCGCCCAGGCAGCGCTGCCGGCTGCGAGGAGGAGCGCCAGGCAGCAGCAGGAGGCGCGGCCTCTCCTCGCCGCCGCCGCCCCGCCTCTCGCCGCCCGACTCGCCCGCCTCCCTCCAGGCATCTCGCGGCACACCAGCCGATGTCTCACGGCACACTCGTGTGCCGCGGAACACCGGTTGGGAAACACTGGAATAGAGTTCCCTTATTGTGCCCAGTCAGTGCCCTCTCACTCTGCTAAACAGAGCAGAGAAATTACGCCTTAAAATAAATTAGAGTAGAGGGCATGGGAAAGTGTTAATTTCATGCCAGAAACTCTTGCTACTACAAGCTAGCAACAAGGGATATTGTTGGTATTATCATTATTATTTCACACCATTTGAATGCTACCAACAAAGTCAAAACTCTTATGTGTAGAACAATAGCAGGTGCTGTCCTGTTTTAACTTTTAAGAAAATAATATTATCACATGCCTAGGACACATTGTGTACTAGAATGTGGGAGATGTGCTGCTTTGAAAAACTAGGCCATCTGAGCCAGATCTACCCACTGCTCACATATCCTCTTACTCCCAGCTGCTCCATGGTGACTTTATCTCTAGAGCTGTGGTTCTTAAACTGAGAGGCAGGCCCCCACCCCTCTTGTCTGTGAGTCCTGGAAGACCTGCTCCTTGCCCTGCAAGCCTTTCTCCACCCGGCCTTGAAGGACAGGACCGTGACTGACTCCAGCTGCAGAAGCTGAGGTTGCTGAAGACTTTTTGACTGGGGTCATTTGTTGTTGCTCTTTTAAATTTTCTTCCCCTTTGTTTCTTTATTTTAAATATTGTGATTTATGTGAAAATATTTCAGTCTGCTTGTGTACTTTTAAATGTTTATGACTCATTTCGTTATGTTGCTGTTATGTGATGCTTGGTTTTTCAGGTTGTAATCTGCCTTGGCATGGCATACAAATAACATTATGTGTGCATGTATGGTAACACAAGGCATTTGAAGGCAGGCAAATAATTCAAGAAGGGAGAAGCTCTCACAGTGGGCCCAGCCAGATACCTCTTTCTATCCAGCAACGGAGTTATGCCTGACAGTCACTCAAATAAGGCAGGCCAAAGGACAAGATGTCGTGTGTCCCCCACCCCCATTCCACTTATAGATGCCAACTAGCCTAGCTGTTGAATATCCAACCAAGAGGAATGACTGCCCTCCAGTGTCTGCTGCCTGAGGCACTTGCCTTGTGCCACCTGATGGTAGGGCTGGCCCTGCACAGCAATTCATCCCATTTGTGATTCCAGGCAACCACTGTTTAGCGCAGGGGTCTGCAACCCACGGCTCCAGAGCCGCATGTGGCTCTTTTACATCTTTGCCACGGCTCCGGGGCGGATACTAGCGAGGGGAGGAGGCGCATTGTGCGCCCCGACACTCCTCACTGTGGCGGGCGCTGTACTGGCTGTGACGTCGCATGGGGGCGGTGCGTGCGTTAGTCACGCACCGTCCTGACATCACCTTCCCGCCCGCTGTCAGATCGCGGCTCCGGAGATATATTTGTTTTAAATGTCGCAATGGTTTTGCGGCTCCCAGTTGTTGTTTTTTCTTCGGAAACGGGTCCAAGTGCCTCTTTTTGTCTTAAAGGTTGCAGACCCCTGGTTTAGCGGCATATTGCCTCCAACAGTGGAGGCAGTATGTAGCATTTGTGGCTTGTGGGCCATGGATAGATTTATTATCTTCCATCAATTTGTCTAATCCTTCTTTAATGCTGTCCAGATTGGTGGCCCTCACTACTTCTTGTGGGAGCAAATTCCATCCTTTAATGATGGGCTGTGTGAATAAGTACTTTCTTTTGTCTGTCCTGAATCTTCCAGCATTCAGCTTCCTTGAATGTCTGCAAGCTCTTTTGTTATGGGAGAGGAAGGAAAACTCCTCTCTACCCATTTTCTCCACACCTTGAACAATCTTAAACACCTCTGGAGGTTCAGCGTTTGAAAGCAGATATATCACCCTGTGGTGAAAAGAAGCCCTTGTCTGCTGTGTGTATTGTCTACTTGTCCCTGTTAAAGCAATCTTAAAATGTACATTCAGAGGTAGAAAAGGCCTGTTGCTCACAGATAAGGAATCAAGGCATATTTCCTCTAGCTTAGAGCCCAGGGCCATTTCCTAGTCAATTACTTGTTGGGCTATAAATGAGCTGGGGTTTGGGGGGGGGGGGGAGAGACACTTGTGTATTCCCAGTCACTTTCTCCTCCCTGCTGAGAATTTAATCTGAATACAAAAGAGGCATTGTTACATGTAAGAGGCATGCTAAGCCTATCTACTAGACAGCAAAAAAAGTCACTACAAATTGCAGGATGGGTTTATTGTTATAAGGTGTTGAGAAGTTATCTTTTCCTCATCCTGGAGTTCTTTGCCTATTTAGGGCAGCACCAAGGCCTTCTTTTTGTCTTCGCTTTCACATGTTGTGGGCAGCATGGATTGTTTGTAGCTCTGCCAGGTCACAAGCAGCTGCATAACTAAGTGTCTGGTAGTTTGGGAGCCTTTCATACTATTCAAACAGTTCACTTCCATGTTTTTTAGACCCTGTTTGCCATGTCCCTGTCATAAAGGTCTCACTGTGAGCATTTTTGTATTTTTCTTGCTGCACTGTTATGAGTTATCTGGTGACTGATTAATTTGATTGGCTATTAATATGCAGTGTTTCTATTCGCCTGCTGTTCTATGACTAGACTATTTAAACTCTGTTATAATTGGTGAATTATAAGAGTGAAATTCTGGAAGTTGTAAACTGCTTTGAGCAATGTTGCCATGGAAAAATGGCATACAAATAATCTACCATGATGACAATGCAAAATAGTGTGTTTATATCCATTTCCCCAAGACAGGGAAGTCCTAGGGTAGCATTGCATAAACCTCTGAGCCTCTTGGGTCGGCGGTTCAAATCCCCAGGATGGGGTGAACTCCCATTGCTCTTTCCCAGCTCCTGCCAACATAGCAGTTCAAAAGCACGCCAGTGCAACTAGATAAATAGTTACGGTAGTGCTGCGGTGGAAAGGTAAACGGTGTTTCCTTGCACTCTGGTTTCCGTCACAGGGTCATTAAACATTTTTTTTTAAAAAAAACTTCCCTATACAGGACTGCCTTCAGACGGCTCAGGGGTCGGATAACTCTGTACCCTCCAACATTTCTCCAATAGGGGCATCCTAAGGAAAAGCGGGACATTCCGGGATAAAATCAGAAACTGGGACAGCTTCTCTAAATCAAGGATGTCCCTGGAAAATAGGGACACTTGGAGGGTTTGTGGGCAGGGTGGGGTAAGTAGTTGTGGGACTATGCCTTGCAGGTGCCAAAATAAGTTTAACAGTACTATGACTTTACCTCTTAATTTGGCAAGGGAGGACATTTGCTACTCTACCATAGGCAGTAAAATGTCTCAGCTGGTCCCCTGCCTTAGATAACCAAATATTAAACTCCTAATATTAGTAAGGAGGAAAAGAAAAGAAAAATCCTAAATGTCATATTTTAGTCCTGGCCACCACAGAAGCCAGTAACAGCATTTGTGTGACGACAGTCCATAAAGTTTCAGTCCATAAAGTTTGGTTCTTCTCGACTTCAGATTATTTGTTTGATTGGGCTTGTGTAAATTTACTCACTGGAGAGATTAGCATGGGATTTAAAAGGCAGCCTTCTGCAAGAACAGATCGGATGTGGAGATCTGCAGTCAAGCCCTTATGCAAGGTTAGATTAAACGGACATTCCAACATCTCAGAGGGAACATAGCAATCTCAAAGAGACAGAGGCAGAAAAAGGCTTTGTGGATTCATTCTGCCAGATACTTTGCAAATCTTTATTAGCGATCGGAAGTAGACCTTACACAACAGCTCTACACCCTTGCCCAGGTTGTTAAAAAGGCTTGGCCTGCTCATGCATAGAGCAGGGAAAGGGAAACTGTAGCCTCCAGGTTGCTAGACTACAGCTGCCATTATCTGTGTCTATTGGCCATGCTGGTTGGGGCTGATGGGAGTTGGAGTTCAACAACATCTGGGAGGGTCATGGATTTGCTCTCCCTGGCCTAGAGAGATCTCTGGCTCATGAACTTTCAGGACCACACTGACAGCTCAGTCTTGGGCTTCAGTTTCAGTTCAATCCTATGCTTCGGTTTCAGCTAATGCCAGGAGCCTTGGAGATCTTAAAGAAGAAGGACTTCATGCTGGCATACTACAGGGTTACACCAGCGCATTTATTATGGCGGTGTAGCCCTACTTGCTGACGCAATTCTGCTGAGGCTAAAAGCCAAGGGACTTCAGATCTTAAGCTCTCTTTCACCTTCAAGATGATGTCACATTACGTGTTTGGCACTGTAAGTATATATGTCCCATAATGTGTCTACAATATATGATAATACAATGCATACCTGAATGGAAGCAACTGAGCCAAAACTGATTTTGGCTCTGTGTCTTGTTTTCATTTCATTACACTTTGAGTTGTTTAAAATGACCAGACTGTGCCATTGTCAATACTGTGCTCACTCTGAACGCTATCAGTGAAAAAACCATGTAACTGATACCTGACTTAAACAACTGATTTTTTCCCACTCAACTGTGGGTTAGGTTTACTGTCTATCTTTCCATCCAAATGCACGCTCAGAGTAGGGTGGCAATATGATGATGGGAAAGAAGGCCTCTGCAGCTTTCACTGTTGTGTAGAAGAGGCATAGTTTAGCTGCTGAAATTCCCTCTTCTACACAACCATTAAAACTGCAGGAGCCTTGTCCTCCCCCATCAGGGCAGCCTAGCTCAAAGTGGGATGCAAAGTCCAAGAAAAGCAACAACACCACAAAGTGAGCCATTTGGAGAAGCCAGTAAACTACAATCCAAGGAAACAAGTGAGTAGCAGCAAATGTCAAATGCCTGCCTGAATATGAAGGCCAATTCTGGGTACTAATTGCTCATCTTTCATGCAGACACTCCTCCTGAGATGAAGGTGGAGATCAGCTGGCAAACCAGTCAACCTGGAACCCCACTTGCCATGCCTGTTTTTTTTGTTTTTCATTACAGTGACTGTGTAGAAGATGAGTAATCCTCAGCTCAGCAAGAAGACAGTCCTGGAGGGTGGTTCTGCACCAGAGGAAAAGAAGATTCATTGGGAGAGGAGGATTCAGTCAAACATGTCTGAACATATTCCTTTTGCCCCTTGGATTCTTCTAAAGTTTTGGGTCATTTTTAAAATAAAAAAACAACAACAAAGCTGCAAGTTTTTAGACCAAACAGGATGTATTGGGACTGAAGGAAGCTTTGGTGAATTTTTAGTAAGAGTCCTGCTGGATCCACTGAGTCCAGCATCCTGTTTTTCAATCAGCTATGTGCCTCTGCAAAGCATCAACACTAAGAATTGTTGTCAGTCCAAGGTGAAATCCGGCTGCCCACCATGTTCTATGTGGCACTTGGTCATGTGTGATTTCAGTACCTGCACAGCCTTCATAGGCAAGATCCCCTTCAACAAGGCAAGCAAGTACAGTGGTACCTCGGGTTACAGACGCCTCAGGTTGCAGACTCCGCTAACCCAGAAATAGTACCTCAGGTTAAGAACTTTGCTTCAGGATGAGAACAGAAATCACGCGGCGGCGCAGCAGCAGCAGTGGGAGGCCCCATTACCTAAAGTGGTACCTCAGGTTAAGAACAGTTTTAGGTTAAGAATGGACCTCCAGAATGAATTAAGTTATCAACCTGAGGTACCACTGTATTAACAGCCACAGATGGAAGAGACAATATATCAGGATGGTTCAGGGCCCATGAGGTAGGGTGAAGTAGCCGCCTCAGGTGGTGAAAGCTCAAGAGGTGGCGCCCACATGGGAGGCCCACCTGCTCCACCACTTTCATCACTGGCAGAGAAGCAGCACCAGCAGTGGTTTCAGGCAAGATTTTACAACATTGCTCGAAACCACTGCTGCTGCTGCTGCTCCTACCTTGCAGGTGCTGCCGCACAACCTAGGTAAAGGAGGTATTGGCAGTAGAGTGGCACGGCTAAACAGGACATTCCCTTAATAACTATGTGGTAAAGGAAAGACTGAGGGAAAATATCTACCCACCACCTTGCAGGACATCTTTGGGAGCAGAAAAGGCTCAGGAGTAAACTCTACACATATCCAGAGTAGAGTTCTTAAGACAGTTGGATGGTGCCTTGTACGCCTCCAGTGTAGTGTAGTGGTTAAGAGCGGTGGACTCGTAATCTGGGGAACCAGGTTCGCGTCTCCGCTCCTCCACATTTGGGCTAGTCACACTTCTTTGAAGTCTCTCAGCCCCACTCACCTCACAGAGTGTTTGTTGTGGGGGAGGAAGGGAAAGGAGAATGTTAGCCACTTTTATCCTTTGGGTAGTGATAAAGCAGGATATCAAATCCAAACTACTACTACTCTTCTTCTTCTTCTTCTTCTTCTTCTTCTTCTTCTTCTTCTTCTTCTTCTTCTTCTTCTTCTTCTTGAAACTCATGCAGCCCAGCTGGTGCCAAATGTATTGCTCTGCTTTCCTTTGGACCAAATTGACAAATCCCAGGACCTCCATACACACTGCCCAGGCTTGCGACCCAGAGAGGTCCCTTCAGTGCCGCCAAGACAGTAAAAACAACGCAGGATGCAGCAGTTACGAGTTACCGGTCTCTGCAGCCACAGCAGGCACTGTGAGTCTTCATTGGTTTGACTTCACACACACACACACACACACACACACACACACACAGCCCAAAGGCACATTCCATTGTCTCTTGAGACAGATGGATGCCAACAAGAACAAAAAGGAAAAACTCAAGTAGAACTTCCTCAAGTAGAACTTCCTCAGGTTCTTTTATCCCAGGGCAAAAATGTGTGGCGTCAGCCAAGAATCAAAAGCTTAACTGGATGGTGCTCTACAAGGCCTTCTTCATACGTAAAGCAGTGGTCCCAGCACTACTGTGTGTACAGAGTTTGCAAGCATGTCAGCATTCAGTCCTCCTGGGCTGTGGATCACTAGTATTCCAATCCTGCCCATGTTGGCAAAGGAAGCCAGTTTAAACCAGAAATAAGCACCATAAGAAACTGCATGGATATGTTTTTCTCACAAGTCAAGCATCACATTAAAATCAGACTCCAGTTCTGATTTAACATGTGACTGTGTGTGTGATATATATAAACATAGTTATAGTTAAAAATGCTTCTGTCAACAATTCTGTAACCACAGAGAGTACCGTAACTACAGCTTACTGGGAATCGAGAATGGAGTTACGAGGTCAGAAGGAGTTGCTTGTAAACAGGCAGAAACTTCTCCTTTTCCACATTTACCACTGGGGAATAAGAGTACACTTGATTTTATTCAGTACTGCCTGCATTTAAAGAGCAAACCTAAAAGAAAACCAAGTCATTCCTAGAACCACCTGATGAATGGGGCCAGGCTGTACTGTAGCAACTGATTGAAGAGGCATATAAAATACATTTTTTTTAAAAGATTTTGAAACTATAGTTCACAATTCCTACGGGCTGCTATGCAAAGGAACTATAGCCCTGGAAGTGTGTAATTGTGCAATACATTGAAATAATCAGTTCAGTTAGAAAACAGATTATTAACAGAGTGGGGCCTTTTACACTTAGGGTCTATTTTACAGTCCTCTATCTGCAGTTAAGAACCATAAAAAAGGAGAACGGGGGACGTGGAGGTGCCTGCCAATAATTTGATAACACCTTGATAGCTGCGATGATGAAATGGATTGTATTTCTATTTTTAAAATAGTACTTATTTCTAAATTTGTATCAAAGTATACACAGTAGCCTTCACAAAGTTTTTGTAAGTCTTTGTCCTCTTATTTTGCAATTCTTTAAGTAGCCACCCTGTTTACATTCAGAAATTGGTGTTCCATGGCGCTCTGTAAGACTTTAAAATCCCTATTCTTGAAGAATGACCCATCTACACCCAAGAAGAGGTCATGCACCAACAGGCTTGGGGAAATTCCCAAGGTTTGCAGAAGTATGACCAACGTGTGGGGGTGGGAGTTTAAAACCCACAAATTTGTAGGAAAAAGAATCCTAAGAAAGAGGACATAAAAAACCACACAGTCCAGTGAGAACTGGGTGTGCTTAGTGGCCACGGAATGCATACAGGTGTGTGTGTTTGTGTTGAAAACTAGGAGAGAATGGAACGAAGTAGCCTGGGACAGGATATGGCTGGCTGAAACCCTGCACAGGAGCACTTATTCACTCAGATTCTGTGACTCTCAAAATATATCCAACTATATGTGAGCTGCCTACTGCCTTCCTTCCGTAAAAGATATTGAAAGATGACATTTCCATGTACCCAAGCAAGAAAACAGCATAACAAGGTTCCAGACAGGACTGCCCCTGCCCCCTGCTTTTCCTCAACTTCTGGTAGGGCAAGGATCAGAATGGCTTGCTGGGGGGAAATTGTCTGTTTAGCTTGGCAGTACAAACTCCTGTATGCCCCCAACCACTAAAGCACCTCCCCTTTGAAACTCCCTGCATGTTGGTATTAGGCAAGCACCTTCACTGTGTTTTCGGTGTCTACTAAAATCTTTTTTGCTTAAGCAAGCCTATCCAGACATGTAAAATTTGACCTGTGTTTTAATATGTGGTTTTATTTTACAATGTATATATTTCAAAACAGCTGATTTTATCTTTTAGAAAAATAGGCTAACCTGTTTTTTAATTGTCAACCTTTAACGCCTATTTTAATTAAACCACTTAAGGGTTTTTTGAATTCGGTCAAGTAAGATAATGGAATTGTAGAAATGTAGCGTGGGAACATGAGGGTCATCTAGTCCAACCCGTTGCAATGCAGGAATCTTTTGCCCAACATGAGGCTCGAACCCACAACCCTGAGATTAAGAGTCTCATGCTCTACCAATTGAGCAAAAAATAAATATAATTAGGACAGGGGTGGGGAACCAGCAGCTTTTCAGCTCCTACTCCCATCAGTCCCAGCCAGCATGGCTGATAGTCAGAATTGAAAACAGTTGCTGACCTGGGGGGGGCACCTGTCCCCACCCCACTTTAGGACAAAGCTGACAGGATGTGATCCCAGCACATGTATGTGAAGAGACTCACTGAAGTCACCAAGACGCAGAGATGAGATAAATGTGTACTTCCTGCTCGCGAAACTGGTCTCAGGAAATTACCACTCCTTACGAAACGGTATTGACTTGGGAAAGTAGCAGTAAAACTGTGTCTTTAGACAGGATTTACCAGCTGGTTCCAGATTTGATCTGGATATCATTCAACCAGTTAAAATCATGTGTCAATTGCCAGCAGTGTGATCCATCCACAGGAAGCCAGCAACTATTTTGTGGGTCTTAACCTGCCATATATGAGTTTCACTAGCTGAAAACCCTCTTTATTTTGAAGGTTTCACTACCCCGACCTGAAATGCCCAAGAGAGTATCCTGTATCTTTTTTCCGAAGAGGGAGAGAAAGGCTTCCTGCTAGCGAATCTAATGTTTCACACCTAGTCTGCCAAATCCATGCATAATGTGATACTGTCAACAGCGGGGCTTGGGCTCTTAAGGCTGCAATCCTAGGCACATTTATCTGTGTTCCAGCCCCATTGTGCTCTGTGGGGCTTACCTCCAAGTAAACACGCAGAGGATTGTGGCACAATTCTCTGGTGGAATTTGTTATCTCTACTGACAAGCATCTTTTCTGAAAGCAAGGAAACGTGAACTCATGCTTCAGCAAGAGCCTAAATGAATCCAGTGTTCGGCTGAATGGTGCTTACATCCGAGGGAAAAATGTTTCCCAGTCAGCCCTTTGAAGCGCCTCTATTAAGTGATTTTATACTAATAGGATTTTCCCATGAAAGAAAGACAAGAATGACAAAGCACTGAATGCTTGATTAACTCTGCCCCTCTAACTAATTTGGATCATGTTAATTGACTCCCTCCCTGCTTGGCCATATTCAGCCATTGTCTGCTCCATTTATGAAGGCAGCTTGATGAGACCCAAAATGCACCAGTGTGTAAACAGAGTTCTGCCAAACACAGGGTGGATGAGACATTCTCCAAAGCAAGTTTTCTTGGCTCCTGGTGACATTGCTGGACCCAGGCAGTCTGCTTTATGCATCCGCTGAATTGCTCATTTCATTCTTACCTCCCTCCCTTTCTCCCCATTCATTTTCACCCAAACTTGTTTCTGGGCTCATTCACAGTCATTAACGTAATTGCTCCGGGAACTTTTTCTTCTTCTTCTCCCTGTTTGTGGCTGGCGGAGATTTTTGGCTCGCAGAAAAGAAATGTCATTGTTCCTGCATTCAAAAGACAGCAGGGACTACCTGGGCTTTTCTTTCAACATTTTTTTTTCTGCTGACTCACTCCAATTGCTGAAGTTTAATTACAGCTAAGCATATTGGCTGCACCTGTCCCATTCACAGCTGAATGCTGGGCGCCAGAGGCTGCGGCCACGTGGCTGGGGGTTCCCTTTTGCCCTCCGCATCACCAGCTTGTGAAAACTGAGGGGCTTACGCACCAATAGGTGACCACAAAATTGCAGCCACAGTTGCTGAATGACTCCTAGGCTGCAATTCTATCCTCACCTGGGAGTAAGTCCCCTTGCACTCAGTAGTGCTTACTTCTGATTAGACATGTATGGGCTTGTAGATTGCAGCTTGTTTCAGCTGCCACGTCAAGCCAGAAAATCCCATGAGAACTGCCATAAATCACACAACGAACACTTTTATGGTGCACAAATTACTGTTTTAATATTGTGTATGTAAAAAAAAATGTAGAAACAGGTCCCTGAAAAATTAAAATTAAAGGCAACCTGTCTCATGAAGAATCCGAGAACAAAAAGCACCAAAACCAGCAATTTTAAAATTAATGTAATTGTAATAATAACAAACTATTATTTATAGTTTGTCATATACCCACCAATTCCAGAAGATGTTGCTTCCCAATCAGGGTTACAGTCTTTCAACCATTGCAAATGGAGTTAGACTTTCAGGTTTTTCTTCATCACTTAGCCTTAGCCAAGGGGCAGTTTTATATTTGCACATCAGGCTAGATTCAAGTAATGAATCCTGCTAGAAGAAGCCTGTGCAGGACTTCCACTAGTGCAATGAATCCTGCTTCCCCTGTCCCCGCCCCCCGCCCCCCAGATCAGCATTTGGAAGTAGAAGAGGGGGAATTGTTCCTTCTGGGAAGTTGAAATGCTCGCACTGACAAAACTACTACCATAGCAAAGGTAAGGTAAAAGGTAATGGACCCCTGGATGATTAAGTCCAGTCAGAGGTGACCATGGCGTGCGGTACGGTGCTCATCTTGCTTCAGGCCAAGGGAGCCGCCCTTTACCTTCCCACCACAGCGGTACCTCCTATTTATCTACTTGCACTGGTGTGCTTTCAAACTGCTAGGTTGGCAGAAGCTGGGACAGAGCAACGGGAGCTCATCCCATCACATGGATTCGAACCGCCAACCTTCCGATCAGCAAGCTCAAGATGCTCAGTGGTTTAGACCACGGTGCTACCCGCATCCCTGCTACCATAGCACTATGTTGACAGGGTCTCTATGCCTTAATACAGGGATGGCACTCCAGATGTTGGGTTCCCAACTCCTATAAATCCTAACCAACATGGCCAATAGTTAGGGATGCTGGGAGTTGTAGGAGGGCTATGCCCAGTCATACAGATATTAAAAGGCGCAAAGAAAAAGCTGACCATCCTTGAAGCCCAATTTAAATAAGTGTAAGTGTGTGTGTGTGTGTGTGTGTGTGTGTGTGTGTGTGTGTTTGATTATGACTTACCTGCTGTGTTTCTAAACCTTTGGAGGTATCAGATATAAATGAAATGCATGCAATAGGAGCACATCAGTGTAGCATACATCCCAGCACTCAGTAAGCCGCTGTGACCAGATTGCAGAGCTCTTCATGGGTAAAAATCACTCACATCTGTTCCAATTTGGACATCATGTTAGCAGTAGTTTCAGATGTACTTTCCAGTTTGTATGAGAATAGGATCTTTGAAGTGTTTAGGGCAGTCACCTGCACACTCAGTCCTCACCCATCAGAGAACAGCTGGCCAAGTGCATAAGAAAAGTGTGATCCAATGGGCTATGGTACCTTCAGTGGGTGAATAGTTCTACCAGAAAACTGTTGAAGAAGATTGTTGTAAGATTGTTGAAAGGGCCCTGTCTGATTGAATTCACCATACTGGATAATTTCTGGCCAGTCACCAATTTATCTTGGGGGCAAGCATGCAATGGTGTCTCCCTGCCAAAGGTTTGTGGAGGATCAATATAAATTTCAATCTGATTTCTGGCCTGACTTTGGTACTGAAATGGATTTGGTGGTTCCCAACTCTTTTTTTTGCCCTCGAACCACTTGAATATTGCTTGACAGGCTACTTAATGATTATAATGTTGTAGCAATTATAATGTGCTATGCTAGATGCTGTATGATTTTTAATTTTAATTTTACCAACACTGCGTAGACCACCTGAATGAAGCTCACAGGCCACAGTTTGGTTACTGCTCTAGGAACTAGACCCAGGGAGTCTTGTCTCTGGAGGTCTGCTGGACCTGTCAACAGCTTTCAGTACTATCCACCACAATATGGTTCTCATGGACCTGCCTGGGATAGACTCCGCTTGCTTGCGGTTCCAGTCCTTAATGGAAACACACAGTTCTGAAAGATGGTGCTGAGGACGACTGCTCATCTTGTCTCCCATGCTGTTTAACATCTATATGAAACGTATCAAGATCTGAAGATTTGGAGTTCACTGCCATCAGTATGCAGCTGTTGCTCAGCTCTCGTTTCTTCTTTCCATCTTAATCAAGGAAAGCCATGGAGATTCTGAATCACTGCCTGGAATCAGCAATGTTGAGCAAAGGTTAACAAAGCAAACGGGGGTTAACAAACTGAAGATTAATCCAGACAAGTCAGAAGTGTTCCTGTTGATAAAATAACCAATTTTGGATGAAGGAGCACTCTCCTTAAAGTTCGCAGATTCAGCGTGCTCCTAGAAGCTTTGGTGGCAGATGTATCCTTGATCAATTTTGCCTAGCTGAATCTGGTGCTCCAGCTACATGGGGCTACCATTGCAAAATGTTCAGAAACTTGTACATAACATTGCTGTGAGACTTCTGACTGGAGCCAGTTATCAGGAACATGCCGAGCCTTTATTTTTACCTTCATTGTAGTTTGATTCCAGGTCCAGTTCTAAACACTGATCATCTACAGCAGTGTTTTCCAACCGGAGGCCATATTGCCCTCTGCCCACCCCCACCCCCCGGATATTTCAAGGGGGCCACAGGTGAAAATCACATAAATGGGGGGGGGGGGGCACAGCACAAGGCTAGGAGACCACAGAAGGAAGTGGGAAGTGATGGGGGGAATATTTTTTAAAAAATAAAAAATCCTGATTGACTGGCTATCCACTTGGCCAATCACAAGCGGGTACGGGGGTGACCCTGACACTCCTTTTTGCCATGTGTGTTTTCCTGGAGCAGTCCTGGTTTCTTTCTGGTGGGAGAGGGCAATTGCTGAGGTTCCCGTTTTGACCAGTAGAGCCAGCAATCCAGAACCCCCAGGTCAGGTAAGTGCGGTGGTGGGGTGGCAATGGGCAGAGCTGGGAGAGCTGCTTGTTGCTGCTGCCAGTGCTGGGCCCAGTGGCAGCCTGGGCCTGACTCTGCAAGGTGCAGGGTGCAATCTACCCAGCGCCTAGCAGAGAGGGTTGTCTGTTGCTGCTGACTTGCATCTAGTAAATAACTAAGAAAGCTGCACTAAGTTCAGTGGGCCTCACTCCCAGGGCTCCTCCAGATGGCAAGATCTTTTTGCACCAGTTCAGTGAAGATCACTTGCTTTTTAAAATTCTCCCATATATACGGAACTCCCTGTGCACCTTTTGGACTGTATCCATAGGTTTCCCCCTCTGTGTCAAATAACTGGGGTCAAATAAGTGTTCTTTCTTTTTTTTATAATACATTGAAGATGGCTCTCCCTTGGGAGATTCTGGACTCTCCTTCCCTGGAGGTTTCTGAGCAGAGGTTGGATATTTCATGGATATTTTAGCTGAGTTTCCTACATTGCTGACCCTTGGGGCCCCTTCCAGCTCCATGATTCTATGTTTTTATGCTTATTTCATTATGCTCTTGTCATTTTACGTAATTGTATTTTGTATAAATTATAAAAAATATAAAGAAAGCATGCTCTCTTTACAAACAAAATATTTAAATAGCTATCTTTCTACCGGTAGGACGGGGGGGGGGGGGGATGGGCGTAGCCAGGATTTTTGTTGGGGGGGGGCAGAACTTCAGATTTGTATTGATGTTTTCTTATTTGGGGGAGCTGCCCCCCTTGCCTACGCCCATTGGGGGGGCACAGGGTCGGAAGGGGGCCACAGTCGGAAAAACAAACATGATCTACTAACTGAGCTCCGTGCAGTGGCGTAGCGTGGGGGGTGCAGGGGGGCCGGCCGCACCGGGCGCAACATCTGGGGTTAGGGCAAATCCATTGGTTAGGGGGCGGAAATTACTTGCCTTGCTCCAGGTGCTGACAACCCACGCTACGCCACTGGCTCCGTGTCTTGCTGATAGCAAGGGGCTCAGTCAAAGAGGACAGAAGAGAGAGGGACAGAGGGAAGAAAAATAATTATCTTGCCAAGGCAAACAGCGACTCACAAAAACTGAAACATCTATGTTGCACAGTCATATGCACAGTAAGTTGCCAACCACTCCATCCCTCTGCTTGGCTTCCAAAGTCTGAGAAAAGGAACACATTAAGGTACGGTTACCAGATTCTTTTCAATGAGTCCGGGGACACCTTTTTTTGTTTTTAAGCTGAGTGGCAACAGGGAGTCAGTAGTGGGGATGGTGAGGCAAAAGACCCTGGGCCCAGGCACACATGCATATTGTATAAAGGTGCAAAGCCCTTCTTTCGTACCCTGTGACAGCCGCCTGCCCATGACTCCTGAGCCTTCCCCGATCTGTCAAAACAAAGGGGAAAGGAGATCTGTACCGCCAGACATCCCTGGTGGCGGCGGCAGAGAGCAACTCCAGAAGCCAGCCAGAGCCAACTGCACTACCAGGCTGGCTCTGGGCTGCTGAGGAGACGGGATTTGTCTGGGGACAGATTTGCAAATCTGGGGACTGTCCCAGGGAACCGGGGACATCTGGTAACCCTAGATTAAGGCCTTCCAATTTAAAGTTCCAAAAGGATAGGCACTAAAGTTAGGATAGAAAAATCTCATTCTGCAGTTTGTAGGTCTTAAGTTGGGAGTGCAGGATGGGTTTTGCAGACTTAATTAAATTGCCCTGGGTACAAAACGTGTTCCTGCAAGGACTAACCTTCCCCATTCTCTCCATTTTCCATCCAAGCTGGAGAACTTGAAAGCTTGCTCAGTGAGGAAAATGACTTAAGGAAAATGACTTTCAAGAAAAAATCCCTCTATCTCTGGACCACTGGCCTAGTTTAACCAATCCAGAACAGCTGTTCTGTGATGTTTCAAGCACCTCTCAAATACACAGGACGGAATTTCCCCCTTTGATGGGTGTATCAAATGTAAATAAGAAATCTCTCCTAGTTCACATCTCTTATTTTTGTACCTTCTTGGGTTGTTGTAAAGTATTAATGGCTCAGCTTCCTTGGTGGGGAACCTGTCTCTCTCCAGATGTTGACAGACTCCAGCTTCCACCAGTCCCAGCGAGCATGGCAATGGGAGATACAGTTCAACATCTGGAGGGCCCAAGGTCCCCTGCCCATGTGGAACGCCATGCCCCACAGCGTTCAAAGATGGCCCATCATAACTACAATGGGTACATCAAATTAAAAGATACTCTTGCCTCTCCTCTGAGTATTTGGATAAAAATTGAGATGATGTCATCCTTTCTGTCTATTCAGGTATCTGCTATTGAATATCAAAGGTGATCCTTCCCCGTTAAGAGTTTCTGTCTAGAGCCGGCTACTTAGGGAGCAATGTGTTTTGGTTTTTTAAATAACAAGGGTGGCGCTGTGGGTTAACCCAGAGCCTTGCTGATCAGAAGGTCGGTGGTTTGAATCCCTGCGACGGGATGAGCTCCCATTGCTCTGTCCCAGCTCCTGCCCACCTAGCAGTTTGAAAGCATATCAAAGTGCAAGTAGATAAATAGGTACCGCTCCAGCAGGAAGGTAAACAGCGTTTCCATGCGCTGCTCTGGTTTCACCAGAAGCGGCTTAGTCATGCTGGCCACATGACCCGGAAGCTGTACACAGATTCCCTCGGCCAGTAAAGTGAGATGAGTGCCACAACCCCAGAGTCGTCTGCGACTGGACCTAATGGTCAGGGGTCCCTTTACCTTTACCCAAATTCTTCAGTTTGTTTTTTTAAAAACCGAATGTATATTCCAAGGAATTATCCCATGTGTGCTATACCTCTTTGCACTACATGCTTTAACTAAGTGCAGGAAAACAGTAAAACAGGCTGAATTTGCCCAGTGATAATTGGGGATTTAACAGGTAATTGCACCATCTCTAAAGGAAAAATAACACCTAGTTCTTGGGAATTCCTCTCTCACTTAAGAATTAAGAATTTAGAGGTGTTGAAATTAGCAGGCTGGAGTACTGCAGCTGACTACGCCTAGGGGATGCTGGACATTTTCCGTAAACGGACCAACATGACTACCTATCAGAGGTATATTTATTTTATAAATATGTGTCTGCATTGGTTAGTTGCAGTTGTTCCTAGGAGACCAGGTTACATAGAGGTGTTTAATCCCAGCTGTTGTTTGCTGATCACCACAAACACGAAGAAACTACCACAGATGTGTCTTACGTGACCAGAACAAGCCTGCAATTTTCCTTCTGTTACTCTAACTTCCAGGATCATGTTATGCCTAAGGCTGTGTCAACAGCCAAGCTTATATGTAAGAATGCAGCTGACTGTTTTAAATTGTCTTTAGTCTGAAGTTAATGGAAAAACTATGCTGTCTGCTTTCTATGATGCACCCAGACTCCCCAGGTGGCAGAAAGGAAATTTCGTTTCTAAATTAGGAACTGTGGCACATTAATAGATCTGTAAGCGAGTGAACTGTAACTGCATGGCTGTCCGAGACACGCAACATCCTTCAGCACCTATGAGGGACGCAATAGGGTACACTACTGTATTGATGCCTGGTTGAAGTGGACACTAATCCAGGCAGCTGTTTCTGGGAGCCAATCGCCATTATAAATCCCCACAGTAATTTAAAAAGCCATCTTCAGTGCCATTTTAATTTGCCACAAAGCCTTGCACCAATGCTATGTGCTAGGTAGAACTGCCATTCAAGTTCATAATCTTGCATCCCACCCCCACCAAATATAAACTGGCATGTCAGCCTCCCTCCCATGATTTCATGCCACGTTAAGGCTTTCAAGGAGCAGGTAGTATGAATAGAGCACACAGACTTGATGCCTTTTGAAGGTGTTTTAATCGTAGTGAATTAAACAAAAAATGACCACTATCCATATCCCATATACCGATTTAAATGAAACAAGGTGCTCACCAAGATTTTGTCTTTTTAAGTCAGCGACTGCAGTTTTCATGCTGCTAGGAGCGCTCCTAGCTGCTTTGAAACAAGTGAAAACCAAGATATACATTTCTTTAATAACTCAACAGGGAGCTGTGAAGATGTGGGTGGAGTATCACTTCCCATTTGGTCCAGGCACCTGCGATGCTCCTCAGACGGCTTCTCCCATCTCCAGTGACAGCCAGGTGCTCCAGTTCAGAATGCCAAGCACTAGGACTCTATCACTTCCTTTTGCAGTCACAAATATGACCATTACCTTGCTAGAATATGTGCGGGAAGTGGTTAAGCCCAACTGATTTTAGAGTAGCAACACCACCGTAGAGTTCTTTTGTCAAATTTATGAAGAACGTGTTAATATTTGAGGTTAGTGAAAACTAGCAGCTGTTAGCATTCCAACTGGATGCCTCAAGCAACTACTCCTAACAATGGTCTTTTACAGTATCTAAGATGGTGGCAGCTACTATATTATATTGCATTAGTAGAAGAGTTTAGTCCCAACAGCAAAGTTGCAGTAACTAGGCAGCCATGCAATTTCATTTGCCTAGTGCCTCCAGCAGTGCCTGGGTAAGGAGATAAAAATTCTTAAAGGACATCTCACTAGATGGCCTTAAAAGAGGTTTCTCAACATATTTGACTCACCTCTGATATAGATGAATCATTTTTTCTTGTCACAAGGGGCTTAATCTTGGGAGATTTCTGGTCTGTGACCATAATAAATCCATTCATTCAATCTTGGGAGTATTCCTTCTCTATTCAGCACTAAAACACAGCTAGTTTTTTTAAAAAAAGAAGTATCCTGCTAACAACTGTCCACTGCAGACTGAATTCAGCATGGAAAGAGTATCCTCCTGTTTGTAACAGGAGACTGCTTTTCACGCTGTCGGTAAAATCCACTGTGCCACTCCACCCCTACATATGAGCTGACTGGGTTCCACAAATTATCACTTTGGCTTACTAGCCAAATCTCAATTTTTCCTTGATTCCTACAAAGTATCTATTCTAGAGGAAAAGGAGTTGTTATCTTGTTTCACTAGTGCTGGAGACATGGATAAACCAGAAGAAATGCCTGCTTTTTCATATTCAAACCACAAGCACATGCAAGCAACTCCTAAATTACTTGGGATTCTTCTTGGCAGAAGGCAAGGGACACTTACATAGGTTTCCCATATCCAATGCCAAGTGTATCCCACACAACTATAAACAAGCTTATACTGTATCTTTATATTACCAAAATATTAACACTGAAAGCAAATACACTAAGTCATGCTTTTATTTAAGAGATTTTAATATTGCAGGTAGTTCACGTGTGCTTATAATGTGTCTTTCCTGGCAATCTGCTTAGAGTATGGTATTCAAAGTGTGTACACGCATACCCAACAGAAGCTGATCTAATTAAATATCTTAGTGTTATGGTACTGATTTATTGATACTAGAAGACCACAAAGAATTAATTGACTAGTTTCAATTAGCATGTAGCATATAAAAGAATGTAACCCCACTGCAGTTTATCGTAGAAGCCAGAGGAAGCAGAATTGTTCCATGCAAGGTCCAGGAACTTCTTAGGGACTAGTCTTGGAAACTCAAAAGCCTTTTTCTCAAGGCCCATCTATCTGCCCTTCACACAAATTCCTGAATCTACTTACACTGCCCTCTAGGATTTATTATCTTCAAAGATTTGCAACCCACTAGTATCTCCTTCCCAGTCAGCTTTCCAGCCCTGATTCTTCCTTCCCCCAGGATGACATTTTAATCCCATTCTCACAAAAACTGTGATATTGTTGACACTTTGTTCTGTGACCATTTGGAATGTTTGCCACCAGAATCTCAACCTCCATTGGAGGCTTCGGCGTTGTAAAGTGCAGTACAGATGAAGTAAAGTGCAGATGGTAGTTTGTTCAGTCAATATTCATCCAGTCACATGGTTTATGGTCTTCTTGCTCTTGATTGTACTGAATCAATGATTATTCAAGCATGAAGGGAACCAAGGAAAACAGCACTGGAAGCTCTGGTGAGTGTCCAGACAGCTTGTCAGTTCCTGCTTGTGTACCATGACTCTTACCTGCAACCACATATCCTCCCCAAATCCACACACACACACCCGGTGTTGGAAGAACCTCAGTACAGACTCATGGGGTACTGGTGGGGGAAGAGTTCCATTGCTCAAGTGTATATCCCTAGTTCTGCACTGGATACAAGCCTCCATATTCACACACCAAGGACATTTCTCTTAATTAGTGAACTTCTCAGATTTTGCCATTTAAACTTTACTACCTTGTTCCCTCTAACAAAAACAATTAACTGTTCTGGAAAGCTATCTACAAAGAAAATGTAATTTGACCAATGTCAAGAGAAACAGGCAACCTAATTACGCAGATTATGCCTGCATTCTGTCAAGATGACCAGAAATTGGTCCCCTTACTGGTTAAAGGTTTTAGTGCATTTGTGGATGAATTCAATAACCAATTCAACCTGAAGCTAGAACTTCAGATAGCAATATTCAAGTTGTGCCTACACGTCTGTCAATTGTTAAAATATGCATACATTACTTTGCAATCACAGCTAAGGTTTTTATATAACCTAAAAAGCCATGTCATTAGCTTCCTACTCACAGTATTAATTCAGTATCAAAACTCACCATTTTCAATGTCCGATATAGCAATTTAATTTTCAAAAAATTTAGTCCCACTAAATGTATTCCACCTCACGTTACACCTAAAAGGAGATTTAAGGTTCCAGCCTATGTACCTAATCACCAGTTAAGAGCTTTTTATAATGGGTTTTGTTTTAAGCACACTGCTTGTAATAAATCACATGGTTATGAAGTTAACATCGTTGTCTCCTCCACATATGTAAGAGTAAGGCAAGCCAGAAAGGTATGGATAGGTTACCACTTCAGGAATTCTTCTGTGGCAACATTCTTTGGGTTATAGCGCCAGGGCATACCTACAGCTATATAGCACAAAGGCTTGTCATTACAATTACTTTGCATGTTCTACTAGCAAACATTACTGCTGTAGGCTGTCAAGTAACCATTTTTCAACCACAGAGTATCTCTTAGCTACTCAGTAGGAGCCCACAATAGCAATTTTAGTTTATTACAACTTTATGATGCATATCCAAAGAAACCAACTGCTGCCATGTGCCTAGGGCAAGAGAAAGCAAACATCACTTGATGGTACAATTTCTTCTAAAAGTAGAATCAACTGTTTGTATACTATTGCCATTTTGTGAAGAACGATGCACTTCTCTGTGGACTTAAATTGCCTTGACAATGAGATGTTGAGTTACATTGAAGAGTACATGTGCACCTCTCATTATACCCCAAACTCCCTTAAATTTCAATACCAATTTGAGAATGTGACTTCTTCCCCCTTTGTATGCTTACACCAGTTGTTTTGGACACAGTGGGAGTGGGAATGCACAATTCACATCCATCATAGGTACCTGCACAGATGAGCATCACCAGACCCAGATGCAAGATTGTCAGGCAAAGGAAACATTTGTACTGCACGAAGAATAAAAAGGGGATCAGGAAGCCACCAGAGGTAATCATTTTTAACCAATAAATTTACCAGGAGGATTTAATGTGCAACTCTTTTGGGCTGATACTCTGCAGTCCCTCATGCTCCTCACACAGGTTTCAGAACCTCTATGGTACAGGGAGCTTACACACTAAAACTACTGAGCTGGATGTTTACTACATGGCATAGTGCAGGCACTTCTAACTGTAATTTGACATGCTTTAACTATATCCCTTCCTTCACATTTTCCAGCAAGGCTTCTGATACCTGGGTTACATGTGATATGACCCATGTGCAAAGGTTCAAGGTAGTACATAAAAGTGACTCATGTGGAGTCTTGAGTGTTGTTTTCATAGGGTTTAGTTCGCAATTGCCCCCTCCAAGCCTGTCTCCCCAAAAAGACACCTACTTCAACAGCTCATTCTGCTGTGAGTTTGTTTTTTTACAAATGCTTTATCCACATAGGTTGACAAGGCACAATGGAACTCTGCAAGACAAGTCTTTAATGAAGCGTGCATTTCCCCTTTTTGAAGCCGTTTAGGATAGAATATTAAACATTAACAATCTTTGGATGTCCATGTAATTTTCCTTAAAAGGCTAGATAATGAAATTAAACCAAATGTTTTCAAGTAGTATGGATTTAATCTAAAATTCACAAGACCAATTATTTTCTGGGCACAAGACCAATGGATAAACGTTGCATGCAACATTTGTTTTAATGCAGAGCATTTAAAGCTTTGTCGGCATTACAAAGCTTAATTTTTATGCTTAACTTGAATCCCTGCATAGCAAGTTCACTTTTGGTATACAAGTTTGAGTGCTTCATTACTAAAATGAATGCTCATTGGAGTGCAGCATGCTAAGCCAATCATTATTGTAACTTGTTGTGAATGTGTTGTAGTAAGTAGCCATGTATTACCATAGATGATGACTGAGACAATTGCCTCTAGGTATTTTAAAAGGAACTATGTGTGGTCTGTTACTTACATATGAACGTTCTCTGAATAGCTCTTTATCCAAACATTAACACAGTGAAATTTGATTATGGCTTCAAATTCTTCACAATAACAGATTTGAATTAAACTGTACAAGTCCATCTGAATGTTATATTTGCACGAAAGTATGTCAAAATACGAAAGTTAAATACTTAGAACGATTTGTAACCAAAATTTTAATCCAAAGATCTCAAAGAGTTTACAGTGACATGACAACTTATGCACAATAAGAAAATTTCGCATCTACAATGTACCCTTATGCACCCAAATCCTTTAAGCTAATCATCTGTTCTTTTGGTCTGCTCTATAATGAACAGATTAGGCAGTTCACATTTCAGCAGTAAGTACTGATCCACACAAAGATACAAAACTTAATCTACACTTTTACATGGTAGAAGGTAGTTCTGACTAAACTGGTATAAATCAGAACTTGTAAAACAGTATCAAAAACATAGCTCCTACAAGGCTTTCATAACCCCTTTGCTTACTATTGGTTTTATCCTGTCCATTAACCCTGCTCTCACCTTGCATAGATTGCCCATTTGTGATTGTAGCAAATGCTCAGGATTAAAAGGTCATGTGTGTTGTGTACTTCCTTTCAAGTTAAATCCTGCAGATTCCAGAACACAATATTTATACGAAGAACATTTGCCACTTGCATGGCTTTTGAGGTTTTATTTGGTAAGTCTATGCAAAGGTTATTAGCTAAACATTAATACAAATCAAAGTTATGCTTAAGGGTACATTGTAAAGCAACAAGTTATTACACTTCATATGACCTGCTCAGAACCATATACAGATTCACAACTGTTACATTTGTCACCTGTTACAAGAGACAAGAAAAACAAAATTTGACAGCTAAAACATTTTAAAAATGCACCAAGCTTATGAAGTCTTAAAAGAAAACAATGTTCTGTACATACTCCTTTCACATACTCCTTTCTTCAGATCTAATATGACTTCCTGTACACTTGCTGTTCCTGAAGTTCTATTTCCTGTCATTTGACCTGGAACGGCTAGAGAGAATATACATTGAGATTCTCAGTCAAACAATGGAAGTAGCTCAGTATTGTTATTTAAACATACACCTGAAATTTCAACTAGACCAATTGACCTATTATAAGGCTTTTAATTAGTGCACTAGTGAAAATGACATTTCTCTAGTAAATATGCTACAGAATTAAACTCTGTATTCAGACATTAAGGTTATGGAAGTGTTCTTACCTACGAGATCTGGAAAATGAACGGGAAGGCTTATGATTTCTCTCCCTTGACAGTGATCTCTCTCTCCTTCTATCTCTAGAAAGGGACCTATAAAAGGAATAATCAGGATTTCAAGAGAATATATTTTTCATGCAATTCTTGAAAAACAGCATACTCAAATCTCACTCCTTGAATAACCTTTTTCTTGTAGCTTAAATTCATATTTTTAAATATGTTGCAAATTAATGGCTATAACATACTAATGTATGTGTACAGGTTTTACTTTCTATTTGAGCAACATATGGTATCAATGCATTAACTAGTACAGTGCTTGTAAACATGCTTGAAAATCTTAATTTATGAGGCACATTTTAGAAGAATATGTAATTCATCATTGATACTGGATTCAAAACGAAAGGTATTTTAGTTTATCACAACATTTGATGGCAGAAAAAAAAACTTTTAAATTGTTTAAAGCTGAATTCAGGTTGTTGTTGTTGTTGTTTAGTCGTGTCCGACTCTTCGTGACCCCATGGACCAGAGCACACCAGGCACCTCTGTCCTCCACTACCTCCAGCAGTTTGGTCAAACTCATGCTGGTAACCTCGAAAACACTATCCAACCATCTCGTCCTCTGTCGCCCCCTTCTCCAGGTGCCCTCTTTCCCAGCATCAGTGTCTTCTCCAGGGAGTCTTCTCTTCTCATGAGGTGGCCAAAGTACTGGAGCCTCAGCTTCACGATCTGTCCTTCCAGTGAGCACTCAGGGCTGATTTCCTTAAGAATGGATGCATTTGATCTTCTTGCAGTCCATGGGACTCTCAAGAGTCTTCTCCAGCACCATAATTCAAAAGAATCAATTCTTCGGCGATCAGCCTTCTTTATGGTCCAGCTCTCAGATTAGACTATACTTTAATAAACACATTTGGCATGCATTTTACACAGCATACTGACAACTGTGCTGGCTAAGTACACTTTCAAAGGAGTCAGAAATTTATGGCACTTCAAGCGTATAATTCAACTATCCTTTGGGCTATGAAATGTCACACCTGTGCCATCTGCTTAAGGGGGTGGGGAGTCCCTTATTCTATAAGCACTATCTAGGCCAGGGGTCAGCAAACGTTTTCACCAGGGGGCCAGTCCACTTTCCCTCAGACTTTGGGGGGTGGATGGGTGGACTATATTTTGAAAATAAATAAATAAAAAATGAACCAATTCCTATGCCCCACAAATAACCCAGAGGTGCATTTTAAATAAAAGGACACATTCTACTCATGTAATAACATGCGGATTCCCGGACCATCCGTGGATTCCCGGACCATCCGTGGGCCAGATTTAGAAGGCGATTGGGCCAGATCCGGCCCCTGGGTCTTAGTTTGCCTACCCATTATCTAGACAACCCAAATGCTGCACCAATAGTTTACCTGCTGCGGCTGCGGGAGAAGCTTCTCCTTCGTGGAGATCTACAATCAAAAATAGAAAAGTGAGTATTTTCATCAATTCAACATTAGTGGAGCGAGGCAATTCCCAACTTGTCAAGTCACTGTTGGGCCCAGTGAATGTGCCAAATAACATGGCACTCATCGTCCAGCAAAATGGAAAGATTCAGGCATTAAAAACTCAGTGTGATCAGCACGCTTCCAACCATGAGTTTGCTTTAACTAACACCATGTCATAAGCAAACCTGTCCAATGCAGCACTTCCATCTCAACTAAATCCACTGCCTAGAACACTATACTAATGTCCCACAAGTAGTCCCAAAATTGGTATAAACCAGTATTTTGGAACCCATGCAAGGTAAAAGTCCGCAACAGGACACAAGGTACCAAGTGAAAGACTAACGCACACCGTGACAAAGCCATTAAACACCATTAGAACTGCATATTTGTGAATGTAAAAAATTAAAATGTCATAGTGTGTTTAGTCTAAAGAATCTTAGTTTGCCCAGTTTATCCCAAAAGTAATTGTTCCGAAAACTGTTAGTAAAACAGTTTAAAGGTGAAAGGAGTTGGCAGATTTTTGCAAGGAAGAACTAAGTTAGCAATTAAATGTAGTTTGCCATCTCGCATGCAAATATACTGCAGTTTAGTTTCTTATATTAAGTTTCCTTAACACCCTTAAAAGTTTTATTCAAGCAACATATGTATGTTACCACGAAATTATGCACAGCCAGCCTTTGATTGAGAAAAAGTAATTACTTATAAGCCGCTTACTCCTTATTTTTACCAGCAGTAAACTGTATAAGCAGGAAAAACTTACTAGTTTTTGGTTTCAACAAGCTAGAAATGGTGAGGTGAGGCTGCCGGACTGACTGCCAAGAAGAATTTGCTGAAAAGGTTTTGCCAGATGTTGCGTTGTATTTAGTTGGTTGGCGAAGGGGGTGTTGTGGATTTTTCCTGCTTTTTTGTTAGCCGAAGGCTGCTGCTGTAGTTGTTGTGAAGACATTTGGTAAATAAACAGCTGAGCTGATTGGCCGGGAATGTGTGGGCGGTCGAGGTGGCTGCTGCCGATTTGGTTAAGGTTGGAGAGAAGGCTGAGAGAAAACAGCATGCTCGGGAACCAAAGGGCGGTGCAACCTGACGACTGGCCATGCCTGGGTCATGTGAAACGACACCAGCCAAGCTGAATGGGGCGCGCTGGTCACATGACGCTGAAAGGGCTAGTTGACTGGCTAATGCAGACTCAGAGGGTGGTGAGAAGAGACATGATGGTGACTCTGTAACGGGTTCATTTTTATTAATAGATGGACCAAAAAAAGCATAAAAAAATGAAAAACAAGCCATCAGTACAACCATCTATTAGCTAACAAATACTCCTATTGTGTTCTACAGTGAAAGGGAACAGATTTCACTCTCTTATCTTGTATGGACTTCATTTACCTGAAACAGGCTAAAATCAGCCCTTGCAGATATAAAGACCTTAAGTACGACTAATAAACACCCAACCAATCTGTCAGGGTCAGAGAATGCATTACTTGTAAAAACCTGCTTTATTTTGAAATTTATTCCTGCATAACTCAAAAGTTGGTCATATTTCAACAGATTTACTATTGTCAGATTTAGCTAAGCAACTGTTCATTGCTTCAGCATTTTTAAAACAGTTGCCTGCCTGGCATCATTGTGCTAAAGTTGAAAAATCTCAAGTGGGTGAAAAAGCCAAGCTGTTGTATGCAATGTTTACAACAATGGTGTAAAGAAAAGCAAAAAAAAAACCAAGTTGGAATACTGGGAAGAAAAAGAAAGTGACTAGAAGATGAACAGACTTCAGAAGGAAAGATGATAATCCGTGTTAGAGGGCACTATCAACTGGTATAGACACCTAAGGATAAAAGTCAGTGTTCAACACAATGTATCCCTCTAACACATATTCAATGCTTTAAAATTCTGTGTCTGGGTAGGTATAGACAAGCATATATATATTTTTTTAAAAAAGTCTATTATGCCAAATGGTAATACTGCCAAATATTACTATACAAGTTCTTTGCTCCTAAATACCTGCGGCGAGGTGGAGGACTTCTCCTGCGATAGTCATCTCGAGGACGTCTACCCCATGAGGGAGGTGGACCACGGTTCCGACTACGTTTTTCACCATTGGAGAGTTCCACCCTGACACGACACCCACAAAGTGTTCTAAAAGAAAAAGGGAAGGGTTGTTAGTTCTAACAGCCTAATAAAACTAAGCCAGACACTTCAACTAGTGCCCCTGTATTTCCCTAGTTATTTAAACTTCAACACAAAACCATACCAAGTCAGTCTAATTTTGTTTTGTTTAACTGAAAATTATAATGGGGACCAGTATTTCACTCCTAAGAAGCAGCCAGCACTTAAAATTGTTTTGATCATATAGAACGCATATTCAGCTTCAGCTATTATAGATGTCAAAATAAAAATGTTTTTAAATCAACATGAGTGAAATTCAGCTACAGTCTGAGCCATTAAGAGCCTGCAACGTTAAGCATATTTCCATTTAAAAAAAATATTACATGTTTGAAACAGGGCACTAAGAATACAAGAGCTCACAACCAGTGTTTCCAAAACTTGGTAGCTGTGCAAAATCTAGAAGCTCAGGAATAATATGCAACATGTTTTAACTGTACTCAAAATAAACACAAGCAAAAGATTACATTTCACACAAATTTAACAGACTGTTAGTAAGAATTACTTCCCAGCCCCACTAGCCCCCACTGAAAATCAGTTCTATTTCTTTTGGATCTCCAAATACAGAAGCCAGGCTATTTGTGACCAATTTTCTTTTCAATCAAAGCAGCATATTACATTAATAGATCAAAGTATACACACAAGCTCAACCCAAATGTAAATGAATTTTTACCTCCCATCTAGTTCTCTGACTGCATCAGCAGCATCACGTGGGTCTTCAAATTCAACGAAAGCAAAACCAGGGGGGTTCCTAGCAACCCACACACTACGTAGTGGTCCATAGTAGCCAAAAGCTCGCTCCAATTCAGTTTTATTGCCATTGTTCCCAAGGTTACCTACATAAACCTTGCAGTCCAGTGGACACGAATCACGATGCATCTCTGGAAGACATGCAAGGAAAAACTTGTTTGCCTTCTGTTCATATTTATTAGTTAGGGAACCTTTTGGGTTATAAGGTATTTGAAACAGGCTCATAATTTTGAAAATACAGTGCAGATGATTTGACTTACAACGCATAACTATTCATACATTTAAGTCCATCTTATAATCTACTTTAGAAATATAATTCATTGTTCCAAGGTACTAATCATCTTATATTGAAGACCCATACTCCGGGCCCTTGAAACACAAAAGCGAAGTCAAAATTAAGAGACCTCGATTTGAGGGCATCCAGGGGTTGACAACTGGTCTTGGAAGGGCGTGTTGTGTTTAGATCCCCAAAGCAGGTCTCCTTCAAGGCAGCCTGTGGTGATTTGAGCTGGGCCTCAGGTTCCTCGCTCACGAGGCGGCGAAAAGGGCTTCTTACGCCTTGGTAACTGGCGCGCCTACTACTGAGAGGTTTCCCGCCCATCGCGGCGGCCTCCGGCCCTCACAATTCTCCCTCGGTTCGACTCGAGCTTGCGCATATAATACCCACCACGCCGCCCCTCACGCTCAAGCAGTCCGCCTCCCCTTTCATCTCCTCCCCGGGACCAACATCCCGGCGGGAGACCTGACGTTACTTCAACCACACAAAATGGCGGCGGCTCTTTGTCCGCTGCCGCAACCGCGAGGCCTTCCATCCCGACCAAGCCCCTCCCTCACCGGCTGCCGGGCCAGGAGTGTGACCGACTCTCGCGAGTAACCGCTACACGGTTTTATGATTATTAATTTTCGGTCGGCTCCGCAGTCTCCCTCGCTTCTCGCCCCTCAGCCACCGAGCTCGATCGCTGCGTCGCCCGTTTTCCCGCCAAGACTCGATTCCGCCGCCTCTCCCACTTCGTCGCACTGGACAAAATGGCGGAAGGCGCCTACACACCCCGAGTTTATATACGTCCTGCCCATCTAGCACGTGACCAGGATTCTCACCAATTGCACGTCGCTTCTCCGGTGATCGACGGTTCCTTGCGCCCTACCCCCTTTCTCAGAGAGATGGCTCCGCCTCAAGGAGCGATCCTTCCTGACGCTTCTTGTTCGCTTAGTAGTGCCTGCTCCTATTGCCCAGTAGGCCGGGCCACTGTCACCGTGGCAACCAGAGAATAGGTGGGACGGGGAGGGGGAAAAGAATGGGGCCGACAGTGCCTCTCGGAGGCTCAGGGCTTATAGTGGAAGCGTGTGGGGCGGGAGGTGTCCCAGTACTGTATTTACTAAAGGCCGTTGGGGTTTCGCTCAACTGCTCCATTTCCACTTCGACGCAACCGCTTTTCAAATTTCCCGGATGAGCTCTTTGTATTAAAGGCCGTCCCTATTTTAGAAGCGCGGCATCTCTCGCTTCAGCTTTAACCTGAACCCGCACTGGATTGTGGAGGGAACCCATCTCGCCATTAATCCTTAAACGGGAATTTAAGGCGGCCTCAGTTCTGATTCTTTTCTCCTAACGATTTACAAAGTGGGGCTTGTTTCCGAAGAGCTATGTTTTCCCTTTGCATAGGTGTTGCCCATCCCAGGTGCTGTACGAAAAAGGCTATAATTTTGCCAAATGTGCTGTGACTTTGTTCCTAGAGGGGTTGCTAGATAAGGACCCCGTTCCCACACCTGATCTGGCTTCAGCTGGATTCAGAATAAGAAGGAAAAGGAACCGGATGCTGTCGGAGCGAGTGGTACCTCCATTCTGTGTTCGGTTAGGTGGGATGCAGGCCCTAAAGGCAAGTGTGGGATGGTTATTGCCCCTCCTGTGACAGATGAGGCAGTCCGTTGGCTGGCAAGTTGTGCGGAGAGGTGATGAGGGCAAAGTGTTTTGGGATGCTACCTGCCAACTCCTAGGAGCCGAGGTCCCCAAGAGAATATTTCGGGGGCACCACCCCCGCAGAAAGTTGATGGGCATTGCCCTTCAAATAGTGTGGGTGTGCCCCATTTAATTAATTATGTGGGGAAGGGCTTACCTAGGTCCCCAAATATTTCATTCAAGTTGGCACCCCAGTAATCTGACAGTTTTTGGCCAGGTATACAAAAGATGAGTGAAGCAATTTTCCCTCAGTGGGGCTCAAAATCCCACCTGTTTCCCAACCCTGAGTCCTGTGTAGGGCACCACTATGGGATAGTCCTAGCAGTGTGTGATAGTGTGTAGCTGTGGTTCCCCTTTTCGTGTGTCCTCCTAATAATAATAATATTCCCTGAGCGTATTAAACAGGTAGTAGTATGTGTGACCCTGTCGGTCTGCCACCTAGTGGCAAGCAAAGAAACCTGTCTGCTTTTCTGGAGATAAAAGCCTGTCTTAACTATTTCCCCCCACTTTTCTATCCGAATAATCCATAGCTCCTCTGCTATTTTGTCACCCACACAGGAGTGCTTTCTGTTGTAGAGTAGTCTGAAGTTATTCTAGGTTAAAACCCCAGAAGGCCACAAGGCCTATAAAGATATCAGACATATGGAGGCAACTAGTTTTGTGTTTCGCATGAATGCTATGTAAAAAGCTGGACATGTCACATGCTCTTAATATAATTTTACGAGTTAGGTGGGGTAGGTTGTATGCCTGAACTTCCTTCTAATTCCTGGACCCAGCATTGATTCAATTTCTGGAATAACCAGGTTAGGTTCCTGGTGAGGTAATGGCTCATTAGGTAACAAAGGAAGTGGTTCTGTGCCAGATAACAAATACGTGGGTCCCCCACTCCCTTTGTCGGAAAGACAAAAGCGAGAATTGAGAGTTGAGTGATGTAAGCTAGAAGCTGGAAGACAGAGCTATGCCTGATTTCTGTCTCAGGCACAGGTTGTTGCTTTGTTATTGTTTAGTTGTTTAGTCGTGTCCGACTCTTCGTGACCCCATGGACCAGAGCACGCCAGGCACGCCACGTTGTAAATATGTAAATAAACCATTGATCCTAAAGACACCATAGTCTCTGCTGTCCCTCATTCCAAGGAAACTGAAACTTGGGTAAGCACTTGGTCATTGAAATGTACATCAAATGCAAAACATTTGGTAGAGAAAGGGAGGCATTTTCTTTATTTGAAAGAAAAGCATTAACAATTTAGAGAAATATACATACCATTTTAAAAATAAGAAAACACTGATTACGTAAACGCTCATACCTAGAAAGCTTATACTTAGTTGGTCTTTAAGGTGCTACTGGAACATCTTTCAATATATATTTTTTAATCTTCCATCGTTATTTATTACGACAGACCAACATGGCTACATTACCTGAATCATTGATTACGTACGTTATATCAAACCATAATATCTTGCTACAAGTTCCCTTACATTGCCAGAGGCTCATGTTCTTTGGTAACTATTTAATAAAGTTGATGTGCATAGCATAGAAATTGTCTAATTATTTTGATATGCCGACACATAATGGGCCAGTTTCTCGTTCAAAGCCACACAAGTTCCAGAGCTGCTGCTGCCAGTCCAACTTAAAGTTTGCTTTCAAAATCCTCTACAGCTTTTCTGTGGTGGATTTAGCCACAGTTCATATAATCACATCTTTATGGAGTCTTCAAAGATAAAAATGGAGGGCAGGTTTAGGATTTAGCATGGATTTTTTTGTCCTGCAATATGCTCCACATCTTTAGACACTTTTATCCAATCCTGGGATACTCTTGAACCCAGTACTGGAAGCCAGCTTGTAACCATCTGGTAACTGTATTATTCAGTGAAGGCCAGCACAGTTTGAAGCTTCCATAAGTACTACTGCGGGAGTTAAAAATGCTGCTGGATGCAACACCCATTCTCTAAAAGTAGAGCTGCTGAGATATTTCCTATAATGCAATTTCCCAAGGGTAGTGGAATTGAGTAGCCATGGCAGCACACTTTGTCTATGATAGAATGCTTTGTCATTCAATGAACATCTTTCAATTTCTCTGGCTGACATTCACTTGCTCAGACAAATGGAATCATAGTTCTTATGATAATGGTAGTTGCCCCTCAATTACATAAAGGTGGCTATAAAGATCAGATGTTTTAGACTTGGCTATGGCTAGTGCTTATTAGCCTGGAAACACGTAACTAGAAAGCTCTGCTGTGGCAGACACATCATTTACGTTAACTTTTTGGGTGTCCTGGAAACTAAAAAGAGATCACAAGAGGTTAGCAACCAATTTAGCAACCTCAATTTAAATCTTTAATTGGTTACAAGTTTTGACCTTTTCAATAAATGGCTCTTACGCCAGGAACAGAGTTGTTACAAAGCTAGAAGCCTGTAGTGATTATCTGATGAACACAATGGCTCAAAATAAACAATTCCAGCCCCAGATGGTACAAGGCAGAACCAGTTAGGTCTGTAGATTGGTATTTGGCTAAAACTTTTTATGTTATTAACATCATGAAAACAATCCTACATTTAACTGTAGCTGCAATAAGGCACAAACAGCTATACCAATATGACTGCATAGAAAATATATATGACATTCAATGGTGTCCATATGCTATCAAAATGGGCTTTCACCCATGCTTTCCTGTCCTCTCACCCTCACCTTTCAGCTCCTGCAAACTCCCAGAATCTGTGTTGGACACTTTGGGAATCACTGAGTAGATGGGCAGTGGGCAGGCACAGAGGAAATCCTGTTGTGTCAGCAGAAGTCCAGGTTGTGAAGTACTGGCTCTGTTCAGGCTCGCTTAGCTGCTGGTATTATATTATTTGCTCTGCATTTCTGTTGTCTTATTTTATTTGTGCCGTAATTCTTGAAAGGTGCCTTGGAAATCCAAATCTGAGAGGCAATACTGCAAGTGGCTGCTGGTGATGTCCACTCTCTGCTGACTCTGGCCTAAATGGAAGTAAACTTGTGCCAGCCGCAAGTGGCTGTGCCATGCATATGCTGTTGCCTTCACCACTGGACTATAGAGGGGGAAAGCAGCCAGCAGAGGAGGGACAGGCCTCTGATGCACCCAGAGAAACTCACCTTTGCCACAGGGAAGAGACTGATGTGGGCTTAAAAGCTTCAGGAACAGGAACTTGCTCTGAAAGGGTACTGTACTGGGAAAAGAAGCAGACTCATTTACCTGGCAGTGCAGTGGAGGTTGGGGCAAGGGGACAGGAACCAAGGGGAAATAGAGCTGTGATTTATTTATCTATGAAGAGAACCCTGTCATGGGAGGAATGAGGGGTTTGGGGAGCTCTGAAGGTGCTGCTTTGAGCCTAAAATCCACTAGATCAGGCATCCCCAAACTCGGCCCTCCAGATGTTTTTTGGGACTACAACTCCCATCATCCCTAGCTAACAATACCAGTGGTCAGGGATGATGGAAATTGTAGTCCCAAAACATCTGGAGGGCCAAATTTGGGGATGCCTGCACTAGACAAACAACTATAAAGAAGGAAAACTGAGAACGTCAAATAAACAATAGATGAAGGCAGTAGAATTCTTTTCTGTGCAAGACTGAGAGGCACATATGTAAGATCAGTTCTGATGTTCAGAATAGCAGGCTGCTGCCTTATATCAAAGCTCAAAGAAGAGCAGGCCTGCCAAGATAGCACCGCTGGGAAAGTATTTAGGTGAGCACGCACAGCCCTGCATCTTCTGACTCTAGCTATGCCCCATCTCCACACATTTCTGATCTGTGGATGGGCAGTGACATCTGCTTATGCAGCATCTGGGGAAAGTGTTGCATGTATAACAGCAAAGCCCCATCCCGTTACGCCAGAGAGATATTATGGGTCAGTTTGCAAGTTACTGTTGGTAACTTGCAGGAGACTTCACTGGGAGCATCCTGAATATTTGTTTGCCATTGAGGCTGCCATAGTTCAACCAAGACTGATAAACATCAACCCAAAATTTGGGGTGGGCTGTGTGAAGTATGTCTTTAATTTCTACTGAGCAAGAAGTTTTATTTATGCTTCTCCATTTTTAGTTGAATATATTAATATCCCACTTCATATTTCCAGGCTGAGCCCTGGCACTGAAGGCATATTGTGACCATGAAACCATTGTAAATCCTGGTCCAATTCAAAATCTGACAATAACATGTCAAGAAGAGGAAGATTCCTCCTTGCCTTGTTCATATGCTCAGTTCTCCACTTCTCCAGCTGCCTTCTATAAAAATCAAGCTGATTCTTTCCTTAAAAATGTGGTGCTGATCCAGAAATTATATCAAAAGTTATCCAGCAAGTAATGGCTGGAATAAGTTCCCCAGTGATAAAAAGTCTCCAATTCTTCAGCCTTGCTATTGATCCCAACCTCCATAGCATGATTTTACGATCCTATGAAAATGACAGGGTGAGAGATATTTCAAAAACAGGAGGTCCCAGTGTCTTAATCACTAGCCAAATAGTAAACTTTATTGTCCAAGGGTGATTGTCTCTGGGAGAAGTACATCTTTCATTTATACAAGGAGGAAAAGATCTTAGTCATAGAATATGATGCGCAGCTCATCCTATTGTTAAGTGCAGCTACAGAACTATAAAAGAAGCTAGGAAGGCGCACACTGTCATTGCAGGAGGAGGCTCACTAGAGATCTGCTAGCAACAAGTAAGACTCCACAAATCAACTTTACCATACTCCAATACAAGAAGAAATAGTAAGTACTCTACATTACACTGCTATTTTTAACCTGTTGGGCTTAAAACTCTATATACACTTACCAGGACATAAGCCCCATTGAACTTATTTCTGAGTAGACATGTATAGGGTTGCACTGTTAAATATTTTCTTTCAACTAATATTTAATTAAGATATTGTCGGTTATATGTAGCTATACAAATATATCTCAAATATATTATTGACAAAATCTGTCAATAAGTGATTACAGTACTGGAAAAACTGAACCAATGGCTTGTGCCATTCAGGATGTATTTTGTGTATTCACATATTTCTAGAAAACCAGTTCTGGTTCAGAACAGAATATTTGTTTTGTTCCCTCCAAAAGCAAACAATTTTATATACATATTATGCTATTGATTTTCATAGGCTATACTACCCTGAGTGAAGATTGCAGTAATATATTTATGACAGGAATATTTGGAATACATATTTAAAAGATGGTTTTCTACTGTTTCAAATTAAAACCTTTTGTGTCCTAATATACAAATAAAATACACTATGGGATTATTTGGCTTTTGTTGTCACAGTAAATATGAAAAGGCAAAGAATAATATTTTTTTAAAAAAATATATATTTCAGGCCAATACTTCCTATCTGCCACTATGGTTTAATTTTACTATCCATTATTTAAGTGGAATATGTTATAGCTGCAAGTTGTATTTCAATGTCCATCTTATTTCATCTTGTTTAATAGTTTACAAGACAGAAGATGCTTTTGTCCCAAAGATATCTACAGATGGTAACATTTTTGTCCATTTTTTTTCTTGTTTGGTTTGCAACATGTCAAGAAACAAAAACGTAAGAATATTTGTTAGTTAAATTTTTGATAAGCTGTATTTTACTATGATGGGTTTTTTTGGGGGGGGGTTTACTGTGTTGACTTTTGGATGCAAAATGATAACATTGCAGTAATGCTTTACAATATAATGTATTTTTCTGAAGGAGATCACTGTGCAAACATATGTTTAGCATCGTTTGTAATTTTTAAAATGATTTTTCTTTAAAATGTGATACATTTGGAAGGTGCTTTTAAAAATAAGATTATCCTGTACTGAAAGTCACAAGATAGCAAAGGGAAAGGACAAAGTCTTCTTGTTGTTAGAGCTTTCCAAGATGGTTCCGAAAACCATAAAGTGATCTTCTGTTCATTCCTAGATAGTGATGATAAGGGCGAGAGAGCTACCTCTTTTAACACGTCAAAGCACAAATCCATAGCAAAATCAGAAACAATGAAGACAGCTACATATGTTATTCACATGTCTGTCCTGTTCACATATATTAGCCTGGTTTAGACATAATGGGAAACCCGTTGCTCACCACATGAGTGAGCCCACATGAACCTCAGGCTCACATGGTCTGCTGGTCATAAGGTTAGTACCTCTTGCTACAATCTCTCCAGCTTGGGCATAAAGAGGAACTGCGGCTTGTTTAAAAATGGAAGCTTCCAATCTCCTTGTGGCCACAGGAGATACATAGAAACCTGAGACTCATACAGGCTCTTTCATGGAGTAGGAAATCATGGTTTCCCCTTATGTCTGAAACAGGCCAAAGCATGTGATAGTCTTGACATGAAAATGGTTGCATGGAGCAGGAAATTATGACTCCCCCCCCTTTTTTTTAACCTCCCTGCACTCCATCAGTCCAGGCACTTTTCTCCTAGCCCAGTTTATGGAGCAGGGAGCACACCACAACTTTATTACAAAGATGGAGCACACACACAAATACAGTGGTACCTCTGGTTATGAACTTAATTCGTTCCACAGGTCCGTTCTTAACCTGAGGTACCACCTTAGCTAATGGGGCCTCCTGCTGCTGCCACGCCACCGGCGTGCAATTTCTGTTCTCATCCTGAGGTAAAGTTCTTAACCTGAGGTTCTACTTCCGGGTTAGTGGAGGCTGTAACCTGAAGTGTTTGTAACCCGAGGTGTTTGTAACCCAAGGTACCACTGTAATAAAGAAATGTGACTGCCATCATCATGTCTAACATAGGACACAGGAACATATTTATAATGAATCTGACCACTGGTCCATCCAGCGAAGCCCTAACCACTCTCCAAGGTTTCAGGCAGGAGAGAGGTGAGGCAGTGGGGAGGTCGGCGTGGTTCAAATGCACTGGCAGAGCCAATCCGATGCATTTGGTGGTGTGTTTGCACTGCACTGACCTCTATGCCACTCTACCCCTCAAACACAGATGTTGGGAGGTCTGGCACCATCCCCATCCATGCTGTCCATAGAAAGTATGGGCCTCAGTGGGCTCTCTTTGGTAAATGGTACTATAATGAACAGACAGGATTTGTGAATAATAGCTAGCTATACCACCTTCATTTTACACAGCAAAAAAGTCACTGGATAGAAACTATAATGCAAGAACCTGAAACAGCCATGTGAACAGTGACAATGCTAATATGCTTGTACTGTAATCTGTCTTTTCATATATTAGGTTAAAGTTGGTTGTGCATTTACCAGTGACTAATCTTTACTGAATTTTAGGTTTCCCAGTTTGAAACAAAACTCCAAGTTCAACATTGAAAACTCATCTAATATTTGTGAGAGGGTAGCCATGAAAAGAGTTCTTAGCAAGAGATAGGGAAATAAGAAACATCTGTACAAATTCAGACATGAAAAAAATCAATTCCATTGAATTCAGTGGAACATATTCCAAAACAAGCATGCATAGAACTGTAGCCTTACAGTCCAATCCTATACGCCTACTTAGAAGTAAGCCCTACTGAGTTCAATGGAACTTATTCTGAGGTAGTGTTTATAGGATTCCAGCCTTAAAGAATTACAAATAAAGGCAGATGAGGAGCTGTGGGACAATGACTTTGGGGAGCTTTGGGGACTGTCAACTTTGCATTGATCAGTCCAATTCTACAAAGAAAATAATGAATGCAGATGTCAAACGTCTGAAGTGGTCGGCACTGGTTCAGACCCCAGGAATACCACACACTACTTTTGCAAGCACTTAGATGGCACCAGATAGTTCAACAAGATTGGACACAATCCCTTAGTGATCTTGGTTTCTTCATCTTTAACTAATATACTTGAAATGTTTTCTTCCTTTGTTGTGAGTGTGTTTCTGCTTCTCAAGCACAGTACTGGCTTTTTCACATTTCAGTAAGAGAGGAGTGGCAGAATTCCAGTTCTTGCATAACAAAGGAAATCTGCGTGAAGAGTTAAACCGACTGATTTGGCTCCACCAAGCTATGGGAGGAGTGCACACAGCCGTGGGCAGGGACATCCCGCAGGCACACATTGTGTGGACCTCACCAAAGAACCAAGACCTCTCCGATCTCTCTGATGGAACTGGCAGAGAAGAGTCTCTAGAAATGATGAAGCAACTGCTGCTGGGATTGCTGGAGAAGGAAGAGCCTGTAGCTGTCCTCAGGAAAACAAATGTGTTGCAGTATCTAAAGAATGTAAAGGGTAATCAGGACCGGCAAGACCTTTCTGACATATTTCAAGGGGGAGATCAAGATGGCAAAAGAAATCTCAGCACCCAGACATAGATTTCCTGACCGAACCTATTGCAGTCCATCTGCTACTTGAGATATATACACTGAGGGAGATCAAAAGAAAAGTTGATTAACAAAGAAAATGTGCGTTTGTGCCATTTACTACTCCTTCGCATTGTTGAAAGGCCAGAACATTTCCCCCTTATTCCGATTATTAAACAGGAATGTGCAGGGCTTAAAATTTTCCCTTCTAGATAGCACAAATATTTTATAACTGTTAGCAATATTGCCAGGGGCTATATATTATTATTGCTACTTCACTCCTTTGCATTTGTTGAACAATATTATTGAGGTATTTGTGCATGCAGGTTCTGCTGGGGTACGTGGAAAGTATTCACTCTTTGTCCCTTATACTCATTTCCTGCTTCCACCACCTATATAATTACTTGAGGTCTTTTGTGCCTGTTCCCCTTTAGCAATGTGGGTTTAAGTTATAATAAAGCACATGGCTGAGAAAACACCTAGGCTGGAAAGCAAATTCAAATGCTCTATAATACATTTTTTTTCATGTAAAAATGCATACTTCTAAATATGCACCCCTGGTTCTTTGAGCATATTAATGTTGTCTCCTTACTGCAGAAAGAATACGTCTTACAGTAAGATTGGAATCTTAGGCAAACAAGAATAAGACCCATTGAACACCATGGGACTTACTTTTGAGTAAACATGCATTGGATCAGGCTGCAGCAATTATGACCTACTTAAGGTTTTCAAAAGGAATCAAGTCATCCAGAATAATGCCTCAGCCTATCACCCACATCTAGCTGATTAGAACACTTAGTAGAAAAGCCCAAATATACATATTTTCAAATGTAAAAACATTCTGCTGCAACTCTGAAGATGTGGAATTGAAGCAACCATTGCAAGTAACTGGTTAGCTGCTTGAACAAAATATTTCAGATACTACATACCTCTGGAAGAAGTATGCTGAGGGTTCCCACTTTCCAGAGGGATGCAAAGGTTTTGTCAGAAGAGTTCCAAAGTCTATTGGGCTCAGTCAGGAGGGCATCAGACTCTTAATCTCAGGGTCGTGGGTTCGAGCCCCACATTGGGCAAAATATTCCTGCATTGCAGGGGGTTAGACTAGATGACCCTCATGGTCTCTTTCAACTCTACAATTCAATGATAGATAAGAGGTGCAGATTGCGTACCTTAAACCTAAAACACTGTGATGTGTGAGAACTAAATGTTGATTGTTCTGTTAGGTTCCACACAAGTGTTGGTAATGCAATTGGCATTAAAAGCGGGTTAAATACAGCTTCCCGGGAAGTCTCTTAACAGCCCTGCATCCAGGTTTCTCCTAATCCTAGGAAAGTAGGTAATTATAGGGGTCAACTTTCAGAGACAATGCTGTTAATTTACTCTACCAGAATACAACACAGAAACCATATTACACAGATGGTGAATGTAACAATTTAAAATTGGCTCTTACTGATGCACAACATGAAGTTCTGTTGTACACCACTGACATTCAGTGTATAATCAACGTTTGGCCATGAGCAAATCGCAGACTGGTTAGATTTTGGTTGTCCAGGCACCAGATACTAAACCACCTTGCAGATTTTGTTTTGGGGGACTCTGCCTGAGCGTCTTATTACTTAATGTGGGACAAGTTTGTTTTTTCTTTCTTGCTTGTTTTTTTCTTTTGCAAATACATTTGTATTTTATATCTCAACTTCCCTCTGGAAAATCTCTGAAGGCTATCATAAGTAGAGGCTGGATCTGGCCTTCACATACCATTTTTGTCATGAGCAAGGAGACTGGTTTCTTAGTTTCTAATGCCATATTTCAGATCTAAACTAGTTTGGGGAAAACATATACAAAATTCTGAATGCAGAATTCTAAATACAATTATTAGCAAATAAGTCCCATTGAATATTCCCAAGCCAACAAGTGCAGGGCTGAGATGTTATACAAAGCCACCTTTGTGCATTCCAAAGGAGTAATAAATGGCAAGAACACATTTTGTCCTTCATATTTAATAATAATATGTTAAACAATATGTACAAATGCTAAAATACATATGTAGTATTGCTATAGCTTTGTTATTCGGGTCACCGAAAATATTCAAGGTCTCAGTTACTTTAAATATAATGCTTAAGCTGTCTTAAAATAATCTTTTGATAATAATACAATGTTGATAGATCATATTTTACAGTGATCCATTTTCAACAAACTGTCCATCCTCAGTGTTATGGAACGCATTAAGATACATGTTTTTTGCATGAAATTTATCAAAATGTTGCACATCATTAATGCTGGAAATCTAAATAAAATAAAGCAAGATTATATTTTGCTAATAGCTATGCATTTTTGAAGAAAATGGAAAAGATATTAAATGCCATTAAAATGAAAAAAACACTGGATAGCTATGTTGGCAACAACAGGGACTTCCACAGCTATGTACAATTTGCTGTCACTGTTCATCTGAGTTATAATATTATCCTGTAAGTGGATTTAAAAGTAGAATTGGAATTTTCATTTGAGGCTATATACAGATTAGCAGCTTAAAACACAGCAAATTTGTTCTCCCCACTCCCCTTCAAGTCACTTTTATACATTTACATCCGAGAAGGGGCAGGGGTGTCTTCACTCTATGCATATTACAGTACCTGTTTGGTTTCCCATGCCTGCAGCTTCCCGCAACTCCTATTCATGAAGCTGTCAACTCTGCATGTGCAACAGCAGTCTCAAATATACACACCTCACTTAACCACAAAGTGGTGGTTGCTTATTTTAAAATTCAGTCTTTAGGGCATCAATTCATGGATATTAACGAGTAGGGACCAGAGGTTCTTCATAGGGTTAGTAGACACAGAGTATGGTTTATGGTATTTATCCAGTCTTCTATTAGTTGCATAAATCCTTCCATTGTCTATAGTCCTTCCCTCAAGTGTCTGTCTCAGAAGATAGATCATCAGGACAAAGAGAGAGCTGAAGTAAAATACTGCCCTTTGCTTTTTAAAGAACTTCCATGTTTTTTTAAAAAAATTCAACAGAGGTGGCCAGGCTAGCCTCTTGCAGGAAAAACAAGTCCTTTGGCACTTTACGTACAAATTTATTTTGGCATAGGCGTCTGACAAAGTGGGCTCTAGTCCACAAAGGTGTATGCCGAATAAACCTGGCATATGGTGTTTTTACAGTGCCACAATACAAGCAATAAAAGCAAACGTTTTTGGTGTGATCTGATAAAACTAGTGAGCATCACTATTTCCCTAATTGTGCAGTTCCAATGTCTGGAAAAGCAGGGAAAAGCCAAATGCAAGAACTGTACAATGATCGGGAACAAGGCAGGTTCCTGTCTCTTGAAAAGACAGCATAAGAACTCGGATCTTTTGAAATTAATACAATCTTTATGTGGATTTGGGATTGTGGAAAAACACCCTGAGGAACCAACGAACCTTCCTGACCTGCTTTCCACATATGAAAGCGTCGATTCATCCCTAACTGTGAGCTCTGTGGGTGGAGTGTCCTTAAAACAGATATTTTTTTCCTCTTCTGAATAAACGTGCGTAAGCCCAGGCTCGACGGTGACCGTCCAAAACACCCGCGCAGTGCGATCCTAAGCGCGGAAGCCAACATACTTCCCAGCAAAGCCGCTAAAACCCCGCAATCCTCCCCTTCCCCTCCCCTAACTTGGGGAGCAAACGCCCGTCGTGCCGCGTTTACTTCCGCGTAAGCAAGCGGAGGGCGAGGCGGAGGAGGAGGCCGCCGCCTTGCGCCGCCCGGGAAACAGTTGCCGACTTCCTCATATGCCGAAGGAGCGGCGCGCAGCAGCCACGAACCTCCCGGCCCGCTCGCCGAGGCGCTAGAGCGGCAGCCGGCGCATGCGCAGCGCCGGAGGCTAGGCAAAAGTGCGGCGGCCCCGCCTCCTGGGGCTGCGGGCGGGGAACGGGCCATCAGGCGAGCCTCGCCCCTTGAAGAGGGCGGCGCCGCGGCTGGGAGAGAGAGAAAGAGCTCTTCTGCGCATGCGGGCTGTGCCAGAGTTTCCAGTCGGCGCTTGTCCGGTCGCGGGCTCCAGCTTTCCTTTGGGGTGGGGGCGGCTGAGCGGGGAGCAAGGGGCGGGGCTCGGCCTCTGGGAACTGCTGCTCCCCGTCTCTCTCCGGTGTTGGTCGGCTGGGAAGGCGTTGGACGGCGGGGGCTCCTCGGCGCTGCTCCCAGAAGGGGGTCTGGTAAGCGTCTTTTCCTCCGGTGTTTGCTCTTAACCCCCCCCAAAAAAAGTTATTCCTCCCCCCTCAGGCTGAGCTGCCTCCCGGGGCGCCATCCTGTCCCGCCCCCTCTTGCCAGGTAGGTACTTTTGTAGCATCCACAGAGGGGAGGGGAGACGCCTCAAGTTGTCCCGTCCTCCTCTTGAGTCTCCTGCCTCCCCCCTCTTAACCCCCCCCCCATTTTATTCTTCTTGACCACATAGATTCTTGCTAGGTTTTTAGCGTGACGCCTGGCTCTGCCTTTCCTTCCTCTGTTTACACCTGCTCGCCTCTTCCCCCTCGCAAACTTCTTCTGTGGAAAATGGACCTCGTGCTCATTTTCCCTTCTTCATCTTCTCCTTGTCGTTTCTGCTGGCGAGTGAGGCTGACTTGAGGAGAGGGAATTGCTCCCGAGTAAATGTGCCTAGGAGTGGAGCAGCTCCTTTATAGTTGTCTCCTGGGATTCTAAGACATTGTATAAGCCCTACATGTAAAAAGCACAATTCTTGCCCCTTCCCGCCCCCAAAGCTCTGGGAACTGTAGTTTGTTAAGGGTGCTGGGAATTTGCAGCTTTGGGAGGGGTAAGTTGCAGTTGCCAGGATTCTTTGGGGGGGGGGGAATGTGCTTTGAATGCTTTGCTTTGAATTCTAGTAGGCCCCACCTGTGCTGTATAAAGCTGTACCATGCCACTTTAAAACATCTGTGGTTTCCCCCCAAAAGCATCCTGGCAATTGTGGTTTGTTAAGCATGGTCAGAGTTGTTAGGGTACCCCTATTCCCTGCACAGAGCTACAATTCCCAGAGATCCTGAGAACTGTAGCTCCTTGAGAGAAACAGGGGTCTTCCTAACAACCCTTAATACCTATAACAAACTTTGTGGGACGCCATGGCTGTATCATGTGGCATGATCCTGTAACTGGCATGATAGGCTAGGTACACTGCAGATGAGCCATAGTGACACTCTGGTTCTTGGGGATGATGATAATTTTTCTAATGGGAAATTTCAACTGGCAAAAAGGAGCTGCAGTTGCCTAGTATCACAAAGAGATAATTTATATTTTGTACAGCTTTTCTTGGAAGGGAGTGCACCATAAAACGATTGCATTCAAAGAGCCATGCGAGCAAAATACTCTAATTAGTTCAAAGAATTATTTTATATAACCTTTGTTTGGTTAGAAGTTCTGATGAAATTGGGAAGATTTTAAAAGCAGTTACAATTGTTAACTAAAGCAAACGTGTAAGAGCTAATTGGTTCTAGGTCGGCTAGTTACACTGTGAAGAAAATAGGAACAGAAACTTTTGTCTCTGCTGTCACACAAAGGAAAAATACTGCTTGGGCTATAGTCAATGAACACTTGCTTGGAGGTAAGCTCCATTGAAGTCACTGGGACTTATCTCCAAGTAAATTTGAACTGAAAATTACTGATTAGAATCTTAGTTGGAAGGATTAAAAACCATCTAGTCCACTTCTACTTAGGTATATTATCTGCTACTCTAGTTATCTGCGATAACTAGGTGGCCATCCATCTTGTGCTTAGAAACCTCCAACAGTTCTTTACCTTGTGTGGTAGCCTGTTCCACTGTCTAGCAGTTCATATGGTCAGGACATTCTTTCTTTCCAAAGTGTAATCAATATTCCCTTTCCCTAGGCTCTAGAGCAACAGAAACAAATTTGCTCAGTCTTTGTTGACAGCCCTGCAGATATTGTCTGTTACTCAATAGAAGCAAGTTCCAAGGAAATAAATGTGGCTTGTGCTGTGTTTGTAAATACTTTTACATGGAAATACGTACTATGATTGGTTTAAAACATGTTGGTAGAATTTTAATTGACTGGAGATGAAAGTAATAAGAGACTTATCATTTGTAATGTAACCTGAAAATGTCACTCAGAGACTTAGTAGTTATCGCATTTCTTTCCTCCTTGTTCATAACTTATGTAGAAAAACAGGAAGTTTTGCAACATTGTGGCCTTTTACACTTGTCGCTTCCAGTTTGGGCATATTGCGTTTTGCAAAGCTTTTGTTTATTTTTAAACTGGCTGCTTTATTTAAATTTAAGCCATCATGTAGTGTAGATTTTTTGCTTCAAGGTTTAGGATCACAGATATTTTCTAATTTCTCTCTTCCAGGAACCATGGCGATGACTGGCCCAGCACCTTGTTCATCTATGAGCAACCACACCAAGGAGCGAGTTACAATGACAAAGGTGACATTAGAAAACTTCTACAGTAATCTGATTGCGCAGCATGAGGAACGAGAAATGAGGTAAATATCCCAGCTTCGTGAAAATGGAAGTAATGTTATTTTCCTTATATCAAGATTTAAGAAACAATGGATGCCACAAATACGCTGATCATCTTATCCTGCTAAAAGTTTTTATAGCACTTTTAAGTCCTCAAAAAGCCTTTAAATATTTTAGTATGATGATTTTTTCAGTGCCCATGCTATCCTCTTGTTGTGCATTTCAAGAAAGGCATATGTTGCAGATGCTTGATGAAAACTAGTAGCAGCATTTTCCTGGAATGAAAGTTGTTTTTCTCTCTCTAGTGTTATGTTTTATTTTTATTTCAGTGTGTCCAGTATAAACAGTTTTTATTGCGAAATGCACTTGGCTCTACTGTGTACTATAATCAAAAGCAGCCTCTCTAAACACATTTTACTCCTTCCTGGATTTCATTCCCTTCTAAGTATTGTATTTTATATTTATCTGTAAAATATATTAACTACTTCCTGCTACAAGTAGTGGTCAAATGTGCTCCATAAAAAAAAAATTAATGCATAAAACCATTGTTCCAGTTTAGCTTTCCCTTATTTGAAATATTTAACAAACACCCCTCTCTTCATTCTGTTGAATGCCAATTGGAACATAGGTCCTTGAAGGTGAAGCCACTGCTGAAAAACACCTCTCTGGTAGTTACACATTTCCCTTCCCTTGGTGGGGAAACTCCACCAACGTCTCTATAGATGTTGTAGTTGAAAGCTTATTAGGCTTATCAATGAGAAGATCAGTTATAGAAATAGCTTGTCACTGCTGCCAGTCTTTTACTATTACATCCAGTCTTGTGAAATCTTTGTTAGGACATGCTGTCAGTTCACATGGAATAACATTCCTGCATTGCAGTGGGTTGTACTAGATGACCCTTGGGGTCCCTTCCAACTCTACAATTCTATGGTTCAAACCGTGAGGTACATTTGATTGTGTGTGCTTGACTGGTACCCTAGAACAGTGGTTGCTTTCCCCCACCCCGGATGATATTGGGGGACCACTTCAGGTTAGCTGATGATCTTGAGGGGGGGGGGCGCTTCATATTTCCCCCCTGTGTGTTGTATAATTTGTAATGTATTGTGCTAGATGCTGTATTATTATTTTTTGTTTTTTATTTCTTATATTGTATTTTTTTGTATTACAATTTGCATTTTATGGAATTCAAATTATAATGCAGTAAAATATAATAAAAGAAGCAGCAATACAACACAGTTTAAAATCAACATAATAATTTAATGTGGACATTCTGAAGACCACCTGAATGAAGCTCACAGGAACCCTTGCCTCAGAATTCTATCGTAAGGAGTTTCAGTTCTTTTGAAATACATTGCCTTTGAGCAATTTTCTTGAAAGGCCTTGCTAAAATCCATCAGATCTACTCCCTTCTATATCCTCCCTAAATTTATCCAGCTTTTTGTTTGCATATACAGAATAACTAAAGGTTTATTAAGCTGACAGATTGGTTAGAATTGAAGAGACTGATCATTTTCATAGAAATGGAAGTAGTTTATAGTCTAAGAAGCTCTCTATAGTGTTTCAAAGGTCATTTTGAAATGAAGTCCTTTCCACTTTTTACATTCTACTGTTCCACCCAGTGACAAATGCAGTTGTGTTGTGCATTATGGATTGGGTATTAGATTGGCAGCGATGATGTGGCCTCTGTTTTTGCCAGCTATCTCCTGTGAGCCCTTTCCCACCACAGACACACCTTGACCTGGCAGTAAGATATTTGATGGTTGATCTAAATCAGGTCTTGATACCTTCCAGAAGTCGCTCATCCTGCAATCAGTTTGTTTGTACGTCCTTTTTATTATAAATGATTAAACTCTTCTCTTGTTTCGTGCCCCTTTTCTTTACAAAAGACTTAATTTGTATGATGCAAATGCATGATAAGAGCAAATTTCCTGTTCGTTTTGCAGAAGTTCAAGCAGAAGCAGGGTGTTTATCTTGATTGCTGTGTGCATTGAGAAATGAAGCCTTGGAATTCAGTGTTCCAATTCCTGGCAGCTCTATTCTGTCCTGAAGTTGTATGCATGAACTTGTGGAGACCTTGTTCAAAAACTTTATTCTTTTTTTTTCCAGACAGAAGAAGTTAGAAAAAGTTATGGAAGAAGAAGGCTTAAAAGATGAAGAGGTATTGCATATGCTGAAACATGCTTTCTTGGTCTTGTTTCTCATCACCCCTGTATTATTATTATTATTATTATTATTATTATTATTATTATTATTATCATCATCATCATCATCAATAATTTAAAGTTATTACCTGCCCTTCACCCTAAGGTCACAGGATGGATCACAACAATTTAAAATACAACATTAAAAATAGTTTTAAAACATACAATTATGGAATGCAGCCACAAAAAGAAGGGAGGGTCCTAAGAATACACCTGAGGTGTCAAAGACCAGAGTAAAGATAACAAGCTTTTGCTGTGAATGATTCTGGCCTAGCTGTTGATTAAAAAAAAATAAAATAGAAAATGACATTAACCTTTCCCCCCCTCCTTTTTTTGAACAACAACTAGAAAAGAATGAGGAGATCAGCACATGCCCGAAAGGAAACAGAGTTTCTGCGCCTAAAAAGAACAAGGCTTGGGTTGGAAGACTTTGAATCTTTAAAAGTAATAGGCCGAGGAGCATTTGGAGAGGTAAGAGTTCAAAATGAAAAAGACTTCTAAAAAGTATAGACAGCCAACTTCTGACCCTCCAACACCATCAAAAGCCTCTTATCACCTTGTTATTAAATGCAAATACATAGAGTTTGCTTTCAGGGCAAGTATCCCATCAATAAAGGTAGTTTCTACACTTCTGAAAAATATATTAGTAATTTTGAAAATCCTCTTAAAGTAATGGACAATTGGTTGATTTGTTAACACAGTTGGTCAAATGTAGTTTTATGCTGAGCTCCCTAACAGTTATCTGGTAACACCTGTTTCCTACATGTAGTTATTTACAGAATTCAGGTAATGCTCTAAGCAGCAGCAGTATCTTACTGGCTTTTCTGAAAATTGTCTAATGGCTAACGGTATAATGTTGTTTTCCAAACTTAACTATCTTAATATACTGTGTCTACACCTTTTCTAAGTTGCTCTGTTCCATTGTAGTGCTATAGTAATAATATTCTGCTTTATTTATACCCATTATCCAAATATTTTAGGTGTACCTTAGGCCTGTCTCAGTTATATGTGTTCACCATATCTCTTATTGTAATTTTTTATGAAGGGTAGCATTGTCATGAATGTTAGCCAGGAAGGAAAAATAATAATTGACTCAATGCCAGATAGTGTTATGCTCCATAGCAGCTGAAAACTAGATATACTACACTAGTAGGTACAGCAGGCTCTATATATTGTTCAATCATCTCCAAAACAGATCACTTTCCTCCCCTAATTCTCCTTTCTGTAACTGTTTGTCTTAAACAAAATGGCTAAAGGGGTTTTAATATGTGCATTGTTTTTGCACAACTTCTAGGTTCGGCTTGTTCAGAAGAAAGATACAGGGCATGTGTATGCAATGAAAATACTACGGAAAGCAGATATGCTTGAAAAAGAGCAGGTAAATACTGATTCCTAATGAGAGTATGCAGATGTCAAAAGTAAGAATGTGCAAGCAATGTGGAGTTCTTCTTTTCTGCTAGAATCATTACACTCATGATGAGATATCTTAAATTATCATTTTGTGGGGAACTTTGGAATGCATGGAAGGCAGAAGAGAACCTTCTAGGAAAAAGAAACTCTGTAATCACCAAATGGAATGTGGTAACTTTTATTAGGTTTTTCCAGCTTGTTGATGAGATGTTTTTGAACCTGCATCTCCAACTCACCATCTTTATCTAAATTTAATTGAACATTTAGTATTTATTATGCAAAAACTGCAGTTGTATGCATAGTTATTAAAGAGTAAGTCTTAATGGGACTTGTTCATAGAAAGCCTTCATGGGATCATGCTGTAAGTCTTGTCTTAAGAGTTTTGAGCATCAAAAGTTGAATACATGTGTGCTGATCAATTTTCATGCGTGTTCAGGTATGAATATGATGCTATAGAAGAAAAAATGAAATTCAGAATTCTTCCCTTAACCATTTAAGCCTTTGACTTAAATTCCACTTGCATGTGTCTTGGTGACTAAGTGCACTTTTGTCTGTATTCCATGCCTGATTTAATTTTGATGCAGGCAACATGGAGCTTGTCAGAAGGCACTTACCTATTTAGAGGCTTCAGCTGCAAATTAAGAAACCCTTTGCTCGCACTGGTGGATACAGTGTTTTCACACTAGCAATATTTAATTATTTTAGGATTTATAATCATTTTCTCCTTCTAAAATGGAGATATGAGGACAATTTATAAAATATAAAAACCAATGACTCATTTCAAAAGGCATTGCTAAGTCAATCCATGGCTAAGCATGAACAAGAAAGTAGGTGGGAACTTGGATGAAAAATCGTAGCCGCTCTGCTCTTCCCTTGTCCTGCTGCTGCCACACTACCAAGAGCCAATTCATAATTTGAATTAGCCTTGCTCAGGGTTTCTCTCTCTCCACAAACCACGAGTGGTAAGCCAAGAACAAACATGGGCTGCAGCTCATTTGTCTGGAAACTGTGGGCCTGGGTTTGGACATAGCCCTAAGCCAAACTATGGCTTAGCTCTGAATAGCACAGCAGCAGGACCAGGAGAGGAGCAAAGGGGTCATGATCTTTCCTCTAAATACTCACACACTCCCTCATTCACACTTAGCCATAATTTTACATACTGTAACTTACAAACCAGGCCAATGCCAGTATCAGTAAAATAGCAGCAACAAACGCCAAAAAACACATAAGCTTAAAAACAAGGGCTTGCTAGAAAGGTTTTCAAACAACAGGAAACCAGCAGAACAGGATATAAACCTAATCTTTCTGGGCAGGGAGTTAATATACCGGGTGCCATGACACAAAAAGCAGTTTTGTATAGTGGGTGGTAACACACTTCTTAAGGCAACAGAATGCATAAAAGGGCTTTGCTAGATATCGGAGGGCAGAGAGACTCAATGGGAAGAAAAAGTGCTTTTAGACAACTTGTCCTAAGCTATTGTGGGCTTTAACCTAGAATTACACTCAGAAACAGACCAGCCACCAGTGCAGCTGATAATAGCAAAGGGGTAACATGCTTCTTAAATGTAGTGATGGTCAAATCTTTAGCAGCAGCATCCTGCGTTAACTGAAAGTTCTGAACATTTTTCAAGGGCAGCCCCAACTGAGCCCTCTTAACTAAGTGGCTGCTGCTGGTAAGGGGAGGGATTTGCTCATTTTAAAATTTTATTTCCTGTTCACAGTTTGGGTGGGTTTACAGCCCATTGCCTGTACCTTGACTCACTTGACTGGGCAGCACCTGTGCTTCTGGCATGCACCATTCTGCAATTTGAAATGTAACTAATATTAAAAATAAGTTGCCGTTTGGGGACCTATTGGGTTATGAACAACATTTGCAAATATTGTGTAAATATTTCTTTAATTACAACTTTTGTTTTAATGTATTCATCTCCAGGTTGGCCACATTCGAGCAGAACGTGACATTCTAGTGGAGGCAGACAGTTTGTGGGTTGTAAAAATGTTCTATAGTTTCCAGGATAAGCTGAACCTCTACTTAATTATGGAGTTTCTGCCTGGAGGTAATTATTTTGAACTTCTGTGTCATCTAATATTGCTTGATATTATTGTGAATGCTGACTACATGGCAAGTTATATGCCCCATTTTGAAATGCACTAGTCACTGATTTCAAGGGACGCGGGTGGCGCTGTGGGTAAAAGCCTCAGCGCCTAGGGCTTGCCGATCGAAAGGTCGGCGGTTCGAATCCCCGCGGCGGGGTGCGCTCCCGTTGTTCGGTCCCAGCGCCTGCCAACCTAGCAGTTCGAAAGCACTCCCGGGTGCAAGTAGATAAATAGGGACCGCTTACTAGCGGGAAGGTAAACGGCGTTTCCGTGTGCGGCTCTGGCTTGCCAGAGCAGCGATGTCACGCTGGCCACGTGACCCGGAAGTGTCTCCGGACAGCGCTGGCCCCCGGCCTCTTGAGTGAGATGGGCGCACAACCCTAGAGTCTGTCAAGACTGGCCCGTATGGGCAGGGGTACCTTTACCTTTTAGTCACTGATTAGCATGTATTGAACAAGTCACAATCTAAAGTGATGTACCCATAGACTATAGTCAAACTATAGGAAAGGCAGTTTTGAGCATATGAAATCCACTGATAGTGAAGGAGTCCTACTCCAGGTTGACTTTTGCTCTTTATTGTTTATTGGTCAGGGTGTTCATGTGAGTTTTTGAGGGAGAATATTACTGTTTTGACCAAATGACCTATCCACTTTACTGCTCAATAACTTTTCAGAGCTATATCCAGACTTTCATTTTTACTTGTTATTGACAGAAATAAGTTGAGGTTGGTTCATGTAGGAATTTGATAAAATTGTATTTATTTATGCTGAAATTAGAAACATGAACTTGTTAGAAGGAAACTTGGTGAAATTGAGGGCATATTCAAAAGGCCATTCTGCTATTTTAGGCTGCTATATTTATGATGGAATGGGCATCTACTTTTGGCCATTTCAGAATCCTTTACCAGCAGTTGCAAGGAGTAACGCATGCAGATTTTCCAGGACATAATGTAATTCTGTCTATGATGCTATTTTCTTGCCTGTGTAGGAAAGAAAATAGACTAAGTAGCTATTTAAGAAGTAAATGAAATAGCTCTGAGGAAAAAGAGACTTGGAACAGAAGATGGTGTATCTTGGAATTTAGGCCAAGCTAAAAGAACAACCAGATATGGCATTACAAAGAAACTGAATACAACTTATCTTCACTTCCTGTTCTCTGTACATACAGGTGATATGATGACATTATTGATGAAAAAAGATACCCTAACAGAAGAAGAAACTCAGTTTTATATAGCAGAGACTGTGCTGGCTATAGATTCAATTCATCAGCTGGGTTTTATTCATCGTGATATCAAGCCAGATAATCTCCTGTTAGACAGTAAGGTACGAGTATTATTTACTGTAAGCTGTTTCAGGGACTGTTAAAAATATTTATTATTAATTTATGAATCCTCTTTTTCAGACATCACAAGGCGATTTCCAATCATACAATTAAAAATGGGGTTGAACTAGATGATCCTTTGGTTCTCTTCCAACTCTGCAGTTTTATGATTCTGTAATAAAGATAGGTTTGAAAACAATATAAACACACAAGGCACAGATCTAATATTATTTTATTACTACTGTGTTAATTTACTTTGGAAACCCCAGGGATGGAAATGGGAGACTAGTGCTAAATATCTTAGATGCATAAAAATGACCACCTGCTCAGAGACCTTGTTGCCACAGTAATGTGTGGTATGTCATGCATGAGCCAGAAGAAGGTACCTCCATCAAATCCAAAACCCAGGAGGCCTCAATAGCATGTGTTTCCCATACCACCACCCAGACTAGAGAGAGAAATTATGGAGTTCTAGTTAGGATTCCTGGCATTCATGCTTTGGGTGCTGAAGAAGGTTTATTTTGGTTGTGAGTTTTTGTTGTTGTTCTCCTGCTTCCTGTACATGTTCTCAAAATTTCTTAAGTGAATCGTTCCATTCATGCACAGTATGGATCACCAAACTCTCTCAGCCACAATTACCAAAGGTTCCGAATGAGTTGGTCAGATAGTCATTTTATCTTGCTAGAAACCTAAGATCAAGGCCAGTTCAGGCTTTTAAGACCATGGTCAAACATTCAGTACCTGAACTCCTTAGAGGTTTTGATACAATCAAATGTTATATAAAATTTGTTAAATAAAGAAAATTTTAAAATGAGGTTGCCTTGTATCTCTTTATTTTGTGCTTGTTTCTTAACATGTAGGGCCATGTGAAACTATCCGACTTTGGTCTCTGCACTGGACTTAAGAAAGCACACAGAACAGAGTTCTATAGAAATTTGAGCCACAATCTTCCTAGTGACTTCAGTAAGTTGTGTTGTATCTAAAACTTCTTTTGAGCTTGTTGCTTGGCAGAAATATTGATAGGCTTGCAGTCTTAAAGACAGGAATCAAAATGATAAATGGGACGAGGAGGGAGGGGAGAAGAAAACAAGCAACCTTGATAATCAGTTCTTAAAATTACACAGAGTTCTTATAATGACCAGCTTGAATATAAACAGTTGAGGGGGAGCCAAATGGCACTGGCAATCTCAACGGACTTGATGAAGTGACTCTGTAGGCTCATATCTCCCTCTGCTGCAGCTTGATGGAATGACTGCTGCTAAATGATATCTGAGGGAGGCCTCAAAATACCGCTTTTGCAAAAATGCAAAGCAAGATAGATACCTACTGAAGATTTTAAGTGTAGCCACCAAAGAATAAATTGTAACTAGAAGGAATTCTAGCTCTCTTTCACATACTCACCCTCTCATGTACACATGCACATTTCTGGGTTGTATGGGGGTGGGGAGAGGGAGCATACTGGGATTCAGGGGAATATGTTAAAAGTAGGGAACTATTGTACAAAAATGTAAACATCATCAACACTTCATTAAACCATTAAACGCAAAGGTAATAATACACTACCTGTCTTCTATCTTTAGCTTTTCAGAATATGAACTCCAAAAGGAAAGCAGAAACTTGGAAAAGAAACAGGCGGCAGCTGGTAGGTATTGCTCTGTCTAGAGATTCTTCCCTCTGTGTAGAGATCATGTCATATTTTGTGTTTAAGACCTTGAAGATCCAGCTGAGAAATCAGTATGTAATGCATACTTGTTTCGTCTCTGCCACTTGTTCTCATCTAGGGAAATAGAACCATAGAGTTGGAAGGGATCTCAAATGTAATTGAAGGCTTAGATCAGGGGTAGGGAAACTTTTTGGCTCCACAAGCCTGATCTTTATCAGGATTTATTTTGCAGGCCAAATTTGGCAGGTGGGATCGCTCAACTGTCAGTCACATGTCGTCACTATGGCACACGGTTGATAGGCAAGTTGTGTCTCCCTCCTGTAAAATTACTTGTGCAGGGTTCCCAAGTGATGTTGGATGGTTTTTTACGGGAGGCTTAAAAGCCACACGACTGTTTTATACTCCAGGTGTCAGGGGTTAAAAGGGGGAGTATGGGGAGGCTTGCAAAGAGTAGCACTGCTTCCTCCAACTTGAGCAAGGAGCAAGGTGCACTTGGTTGGGAGCACTTCTTGCATCATAAAAAGAACAATTGAGAGCTCACTTTAAGCTCCTTTGAAGGCCCACCCTTACTCGCCTCACAGCTGACATTTTATATAATTTTGACTTTCCCAAAACAGCCTGGCAGGCCAAATGGGGAGACCTGGGTGGGGGGAGGGACACGTTTGGCCTGCAGGCTAGAGCATAGCTGTCAACTTTTCCCTTTTCTTGCGAGGAATCCTATTCGGAATAAGGGACTTTCCCTTTAAAAAGGGAAACATTGACAGCTATGGGCTAGAGGTTCCCCATTCTTGCTTTAGATTGCTCAAATAATAATTTCATGGCAGCAAAAGAGGCATAGTAGGACTTTGTTTATGGCCAGAGTATCGCATTGCCCTCCAGCATCCTGAAGTTGAGACACAAACAAATTTGTTTGTAGACTTGTTAATTGACTGCAGAAGTCATTGTTCCACATATTTTTTCTCGATATTCCCTATGATCATTGATAAGATACAACAGAAAATGCGTAACAGATGATGTTTGATTACAGGCCTTCTCTACAGTGGGAACTCCAGATTACATTGCTCCAGAGGTCTTTATGCAGACAGGCTACAATAAGCTTTGTGACTGGTGGTCACTTGGGGTCATCATGTATGAGATGCTAATTGGTAAGAAACAACCATTCATGTATCTAAGAATAAAAAAATCTGATATTGTGGATCATTGCCCCTCACCTAGCTTCTAAATAGTATGTTATATATAATACTGCTTTTCTTCTGCTTGGCTACTTTTAGCTGGATTTTTATATGCAATTGTGGTTCTTGACCTTAAAACACCGTATTTTTCGCCCTATAGGACGCATTTTTCCCCCTCCAAAAATGAAGGGGAAATGTGTGTGCGTCCTATGGGGCGAATGCAGGCTTTCGCTGAAACCTGGAGAGCGAGGGGGGTCGGTGCGCTCTCCAGGCTTCAGGAAGCTATCCACTAGCCATGGGAGACGCAGCTCTCCCACGGCTAGCGGAGAGCTTGCCGGCACCCAGAAGCTTGGGGCGCGCTGAGCTCAGCACGCCCCAAGCTTCGGGCTTCGCACAGCGCTCCGCTAGCCATGGGAGAGCTGCGCGACTTCGCGCAGCCCTCCCACGGCTTGCGGATAGCAGCCTGTTCTGGGGGCTGGGGTCAGGGGAAGCTTGGGCTTCCCCCGCCCCAGCCCCACACCTGGGGGGGGGGAATAATTTTTTTTCTTTATTCCCTCCCAAAAAAACTAGGTGCGTCCTATGGGCCGGTACGTCCTATGGGGCGAAAAATACGGTAAAACTAAGAAGGTAGAAGATGATAGCTGCACTTGGACTTCATTAATCACTAATCAGAACTTTCATAACTTTCTTAGGTTACCCTCCTTTCTGTTCAGAGACTCCTCAAGAAACTTACAAAAAGGTGATGAATTGGAAAGAGACCCTAATATTCCCTCCAGAAGTTCCAATCTCAGAGAGAGCCAAGGATCTTATTCTAAGGTACCAGATCATTATCTGCTGTCATCAGATACAAGATTTCTCAACATTCAGTCTGCAACTTTGGGCTACCGCTTAGTGATCTTACAAAAATAAGAGTTAGGCTTCAATATTTTAAAAATTGTGTAGGTAGTTTTTGAAGTTGCTTAGGCAAAGCATCCCTGTTCTCTCCTTATTTCATATTGCTTCTTACTTTATTCCTTTTTGTAAGCACTTGCAACAGTTGTCTGCCCCAGAGAGCACATAACTTGGGCAAATGCTTTAGCCTAGGTACCCACAAGGAACCCCTCATCATCCACAGCACCATTGCTACTTCATGGTGGGTTTTCAGGAATGTGGGAACCTCTCCTGTGCTGCCTCCAGCTTCCTTGGCCAGCTGCATAAAGCAAGAAATTTATTCCCTTATGTATTGTGTATGTTGCATTCTCCCTTATGTTGAACCTCCAGCAAAAGTCAGGATAGAGCGAGAGAGACTTGTGCGGCTTCTAAACTTCCTTGAATCCCAGTTTTAGAGGCAACTTTCCCCTAGCTCCTAATGTTCTGTGCACTGGAAAATATTCAGTGAGTGTCTGAACTCTTGAGTTGCACAGAAATTCAAAAGAGTATTCTGCTTGATATGCCTGGAAGCAGTAGCACGTTAAACAGAACAGGGGGAAAAAGAAGAAACAAAGCATTGAAATTCTTGCAGTTTATTACATTGCCAGATAATGAAACATTGGGGAAACATATATCATAACAAGTGGTATTAAGCAGTCCCTATCTCACTGGAAGAGACACAGAATTGTAGTGGTTTGATTAATATGGCATAAAAATGTTCTGGACCCTCACAACTTCTCAGTAATGCACAAAGGGCTTAGGAAGGGGAACATGATGCCTTATGATCAGATGCCTGGAGGAAAATCAGAGTAATGCAGCTATTGGATGGGGAAATAATGTGAAATGGCTTTAAAAACAACGCTCATTAACCCCACATAGATACTAAGGTTTTTTTCTTCCAGCATATAGAGACCTGTTCTAGAGGCTTCCATTGAAAAAAAAATTGCATTTACTTTGAATTCTATTTGTTTTACTTTCAGTTGTTCCCTTTCCCACTTAGTAGTTCGTTTCCCCACTTTTTGAATATTCTATGCTGCCTTTTTTGTCTGTGCAGATTTTGCTGTGAATGGGAGCACCGAATTGGTGCCCCAGGTGTTGAAGAAATCAAAACAAACCCCTTTTTTGAAGCCGTTGACTGGGAGCATATCAGGTACAATGTTTTATTTCTTCTAGGACACTGTTCTTTAAGTTTTTCTAATTCAGTTGCTTAGTGTGCAGTAATTCCCTATGAGCAAGGCAAAGTTTGAACTTTAGAAGCACCACTGACATAGATTTTGATTTTTGGTACTTACTTGCATTATAAACTCTAATTGAGAACAATTCTTAATAGGGAGAGACCAGCGGCAATATCCATAGAAATCAAAAGTATTGACGATACTTCAAACTTCGATGAATTTCCAGAATCTGATATCCTTAAACCAGCAGGTAGATATTTCCACTTTGGATTTTATTTTATTTTTATGTAGAGTTTTAGCTTTAATCTCTCTCCCAGAAGTAGGTATTTCATATAAAATAGTTCATAGTCTACTACAGGCTCAGTTTTGCAAATCCTCATGCTCTCACTTCCATTATGTTTGAGCTTGACCTGCTGAAAGGGTTTTGTCTAATGTAAGAAGCACGGTCCAAAATCCAATATAGCCAGGTAAGACATCACAGTTAACTGCATGTACTCTGGTTAACTCTGTGTTACATTGTGGCCAAAAATGTCTAGTGACCTAATTTTGGGTTTTTTTCTGCTTCTGGTATTGTTAAATCATTTCCCCCCTCTTTATTGATACTTTTGGAGCATTCTCTGGTAATACAAATCTGGAAAAACTTACAAAAGTGACATGAAAGTGTCACAGGTTTGGTTTAACCCAGGGCAAAATATTTTAATGAATAAAATTGTCTTTGAGAGGAAGCTTCTCAAAGTAGGTTCTTTCCCTAACTTTCTCAGCCACTTTAGCATATGCTAGACATGATGTTCAGGGCTTTCAGTAGCATGGAGAATGATGGCTTGGCAGAACAGATTTGTAGAGGCTACTCTGAGGTGTCTTTACATTTGGCTGTCTGTAATTCTAACGGAAACATTTGCACTTTTGAAATAAACTGAAGGAGTCCAGGGTTTTCCTAAAATGTTCTTAATGCAAAGTTGTGTTCTGTTAAACTCCTTAGTTATTATTAATAACCTAGTACCTCTATATTCTTTTTAAAAATCAGTGACCACAAGCAACCATCCAGAGACAGACTACAAGAACAAAGACTGGGTCTTTATAAATTATACCTACAAGCGATTTGAAGGCCTGACAGCTCGAGGAGCAATACCTTCATACATGAAAGCAGGAAAGTAGTGACTCACAACAAAACTATTCCTGAACCTTCATTCTTTCCTGTCAGCACAAGTTTTTTCTCCTATGCTTCATAAACTTTATCTGAGGCCTGTGAACTCTTGAGAAGAGTGCAAAATAACATCATTATGCACAGTGTTTACATTTAAATGGATTTATGCATTGAAAACTTCCACAAATGGCACTTATGAGCCTGCCTTTGCAGATTTTATTGCAGAAATAGGTTATTCTGGCTTTAGTTAAAATTCCTAAGACTGTTACTTCAAGAAGGAGAGTGCAAGCTTTTATTTACATTGTAGAGTATAACATAATTGTGGTTTGGTTTTTTTTGTATCTTCTGTTTTACAAGTGCTGTGCAAAGGTACAGCACAATTCTAAGGGCTAAGGTATTGTACAGGAAACAGAGCAATAACTAGTATGAGGTAGACCAAATTCTCAGAAGCTTATCCTATAGGAGGGCAAAACCTGTATTGCCTTAATTGTCACTAGTGTGTTGTATACTTAGTTCAAAAGCCTTTTGGATAGCAATTTTTTCAACCCAACAATGGCCTCAAAAGCTGCTGCACTTTACTGTTGGTACTAAAATAGTAATCCTAAAGTATTGAGCTTTTCCCCCCTTCTAAACTTCAGATTTGGGGAACGTTACGCTTTTTTACAAGCATTGTCAAGAGAGCTAAAGATGATTCCTTGTGAGATTTATGTAACTGCATTCTACTTGGTAGTAAGAGAGAAATCACTGTTAATAGCATTATTAGGATACCATAGTTAATACTGTGAAAGGAGCCCTGCTTTTTCAGATTCTTTCCCTACTTCTCACCCTCAAGACTTTGATTAATGAAAGCTTAGGAAGTTGCTGCAAGCAGAGAATTGTAAAATAAGTGTTTAGCTAGTGGCATAATATACTTTGGAGCTTTATCTTTCTGAAGCTTGGACGCAGAGAGCCCTGAAGTGCCTTTTGGGATAACCTAGGAGTGCTCTACAGGAAGTAATGGGATCATAGTGACTGGTTGTTCAAAGGATCTGCATGGTGCAGTTCTACGTCTTGGGCTGTTGCCATTAGGTGGCACTGACCCTCTGAGTGTTCTTGAGATTCTTAAGGTGGACCCCTGCCCTCTCAGGCTCTGCATGATACATGAGACTGCCATCATTTGGTGTATCTCATGTAGTTCACTATATTGTTAACTATCTTTGAAATCATTTGTTCAAGACAATGTTAAGCTCCAGACTGAGGATGGGGGCAGGTAACAGTACAGGAGGAGACCTAGTGCATCTGGAGCCAAAATGAAGACGGGAAAGCCAGAGGAGGAGACCTAAATATGATAGCTTGGGATGGTCCTTATACATCAGGCTATGTTACCGGGCGATTTAGTAAAAACATTAAGCTTTCCTTTAGTAAGGTGCTCTGATGCCCAAATAGGCTGGAAGAAGTTGAAGTCCTTTGTTCTTGTACAAAGGTCAGGATTCAGTTGTAATTTAGGAGATAGTCGTCAAATATTATTGTTGTCTCTGCCTTTAGGAGATCTGATGAAGCCTGCAATATTTCAATAACAGGTGTCTTAGTCATTTTCACTGAATGTGCATAATTATGCAGTAGTTCACTTGTCCTCTGATGGTTCATCTGTCCTTATCAGATCGGAGTTTTAGCAAATTAATTGGAGGGATTAATGTGCTAAAACATTAAAAACTGTTTTAATAGTGGTTGTTCTCCAATCTGCACTGTTACACATACCCCTCACTGGTAGGCAGTCTTATGTACTGGTTTGGAACCCCCCCCCCCAAAAAAAATCATTATACCATGAGTGTTTCCTATCTTTCTTAGTACTCCTATAAATCCAGATAGATCCTGGTCCTTAATTAGTTTTCTAGATGTGGCAATGCACAGAAGCTTCAGTAAGAAGGTCACTAATAAAATATTTTGCATTAGGCTTTGTCCACAAAATGTATCCAGAGAAGAGGCTATAGGGAGGTAACTCTTATTCCTGCTTTAATATATCCTCTGTGCCTAGTTTGTAATTATTACTGTGCTCCAATGACGTGTCCTACACATGGTGGGGCTAGAGTTTTGCTTACTGGTTAGATAATGATGGGTTTAAAGTTAAATTTCTGGTGCTTGCTGAATGTTGAAAATATGTAGCATACATAACTGGTGCTTTAAAAGCCTTTTTAAAAAAAAAGCTGTAGAAGGTCTCAGGATAACCTGATTGCCTAGAGAGCTGCCCAGCCAATAACTTGCACAAAAGGGAAGAAAACAAGATTCTTGCATGCCTCTTTGATGTTTCCTTTTGCATTATGACCATTTAGCAAAACATCTCTGTGCCACAGTGTGACAGATGAGTGCAAGCATTGTGTGTACATGAGTAAATTGAATTGCAGTACAAGGTGTAATTTTCTGTCTTCTACTGTTGGGAATTTTTGAAAGATTTACTTTGTGTATTGTAGTGAGAATGAATATAGCATATTGTTATAACTGAGGTCGAATCCTTGTTCCTGTAGTCTCTGCAGCAGCCAAGAGCATAGTTGAGTTGCCAGAGGTCACCCAGTGTGCTTAATTAACACTGCCAGTGCAGTGAATGAAAGCTCCCCACAAATAAGGACATTATGCATCAACAAGCTTATGGAAATGAGAATTAAGCATTTGGGAACTTGGAACATCAGTCTGTGAACCATTTTCTTTTGGGGGGGTTAAAATCAATGCTGCCCTCTCATAGCAACATTATAACTTGGATTCCTATGGTATTGCTTTTTAAAAAAAACACACAACAACACTAAAACAGGAGTATTAACTGAGAAGATCATATATTGGCTGTTGCAAATAATGCTGGCTTCCTTTTAACAAATTTTTTAGAGAGCTTCCGCATGAACTCTGTCACTGCAGTAAATGTCCTCTTTAATCAGTTAAGTAGTCTGTTGGCACTAATTTAGAGAATTAAGGTTCTCATTTAACCAAGATCTGAAACCTGTGTTTAAATCCTGGTTAAACAGGAATCCCAATAAGCCTTAATGACCATTGTAAGTGTCAATGCTTAATGCCAATGCTTAACCACAATTAAGGGAGTGCACAATCCACAGGTGGCTGCCAATCTCATGTTCCTAGCTCTTGTCACCCTGCAGCAGCCCATAGTAAATTCTAGAGAAACTGTTGCCTTTCCGGGGTGGCACATTTCTTCTTCGAAAGCAGTTGTAGATCTAGAAGCCAAACAATTACACAGCTTACTCATAATGCAAGTTCGTATCATTTTTCTGTTTCCTGTTCTATTGAGGTATTTAGTAGCGCTGATGTCTCTCTGGCACAACAAAAAGCTGCAAAATGCTACATTTTTGGCGTGTCTGGGTACAGGAGAAAATTCCTGGCTGAGACTTAAGATGAGCAATGCTGCCAGTTGTGTGTGATTATTAGCAGAGTATTGCACTTAGGTACTGCTTAACCAATGTGCCTGGGTTCCGCCTTATGGCCGATTAAAATTGATTTTGTATCTGCATACAGCTGTAACTACTTGCAGTGTAAAATTTCATATGCTTTGTACATGATTCTGGGGTTTTGTGTGAAGACCAATTTTTATGGAAGTGTCTTTGCATTCTGAGCTGTTTAAAATACTTCCTCAATAAATGTAGTTTTGCTAATGTTTTGTGAGTTATTTGAATTGAAAAGCTTGTTGTTTGCAACAGATGACACTGAGGTAATCAAAGGGGGTGCCTGGATGTATTTGCTAAGTGTGTTGATTAGGTGCAATAAGAGTGAATAATAAGTAATAGATATGTTCACTTATTCCAGTCGCTGAATTCCTCCCCCCCCCCCCGACATCTTCATTGAAAGTTGAAAAAGTACATAAAAAGAAAGTGTCTTAAAAACCCTTTTCGTTATGCGTGAGAGCACTTATGAGCATCCTCCTTCTCAGGCATGCGTTTTGCAAACTTCTGTTCTAACATGAAATATCTTCAGGGTTGCTTCACGTGTGTTAAAGAGTTAGTGGTGGCACCAGGTGTTTCCTGTTACATGGGATGTGGCCATATACATTCTTTATACCATGTGTACACACAGGTGGGGGCTGGGGCCAGTGTGGCTCCCTCTGGAGAGTACAGGTAGGGGCACACTGTTCTTTAGCATCAAGGTAATGCAAAGAAAATGATTTTCCAGACCAATATTCAAGTTGACTAGAAAAACGACAACCAAAGGGACAACACAGGATTAGAAACATAACACAGCAGATAAAAGGCAAATCTTTGAAAACTAAGACGCAGGACGTAAACAACTACCAGAAAAGTATTTAAAAGTTTTTTATTTAAAGGTATGATAATGTAAACACTGAATATTGAACAAAATAAAAAAGGAGAAACTTGTTTTTGTGCCTTTTTAATTACAGATAACGGAAGAGGAAGTAAATCACCCCAGAATAGAAACATCCCATTAGTCCAATATTCCTAGTTGGACAATGCTATATAATACTTTATTTTTTTATTTTGCATCAGATATAAATACATTGTTTCTTTGGGAAAGCAACCTATTATTTGTGAAAAGCTTTTAGTGGCTTATATTGGCTCTATGAATATTTAGTTATAATTTGGAGTGAGTGTAATCTTTCAAGTCAGGTCTGACTTCGTTTGCAATGGGCATTCTTCAAGTTCATTGGGGTTGCCTCACTTTTGAATTTCTTTGTTTTTGGAATCCTAAGAGTTACCTCTCATTTTCTGTGGCAGTTGTCTTTGTTTTTGCTTATACTAGTGTGTCTGCTGCAGCAAATGTAAAATGTGAAGGGCAGCTATATGTTCCGTGAACATGCAGCAGACATGATCATGTTGTTATAGCCATTGTGGGCTCAACATGCATCCCTGAATGTCTAGAAAGGTGTATCTGACTTTGAGCACTTTCTTTTGGAAACACCAATGTAGCTGCAGCAAGCATGGCTACTGTATGAAATTGTAATCTTCCAAGCAGCTACTCTGAAAATTCCTAGGTTAGAGATTTTATCAAAAATTCTCACCACCCTCACAGGTAAGTAGTTTCTGCAAAGGACAAGCACATCAAACCAGCTGTAAAAGTGGTTCAATTTTCTAGCAACATTCAGTGCATTCGTGGGAATGGCTCTTACACAGATGTGAGAATGGCAAAATTAGCTTACCCAAATTTTTGAATTTAATACTGGAAGTATTCTCCAATAATTTGCATGCTGGAGCTTCTTTCAATGTTGACACCTGTCTATAAATCACTCTATATTTTTCTAATTAAATATTTCTAAAAAAGACCATCTTGCCTTGTGGACAGCACAAGTAGTGCAGCTTTTGAAAAACGTTGCTGTAGGCACTTTCGTGAGAGGTTGAATGGCTGTTTAAATAAAATAACTGGATCAGAAATGATAAAAGCTTCCAGTTCTAAGGCTGCAAAACTATGCACACTTTCCAGAAAGCCCCATTGAACATAATGGGGCTTACTTTTGAGTAAGCATGTATAAAATTGTGCTACAAGTCTGTTTTAACATCTTCAACAGTGTAACAATAGCATAGTCCATTAATCTTGCTTGGAAATAAAACCAAAAAGTTTTAATTGAAAATTAAAAAGACCATTTGTTACATAAATTAGTGACCTTGGGCGATTCTCCCTTCACTGGAAGTATTAACTCGATTTATTCTGACTCTGGAAAGCTATCTCCACTATCTGGCAATATCTATTCACTTAATTCCTCTAAGCAGATCCCAAGTAGATGGCAATCAGCTACACATTTGTTCTTTTGAGGCTCTTAAGATAGAGATATTTGGTCCATTGATTTTTTTAAAAAAAGTATATAATTGCAGGTGCTGATAGTTGCAAAGTCCTCTACATGTTAATTCAGACCAGCATTATACACAACCTGTTCTAAAATCACACTTAGGTTGCTGAAAATTCAGGACTTCAGGTGTGTATTTGCTTTCTTCTGCAGTAAGATTCTTCATTTGAATGTGTCAAAAGTTTTTTCTCTACCTTGCGGAGGGTGGGCTAAGCTTTTGAAGCACTTTAATGTAATGGGCAGGTATACCGTAACTACAGTGCATAACTCATATAACAGCCAATTCCCATTCAAACTACCAGCATGTTTCCCTGAGCTTAACCCATCAAAATCTCCCGGTACACCAGGGGTCAGCAAACTTTTTCAGCAGGGGGCTGAACCACTGTCCCTGAGACCTTGTGGGGGGCCAGACTATATTTTTTGGGGGGGATGAACGAATTCCTATGCCCCACAAATAACCCAGAGATGCATTTTAAATAAAAGGACACATTCTACACATGTAAAAACACACTGATTCCCAGACCGTCCTTGCCGAATTTAGAAGGCGATTGGGCCGGATCCGGCCCCCAGGCCTTAGTTTGCCTACCCATCCTGTACACTGAAAGCTAACATACTGGTGAAAAGTGCTAGCTTTCTTCATGTTAGGAACTTTTAATCTTAGGGCATATTTTATTATAAAATCTTAAATCCCACCAAACTTTTTAAAAAAACATTGCAAGGTTGGTAATGATCCAAACATCCTAGCACTGAAGAGCAGCATCCCCTCCCATCAACAATCCTAAATCATAATTTCTATTGCAGCCATTAAAGCTAAACATCATCCAGAATCAAGACAGGCATTTCTGCTACACACACTGTGAAGTCGTACAGCCCCTGCAGCACTAATACCATGTGCTGTTGAACATTTGAAGAGGTTCAATATTATATTTCATGCAAGTGGCAGCAAGATGAGAATCCTGGAACGGAACCAAGGAAGTAACACAAAATAGAGAAGATTGGCAGGGCTATGCTGAGAAAACATTGCAATGTTTATGCAATACTGTACATCTGTACTGCGCCTGCCAAGCACTCTGCACTTGGCTTTGTTGCTGAATCCAGGATTCAGCACTCACTGTAACCTTAAAAGATATTCCTACTAATTTACGACAGTCATAATAGAGAGCAAGTTGCATACAAGATGTAGAGAGACGCTTCTTCATCTGTATGGCTGAATATAAAGAACTTTAACCCTTTTCCAGAAGACTTGCAGCACAATCCTATGCAAGTTTAGTTGAAAGAAAAGTCCCACGCTTTTCAATAGTAAACTTGCCTAAAATCACAACTTTTATGGGTTTCACTAATGCAATAACTTTGTGTCCGGTTCTGTTAGGTTTTTTTTTTTTTTTTAAAGTATTGGGATGGCAGAGCAACTGTGCCTTGAGTTGAAAATGCAGCATTTTGGAGTGCATACTGGTATTTGGTTTCTTGAAAACTGATGACTCAGAGTGAACTTGTTTGGTATGCCTCTGAAATCAGAGTTTTCAATCTCTTCCCAGCAGGTGCTGGAGATTAAGAAGCAATTTAAGGAGTTGGTGGGACAGCTACTGAAAAGGAAACTTAAAAAGCAACAACACTGGACTGCATAGGCTATCCGTTGTGTAGCTGCACCCAACTGATGGGAAGCATAGTTTTTTTATTCTTACTGGTAATTGTCCCATGACGGTGAAGTCATTATTGCTATAGAGCTTGGCCTATTTGTAACTAAGTGATGGCTGCTAAACATTAACACAGAACTGTATGTATATTTACACCGTATTTCAATTCAATGAGAACATTTTATTTCTGTTCTTTGACAGGGTGAGATGTAAACTTAATTCCCAGAGTCCACGTTCTCATTGGAGAATACTTGGGAGGCCTCAGCAAATGACGTAATAACACTAGTCCTTTCTACTTATGTAGAGTGTATTTAGAGAATAGAGCAATTATGGTAATGCAATAGCTTTTAAGAGATCCACTTGTATGAAAACTAGCAGCAGGCCGATCTGGATATTCAGTCCTGAGCCAGTCAATCAACCAAATCCATTTGAGAAAACACTGCACTTTAGCTACATTATTCTGGAAGCTCATTAGGATCCATTTGAGAAAATGGTGCATTCAGTCTGTCAAGTTCATCCACCTGGGGTGGGTGATGCAGCATAACGTCCTGGTCTTCCGCCACATCTTCCCCCACCGCCACGAGGTTTGTTAGAGATTTGCTTCTAACGCACTGGAAGTCAACATGGCGACTCTTTCCCTCTTCCTTTTCCCACGACATCTGGATGAATGGGCGTTGCACATAATTATAGATAACTTCCGAGCGCCCTCCAGGCCTCCTCTTCACTTTCTCTTTACAGGTGGGGTAACCTGAAACAAATATTTTGGCACTGTTAACCATCTAGGCCCAGGCCCAGGCCCTGTGAGCAGCCCAAAGGAAGAGAATCCTCAGAGTTCAGACTAGGACTGTGCTGATGAAACTGTACAGGCTGTATACACAACACTGTTTAAAATGGATTCAAGGTGTCCCATGGGTGCATGTTTTCCATGCCATCCACATGGCATTGTCCTCATCCAAATGACAGCCTGTGCTCCCTGTCTCTCCGACATTTAATTTCAATTGTCCTGGTCTGTGGACAATGCAGTAATCAAGGGGGGCGGGGTAGGAATACAGTATAAAACTGACTGTTACCCAACTGCAGACGAACTGAAGCACATTGTGTCAGTGTTGTTCTTGTTGTGTGTGTGGCGATGTTTTGCTGGGTGTCTTCTATCAACACCCCCCCCCCTGGGTGCAACACATACACACAGTTTTTTTAAAAAAGTAACCTGCCCTGCGCAAGTCCAGTATACCTGAAAACGTGTATCTCAGAAATACAATAAAAATTGGCAGTGCACACAAATGAACAAATACTGTGTGCGCTATTTGTGCAGTATGGACTTCAGGTTTCCGGAACACAAGAAGGGTGAAGAAGTACTAACTGTGAAGAAGGGACAACAAAACATTGTACATCTGCCTCCTAGAATGGATGGAAAACACTGAGGCAGAGTTCAATTGAAAGCACTCATGTGGGTGAACAAACTTCCCCAAAGCACACATGGAAAAACAAAATCTGAACAACCCACGTGTGCATTAACACTGGTGTGTACACAGCCTTCAGCCCAGGGGTGACTGCCAAATAGCATCTCCAAATGAAACACAGCTAATCCCAGGGCTCTTGCCAGCAGCGTCAGATACAGGCAACGTTTAGGGCTCCCTCCGCAAAAAAAGGTTAGTCGTGAAATTGGTGACTCAAAATCGAAGGGTTGCAGAGCAGCAAAGTTAGTACATGGGTGACTGAGCTATCTGTTAGTAGACCCAGTAAATGCAGAGTTGCTACAGGAAATTTCTGGCTTCTTTTGAAAAGCTTTTGCTATTCAGAAAACACTGTTACTTGCCTTCAATGCCAATTCGGATGTTTTTCATGCCACGTTCTTTCAAAACCGTTTTTGCTACATCCCGATTCTCAATGTACTTGAAGAATCTGTAGAGCTTAGAACTATACAGAACTACAACAAAGAAAATAATATTTTAAAAATCTGGCTACGGTAGCAGTGGCTAGTTTGACAGGTTAGCAGTTTTTTTAAAAAATGAGGGAGGATGGTTAAAACCTTTGACACTAGCAATTTCACATGTTCTGGGACGTTCACTGGTTCTAAAATCTGTTTTTTGCCATTTTTTAATTAATATTTTGTGTAAAACCACTTAGAGGTTGATTTAATTTTTAACGGTATAAGAATCTTGTTAATTAAAAAAAATCGCAATAATACATAATAATAATGCCGAATAATAAATAAACAAACAAATAATCATCTATGATATTGAGCACCATTTGCTAGAAAGGCAGGATACACATTTCTTAAATAATATTGGGTTGCATCCTGACTTCACCTTCCACACATGGAACATATCCTTCTGCCCATTGAGGGAAGATGACAGGTCCACCTCCCACACCAAGCGGACGTTTGAAAGGCACAAGGGGAATTGGTAAGTCGCCTCTCCCACCTCAATCCAATTTAATACATAATAATAAATAAATATTCTGCAAACCATTAATAATAGCAATGCAAAAATTTGCTTCAGAAAGAACTGCTTTCCCCTCATGGCAAATTTGCTGTTAAGAGGGAGGGTGTGATGAATTAAGATGCTTGGATCCTGTGCAACAACATATCAACCAAAATTACAGATTTACTACATGTATAGATTATGGGGTTGGTAGGCACTCAGCCTACAATCTTACATCCAGCCATAGTTCTTAAACACTGTAATCAATTGGACTTTTATGTGTATAACCAGACACTGAATGCAAGGATTTTTGGGAATGAGCCTCTGCACAAGGCAAAAAAGAAATTCCTATCCATTTCTTATTCATTTAACAATTTTATATTATCCTTATAACACTTTTAAAAAGTTAGACAGTAAGTATACAGTTCGGAATTTTTTTGGTTGGTATAAATGACCCCCATTGTAACTGCATTTTCTTTCTTTTTTCAGCCTTTGCTAAGACGACACGCACCATGTATACCACGTGGTGGCCTAAGTTGGTTTTTAAAATAACTTTCTATAAATTGTATTATTTATATTTTTTTAAAAAATTAAATGCAGATCCCTTACTTTGTGAGTATTCTTCTCCCATTGGAGGCGGGTAGTCTTCATCCCAGTCCACGATGTCTTCATCCGTTAGCACCACAATGTGACACTCGCGTTCTCCCTTCTTGGCATTGCCCACCATTATAGGCAAGATCAGCTCTTCCAGATAGCAGTCAAACTGCTTGTGAGCCCCATCGTTGGACAGCTCATGCAGTAATGCACCTAACAGGAAATAAGTCACATGTGAGCCCTTTGCCTCCAGCTGGAAGGACATTAAGAGGAGCGCTGCTGCATCAGGCAAATGGTCCATTGAGCCCAGGATCCTGTTCTCACAGCGGCCAACCAGGGGCCTCTTCTGGAAAACCCGCAAGCACAAGATCACTCTCCCCGCCTGCGGTTTCCAGCAACTGGTATTCAGAAGCATTAATGCCTCTGACCGCGGAGGCATAACATAGCCATCATGGCTAGTAGCCATTGATACCTTCTTTCAAAGCCGCCTAAGAGAAAGTCAGAGACCCAACTCCCTACGTCTCAAATGCCACCCTGACTAGCAGGGTCTGGAGCGGAATGGCCCCGGCATGCGCAGCATTTACCCGCCGCTCCTTCGAGTTTGGCCACACTTACTTAAGTCTTGACATTTGATTGTGTTGAAATCAAAGTTGATGCAAAGGTAGTCGCACGTGTCTCTGAGATCCGGAATAGAAATCCCATCGGGACAGTTAATGATTCCAGTTTTGTAATAATCCTGAAAGGAAAGCGCAGCTGTGTTTATTATTGCTCTTGTTTATTTCACTTGTATCCTGTTCTTCCTTCCAAAAGTATGGAGGGATGCACCCAGGGCACCAGGCAGCCTCCCATCTGGTTATTGACTAGGGAGTTCGGCTCATAGAACCGTAGAGTTGGAAGGGATCGTGAGGGTCATCTCTGCAATGCAGGAATCTTTTTGCCCAACTTGGGACTTGAACCCACAGCCCTAAGATTCTCGTTCTCTACCAACTGAGCTATCTCATTATTCTGATCTAACACTGAAAATAGATTAATGTGTCTTTTAAATCATTGTGTTTGTTTTTTAAAGCTCAACATTATGAATTAGCACCATATTCTACCATGACACCAGAGCTGGCACCAAGGATTGACATAGTTGCCCCATATTCCATCAGAGCATCCACTGATGAGAGTCCCTGGATTCTCTCCTTCCCTTCACTATTGCAACCTGCTTATTCACCTGCCTCTCACTCTGGCCTTCGGGGGGATCATCAAGCAAACAAAAATGGTGGAGAGGAGGAGGTGCAGGAGCTGCTGCCTCTTTGCTCATTGGCTGCCCGGCAAGCGAGCAGGTGGGAGCAATGACAATGAGGTGGCAGAGGAGCAGCAACAGCTGCCCATAATGGCCATGAGGCGGTAGACTCACTGAGGGAGGGGGCCACCACTGGGGGTGTCTTGTCCAAGGACATCCCCAAACCTGGAGCCAGCACTGCGTACATACACCATGAACAAAAAACATTACTAGTTATATGGGACAAAGCAGAAAGTGTTATTCCCAACAATACACAATATAAGTGATAGGCGCTGTCTTAGAAGTAAGAAATAGGAAGGAAACGAGAAAGAAACAGATCTATAAATAAAGCAGAAGATACATGAGAAGCTCAAAGTTCCTTTGAATGTGAAGGCAGGGATAGGAACTTTACAAACTGGAGGAAGAACCCTACTTCTGCAACTCTGAGGGCTTCCTCACCAGCACAGTCCGGAACACCGTGGAGCTAATTCCATCCGCAATCTCATATTCACCCTTCTCGTTCGGCCGAGTGAAGTTATATTCTCGTCCTGGTCCAAACATTCTGAAATGATAATCCATACATGGGTTTAAGATGGCTGTCTCCAAATCCCAGCTGGTGTGTTGAAGTAAACAGAGCACATTGAAACTATCTAAATAAAGAACTATGTCAATCATGGCAAGTGTTTCTTTGAGAATGCAGTAATTATTAAGCCCTTTATTAAGGAGATGGATGGCACTTTACACAGCTGAGAAAATGGCATGCAGTTCTCAAAAGTTCAGATGTCATCATCTGAGAATGAACTGTGTGCCCACATAATTCCATTTTGCCCCTGCCTTCATGCATCCAACTTTGGATATCCTTAATTTATATCCTTAATTCCTAAACCAGGAAATGAGGGTTTACATGCTGCCTTCAAACCTGGATACAATCAGGATCTGACCACTGGACGTGAATTAAAATAATCTAAAAATGTGTTGAGACTGGCTATGTCTCTTCATTCACAAAAAAAACAGCCACGGGGAGGCTGCGGGTGAGTGGGAAGGAATCTAGATCAGGATGTTGTTACGGGGGTGGGGGTGGGAGAGCTAATGTCCCACACCAGCGTCTTGCTGAAAATTGCCCCCATAAGCTGCTATTTGCTCTATTAAAAATAAAACACAGTTGGGACAGGCACCAGTAACTGGGGGCAGAGGAGAATTAGAAAAGGGTTAAACCGCTATTCCTCTCTTTATGGCTGCTTTTTGTAAATAAAATGAAAATGTATAAAAGCCTCTTGTGGTTTGATCATAAGACAAGGATAGGGAATATGTGGTCTTTCAGATATTGCTGGACTACAACTCCCATGGTCCTTTAGCATTTGTCAGGCTGGCTGGGACAGACAGAAGTTGTAGTTCAACAACCTCTGGAGAGCTAAAGGTTCCTTATCCTTGCCTTAAGATTGCTCATATCTAGACCAGTGAGTGGCATTCATCACATAATCTTTGAGATGTCTCATAAGGTGAATGTACCATGAACATCTCCAGTGGAACCTTCATTCTGGTCCCTCATGCTAAACCCGTTTCCTTGGGAGTTATCTGATTTCACTGGAATGCATTAACAAGTTAAATGCAAATAATCTCATGAAGTGGAACACCTTCAAATTCCAATGGGAATGATGAGGACAGAATTCTAAAGCTAGGTGGCCTTCCAAAATTACAAAGCATCCTCCTAACCCTATTCAGACTGCAAAGCACACCCTATCAGCAGCAGTAGCGATACACTTTGTTTCCATTTAAGTAGTCTGCAAGGTTTAAAAAGGTAATGAAGACACTTACCTTCCTAACATAGTATCAGGATGAGCTGTGAAAATCTGGGGATTTACGACAAATCTAGTGCCATCAACGACAAGAGTCACTTTCTCTGGCGCTTGGACTTGTGTACTGTTGTTCAAGCTGCTACAACCACTCCCAAACTGCTCTTGGCTAGTAGTGTAATATTCGAGGTTTCTTTTACTCCCCACTTGGAAGAAAATGCCTTTGGTGTCTTCAAGAGCGTTAGAACACTGAGGGCTTGCTGGGTGGGAAGCGTATCTGAACTCTGCATGATCTAAACACAGCAGATGAAAGCCGCAATTGAGTTAAATGCATTAGACAGATTACCAAAAAAAAGAGCGATCTATAACAAAAGTTTAATAACCAAATAGGTGACAATACAATGCTAAGAGAATATGCACCACTGACTTAGTAGATTACTAAAACACCCTGACACATCTGTAAACAGCAGTCTATGACACACAAATCAGCCATGTAAGCACAATCTGATCATACACATACAGGTATTGGTATGTTCAAGTTAGCACACTCACATTCATTTTAGCAACCATGCTCTCCTTGATGATATTTCAATCTATTCTTCCTTCCACCTGTTTTCTGTCCCATTCCCCCTTAGTCAGCATCCATGGCCAGTAAGCGCAGTCTTCATAGGACTTGAACATACTGTTTTATTTTTTTATGTGTAGGGTGGGAAAGTCCCCCCTCAGCTTCTGCAAACCTTAATGTTCCCCCAAACCTTGGCGTCCCTCTAAGCCTGCTGATACCTCCCCCTTGGGCATGGGTGGTGCTGTTTTGGCTACACATGCAACAGACATTCACAGCCCAGTTATTTTTAACATTTCAAACACCATCTATGTGGGAAGGAGGAGGCTGATCATAGTGAGGGAAGGGGTTAGGGTTAGCTTAAAAATAAAAATTCCCTCCATCCCATGCAGTGATCCCTATGAAAATTCCATTTCCTCCCTGTGATATTTGGCATAGGAGGGAGGCAGCTTCCTCCTCTACAAAATAACAGCTTGGTGGGGGTGATTTTAATTAGGGCTGTGGCATGGGAGGAAAGAGCTTCACCCTTTCATGTGTCATGGTCCCGATCCTGATTCAGTCTCCTCTCCAAAGCTGCTGATTAAAACAAATAAACAACAACAGCAACAATATAATGATGCAATGCTCAAAAGATTCATTTAGTATCATGTGTAGTTGATCTGAAAAGGATCGAGGGGGCTGTGCTGCGCGTTGCACATTCTACAGCAAACACTCCTGACTTTACCATGATTTCTGCATAGTGGAGACATGGTAATGGTCTGCCCACACTGTTTCTGGCTGCTTTCTCCTAGATCATGGATTGTAGAAGTCATGTTTTCAGTCAGCTGACAAGATTCTTGATTGCTTGATCGTTCCATTCCAGTGGCACGATTAATACTCATTTGAGGCATCCGTAATTCAAAGTGACTGCCCATCTGGAGAAAAGTCCTGTAAGGAAGAAATGGTAATGAGGGTTACATCTAGAAGAAAGTTCTCTACCTGATGTGGCCTAGGGGGAGTGGCCCACACCTATGTCCCATCAGCCCCAGCCAGCAGGGCCAATATTCAGGAATGACGGGAGTTGCAGTTCAATAACATCTTAAGAGAACCAGATTCCCCATCCCTGCCATAAAGTTTACTGAGCTTGCAATCCCTAGCACACTTATGTGGGAGTAAGCCCACTAAATTCAGTAGGACTTAGTTTTCAGTATATATTTGTAGAATAGGGCTGGTTTGTTAAGGACAGCTAGGAATTCTATGAGGGGGTAAACTAAAGTGCCCAGACCTCTGAGAGAAATATTGCGCTTCGAATGTGCTTTAAAGTTATAATGTGTACAGAAAAACCAACAACAGTGTTCCTCTGTCCAGTTTTAATATAGGAAACAGCCGTTACCACATTGCTTGGTGCTGGGGGGGCAGGATATCCTAAGGCTTGCTGTGTTAACTGCCAACATGGACCACAATATTACATGAACAATATTTAACACCACTCTGGAAGTCTAATGAAATGTCCAATGGCTTTTCCTATTCTGCATCTAGCGGTCTAATGTTAGCAAGACTTAATCACACTGTTGACATATTATCCAGTTTCTGTATACATAACCTTAAAACTGTGCCCTAGAAACATAATTTGCACCAAGAGACGGAGGGGGACTTGAGGTCACCCTCTGAACACCACTGTGTCCCCCCCCCCCCTTTAAACACAGAGTTACTCACTACGTGGCATATAAAAAGTGTGTGGGCTGCAATGGTTTTTCTTCTAGAGATCCGCCTCCTTATCCCTGCATCTCTCACTCCTACAGTCACCCCTTATCCTTATTTGACATCTGCAGCATCACAGCCAGGGCGGGCTGAAACCAGCAGCAAGAGGAGCTATTTTCGGTCAATAAGCACCAAGCCTTCAGTAGTCAGTGGTGTGTGTGTGTGTGTGTGTGTGTGTGTGTGTGTGTGTGTGTAAGGAGGACTCAGCTGAGCATAAGAAATTGTGCCTTTGGAGATGGGGATTGTGAGTGAGGGAAATAGATCAGTGGAGAATGGGTCATTCATTGTAAGCACACAGAGTTATGCAAAACAGCATGTTTGCATTAAACAAGACCTCCTTTGACTTCTTGTTTTCACAGGAAGGTTTGTAGTAACTGAGGCTGTGAGCACCCCTCCTCCCAATTAACTTGGCATCCAGCGAGCTCTGGGAAGCAAGAGTACGTATGTCACAATCCCTTATCTACTTGGTTGTTTCTTGAGAAACACTGTGTTTCCCCTCAAACCAGCTTTGATCCAAATTGAGAGAGAGAACAATGTAGCTGTCATTGGCAGTATTCCCCAAAGCCTTTCCTCCCATATTTCTCAATAGGGCAAAATAACACAAACATATGTTGTTCAATTCAAAAAGATTACTGTATTTTTCTCTCTATAAGGTGCACCAGACCACAAGACGCACCTAGTTTTTGGAGGAGGAAAACAAGAAAAAATATATTCTGCATCTCAGAAGCCAGAACAGCAGGAGGGATCGCTGCGCAGTGAAAGCAGAAATCTCTCTTGCTGTTCTGGCTTCTGGGATAGCTGCGCAGCCTGCATTCGCTCCATAAGACGCACACACATTTCCCCTTACTTTTTAGGAGAGAAAAAGTGAGTCTTATAGAGCAAAAAATATGGTAATTGTCAATGAAGTAACTACAAATTATTAGATCCTTTAGAAACGATGACAACAACAATGCTAATTATGTATATATTTCATTTTTTTATCTCACTTTTCCTCCAGGGAACACAGGGCAGCAATAGATGCCCTCCCCTTTTATTCACAACCCTGTGAGGCCAGTTAGACAAGAGGCTGCAGACACATCACTGGCTTATAATGGACCTAAGTTGTTCTTTTTCTCAATTCAGAATGAAGCTGGCTTAGGGGGAAACACATCAAAATACAGTACAGTGGTGCCCCGCAAGACGAATGCCTCGCAAGACGAAAAACTCGCTAGACAAAAGGGTTTTCCGTTTTTTGAGTCGTTCCGCAAGACGAATTTCCCTATGGGCTTGCTTCGCAAGACGAAACGTCTTGCGAGTTCTTGCGAGTTTGTTTCCTTTTTCTTAAAGCCGCTAAGCCGTTAATAGCCGCTAAGCCGTTAATAGCCGCTAAGCCGCTAATAGCCGTGCTTCGCAAGACGAAAAAACCGCAAGGCGAAGAGACTCGCGGAACGGATTAATTTCGTCTTGCGAGGCACCACTGTATTTCGTAAGAAATGACAGGATAGATACAGAATAGATATGGGTTGTGCCTAACACCATGTTGACACTGCTTCCCAAATCAGCAATGGGAGCACACTGGATGCAGAGCAAACAGGAGTGTGTACACAGCCTGAGAGAGCATGATATGTCCAAGGTCATGCACAGTGCGGGTGAATGGCGAGATCTGAACCTCAATCCAGGATTCTGCACTGGCATGTGCAGGAATTTCTGATCTAGACCCAAAATTCCTTACCATCACAGCATCACAGTCCCTTGTACCCCATTCCTTCAAAAACACAGGAAGCAACAGCTGCATTGGGAAGGAGACTTCTGCAGCTTGAGCAGGCCTGCACACTGCTCTTGATCCTTGCTAGTCGAAGCCGAGATAGCCGATCCTTGCTATCTAATATTCCTTTTGCACTTACATCTCAAAGTGTTTCTAGTCATCTCCTGTCATTTCTTTTCCCCTTTCACGATTACCTTGCATGCCTTAACTCCACTTTTCTATGTCCAGGCTTACTATTATTAAAAACATTTAACTTTTGTCCCCTTTCTTAATTTACATAGTTTATCCTTCACAGAGCTATAATCCCCAGCCTCTTTAACAAACTGCGGTCCCCAGGATCCTCTGTGTGCTGGATGCGATTTATATATATCGTGTGGATCAGTCTATCTGCCATCCATTTCCTCTCTTCCCTTCTCTTTCTGTACTCTTCTCTCGACTCCATCTTCATTCTCTATCCAGTTCTGGCTGCTAAGCATGAGAGAGCCAGTGTAGCATAGTGGCTTGAGTGTCGGACAAGAACCTGGGAGAACAGGGTTCAAATCCCCACTTCACCATGAAGTTCACTGGGTGACCTTGGGCCAGTCACTGCCTCTCAGCCTAACCTACCACACAGGGTTGTTGTGGGGACTAAAAATGAGGAAGGGGAGAACTTTGTACGTCACTTTGAGCTCCTTGGAGAAGATGGTGGGATATACATGCAATAAAACCATAAGTATGCGCTTGAAACTGTGCATGTGGGGAATAGCCACTGTTCCAACCAAAAGGCTATGGTGTCGTGAGAGAAACTTTGTATAGATAGCAGGCTCTTCTTTTATATCTGCATATGCTCGATTGATTTAGTATGTGTTGTAGTCTACGTGGGCTTGGATCCGATTCCAGAGATTGTGTGAACAGTCCCACCCTCTTTCACTCACTGCAGCTCCCTATCCCACCACCTCCGGCAATTATTTCAAATGCAATTATTTCAAAAGATAATATGAAAGGGTATCCGGCCCTAAAAATGCCATAATAAACCTAGAAATAAACTTCAGTACTGAAAATGTCACCAATTCAGTTATTGTGCAGTGCAAAGCTCATAAACAGCTCAATGCAAAGCAACCCAGCCAGATGGGCGGGGTATAAATAATAAAATTATTATTAAGATAACAATCAATACAAATTTTAGATGAAACTATGTGGTTATACTACCCACTCCAGCAGCTAAAATCCTAACAAAACCAGGCAAATCCACCCTAGAACCAGCAGAAGCCAAGAGAAGAACTATACACAACTGACTGAAATGACTCCATTTGTTTATTTGATGCATACACCCTCTTTTCTCCATGGAGTTCAGGACAGAAAATACATGGTCATGTTTTCAATGTGACTCATGCCCTGTTTCCCCATGTTTTTCCTTGCAACGATCCTGAGAAGGTCGTTTACACCAAAAGCTAGGCCCAAGGTCACCCAGGACTTCATGGCGGAATTGGAGATTTGAACCTCGGTTTCCTGTGACCTGGTTCAACACTTCAATCACTTTCCACAATAAAACCTAAATTCCCATAAGTATAGCTAATGTGGGGCAGGGGTAAAATAGGAAGATGTTCTGTTGTTAAAAAGACATTCTAGATTACACTAGAAAGAAAATGAAGTTCACATCTTCATCTTGCCATGTGAGATAAAACTGGTGACTGCAAGCAATTGCTCCCAGGCTCCAGAATTCCTCTCTGAGGAAACTGTTTGGCTTTCTGGCTGCTTCCAGATGAAATGTTTATTGTGCTTAATTTGCACAAATTTTGTGGCGAGATTAGACTGCACCAGCTATTTATTGGGTGTTTGTTCCGTTTGTTTCTGGGGAAGTTATAGGACCACTGCAAAAAGCAATCATTATCACACACTTTGCCACTGCATTTCCCTACGACTTTCCTTATCGCAAAAAAGTCTCGATTTTGGGGAAGCGGTTTGCTGCACAGTAACAAGCCAAATATTCCAGCCTGATTTTGTTGTTATGTGATTGAATCCCACCTGAAAAAAGCACCCCATAATGTCATGAAAATCCTACTGTTTCAGAAGTCATTTGGGGAAACGGTATACTGATGATGCCCTGATATTGCAAATTGTTACAACTGTACTAGCGATTTTTTATTTTAAAGTATTTTATTTATTTTTATGACGTTTTAGGACAGTGTGGCATTTAAGTGATCAGTTTGTGTTTTATTTTTTATTTGGTTGCGTGTGTCTATGCACATGCATTTTATTAGCATTATGTTCAAGCGACAGAAAAGCAGAAAAGGGACGTTCTCCTGGCACCTTTAGGCACTGGGCAAAAACGTTCCTTTTTAAGCAGGTCTTTGGTGGATTTCATTGACACCCTACGTCCTTTTTTTAAAAAATGGGGGGTGTTATTGGGTTGTTTTTGTTTTGATTATATATTTTGTGGTTTCATATTTTGATTTTGTTCTGAAACCTCTGGGTGTAGGGCGGTATATAAATTCAATAAATAACAAAAATAAATAAATAAGGAAGTAAATATTTTAAAATAAATTAACAGTGGGAGAGAGCTTTCCTAGGAGCGGCATCATGTCAATTATGGCATCCATTGTTACATGTAATAAATTTGCTCAATGTTGGGGAAAATAGCTTCTTTTCCTTCAAGGAAGGAGTGGTTATGAAAACTGTTGGGAACTGCAAACAGGTGTGGTGGAGAGACAGGTGTCCTTATGGTGTCCTTTTATGGTATATTGGAACCAACATGATGCAATGGCAAGAATCCCTGGGATTCCTCAAAAACACGTTTAAAAATAAAATAGAATTAAAATAGAAATGTAATTGAAATTAACAGAAATAAAATAGAAATGTAATTGAAATTAGTAAGATTTTAGAACACAGAAATAAAGAAAATCATCCAACCATTCTAGCACGTGGGGTGCCACCTAAATTATATAATTCAGTATTTGAACAATTGGCATTAGTAACTGTATTATAAATTCATATTGTTATAATGAAGCTATTACTGGAATGTAATTGAAAACTAATAAAAAAATATTATATATTAAAAAATAGAAATAAATAATTAAAGGTGCAGCACACAAAACAAGTGGAACAGCTATCCTATTTTTTTTCTCCATGGGACAGAACAATGTCCCATGAACCTACGGGGACTGCAAAAAAACAAACCACCACACTGTAAGCTGTTTATGGATTGTAGAAGACCTATTAACCGATTTCGATAACATTTTAACAAAGGATTGTGAGAAACTGTACACAATGCTTGCTGCCGGGCTTTACGCTGCTCTCTGGCAGCTATCCAGAGGCCTGCACTAAACATGGAGCAGGGACTTCGTTCCAGCACAAAATAAAACAGGATGTTTTGTATATGCCAAAGCAAACAATTTTGCCTTTACCTTTTATAACTACACACACTGAACTCTTCCAGTTCTTAAAAATGCCAGTTTTTTGACTTCATCACAATTCTTATTTTCACACATCTTAATTATATAATCTGCATTTAAGACACCAGAAACCTCACACATTTGCGTGTTTTTGCTTTCCATTTTTTAAAAAAATGTTCTAAGTTTTGGCTATAATCACAAAAGCTCTGAACAATTGAAACACTGATCTAAACAATATCAAATTCTATTACCGGAATCAGGTTCCCATAGGGACGGATACATTTTGAGAGCAAATTAAATATCGTCTACTTACCTAGATGTCAGAAAAGGGTCCCAGCTGATCGAAATCAGGTCAAAATCTTGAAATCTACATTTAATAAAGAACGTGGACAAAACCAAGAAGAATAGCTGACAGTTAAAATTGTTTGTGCTCTTGCAATCGAATTCTCCACCCCCTATCTAAGCCCAGATGGTGAGTCATGTACATACTTCAAATTAAGAGTCCCTGCCCAGCACATACAGAAAACAAGAGATGGCATGCCTATAGCCAGAGCCTGGAGTTTGCTCAGATACAAGGAAATAAATAATATGGACATTCCCGGAACGTCTTAAAAACATTAATCTGAGCAAGTCAGTTTTGCTCTCTACCCGAGAACCTATTCGTTGCTGTATTAACCCCTTCTTGACTCAACATTGTTAAGGTTTAAATATCTTAATTTACCAAGAGAACAATATTATTATTAAATAAATAAATAAATAAATTCATATGCCACCCTCTCTACCTGTAGATCTCACGGCAGTTCACAGCATAAAATTACAATATAGAAAATACAAAATGCACAATAGAAATAAAAACAGAAAGAAACCAATAACCCACAACACATTTAAAAGGGCATTGGATGTCAATCAGCCAAAGGCCTGATTAAAGAGGAATGTTTTTGCCTGGCGCCTAAAGGTGCCCAGAGAGCTTCCCTGGGGAGAGCATTCCACAAACAGGGAGCCACTGCAGAAAAGGCCCATTCTCATGTTGCCACATGGCACATGAAGAAGAGCCTCAGAGGGTGGTCTCATGGTCCAGGTAGCTTCATATGGAGAGAGGCGGTCCTTGAGGTATTGCATCCAAACGGAATCAACAACTCACATTCCCAAAAGGGAAGAATCACAGGAATAATCAACACACACATGTAAAGATGTATATAGACCATTATATGTCACGAGCCCTTTCACATTCTGTTATTTGGAGAGAAACTTCTAGACATGCCTGAAAATGGCCACAGCTGCAAACCCACCCACACAATCAGATCCACCCCTTTAATTTTCACATAAATGAACTAGGAATAATGATCACTCTCGTGATTTAGACGCAATTGCAAATGCAGCTTGGACCATACACGCCACGGTACACATTGAAAAAGTGGGCAAAAAATGATGCTATTGTTCACCAACTTGAGGGTCATTTCCCATAATAATTACGTATCTTGAAATACTTTCCATGCAGGAGATCACAAGAATCCCAATCCAATTATCTAATAATATGGGACAAATTCCCATGCCTCAATTTCACTGGGCTGGTTCAGACATAACACAAAATTTAGCACTGCATAAATAAGCCTAGGTAAGTCTTAGGGCTCAAATGCACCCCCTTCTCTTCTGGTGTCTTTCCTCTCCTGGCTATGAAGAGATGAAAAGCTTTCACTTGCATTTTAGAAGAACCGTAACTTGCAATGTCATCTAAACCTAGACAAACAGTGGTTAATTACAACTATTGTCGGTGGAACAAGCAGTTTCCAACCATTGTTCATGAAGTCAGTTTCATAAGCTAATATAGTACGTTAATCTTGTTGGTTTAGGGTTTGGATGACATGCTATATTCCAGTTAATCTAACACCGTGGGTTGAAGCTGGCACTCACCTGCCCATAGGTACTTTGGAGATGCTGGCAAATGACAACTGAGCCTATGTGTGTACAGGCAGAAGGGATAAACCATCAATAAGGGCTTCCTACCACACATTCATGTGGGGAAACAGATATGTGCATTCATTATTTCTTTTTCTTTTTTAAAAATTTAATAAGTTTTTATTTGAAACGGAACTTGTTTATTCTAATAGGAGTTCTGATTTTTCGATATGATTTTGCAAGTATCTTTTAAACACCTTCCAGTCCCTATCTATCTTTTCTTTTGAAATCCTTCCAATTTCTTCCATTGTTTTGGATATATTGTAATACTCCAATAATTTGGCAAGCCACTCTGTTTTTGTCGGTATTATACCACTTTTCCAGTTTTTCGCAATCAATAGCCTTGCTGCTACTGTTGTGTATAAATATAAAATAGGTCTTATCTTCTTCCTTTAGGCTTCCTGGTACTATTCCCAATAGAAAACCTTCTGGTGTTTTCCTAAATGAGTATCTAAACATTTTTTTCATTTCATTATATATTATTTCCCAAAATTGTTTGATGTTTAAACAATTCCACCATATATGAATCATAGTACCTTTTCGCGTGTTGCATCACCAGCAGACATCGCTACAATTCATTATTTCTACAATTCATTGCTGTGCATTCATTATTTCTAATGAAAAATGTGTGAAATTCGTGCCATGGGGAAATTTGTGTTACAAATTGGGTTACATGTGCTTTTAGGGTGCTTAAATCAATTAAAAGGGTAACTAATCCACCAGTTGATGGAAACTGCAGGAGGGGAGAGCGCTCTCGCACTCAGGACCTGCTTGTGGGCTTTCCAAGGGTACCTGGCTGGGCATGGTGAGAACTAGATGGACCCCCCCTGGCTTGATCCAGCAGACTCTTATTAAGCTAAATTGGGCTTACTCCAAGGTAAATAGGCAAAGATTGCTGCCTACATATTTACCTCAGAGTAAGCCCCTTTGAACTCAATATATTTAACTTCTTAGTGTTACTCTGAGGAGTTGGAAACAGCTGACTTCTAAGCCATGGTCACAACCATGGATTAAGAGTTACACAAATCTGGCTGTTAAAGATTGCCTTGTGTGCCTACCAGAGTTTTAAAATTAACATTTTAAATCTTCCCTAGTAGGTACAGCGCTCTCCTTTAGGTTTCACAGAATCAAAGAATCGTAGACTTGGATACCCCCCCTCCCCATAACATTCATGACAGTTTGGGGGTATATGTTGTGAAAACCTGGGCACCATTTTCAATAGAATCGTAAAGTTGGAAGGTACAGTCCAGGGCTGGATTTACATACAGTGGTACCTCAGGTTACAGACTCCGCTAACCCAGAAATAGTACCTCAGGTTAAGAACTTTGCTTCAGGATAAGAACAGAAATCGTGCTCCGGCGGCACGGTGGCAGCAGAAGGCCCCATTAGCTAAAGTGGTGCTTCAGGTTAAGAACAGTTTCAGGTTAAGAACAGACCTCCAGAACGAATTAAGTACTTAACCCGAGGTACCACTGTATAAGCTAAACAATCTATAACTTAGGGCCCCACTCGCTTGGGCCACCCCAAAAAAATTTAAAGGGGAAAAAAGGGGAAAAACCTGGATGTACATTTCCAAAATATAAGATAAAAAACAAATAAAATAAAACCTACATAAAGCAGTGTTTTGTGTTGTGTAGGCTCCTGTGATGTAAGTAATGGGCCCCGTCTGCTCCATAAAACATCACTGGTTTGCTCATTTATATATACTATAGGGTGCCTACATTCTGCATGGACTGGTTGCATGGCAACATGCGCAAATGGCTTTAGATACATGATAGGTCCATAACTTACCATACATATAGCATATGTACAACAACAAAAACAGCGGCCCTGAAGGTACCCCAAGAGTTATCTAGTCCAACCCCTGCAATGCAGGAATCTCAACTAAGACATGCAAGACCGATGGCCACCCAACTTCTGGTTATCCAGGTTTCGTCCATTGCACAGTCAAACTGATTGATCTGCCTTCTCCAACTAACAACCGCATCGTGGCAGAAGCTCTGCTGAGTTTTTGTTTTGTGGGGGGGGGGTGCATAAGCGTTAATCCGTCCCTCGGAACGCTATGCTATGTTAGCCTTGAAAGCACCGCGGGACTTTTCCTTCCAGGAAAGCAACGCTCCTGTTTGTCCTTTAAGCGCACTTCTTTCAGAAACCCTCTTCCTCGCCGCTGGCTGCGCACAACGAGGCGGGACCAGCCGGCGCACAAGCGGCTGTGGGTGCTCTGCGGACTGAACTCCATCAACCTTCGGATCCGGCTTCTTTCGTTTTCGTTTCCCGGAAGGGTAGTGCAGTAATCGGAGACCGCGATCTCCTGCCTTTGCTTGCCAAGCAGGGAGGGAGAGAGAGGGAGGGAGAGAGAGGGCGGCGAGGATCAGGGGGCAGAAGACTTGCTTTGCACCCCGAGCGCCCCAGCCCCCGGAGCAGCGGCTCCACCTTCCACTTCCCACCTGTAATGCAGGTAAGTAAGAGATGCTGGCAGCCCGTGGGACACCCGCTCTGCACTCACCGGACCCTCTGTACCTTTCCCCCCCTTTCAGTCCTCTGCGTCCAGTCTCCCGCGCCAACTCCGTTTTCTTTCTCTCCTCTCTCTCTTAACGCGCATCCCAAGTTCATCGCACACGTGGTCCCCATAAGCATCCCGAGCCTCAGGTTGTATGTACCTGAGACCCTCCCACTTCCCACGTTCCTCGTGGACAGTTTCAGCTCCCCAAGTCCTCACATAAAGTTTTCTGAGTTGTTTCTGTTAATTGGCTTATTTCAGGCTGGAGAAACTCTGGAATTCCCCCCCTCCCCCCCTCCCCAGTTTATTTCACAAGAGGGAAGGGAAATAAGCTAATGTTCTAGGAGAAGCATTTTGGAGGAGAAAACTGGAGGGCCAGGGAGGGGTATAATCAACTTAAAAAAACAAAACAAAAATGTGTGTTGAAACTTAAACACTTTCTTTTCTTTTTCCCTTGGCTGACAGGCTAAAGCTTTTCGATTGTTTTCACCAAGTGACAAAGACAATTTTGGGCTGGAATATGTCATTTGTGAATGTTGTGACTAGGCTGGAAGAGGAAGAGAACATTTTTTAAACCCAGCATTTATTCTTAGGCAGTGAAGATTGTACATTTGAGTTTCATATATGGGGAAAGCAAAGAGCAACTGGAGCTTGTTCTTGAGGATGTGCGGCCACGAATGGAGAAATAAAGTATTAGCTGGACAGTCTGATTAATATTCTGCAGCAAGGGGGGGAAGTGTTTGGTTTTGGTTAATCATTGCTGTTGCCATGCCTGAAGAATGATTAATTTGGACCATTATTTAATTTCCTCCTCTACATTTCTCTATTTTATTCATCTTTTTAAAAATACTTTAGAAGTGAAGTGTAAAAATGGGTGGGTATCTTTCAGTTTTATTTTCACTGGGTGTTTGAATCTGAAACACTTTTTAAACTTGTGTAAAGAGTGCCTTAAGTGTGGTTAAGGCTAACTATAACAGCAGATTGTCTTGTGGCACCTTCAAGACTTAACAAATGTATTGTGCTTTTTAAACACTTAATTAAATGGATGATAGACTTCAGTTCACAACAGCTTGTTCAATAATGTATAAACAATACGCAATAAGGTGCTGCTGATTTTTTTTGGGGGGGGAGGAAGATAACAACCAATTAATACAACTACCTCTTTGCTAATTAAAACAGCTAACAAGCCAGTCTATGTGTGTTCAGACCGTTTTTAAAGACACATAGACTTCAGTCTATTCAGAATAGACTTCTTAGTGTCAGTGAGAATACACAAGTATTTGAGGATTTGAGACTTAAGTTTCAAATACTGATATAGTAAAGACTTAATAAATCCACAGAGACATAGGTTAAGTAGCATAAAATATGGCTTAAAAATAGCTATAGTATCTGACATATCAGCCTCAGGTTAGCTTTTTTTTAAAAAAGGTAAAGGACCCCTGACAGTTAAGTCCAGTCGCGAACGACTCTGAGGTTGTGGCGCTCATCTCGCTTTACTGGCTGAGGGAGCTGATGTTTGTCGCAGACAGTTTTTCCAGGTCATGTGGCCAGCATGACTAAGCCGCTTCTGGCGAAACCAGAGCATAGATCCTGTTTATTTCAAAGATGGAGTCACTCATAACCTTCGCTCTCTTCCATCAAAATCAATGAGACCTAAACTTCCTTAATTTTTTCTGAATCATTGCCTTAAGTTACAAAGTGCTTTGCATTTATTTATATTGCATTTCCCTCTACAACCACCCTGGTATCTATTATTCCCATTTCACAAAAGGTGAAAACTGAAGCTGTGTGTATACGCCATATATTTAAAACACTCACACCTGAATCGTGGGAACTGTAGTTCACCCCTAGTAGAAGCAGCACCCCATAAAGTACTTAGTATTCTCTGGGGTTTTTTGGGGGGTGGACTTTAAATGTATGGCTTATACATAGCCTAAAAGAAATTGCCTTGCTCAAAGCCACATGAAAAACACTTTGCACAGATGTATCCTATGCATGGAGACTATTATTGATGAGGGCTATGGTTTCAATGTCTGGATTAAGAGACATATAGCGATTGTGACAGCAGTGTAGTCTCTCTCTCTCTCTCTCTCTTTTTTTAGTTGAGAAGAAACAAATTTTTTCTTCAGATCTAAGTCTTGCCTAGAAATTACACGTACAGAAACATCCCTTCTGTGCTTGAAATTTGGTGAATTACTGCCAAAGATGGCTGTGTACACACCAGAGTGTTAATACACACGTGGGTTCCCCAGATCTGATCTGGCCCCCATGGGGTTTTGTGCACTTTCAGCCACATATGAACTCTTTAAGTTGATTTCTGTCGAAGGGTTCCCATCTACATCAGTAGATAGTGCTTGATGGGATGTATTTGCATGGTGTGCTGCTGTCCTCTCCCCCCAGTCACTATTTCCCCACCCTCCTTGAGTTCTGGAAATCCGAGGTTTGTTGTGGGCAGGTACTATATTTGTTTACCTGTGTGTGTCTCCTTTTGAGATTCAAGTTTTCTGATATATCAGACTTGCACAAAACAGTTTTCTTTAAAAAGTGTGTGTCCTTCCCAGCCATGCCAGTAGCTTGCCCTTCCAGAGTTCTTCAAACTTGAAGTCCATTCTGAGTCCATTCTGAGCATGCCTGCAGGTATTGGTTTGCCTGTGCACTCAGTATTTTATTATTTTTATTTTTAGATGCAAGTTTTTTGATATATAGCAGATTTGCACAAAAGAGTGGGTTAAAAAATAATATGTGTGCCATGCGATATGAGTAACTCTTCACCAGCCTTTCCTGCACTGTATCATGATCGAATGGCAGCAGATTATAATACAATCACCATTGCTATTCATAAAGTTCTGCTATCCATTTTTATCTCATCCTCCCTCTGAGGGGATCAAGGTAGTATTTGTGGGGTTATGTCATTTTATCTGTGCAACAAATCAAGGGTGTGGAGTAGGCTTGGACACAGTAAGTAGCGCAATATCATCCAGTGAGCTACATGGCTTAAGTCAGAGGTCGGCAACGTATGGCCCATGGGCCAGATGCTGCCCACGAAGACCGTTTTAATGGCCCACAAGCTGCCCCTGAACTGAGCCGCCCGCTCGGTCAGTTCCCCACCCGCTGCGCTAAACCAGCGCGGCGTAGAGACTCTCCGAGCAGTGTCGGAAATCATATCTGCGCATGCACAGATACCGAAAATCGCATCTATGCATGCCCAGACACTGGAAATTGCTTCTGCGCAGGCATGGTTTCTGGCGATTTCTGGCGCCGCAAACATGCACAGGTGCGATTTCTGGTATCGCACTGCGCCAGCCCGGCCCACGGATGATCTCTGTGGGGGTGATCCGGCCTGTGGCAGGTAAGCCTTGCCGACCCCTGGCTCAAGTGCATGGCCCTGTCCATCACCCAACAAACGTCCTTCTACACAGCTCTCATCATCAAGCTGCCATCCGAACAGGTTCAACTTGCTTCTGTATAGCACAGAGTGATATAAATGTTGCAGTGGGGCATGATTCAAACATAGGGAATCCAGTTTGTTCTCCACATCTTCGGTCTGTTTCTCCTTTCTAAAGGGTGAAGTGGCAACTGGTTCTTCAGGTCCTGTGGCAACATCTGCTTTGCCCCTGCAATTCCAGCCCACATCTGTTCCATCCTTACTCTACGAGGGACAAATCTGCACATTACCAGGCTGCCTCAGTGAGTAGAAGGGTCATGATGTAAGGGACTAGTGACCAATACAATTTTTTTAAAAGCAAGACCTGCAACAAAATGTTTCCAGTGTGAAGTGCTCCTGTTTGGATACTCCATTTCATTACTTTTCTCATCCACTCTTCTGTCCCCCCATAACAAACAGACCACACTCATTGGCCAGTGAGCGTGATCTTCTTTTTGGGGGAAGGGCACCCCACACAGGATTTCCCCTGTGAAGTTTGTACTTCTGCAAATCTTGAGTTCCCCCCAAGCCTCCTGATATCTCCCTTTTGCAGATGGATAGTTTCATTTTTGGCTGCATAAGCAATGACACTCGCTTCTGATCATCAGTTCTCATATGTACGAATATTTTTATGGAGCAGACCTGGGTCAGGTGATGCACTGGTCAAACACACCTACTGCCTGCCACATTATTAAAGCACTCCTGGTGTAAATGAAAACAGACGTAACATTTTAAGAGTGGAGGGGTTGGTCTGAAAGCACTCTCAACATTTTCTGTGCAAAGGCAACTTTTCTTCTGCTGGGGTGGGGAAAATAAATTTTCTGGAATTTTGCAGCTTTTCAGTTTGAAGCAGGTAAAAGCTTGGGGAGGCAGGGAGTGAGGAGTGGCTGGACAAGAATGATGGCCGAACCAGCATTCAGTGGCTTCCAGCCCACCTTTTCTTTATGGACGACATCTGTCTTCTTCGCCTATTAAGGCAAAGTGATCATAAGAACGTCTTCTGATGTGAATGAGAGAGAAAGCAGAAGGGGAACTATTGTTAAATGAGATTACACTCTAATGAACTTTTCATTCAGTTTTAGAGATGCAGGAAATAGAAAGCCTATTTACCGTAAGTGCATGTCTGAAGCCAGCCTGGCTCAGGGTTGTGTATTTTGATATGATACTTTATACTATGAGGATGCAGAATTGATGCACAATTCAGCATCCTAAGGACCTTACCCTTTGTTTTCTAAAAAGCAATTTCCTGGCCCACATGGCTGTGAATATAAACTTGAAAATGTATAAGAAATACATGGGGAAATCTCAGAAGCTGGTTGGCAGGGGGGAGGGGAGCATTGCCTTGTTATTTTAATTTAAACATCAGTCTCCTTTGGTTGCAGGAATCCAGCCCTCTCTGTGGAGCAAAGATGATGTGAGTCACTGGCTGAGATGGGCTGAGAAAGAATATTCACTCAGGGAAACAGACGAGAGCAAGTTTGAAATGAACGGGAAAGCCCTGTGTATTCTCACCAAGGAAGATTTCAGATTGCGGGCTCCTAACTCAGGTTAGAAATGTTTCCCCTTAATAACGCAAGGGAAATGAAGGATTTCTTACAGGCAAAGAGAATTAGAAAGGCTTGGATGTAGCTACAACACTAAAGGGAACGCGCGGAAATAATGTGCAAAGCCTCTGCACTCAAAAGGTGACAACACCCAAGGGCAGGAGTAAAACCATTTTGAGTAGGTCAAATACTTGGTTGAGTTTAACGGTGGATCTCAGTTTCTCAGGTACTCAGTAAACTGGGCTTCTGGCTCGCAAAGCAAGATGGAAATTCCTGACCGACTAGGATGTCTTTCGAGTCACCAAATGTGGACTCTTCTTCCTTGGAGGATTTTAGTTGGATGGTCATCTGTCAGGGATGCTTTAGTTGAGATTCCTGCATTGCAGGGGGTTGGACTAGATGACCCTCAAGGGTCCCTTCCATCTCTACGATTCTATGAAAATGGTGCTTAGGTTTTCACAACATATACCCCGAAACTGCCATTAATGTTATTTTTGGGGGGATATGCATAACGTGGGATTGGTCTTTCTCTATTTCTTTTCCCACAGGAGATGTTTTGTATGAGTTGCTCCAATATATTAAGACCAAGAGGCGAGCCCTTATTTCTAGCCCTTTCTTTAACTCTGCCCTTCGGGATGCAGAGCACACACAGGCCCAGAGCGCTCCAGAAGGTGAGTGCTATGGAGTTGTGGATTCATCTTGGTCAGTTACCCTTGGCTGGTACTCCAGCAGCCGTGGATTCAAATCTTGGAGTCTCACATGCTAGCAGGCAGAATCTAGACCTTAAAAGTGGGAGGGGGGGGGCAAGGCTTAGAGAACCTGATCAGCAAAGTGAAGGTTCAAGTACAACCCCTGACAGCTCCAGTTAAAAAGGTCTCAGTCAGTGGGACACAGCACGAAAGGAAAAAGAGATGGGGAGGAAGGAGGAAAACCAGAAAACTTAAACACCAGTTCTTAAGAGTTCAAAAGCTTAGCTCTCTAACCACAGAACTGATAGCCTGTTGCAACGATGCCAGGATATTGGATCCAAATAAAATAAACTGCTTCCTTCAGTTTTCTTCTCTACTGAGATAATCTTTGGGATTCTTCCCATAGGTGCCAAAGTCCATGCTAGATACATAGTGCTAGAAAAGAACTTTAGCCAGTTAGTCTGTCATAGTTGCTTTGGGTCCTGGGCTTACTTTTGTTCATTTCGTAGTATTCAAGTGACTGAGAATATACTGAATGAAGCCCTGATCTCCTCACAGGCGTGAGATGTAAGTTAGATGGTCTCTCAGCTGATGGCCATTCACACCCGACAGAAAGGCTGATCATCCCTACAAGTCTTCCAAGCCATGCAGACCCGACTAGATCTCCAACCAAGATCTTCTACAGCCCTGGGCCCATCAGTCTCTCTGATCATAATTTGGGGATCAATTACAGGGGAGATATTATTTGCTCGTTTCCTGGGACACCAGCTCCAGTCAGTGGTAAAATTGCCGGTAAGCATGAATTTTCTGTGTTCCTTAGCTCCGTTGTCATAAATCAGATAATATTTGTAATTTCTGTGGCACCTTTTCTACAAACTCAGAGCGCTTTATTTGATTTTTTTTTTTTAAATTATAGACTGTGTTTCAAACAAAATGTTTCCCAAAGAGGTTTACAAAAATATACAGAAATAAAACAGAAGACAATTTTGAAATATGGGGAGTAGGCAGCGCTTTCAAAGGGAAATATGGGAGGGGTGTGTGGATAGGCGGCACTTTCAAGGAAGAATAGGCTGGTGGAAGGGAAGGCTTCATCCTCTTCCCTTGCCCTGTTTTCAAGCTCACTATGAATATCTCCTCAGGGCCAGGCTCTCAAACTGGAAGGCTAAGCAAAGCGAAACACAGCCAGGGGACATTTTCAGAGGATAATTGGTGGGAGAGGTCAAGCACACATCCTACCGGCTTGCTGTTTCTCTCCTATAAAAGCTTTCTTTGCTCCTGGATTACCTCAGCAAACACTGCTATGGGAACCTGTGTTTTGCTGAGGTAACATTTAGTTCCTCTCTTAGCTGCAGGCCGCACAGGGGCAAATGCTGAACTTTTCACCCACCGAGAGGAAGAAAGGTCTGCTATCGGGCACAAAATTGCAGCGTGGTAGCCCTGCTCTTCCTCACATCATTGGTCACTTATTTGTGGTAGCTTGGAAATGCACCCTCACCTAAATGATGATACAGAATTGTTCAGTAAAGATGCTAACTTTTGTCATCCCAGCTGATTGAACCACAACCCTCTTTTTCTGCTATACTACAGACTGCAGGTTACTTTGGGATTACGTCTACCAGCTCCTCTGTGACAGCCGATACGAAGCATTTATCAAATGGGAAGATAAAGAGGCCAAGATATTTCGCGTTGTTGACCCCAATGGACTAGCCAGGCTCTGGGGTAATCACAAGGTACCCAGTAAGCTTCTCATGTGGAATTATGTAGATGCAGATTTTTATTTTAATAAAAGTTGTTTGGGCCGTCCCTAATCCTGGTGAAACAACTGAACAGAAGGGATACTTGCAGGTTTAAAAACCCGACTAATAAAAACAATGTACCATATAAATGTTATTATTGAAGCTGCCTTTAGGGTGCATTGTGTGAGCAGACATATGGGGATATCAGATCTGCTGGTTGGCAAGAGCTCCTAGCTGACAGATCCATACCCAAGTAAGTACCCCTAGAGTACTTACTCATGTGGGGATCCCTTGATTTAGGTACAATGATCAGGCCAATTTTTTTACTGGAAAAGTTGGAAGATTGTCTTAGATTTAAAAAGTGGGTAAATTTATTTTACCCTGCCTTGGAGTTTCCACATTGCCATCAACAACTATTCTTCTTGAAATAAAGTCCACTGTCTATAGATCTCAGCAGGTGTCCTGTTCAAGCAGTAAACATGGTTTACCAGGTTATTTTATTCTAAATTCTTAGCTACAATCTAAGAGGGATTGCAAGAGGGAGCTTGGTGCGCAGAGCACTAAAATTCTAAATGCAATCTGTTTTAACTGTTGCTAAAAGGACTCAGGTTGCAGGAATGGGAAAGAGCTGCTCCTGATACGATGATGAGCCACAGCCAATTGGAATAGACATCACTGGGCTAAATGTACTACTGATGTACACTAAGGCAGCTGTTTTTTAAAAAAATCTTATTAACTCACACTTTCAAATGAAGTTGCTCGAACCATTCGTTGCTCAACTCTGTTTAAAACAGCACCTGTTGCAATTTATTACGTTTGGAATTGAGTGTTCAAGCATCTAGTCCAGTGACCACCGAACTACGATTCTGCAGGAAGATCCTATGGTGCTTTTTAGCTAACCGAGCTTAAACCATTCCTATTGCAGTCAAAGGAAATCAACTGTCAGTTGAACAAAACCCATAATCTTTTGAATTTACAGAATCGCAGGAACATGACATATGAGAAAATGTCAAGAGCTTTGAGACATTACTATAAACTCAACATCATCAAAAAGGAACCTGGGCAGAAACTCTTATTCCGGTAAGAAAATAAGAGTTCAACCTGTAAAGTGAGCTCAGTGGGGAATTACTGCAAGAGAACTGCACGTTAGCAGGGTGGGTATTGTTTGCTGCATAGAAAGTGCTCTGCTCTCTAGTGGAGGAAAAGGATGGGGGCAATTTGGTTGTGTCCCACCTGCATCGGGGAGATGTTGTGCACCACAGTGCAGATCTACTCAGCTAAAAGGTATGAAATCTTTTGAAAATTTGTGTTGCTCAGTTATGGGACTTTTCCTTGGTGGCAAGGAACTCTGAGACAGCAGGGTTTGAGCCAAGGACCTTCACCCAAAGGATGAGCCCCTTAGTCAGCATGGAATCCTCTATGTGATGCTGAGATGCAGACCAAGTTGCATGTGACTTCAAGCAAGCATGCTTACTCTGGCCATTTTTATTTTACAGAAAAAATCAGCTATGGGGCCCAGACCTACAGTGTGCTTCCAATCCAAACTGGGGACCCATACCAGTTTTCAGAAGACTGCTGGTGTTGGTCCTTAAACTGGATTGGAAGCATGTTCTGGATCTGGTCCCTAACCACTGATTTTTCTACAAAATGGCTAAGTTAATCTCGTTTCCTGGGATACTTTAATGTGTTGTTTGGCCCAATGACTGTACCTTAAAGAGTTGGGTTGGGAGTGGGCTTGAGAAACAAATGGGAATATGTATTAGCTCAAAGTGTGCATGTTTGTTTCTTTAAAATTCCAGATTCCTGAAAACTCCTGGAGAGAGAAAACCTGACAAGTCTAGCGAATTTGAGCAGCTGGACAATGAAGAGCAGGAAGGAGAGGACTGGAAAGAAGATGTGCTGGAAATCTCACCATAGCACATTTGCCAAGCCACAGAAGCACTTAGAGGCTGCGTTGTGCAATGGAAAAGCTTTAAATGACTGGACGATGTGAAATAATGTTTCGGGGCTTGTGTAATCTGTTGCTTCCTACAGCTCATATTAATCCACTGGACCTCTGCTGCCTTAGAATCAGACCATCAGCTTTTAATCTACTGCTGAACTGTAAGCAAACCCTGTCAGCATTTCTGTTTGAAAATGGCAGTGCTCAGAATCACATATCTATAGCCACTGCCCATCTTGTTGCTGGGTGATTTGTAAGCCACTCTTTCACAGACCAGCGCCTTAAGATCTATAGATCCATAACCCCATAATTCTGTTATTTTTTTGATTTTGTGTGTGTGTGTGTGTGTGTGAACACTCTCTCTACATTTTATAAAAGTGTGGTGGTGTGGCCCATCTAGTACAGCATCTCAGATGCTCATGGGAAGCCCAAAACAGAACCTGAGTTCATCAGCATTCTCTCCACTTCCAATTCTCTGCAACTAGAACAAGATAACTTGCTTGGCCAATATACAAACACTACATAAGCTGATTGGGACCATTAGACTTAAAATATTTTCACATACTTGGTTAAGCCATTTGAGTAGCAACGATTGCCCTCTCTAAAGTGGAACATCCTGAAACTTGCAAAACCAGCTCCCCAAACTTTCTAGAGTGGCCCTTAGATGTTTTCAGTGTAGACCAGGGGCCGGTCCACTTTCCCTCAGACCTTGTGGGGGGCCGCACTATATTTTGAAAAAGATAAATAAAAAATGAACGAATTCCTATGCCCCACAAATAACCCAGAGGTGCATTTTAAATAAAAGGACACATTCTACTCACGTAAAAACACGCTGATTCCTGGACTATCCGCGGGCCGGATTTAGAAGGCGATTGGGCCGGATCCAGCCCCCGGGCCTTAGTTTGCCTACCCATGGAGTAGACAGCCAATTTAATAATGACCCTGACAACTGCTAATGTAGATTGAAATCCAGATAACTGTGACTTTGACAATATATTATTTCTCAAATTGTTTTCTTCTTTAGCTTTGACATTGCTATTCTAATTTTCTGTTTGCTTTTTTACAAATGGGGAGTCCGAGAGATAAAATAAAGGTACTCTTTTAGCATAAGCACAATGTTCCTCCCAGCCGCACAAGTACAGAACACCATCCTTCCATTACTGTGCTACGGTAGGAAGAATCAAGTCAGTCTTCCAGAAACATTAATAGCGAACTCTGAGCCTTTTGTTTGCAATTCTTTTTCTGTGAAGTGCTTTCTTTTTGAAAGAAAGAGCGAAAGAAAAAGCTGCTTTTCTCTTATCACTATCAAATATTTAATTTCCAAACTAGGTGGTTTTCATTTCACAGTTGCTGATAATAACTATATTGAACTCTGATCTGGCTTAGGTTGCATGCTTCTATTCCTGCAAAGCCATTAGTGGCCCTGGATGAGAATGCACATTCATGGCTGCATCGAAAGATGCATGCAGCCAGTTCAGTAAGGTCTAGATGAGCTCTGCAGTGTGGATGCAGATGCTCATCTGAAGCAGTGACGGCATTAGTTTATTTTAGACTCTGGACCAATTGGTCTTACAGCCCCTCCTCCTCTCGGATGGTAGTGTATATTGCTTCATTTTCTTCAAATTCTGGTAAGGCACTCTCCCTTGGTTTGCCTTTGGGTGGCTTTCCTGCTCATTCTGCCCAGCTGGGTCCTGAACATACACCCCAAAGGAACTGATCTGAATGTACGTTACTTTCATGCATGTAATCTTGCTTCTCTCTTTGATTTATTCAGGTGAAGGGAGTGGCACCCCAAACTGCAGGGCAAGCCACACTGGGTGGGGGGGACCCAAAGTCTCTGCAAAGTTCTAGGGAGCAGTAGGATCCCAATAAGGCTGGTTATGTGGGGGTTAGCTCCACACTGGTTATGTGGGAGTGACTGTACCCTTGTTAGTTACATTAGTGGCTTGTGTCCAGTGCAAAATAAATGAAATGTGAGACAGTGGTTGGGGCAACCCAGTCAGATGGGCAGTGTAGAAATAGCAAGTTATTATTATTATTATTATTGCTGGGGAAGAAGGGAGCCCAGAAAGAGCTGCTGATTTCTTATGATGTTGCTGCCCTGTGTATGACTTTTGGAAGATGCCACAGATCCAGTGCTACTACTCTTCTAATGCTTGTTTTGGGATTAATACCTCAAACCGCAGAACCTCACATTGCTGCAGCAGGATCTCTGCATACCTATTAAGCAGAACTGCATGGTATGTTAAATGGAGGGTGGAGGAGAATGTGGGAATGAAGCTTAAAAGGGAAGCAGAATCTGGATGGATTTGAAAAGTGCAGGGCTGGGTTTAGGGATGAAAGCTCATTTTGCATTTGAATTCTAGTGATTCTTATCTGAATTAAATACAGCCTTGATCTGTTGCAGCAGAAAGAAGATTGCTGCACTGATACCTAATGAGGATATGGACTTTGTTTTTCAAAATAGATGGCACTATAAAATAAAACGAACAGGAAGCATGAATCAAAGGATTTCTTGCGTTTGTAAATAACACATTTTAGGCATGCAAGCTGATTCACCATTCATAGGGGAATTTTGTTGTTGTTGCAACATTCCTGTTTTACAGATGAGAATCTGAAGCTGAAAGGCAAGGACTTATGAGAGCTAATGAGCAAAAACTCCATAGTCCCAAGTTTGGCTCACTATTCAGTGGACTACACTAGCTTGCTCAACAATGAAGTAGAGTTAACAGCAAATAAAAAAATACTGTACATTGCTTTATACACTTTCATAATCAGTGTTGTTCAAACACCATACCAAACTGCACTTGGTGCTATAGAAGTACTATTATTTACTACTATTATGCAGCAAAGCATCTGAAGCTGCTGCTAAGAAGTGAAACCTTCTGTCCACATGACAATGATGGGGAACACACAGGAAACCATAGTGGGGTAAACCTTGTCAACATTGAGAAGACCTGTTTTCCTTAAAACGGATGACCTGTTTCCACAGCTTAGAGGCATTCTACACAGCTACACACTCTATAATACAGAAATGTGTGTGGACTCTTCAGAAACATAAGTTGATCCAATTAAAAGATATTACCTTGCATTTTCATTTTTACTGACGTAACCATGACTTCTCAGACATTTATTTCTTCTGCCAATTATTCCCTCAGGAACAGTTAAGGGTGGGTGGAAGATAAGGAAATAGAAGTCCAACAGAGCAAAGCCACAAAGTTTGTGTGGCACCAAGCTGCAAGAGAAGCAAGCTCTTGGACACAATCTTTCAAACTCCGAATTCCAAAAATGTCTCTTGTAAACCTTTTTTATTACATAATCTATATTCCATTATAGTTTGTGAAATTGCAAACCCCATGAACGAGAGGTCATGCAGCGATATTTTATAAAATGGATATACACCCATATATCAGACCCTAAGTTGTTATACTTCACAGTGGTTTAAGTACATGATTAGATGACAAATTCATCTACTAGGCTCTTGTAAGTATTAGTTATCCATACCTGTTTTATATATCCTATCCATCAATGCTAGACTTTAATATATTTGTGTGTTATAAACTTGGAGGGATAGGTATCAGAATAGCTACTGATGGGTCAGAAAATAAAACAAGAGCAGCAGGAATTTGTCACCCTGATTCAACTTGTGCCTCAAGCTGACGCCTCATGTCTGAGACTGATGTGATGCAGCTCTTTCTGAATTTTTCCACTCCAAGCTACGGGTGTGGGCTTTAAAATTTGAATGCTTCCTCTCTCTACACCCCAAATCCCCTTGCTCATGTGGAAACAAACTTCCGTTTCCCAGCACGCTATTTTGAAAAAAATGGGGCAGCAATCAGATGGTGCACGCCCACAATGCAATCCAGTTGCTCCTATAACTTCGTTGGAATCCATTAGCTGCACTCAAAGCCTTATGCTCAATGCAAACTATAGCATATTAAAAACAATGCATGTCCAAACTCTTACTATACCCCTAGACTGCAGGAGGAATTCAACATCATGCTAAGGCAATTGTTTCATCATGAGGGCAAGCATTTCACCTTCTCAGGATGAATGATACCCCACCCGCTGGCTCTGGTGTTTAGTTATTTATTTCTTCTCAATTGCTGAGCAGGAGTGCAGTCCCAAATGATGCATGAGTGATTATACTGTAAGTGATTACAAATAATGATAAATAGTAATCAGACTCGAAGTCAACAGCATATTTTATAAACATTTTATTGGCTGAATAGTGTACACAGTACTTACAGTTGTATCTATTAAAGACAAAATACACTTCAAAATGCAGCATAAAAAATTATAAACTTTTGAACTATGTACAAACTTTGCCTTACGGTTTCACAAATATCAATACTCCAATCCCCATTCACAACCCAAGAAACTGATTTTTTTTTTTTTTACATGCAAAATATTTGTAGAAGTTTAGCCTTGGAGGTTTCTACGCCAACCCTTATGTATCAAACCGCTTTAAATGGGCTCAATGTTCCAGTGTTTTATAGGTCAATAGAAGAATTTACATTTCCTTCAAACCCACTCCAGCTTTATCCCTTAAGTCTATCCCCAATTAAATATTTCATAGCCTGATTTTTAATTTCCAATTAAGAGTTTGCACTTGACATTACTTCCGCTTTTAGTTTTTTATCCAGGAACAGAACATTTTGCAACACGTTGCAGTTTGAGACTCCTAATATTAACAAATATTTTGAAATAAGTTTGAGCTACACACATGAAGTCTAAGACATTGGTATAATAGATCCTATCAGGACATTTTACACCATTACAGAAAAACCTAACTATAGACCAAAAATTAAAAAGGTGTCTGCACCATCTACATATAGGTATCAAAGAGCATTTTTTGTTTTTGTTTTTAGGTTGAAAAAGGTAGTGATGGCTTGGTCTTTTTAAAGATGCAAATGTCATATTATGATTTTACACACACACAGAATTAGGAGAACCTTGATTCCCTTAGCATCCCAGTCTGCAGTGATAAAACTGATAACTGAAAAGGGAAACACATGGAGAAACATCTTTAATTCAGACTATACAGTATTTCCTCCTCACCATGTCTATCAGTATCTCAGAACGTACCAATGCTTTAGATATTTACAACTGAAAAACAGTATTAGAAAAAAGTATTCACTGTTCCTTCACTAAGACTGGATATTTTATTGTAAAACCAGTGAAAAAACACACTAGATGACATGGAAATAGCCTGTTGAAGAAAACTACAATGGTAATAAAAGGCACCCAGGATGCTGGCAAATGCAAAGAAGCAAACAGAAAGGCTAGTGGGGATTAAAAACAAAAAGGTTTAGAAACATGCAACCTGCACGAAGGCTTAAAAGGATAAGTGCAGTTGATACAAAAAAAGCGCACATCTTTGCTTACAATAACTTATGTTAGAGCACTGGAACACCATGTAAAGCATGGTGATAAATAGCTTAAACTCTGCTCCACATCTCACTTTACGTTGTTTTCTCCAAACGCATTCTAGAGTTTGACATCACACTTGCGTATCGGTTGTCTTAACATTTCATTGGTTGGAATTAAGTTAGCCAATCTGAAAGCTGCACCGTTCTAGTCCACTGGATAAGCAATCTTTGCTGATTTACTAGTACCAATTATTTTCTCTCAAATCCACTCTCCTGAATTATTATCTTTTTATGTCATGAAAAGGGGGCCTTGTGAAGGTGCCCATATCCAAGCTATTTCAAATCAAGTGACGAATGAGTTCTACTTTTTAAAACTAGGGAGAGCCACCCTCATGGCACCTGTTCTGATGCCATGAGATCCCTCTTAAAAACTTAACAGTCAACTTCCAGGCACCTTCTTTTTTATGCAGCCCCTCAGTCTTGCTACTGTAGTTCGTCTCCCATCTTTCAGAGACGAGCCTCCTCCAATCCTCCTTCACTCTCAATCTCGGTAAGCAATGCAGGCTTAAACATAAGCCTGTGAATATAAAAGAACATAACATAGTGCTAGCTGGACCTCATGGCATTGCCCAAGCAAGTAGCAATAAGGGAAGAAAGAAAATCTTGGGAGAAGCGAAAAACGTAGCAAGTGATGCTTGGCAGAAAGAAACTCCATTTCCTTTTTTGTCACTTCTCGTAATGATTAACAATCCAATAATGATAAACATAATGATAAACAATCAAAATGAGGAAAAAGTCCCTCAGAACAGAAAACGAAGGTTACAGAATTAAGTGCCATTTTACAGAGATGATTAAATAAAAAGCTTGAGAGGACTGTTCACGTTAATTCTCATGGACAATGCAATGTGAGCTACAGGAGGATGTTAACAACATAGGGTTTGGTTAGGGCAAAGTATGTGTCACATCCTGACTAATGCTCACAACACCGTATCTAATGCTCTGATATTGGAGAAACAACTGCACCAAAGACAGTGGCAGTATGTGCATTTCAGAAGATGTGCATTTCTCAGCCTGCAGGAACAGCATGTCAGTGAACTTTAACTGACACACATTACTAGCTCTGACACCAAGATCTATCCCCACCCCCTTCCCCCAACGACCCATGACTGTCCCCTGGGCCACTATACAATTGCTCTGCTATCCATTGGAACATGCATGCATTACCCCAAGTCTTCTAACTTCCCAATACTTTGTGATAATGGATTAATTCTGTCACAAATAGTTGGCGACAGTTTACGTAGGACAGTACACTGAGAAAAACTTTGTGTCGTGTCAAGAGTTCAATTACAGAAGATGCTTCTGCAGTGGAAAGATGCGTTACCAGAAGATATAAAATCTGAGGTTGTGGGGAGCAGCGGGGACCAAGGCAGCTACATTGAGCTCTGGCTGCTTCAAATATTAGCATTCCTGTGTGGTTCAAGAGCCATGGCTTCCAAATGGTGTAACTAGCCCTATTTCAACCTGCTAGTTATTGCTGAGGCAGTGGCAGTTTCAAGCTGTGCCACACTTATTGTCAAGGATGTTAAAGCTCTGTTGAGTCTGACTTTTCAACTCCCTGGTCTGAACTGGGTGGGTTCATAGGTGTTTCCATGTGCTGAGTCCACTGCAGTTAAAAGTCTAAGACAAACCACTCACTGAGAGTGTGGCATTTGTTCTTAAAACGAGAACAGGCTGTGCATATGGCAAATTTTCCCATTCAGAAGTTTGTTTGATAGGTAGGATAGGGAACAGCTCCAGAGACACAAGATATTAGTCCAGACGCTCTGTTCTTTAGCTGGCTGTTAGGATACTCTAATCATCTGTGTCATTGCTTCTTCGTTTGCCTGGCTAGGATCCTATACAGATGAGGAGGGGGGAAAGAACAGTTTTGTAACCTGCAGCCTCTTCATAATAGCATTTAAATACAAACAACAACAGCCTGCCCTTTAAGGTAGACACCCAACTGTTTAGTGCTGTGGCTATAGCACTGAACTCGATGTGGAGGAAAGCGTGGGTTTGTTTGTATTATTTTTTCCCCCGTTCTTCATCATAAGGACTGAAGGTAGGTTTAATTATACAATTCAAACAAGTAAAACAGTTCTAGACAAATGCAGCACTGCTTAGGTTAAAAGCTCTCTCTTGAGTCATCATTCTCTGCATTTCTGAGGGTGTCAGAACTACCAAAGGAGTCTCTCTGAAAGAAGAAGTACCTAGTAAGAGTTTTGTGCTACAGTTTACATTTTGAAACATGTCAGTCATACAAACTCCTAATAGACTTTGGCCTATCCGGAGCAAAAGGAATCAGAATATTTCCAATCAACCATGATGCAGCCCATGTAGCTAATAAGCAGCAGTCAGACTACTTCCCCACCTACCGTGAAAAGAAAAAGCAATTCTATAAAACAAACCAGATTAGCTTGTCATCTTTAAAACTGGGGTTGAATCTTATCAGTGACAGCTTCAAGCCACAGTTTTGTTGGTCACAAGCTTGTCTGTATAATGATGCAACTACTATTGTACAAGAGCATTATTATGTTATTTTAAAGAGTATATTAGAAATTAAGAGTATTTTGTGTGTGCCAGATTATTAAGTGGTATGCACCAGTGCTCACAGTTATATGTCCCAGAAAGTATAGCCCCCAAAACTTGAAATGCTGAACCATCCCAGATCAATTCTAGTCTTTAACATAAGAGGAGTATTTTCTAAAGTGGATCACATCTCCACAGAGGGCAAAATCCAACATTGCATTAACTGATTTCCACTTGTTCAGCAGGCCTTCACCACCCTCTCTTCTCCCTACAAAATCTGTTTGATGGTCCCACAGATCTCCAGAGCAGACTGTGAAGGTGTGCAGAGGAGATGAGATGGTAGCGAAGCCCTACTTACTGCATGAACAGAAGTCTGTTCTGCTTTTGCATAGACAGCATTGAATACCACCCAAAGTTACTTGTAACTTAACAGGGTTGGGAGATCTCTCTGAAAGCCTCAGTGGGAACCAGGAAGAATCACAAGCACTTTGAAACTAGGTCTGCAAGCTTAGCAAAGTTATTAGAGATGTTGCACAGAGGTTTTCTTGGAACTGGCTGCAAATAAATTGGGAGCATATGTATGCAAACTCTGATTAAAACAAAGAGGAAAGTTTTGCTCACCTGCATGTGGGGGCTATCCTTTTCTTTCGGTGAAAAAAACCGTCCACCTTCCCCCCGCTTCCTTGCCATGGCATGACGATGTCGGGACTCATGCAGGTATTTCTGCACAGAAAATCATAAAGTTGTAAGGATCTAAGTGATCCCATATGTGCATGTGTGTGACTAGATCATCCACTTTGTACCACAAGCAGAAAGCAGGCTCAAAATGCAAATGAACCCTTCCAAATCTACAACAAGGAAATGCAGTGAGACACAAAAGCCCCACTCCAGCTCATTGAAAGCAATGGAACTTTAGTTGTTCTAACCTGTTGTGTTAGTTTCAGCTGGACTTTGCCACAACAAAGATCTGATGACTTGAGGTCAAAGAGCAAACATCCCCCCTACCTATTCTTTGCCCCCAAATGAAACCAAGAGGGGAAAGAACACTCCAGTCCCCTGCTCAAACTTCTAAGAACATGTATTAAAACTTTCAATCTAATTGAAATTAAATTTAAATAAAATAATTTATCTCAGTTTTAAAATAGTTATGGCTGTGGCAGCCTGTGCCATGTCCCCATGCCTCAAGTTGATGGGGCTATCAGGGAACCATCAGCTGCAGCAAGTGTAAAGTTGTTCTCCACATTGACCAGATGTGGTTCTCCTTAATTTCTAGGAGAATAGCCCTTTAAACAGTGAGCTGCCAACCAACATTTTCCAAATCAATAATTTATACTATGTCTAAATGAACCCAGGACTAATTCTGCTTCGGTGCTATAAGGAAGAAAGCTTCTGGTGGCCAAGTCCAGAAAGCATGTTCTTTGAGCCCAGTATGATTAAAATATTTGAAGTCTACTGTAACTAAGCAGAGGAAAATGAGAGGAATTTCTATAATAATAGGAGCATAGGCAATTTTAAGGACACACAGTAAATGTTACTCTTTCTCTGCCTCTCATGAACGTTAGATCATAGCCTTACCCTCCTCTCTTTTGGAATTTTCCCTTCGGCTTCCAGCTTAGCTCTTGCCTGCCTCCTCTTCAAAATCCGATGGTACTGTTTCGCATTCACGTACAACGGCTCCTCTTCAAGCATCTCAGCTCCAGGCAAAGGTATTCTCTGGATGGCTGGCACTGATCCAGCACCAGGTACCATCTGCATCAAGGGAAGGAAAGAGATTGGTTAAAATGAATACATCTCTCCGCACCATATTCAATTCAATGTAGTCCTGAATATACATTACAGAAAGCCAAAGATCAAATATAACTTCCTAAAATATATAAACCCCTGCTTCCATTATGAGCAAAGCAAAAGGCTGCCAAGTGGAATAAATCATTTATTCTACAGATTCAGTGCATTAAATTTAGCAAAGAAATGGGGTAATTAGAAAAAGGCAATACGCACCATGACCATTCCACCTGAATTAACCACATTTCCAGCAACAGGCAGCGTCACAGTTACAGTTCCTTGTCCACTGCTGGTTGTGTTGGTGTTGGCGCCAGTCTGAACTATTTGTGCTCCAGCCAAACTGGCTGCTGGGATGGTGATCATGCCTGTAACAGGGACTGTAACTTTAAGGAACAAAAACAAAAACATACACAAACACAAAGATGAAGGGAACATAATTAGTCCCACTTCGGATTTTATTCACTCTGCCCTGAAATTTGCCTGTGGATTTGAAAAAATGAGATTTTTTCCCAGATATATTAATAGATTAATCCACATCCATGTGCTCCTCATACAACACCAAAATAAAGACTTCTGCCTTCCCACCCTCAGATAAGAATGCAAGAGATGGAGTATGAAGATTTTAACTTCCGCTTGGTAAATAACTGAATTAACACCACCACCGCAAGAGGCAGCAGCGTCTAGATTGGATGGCTTTAAAAGGGAATTGCATGTTCATTCATGAAGGATAGGCATATGAAGGACTATCAGCCATAACTGAGAAATGGGACTTATCTAAAAGGTAAAGGACCCCTGATAGTTAAGTCCAGTCGCAGATGACTCTGGGGTTGCGGCACTCATCTCACTTTACAGGCCGAGGGAGCCAGCGTTTGTCTGCAGACAGTTTTTCCGGGTCATGTGGCCAGCATGACTAAGCCGCTTCTGGCGAAACCAGAGCAGCGCATGGAAACACTGTCTACCTTCCCACGGGAGCGGTACTACTTGCACTTTGGGGCGTACTTTCAAACTGCTAAGTTGGCAGGAGCTGGGACCAGGCAATGGGAGCTCACCCTGTTGCGGGTATTCAAACCGCCAACCTTCTGATCAGCAAGCCCTAGCCCAGGGGTAGGCAACCTAAGGCCCGGAATCAGCGTGTTTTTACATGAGTAGAATGTGTCCTTTTATTTAAAATGCATTCAGGGGAAAAAACCTATTTTGGTATTTCAGGAGACTGGGACTTGTAAGTTTCACTTCAGAAACCACACAATAGACACCATGGGGTAAACATCCCACACTCCTTCATAATTGCACACTCCTTCCTGAGTATACAAATGTTGTAACTATGAAGATAGAATTGTAGGTTCTTGGTACAATGATCCTTACAAAACAGGGTTAAAAAGTTCATCAATTTTAATGGCATCACCTTGGTGCCTAAAGGCTATAAAAAGGCAAACAGTATGAATCTTGCTCTGGTAACCGTCAATTTTTTTAAAAAAAGAAAGTGAAATAGTATACTGTGGCATGTAGAATTCCTACCTTGTTGAAGAATTGTTCCATCAGCATTAACGGGTTGATAGACAATTGTCTGTCCCTCTGCCGTCTGGGCTACTTGTTGTCCCTGAACTGCAATTTGTGGCTGTGTCTGCAAATTAAAAACATCCCATGAGATGAAACACTAAGCAATGCAAAACTACAATGCCTTGGGACTTCCTAACTTCACATTGCAATTCAGATGTGCCAAGATCAGCATTCTTGTTCGTTTCATTTCCCTCAGTGCCCCCTGCAATCTTCCTCTTTTATGTTACCTGTGTCTGGCCAGCAGTAACTGCTGTCTGTGGCTGCTGGATGATGATTTGCTGAGTCTGGCCCTGCTGACCCTGAACTTGCACTGCTTGACCACCCTGAATCTGAATCTGACCAGGCTGGACCAACTGAATCTGTGAAAGGAAGAATCAGCAGGACAGAATAATCAGATAAATCTAATAGATCTAAACTTAATATTGACAGTATATATTAGGCTAAGACAATCAAAACATGTAAAACCAAATCCAGTACTGCTACCTTTAAAACGGAGGCAGAAATTACTTCCGCTCAAAGATAAAGCAAAGATGGGAGATTCGTCTGTGCCACTTACTATATCCCATCAGGACTGTAACAATGGGACTATTAAAGAGCAGGGCTAGAACAATACTTTAAAATCCTAGGAGCCAGTTATCACATTTCAGCAACAAAATCTCTCCCTTTCAGTCCTAAGCAAACACGACCATGCATATGATACAAGACAGTATTGTAGATAAAGCAACCAGCTTGAAAGAAAAGTGGCAACTTCTTTGTCTTCCTCTAATATAGAACTGAAAAACTGGGACCCTAGTGGTGGGAACAACCCAGAGAAAATCTACAGCTGGATCAGAGGAAGGCTTAAAAAACAAAACAAAAAACTTTTCATTCTCCCAGGAGTGAAACGCTACAAGGGCAAGTGGCAGCGGTTCTCTCCACTAATACTTTCTTAAGCTATTGCTGTCTTTGCTGTTAGACCATAAACTGGGTTATTTAGTTTCCAGGCAGGTGGAAAATCTTTTATGTATACTTGAAAAGTTTTTCTTCTCTATATTTCAGTTTTCATATTCATTTTTAACATAGGAAGGTTCTACCAGTAAAGGTCCTTCCCATCATTTCAGCACAGCAAGACAAATATTTCTTCTGAATGCACCTCTATATGGCAAGAAACTAAAATTTATGAAATCCATTAATTTCTGCAAAGCAAGGCACATTGGAGATGTTACTATGAAGAGGTGCAATTCAGGAGCAATGTTCACAATGCAAAACTTGGTAAAAATTGCTGTGACTTTATACAAACACTACTGTATGAAACAGCTAAAATTATGTTAAGAAATGAAGGTCTCATCTAAAGCCAACTTCCTGTAATATAATTCTAGTATATATCATATTTTTGTAGAAAGTATTTCTCCATACAACACATAATTCCCATATTGTATTTGCCCCCAGCAGCACAGATGGTTCTTAAAAGGAATTAAACTAATACATCAAGAATACCAATAGCTGCTAGCTGAGACAATGAAGAATAGAGCCTGTGTGATCAGCAGCATCATATATCTGATCACCAGATGATGAGGTCAAACAGCAAGTGATGGCTGCCTTTGTTAATGCACTTAGTGAGCTTCCTTGTGGTATCCAGCAAGCCACTGCTGGCTTTTATTACAGCTCATAGATTTGGGCATACTGACCTGCTGAAGTCCTTGTGATCCTGAAACTGGAACTTGCATAATGGTCTGACCTTGACTCCCAGGTACAGCCTGTACCATGATTGGCTGACCAGTTGATGTGATCAGCTGGCCTCCACTCACTTGTACCATCAGTGGCTGCCCCTGGACCTAAAGAAATGGACAAAAGGGAGAACCACAATGAAATAGAAGTCCAATAAGCCTCTTGCATCATGCATTATGATCTACCGTTCAAGCATTGTGCAGAAGGCCCCAAACACAGCAGTAATGAAGTTTCATTCATGCATCACCTTAGGCTCAAACTTCCAGCACTGAAGACTTTAAAATGTTTGTTTCAAGGAATTTCTCAAATGCACAATTACATCAAATCTAAGAGAAAGAAATAATTCACCACCAATGGCCTACATAGCCAGAGACCTGAAACTCTGCAAGGAACTCAAGTTTGCATATCTCACTAACTCATTAAACAATATATCCCTCGGCACATCAAATGTAGCACAAGGCAGCCTTTGTCAACCTGGTGTTCAACGGATGCTGTGGACTACAACTCCCACCAGCACAATGATGCGAGTTGTAGATGAAAACAGCTTGAAGGCACCACATTTATGAAAGCTGACATTAGCTTTCACAGGCTTCAGTTTTTGGCAGTAGCTCCACATTGTCTGTAACATGTAGTTCTGCCCTTAGCCATGTTGGAAAAAAGGAAGACCATATCCAGCAAGACCAAGAGTGTTTTCACCTTTGCCCGTCTTATGTAGCAGTTTGCAACATGAAGCAACCAGAGCTCTGGGGAGAGACAAACACTACCTAATCACTGAGGTTTCCAGGCAACTCACATAGTAAATAAGTATTAATAAACTGGATATGATATGATTTCTAAGAAATATTTTATATCATTTAATATAAATGAACCCCAAGAGGTTTAAATAAAATATCCAAAGCAAAATATTACTACTTACCATAAAAATAAATAACTAGATCGCTTAATACACCTATCAACAGAACAGGGCAGTAAACTTTAGAATCCAGGGGAAGCCTGCATAAAAGTGTGTTTTCAATAAGTATTTAAATAGAACTACTTTCCAGCTCATGGACTGCAGGTGGGAAGATGTCTCAACCTGAAGGCCAGCCTTTTAGATGTCCAAAGGTGGCATTCCACTGATTATGTTATAACCAGGAAAATCTTAACAAACTGATCATTAATATGTATAGGGGGAGGAGATCTGCTAGGCATCCGGGTCCAAGGTTGTTTGAGGTTGTATATGCCAACAACAATATATGAACTCAGTAGTGAATAGGCAAACAGTTCCAAGTAGTCCCTTGAAATTATGAGAATGGAGTATGACACATATAGTACTCTAATTTGTCTTTAGGAGCTTTGATTACTATGCGAGCTACCTTGAAACCTCAATTGTTAGCTTGTGCTGTGAGGGAAAAGCCAGAGTTTTATGGACCATTATCCTGACATAAGAAATATTCTTATGATGAATGGGCTTTGGACTAGTTCATGTAGAGTTACATTTCATTTAGGAAATGAAAGAGTAGTCGAAAACAGAAGAAAAGAAAGCTAAAGTGAGATGTATATTGACAAACATATCTGCTGTAGAAATCAACAAAAGTCAACTCTACCTTTCTCAAATTCTTTTTTTTTTTTTTTAAATATATATTTATTAAAGTTTTTCACATAAAACATATATTATATAAACACAAATCAACATTGTCCATTTAGCATCTTTCAATTGTTACATAAGACTCCCCCACACCTCCCACATACACTTGCATCATTATTAAATTAGTTTCAAACAAATTATTATTTTACTCATAATCTTGATTTAGTTAGCATATAATTCATCCTTAAATCTAATTTAGTGATAGACAGTTATTTTCGGCTCTGGCATCCGATTCAGCACTCAACCAAATTACAATATTTTTGTAAATAAGTCTTAAATTTCTTCCAATCTTCTTCCATCCTTTCTTCTCCCTGGTCTCGAATTCTGCCGGTCATTTCGGCTAACTGCATGTAGTCTATCAGCTGCATCTGCCATTCTTCCACAGTGGGTAGCTTCTGCGTTTTCCAATTCTTGGCGATCAATATTCTTGCTGCTGTTGTTGCATACTCTACCTTTCTCAAATTCTACAATAAAGTTTTCCGCAGTCTTAGAATGACAGGTTGGAGAGCAGAAGAGGAACAAAATATAATCCAGGCGAAGTCAAGCAAATGCAAGCAAGCCATTTTAATTAGTTCACCACTCAGAATAATAAATTACTGAATACTAATTCAAATGCTCTAACAAGCAAAACAACAACAACAACCCCAAGTCAATTCAAGCCAAATTAGAAACAAACAACACCATTCAAGAAAAGAAATAAAAACATCCACAGCAATCCTGGCATATTTAACCAAATGAGATGATGTTCACAATGACATTAATAGTTTCAGAGCACAAACCAGGGTTTGAAATATACCTACAATGGATGTCATTTGTTTTTGTTTCATTATTTTTTTTTAAATCTAGTTTACAGATTTTCTGATTAGAACAGAAACAATCCATTATCTATACTGGTCAGGCAAGATTTTTTTATTTTATTTAAAAAAGTGTGTCTTCTTCAAACAATGGACTGGGTGAGGGGAATCTGTCACTCTCTCAACATGTATAATTTCATCTAGATTTTCCTTCCCAAAGAGAGGCTATAAGAAAGGGTTACTCATCTTTGTATTTGTGAAGTAGAAGTTTCATGGATCTGGACTTGCTGCATGCATTTTTATCTGCAAGGTCAGTTCCAACCATGTTAACTCTCATGTTCTCTACTGTTAGCATAAGCCATAACCGGTTACAGAGCAAGTAAACTGCCACTATTTTTCTGTTCCTATTTCAAGCCCCAGTGCAAACACAGCATCAAACATGAGGTGATGGGGTGATTCATGCAGTGCTCACATAAACACAAGAGATAGGACACCACTACCTGGAGGGTCTGGACTTGCTGGCCTGAGGCAGATGCCACCTGGGCCTCAGTCTGCAACTGGACAGCAGTGACACCGCCCTGCTGCTGGGAACAGGAACAGGAAGAGCTTAAAACTTTGGAAGGAGGAAAGGAAGAGTTCAAGACAAGAAATAGCCTTACTGCAGGGAGAAGGACAAGGAGTCCTGTGAAGGGGAGCTATCTGGTTCACCTCCAGTGTTTGGACCGAGACACAGGCTGAAAAAAGAACAACACTGTACTGCTGCTGCCCCCAGGATAAATATAAAAGCTCTTCAAAGTTCCTTATAATGAGCTGCAGGTTTCACGAGGAGCACAAAATAAATAAATAGCCCACTGAAGGTCTTTATACTCTCAAGAATAATTCTGAATACTTTCTCACTGCATGGAGCCTATATCAGTGCAGCCTTAACATTGTGGTGTCAGGACTTTTCTCAGAAAAAAGCACATACACATAAGAAAATGGTAGCAAGGTAAGACAAAAGGAAGTAAAAGTCTATTATATTTTCCACTTCAGCACCTATTCCCTTACCTACATATTGCTACATTGTGTTTTAAAGCTTAGAGTTGGGTTGAAGGACATCTTAATACAGTACTACACAAACAGGATCGTAACACCTTTACAAAAATGATCAAAACACCTACCTACTACAAAAAAATTAAAGTCCACAAAGATTTCATTGAGTGATGCTGATGTCACTTAAGACTGCATAAGTCACTAACTATTCATTTTTCCGTACACTATAATAAAATTTCATAAAAGTAACAGCTTACACACTGTTGGAGAAAACAAGAACCACTTTGGGGACTGGGTGGGAACAATCTGGAAAAATACAAGTTTGAAAGACAAAATGTCCTGCAATTATTTATTGTGCTGCATGTTCTTAATATTTAAAACAGGTATGGAGTTTTCGAAAACACACACACATATACCTCTGAGTAAAGTAATAATTAGCAGTGAAGAATCTATTATTGTTGACCTCTAAAGCAGAATTTAAGAACCAAATGCATGAGTTAGCCACCCCAAGTAATTTTCCATACCTGTTGCTGAATTTGTCCAGCCTGCACCACAATCTGTTCTGTTGAACTATTGCTGTTTGCTGTGTACTGCTCCATTGTTTTTGTAGTGCCAATCCTCTATTCAGTCCTCAACTGGAAACCTAAAAAGCAGAGAGAATTTCAAACAATGATCAAGATCTGAATTCACTTATGATAACTACAAATGTGTTAGGATACCTGAGCAGAGTCCCCCTTTCCTTCAAATAATCCCAGTGTTAAATAAACTTTAGCACAATACATTTGAGATAACTCTTGTGCAGCCAATACAAATAGTGAATGTGGCTATGGAAGGGCATTTCAGAAAGACAAACTTTCATATTTCTTAAGTGGTTAAGTTTTATTTTTGTTTTCTATACAGTTTGGCTTAAATTTTTCACTTAAAAGCACCTTAGGCATAAAAGATTTTGGATTCTGCATACCCAGATCGTTGCCTGGACATTTCATGTAATCTGCATACTACAAGAGCCTGTCATTCTGTATTCTTGTGCTGTTTTTGTATATTAGATAGTCTGTTCTTCTTTTATGCTGCTGCTGAGATAATCTGTATTTATTGTTTATCTCTAATTATTAGGATTGTATTTATATAATTAATTTGATGTTTATGCTTTGCAGATATTATGCAGATATGCTACATTTGTGTTGTATGTTGCAAACTATCCTGTGGTCTTCTGATGAAGGGTGGCATTTAAAAAAAAAAAAAAACAACTTTTATTGATTTACAAGGCTCTTTACAACTTAAGAACCCCAATACGTTATATTCCTGACCAGTCACTGAGGTCTTTGAGAGATTCACTGTTAATGCCTTTCCCACTAATGGTTCAGATACACATCTTGTCCACCAGGAGCTGTAACCAATTCTGTGGATCAGGCAGGACCCCTCCCTACTGAACATCTGGTGTTTGGTTAATACGTTTTCTGTAGGCAATTTGAGTTTTCTGATCTTATGGTACACTGTGTAGAAACTGCAGTATTAAGCAACATTTACAATTTAAAACACAAAACACTATTTCCATGGCCTTAACCCAACAACCTCCTATCCAACAATTTCCTATCTGAAAATTCGGATACAGTCACCACCACACCAGGTGACAGACTGCATTCTAAAGTATTTCAAAGTAATAAAGTTTATAACATGCTCTGTAATTTTCTCTTTAAAAATGCCCTGTTGCAAATATTTATAATGCTTTCAACAAGACTTGCACCCAAGATGATGCGACAGAGAATTTGAAGCAAGGATTGCCAGAAGCGATGTTTCAGGCAATAGGATTGGGGTGGGGATGTAATGCATGCTCTCCTAGCCCTGTTCCAGTGCTACTCAACTGTGGAAGCTGCACCAGCAGCAGGGCTTTTCTGTCCTACAGGTAACACAAGCACAAGACTACATAGCAGAAATCTATGCCGCAGCTCTTCCCAAAATTGGGGCAATATTGATCTGGGAAGGAGTCCATTGCATATTCTGCTTATGTGTTGTGGGCCTCCTGATGATACATTAGCAGTGGGTAAAGAGTCACCTTTCAGGGGGTTCCATGCTGCACAACTAATGTCAGAATGGACTTACTGCTTCTGCTTCTATGGTAACCTGGAAGCAGCTCCAACTATGGAGTCTCCTGTACCTTCTTCCCTGACTACCTACTTGCTGATCTACCTCCTTCTTCTTTCCCCCTCAGCATTACTGCTGGCTGGAACCCAAGCAGGGCTAGGAGAAACCCACTGTCAAAGGCAGGCAATCAAACCCAGCTGTTAACCTACTGGAAACTGAAAGCTGGAGATAAGAAGACATAAATTTACTCTAAGCTTAAACTCACACTCACCAATTGGCAGCAGATACTAGAGCAACCTCCAGCAGAGCCAAGCTGCAAAGTAAACTGTGAACAAGCAACAGCAGGATCAGAAAGGTGTGATAGTATTATTTGGGTGGCACTTCAGTTTTTCTGAAATGTTCACATCACCTCAGGATTAATTTTGGAGTTAGATAAGGACGCAATACAAACACCTGCATAGCAGGCTTAAGGCAGCAGCCTAGCCTCTGCTGCATCCACAACACTACTGTTCATGCTGGTAAGGGAGAGAAGGTTGTTGAGCCACCTGCTAGACTGAGATAATCCAATGAATCCTATGTTGGTTCAGCCCTGCCCCTGCTTGTATTTCCACTATTTCCAGCAGTAGCTTTGGCCTGTCAACTGTTTGGGTGGGTGCACTGAGGTCCTCCCTTGCTGGTAACTAAGCTCCCTGGAGGTACACTTCCACCTCATCCAGATGATCTCCAGAACAGCTGATGATGAGCCCATGCATTCGTTTAGACAAAATTTGGAGAGTAAGACCCCAAAAGATGGCAGGTGCAGAATTAAACCATCTAACTAAGTTGATACAAAATATATGCCAACTGTGTTTCATCTGAGATGTCGGATGAATGTGACACTTCCTATTACTGCCAAGTCTTCACCTCTTTCTTTGTTTTCGGCAGAAGAATGTTGCAGATTTCTCATCTTATGAAGATAGATCGAGTACCTGGCAACCACTTACTGCCACAACTCAGGGTAGATTACATTTTAAATTTCAATTCTTACATTCTCTAAGATCAACACAAAGATCAATAAACTACATCTTGAAGGCAAAAAAGCAAGAAAAACATTGCCTGAATATCACGTTGGCAATGTCTATCAATTGCCTACAGCTATGGTTAATAGCTTTCCTCATGAGCAGCTTTTTAAAAGAACTCTTCTCCAAGTTTAACTAGAATTCTGAAGTTATAAACATATCAGAGAATACATATAGCTCCCATCACTTACAGTTCAACCCTAAATCATATAATGCGTTTTGTTCCATGTAGGTATAGGAAACTCCATTGATTTCTACTAGATTTCATTCTTACATCATTCATAGGATAATGAAATCATTATCACAAAACCCAATGGAAAAATAATTGAACTGCAAACATGTAATTCAGGCAGATGACAGATCACTCCTTTGTAATGCAAACATGTCAGCTAAAATGAAGTTTAATGCAGAAGTTTTGTTTTTTGCTGTAGAAAGGACATCACCCCCTCATCTCATCAAATTCACACAAAAAATTGAGGCTAAGTTTCTAATATGAGAGAAGAAAGCATGCTATTAACAGATACTGAAATCTAGCATGACAAATAAGGGAGAGATGCCTGCCTTTGTGTAGCGAAAGGCCCTAACACTTTAAGTAGTGGGTCTCAGCGAAGAGTACTTTTTTATGACAAAGGCCAGAGCTGGGCCCAGAAACAGGCAGGAAGGCTTCGCAGGGGACCCTGAGCCCTTTGGTTGCCGTGATCAGCGTCCGAGCAAAACTGACCTCGTTGGGCAGTGGTAGGCAGCCACACGCAGGGTGACGAGTCCCGCACTGGGCACAGCCGTGTCAGCTTGGAGGGAGAACCGGAGGCCGCTTTCGCCCTTCCAGGAAAGCCACCCCCCCCCATAACGCGACTTCCCCTGGACTCCCCACACTTTCCTCCTCAGCAACCTCACCCCCAACCCAGCGAGGGCCACAAAAGGGCATCCCAGAGGTTTCTCCGGCGGCCCCGGGAGCACCGCGCCAAGGGCGGAACGGCACCGACTATCCCTCCTCGTCCTCTCCCCATTGGGGTGACCCTCCCGGCTACCCCATCCCGCCTCAGCGCACGATCCGGGCGCCCAAGGGGCCACGTCCACTAGCTGCCCCAGCGCTCGCCCAGCCCTAGCCCGCGCGCGGCCTTCTGACTGGCCACTCGGCCCCGCCAATCCCGGCTCTTGGGCCGGCGCTCGGGGGCTCCATATTGGCTGCTCGCACTCACCGTGCCTTGCTCCCCCGGTTCGGGTCCCGCTCTGATTGGCTCCGCCACCGGTCCCCGAAACCCAATCAGCGCCTCCACTCAGCCGCCGCGCAAAATGGCGCCCAACCCCCGACGCCCAACAAAGAGAAGACGAGGGTGGCCTCCGCGCAGGCGCCGCAAGAAGAGCTCCTCCCGCCGAAGCTTGCGCTGGTTTGAAACTCTGCGCGCACGCGCTGTTGGAACAGTCGTGCGCTCCCTCGTTAAGTCGCCTCGTTGCCTTCTACTTTTAGATAGCTTCTCTACGCATGTGCAGGGCAGGATAATTGGTGTGTGTGTGTTTCCTATGGTAATTTGTGCTCTGAGGCGACACCATAGAGTTCTCTGCCTAGAAAGGCATACGTATAGGTAGCTGCCATTTTGTATCTTACGTTTACGGGAAACTGGAGGGCCTCCCCTCCGCCGGCCAAAACAGGCTGGAGAGCGACGTTACACGTTTGCCCTTACACGTTCTCGGTGGCGGACAGCGCCGCTTTTTCCCGGAGGGTGTTAGTAGCTACCGCTTTTGAAACAGGCGGAGGCGCCTTCCCTTGTGGAGACGCCTAATAGCTCAGCAGCCGTTAGGACAGGTAGTGGGAACGGGTCAGGGGGACGCTCCTCGTTTTTATTTCGCATTTACCTCAGAAGGCTGTAGGCAGAATAATTATACCGAAACTCTTGCGAGGCTATCTGTAACGTGTTAAAAAAAGCCCCCTAAAGTAAAGCCGGGGGGAGAGCCCTTATTTGATAACACACCTCCCCCCAGAGTCCCCCGTGCCTCGATTCGTATTTATTGTTTGGGGGCTGCTGTTGCCTGTCATTCCTGTTCGTTTTTCCCATAGGAATTTTCCATTTATTTCCAGTCTTTACACCTGAAGAAATCTTGGAAAGCCCTCGATGCTTATGGCTGCAAAAGGAGAGCGAGTGCGTAGTGGAGTCTTTTCCCCTCCATTTGTTATAGTTCAGCAATTCTGTTTTGCTGGTATTGGTGCCTGCTGTTTTAGTTCTCGTAGCAGGAAAGCGGGGTATCTTTATTGTAATTATGTGCAATCCTTATAGTTGTGATGTAAGGAGGCGAAAGTTTAGGTACTGTATTTGGTTTTGATGGTATATTAAGCAAATGTATTCTCAAGATTTACAATTTGCTTGGTACGCTACACCTGATAATGAATATAGTACTGGACTCGGTTGTTTCCCTTAACACAGCTTTGCCTCGAAAGCGCCGAGAAAAGGTTCTCAGGTTCACTGGTGCAATATTGGAGCCGTACAGTTTTGGATCCTGCCTGCCTGTGACTGCCACCTAATGGGCTCGTCAGGAAACTGTTCACTCAATTGGCAGTCTTAAATCTAATATAAATAGGCACTTCCCCATGTGTTGAACAAATCCTCTCGTAGTCATTACAGTTGTCTTTCATAGGTGGTGATCAAAAGTATTCTATTCATTTTCTTGTAAGCTTTAGGTTACAGTACAGTAAATGATAGAATAAGTTCAGATCGACACACAACTATTCACAATCTGACCGTTGATTATTATTTTTGAAATGGTTCTCTGTCAATCATGTTCACCTGTTCTATCCTTGTTGATCCTACACCAAATGTCTTTAATAGAATAAAACACTAAGTATAAAATGGCTGGCATTTTTGCAAGTTAGATTAAAAATGCTACTAATTCTCTTGATGTTTCCCTCTAGCTCACTCCTGTTAAAAAACAAAGCAAGACAAAAAACCTGCCTGATAGCCATGTTTGTTTTCAGCCATTTGGCTGAAATTTTTCATTTGGCCTTGCTGCAAATATATCTGCCAGGTTTTCATAATCCACATTTTATAATGTAGTAAATTTAGAAGATTCAGACTCCTTGGGATAGGTATTTGAGTTTTGAATCAGTGTGATCCTAGCTTCCAACTGTGCTTTGGGCGTTTTCCATTTTGGCCCTATAAAAAATTAATTCTCCCTGATTGTCAGACTTTGATAGCACTCAAAAGAATGCTGTCCAATTCATGTTGTTTTCTGCAGATTGAGGCTGCAATTTGAAGCAAACCCCATTGAGAACAGAGTGGCTTCTGTGTAAACATAATGAGGGTCCGGCTGATAGACATGCATCTTAGTATGAACAGAAGCTCATGCTTCTTTTGTTGTGAGTTTAGCTTTGTCATTCTTGTAGCTCCCTGTGTGCAGTAGATCATTAGCTGGAAATTGTCTGCGACTCCCAGCAGGAAATACTGTGTGGTGGTTTTAGAGAGCTTTCATACTGTTGACATTGGCTATATTGCTGACATCAGGCAGCCAGAGGAAGGCTGGCTATTGCTAGTCTTGAAGTTCTTGTACTGATTTTATGTTAGGTAGTACGGTTTTTATGTTAGGTAGTGCGGGAGGTAGTGGAGGACAGAGGTGCCTGGCGTGCTCTGGTCCATGGGGTCACGAAGAGTCGGACACGACTAAACGACTAAACAACAACAGTACGGTTTCTAAATAAAATCACATAGTTAAAACTTAATTAGTGGCTACTGCATTTATTGTGTAGTTGTATAAAGACTTCTGGGTTTCAGATGAATCAGGGAATACCCCCCCCCCCCCGTTTATAGTGAAGGTTTGCAATTTTATGACTGGAATGTGTTCTAACTTTAAATACCAAGTACTGTACTATGAACTGGTAAATGATATGAGAATACTCCAAGTAAGTTAAATCTATAGAAAGAGATGGATAAATTAATTAGCTATCTCCACAGTATTTATTTAGTTCTAACCAAGGTTTCTTGTAAGCAACTCCCATTTGTTTCAATGAAGCCTTCAGGTAAGTATAAGTAAATGATACTGAACTCACTGGGAGTTATTCGGAGTAAATATAGTAGATGTTATTAGATTTCTTATCAACACTTTACCATAAAGTTCCAAGATAGGTAAAAGATTGTGCTGCAAACAGATTTCAGAATTCTTTAGTCCTAGCACATGCCTAAGTATAAATGGGACAGGAATGCATTGATGTGGATACTGGCAGCACAACACAGTGCATGTTTACTTGGAAGTAAGTTCCACTGCCTTAAGGGGGATTCACTCCTAGGTGAGTGTGCTTAGTTCTGAGACTGTAATATTTTGCACTCATAAGAACAAGCCTTAATTATTGTGTTGGGACTTACTTGGAGTAAAAATGCACAGGATCTAAGGAAGGTGTCAGTGACTTAGATGGTGGCACTCTTTGTGATACTGAATGTTGCCTGGTGTTCTGACTCAAATGCCTTCTTTCTTTCTTTCTTTCTTTCTTTCTTTCTTTCTTTCTTTCTTTCTTTCTTTCTTTCTTTCTTTTGATCCCCAGATCATGTACATAAAGGGGGACCTTTTTACGTGTCCTGGAACAGACTCCCTTGCTCACTGCATTAGTGAGGATTGCCACATGAGTGCTGGCATAGCTGCCATTTTCAAGAAGAAGTTTGGTGGTGTTCAAGAGCTCTTGAACCAGAGTAAGTAGTAAAGAAAAAATAATGCCTAATGTATAAAAAATAGAACCTAGGTTCTTAATAAGCCATACCTTGGAAGTCGAATGGAATCCATTCTGGAAGTCCGTTCAACCTCCAAAATGTTCGAAAACCAAAGCGCAGCTTCTGATTGGCTGCGGGAAGCCAAATCAAATTATATATTGCCTACTTTTTATGCCCTTTATGAATAAATGTGTTGAGGTGTGTGTTTTTGTTTGTATGTATATGTACGCAAGCATGCATTGGGGAGTAGGGTGCCAAACTGGGTCTTTGACCCAGTTGACAAAAAACCTAGTTTTGGCTCTGTTAAATATGTTCTAATTTGTTTTAGAAAAGAAGACTGGAGATGTGGCTGTTCTGCAGAGAGACAATCGATATGTGTACTATCTGGTAAGAGCAGGGCACATGATAAAGGTTTGGGTACATGAACTGATTTTAGCAGGGAGATATCTGTCTGTATTAGTATTTCTGCTTCTTCGTTTGTGAGTGAAAGATAAAAACACCCTTATCTTAATGACCTAATCTTGCTGCAATGCAACTTCAGCAACAGCATTCACTTACATAGGCCTTTCATTAAGAGTTCAAGTGCAAACTGTTGCAGAAATTGAAGTTGCTGTTTGAGTGGTGTGTTATTTAGTAAATTTCAGAGTAGTCTGTACCATCCAGTATTCAGATGATCACAAACAATACCTTTGCTTGAAATCTTATTTGAAAACACACAGTGATTCAAGAAGTGGATGTATTCACATTTGTGTTATATCTGTCTGGAGCTAAGTTGGCAACTGTGCTAAATGCAATTTAGCATGATATATTTCTTCCCTTTTAAAATATCTCTTTATATATTTACATAGACAATTAGCTGTCTTCTCTTTTTGCTGTTATACTATGCTTCATTAACAGGTTCCTGGCGGTCTTAAATTTGTTTGTTTATTCATTTGAATCATATTCTCCAAAAACACTCAGGAGCTGAAATATTTGCTTCCTTGTTTGTAAATTGCATTTGTAATATGAAGTATGGCTGGATTATTTTGTCACGTTCTTTAAAAACAGCTATTTACAAATAGGTATCAGCAGGAGTAGTATGGTTAAAATTTTGTAACAAAAAAAATGTCTTTTCAAAACATAACTTTGCAGGAGCCTTTAAAAATAAATAAATAAATAAAACAAACATAAATCAGAATATTTACCTGCAGAATCTCATCGCAGGGACCAGGTTTTAATGTGTGTGTGGCAACTGTAATGCCATTTACATGTCCCACTGACACTGATGCAAATTGCAAGTACTTAGTTTTGAGACTGCAACCTGAAGGCCCAGATTTTAGCAAATTTTAACATGTCTCAGTTTGCTAGTCCAAGCAGCCAAATTAATGATCTAGATTCATGTGATCTATGGTTAGTATCAACAGTATTGGCTAAAAGTACCTAATAAATGAATGAGGCAACACAATCCTTTAAGTGTCTACTCAGAATTATATCCCACTGAGATCACTAGTCTCGGGTAATTTTGTACAAGATTTCAGCCTAAGACTGCAATCCTAAATATGCTTACTAGACAGTGGGGCCTGTTGAATTCAGTGCAACTTATTCTGAGAAGGCACGTGTCACATGGGATGTAAAGATGCCGAATCAAAAGTATGGGTAATCTGCACTTAACCTTGCACTTGCTTTCAGATTACAAAGAACAAATACTTTCATAAACCTACCTATGGCAATTTACAGAAGAGTCTGGAAGCTATGAAACTCCACTGCATGAATAATGGCGTAACTTGCATTTCTATGCCCAAGTAAGCAAATTTGATACTGGAAAATTACTGCCACATATTTTGGAATGTTCATGTGATACATATATCTTATATAGTAAAATTTTATTATTCTTTGGAAAATTTCAAATGCTTTAAAATGTACAGTGGTACCTCGGGTTACAGATGCTTCAGGTTACAGACTTCGCTAACCCAGAAATAGTACCTCAGGTTAAGAACTTTGCTTCAGGATGAGAACAGAAATTGTGCAGCCGCGGCAGCGGGAGGCCCCATTAGCTAAAGTGGTACCTCAGGTTAAGAACAGTTTCAGGTTAAGAATGGACCTCCGGAATGAATTAAGTTCTTAATCAGAGGTACCACTGTACTTTTTGACTGTGGAACTGAAATGCATGGTGAAAAGCAAATTTCCACAGTAAGTCCCAAAGAGCTAGGAAACAGATAGGTCTAGTTATTCCTACCTTTTAGATATGGAAAGAATTTCGTCCTGTGTAAAAGGTAGCTACTTGAAACATCTAAATATAGTAACTATTAGGGAGTTACTAGAATTCATTACAGTGGTACCTCGGGTTACAGATGCTTCAGGTTACAGACTCCGCTAACCCAGAAATAGTACCTCGGGTTAAGAACTTTGCTTCAGGATGAGAACAGAAATTGCGCAGTGGCAGCAGCAGGAGGCCCCATTAGCTAAAGTGGTACCTCAGGTTAAGAACAGTTTCAGGTTAAGAACGGACCTCCAGAACGAATTAAGTTCTTAACCCGAGGTACCACCGTATTCTATATATATTTACAGATGACATATGTGTGAAAGAAATGACTTTTTCTACTTCGTTTAAGTTTACAGTCTAGAAATTATGGAGGAGAAAATGAATATATTTGAGGCCAAAGTATAACACTATTTTGGAGCAGATTTATGCTTTTTGAGAAAACTCTGCTCTGACCACCTCTGAGTTCATAAAAATATTGTGGAAAACAATAGCAATTGTCAGAACCAAAGCCCGGAGTATTATATAGATGATATGCTGAGAAATCTAGACATTAGTAATATTTAGATGATCCAATAATATGTCTGTTTTAGCTTGCTAACTTTCTTGCATTTGAGTACATACTCTGCTGCAGTTTTGAGAGCAACTAGTTGTTGATTTTATTTTTTGTTGCATGTGTAAATGGATGTACATCTTGTTCTGATCTTTCATTCAAATCTTGATTTGGTTATTGTTCAGCGGACTTTGTGTTCTCTTTGCATGCCTGTTCCCTCCCTCTCTTTTTAGTTTATGGTGACCTCTAAACTGGGTGTAAGTACTTCCACTTCAGATTTGGAGACATAATATGGTTTGCAGTAATCATAGTTTGCCTGATATGGATGTTATGGCATACTATCATTACTGTAAAGCAGGAAGCAAGAGGAAGCCAAAGCATGCAGAAAGAGGAGAAAATGCAGCTGCACATAGCATAGCCCATTCATGATGTCCTGACCATGATTTCTCCATGACCTCAGAACTGGGCACCAATTCATGACTGACAGATCTGGTGTATTCATTTTGTGATGCTATTTGTATGTGAGACTAGTAATAATTCTAACTGGCTTTGCTTGGGAGCAATTACGAGTATTTTGATTAAACTTTATGATGATTCTACAGAATAGCAATTTTTAGGATATTTCTCAAGGGTGAATTGACAAGAATGAATGTGTGGGAATACTTGGGCATTCTTTATCTTCCAGGATTGGGTGCGGACTTGACCGCCTGGATTGGAATAAAGTTTCAACAGTGCTTGAAGAAGTATTTGAGGATACAGATGTTAGCATTACAGTTTATTCCCTGTAATTATTAGGGCAGTTGCTTTGTTATACTGTTGTAATTGTGCTTGTGACTGATTTGGAATAAGATGACGGTATGATCTTGTTTCAGTTTTCTTTACTCTTGCAGACATTTCTCACCATTATTAGTGTCCAAGTATGGACAGTGTTCTGTAGAAATTTACAATTGGATCTTTCAGGGATGTTTATCTAGCCAGCAGATGAGTGTGCTTTACTCAGCAGACAAACTTACAAATTAAAAACAAACAAACATAAAGGCTTTGCATAGATGTGTTTTGGTTAGTGTAGCACTTTCTGCTATACAATCTTGTGTTTCAGAATAATGTGAAAACTATGGGACCTCAGTGGTTAACTGTTGCAGGTCTTATATGCTCTGTTCAAAGTACTGTACTGTAATTAGATTTTCCTATTCTGTGTAAATAAAATACCTTTTCCAAGAATGAGTGAACTGTTTAATTTTGAACTAGTGTTGTATCTCCTTGTGTACATGCAAGGTCTGATATGTACATCTACTTCAGGGCTGGATTTACGTTTGATGAGGCCCTAAGCTACTGAAGGTAATGGGGCCCTTTATATGTCCAGCTGTTCTTTGTCAACAACAAATTGTCACTGTTTTTTGTGTGTGTTGAATATATGCTATATGGTAATTTATGGACCTAATAGGTATCTAAAGCCATTTGCACATAACAAAATATGTATTTTATCAAAGTAATTGTTGAACTGAAATACAATTAAGAAGAAGTTTATCTTTTATTTTGGAAATGTACACCCATGGGTTGTTTTTTCCTTTAAATTTTTTGGGGGGGCCCAAGAGAGTGGGGCCCTAAGCTATAGCTTGTTTAGCTTATACGTAAATCCAGCACTGATCTACTTCTATTGAAATTATTGGGGTATCCTGCATATGTAAGAGCTCTGTGCATATTGGCATACATGTGGAATTCTGGATCAGTTCCATTTAGTCCATTTGTTTCATAAACCAGGTATTGCTGAGCAGCAAAGGAACATATCAATATTAAATAACATGATTAAGCAACTATTAAAAAATACCTCTTATATATCTGACATGGGATTTTTCTAAGTCTTGCCCAAAACTCTACTTCTGCAGCTCTTGTTCTTGCCATACATGCTCAGAGCTTTCAAGGTTGCTTCTTGCAGAAAAATAAAAGCTCCTATAGTATATATTAAAATAAATGTTGTTTCCCTTAGATCTGTATGTGCAATAAATATAAGAAGATAGGTATTATCCAACTAGTATATTTCATTAAATTAACTGAATAGTGTGTCCCTGAAAGGATATAGGTACCAGAAGACAGAAATTGTGCAAAAATAAAGAAATGCTCTGGGAGCAATTTTTTCTTTTCCCCATATGTTTAATATGGAGAATCTCACTACTGTGGTCCTCTTGTTGAAATAATCAATATCCCTTTTATGCGCTCTTCACATATTTGTATCACAGAGCATTTTGCAGTACAGTGATCTTGGAAGGGAACTTGTAAATCTTTATAATCGCTTTATTAATTAAGAGGTCTATGCCAGTGGTTCCCGAACTATTTTTCTCATGGACCACGTGAAAATCTCAGAGGGTCTTGGTGAACCACTTAATATTTTTTTTGCCTGTTGTAGCTCACTGTGCTAGATGCAGTATGCATTTTAATTGTATTTTTACAGACACATCATGGGCCATCTGAATGAAGCTTGCAGAACACTGGTTCCACAGTTTGAGAACCCCTGGTTTATGCTATTACACATTTCTCATCATATTGTAATACATTCTGTGATCTAGAGCAGTGTTTCCCAACCTTGGGCCTCCAGCTGTTTTTGAACTACAATTCCCATCATCCCTGACCACTGGTCTTGCTAGCTAGGGATGATGGGAGTTGTAGTCCAAAAACAGCTGGAGGCCCAAGGTTGGGAAACACTGATCTAGACTAGAGAACCCCTTTAGGTAGATGGAAAGGTTTATGTAGGTCTACCAGAATTTTGGCACCCCTCTCTCCTATGAGCTGTTCCTTGCTTTGCTTCAGAGGTACATCAGATGTTTCCCCAAACTGGAGCTGGTATGGAAGAATGGCCATGCTGAAAAGAAGGACTCAAGCTGCCACACGTTTCTGGATTGGGACCATTGTTTTTTACCTTTGGGGCGGCAATCCTATACCACTTTACTTGAAAGTAAATTCCATTGAATGTAATGGGATTTCCTGCTGGGTAGACATGTAAGGAAGCCGACTGTTCAAACAAGTGAATCTGCAGAGTGTATAGCAAGATTTGGGCATAATTCTAAGTGAATTGTCAGATAGCAAGTGGCTGAATAGCAGGACCTACATATACTTATTTTATGCTCTCTTAAAGAAGATCTGAATTGATAAAAGAGTACCACATTTGCTAAACTTATTTAATTTGCATTATTGTTTTGGTAAGGAGCTCTTTGGTGTGCTTTGACTTCTTTGCTTAAAGTTTTCAGTGATGAAAAGCTTTGCACTGCAGATTGTTAACTTCATTCCATATCATAATGCTTTTTCCTCCCATGTGAGCAGCAGCACTGCAGGTTTATGTATTTCAAACAACCAAATGCCTACATGCAGCATAATAAATGTATTTTTAGTCAGCAAGGCGACATGTCAACCAGAGACTTGTGGTGTTGTTTTTCTTTTTCAAAGCAGCTCTGGAGGACTGAAGGGGGAGTCCCAGATGTCAAAGTATATCATGTTTGTCTCTCCATAGGGTTGGCAAACTTCACACACGCTGGCCCTGGGGAGAGAAAGGGAGACTTGAGTTGCTTTTCTCAAATGTACGGGGCTTTATTGCTCAAAATAATCAATGCCTCGCCAGTTTGTTCCTCTTGCATAATGGACAAAATGATATAAAATAGCTCTCCTTTAGCTTGGGGTGGGGTGTTTGCCGGATGTATTTCTTCACCCCTTGCCAAGTTCCTAGAATAAATTCCATGTGGCACATCTTGCGTTTTAGAATAAGGGTTTGTCTTAGAATGGGGTGCCTAAGATTCCTGTTGACATTTTATATGGAAGCTGGTATAGGACTTTGATTGTATACTGATGAGGTTCCAGATGAGGTTTGCTGTAATGTCATGTGCCTGCTTTATTAGTTTTCCATAATATTTTAATCTGTTTTCTTCAATGCCTGTTTTAAATAGATGGGATTCAAAGTAATGAATCTGAACTGCAGGAAAAATAATGTCTTTTGAAGTATGCCTCTAGAACTTGTTTGTTGTATATTGTGATGTATAATATAATAAGATTACCTGTTCCAACAGAGCAGCAGATACAGCCCAGGGGATGGGGCCATAGCTTAATGGTAGAGCACATGTTTTGCATGCAGCAGGTCCCAGGGCTCCTCTTGAAAACCTATTTATTGAGCATTCATTCTGATTTGATGGCATAAAGCTAACATGGAGCTTAGGCTATGTTTGTTCTCTTTTGAACATTAGTTCTGCTTTGCTTCTGGGGTGGTTATACGACAGTGAGCATTCATCCTGAACTGCTTATAGGTGTTTATATATCTTCCCGTTTCTCATTCATTCATCCAAGATTTTTCAGTGCATTTCCAACTGCAAAAAGTCTTTTTTTATGTGGATTTGTCACATTTGGGTGACACAGTGTATTAATCCACTTTAATTGCACAAGCCTAAATTTTCAGTATGTGCTTGAATCCCTTCTGCAAAATAGTGATGGTCTGGAGGCATGCCCAGTTATAATCCCTGGCATCTCTATGTAGAGCTGGGAAAGGCTCTTATTTGAAATCTTGGAGAGCCACTGCAAGTCTGGCTGTTGGCTATGCTGGCTGGTGTTGGGCGTGCAACAACATCTGGAGAGTCACAGGTTGAGATGGTTTGAAGCCAACTTTCTGTTCAGATGCTACACTCAGGGCACCTGCAAAAACTTCTGCCATGTGGCAGGGCAGTTGGTCTTCCACATATGCACAGGAGCTTTGTAGGGTATCTGCCATACAGAAATAGTTTTGATAGGCATCTAGACCTCTCATGGAGCTTATGAAATAGACTTCAGTATGGCTCTTCTGAAATGGGGAAAATTAAAAAAATGTCTCCAGCTCTTTGCTTTATCTTATTAACATTGGATAGAACAAAATGTATTTTTTTCATGAGTTAGATGGTCTGGGAAACTACTCTAAAAAGGAGAAAGCTTTTTGAAATTAGTTTTCAGAATTCATTACGGTACTGTACTTACTTGAACCTCAGTGCAAAACTTCAGCAAGCTTTTCTTCATAATATAGGAAGTTCTCTTGAATGTCCTCCCAGGGTGTAAATGCCTTAGGTTCCTCACCTTCCTCCTGCTCTACAAAATTCTTCCATACATACTCAAAGTCTTGAGGCTTCATGATTCTCATTTTACAGCCAGCTGCCTTCAATTTCTTCAGAGCAGCTTGGATGTCAGGCTCTTCCCACATGAAGAGACGGCCCACTACAATGGAGAGCTTCAGGTTCTTGTTCTTCTTCAGTGCCTTAGTTATCTGCTCAGCGCAGCCGACGCAGGGGCTAGAAGAGACATACCAGGTAACATTGTAGCGTAGGCCAGATTCACACGTAGGCAAGATGGTATTGAAGAAGGCATCTTCTGCATGGGCTGCTGAATGTTCATCCTCCAGATAGCCCCGTAAGGTTTTTGACTCCTTGCCTTGAATCTCTATGATGTAGCACAGGAAGGTCTTGTTCCGGCCTGAACTGTATTCTACATTCTTGAACTGGAACTTGAAAAAGAAGGCTGGAAGCCGTTCCCTGTATAAAAGAGTGAAAGAAAGCCTCAGTGTTACACACCTAATAACACACAACCCCCTTCATCCATTAATTTCAGAGTTATTGGTGGTGTTAAGGTAATTTTGTAACCATGCTATTCCCTTTAAGGCCTGAGACATAGAAGAATTGGGCAATGACTAAATTTCCTGAAGATACAGTATTTAATTCCATGTTCAAGTAATTTGGAGGTTTATGGTAGAAGTTGGTGAAAAAGCTTTGGTAGGGAGTTTTGGTAGCAAGGGAGTTGCTATTGGAACTGGGGAAAAGTTGGAGGAAATAAGTCGTCAGATGTTTCCAGCTTAGAGGGCAGGTTGTGTTTGCATCAGCTGTTTTTCAAGTAATCTGTTGCTGATATACACAAGCTAATTTCCCCTTTTGTGGTTTTAAAATGATTTGAAAGTATCTACAAACTATTGGTGAGCTATTCACCTGCCTGCTCTATTTTTCTGTATTCATTTAAATCTACTGGTTATTAAGATTTTTCGCTTCTTCCTTTACTTTTCTAGCTCCTTTCCTGTATCCAAGATGCCTCATCTTCAATTACTCTTGGTGTAATGCACGCAAGTTAGCACTTAATCCCAGTACATATTTTCTTCTCTCCCTCCATCCCATAGTGAGATTTGTACCTCAAAGAACCTTCTCTGACCTTTCTGCAGCAAGCTTAAGTTCAGACTCTGATTGACTCTATGGGTCAAGATTTGGAATCTTCCATGATAGTTGCCTTGTAGAAGCTAGTCATTCTATTGTGTGATTTTCAGCTAATGGAAGCCAGCATGGGCTCCTGCTAGCACAACAGGGCTTCCTCCCCAATCTCCTCCTGCATGCCCCCTTTGAGTGTGTGAGAGAACCTCCTGAACAGCGCATGGGAAGCAGAGAGGAGGATGTTGTCTGGCAAGCTGGAAAGCTTGCACTGACAGAACTATTGCCATAGCACTACATTGAATTTCTCCCACTGAAGTAGGAGAAGCATATCAAACCAGCTCTGTGTATGTCCATTCTTCTGTGTGGGGCTTCAACATTTCACTTTGCTCTTTTAACAGAGTATTAAGTTATATGATCTAAGTAAGTGCATCCATTTATCTCTCTCAAAGTCCCATCTTGTAAAACTGGGCTTTGCTCCACTGTATTTCCTGCCAGGTGAATTCATATTTCTGTCTATGTACCAGATGTAAGAGGCTCTTGGCCTTCAGAGGCTCAAAATGTAAATCAATCAATTTCTCTTTAAGGTGCCATTGTTTGGTTTGTTAGTTTACCACAGGAAAGACAGTACAGCATCTTTTATGGAATTGCTCAGGTTCACTGGCTTCAAAGCAAGGATAATTTAACATGCAAAATGAATGGCAATTTTTTTAGGTAGCATTAGGGTATACTAGGGGTTGCAGGCTGATATGGTGGGCTTCAACTCCTATCATCTCTTATCACTACTCAAGGTGGCTGGAAGTGATTAAAGTTGTAGTCCACAATATTTGGAGAGTGCTAGATTGGCTACCACCTAGACTTTCTTGGATTTTAAGTGCCCGGTACACCCATGAAAACTGTTTGCTCATTGTGGATGCCAATATAGTTGCACTGTTTGATGTAGTGCTTATCTCTATAGTGTCTGCTATGTTCTGCCTAATTGCACATAAGTGCAGAGTGCATATTCCAGTGTGTGTGGATTCTAAACTCGGTGCTGGAAAATATCTTATACAGATCTTGCCTCAAGGCTTTGAAGCCTCTGTCCTTAGCAATCAAAAATTGTAGCAGATTGCTCGTGCCCCCTGCAGCTCTGAAACGCTTAGTTATTCATCACTGAAAGGGCAAGGGGAAAAGAAACCACACGTCCCATAAATCAGCACATACGCGCACGTCTGTGACATAGTTGCCTTTCAAGCTATCTTGTGTGCTGTTCAACTTGCCCCTAACAATAGCTGTTCTCTTCTAACCTAATAGTGATTCAGAATGCTCAATGGACTTCTACAACACATTAAAATTCATAGTTCATTGCAGTTCTGAGGCTAGAAGGGACATAATAGCTGGCTGACTGACTTACTCCCCCAGTTTGCTATGTGAGGTTATTTCTTTATTGCACATTTCTGTTCATTTAACGAGGACTGAGCATATTATATATGTGAGTGTTGGGAAATACATATATCCACGTTTTACCAGTGAAGAAAATGAGCTATATAAATCTTACTGCATTGGATGACTCCTTGAAACTAGAAACTAGACATTTGGATATTTAAAGCTCTGTTGTAAACGTAGTTAAATCCTCTCTGTGTTACCTTGTCCCCTTACAGGAGTACTTTTAAAGTTATTCCCATGCAAGGAATACTTGTGGAAAACATTGGAATTGAAATTCCAAGTTGATTTATGAGGTAGTGCTGGTGAATTTATTGTCCTTAAGATATCTCCTTAAAAAAAATATCTCATTGATTTGCGGTTCTAATATTCAAATGCTGTGTATTCCTTCTACAAGATGAGTCTGGAAGCACTCTCTTAGATTATGGTGATGCGCAGCAACCCACTGTAATAGGCCCTATTATTTTGTTTATATAATTTTCTAGCTTAACTCCATTTGTGAAATTGTCTGAGAAACTAGTAATGTAAGAGCCAGTATGATGTAAGAGTGTCAGATGATGACTTGGGGAGATCTAGGTTCAAATCACTATTCAGCTGTGAAGCGCACAATTTCTTAGCTTAACCTATTTCACAGGCTTGTTGTAAGGACAAAGCTCTGTGTGTATGGAACTGATTGAACACTATGAAGAGCCAAACAACGTGCTGCTTGCTGTCTTGAGGGACTTTGGAGCCACAGTATCAGGTATCCTCATGATCATGACAGCAGTCTGCCACTGCCAAAGAGAAGAGAGCAGGATTTGCACTTTGTGTTATTCCATCCTTTGGGCTGAAGCTATTTGTCTGATGGTTTAATTTCCATTGCAGAAGGATGCAGTGCAAATTAATGTATCTGTAGGAGTCTCATGAAATGTACATGGCAGCTTTAGGAAGAGTTAGAACACTATAGAAAGGGATAGGAGGATATTCTTAATTATAAAGATTGGTCAGATTCTCAGTGCAGGTTCCACAGCTGCTGCACCTGTTGGGGACAGCATCAAAAAAAACTTGGCAAGACACTGTGAAGCTTTTCTAATCTACAAATGGCAATTGAAATGCTTGAACTGCCATGGGATAATTAGGCAGAAATGCTGGTATGTTTGGTGTTTTTAATCCCCTCATTAGCTAGATGACTGGCTTCATCAGACTGAAGCTTATAAATAAATAGGAAATTTGATCTGAGATTTCTCTTTGCAGCTGCAGGGGTTATGTTGTCTTAGAGCGCATGATATTTAAAGAATAAAAATTCTGAAAGAAAATGCCCTGCTTGTTTGGCTGCAGATATTCAAAGCTTTGATGAGACCACTGAATTCATAGTGTATCCTCTTATATTTGGTGCATGCAGACTAAGCATGTGCTTGGGTACCATCTAAGAAGGGGCACAAAAACAGATTTTTTTAAAATAAAGAATTTGACATTTGACATTTTTTTTAAAAAAAAGGTAGACATCATGGGGGAAATCAGGCATTTATTAGACTTTCTTGCATCCACTCCACATTCTTCCCCCATTTTTCTGTTTTATTTTTTATTCCTTATCACCACCTAAACCAGGGGGCATAACAAAGATCAAAATAATGCAAGGAAATAAGATCCCATCATATGTTGCAATAAATCTATGTTTTATTTTTGATGTTTTTTGAGTTCTATGTACCGGTACTTGATTATATTTTTTCCTTACAGACACACACATGTGGGTGGGGGGATATGGTTTAGTATTCTTATGTTGAAATACATATGGGGGCACTAATTTTTTCAGTGCATAGGGTCTCTAACGGTTTTAATCCAGCCCTGCTTGTATTGCCTAACCTTACCCATGGAAAGCAGTTAATTGAACTTAGAACTGGTTTCAAATTTCAGCTCACTATGAACTCCTTTGATCTTAGGCAAATAATACTTTTTTACCTTCTGCTTCTCATTTGACAGAGATGAGAACAACTTTGGAGGTACCAATTGCAGTTCATATGAATATGTCACCGGTGTATATTTTCTCTGCAAGCCTGTTTTGTTTCAAACCTATATTTAGTTCATTTTCTTAAAAAAAGTTGAAATTGAGCCTAAAAATCAGCAACAAGAAATTCTTTGGAAAGAATGCTTAAATATTGTAATACTAAGTGGCAGTATCGCTATCTGAGCCCGTGAACACGGATGTCTCTCTGAAAGACTGGGCATGCTACAAGATAGTAGTTTAAATTATACTGGCAGAATGCCTCACCTCATGCAAAGGCATGATTCCACTTAGCAAAAGCATTACAATAAGTTACAAACAATGAGCATCTTCAGAACAGAATATGAAGGTTTTAGTATTAGGCTTTATAGCTTTGGATACATGACCTTGCTCCAGTGAACTTCTATTGCTAGTGTTTGAAGTCGTGTATGTGTGATGTTGGCACAATCCACATCCAACCTGTAGCTTCCTGAGGAATGCTGCTGTTTGATGTCTTCATTTAAACCAGCTTCCATCTGTCCAATTTGGAAATGTAAGCCACACTCCCTTGGTTAAACTGAAATCTTTACATTTTAGACAGCCGTTATGCATGTGCTGATGACAGCACGCGAGCAGCTTTATGAATAGGAGTTCCGGGGTTGGGTGGGTTGCAGGCATGGGGAAGCCAAGCAGGCAGTGGGCACCAGGTGAAGACATCTCTGCCCATCTCTGGTATGTACATCAATGAACAAGTGCAACTTGAAACACAGCAGGGCAAAGCAGCCTTGCTACATTTTAAGCTGCTAATGTGTAAATTGCCAGAGTTCCTCGTTGTTTAGTCAAGACCTACTACCTGATCCTTTTAATTGAAGATGCCAGGAATTGAAGCTAAGACATTATGGATGCAAATGCCCTCTAGACTGCCACTGAATTACACACTATCCCTTCTCTGCACTGGAGTGGGATTACTGTGCAGATCTGTTAGAACATCTTTGGTTTGGACTAGATGGAATTGTTGGTGTTCATTCTTACAAAACTGAGGTTATAGCTAGAGCTGAAATAGTGTATCCTGTTTTTTGTAGTACAGCAGCAGTAGTAGTAACAATAATAATGTCCATCTCAACAGCATTATTATTTTTAATAATCCAGTATTTGCACACAGCTATAGTGCTGTGGTGCAGTGTCATACTAGGAGTGTCAAGATCCCGATCTAAATCCCCACTTTGCCATGAAGCTTACTGTGTGTGAGCCTGAGCTAGTCATTGCAAACCTAACCTAACTCATGGAACTGATGTGAAGATAAAATGAGCAGTCATGTACACCGCCTTGAGCTCCTTTGAAGAAAGACTGTGTATAAATGTCAGAAATACAATAACACTGCCCGTTCCCAACTCCCCAGAGGTCCATGGTTCAATTGCCATTTTAGTAAAGCTATCAGAACTATTTGCTTTGTGTCACAATCAACTGATAAACAATTGGAATAATAGAATTGTAGAGTTGGAAGGAATCCTGAGGATCATCTAGTCCAAACCCCTGCAATGCAGGGGTGTGCAGCTGTCCCATACGGGGATCAAACCTGCAACCTTGGCGGTATCAGCACCAAGCTCAAACCAGCTGAGCTACCCAGGCTGAGAGACATGAGACACATATGGTAGCATGAAGCTGCTGTTGTCATTGATAAGTAAATTTATATACCACTTAATGCCAAATAGGCTTCTTAGTAGTTTGTATAAAAATCAGTTGTTCAAGTATTAAAATATGTATAAGCATTCAAAATTAAAATACACAATAAAACGATATAATTGAAACATTAAAATAAAAACATCCATAACTGAAATGCGCAATGAAACAATTCCATCTGGTTGCAAGATCAAAGACATGCCTCTGTAAACAGTTGTGTCTTTAATATATGCACCATGATCCTTTATGGCACAATCCAGTGCATGTCTGCTCAGAAGTTAGCTCCAATGGGACTGCCAGGTAAGAGTGTAAAGTAGGATTACAGCCTTGGGCACCTAATCCCAAATAATTCAGCAATTAGTGGTGTCAAAAGTTTATATTTACAGTTTCTCTTGCTGCTATTTCTGGTAGAGACCAAGGAATGAATAACATTTAGTCCTTCAACCATAGCTCCACCCAGAAGTGGCTTAACTCCATATAATAGAATGAGATGGTAATACTCATCAAAAGAGCATAAGTGTATGAAACTTGCAACCAGGAGCCACCTAGACTCTGGATGGTAACAAAGCATTGTCTTGGGGATTAGCACCTTGCCCTATTCATCTGCATTTAGTTGGGTGGGCCTCATTCTTTTCCTCTGCAACACCAGTACAGAGCATAGCGTAAAACAGTGTTTCAAACTCAAATTGCTAGCTAAGCTATTATTACTGCAAATTCAGATCCTTGTTTTACAGTTTATGACCACTTTTGATTTGTTTTGGGAACTGACTATCGTGGCATAGAGATCATGGTAAGAGGATAAAGGTGTATAATATTGATGAATTCCTCACTACATATTGTAGTTGAAGTCTTAAGTATCACACTTATATGGTACTGTGATAAATATTATTAATGCTTAAAGACAGTGGCTCAAAAGGTTTTTGTAGATGAATCAATCTCTATGATTAAAGATTTTCTGATTGCATTATATGCCTGCTGTATTGTATAAAAACCCGTTAGATCTCTCAGATGACTTAGCGTTCACCTCTGCTATTGGTCTTTTTAAACAATTTGATTTTATCTGCCTAGATACGAGCCAAAAATTGCAGCTATAACTCTCCGTTTCAGAGCTGGAATAGATGCAAAGTCCCTCTAGTCCTACTCAGAAAGTTTCCTCTTTTTTCATTTTAATGAGGCTGCATATGTGGAAAAGGTTAACCAAATGCATGACATTCTTGCTGGCTCGTGGGAGGGCACACAGCCGGCAACCTCTTGCAATATGATTAAGCCCACAGGTGAGCATTCCCCCCACTGAGGGACAATAACAGTTTCAGTGCCATAAATGATCATCGTAAAATAAATACTTGCTGTGAGTTCATCCTGCTTGAATAACATTTAAATCTCTGTATTGCACCACAAAGCTTAGAAATAATATGGGTCGTCGTTCAGAGCAGTAAAACCTTGAACCTGAGGCAGGCCCCTTTTTAAAAAAAACAAAACCCTGCAAACATTGCGGCGGCCAACTTCTGCAAAAATATTTTTGTCTTCTGTGTTTTTTGCTGCCGTTGAGTATGGGATAAAACAGACCTCTTACCCTGTTACAATTTCGAAGGGTGGCAGTTCCTCCAGCTCCTGTGGCTTTTCGGCCTCCTCTGCATTCTCTGCGTTTTCTGCGTTCTCTGCGTTCTCTGCATTTTCAGCCTTTTCGCCATTCTGGGAGGCTTGCGGCTGCTCCTGCTTCTCAGCCATCCTGTTGCAGTGGATGTCCAAAGGCTACAGCAGGGCCAAGAGCTGTGCTTAGGCTTCAGATGCAGAAATGTGACAGGAGGTGGTGGTGGGGAGAGCTGGAAATTCCAGCCCTAGACACAGTTGTCAGGAGCTATATATGGAATGGCAGCAACGACAGGGTTGGGTGCAGGCTAGGATGACTCCAGCACTCTCGGATGTCACCTCTTCACTTTCACTCTGGCTGTGGCCTCTCCCTTGCCTCCCTTTTATATTTTAAGTATGAAGTGACGAGTTCAGTGTGGGCGGATGATGGATGGAAAATCCTGAATGCAGAAGTAACCTATTTATCCACAGCCATGACGGAAAACTGGCTTCAAGCAAGGCTGGTCACTGACCAGTGTCCCTGGACAGTACGCCCTCCTCCTGCCCTTGAGGGACCACCGTTCCAGACTAGACAGGAGGAGGAAGGCACAATGCCATTGTTAGCTTTTTAAAAAAATGGACTGGTTGTTGAGCCAAAGATCGATGGGGCCTTTTGTTGAAACCTTTACATACATATGAAAATTGTATCTCTTAAAATGCCTGTTTTCATAGGGCAGGGATGTGGCCTTCCATACATTATTGGACTGCAACTCCCATTAGCCCAAGGCAGCACGGCCAGTAGTGAGGAATGAAGGGAGACGTGACCCTACAGATGCTGTTAAAGTTAGCTACCTCTGTTGCTCGGTCCCAGCGCCTGCCAACCTAGCAGTTCGAAAGCACCCCCGGGTGCAAGTAGATAAATAGGGACCGCTTACTAGCGGGAAGGTAAATGGCGTTTCCGTGTGTGGCTCTGGCTCGCCAGAGTAGCTTCGTCACGCTGGCCGCGTGACCCGGAAGTGTCTGCGGACAGCGCTGGCCCACGGCCTATAGAGTGAGATGGGCGCACAACCCTAGAGTCTGTCAAGACTGACCCGTACGGGCAGGGGTACCTTTACCTTACTTACCTCTGCCCTAGGGAATATACTGAAAAACAGACTGAAAGTTGTTTGGAATCAGCACCACATACCAAAAGTATGTTGGGGGAGATGTTCTGCTAGCGCAAAATAATCTGAATGATTGAAGTTGTTCTCAAACCTGAGAGTAAACCCATTGTACAGGGTCTGCCTTTTGTTGAGGAGCTATGAAGTTTCCAATACACTGGAATATGATAGCATTAGTTAATAAGGAATATATAGGAGAAGTATTATGTCTTTTAGGTGGCTGCTTTTTCTTCTCCACAGTCAGTCTATCTGGAGATGTTTTGCTCAGGTGGAATTGCAGTGAGAGGACTAGGACCAATACTGCCGTGGTGCAATTTGATATTTAAAAAATGAATGTAGATTGGGGCAAAGGGAAATGATACTGATGATGATGAGTTGAGAATAGGAGCCTGCTTGAGGCAGGGAATACGCAGCTGGCTTTGAACAAGTATAAAAATGGCTAATTTTTTTGAACCCAGTGGTTTTGGGTCCAGATCAGGAGGAAGTGATGTGAAATGTGCAGATTTTGCCTATTGGAGCTCAGTAAGCTGTACATGCATTCAGAAAAAATATATAGCTTGCCTACAAGCTAGTTTGACCTGCAAAAGTTTGGGGTGTCTGCATTGCTCTGCCCTGAGCTATCCAAAACTTCCTGAGGATGGAGATTGCCTTGAATACCTTTCATTTAGAATTTAGACTATAAAGATTGAAAAATTCCAACATACATTTTTATAATAACACATGCAAGACAATATTTGAAATAAGTTCATACTGGATTTTATTTAACAGTTAACTATACGTTTTGCTCTCTTACATTTTTATTTCTCCCTACCCCCTAGTTTGTTTTGTTGGGAACCGCACAGCAGCTCCCCAGTGTCCAAAACCCTTTTCAACTCTCCAGTGTTTGACAAATGTCCTTCAACAAATCAAGTTTTCCTGCACAGTATAAGTATTTGAGAATATGTATTCCTCACATTCACACTTCACAATTTATGAACATAGTACGAAAAGTGGAATTATCAACAGGGAGCAGCTTTGCACTAGCAGAAAGCATTTCTGCTCTTGCAAGGCTAGGCATTCTGTTTTCACTGACCTGTCCCTATCTACTGCAGCCACTTCTCTCCCTGCTCCAAGCTGCTCCTGAGAGGTGGGGGACCCTCCAGAACAATATGTATCATGATGCAGAGTGTTGCAGAGGATCGGAGGATTCGTGAAAATTGGGTGGATGCACAGAAGTGCTTTCTACTTGCACAAAGCAGCCAAAGGCATTATTGGACAAATGATATAGAACCCAGCATCTTTAGAGATTTTTGCTGCTTTAAAAAGTTGAGCTGCTTCTTTAAGAACAACAAAATTCCATTCATACCTATATGAGATTTCCGCCCATTCCTTTTAACTGTTTTTAAAAAGACCACTTACACAGAAACTTACACACCAATTGGTCTGTGGCATAAGCAGCAGTGATTTCATTGGACCTCTGTAGCAAGCAGACGTTGTGCACCTGACAACTGCCTCTTGGACTGGGTTTTATTATAAAAATGAGACAGAGACAACAGGGGCTAAAATGCAATCTATGATCAGCTTTTGTCAATGGTATGGAATACTTTCCATAGGAAGCATATTGTTTTTCTCCCCTCCCTGGTTACTATGCACCCCAGACCAATCACTGTCACCTTTGACATTTTAGGGAGGAATTGTGGGGATGGGAATCCTGAGCTGATGAGTGATAACTCTTCCATACCCCTTCTCGTGTCCCTCTGACCCACTTTATTTTTGGAAGCTCTTGACTGCTGGATTAATCAGGGTCCCATCATTCTTGCCGCTTTAACTTTCACTGGAGCCAGCCAAGCTGCACGAATCAATGCTGAGCTTTAATCTAATCTTTGGAATGTGGTGCTGGGATTGTGGCTCCATCTCTTTCCCAGCTGCTGCTGAACTCCTTCTAGGGCAGTACTCTGCCTCTGTGCAGGCAGACACTGCACAGGAAACAACCGAAATTGTGCAGTGCGCAGAGAACACAGTGGTGGTATGCTTTGGATTTGGTGTAGAAATCCTCGTTGTGTTTGGTTCATTTATTTGAGTATGCAGCAGTGATGAACTGAAAAAACAACAACTGCAAAACAGAAGGATGCCTCTGCAATACCTTTATCATTCCATGAAGGCAGTCCAGGCGATGGGCATATGACATGTAGTTAACAGGAGGCTATGCTATGGACATGTTTCAAACTAGAATCTTCCTCGTGGAGATTTTATGTCATAAACACGAACAACACTATAGATCAGAGCATTGGAGGAATCTCAAAAGTGATCTAGTTCAACCCCCTACGAATGCAGGGAATCCACTACTACAGCATCCCTGAAATGTTGCCCTGCAACCTCTGCTCAGGAACCTCTAATGAATGAGGCATTGCATTGTGAATCCAACTAATTTACATTTCAGTAAGCTGTTATAGAAAACAAACGAACAATTAAAAAAAAAAAGTATCCATTTCTGAAACAATTTTCAAAATAAATTTAAGCCTTATGCTTTTATGTTGCAATATTGCTTATCCTGACAAAATACTGCTTTACTTTACTGTATTATACAAAGGTTGTGTTTGCACTCCCATTTGCTGTGCACTCACTGCGTTCACATGAAGTTCTCCAAATGCACATGTATCCTGTACTTCCCTATAAAATGCTGCTATTTGATGCATTGCCAGCTTCTCACAGATTGGAGTCCTTGAGCTGTTCCTTAAACTGACATTGCTGCCTCCTCCGTGTGTACAGAAACAGAACTAATCTGACCAGTGCTTTTTTTCTGACACTACTGAAGTAGAGCTGGTGTAGCAATTGTAATGCACTGTGCTTGATGCTGTATGTTTAAAAATTGTGTTTGTACTGTATTGCTTCTTTCATTCATTTTATTGTATTTTATTGTATTGCAATTTGCATTCCACAGGATTCAGATTGTAACAGAATAAAATGCAACTTGAGAAATAAAAAGCAATACAGATACAGTTGGAGGTTGATATGAATATTGAATGCAGACATGCCGCAGACCATCTGAATGAAGCTCAATTTGGGAACCCCTGCTGTACAACTTCATGGCTTGTTGGTCGCAGTGTGCAATTAATCTTAACTGTGTCTGCTGTAGATAAGGCTACTTTAAAAATCACTGTCTTATTAGTGTCTTGCAGCAGTCCAAACTCTCCCCAGCTCTGCCTGCTGGCAGAGTGTCTAAAAACCACAAGTACAAGTCTAATATTCTCCGATGGTCTGTTTATAAGAGTTGCCCTTTTGTCAATGTGTGTGTTTATATCCTCTGCTCATCTGGGTCTACCCCCTAGGATATTTTCTAATTATAAAGGTGCCTACAGAGGACAGCGCCTTGCAATCCAGGCTCAGGAAATATTTATTTGGCCAGAAGCAAAGATGAAATAAGACACTGTCTGTATTGCACATGGTTGGGATGTGCTCTTTAGAATAAAAAGGACAGCTTGTTATCAAAACAAAACGGATCCCTGGATACGTTGTTGGGCAGTGATTCCTCTGCTCCCCTCCTGTAACTACTGCAAGATAAATAAACAATAAACAAGCACACTTAGTAGCAGTAGCAACCAGAGGGTATCTTCCTTTGCAGCAGCCCACCCACCCAGTCTGCTTATTTTCCAGTGATTTCAGGGACAGATTGGCATGCTTTTATACCTCTGTACAGATTTGCTACATGCTATAGAACCATACCCAGGACTACAACAATACAGAGAAGCAATCAGGAGAGCAATGCTGGCACTCTTGTCTCAGGCTGACTTGGATTGTCTTAATTAGTAGGTATCAGTTAATTTTTCTGTGGCACATCAAAGCTACCGCTTATGAGCACCCTTGTTAAATACTTAGAAGGCAAACAAAAGTGTTAATCTAGTGGAATCTACCACTATGTATATTCTTCAACAACCTGATGACTAGGTATTATTTTACAGAGAGGGAAAAGCACACACAACCTGTTAGCCCTTCAAAGAGCTTAGAGAGCTGTGACATTGACATTCGCTTATGCTAGTCCATGAAAAATAAGACTGGGAAATAGCAGTTTAAGGAATGCTGGCATTCATCATTCTTTCCATTTCTGCTTGACCTTAGACCACTGTAGCCAAAGGACATTGAATATTGCAAATAAAAGGAGCTCCATGGGGTGTTGTATATCTAAGATGTAACCACCCTGAGATCTATGGGTATAGAGTGATATATAAATTTAATAAACAACAACAATAATTCTAAACCATTTATATATAAAACTGTATTGGGTAAGTGCACAAATGTGATTTCAACTGTGTATGAGCATCAGGGCTTTGAGATAAGCTACAACTTCAAGCAAATTCTAATCCAGATGTAAGAGCCATGCTCCTCACCCTCCTAGTTCTATATAACAATTTTTTTTGGCCTTGTGACAGGTGAGGAAGCATTGGAGCCTAATGGCAGAGCATATGCTTTGCATTCTAAATATTCCACCAGGTACAATCCCTGACATTTCCAAGTAGGACTGAGAAAGGTCCTTCTTGGAAAAGCTTGGAGAGCTACTGAAATTAAGCTTGTATTAAGCTTGATGAACCAATGGCTTAGCATAAGACATTCTCTCTAAATAATAATAATAATAATAATAATAATAATAATAATAATAATAGGTGCAGTGGAATTTACCTTTTTGCATAGTTTTACAGAAATTTATAAATCAGTATATCTGCTATCTAACCACCCATCTTCATAAGCTCTGTGGAAGCCTTCTTGATTAAAAGGAGGGGTGTAGAGTGATTAAAAATAAGTAAATGAAACAATTTATTTTACATATATGGTTTAATGATTTGATTCAGTGCAAGACTCCATGGTTCTTAAGCAGGAAACCCAAGTGAAGAACTGAGTAAGCTTGAAATAGCATGAAACTGCCTTTAATTTTGGAACAGAGCCAATTGGTTTGTTCAGTCACAAAGTCATGTATGCTTGATAGCTTATTAGAACTCTTCAGATTTCAGCAAATAAAATGCAGGTCATTAACATAAGGAAAGCATGCAGTTTCATATACATTTGAAACATTGATTGGATCGGGAATTGCATGGGTTGACACTGGTGTTGAGACTGTTTACATGTAAAAGTATCTTGGCAGGTAGTAAATGTGGATGTGGTCTTTCAATAAGATCAGCCAAAGCATTAACTTGGCATGGAGTACATTATCTCCCTGAAGGCTGGGGGGAATTGGAAAGGTGTCTTTGTTTGTGGTGGCGCCAGTGGTGTATGAATATCTCAGTTGTATGCCAGCATCAGATGACTTGTCTAGCTTCGGGGCTTGACAGAAACAAAATAAATACAGTGCTCATAAGCTTGCATGTAACACAATGTTAAATGATACAGATATCTTACCTGTTTCGAAATGCCTCTGAATACCAATTGCCGAGGAACCACAGCAGGAGAGGGTGTGCACATCTCCTGATTTTAGGCTTCCCAGAGGCACCACCTGGTTGACCACTCTGGAAAAGAGGATGCTGGACTAGATGAGACTTTGGTCTGATCCAGCAGGACTCTTCTTTATGTTGTTTATTTTAAAATGTCTCCCCTGTTCCCCACTCCAACTATGGTGGTAACTCAGAACAGCTAACAACATAGAAAATCATCAAGACAATATTAAAAGCAACAAGAGATTCTTGTTTCAGCCTCCTAAAAAGACCTGAAGTAGACATGAAGCCACAGGCAACCGTGCTGTAACCAAAACTACTCTGATCCCTGTGCCTGTAGTACTGTACTGAATTACAGTCACTGGGGTTACCTGAAGCAGAATTTTGGAAATTGATTGGAGTATATAGCAGGGCAGGAGCTTAGGATCTACAGGACTCAAGTGGTTTAGGGCAGGCATAGGCAAACTAGGCCCTCCAGATGTTTTGGGACTACAACTCCCATCATCCCTGACCACTGGTCCTGTTAGCTAGGGATGGTGGGAGTTGTAGTCCCAAAACATCTGGAGGGCTGTTTGCCTATGCCTGGTTTAGGGCTATAAAGGTGAGAACTAGCAAGGTGAGTTAAGGCCAGAACAGGTGATCAAGGCAGATCAAATGGGACTGCAGTTATAGGCTCTGTCCATCCCATTCCCAGGCATTAGCTTGGCCAGCAGCATTTTGAACCAATTTACATTTCTGAACACTTTTCATAGGCAGCCCTGTGTAAAGTTCATTGCAGTAGTTCAGTTTTGATGTTCTTGGGGCATGAATAACCATGGCCAAGTCCATCTAGAAATAGTGTTGGATCAAGAAACCCTCTGAAGCTGTGAACTTCCAGCATAAGGGAGCGTTCAACTCCATCTAGCACAGTCTGTACCTCAAGCCCTGGACTAACTGATCTACCAGTAAATAGTACTTCTGTGATCTGGATTAAATTTCACTTTATTCCCTATATCCATTACCTTACTGCCGTTCAGCATTGCTTCAAGATTACCATTCCCTCCCTAGAATCTGTAAAAATGAGAGAGATAACGGTACTTGATTATGGTTATAGCTATCTGTTCATGATACAGGTCAGAGTGGTGTTTAAATGCTGATGTTGCAAACTAAATTTGTTTCGTATAATTTACCCCTTAAACTCTTACCAACAGATAAGAAAAACTCCAAAATCTGTATTAGGGCAATACCTAATTACATAGGTCAACAGAAACATAAATAGTTGTGCAAGCATGCATGTTCTCCAGAACTCTTTTGTAGGCTAAATGGTAAGCAGAGCAAGGGGGTGGGGTGGCATCTTGTCTGGCACCAAACCCATGGAGTTTGCATCTTGTCAGAGAGTTCTGATACAGGGGCAGCCCACTCATGAGGCAAGGTGAGATGACTGCCTCAGGCGGCAGGATCCACAGGGGCAGCAGATCCAGCCTCCAAGGAATGCATTGCCTGCTGCTGCTGCTGCTGCTGTTGGAGCAACAGCTGCAGCACATGTCTTGGAGGCTGGATCTGCTGACAGCCACCACTACATGCACCCCTACCTCTACAGTGGCCTCTTGGCAAATAGGAGGCACTGGTCAGCTCCTCTCACCCTTGTTCCTGATGCAGATCATTATTCCTCACTTGATCCTTCCCTGGTGGTGGGGTTGGATGCCATTTTGTGGTTCTCCTCAGGTGCCAAAATGTCTTGGGCCAGCACTTAAGATGGAATTGGAGAGGGTGGAGCAGGGAGTTGAATGAGGCTTCTTTTAGGTGTCATGTTCCAAACTGGTCTTGGTACAACCCGATAGCTATATAGCACCTAAAAAGTCACGTTTGAATGTCTGCTACCTCCCCTACATTCTGCTTTAAAACTCTGACCAGAGGCAGACCCCAGGCCTTAACATCAGCCAAAATAGTTTTCCTCCCCTTCCCCTGCTGCTCTGCTTACCATCCAGTCTGATGAAAGGTTATGGAGAACTTAAAAACTTTTACTGTTTTGTGATACTTTGGCTAGCCTAATAAAGGTATTGCCCTGATAAGGATTCTGTAACAGAACCAACATAGCATTTGTGTGCCTTATCTTGTATCAGAACAGTAATCACTAGGTGGCGCTCTGGCTCTCTAAATAATCATTGTGCACCAGGACTGGGCAGATTACATGAAGTAAATTCTTTGGATAAGACCAGCTGATCTTTTAAGGGACAGTTTCAGTGTAACATCAGTCACTCTTTCTTATTTTCCCCTTCCCAAGTAAAATGTAAATTCACATATTTGTGTCACCTTTGCCAAACTATAATTGTAAGCACTGTGTTGTCAGTCATTCTTGGGAAAGATTTCAAACCCAGATATTTTATTTAATTTACAGTATTTATGACCTGCACAAGGCAGTATACAGACTAAATTCAAATTATCAAGTGCTCAGAACAGATGGGGTGGTTCAGCTTGTGAATTTGTCTGAGTTACCTGGGTGGCCACTCTTGAAGATGGACCTTTGTTGGATCTTTTAGTCCGACCCAATAGTGGCAACGCTTTTATTCTTATGGTAGAGTGTGTTGCAATGTGAGTTTCTGAGATACGATGCATGGAAGGTGAGATATTGCTATTTTGGCAGATCTTCTTTAGCAATGTGTTTCTATTATTTTTACAAAGTTAAATCACGTACACCTTTGCCGATTGTTTGATTCTGTTAAAGAATGAGTGCAAAGTTCACAATGCTCTACCATTCTCTGAGCCATCGTGCTCTCTAGTTGACTCATACCTTTGTTTAAAAACAAACTTGGATGGATGGCCATGAGTCACCACTGAAAAGCTAAAGAAAACAGGCTCACTTCACCAAGCACGTATCCTGCTGCACAAAACTGTTTACATAATTTGCATCCAGTTCAAACTGGGCTGGAAATGTTCCTAGTCAGAGACATACCTAGTGTCCCTTGAACCCCTGGCAAGGAACTGTATTGCTGCCCCCCCCCCCAAATCTGAGAAGCAGTAGAGGTTGCCTGGACATCAGGAGGGATGTGCCTCCTTGGGGCTGGATGAGACACCCACACTGCTCTCTACCAGGAAGCTGCTCTGAGGACGCCTTTCTGTTCCCTCCTCCATCACCACCACCAGCAGCAGCAGCAGCAGCTTTTCCTGCTAGAGATCTCAGCAGATTCCTCCTGTGGGCAAAGCAGGGGCTGGAGTGTGTGTGCTCTCGAGGTATCATGGGAGGACTCGTGCCCAATAAGTGATTGGGGGCAGGCCAGCACCCCTGGCGGGGTCCTGTTTCACCAACCCCCCTATTCCCTCTGTTCTTGAGTGTCAAGAAGGGAAACACGGAGTTGGCCTTTGACCATCAGTCATGACTTCACAGCAATATTAATAGTAGTATAAAATACAAATCATTGCACTGATTACGAAAACCTACTTACTTCTAGATTCTGGAATAAGGCAGGTTTTTAAAATTAGGACTCCAGAATCCTGTCTCCCCCAGAAGCTTTCCAGAGCACCATTCAAGATCCCATGGAGGAGTCTCCATCACAGAGCAGATGCATTGGACTTGCCAGTCAATGTAGTTCCTGTGATCACTTGTGAACAGTGTCAGAGAAGAGCTGTTGCTCTGTGGTTGTGCACATGAGAAGGTCCATGGTTCAGTCCACAGAATCTCCAGGTAGGTCTGAAACTGTGGAGAGCTGCTAAATCAACATCTATGAGTACTGATCTAGATTGATCAGTGGTCTGACTAGGTATGAGACAGATTCATATGTTCCTACCCACATGGTGGCCCTCAAAAGGCATTTCAAGGCAGTTTCCAGTTTGTGTTTTAAACTGTATATGTGGGTGGGTGAAGGAGTTGATGTTTATGCATTGACCTCCAGATGTCCTGAAAACCAGCCTGCCTGCTCTGCTTAAAGACTCTGTTGCCCATTAGGAAAAAAATCCAAAAGCCACAGTAGGACAATACCTTTATTAGGACAAAGCAAAATTCACAAAGTCATGAGCAAGCTTATGTTCCCCAGAAACGGGTTTTTTCAGGCGGAACTTGCCGGAACTCAGTTCCAGCACCTCTCAGGTGGGCGTCATTGCCATTATAAGGGAACAAAGGAGGCATTCATAGTGAGTTCTGGCGCCTCTTCTAGAAAAATGCACTGCCTGAAACACTTGGTCAGGCTGGATGTTCAACAAAACAATGCAAAGGGGAGAAAAAGCAGAATATGATGTCAAAGCCCCAAAGTCTGCAGTTTGTAGCAGTGTTAAGAGGGCATTGGGCAAACTTCATTACGTAAGCCTCTGCTGGATGCTAAACAGATTTCAGGTTGCACCAAGGGCTACTGGGAGAAAGAAGCAATAATAGCAGCTCCCCCACTTTTTTTAAAAAAAACCACAACTTATTAAATCTATTTCCAAAGGGCTGGCCATGTTAATCTCAAGCAGCAAAAGCAAATATACTATAACTTTTGGGGACTCAAACACATTTCCAGCAGTTGCTCGGTTCTGTCGCCAGCACTAAAACTGAATTCCTTTACTTTAAACAAATGAAAACAAGGCTTGTGAAATTCCTCATCATGTTGCATTCATGTGTAACCATCTGCCCATGTAATAACTGACTTGTAAAAACAGAGCAAACCCTCCTGTCGGGTGAAAATAATTCCTGTTCCATTCTCAGCATCTGAGCCTTTTCATACATTCACCCAGCTATGCCACTGAGTATCCACCTAACAGAGTGCCTGAGGCTATTCCCAACTCCACAAAAAAAACCAAAAACCAGTGCTTAAACATCCACACTTTACATGTTTAGGTGTATAAAGACTTGCACCTCAGTCCTATACACGCTTTCCTGGGAGTAGGCCCTACTGAACTCAATATAGCTTACTTGCAAATAGACATTCGTAGGATTGCACTGCTTATATGCCATTGGAATGAAGCCAACCAAAAAATATAGGTCCTTGCCCCAATGTGTTACAATCTAAATTATGGCACTTGGGGAAACGAATGAAGAGGGGAGGAAATGGGAGAGGAAAAGTTAATGTATGCACCTAAAAAGCAAGAATGTGTGAAGCAACCCTCATTAGTACAACGCATATATGGGTGTTCAACTCTTAATGAGTCTAGTGCACCTCCAGATTTTTCTAAAGTAGTCTTCTAACTACAATTCAGTGAAACAAAACAAAGCTAATCCAAAGTTGTAAGAAGGGCTTATCTATATGTTGCCTGACAACATCGTCTCATTAGGCTTCAATCAATTCAGTGAGACTTTTCCGAGTAAACATGTATAAAATAGTGCTTTGAATGAGGATGGGAACTGTGGTTTTCAAACTCAGAATGTATAACAGTCTTCTTAATATGTGCCATTGCATTTTGTAAAGGATTCCCCATCTCCCAACCCTTAAATGCTAAATGCTTTTGTGCCAGTTAAATTAACTTCCTTCCATAGTACCGGATCTCAGGGTCAAAGGGTTTCGCCAAATATGTCCATTTCCCCAGTTCCTTCCTTATTCTTTCTTCTTTCCCTTTTCAGGATTGTCTTTCCAGATACGGTAGGTAAGAGAAGAAGCTAAGGTCAGCCAGGCAAGGTAAGGCAGCATCAGCAGTGTTGCTGTTTTGTTAATAGGGTACCAGGAATACATCGTGCCCAGCACTAACCCATAAAGAGCCACAATGTCGATCAGGGCCTGGAAAAGAGAAACAGCAATGTCTAAATGATTGACACACTGGACAGAATGCAAAAGACGCAGTCTCTTCTTTTACCACAAGGGTGAGAACGATCCTACACAAAGCAAGTGGCTGAGCACTCCAGGACTGCCCCATCTGCTCCCATATACCTCTCAGGCTTTTCATGCCAGAGCTTTTTGTCAGTGGAAGCCTTGCTCCATTGGCAACTGGAACAAGTTGCTGGTCCCCTCAATTCCCTGCCTCCCTTGCAAAGATCTTTGCACAATGCAGGAATCGGGACAGCAGCTTTTATTTAGCAGGCACTAGTGGTAGTGATGGCGGCTAGCTCAGTGCACAGGGTGGATCCAGCTCATAGTGTTAGAGCAAGGTTTTCCCAGGTGTCAACTATAGAATCCTTTCACCAGATATCATGCTATTGTGCCAGTAGACAGCAGAGCATAGGATGGGGCTGGGTGGGCCATATTCCCTTTACCAGAGCAGGATAAGAGTTATTACCCTTATTACCAAATTTTCCAAGTTGTAATGTCACTTCCATCTGTGCTTATAAATGTTGGCATTCTTTCTCAGTTCCCTAGAGGCTGGAATTTAGCCATCTGAACACTCCAGGCTCTCCTTTTCTTCATCTCTAATGCAGCGCTAAGTGTCTAAATGTGCTAATCCAAACAACTCCTATCATACATATTCTCTTATTAACACTTTGGCATTTTACAGTTTAATAAGGCACATATGAATAATGAGCGCACTGAAGCTCTGGCCTTTGCTAGCTGATTAGGTCAAGGTGTGGTGCTCAGAGCTGCTTATCTCAAGACACACCATTCTCAACTGAAGAATATGGATCACCCCGATCATAACGGTGCTAGCTTCACACCCTTCTTGAGGCAACCAGCTGCTTTAATTTTGAAGGCAGTAAACAGAACTGCAAGGGGCTGATATCACTGGCGGGAGCCAGCTGCAAAGTGGATACAAGCCATGCAAGCCTTTTGCCCCAGTTCATCAAATTCTCCTTGTAACTAAATGCCAGCTACAAACATTATGGAGGACCTTGCTTGAAGACTCATGTATTGTGTGCCCAGGGAACTTTAATCGCCACTAAAACACATTAACATATCTGCCTGCTTTGTTCTGTAGCAGGTTGTGTTGCCCTCTTTTTCTGCTTTACCCTTTGGGAACATGGACAGAAAATCAAGGGCTTGGGGCCAGAGAGAGCAAAGAACAAAGCCGTAAAGGAAGTAGTTCTAGTTTGTTACATTTATATCCTGTTTTTCTTACAGGGAACTTTGCCCCCATTTTCTCTCCACAACAACCCTGTGAGGTAGCTTAAGATGAGAGCTTATGACTGGCCCAAGTTCACCCAGTGAGCTTCATGGCAGAGTGGGTTTCTCCACAGTTCTGGTCTAACATTTGAAGCACTGTGTCCCACTGGCTCAACAACTGAAAGCCTCACTCTGGACCTTCCTAGTTTTGACATTTCTAGCAGAAACTCAGTATATTTTGAGGCCCAGAAATAGTGTGTGCGTTTACATAAACATGCCTGCTAGAGGATTTTTTTTTTTAAGAGTCTGCACATTCCACTGAACAATTTTAGCCCAGCAGTTTCCTAGTCAGCCTCGTTGGAGGTCCCAAAAAGGTAACTGCAATACAGGCAACATAATGGTACAGCAAATGTTTGGGATACATTACCAGCTTTAGGTTGTGAGCTCCAAAGAATATAGGAGTCCATGCCCAGTTCAGTGCAAGCTGAGCTCCATAGAGGCCCAGTGGGACAACTGCTTGACTGTTGAAGCCATCAAGGTCCTTCCACACCAAATATGAAGCATACCTGCAGAAAAGGAAACCAGACAATGCTTTGCTTTTGAATGCCACATTATCAGCTTTGCTTCAGTAGGATTACTACTCTGAGCAACCCTTCCCGTGTAAGCCTTAACACCAGTGAAATGCAGCTTAGATGATGGCTTAGTACCTTTGAAGCTTTTTCAGTAGAAATCTCAAAGATAAGACATAACAAATCTATGGTGCCACCGCACAAGCACTTAGTTTATCAATATAGCTAGAATTTCACTACAGAAAGCCTGCAACTTACATAGGGGTTACATTCTGGGGATTGCACCTAAAGCCAAAATTTTGTACAGTGGTACCTCAGGTTACATACGCTTCAGGTTACAGACTCCGCTAACCCAGAAATAGTGCTTCAGGTTAAGAACTTTGCTTCAGGATAAGAACAGAAATCGGGCTCCGACGGCACGGTGGCAGCAGGAGGCCCCATTAGCTAAAGTAGTGCTTCAGGTTAAGAACAGTTTCAGGTTAAGAACGGACCTCCGGAACGAATTAAGTACTTAACCTGAGGTACCACTGCATAGTCAAAACCCATTGGGTTCAATGGTGGGTCCGATTGCCAACGTCATTTCCCCAGGAACCCAGCCCCCTTTCCACCCCTTTTTAGTTTTTTGCTACACGTGTAAAGCTAAATGTGCACAATATAAATGTGTGTAAGTTGTGGGATTACTCTATTTCCCAGAGCTAGTTTAATGTTGCATCATTTTTGGTTATCACTACCAATCTAGCAGGAGTTCTGAGCCCCCAAGGAATCTGCATTAAAGAAGTAGTGCAGAAGGGTCTAAGATATTAAGTGCAATTCTATACCTGTCTACTCAGAAACCAGGCCCACTTTCAATGGTACTTTGGGCTTAACTCTTAAGAAAGTCTGTTTAGGATTGCAACCTAACAGTCGCAACTTCTGTCCTCCTAGATGGAGACAGTAGACTGGAACATCCTCATTAAAGGCAGCATCCTGACACTACTTAATCCATTGCAGGGGACTCTAGGATAGCCATTCCCAACATGAAATGCAAGAAGGGAGATGGAAGCAAGGAGCCACTGGGTCAGGATTAATTGCAACAGGTAGCACCCACTGAAATGAAGGTACCTGAGTTAGTTGTGTCTATTCCATGGATCTATGTTGAGTGTGACTAACTGGATAAAACCCATTGTGAAGAGGAAATCAGCCAACTAGTTGCTACAAAGGCTACCATGGAAGCAGCAGAGGCAAATGGAATTGCTGTCAGTCTGTTCCCATGTATTTTTTCTTGGACCTAAGTTCCACTGAATTCAGTTGGGCTTGCTTTCTAGCATGTGCTTAGGACTGGAGCCTTGAGTGAAGAGGAAGGGGCTGCCCAGGAAGCCTTACCCCATGCTTGTATACAGTGTCGTCCAAGCAACTGGGAACATTTTATTGGGTGGCCGCCATGACGGTTTCTTCAGATCTTCAAACCACGTGGGTACTTCCTTCCGAGTGAAGAACCAGCCCAGGAATCCACCAAGGTGGGGCAAGGCTGTGAAGCCAAGAGCGTGGACCCACATCCTCAGCCAGACAGTTCTAGCAAATACGGATTGCGCCTGTGCCTTTGAAACTGAAAATTGGTAATTGTACACCATTAGTTATTTTCACATTGGGAGGTACTCTCAACTTAAGATGTGTTTCCTTCTGTAGGTTAAAGCAAATAAAGCAAAGATCTTTTTTCTTGTGTTGGTTAAAATGAGGGACAGATGCAGATGCTCCTTTTCCAATTATTTTTCCTTCGAGGATGCTGTTATTAGCATTTTAAAGTTAGAGTAAGCCATTTTACTATATCAAGAATGCTGTTAAGACCATGGCAATCTAATTTGGCAAATTTATCTCCCCTTAGCAGTCTGCTGCTGTTCTTCAAGTAGGCCACTTATGACCCGTTAGAAGCTTCATGTTCAGAACTAGCATATATGTCTTGCGTATGGGATGCTGGAGACAAAGAATAGGGGGTGCTCATCTGCTGTAGAAGACAAGATGCTGTAGTAGATAGGCCTTGATCATAGAATAGGAAGGGACCTTAGAGGCCATCAAGTCTCAGCTCACTGTTCAATGCAGGATGTGCAATGCAGGTTGTGACTACAGCATCCCTGCCAGACAGCCACTCAAGCTTTATTTAAGGCAAAGCAATTCTCATGCTTTATTTTTTCATTTGGCAAACCCTTACCTACATAATTACACTTAACAACTGTGTACCAGACAGCAGATTCTCTAGTAAGCAGTCAGGGATAATGATCGGAAAACAGATTTAGTGTGCTTCCCCACCCCCTGAAGTATGTCCCATTCATTTCAAATAGTTATAGGATTATAACTTAAGACTTTTTAGTCCCATTGAGAGCCTGGTGTTAAACTAGAGTTTGCTGAGGATCAGATTTCTTATCAAACAGAAAATTCTGATACTGTTTGCCTTTATTGGAGATCAGGAAAAAAATATTTCACACGCCCTGCAGCCTGAATGCTCTGTTAAAGATAGGTGGAATAAACAAGTTATTTTTGATCTCTTCATTTAATTCCATTGGGAATTCCCCATAGGTAAGATGTTTTTTCTTGACTGAAGTATTTCCTGTTTTCAGTTTTGTTTTGTAAAAAAATTAATTCCAGCTCCACAGACAACAGGAATCTTGATTCCCATTCTGAAATTCTAATACGTATTCATAGTCTCAATTTGTTACACTATGATGAGCAGATGAGGAGAATAGGTAACACTGTAGGGAGGATCATTGCACATTTCTAGAATTACAGTAATATTTTTTTTAAAAAAAACTCAGCAACAGCAAGAGAGCCCTGCTGCTGCAGCCTGCGAAAACGCTTTGCACAGACGGCATATGATACAAGCTTTCGCGGACTAGAGTCGCGCAGGAAAGCTCTCCCGCCACAATCCAAGGGCGTTCGGTTGGTCACGCTTCAGGGTGACACAGGGGTCTTTGCTGTTAACGTTTCTAAAAAGACGGAGAGGTGGCTTGGCTTGACCTTCCGCCTCGACGCAGCCCAGCGTGGCTTAATTGGCTGCATGCTGTGTGTGAATGGGTTGGGGGGGTGGGGAGCCATTGCGCCCGTGTTGCTTCTTTGAGAGGTATTCCGTTGTCCGAGCGGATGGAACGTCCCGCTTTGCAACAGAACGCGACCACCCTGGCAAAGTTGCGCGGCTCGGGCGCCCCCCACGCGCCGCCTTTTGTTTCCCTTACCTTCCCGGAGCGGAACTTCGCCTTCTTCCAGGGCGGACGCGAGGAGCGAGCCAATGGGCTTCAGCCTCTCTCGAGCTCTCGTTGTGCCCAAACAGCGGGAGGGAGAGAGCCGGGGCGAGGCGTCGCCTTTGGGAAGAGCCTGTGTGGGTCGGGTTACACAACAGGGACTGCGGCGTGCAAGTACGATAAGGAGAGAGGAGGCGCACCGTTTGTGTAACAGGCTGCAGAGGGCGGGGTACAGCAGCGACCCTTCTCCGAGGCCAGTCACCCGTCAGAGTCAGGCCGGGCTGAGGAAGCGCGCAGGCATCTGACGAGCTGGTGCAGTTCCTAGAAGAGATTCAGAGCTGAACTAGGAAGCTTCTCCTTTAAAAAAAATCCCATCTGCCATAATCAACTCGTCGAAGGGCCTAGGACAGGCCATTGCTCAGTCCTCACTCAGAATATGGTGGTGATAGTAGTGTCCTACCTTCCAGGGTTGTTGTAAAAGCTTGGTTAAGGAGATTCTTAAGAAGAGGATGAGGTGGTGAGCCAGCTCCCAGGCTGTACACCAGGAAGAGAACCTCAGACCCCATTATAACCTCTCCCCAGGTCATCTTCTGCACCACACTCCTTACCAGCCCTTCTTTGCGCCCCTGGTTTTTTACTGGCTGGAATATGTCCTTGAACTCTGATAATGCTTATTGCTCATCTAGATGGAGGATAGAACCTAGCGTCCTGTACAACGGTAACATTTACATTGTTGCTCTGCTCACATTTGCCTCTGGCCCTTCCCACCAATGCCGTGTGGAAGGTTTCACTGGAGGAAATGTGACCCTTGGGTTCCCCACCCTCCTGCTGTACACCAAAGAGAGCTGCTAGCCTAGCCTCGTACCGCTGTCAACTCCCTCCACTCATCTCTCATCCCTCTGGGTTAGCTGCTGGGCATCCGGTGGTCCTCAAAGGGCCAAATTCTTGTTGCAAAGCTTACCAGCCAAGATAATGTCTACAAATCTCTTTGAATGCTCTGGTCTTCCCCAGTTCCCTTCAAACTCCATGCACCCCTTCCCATGCATTTGAAACAGGCCATTTGAGTATTGAAACCCTTGGTGCATAAGCATCTGAGCTGTTGCGTTTGCTGTTTAATTACTGATGCTCTTTGCTGTGCAACCTTCATTAACCATATGCACTTGGGAGCACCTCTCTGCCAAAGTTAGCATAAGCCACTTGAATAAATAACAGCAACATTACAGATGCATGCTAAATGCAAATAAAAGCTAGACATCCATTTCCATTAGCGGCTTGCCTGCAACACAGAGAGCATTAAAGACTCATTCGCTTTGGCTATGGATAGTTATCTAATTTTTTATGCCTTGAAACAAGGCTGATGTGTCCAGATGGAATTTAATATTATTGCTGTTGCACATAATTAGTGTTATGTTTTATTGCACTCGAATGGTGCTAAAGAAAATTATTTGGTGGGAGACATTTGTACTAAGGAGCAGATGTGAGCTGGTGTGATTGTGCAGAGCTTTCTGTAAGTGCCGTTAACTTTCTGCATGCAGCTGTCCCTTCAAAGTAGCAAGTGAAATGCATTAATCCAATAATGGGCATCTGGATGTCAGTACAATGCCTGTTGCGGCAAAGAGCTTGAGCAAGCAAACTATAACGAAGAAGTCTGTGAGATCAGCTTTGGGCAGGACACCTTCAGCAAGCCTCCTCCTTGAGTCTTATCTTATTGCTGTCATTATTGCCACCTGCTGTGAGAGATAGTGTGCCATTCTGCTGAGTGTTTTAGGTATGGGAAGCTGGAATTAGATGTGAATGGGCATTTGCTTCCACAACACAGGGAGCAGAGATATTTTATGTTCTTCAGCATAGATAGTCACTGACTATGGACTATTTATCCCAAAGCAATTTCCTTCATAGGGCCTTTGGGAATAGCTCACTTGTGTTTTCAACTTCTTCTTGAGACAGAAGAGCAAAGGCTCTTGAGATCTTTGCAACGGAGTACTTAATATTCTTCCTTGTTTGACAATAAGCAAGGAAGAACTGATGTGAAGATTGGATGACAAATAACAGTTCTGCTACATCCAAAATTTGTCTGCGGTGTTGGCCTAGGAGAAATCTGGAGCCCCAAGTACTGCTTAGACCAGCTATTGACCCAGACATTAATTACATGTGTTTTTATCGAACATATTTACTCTAAGAGATCAGGGAGGGTGAAAATAAAAGGCATATAGAACCAACACAGAAGGAATTTAGGACAGCATTGCTGGTTCAGTCCTGATTCTCCTTGCAAGGTGCAGTGTCCCAAGTGTGTTGGTGGGAATCTGCACTTGTTATGGCTATTCTCATGTCGTACGAAGGAGCACATGTGATCCATTGTTTGGTATAGATGGTTCTCCAAGTATTGAGGATGAACATGAAAAAAAAAAAATAACAGGGAGATCTGGCATTTGCACATTCTTCTATGAACCCACCTGAAGTTATCTGTTTGGCTAGACCAGACTCAACCAGACCCCATGCTCCAGTCGTGCAAATTTGCTCCAGAGCCAAGATTGCAGTGTCCACAGCAGACAGTTTCATAATGGAATTTCTTTGGTAATGGAAATCACACTGTAGGGCTGTAATCTTAATGCTTCTTTCTGCCTGACTGTTAAGACAGTGTGCAACTGGGTATCTAGGGAAGCAGTTGCTACTGTATTAAATGCAAACTGGAAAGAGCAAACTGTGAAGTTAATGAGAAACCCAGTTTATTTACTAAGGCCATAGGACAATGTTGTGATGAAGGAAGGATGCACTCCCTTTTGTTAGCTCCCTTCTCGGTTGTCAGATAAGTGTTTGCAATATACGTGCATCATTGGTGTTATTTGGATATATAATGGCAACCTGGTCCCCAGGACATTAGGTAAATCTGATTCTCAGTATGCAAACTGGACCAGACCCAAAGGGAACAGGCTGCATCTACAATAGTACAAGGTGTGCTGATCTCCAGTTCTAAAGTGTGGGGCACACATTTCCAGGATCTGAGTTTGGCTTTGCAAGACAAAGGTTTCAAAGACCTCCAGAACAAAATGCTCTCCTTGTGCCATGGGTCATGTAGCAAGCACAGCAGGAGTTGGACTTTCAGCCTGTCATAAAATATATCCGTATCTCAGGGGTAACTGCTTAGAGCTGATTTAAGTATGATGCTGGGCATGTATTAAAAACAGTAGTAAACTTACTTGTGCAAAATCACATGCACCCAGGGCACTGTGTCCCTTCCTTGAATATACAACAAGGATGGAGACCCTGTGGCCCTCCAGACATTGTGGAACTCCATCTCCCTTCAAGCCAGCATCGACAGTGGTCAGGGACGATGGAAGGAGGAGTGCAACAACATTGGGAGGACCACACCTTCCCAATTCCTCCTGTGCAGGTGCCATGAGTCCCAAAGCGTCACTATGCTGAAGAGTGGGGTGGGCAGTCTGAGGCAGATAAGGAAGGGGAAACAAAAAGATGACATAGGGGTGCTGAGACCAGGAAACAGGCTGGTTGAGGCAGGTAATTCCGCTTCCCAGGATGTGACTACTTTGGATGGGGAAGCAGGGTCTCCCTTAGTTACCATGTCATCTTAGGGCAAAAACATACTATATACTAAGACCAGAGGCTGCCACTGTGTAGAAATACCCTCAGACACATTGATGCAGAGACACTGGGGCATATAAGATTAGAAAAGTCTGAGGCACATTTTTTTCTGTCCTGAGCTCACTGGCGGCCCCCATCCTGTTTTATTTTTGTTTTGGTTATGAATGTATTAGTCATTTCGGTACCAATTTCTATTTTTAAAAAATCTCAAAGCAGCCAATAGAACATTACAAAATATCAAAATATAACATGGCTATGAGAGTCAATTACATGCCTTCCCCTTGGGTATCTTTCTCCCCCAGGACAGCTGCTTAAAAAAAATGTCCTGTGGGATTAGGTGAAGGAGGCTCAGATTAATTTGGTGTTAGGCCCATTATGGAGCTATTAGGCATCAGTGAAGTCTGCTTCGGGACTTACATTCCTTCACTCCAATGCTACCTTAGGTGAAAATTTAATTAGGTCTTAACCTTGGCTGTTGTGGAGTTAATAACTACAATTGAGAAGTTTGGTTGACTACCATTATAAGGCTCTCTCTTTTTGTGGGAGGGGGATTGTTAGACAGCAGCTGCCCTTTTTATGAGGGGCATTTATCTTTTGTTATGTTTAACCTTCCACTAAACAAAGAGGGAGAGAGAATCCTGCAGGAGCAAGTGCAGCTGGTAGCATTCTTGGTGTGTATCTTTTTATGGGCGTCTGCTGAACCTGCTATGAGACAGGAAGGTTAAGAATAGACTATGATCCCGCTTAAGTTACAGTAGCACATTGCTCCCCATCTGCCAATGTAATGCATGCTCAGTAGAATTGGACCTGGGGGTTACCAGTGCACTCTTGTTTCTCTGTGGATTAACCTGGTTCCTCAAGTGATGTGGGCATCCTTGGTATCCACAGCGTTAGAATTGTTGAAATAACCATTATTGTCCCATTTCTCTGGGATGCTTGTGAGAGCCTCTTGCAGACACCACCTTATCAGGAGGTCCATTCCACCCAGTGTAGGAATCAGGCCTTTGGTGTTGTAGCATCTACCCTTTGGCATTCCCTTCCCTTGAATGTTAGACAGGTGCCATCTCTGCTTGGCTAGACCAGACTCAACCAGATCCCCATGCTCCAGTCGCGCAAATTTGCTCCAGAGCCAGCACCTGCGAAAGACCTTCCTCTTTTAACAAGCCTTATAAGTTGAGCTCTTTCCTAGTCTGCTTCTGTACTGGAATTGTTTTGAAAGGAGGGGAATAAATTGAACAAATAAATAAAATAAAGTCTGTAGACAGAATGAAAGGGCTTTCATGCGATGAAAAGGCTGGGACACGAGTGACAGCTGTTCCTCTGGCACTGCTTGGCTGCAGTTACATCTCATTGGCATACCAGGGTGCCAGGAACACTTAGAAGGGAGAGATAGTCAAGGGCAATATCCAATGTGATGTGAGCAGACTCTTGCGCATGCAGCAGCACTTCCTTACCCCACCAAAACTGCACAAAACCTGCTCCACAGGGTCGGGTGACCCTCTGGAGCAGAATGGGGGGAGGGCACAGGTGATTCAGGGCAAAGCCAGCTAAAACAACAAATGCATCAGAATAAGGGAGGCAACAGTGCCAGGACTGTTTGTCCAACACTTGGTAACCATGATGACTAGATATGGGGTTAAATGAATGTACAATTTTCTGTTTGGATGCATTTTGTTATCTTTGACCCCTCGGAAGCAACATGATGTGTGGCAAACCTAGTGGGCCAACAGTCAGTTTCACATGCTCCTATATGTCTCTCTGTTCAGATTTCAGCTCTGCCCTGGGCTGCCATGTTTGGACCTCTTTCATTCAGCCTGTTGTTCCTTCAGAAAAGCGACAACCTGCTTTGTAAGGTCAGTGAGATATCTAGCGATCCTCAGCCATTCAGGATAAGGCAGGTGGTATATAAAAATACAGGATTGCGCTGTGGTCTAAACCACTGAGCCTCTTGGGCTTGCTGATCAGAAGGTCAGCAGTTCAAATTCTGCAACAGCACCCTTCCATTGCTCTGTCCCAGCTTCTGCCAACCTAGCAGTTCGAAGGACACTAGTGCAAGTAGATAAATAGGTACAACTGCGGCGGGAAGGTAAACGGCATTTCCGTGAGCTCTGGTTTCTGATATGGTGTTCCGTTGCACCAGAAGCGGTTCAATCATGCCATGCTGGCCATGAGCCAGAAAGCTGTCTGTGGACAAACGCTGGCTCCCTCAGCCTGAAAGCAAGATGAGCGCCACACCCCATAGTCGCCTTTGACTGGACTTAACTGTCCAGGGGCCCTTTACCCTTTACCTTATATTAAGGTAAGGGGCATTAACAGTAATGACAATTCTATAAATCTATAAATGGAAAACTTAATTGGGAATTTTAAACTCGGAGCCCGGTTCTTAAGTCATGTAGGAACATAGAAATTTGCCTTATACTGAGTCAAACTCAATGTATGCATCTAGCTCAATGTTGTCTACCCTAACTGGCAATCCAGAGTTTCAGACTAGTTCTCTCCCAGCCGTCCTTGGAGATGCTGGGGATTGAATCTGCATGCAAAGCAGATGCTCAATCCAGAGTGATGGCCCTTCCACAAAGCTCTACTACCCTTTCATTTTATAGCAGGGGTGGTGAATTTGTGCCCCTCTCCGTATTTCTGGATTACAATACCCCATTCACCATTGATCATTGGTCATGCTGGCTGGGGTTGATGTAAGCTGAATCTCAACATCTGGAGGGCCACACATTCCCCATCCTTACGTTAAAGGGTATGCCTAAATGTTCTCCATTGCCTGATTGAAAATGGTCAAAACTTATGCATTTGGGGAAATGATTTCCTGTGGAAGATTAGCGGTGAAATCAAGTGGAAACTACTGGTGAGGATAGAGTGTCAAGGGTACAGAACAACAGATGCCTACAACTCCAGAGAGAGAGGCAATGAAGGTCTTTACATCCAGTTGGATGGCTAGTTGATGTCTGGAATGACATGGAGATGCATTTTTGGGGGGTTCCAGAATCCTCCATGAGCTCTTTGAGCAGCTGCAGCTGCTGTTAGAGGCAAAGAGCATTAGTGGGAATGACTGGCACAAGCTGGCATCTGTGGCATGAAAATCAGGTGACTTTTAGTTTTAGGACCGATTTCGGTGATGTTATTTGATACTGTGCTTGTTTTTATTATAGCTTGTGTATTTTTATCCAGACTATAAGCCACCTTGGATATTTTACTGGAAGGTGGGATATAAATTGTGTCAATAACTTACCTACCTTGGAATGGCAGTACATTCCACACGCACACAAAAATAGTTGGGTAAGGCAGAACAATAGTGTCTTGCCAGGACCTGTTGGTCCAGTGTGCAACAAAAACATACAAATATTAGTTTGAAATTGACCAGCCCTTGTGTTTTTTTCACATTTGGGTTGACTGTTCACAAGGATGGCCATGGCAGCTTCCAGTCAAAACTCCTACAAATGCAATCCTATGCAGATCTACTCAGAAGTATGTCTTATTAATTTCAATGAAGCTTACTCCCAGGCAAGTGTGCTTAGAATTAATCGTAACCTAAACCTACCTTTTTTGCCTTGGATTTTGTCAGCAAGTAGGCAATGCTGCTTTTATGGCTATTTAAGACTGTTGCCTTTTCCAGTCTTCATTAATTGCTTTTAGCTTCCACTTTCCTTTTATTGTCTTTGTTTATTAGATTGCTAGCGTGGGAAATGCAGGAGGTGAGATGAATGTCCGTGCTTCCGTCTTTCATCCTACACTGCAGGTAATGTTCTTAATACCCAGGCTGTTTCCTGACAGTCTACTGTATTTTGCATTCATCCTGATTTGTTTGCAGAGAGGTCATATGATATCACATCAAACAACTGTTATCTTACGTATTCCAGTGCACTTTCCTGTCACTTTATATACTAAGGAGCCTGGGGTTTTTTTTTGGGGGGGGGGGGTGAGCTGTGCAGAGTGCAGAAGCCACTTCCATTGCATAAGCTAAGCCATGGCTTGGTGTGAACGGCAGGGTCTAGGAAAAGAGATTGCACTCCTTTTGCTGCTGTGCCACACGGAGCAAAGACATTCTTGACTTAGAATGTTGTCTAACCCTCTCCCATAAGCTGTAAACTATAGGGAAAACCAAGATGGCTTCTATAAACTGTACAACTTCATGCCGTAAGTGGGATGACACAGCTTTGGAAGCATAAATCCACTTTTTAAAAAATGTAAAATATCAAAACAAAGCCACTTCCTAAACAGCTCTCCACAGTAACAAAAAAACCCCAGAAACACATTAAGGAAACACCTTGTATTTCGAGCTCATGTTCATACACTTAAATAACATAAACTTAAAACCATCTGTATTTGCATATAACTTTTATTTTGACATATATATTACAGAAACTACCATTTAACATTTACTTAGTGCCAGTAGTGTGCCAGGCACTTCACAATTCAGAAGTACATAGAAGGCATAGCTTTCCAGGAAAACCACCCAGTGCATTCCCCATGAATACCCCACGCAACGAATGCTGGAGTGCTCATTTGGGGAGTGTGATAAGACGCACCTTCGCTGTATCTCCAAAGGCAGTAGCACCACCATACCCCCACGAAGGGGTCAGATCTTGATGGAGGTAGAAAGGCACAATTGTTTTTTGCTTGGTGCATGATGTGATACACGCAAGAAACCTTATATACCCAGATCCAATAGAAGGTCTTTCTTGGCCTTTTGAGACCAGAACAGCAATCCCTTCTAGATGTCTGTGTTGTATTAAACACCACGAGGGACATCTTTCCAAATCCCAAAGCAGTCTGTGTATACAGCAGGAGATATAGCTGTAGACTCTTTTCCTCCAATAAACACTCAATTCAGGATCTGCATTTAGAGCTGGAATTATCCAAACTCTTGGCCATGCACACCACATTGCCATTAAGCAATGTGATTTGAAGAGGACAGCCCCTTTCCCTACTTGTATTTATTTCCCCGGAAGACGTTCTTTCTTCTTCCTCCAGCGATTCACACGTCCAGCAGTGATTCACTTTTTGAGCGATCGCCTTGCAGGTAAGGAGGCAAGATAATGAAAAGCAATTCTGCTGGATGCACCGATATCCTGCTGGGTACCTCTGGATTATTAGCTTCATTCCCTTTGAATCCCTGAGGGCAAGGGGACTATTAAAGCTGGGTGTGATGCACGGAAAATAATAAGCAGCTTCTTAAATAGAATACAGAATACAGGGAGAAGATTCATAGCTACATTATGGCTTCAAGTATGTATGTAAAAACGTAACTGTCATCCCCAAAGATTTCCTCAGTGGCTCATGTAGTTTAGACTGCTGAGCAGTCTACTTGGAGAAGCATTGCCTCTACCTATTTCATGGCTATAAACCCAGAACTGCCACAAGTGTCACCAGGAGTGTTTCCTATGCTCTAGAGGGGCAACCAATTCTATGGCACAGATGGAGATTTTAAGCTGGAAACCCTTGAAGAAATGAGATGGACAGAATATTAGCTAAAGCCTTTAATATATGTTGGGGGGGGGGAGGAAATTCATTGCTAGGTAGGAGACAGTCAAATGCTACTGACCAGCCCCCAGAAACGGTGTTCATTTGGAACCTAAGAGGCACCTGCTGCATCAGACCAGTGGCCCATTTAGTCAGTGGTCCAAACAGATGCCTATGGGAAGCCACAACAGCATGCATCCCTCCTGTGGTTCCCTGGGTGTGTACTGTCTCCGAAACTGGAGGTAGAACTTATCCATCGATAGCCTTATTCTTCATGAATTTGTCTAATCCTCTTTTGAAGCCACACATTCTTCAAACGTTTAAGCAGCATTTCTCAAACCAAGATGCTGGTGAAGCCCGACCTCTGCCTCTACCCAGAACTCTATGCTCTGAAATTTAAAATGCTTTTTCCAGCATAAATTAGGCAAACTTGCACAAATGCTGATTTTGCAGAATTTAGACCGCACTCCTAATCCCATCTACTGGGGAGTGAGACCCACTGAATTCAATAGGATTTACTTCAAAGTATGCATGATTAAGATTGTCTTGTTAGTCTGGTTTTCCTAATCATGGGGTGAAAAAGCTATGGAGGTCACTGGTGCCCCACTGTTAGTAATTAGATATTTTGGTTAGCCACCTCTGAGATTTCAGCAGCATTGCCCATCATTTCAGATGTATCTTCACAGTCAAAAGAGCTTAGATTCTTGCTTATTTTGTAGAAGAATCAATGCTGAGATTCTCAAGAAATTAAATTCTGCATCCAGTACCCTAGCCTGTGTTTCTGCAGCTTTATCATTTACATACGCCATACCTGCATTCACTGTATCATCATTCATATATATATGAATGATCTCCCCTCTCACCGGTCATCGCAAACCTGTACATGGAACACTTTGAAACCAATGCTTTAGACAAGTCAGAACACAAACCCAAACTTTGGCTCAGATATGTTGACGACACCTTTGTAATTTGGCCACACGGGAAGGAAAAACTGGGCAGCTTCCTCACACATCTCAACAGCCTACACCCCAAAATACAATTCACTATGGAAATAGAAGCCAACAACCAACTTCCCTTCCTTGACAGTAACAAGAAGCCGAAAGCACCAGCCTGAAGATGACGAGTGAGACCTCGTCGAAACGTCGCCTAGACACCCCAACTTTTACACGGGAAGACACCCGAGGACACCAAAACCTGCATTCCTGTACCCGTGAAAATCTACGAAAGCAAATATATATATATATATATATATGAGTCACTTATTCAGCAGTTGCTAGCCTGGTCCCAAATGACAGAAGATATGACACGACATGTTTAAATTTGAAGCAACTCAGAATGGTGCAACCTTTTGATCTACACATAATTTCTCCATCAGTAGAAACAAAAATTCCTAAAGCGATACAAAGATTTATTGGAGCAATTCCCGTTCCCAACAGATTCCTTTTCTCCCACAATTTTACTTTGCTCTTCTTTGGCAGAAATGGCTATTTGTTGAAAATACATTGCTGCGACAAATCTCTGTACGCGAGTTCTCATTGCTAGAACTTTTACCATCTCTGTATCCATGGACACTCTGGCTGGTGAAATCCACAGTGGTTGACAGCCACTGTGTGGACCAGCTAGTACCAGGGCCTCCCTGCCTCCTGGATTTGCTTTTTTACTCAAATTGTTTGCCACCCAGCCCTTGAGCTGAGTGGCAGGATGCGTACCTATGCAGCAGGGATGAGCAACCTTCTTCTTTCTTCCCTGCCACGGCCACATTTCCTTGGGAGAAATCTCCCAGGGCCTATATACTGGCAGCGGGCAGAGTCTGAGCCAATGGCGGGTGGTGCCAAAGATCAAAGTGTTTCGCATAAACTAAACAAATAAAAACCACCCTGCTTCAATTTTCACCATGAGTAGTACCTTAGATTCCCAATCTTTTGTAGATCTACTTAGAAGTAAGCTACCATAGGCTTGATAGATTAGATCCACATAAGTGTACTATGGATTTTTTTTTGTACAACTGCTGTTCCGAAAAAGATTCTTTTCCTACTTTAGTATGATACACAAACACACACAGCAGAAGCCTACTGATCTGTTCTCAGACAAATCCCAGTTTTAGCATAGCCAGCGGTAAGGAATGATGAGATGTGCAGCTCGTCGTCAGACTATAGGCTCACTGGAAACAAAATGGGACTTCAGAAAAGTAAGATTGCATTGGGCAGGGATGAAGTTCAGCACGCATCAAGACATAACCACGACAAACCTTAAGGCCATGACAAAGTTAAATTATTGTTAGCCAAATCAAACATTTTAAACAAAATAAATATTGCTGGCATGCACATTCAGAAGAAATCAAGGCGGTGTGACTTTTTTTAAAAAGCAAACAAACAATGTACAGAAAATGCATACATTGCTTCTAAGTATTTGTCTTAAGAGCTCTTGGAAACCAAGAAAGTGATGAAAGAAGCTGCAAAGTAAGCGTTTGCCGTATAGCTTTGTAAAGCGAGGGAAAGGAACCCTTTGTGCTCAAAATCTTGGCTTCACTGCAGTCAATGCAGTTTTATCCTAGTTTAAAAGCTATACAAAACAAGAGTTAAGTAAGCAATGTGGACAGGTTGGTGGGGTGTTGTTATTTTTTTGCATTTTTTTATAGCTAAGCAGGACTCTGCAGCTAAGGACTTTGAAAACCAGAACTCCTTCAAATGGCAAGTTCCAGCTCTGCACATTTGCTTGGAGTCAAGGACAGCTCCAATCGTGCACTTCCAAATCCCATCAATTTCAGTGGGAGACATAAGCACATGCTCAACTTTCACACTAAAACCTGTAGAAAATGCAGCCTGATCTTCTGCATATTTACTCTGATCGGATTGCATTTATTAGGGCAAAGTTAGACAACCTGTGGCCCTCCTTACAGCTCCCATCATCCCTGACTACTGCCCATGCTGTATGGGGCTGATGGGAGTTTGTGTCCAATAACATCTGGAGGTCTACAGGTCCCCCATCCCTCATCCCTATCTTACGTTAGGGGTACCAATTCATGTGCTGACTTTTTGACGCCATTTGCGTCAAAGGGAATTGAAGCTTTGGGCTAGTGATTGTCAAAGGGGTAAATAATTATAACGGAATCAAACAAAAAAATGCCTCCCCCAATTCCTTCAGCAACTTTTTGCCCCCCTCCCAAACTGCATACACAGACTACCTGGTCAAGGTGGACAGCAATAATGCTGGCACGCAAGGAACCAAGAGATCTCTGCTGCATGAAAAGAAGCGTATTCATAACTTCTGCAGTGGCTGGCGCTCTCCACTGACAGAGAAGGATCACTGCAACTAAGTTAAAAGAGAGTGAGGGCATGAGAGTGATCAACTAATGAGTACTGAGCTCTATGCCTGATCAAGGAAATAATCTGGTGGATGACAAATAGGTCTGCATAGACAGTGGAACCTTGGTTTTCGAGCATCTCGGAAGCTGAACGTTTTGGTTTTCAAACGCCGAAAACCCGGAAGTAATTGCTTCCATTTTCGAATGTGCCCCAGAAGTCGAACAGCTTCCACTGTGTGTTTTTCAATTTTCTCAGTAGATTTTGCTGACTGCCCATTGCTCCTCAGTTTCTGAACGTTTCAGAAGTCGAACAGTCTTCTGGAATGGATTATGTTCGAAAACCGAGGTTCCACTGGAATGAAATATTTTAGACATTGTCTCACCCGGCCGCTCCTTCTGGGATAGGCTTTGTCTAGGTGTACATCTACAGATCTTAGAAGGTGCTACTCATGCTGATAACCCAGGAGCAAATCTACATGATCTCCCAATCAGCCACATGATTCTTTCAGCACTAGAAAAGCATAAGGCAGAGGAAGAATTGACAGCTGTACTGAGCAAACAACAGTGCTGTGCATGCTGCTTGACCTTCTGCTTTCTTTAGGAATGGAATTGCAAAAGCTGGGATTATGCTGGCCCTGAGAACGTTCTGGAAAAGGACTTGTCCTTCTTAAGGATTTCAGGGAGGAAACAACATCCCTTGCTTTTCCTCTGGCAACACTGTGAATGTAACCAACCTGTTGTTTTCTCACCCTCCCCCCAGTGGTCTCTTGAAGTAATAAATCGTCTCCCATACTCAGTTCCACCTTTTTAAATACTATGCTGCGGATTTCTTGTGTTTGAAATCTCCATGTGGATGGTTAATAAGCTGGTGTCATATTGGAAGGTGATAAAGAACCATCCGGCTTCCTTTGGTTGTTTCCTGAATCCTCCTTGACAAGTGTCACCTCCCAGGAGCGAGTCAGTGGCTGGGATGCAAACGGCCAGTGACGCTCTCCTTCCCGGTCACTGGTTGTTGAAGAAGCGCCGCATCACAAAGTGGCCCAGCAAAATCACGGCGGCCACTGTCACCACGTACTTCCAGTAAACGTTGCTTAAGTCCAGTGCTGCCGCCTAGAGGAGGAGGGAAAAAATACTGTTACCTGCAGAAATGTTGGGAGGACCCATTCCAGGGGAACCACAGCAATTTCTTGGCATGTATTTCCCCACTCCCTGAAAGAAAAGTTAGATGCCAGGAAGGTGCACCAGCAGCTTACGGAGGCAAGCCTGAGGTTGCACAGGTGCACCAACAGTGTCGATCTGGCACATACCCCCAATGCCCTGCACAGCCCTGATCTCTCCCCCAACACCTTCTCAGTAGACAGCAATGACTCCACTGTTGGGAGGGAAGCAGCCTGGCACTGCTCTACTGCGCCCACTCCTGCCCACCCCAGATCAGTCCCAGCATACTTTCATAGTAAAAGAAATGTGTGTGTGTTGTTTTTTTTAAAAACCAACCCACTCATCTTTGACAGCTCTCTGGTTCACTTACCCATCCTCCCTGCTGGGCAATCCACTGGGCAATGCGGTTTCTAAGCACAAAGTCAGCCATGTAGCGGGCGATCCTGCTTAGGAAGCCGGTCAACCCCTGCTGGTACACATGGATTGCCATCCTGTAGCCGAAGCCCAGCAGTGCTATCACACGACCCCAGTTGATGCCGCTCTCAAACAAACTGCGGAAGAGACCATATTATTATTCTTAGAAAATTCAGGCTACGTTTTATGGCCAGCCCTTTGCTACCCTCTACTGAGGCACAGCTTGTTCGCAGTCTGCTGCTGTAGCATTAAAAGCAACTTTCTGACCTGCCCCCTCACCATTCAACAGCATGCTAGTGTCTTCCCCTGAGCAGTGCTAAGGCACAAGGCATATTTAACAAGACTTTTATATCGTCGAGGGGGGGAAAGGCTGTGTATATGCCTTCAGTCACTCGGATCTTGTTCAAGCTGTTCCTCCCAAGAATCCAAATGTACACAGATTACTAAAATGTAGATACTTTCTATTCAGGTACTTTTCTACAGCTGAGCAGTGTGCGTCCCGGAAGGCCAGCCACATGGGCTTCTCAAGGGCTGCAACTCCTCTGGAAGTGAGGCTGCAATCATTCATTCTGTTTCTAATCTACCCTTCATCATAAAGGGATCCCCGGGCTGTGTACAGCAAATGATAAATACAGCAACACAGCAAATATATATTGGGGGGGGGGGGGACCAGAGACCATGAAAACATCTATCTTACAGTTAAGAATCACGATGAAGAACAATTCTCAGCTCACTCCTCCCCAAACGCCTAACAGAACAAAAAAGTCGTTTACTTGTAGACTACGAAAATGTGTGGCCAATCCACAGCTGGGAGGCCACAGTAGAGAAGGCCCTACCCCAAGTCACCATGTTAGGTGGGACCAGGAGTAGGGCCTCCTCCGCAGATTGTAAGACTTGTGGTGGGAGATATTGGGAGAGGTGCTCCTTCTATAAGGTAAAGGTAAAGGTACCCCTGCCCATACGGGCCAGTCGTGACCGACTCTGGGGTTGCGTGCTCATCTCGCTTAAGAGGCCGGGAGCCAGCGCTGTCCGAAGACACTTCCGGGTCACGTGGCCAGCGTGACGAAGCTGCTCTGGTGAGCCAGCACCAGCACAGCGCACAGAAACGCCGTTTACCTTCCCGCTAGAAAGCGGTACCTATTTATCTACTTGCACTTAGGGATGCTTTCGAACTGCTAGGTGGGCAGGAGCTGGGACCGAACGATGGCAGCTCACCCTGCCGCGGGGATTCGAACCGCCGACCATACGATCGGCAAGTCCTAGGCACTAAGGTTTTACCCACAGCGCCACCCGCGTCCCTGCTCCTTCTATAACATGCAATAAAAAGAGGTAGAAGCATCCCAAGACGGCAGAATGGACTGTCATTTCAGACTGCAGGTGATTATGACTTTTTATATATATATAATATTCATACAAATATACTAATAGTCATACAAATAAAAATGAAGAAACAACTTTGTAATAAATTTCACTTAAAAGCACACACGCACAAATATAGTACTCCCCACCTGTGGCTTCAAATGGTACCTCTCTCCCCTAAATTCTGCTTGAATGCACAGGCCAAGCCTGTACTGCCTTAGCTGTTTTAATTCCGAATTTTAGATTGTTGTAACCTGCCTTGGGACCTGCTGGCAAAGGGTAAGTAATAAATATTATAAAAATAATATAATGAGATCTGCTTCCAAAAGTCATATTGGAACAGGGTTAAGGCTCAGTCACGTAATTTCATCTAAGCAGAAAACAAATTTTCTTCTGTTTGTACAGCTGCAACACCACATTATGTTCATACTGCGAAGTACAAGCACTGGTCTGTGGCAATGAAAAGCACAAAGAGTGATGGGCTGTGGCAAATCCTATCCTCAGTTGCAACCCATGGCGCCATTTACACTGGAGGTGCCCATAATCTACAGTTGAATAACCCAGCAAATAAATCTGACCCTGTGTTCAAGGGCCAGCAACATGGTCGAAGGAAAACAGTGTTCACTCTAGAAGCAAAGCAGCACATACTTGGATGCCTTTGGCATCCAAGAAGAAAAGGGGGGAAAATAAGACTTGTGAAAGCTGAGAATTGCTATCCACATAAACAGCAAGACACATCCCATATGATGCCTGCTCTGGCACTTAAATCTTCAGGATAGCTCTGCTCTGGGTACCACAGTCTTTAGGGGGAAGTAGTAGGGCCTTTTCTGAGGTGGCACCATCTATAGAACTATGCCACCTCTTTTTGCAGGATGCTCCGAGACGTTTGCCAGTCAACTTGGCTAATATTTAACTGAATTTTACATGCATTTCAACTTGATTGTTAGCTGCTCAGAGAACCCCTTTGGCTGACTGGCAGAATAATAAAAAAATCACAACAGGATTATCATTATTTTTGTGATGGTTGTTGTGTTTTTTTAAAAAACCAGAATTATAAGACAAAATGAGACTTAAACATGGAAGCATGTCTCATTAGGTTGCATAACCTTGAAGATTTGTATGCCATTGTAAAAAGCTCAGCAGGCATAGTATGGAATGGAGAGAGTTCACACACACATCATCACTGAAAGAGAGGGAAGAGAAAGCACTGTAGGTTAATTTACCTGGTTGCAGTACACTGACCACCTCAAGGTGGCAAAGGGGTGAGAGCAACGCTGCTTGGCTTCCCAAGGAGGGGAGAGCAGGAAGAGAGGACACAAGAGACAGTTAAACAACATTCACAGGGAACGAGTATGGGTGCACCCATCTATAGGCATGTATGCGCTGTGGGTCAGGGAGCAGAAAGAGAATTATGAGGGAGACCTCTGACCCAAATCCTTCTTTTGGCAACTGACCACCGTGGACAAGCTCTGGGCCGCAACAAAGCTGCTTGTTGCCAGACCACCTATGGTAATTTCCCTACCTGCCTGCTGGTTTAGAAAGAACTTGGCAAGAGGGAATGGGTTGATCCCTTCACTTTGCAACATGGCATGGGGAGGGTCCAGGTGTTTGGCTCACTACTTTGAGCAGAGTTTCTGCAAAACCTCCTACCTTGATCACACAAGTGGCGTGAACATGCAATTAAAGCTGTGTGGGTCAGAAAATGACAGTCAAGATGGAATCCTTGTAGTGGCAGCATTTTTTCCTTAATAAGGACCAAAAATGGGTACGAAGTCCCTTCCTAAAAACTGCAGTTACATATCGAGTCCACACTTACTCCCCTGTTTTAATCACCCACTTTTCTGTAATGACTTTTGTGAAATATGCTACTATTTGCAATTCTTAGTAACTTTTCAGCCGCAAGAACATCGTAAGACCCGGAGGACAATAGCCTGATATTTATAAATGAAACAAGTACGTTTTTAAAGTTGCTGTCCTCCAACACCAATTGTTGTTATCATTATCATTATTCTTTTTCCAGAGAATGTGAATGCAATGACCCAAATCTCTCTCTATACGTCTTGCGTATGTTTAATTATTGTTCAGTTATACTGTTGTCCTTTATTTCTTTATTGTTGTAGGTTATTGATGTATATGTTTTTATTTAACTAAATAGATTTTTTTAAAAAAACACAATCTCAATTAAAACCAAAACAACTTCAATAAAATCAAAGCAAACTACATTAAAGCAACAAGCCCAAAATTTGTCTCAATCTTCTCCCTCTTCTTATGAGGGAACCTAACAGAGCAACATCTGAGAACTCTTCATATCAGAAAACTGAGCCAGCCTCTCACTTTTTGGGGAGGGAGAAGTAGAGTCTGGGAGACCTACCTGGAGGCTATTTTGACGAAGTACTCATAGGCATTGTCCCTGGAGGGCTTCAGTGACTTCAGCATCTCAGAGAACTCGCTGTCATACCGTGCATTGATGTCATCCCCTATGGTGGCCAGGCGCCTGCCCACTTGGTTGTTGATGCTGCCCAAGAGATGAATGACCATGTTAGACATGCCTGTGGAGGCAGACTGGCATACGGCTTGTATTTTGGGTATAGGTTTCAAATATGTGCTCTTACTTGTCATGCTCCGGCTGCATCACAGCTATTTCTGGATCTATTGGCATTTCCTGCCCAGTCTGCTCCTGCTCCTGTTGGTATCGATAGAAAACATAGCTCTGGAAGACCTCTTCTGTCTGCTGTGCCACCTGGTCTTCTGCAAAAGGGCAACAAGGAGGATAAGAAAACAGGCACCTCCATCTAGAGCAGAACATGTGGCATTCCAGATGCTCCAGCTCCCAGGAAATGCAGCCTGATCTTCTGCATATTTACTCTGATCGGATTGCATTTATTAGGGCAAAGTTAGAGAACCTGTGGCCCTCCTACCTGACCACTGGCCACACTGGCTGGGGCTGATGGGAGATGGAGTCCAACAATGTCTGGAGGGTCACGGAGTCCCCATCCTTGCTATATATGGGAGCTGAACTCAACTGCCTTCTCTCACATGAACCTGGCCACCAACTGAGATCTGCTTTCGAGACCCTTCCCGGGGTTTCCCCCTTTGAAGGCTAAGCAAGTAGCAGTAGGAGACAGGGCCTTTTCTGTGGTGGCATCCATCCAAGCTCCTTCCCTAAAATTCACCAGCACTTCATTTTCTATCTTTTAGGTACCAGCCCGAGCCCATCCTGTTCTCTTGTGCTTTTAATGACTTTAATAAACTGTATTTAAGGTCCTTAAAAAAATTATTTCTGCAATTTAATAATTGCTTCATCTGCGTTGTAATATGCTAGTCTTCATGTTTGTCCATTCTGTGAAGGACTGAACTAGACATGCCATTCAATTGCCCCAATGAGAATTTCCCTTGGAATGCAAATAGCAGGTTTGGAGAAGTGATTTTTGCAGCGCTGGTAGGAAGAGAAAGAGGTTTAGAACAACAGCAACACTCTTTAACCCCAAGGGTCCAAGGTGCTCAGGCTTCCTTGTGGCTGCTTATTTATATAACAAAAAACTTGCACACTAAGTTGCATCTAGTTGGCCCCAAGGTGAACTACTTTGAGGCATCAGATTCCTGATCAGCTGCACCTGCTGAATTTTCTTCCTCTGCATAACTACTTAAAGGTGCAGGAGCCTTGTCCTCTGGCACAGGGACACCCTTAACTGTTGCACATATACCAAAGCAAAATTTCACTGGAGAACAATGGCAGCGGTTGACTCACATCCGTTTTGAGGAATCCCAAATCTCAGGCTTGTATCAGTTTAGCAAATTTGCACTTGGATTTAATTACTCTAATCTCTTTCGGTTTCATGGAACTGGGCTGTTTCCAGCTAAGCACCGCCTGATTCAGTGTAGATTCACCCCTGGCAGAGATTCACTTCTGGTTTTGTTACAGGTAACAAGGAAAGACGGGAAACCGACAAGGTGTGGCATTCTGGAATTCCGTCTACAGATACAAATGGAGCAAGGAGGCGGGGAAGATACTGTTGTGGTTTTAAAAAAAAAAAAAGGAAGACTAACTGTTCTCTGACACTCCAGAGGTGTGGCTGTACAGACTTGGAAAAATCCAACTTTTCTAAGGTCTACTGCCTGAATTGTCACAGTTGTGAAGAGGATCGAAGCTGAAAACGCAGCGGCTGAGGACTGAACAACTAAGTACAGTGGTACCTCGGGTTACATACACTTCAGGTTACATACGCTTCAGGTTACAGACTCCGCTAACCCAGAAATATCACCTCGGGTTAAGAACTTTGCTTCAGGATGAGAACAGAAATCGCGTGGAGGTGGCACGGCAGCAGCAGGAGGTCCCATTAGCTAAAGTGGTTCTTCAGGTTAAGAACAATTTGGACCTCCGGAACAAATTAAGTACGTAACCAGAGGTACCACTGCAATAGAAACACGGAGAACGCCAATTTACTGATGGCACATCCATGAAGCTCTATAAGGAATGAGGAACCTGTAGCTCTTCAGATGTTGGTGAACTACAACTTCCATCAACCCTGCCCATTGGCCATGCTGGCTGAGTTTGATGTGAGTTGTGAGTCCATCAACATTTATAGGAAGATCCCTGCGACAGCTCCCTCTTTGCTCTGCATCAGAGCCCAAGCTAGACATTCAGCAGAGAGGCGAGTCTGGAAAGCTCTGTCTTTACTCAATTCTCCTCTCAGCATTGGGCTTTCTTTAAAGCTGCAAAAATCCTGTGAAAGGCCCTAGGGACATGTCATACCGGAAATCAGGGTTTAATGCAGGCCTCTGATGCCTCAAAGTAGAAGGGAAAGGAAGACCACAATTTGACAGAGAGAAGGTGGGGGTGGGAGGAAGGAGTCAACTCTTTCCCCTGCGCTCACCCTCACCCTCCAGCTCCTATTAGCAGGCAAGCAGGAGCCTTGGAATCCCAGCTTATGGGGTGCAAACAGCTGGCAGGGGAGTGAAGCGAAGTGGGAAGGCAGGGGGAGAGATGCTTAACCCTTCCCCACTGCTGGAAATTCAGTCTTCTGCCAGCTATTTTTTTCCAGATGTTCAATGGAGATCTGGGTCTACTGCCAAATGATTAGGTTAGGCTATGCACCCAGACTGCAGACACAACCAGCGAGATTAGACAAGGCACATTCCATGGATTTTGGACAAGTACAGTCAAGTGCAGAGTCTGCTCAGCAAGGATTTTACCATCTCCACTCAGTTTGACTTTCCGTATTGGGAAACACGAGGGTGCACACCTCTGTTCATTTAGTCAAATGGACAGCTTTTAGACTAGTCACATTAGCATTCCCAGCTTTAACTAGGAAGTTCAGAAAGGAAAAAGGTTCCATCCCATCTTTCAGCAAGAGCAAGCATTTCTTTTTACACTGGGGCAAGGGCAGGGAGCTGCCCTCTTTGTGCCTGGGCTGTGGTGAACGGGGGAGGGGACACCGTTGGCTCTGTTCGCTTGCCTGATGTCCTGAGAGAGGGAAAGGGAATACAGGGCTGAAAGCTAAGGTTAAAGATGGTGACTGGTTTAAGTGAGATGGTCTTAGGCCAGTCAACCACCAAATATTATATATTTAGCGACTTTTCTCCCTTCTGTAGTCTTGATGATTGATTTATTGAACCTATAATAATAATAATAATTAAGCTCAACAACTTAGGTCAGGGGTAGGCAACCTAGGGCCCATGGGCCACAAGCGGCCCACAGGGGTCCTTTAACCGGCCCATGAACTGCCCCACGAACCACCCACTCGGGAGTCCCTGTGCACTGCGCTAAACTGGTGCAGTGTGGGGACTAGCTTCCGCGGTGCCAGAAATTGCGTCTGTGCATGCTCAGACTCCGGAAATCACGTCTACGCCGATGCCGGAAATCGTGTCTGCGCAGATGCAGGAAATTGCGGCCCAGGTGTGAACCGGCCCAGGCGAGGTAAACCTTGCCGACCCCTGACTTAGGTGAAGCCTCCCCCAGTCAATCCAATGGGTAGATCACTGCCAGATTTTTTTAATAGTGGGAGTAGATCGTAGTCTCTTGGGAGTTGGACATTCCTGGCACAGTAGATACAGCACTGACCTGAGGAAACCCCAGTTGAAATCTCAGCTCAACCATGGAGTTCACTAAATGACCTTATGCCAGCCACTCTCAGCCTCACCTACCTCACAAGGCTGTTGTGAGGATGTGGGGAGAGGGGACCATGTGCTCCATCTTGAGGACATCACAGGAAGGGCACCATAAAAATGTAGCATCCTTACTGAAGTGTGTGAACCTCATAGGCCACTTAGCCCATGCACATCAAAGGCAGCAATCCTAGGCATGTTTCCTTGGGAGTAAGCTTTGGTGAATATGGGACTTACTTCCTAGTAAGCATGCATCGGATCTTGCTAAAAGACTTCTTAATACAGAAGAGCTGTGCCTTCCAGAGAGCCAGTGTGGTGTAGTGGTTAAGAGCGGTAGTCTCGTAATCTGGGGAACCGGGTTCGCGTCTCCGCTCCTCCACATGAAGCTGCTGGGTAACCTTGGGCCAGTCACACTTCTTTGAAGTCTCTCAGCCCCACTCACCTCACAGAGTGTTTGTTGTGGGGGAGGAAGGGAAAGGAGAATGTTAGCCGCTTTGAGACTCCTTAAAGGGAGTGAAAGGCGGGATATCAAATCCAAACTCTTCTTCTCTTCTTCTTCTTTGCCTTCCTCTCATGACCCTCTGATGGGGCAAGAGCCATTTGGGTCCAGAAGCAAGTTTCCTGCACAGATTGCCCTCCTAAATCCGCCATCTATTAAATGGAGGTAAAACTATACAGTGCTCCTGAAATCTTACACACATTGCTGAAAACTTTGGCGCTGTTGGCTCCAGCGTGGCCAAGTGGAAGTTTACCGTATTTTTCGCACTATAGGACGCACTTTTTCCCCTCCAAAAATGAAGGGGAAATGTGTGTGCGTCCTATGGTGCGAATGCAGGCTTTTGCTGAAGCCTGGAGAGCGAGAGGGGTCCGTGCGCACCGACCCCTCTCGCTCTCCAGGCTTCAGGAAGCTATCCCAAGTCTTGCAAGCCCGGCGGGATGTCCCGCGGGCTCGCAAGGCTTGCGGGCAGCAGCCTGCACCCAAAAGCTGGGGACAGCGGGGAGGCGCAGAGCCGCCACCCCGCTATTCCCCGACCTGATCTGGAGGCTGGCGGGGGGAGAAGCAAGCCTGCTTCTCCCCCCCCAGCCCCACAAGCTCGGGGGATAGGGGGATGGCGAAGCGCCGCCATCCCGCTATTCCCCGACCTGATCTGGAGGCTGGGGGTGGGAGGAGCAAGCCTGCTTCTCCCCCCCCCCAGCCCCACAACCTCCAGATCAGGTCGGGGAATAGCGGGATGGCGGCGCTCCGCCATCCCGCTATTCCCCGACCTGATCTGGAGGCTGGGGGTGGGAGAAGCAAGCCTGCTTCTCCCCCCCCCCAGCCCCACAACCTCCAGATCAGGTCGGGGAATAGCGGGATGGCGGCGCTCCGCCATCCCGCTATTCCCCGACCTGATCTGGAGGCTGGGGGTGGGAGGAGCAAGCCTGCTTCTCCCCCCCCCAGCCCCACAACCTCCAGATCAGGTCGGGGAATAGCGGGATGGCGGCGCTCCGCCATCCCGCTATTCCCCGACCTGATCTGGAGGCTGGGGGAGGGAGAAGCAAGCCTGCTTCTCCCCCCCCCAGCCCCACAACCTCCAAATCAGGTCGTGGAATAGCGGGATGGCGGCGCTCCGCCATCCCGCTATTCCCCGACCTGATCTGGAGGCTGGGGGTGGGAGAAGCAAGCCTGCTTCTCCCCCCCACCAGCCCCACAACCTCCAGGCTTCAGGAGAGCCCCACCGCCAGCCCCACAAGCTCGGGGGACAGCGGGAGAGGCGCAGCGCGCCCTTCCCGCTGTCCCCCGACTTGGCTAGAAGGCTGGCGGGGGGAGAAGCCTGCTCCTCCCCGTTGCCAGCCCCGCAAACTCGGGGGACAGCGGGAGAGGCGCAGCGCGCCTTTCCCGCTGTCCCCCGACTTGTCTAGAAGGCTGGCGGGGGGAGAAGCCTGCTCCTCCCCGTCGCCAGCCCCGCAAACTCGGGAGACAGCGGCAGGGGCGCAGCGTGCCCTTCCCGCTGTCCCCCGACTTGGTTAGAAGGCTGGCCCAGCCCCGCAAACTCGGGGGACAGCGGGAGAGGCGCAGCGCGCCATCCCGCTGTCTCCCGACATGGTTTGGAGGCTGGCGGAAGGCTTCCTCCTCCCCCAGCCCCGCAAGCTCCCAGAGCGATGCCAAAGCTGCGCGCAGCTTCGGCATGGCTCTGGGTCCCGTTCTGGGGGAGGGGGAAGCTCGGGCTTCCCCGCCCCAGCCCCGCGCCTGGCGGGGGGGGGAATAAATTTTTTTGCCTTTATTCCCCCCCCCCCCAAATCTAGGTGCGTCCTATGGACCGGTGCGTCCAATAGTCCGAGAAATACGGTATATTAGGCTGCAAATCAGGTGAAAAGTTAACTCCGTGCTGTATGCAGTGTTATCAAATCTTTCCCCGGCACAACTTAAAACATGACCACAACAAGCTCTTTAGGTGGCTGCAAATGATTTTATTTACCACTTGGAAACTTTACAGAGGTGCACATGCTACCACAAAAGGAAACCTGGTCATTTGTAACAAGGAGTGAGAAGTGTATTTTTTACCACCAAATCTCCAAACTTCAGGGAAGCAGCTATGAAGTAGCAACTGAAACATCATGTGACTGGATGCTACATTTCCCGAACTGTTATCTGCAAACCATGTTCAAGTTTCCAAGAAGTTAAACAGTCATTTGCATCAGTTAATCAATAACTGCATTATAGTATGAAGATGCAAAGTGCCATGGAATTCTTAAGCATAACTTTCGTTGAAAGAGCCCTTTCCCCTACCCCTGGCCTTTTTAGGGTCTAACTCTTTCATGAGATGGAGGGAGCAGGAAGGGGTGGAAGATGCTTCATCAAAGAGTACATTCAGTAGGTTAGGCTGTTTAAAGTGAACATCTAAGCAACTGTCCATTCAGTAAGATATTAGCCATGTTTGCCCACCATAAGCCACAAACCATGACTTACTGTGTATGCAATGTATCCAATTTATTCCTTGCCGCTAGCATTGTGAGGAAACAACCCCTGATCCCTGGCTTAGTATTATACTGGAACTAAGAACTGTGGTTAACAATGATCTGAGGCCCAGGTTTGCTCTTGGCTTACCAACAGTGGTTTGTGGGGAATGAAACAAAGCAAGACCCATTTTCGACTTAATGCTAAGCCAAGGATTGTGGCTTGATTCATTCCAACATTAATGGGGAGGAGGGAAGTTGAGTGAAATTTATTCCTTTATGGTATGCCACAGTTTATGGTTTACAGTAACATGAGAAGGCAGCCATAGTCTATCCTGCTCTGCACTTTCCATGCTGTTGATGACCCAAGGCACAAATTTCACCAGAATATCTATGTGAATTAGGGCTGGGCGACATCTGGTTTTCAACATGATATATCACCAGCTAAACTTTGTGATATAGTCATACCTCATGTTATGTTTGCTTCATGTTACGTTTTTTCAGGTTGCATCCAGCGGAAAGGGTTGCTTCCGGGTTTCGCCGCTCGCGCATGTGTGCAAAATGACGTCACGCGCATGCACAGAAGTGGTGAATCGCAACCCGCGAGTGCGCAGACGTGCCGCTGCAGGTTGCGTTCCTTTCATGTTGTGAATGGGCCTCCGGAACGGATCCCGTTCACAACCAGAGGTACCACTGTACTGATAAATCACAATGTCTGAAATAAGGATGGAGCTATGTAGAGGCAATGGCTGGCTCCACGGTTTTCCCCACATTGTGATTTTTGTGTAGTATACACAAATCATGATTTACAATATATTGCAAGGTCAAAAATATGACATGAACTTGAAAATGGTTTTGGATGATGTATTGATATATTGCCCAGCCCTAATGTGAATAAGGTAAGATTGCCCATGGCTGGCAAACCATGATGGGTGTCAAGCAGCTCGCCAGGCCAGCCTAGATAAGGCCATGCTGATCCTTGCAGAGGGCAATGCCAACACTTAAAATGGCAGGGTCCCTTTTAAGGAATAGTGATACCATGGCGTCCTAAGAGAGACATCTGTTTATACAAACGTTAAAACTGCATTTGAAAGCAGAAATGGGCATTGTCAATAAATCAAACAATAAAAGCCTTGCACCAGACCAGTCCTGGGTGGGGTCTTGTGAAAATGAAACCATACAGCTGACTCATCTCAGGGTACAATTTGGTTGCAAACATTCTAACCACCCACAAGTTGCAGACAACGAGAATGAAAAACACTCATGTCTTCAAATATTGTTCTTTTTTTTTTTTTTTTTTTAAAGGATTCCTGTATCTCTATCCTCTTCTGGAACAAGAAGCATCCAGTACATCATGGCAAACATAGCCAAATGAAAGCACACTTTTCAAAAGGAAAGCAGCAGAGTTTAACCCTTTCACCCCTTGCCACAATCCTGATAAAAATTCTGCTCCCCGTGAACTGCTATTTCAATCTCCTGAACTCTGCAGCTGCTCACAGGGGCCAGCTACTGAATATTTGCTATAGAGAAGAGAGATTCTAGCAACACCCAATATCCTATGTGAAGCAAAATCCAGAGGAAGAACTTATCTGCAAAGTTATCTTGCAGGTGTTCCTGATAATGCCCCTTTTCAAGCCAAGCTCTCTAGGGATGCCAAACCTTGCCAATACTAGAGTCACTTAAAAATCAAAACAAAACTCTGATAACCTTTAAGGTTCCCAGAGAGAGATCTGTTTATACAAAGGATGACAAGCTATTACATTGTGGGATGTGAACCACACACCAAAATTTAACTGTTGCAAAAGGTATACCTACAAAGGAGTTGATCTCTCACCTTAAGTGAGCAGTGGTTTCCAGCCCAGCTCTGCATATTCCGGGCAGCTGATGGGGCTGGTGCACACACTGCTCTCAAGGTAAGGCTGAACCACACATTAAGCTGCTTACAAATGTTACACAACTCCAACATGGAGCTGGTGGTCAACAAAAGAGGTTTAAAGACTCTCTCAAGGTAAATCTTTAAAAAAGTAGTATAAACACCGACAACTGGGAAACACTGGCCTGTAAGCGCTCCAATTGGAGAACAGCCTTTACAAAAGGTGTAATGGGCTTTGAAGACGCTCAAAGTCAGGATGAAAGAGAGAAATGTGCTAAGAGGAAGGCATGTTTGGCAAACCCTCACCGTGATCAACTCCCACATGGAAACCTATGTCCCCACTGTGGAAGGATGTGGGGATCCAGAACTGGCCTCCACAGTCACAGACCCACTGTTAAAACTGTGTTTATGGAAAACAATCTTCTTCGGCTATGAGTGATTGCCAAAGAAGAAGAAGAAGGATGCAACTCTTGTGCATGAAGGACGGGGAACCTCTGTTCTGCTGGCCAAACATGGCCCACCACATTTCCTGTAAACTACACCCACCGTGTGATGTCAGGCAAAGTCACGGCTCTGACATCAATATGATGTCAGATAAAGTTAGCTTGCCAAGAAGGGAGAGATAAAGATCTGGCCAAGCAGTTCAAAAAGGTTCATCACCCCTGCTATGAATGGTAGATAAAGAGGAGAGAAAACACAGGTGTGCTTTGTAGATGCCTGAAACACCTCTCTTTTTTTTTGCTATACACAATAACATTCCTGTAAGGAGTTAGGAGCTGGGTTTATGTTAAGAAATACACTCTCTTCTTCTGCTCCATGCATCTGCTAGAAGCTTTTTCATTTAATCTACTGGTGTATTTCAGTTGAAACCAGGCTGTTTCCCTTTGCACAAATCTAGCTGAATTGTAACTGTTGACTCACTAACACTGATGAGTCAACTGAGCACCGAACAACAACAAATTTCATACACGGGGAAAGCAAACATCAGAGGACATAACCTGAAAAACGCCTAGGAACAAAGGATTTCAAGGAAGAGGTGGCAGCCTTCGAGTGACCAGAAGCGACCAAATGTGCTTTGGGCTCGGCTGAGTAGATGAAATCATGCCTGGTTCACACAAGAAGGCAGAAATCTTGCTTTGTAAACACCAGCTTTATAAACAGGACGTGGTCAAAATATAAAAGGTTTGGGGCAACCTATTATGCGAAGTTAGCAAAACCTTTGAAACGGAAACTATTTCTATTTTCAAATCATCACGAACTTTTCCTGTTTTGCTGCTCCATTTTTCATTTTGTTTAAAATAAGATTTAAATAGAAAGGCACAATGCCTCAGGATGCCTTCCTGCTCACATGCTATGTTGAAATGAATGAAAGCAGCCCATGAGCACACTTGTTATGCAATGTCACTGTTTTCCTGTTAGACTGCACTCTTTCAGAGCACAATCCTGTACTGAAGTTCCATATACTGTAACAAACAGCCTTTTCCAACCTGGTACCCACCCAATTTTGCTGCTTCCAGCATCCCAGCTATTGACCATGCTGGCTGAGGCTGATGGGAGGGATAGTCCAGAATATCTAGTGGGCACCAGGATGGGAAAGGTCGAGCTACAGGATTCGGCAGAGCACCACCACCATCATGCCAACAGAACTTCAGACATGCTACTGCTGTGACAGATATACCCATGAAAGGGCTGAAATGGGGCAGAGTCATGGGGAGAACATGGGCGGCACAGGGAAATAGTGTCATGATTAAAATGCATTTTGCACCTCTAAACATTACTCGAGTAAGTTGGCAACCTTAATAAGCAGGACCATTAAGGCCAATTTGTGTATTTGTCAACCTTGTTTACGCTTTTGATATATTCATATAGAATGCTTTTTAAAACATGAATCAAATCTGCATATTCTGTTCTATCCTTTTACTTTTAAAAGGTACAAGTAACTTGTGCTTTTGTGGGGTACTTTTTATTTCTACAAATTGGATTTGTGCACTGCCTCCACTGGAACCTCTAGGTTGCTTACAAACATAATCTCAAATACAAAATTCAAAGTGCATCATTGCATTTCTTCTAGTTCACAATTCTCAGCCATTGGTGTGACTTCATACCAGCCCTGAACATGGCACATGTATGACATGGAGGCCACAGAGAAAAAAATTAATTATAGCCATTCCCATAATGAGGACCACTCCTCCCACAGCACCACAACACATCAGAAGATATGATGCAATTCGAGCAGTCAATCATAACAGCATCACTCTATAAACTCTGGATCGGGAAGCAAAGTACCTGTCCTGAGGCTACATCTCTCTCTAGACCCACATTGCACACACTTAAAGCTCACTCCAGTGTTGAGATACAAGGAGAAATGGCATTTTGCACACACTAAAAGAGGAATTTGCAGATAATAGTCCGTGCACAAACACATCCCAAAGAGCAGCAGTATATAATGCAAGAGCCATAGAAAAGAGAGCCTGTCAAGGGTGGTGAAGTGGTTAGCATGCTGCAATTTGGCTTATGCACAGTTGCCTAGGAGTAAACTGTTGAACTCAGCCACGATGCAACTTGTAGAAAAACAAACCACTGAGCTTAACACAAGCCAGCTTTCATTTTTAATTAGACGTGCCAACTATCTTGCAAAGAAATATTGACATCTGAACTGCTAGCGGGAAGCAGGAGCCCCATCCAAGGAAATAATTGCCTGGCTTCCACCTGATTGTTTCTTTCATTCTCTCTAACTTCCACTATACTAAATCTGTCACAAACTCTCTTACAATATTAGAACTTGGGGACATTCAACAATGCTGAATGTTGGAAGATCCAGGGCAGACAAAATAAAGTGTGGATACTGCTGTGATACAAATTATACAATGTAATCCTGTCTAAAAAGATAAAGCCAAAGCAAAGCAACATAGAATTGTACATGGGATACTATTGACAAAGCTACAACGACTCATTTGCAAGTTCACAAGTAGAACAGGTTAAAATGTGCATGAAGGCTCACCACTGAGGCAAGTCTTTGCAATTGAACATTCCTTCCCCTGCCTGCACCAGAGCTTTGGGAGATTCCACATACACACCTTCCAAGCTCTGATCCTGTGCAAAGTATTTTGCTCATCAGGAGTGTGCCCAACTCAAATACAGTTGTACCTTGGATCCCGAACACCTTGCAAGTCAAATGTTTTGGCTCCCGGAACGCCAAAACCCGGAAGTGAGTTTTCCGGGTTTGCAAACGTTCTTAGGAACATGAACGCCTGACGCGGGTTCTGTGGCTTCCAATTGACTGCAGGATAACTATGGGATGATGAAACAATGTGCTGTGGACCCCTATCTTAGACACATTTACTAGGCAGTAAGCCCCACTGAATGCAGTAGCGCTTCTAAGTAAACACAGGAAAGGGCTGTAGCTCAGTGACAGAGGATCCGCTTTGCACACAGAAGGCACCGGGTTCATTCCCAGCATCTCCAGGTAGGGCTAAGATAGTCTCCACCCTGAAATCCTGGGAAGAACCTTCCAGTCAGAGTAGACAAGACTGAGCAAGCTCCTGTGCACAAGTCTCCAAAATTCATAGGAAGCAGTAACTTTCCTGGGCCAACCCAAATATTACCAAGTAGTGAGCAAGCTTTCAGGTTCTCCAGCACTCTTAATCAGGACAGAGACCATAAAGAACATTTTAAAGGGTAGGGGACAGAAGCTGGCTGATGTTGAACAACAGAATCTGTATTTACATTGCAGTCAATGGACAGAATGTGGGAGAAGGTAGGAGATGCTTACTCACTATTTTGTAACAGTTTGGCTTTCTTTTTTAATGAGTCTACCAGGCTACCTTCATATGCTGTGAACAAAATTGTACTATACCACAATTACCGCTCTGGAAATTATTCTAAGGAAAAGACTGATGTTGCAGAGAAGGATCACACTTCTGAATGAGGAGATAAGGATTATCTCCCAGTCTTAACTGTGTGGGTTAATTGTCCTGGTGTAATAGTGAGTATTGGACTAGGAACTGGGAGACCAGGACTTGAATCCCCACTCAGCTGTGAAGCTCACTGGGTAATTTTGGACCAGTCGCTGTCTCTTAGCCTAAGAGGGTTGTTGTGAGAACAAAATAGGGAAGGGAGAACCGTGTATACCACCACTTTGAAACTCCTTGGAGGAAAAGTTAGTATATAAATGTAATAAACAAACAAGCAATGGTAATATTTACATCATGAACTGGGAGGGACACTTTTTCAGTTATTATATACTTTCCATTTTTCAATCTCTCTCTTTTTATTTAATTATGATTATTTCCCAACACAGTGACTATGTAATGATTTTTAGAACGGCCACTAAGAAAGACTGCTGAAAACACATTCAGCATTTTGAATTAAGTTCAGTCTTGGCACTTTTAATTATATTGCACTGATTCCTTTATAACAGGCACATTGGAAATTTTGGAGAGGAAATAGATGACAGCTGCAGCCTGCACCTTCCACTGAATGTACTGAATCAGGGATGGGGAACCTGCGGCCCTCTAGACATAGTTGGACTCCAACTCCCATCAGTTACTACCAGCATAGCTATTGGTCAGAGGTGATGGGAGTTGTAGTCCAGAAACATCCAGAGGACCACATGTTCCCATGCCTGTATTACACACCTTCACCCAGTCCATTCAAATAATGTAGGGAATCTAGCCCTCTGTTTTTAAAATCTGCAGCAAGTTCTGTTTTGTTGTACTTAATGCTAGGATTATTATTATTTTTAATAATAGCTTTATGTTTTACTTTGCATCTCAGTTGTGTTTACTCAACTATATGTTACGGGATGGCATACAAATGTCATAAACAAACAGTCGCATACTGACTTGAGTGTAGCGTTAAGTATTTAGATAATTGTTATAAATCAGTGGTTTCCTGTGCACTGTTGTTACATAGTTAAAACGAAACAGGCCTCTCTTGTAAGTATCTAAGGAAAGGTTACCTGTGAACTCCACACACATACCAAAGGGAAACAAAATCTTTTATCCCCCATAATATTAGAATCTGGAGACATCCAATGAAGCTGAATTATGGGGGATTCAAGACAGACAAAAACCAGAAGTACAGAGCAGAGGTAAAGTACAGTGGTATCTCTGGTTACGAACTGAATTCGTTCCGGAGGTCTGTTCTTAACCTGAAACCGTTCTTATCCTGAGGTACTACTTTAGCTAATGGGGCCTCCTGCTGTCACCGAAATAATTTCTGTTCTCATCCTGAGGTAAAGTTCTTAACCTGAGGTACTACTTCTGGGTTAGTGGAGTCTGTAACCGGAAGTGTCTGTAACATGAGATACCACTGTATAGACTTTGCTGCTACAAGACGTGCTGATGGCCAACATCTTAGGTGGTTTTGAAATCGAATTAGACAAATCTAAGGAAAGCTAGTCAGGATGGCCATAAACTAAGCTACCTTTCATGATGAGAGGTAACCGGTTGCCTGGGAACGACAGCAGGAGAGGGCTCTCATTTCATGTACTGCTTTTGGGCTTTCCAGAGGCATCTGATTGGCTGTTGTGGGAAGCAGAAAGCTGGACTTCAGATAACTCTTTGGGCTAATCCAGCAAGACTGGTTTTATGTTCTTATAAGGTCAAAACAGACCTTAAGATCAGCAAAGGAAAGCAATGGTTGAGGATATAGTTCCACTCATCCTTTTACAGTAATCAAAGCAAAAGATCCAGATAGTCACATCTCTTACCTGAGGCAACTTCCAGGGATGATCTGCGTCTCTCTGTCCTCCTCCTGTTTGCTGGGTCACTGCTATTCCTCCTCGAAGCCATACTGGAGGGGAGCTTTGGGAGAACAGCGTTAATCTGCAAAAATTCAAGGGTCAGAGAAACCAATTTGTTAGTGTTGAGAGTCAAAAGTTTGGACCTGGATGCTAGAAAGAATCCTTGGGTAATGTGACTCACTGTGTGATTGCAGCAGCTTCCTCTTCCCTGAAGAGCTCCACCTCTCAGTAATTTGACTCTCTGCTTTTCTTACTCACCTCCAACTCCCCTCAGTCCTGTGAGTCTCCTCTCCCACTCCTTAGAAAACATTCTGTCTCTCTGTGTGTCACTATCCAAGCCTTGTTCCTTAACCTTAACTGTCTGGCAATACTCCCTTATCAGTGGAAAGTCTGTTGTCAATTAAAACTTGAGGTCCCACTAACGTAAAACATTTCATAGACACTCAGGATGATTTTACACATGCCAGAAATAGCATCTTTATAAGACTCTAATTGCTAAACACCTGGCTGCTGATGGGAGAATTTGCTGGGACAATAGTGAATAGATTGAGGACATTGGGCTTATTTCAATCATAGCTGTTTGCCTTCAAGTAAGCTATTAGAATCCTCCACTTACTATTCATAAATTCTGAGACAGGCACTCAAAGTGTGCCTCAACAAGGCTTTCGAAAAGCAGATCAGGAACCCAAGATGCCTATGGACACCTGCAACAAAAAAATGCAGGGAAGCTGGATTTCGTTTTAATGCAGGTGTCCAAAGGAGAACAACAAAATAGTTCTATGTTGAAATAGCATGAAGAAAATATGCTTTAACTGAAGATCTAAATGGATGTAACGAAGCCAAAAACTACAGTTGCAATACATGAATTTAAAAACAGATGGCTAACTGCCGACATTTTGGAACAAGCATTCATGCAGAGAAAACTACCATAAAGTCCACAAGTATCATGTCTAGATAGCTCAGTTGGTTAGGGCGTGGTGCTGATAACATCAAGGTTGCAGGTTTGATTACCATATGGGACAGCTGTGTATTCCTTCATTGCATGGGGTTGGACTAGATGATCCTTGAGATCCCTTCCAACTCTACACTTCTATGATTGCGGATTAAAATTTCAAACTGTCAGATGCATTTCAGCCACACTGGTATTCTTCAGTGACTTGAAAACAATCAGGAACCTCAGTATCCTCAACTCCAGGAGCTGAAGTATCGGATGCAGGATTCTAGTCAAGTAATAACAGAGCTACTGGAGAATGCTGCTGAAATCTATGCCTTGCTCATCATGGCCATAGTCTCATTTAAGTCAATGCCATTTTAACCAAACAAGGATTTGAAGCCATTTGAGCAAACCAGAAGTGGCTGAAGGTTATTTCATGCCCGCTATTCAAAATTGCATTATATTACCTTAAAAAAAATCAGTACAGGGTGGTGTAGTAAAGGTAAAGGACCCCAGTCAAAGGCGGCTATGGGGTTGCGGTGCTCATCTCGCTTTCAGGCCAAGGGAGCTGGCGTTTGTCCACAGACAGCTTTCCAGGTCATGTGGCCAGCATGACTAAACCGCTTCTGGCATAACGGAACACCGTGACAGAAACCAGAGGGCACAGAAACACTGTTTACCTTCTTGCCACAGCAGTACCTATTTATCTACTTGCACTGGCATGCTTTTGAACTGCTAGGTTGGCAGGAGCTGGGACAGAGCAACGGGAGCTCACTCCGTTGTGGGGATTCGAACTACCAACCTTCTGATTGGCAAGCCCAAGAGGCTCAGTGGTTTAGGCCACAGTGCCACCTGTGTCCCTAGGATGGTGTAGTATCAAGGAAAGAGTACATAACAACCAACATAGCTAATTGTCATCATTAGTTTGATAGTACAACATGCTTTACACATATACCATATTTTTCAGTTTATAAGATGCCCCCTATTTTTGGGGTCTCAGATTTAAGAAAATGGGGGAGATGTATCTGTGTATAAGATGCCCCCTAATTTTTGACATTATTTTTTAGGGGGGAAACCTAGTCTTATACATGGAAAAATACGGTACTTTAAATGAAATAAAAACCCAAGACATGTGTCCCCTTATCATGAAGGGGTCACAGACAAACCTGTGCATTTTCACCAACATTTTGAAAACCTTCTACTCTCACACCCCCAGTTCAAAGCAGAAAAGCCACTGTTTCTTTGCTATCCACAAGTATCAATGTGTGTGGAACAGCTTCCATTGTCTGAGTGTCCAGATAGAAAGAACCCAGAGAAATGGGAACCAACAATGCAGAAACCAAGAGTGTGTACACCGAATACTATATGCATATGCTTCAAGGAGAAGTAAAAAATATTTAAGACCAGAAGTATTCATAGTGGGAAAACAAGCAGGACCTCAAATACAGCAGCTCATGTTGCAGGGAGAAGATATGAGATTTTCTTCCATTATCTCCTATGCAGCAAGAACCTTAGAACATAGATAGAAGTTGTCAATATCAATGAAAGGCAAAGGACCCACATTTCTGCATTATATTTAGCATTAAAGAGGCCATTCCATTCCTCAGTTACCAAGAGTAAACCTCTCTAATGAATAGTATGGTTAAACTGTAGCCGCCTACTCTTGGCAAGGCATTTTATGGTTGCCAGAAAACAAACAAACTTCAGGCTCCCTGCTAATTTTACATAAATTTAATACATATGACTCAGCAAGGGCAGCCCTTCAAGGCACTGGAGAGAAACATTGTCACCTGCTGACATTTGCGGCTCAGATTGCTTTTAAAGACACAAAGGCTGGAGCAGGGGTGAGGAAAAATGTAACCCTCCAGATTTTGCTCGAGTCCAATTGCCATCTGCCCAGTTAGCATGACCAATGGGCAGGGGGGATGGGAGTTGTAGTTCAACAACATCAGGAGGGCCAAAGGTTCATTGTTGCTGGTTTAGTGTTGAACTAGGACTGGGGAACATGTAACAGTTCCACTTCTCACGAGATGCGCTCCCCTCATGGAAGCCATTTTGGTTGAGGAAACTGCGTCCATCTTGTTTGAATGCTACAGTTGACAACTGAATCTTGTCATGTGCACAGGCAGCAAAATAGACACATGATGAATATGCAACTTCCACATAGGAAATGTCAGTTTGTGTGAAGCAGCCATAAACCAAATGAAAGTGGTGATGTTCATTAATGTCTAGTTGTCCTCAGTTTGGTTTGACATACTGAGATCAACCTTTGACCAGCCTAAGTCTGGGATCAAGTAGCTCCACAGTGAATCATCTTTCCTGTGGAGGCATCAAGCAGCAGTACTAAAACCCACTTTGTGGGTGGGGGTGGGGAAACACACTTAATGGCTAATTGTGCTTATCTACATGATAAAGGGGAAAGAGTTAACTCCATTGTATGTTTTGAAAAGCTCACAATGGCCAGTAGTGGTGGTGGGAGCCATAAAATAAGGGAAATGATCTCTTGTATAAGAAGAGTTAATGTTCAGATTGTCAGAAGGATGAGCATTTTTTCAGGGATAGGCACTGTGGGCAAAATTATTGCAAAATGTGTTTGTGCTGAAAGGTCATGCTATATCTGCCTGGTACATGAGGCTGCTACCTTCTATTTCTGGCAGAGTTTTCATGGATGGCAGGCAGAAATCAACAGAGGAGAGGAGAAATGATGGGTAATGCCGGACCTGTTGAATTTCATGCAATTGGAAAGTACTAATTCCGCTTCTAACAAATAATACTGAAGCACAGAATCAGTGTTTGGCTATGATGGAATTAAGACTGCTGTGTCTTTAAGAGCTCTGCAGCAGGGAGAAATTAAAAGAGATGTGCAGATTTCCCTATGATTGCAACTCCATGCAAAAACTTTTTGGCCGCCCACTGAATTTCCTTGTCATTAAGTTTTTAATGAAGGGGTGGAGAAGCGTTAACCCTCCAAGCATTGCTGGCCTACAACTCCCTTCATCCCCGACTACTGGTCACTCTGGCTGGGGCTGATGGGAGCTGAAGTCCAACAACTTCTAGAGAGCTTCAGCTTCCCCAGTTGTAACAACAGAGAGAAATGAACAAGGAATTGCTGAGTGGATATTTCCTGGAAAATCTCTCTCTTCCTCTTTCACCCATTCCCGCAGCTTAAATAAATAAACCAGATGATTAAGAGAGAGACGGGGAAACACTGGAGGTAATGAAAGAAGCAGGTCAAAGAATAGAGTGTGATACCTTATTTTCACTCAACAATCTAACGCCGTTACTTTCATTCTGACAGGATCTCTGTGCAACTATATTTTAAGCTGGAAAGAGAACAACCTGGTGGATTATAGACCTCTTAGCTTGATTTGAAAACATGAGAAGCTGTAAAACGAATCACCAAGCAAACAGTCTGCAGAGGAAAATGGACTTGGATGTGATTAAATGATGGCACACCAAACTCCTGCTGCAACGCGCAAAAGACATAACGAACTTCTGAAAGGTTTGTTGTTTTTGTTATTATTAGTCCCACCTGCCCTTCACCAGCAGGTCCCAGGACATGGTACAGTATTTTTTAAAAATCAGTGTTTAAAAGTCAAAACTAATAACAGTCACAGGAGAAGGACAGGTCCTGAAAATACATAATTCAGGGGTCAAAGGCTGGAGCAAACAGGTATGTTTTCAGCATACATCGGAAACTATAACGAAGGTGTAAAATGCATCTCTGTGCTGACGGAATTCCACAAGCTAGGAACTGCCACAGAGAATGTCCTAGCCTAGGCCACCACCTTCAAACTTCAGTAGGCAGGGGAACTATCAAGAGGACCAAGAAGGAGGGCAAGCAGTCTTTCAGATATGGAGGGGAGGGGGATGACAAAAAGGACAGTGGGCTCCACCTGTTGATGGCATTTTACCATTGCACTGTGGAGAGCGTATTAACCTATGGTCTGTGTGTGTGGTTTGGGAGCTGCACGGCCAGGGAAAAAACAATGCTATCCAGGGTTGTAAAGACTGCAAAGAGAATAATTGGGTGCACTCTTCCCACCTTAGATCAAATCTATGCTGCCAGGTGCCATAAGAAAGCGGCAGAGATAGCGCAGGATAGTACGCACCCCGGAAATGATGTTATCAGAAAGGCTACTTCATAAGGTAGATCAGGGGTGTCAGACTCAAATTCATCGGGGGCCGCATCAGCAGTTTGGTCACCCTCAAAGGGCCGCTAGAGCGCAGACGTTCTCTGGCTTGTAGGCTGCGGTGCATGCGCTGAAGAGGCGGCTTTCTTGTGTAAAAAAAAAAAGCGAGAATAAAAGGTGAAGGCCGCCGGCGGCTACACGGGCCACATGACGAGGTCTGGCGGGCCGGATTCGGCCCGCGGACCTTGTGTTTGACACCCGTGAGGTAGATGATCCTGAGGTTCACCTAGTCCAACCTGCACCAACAGATGGCCAGCCAACTTCTGCTTAAATAACTCCAAGGAAGGAGAGAGTTTATAACCTCCCTAGGAAGACCGTTCCACTTTCTAACAGTTCTTACAGTCAGAAAGTTCTTCCTGACGTTTAGTCAGAATCACTTTCCTTTTTAGTTGAAGCCATTGATTTGAGTCCTACTTTCTGGAGCAGGAGAAAACAAGCTTGCTCCGCCCTCCATGTGAGACCCCTTTAGATATTTGAAGGTGGCCATTATATCTCCTCTGCCTCCTCTTTTGCAGGCTAAACATACCTAGCTGCCTCAGCCATTCCTCATAAGACTTGGTTTCCAGGCCCTTGGTTATCTTGTCGCCCTCCTAATACTTCTACAACTGTGTCACAACAGTGTTCAAGGAATAGTGTCTGCAATGAATCATTCTACATGTTGCATAACACCTCCTTTGACAGACATAAAATGTACTGTTTGATCTTCCTAAAACAAAACCAAAAAACAAAACAAAACCATGCAACACTTGAAAACATGTCCGTGGAATTTTCTTATTAATGTTTTGACCATTTCAGCATTTTTTTAATGCCTTTAATATTTAATATAGTAAAAAATGTTGTAACCCGTCCTGGGACCTTAAGAGTGAAATACAGGGGGGAAAACAAAGGGAATAATAATAATACCCTCTACATGAGTTTTGTGCTACAGATTTTCTGTAACTTGTGTCTTCCCTTCCCCTGGCACTCCAAAACACTTGCAGTTAAAATACATTCATCACTATTCTAGTTATAACTTGTGCTGTTAATCAGAATCTTAATCACTGGAAGTTAATTCAAGTTTTAACTTGGTGTTGCAATTTTTGTTAGCAAATGGATCTTTCATATGCCAAATACAGTATTCTGTGCTGCTGAATTAGCTCTCATCGGCTGACTAAATCTTTTCTGGTACAGGAACTGGTCATACACAGATTTTCTTTATTAGTAAACTCATAACTGTTGCCTGCTCAATTATGACTGATGATTATTTGCCTAACGTCATCACCATGCATTGTACTTTAGACAGTATACAAGGACAGGGCCCTGCCCCGTCTGTAAATCATTTTGAATAATGCTAATTATAATAAGCACCTGTATATCACATTTCAAGGACTCAGAAACATATTCACGGACATAAAATAAGGGGCACACAGAAATGAAAATAATAGGGAGAGAAAATGTTCCCACCAAGAACTCTTCAGGTTTGTGTAATTAAGATAAGACCCTTATTTGCATAATACTTCAGATCACTTTTCATGGATTTAACATGCTGTCAAACGCAGTGAGGAGGGCTAGGCAATTGGAAGTAGTGGGATTTCCCCACTCTTTCCAGAATTCTAACATGTCTCAGCGACTGTGTGTTGGAAAGCAAGACCTCGTAGTTATTTTAGATTAATTAAAATGGACCACAAGGTTGTAACTATATGTATGGAATCAGAAGGCGGCCAGTCATAAGAGCAAATAGAGGACTGACGGCATCCTCATTTTATGTGTATTCATTTAAAATATTTTATATTCTGCCCCTCCCTCATAAAGCCACACTCTGGGCAGCTGGTATCAAATTAAAACAACCCAAAGAACACATTACATATGATCAAGAACCCACAATCAAACTGGACTCAAGCACTCAGACAGCACAAGTTCTAATGTTAACCAGCTGGGAACGGGTTAATCTAGGGAACACCAGTGATATTTGTTTCCACAGAGGAAATCAAAAGAGTCAATTGCCAGAAACTAGAAGCTGGCAGAATGGATGTGGATGCAGCAGCAATGCCAGGAGATTGCAAACATTCTGATCTTATCAGAAAGTGCGTGCCATGTAGGCACTCTGCCTACTTGGTCCCAACTATAAAACAGACCTTTGCCCTATCTATGTTTCCATTTCCCACAGTATGTATTTATTACACATACACACACATACAGGCGCACGACTTTGCAAACTCTTCCTTCCGCATCCAAACCCCTTAGGCAAAATTTTCTTTTGTCAAAATATGTAAGCTCTTACATAAGTGATCCATTAAAAAAAAAAGCAATATGGAAACAAGAAGCAAATTTGGAGCACATTTGGAATCTAACAAACCTTGTAATAACCAGTATTTTTTAAAAAAGAGAATAGATCTCTAAAATAATATAACACAGATCAATCAGCGTTAGCACCTTAAATTGGACCTGGAAATAAACCGGCAACCTGTACAGCTGTTTTAAAATGAGGCGCAAAGCCTAAGCATAGGCAACTGAAAAAAGCTGTATATTGCTTCTCTGTTTACCCTTGCCCACACTTCTCTTCCAGTCCTCTGTTATTTCATCTGTGTTAAAATTTAGCTTGTAAGCTCCTCAGGGCAGGGACCTAACCTTCTGTGCTCTGAGAAGCAACATGCATGACAATAGCGTCATAGTGGTAATATATGAAGCTGCTATGTGATGTTGATAATAACCCAGAGCAGATGTGAGTTCCAGCAGCTCAGGGTGATTCATTTTTCCAATATGCAGAAGGCTCACAATTGTCAGGTTACTGACCTGACAAGAGATAGCCACTGAGACATCCCATCAATACCTCAAGTTAGCCACATTCAAATTCATTTCCTGCAAGCATAAGTTCAGTCTGTGGGGTCTGTGTTTGCAGAGAATGACAAATCACCTCTGGTGGGTAATCCTTTTCTAAGAAATGCATATATGCTTCCTTAAAACAAGCAAGCAGGCCATTGGGCCACCCCCAATCGATAAAAATACATAGCTAACCGAGGCTCTGCCCCCCCAACAAAAGGCCTGGTACCCCAACAAAAATCCTGGTTACGCCTCTGTATTATCCTGCCCCCTTCCTCTACTTTATCATAGTATATCACAGGTTCTATCAATGGTTTGCTACAAATTGCAAGGAAATTATATGGAGAAGATAAGCAAGTCAAATAGGATTCTCAAAAGAGCTTGGAATTCAAATTTAATGCTGCTTTTAAAAAAAGGATTCCAGTTTTCTCAGGCCATACAGCTAGCCAGACAATCTCAGAAGTTAAGTGTGTGTTTGGAATGTCCCAAGTCTTGGCTACGCACATAAAGTGATTTATTGCATGGAAGGGCCTGAACTGTCGATTCCAAACAGTCCTTTATAAAGGAGCAATATTTCTCGTGGATGAAATGTAGTAAGGCAGATAACCAGAAAATTATCTCTTCAAGGGAAAGGTTAAATGCGACTGCGTGGTGGGTCCCAACTTGTGCCATGTTGAACTGCTTACCATATGCATTATCAGATCACTGCAAACCTAACAAAATGTGAGTTTGGGAAAGTGGCACATCAGACAGTCTAGTTTTGCAAAGTGGTGGCTCATGCTGGGAGCTGCTGTGCAGTCAAAAGTTACGCCGCCATTGGGGCATTGGGTTTACTGTACTTTTTATCTGTTTCCTTTTCTTGTGTGTTCATCTGCAGGAGGAACACATCTCATGGTCCTTCCTCTCTGCTCTGTTAGGGCTTTTAGTCTGTAGTGTTAACATGCAACAAAACAACAACACTGCAAACTGGCTTATAAGTATAAAACCAAATTTACTAGAATAATAGCTAGACTAGAGATAGACTTGTAACCATTCAAGCAACAAACATACTAAGGTGCCATGTGCAAAACAAAGCCTGGAGATACTGTAAACATGGAGTGGATAAATGTACAACTGTATCTTAACAAGTTACATGTGCAATAAATGTTATACAGACTAGATAAATGAACCGTTCAACAAGTCTTGAGTTGGAAACACAAAGCTGTATGCATGGATCAATCACAGGAAGGCAAATCAAAGCCACCACCCTGGTGAGAATAACGCAAGTGGGCAAAAGGAGACCTGTTCTCCAGATATATTACAGGTTTTGCTACAAGCTTCATTAGTCCGAAAAACCAGTCATACAAAACGGTTTGCTCAGGCCAACTCAAGACCTATTGAACATCTCATCCAGTTCAATCTTTGAAAAACAGCTTTGAAAAACTTTTTCATATTCTTCAGTGTGCTACTCTTGCCATTGTGGAGGCACGGGGTTGCCGTTCTGTGATTGGACTTACACTACTTGTTGAATGGTCTACTGTATGAGGGCAAGAATCACACCTCTTGCTCCAGCCCTGCCCATCACTGCTATGTGGCCCCTAGGAGGTTGACCATGAGAGACTGCAGGACTAGGGAACAGACCCTATTGAATTCAGCAAAGCTTACTTCTGAGTGAGCTTGGTTTACCTAGGGCTACAAGTCTTGGTAGCTGTACACAGAGGACATTTACATTCACAGAGTCTTGAAAGGGGTGCACAGCTTTCACCCGTTTAGCCCTGCCTTCACTTCCATTTCCTTTCTCTGTTATTTCACCTGCCTTGGATGAGCCCCTTGGGACAGAAAATTGTCTTCATACACCATACACACAGATGAAACGACGTCAATAAGGTCATGTCACAATAGCCCAAAGACCACCTCCTTCCCTCTTGGGTGTTAAGATCAGGAGGACTCCTCTTGGCAGTTCCACAACCTTCAGAAGCTGAAAGGGGGCATTCTCTGTGGGAGCTCGTAGGTTGTGGAATTCCTTCCCAAAAAGGTGCATCTAGCACAGGAGTAGGCAACTTAGGGCCCGGGGGCTGGATGTGGCCCAATTGCCTTCTCAATCTGGCCTGCGGGTGGTCCGGGAATCAGCGTGTTGTTACATGAGTAGAATGTGTGCTTTTATTTAAAATGCATCTCTATTTGTGGGGCATAGTTATTTGTGGGGCATAGGAATTTGTTCGTGTTTTTCCCCAAAATATAGTCTGGCCCACCACATGATCTGAGGGACGGTGGACTGGCCCATGGCTGAAAATGGTTGCTGACCCCTTCTAGCACCCTCACTATACAGCTTTGATGATATGCTAAAGATGTACCTCTTTGCCCTGGCCTTTGATACCCGAGATATGTGTTTTGGGGAATCATCCTATTCCTGTGATGCTTCAACTGCTTTCAATACTGAATTTTAGATTGCTGCAATCTGCCCTGAAGCCTGCTGTTGAACGCCAAGTAATACATTTAGTAATAATAATGTATTTCAATTACAGTGATATGTAGAGATACACATAAAAGAGAACATGGACCTGCGTCCCTGCTAGGTGCTCTTACCTTTGACTAAATTATGAAAAACCATTCACCACTAAAAAGAGGGCTGGAAAACTGTTAAACATGTCAACTTCAGAGTTATGAAGAAACATTACACTGGCATCCTAGAAGGTGATGTAACAGTGGGCGCCTTCTGTGCCAATTTTTAAACACCTGCTGAAAACCTTTCTATTCCACCAGGCCTATGCAGGCAATTAAGACTACATCCCTCACAATGGTGTTTGTTTTTAATTTCTTTTTGTTTTTAACTTCTTAGGGTTTGGTTTTCTGTTTCTATATTGTTGTAAATGGCTGTGATATATTTTTATGATACATTGGCATATAAATATTTTCATAAATAAATCGATAAACTATTTCAGAACCTTGCAATAACCTGCCCACCCCAACCCAGTCCTGATAGCAAAATGCATTATTTCATTGTAACAGTTTCCAGTGAGGTAGACATGTCAGTCTGTTGTAGCAAACATAACAATGAGGCCTTGTTGCTTCATCAGATGCATAAAGTTGTTATCTTCAGTTGGCAGGTACTTGGGTATACAAAGAAGAAAGTAAACAGTGAGATCAAGTGGTAATGAAATGCAAAAAAAAAGCATGTGACAATTATATTAAAGCTTAAAGGCAAGTTACATGAAAGGCACACATCAAGGATTCATTGACCACACTCATCTTCCAACTTGATTTATGCTATAATGTCATCCCCACCCTTCGGCATTCTACATGGACAACTGGGCCAGTCTCTACACATAAGAGTACCCTGGCACAAATCTTACATTCAGCAAGAAGTAGAATACAATGGTACCTCGGTTTAAGAAGAGTCCTGTTTAAGAACGATGCGGTTTATAAACTCCGCAAAACCAGAAATAGTGTCCTGGTTTGAGAACTTTAAAGGTAAAGGTACCCCTGCCCGTACGGGCCAGTCTTGACAGACTCTAGGGTTGTGCGCCCATCTCACTCAAGAGGCCGGGGGCCAGCGCTGTCTGGAGACACTTCTGGGTCACGTGGCCAGCGTGACATCGCTGCTCTGGCGAGCCAGAGCCGCACACAGAAACACCGTTTACCTTCCCGCTAATAAGCGGTCCCTATTTATCTACTTGCACCCGGGGGTGCTTTCGAACTGCTAGGTTGGCAGGCGCTGGGACCCAACAACGGGAGCGCACCCCGCTGCGGGGATTCGAACCGCCGACCTTTCGATTGGCAAGCCCTAGGCGCTGAGGCTTTTACCCACAGCGCCACCCGCGTCCCGTTGAGAACTTTACCTTGGTCTAAAAAGGAATCCCAACAGTAGAAGGGCACCAGCGGTGGTAGGCCTCATTAGGGAAAGCACACCTCGGTTTAAGAACGGTTTCGGTTTAAGAACGGACTTTCAGAACAGATTAAGTTTGTAAACCAAGGCACCACTGTATTTCAACTGCTCAGGGCATTCTGCTGCTGCCCTGAAAAGTTGTTTTTAAACAAAGAGAGACTCCGGCATGAAACTGACTACAAGTTATCAAGAATTTCCATTTGATTATATTTTGCTTTAATAGGGATTGGGGCTTTCTGTCCCGCTATGAATATCAATGATTGCATTATTACTGCTGATGTGAATTATCACTACTCTTATTTGACATACATTTACTCTGACGTGGAATTGTCATAGATAGTACTGTTTGCATTTCATTGCCATTTGATCTCACTGTTTACATTCTTTTCACAACATCATCTAGCCCATGAAAGTTTTTGCCATAATACACTGTAGTACCGTGAGATCTTGTCTCTGTTTTATGCAAATACACGTGACTGAGATTCTTGCAAAATCAAAACAGAAACTGCAGAGATGAGGCCTATAATGGTTCAGTCCTATATAGGTCTACTCAGAAGTGAACCCCATTGAGTTCTTGGGAAATTCCTCCCAATATTTCACTATAAATAACATTAACAAGGAAAACAAAAAACATCAGACGTGATCACTATCAAATGACAATACAGTGGTACCTCGGGTTAAGTACTTAATTCGTTCCAGAGGTCCATTCTTAACCTGAAACTGTTCTTAACCTGAGGTACCACTTTAGCTAATGGGGCCTCCTGCTGCCGCCACGCCGCCGGAGCACGATTTCTGTTCTCATCCTGAAGCAAAGTTCTTAACCCGAGGTACTATTTCTGGGTTAGCGGAGTCTGTAATCTGAAGCGTCTGTAACCTGAAGCGTATGTAACCCGAGGTACCACTGTATGTGTTATTTTTCCATCAAAAATGACTGGCTTGGCATCTATACACACTGCGAGAGATACATGCTGAAGTTTAGGGAACAAATGTAATTTACCACAGTTCATTAAGGAACATTTGAGGAATTTCAATCCTCTCCAACCCACCAGTGCACTAACTCCTAGAGGACACCGCAGTTACCACATGGGAAGATTAAGATTGCATAAATACCATACATTTAAAACACATTACCCCACACAAGAATCCTGGGAACTGCAATTTACCCCTTCACAGACCCACAATATCCAGCACCTTTAATAAACTACAGTTCCCAGGATTCCTGGGGAGTGTGTGCATGCTTTAAATGGATGGTGTGTATGCAGCCTAAGGCATTGGTAAAGTCGTGGGTGTGTGGGTGTGGGTGTTATTTGCCACTATGCAATTACAATGTATCTATAAACATAAAAAACTCTTTAGAAAAATGCAAGCCTCTATATACAATTAAGAGTCATATAAAAGCACCCTTAAGGCACTATGTAAAAAATTGCATTTTTGTTTTGAACTAATATTATATTTTGAATATATATATAGCCCATTTCCCTATATCCCAACTTCTCTTGGAATTTCTGCTCATTTGAATAGTCAATTTCTTCTTTGGTTTTTCCAACAACTTCAACGTTCCCCCAATTCAAATAGGATTTCCCCCACTACCTTTTTCTGTACAGAAAGTTAGGACAACTTTATACCATAGTTAGTTAACACAGAATATTTATCTGACATTATCACTCAAAATGCCTACCAGAGCAGAATGCCCTTCTCAAGTGCAAATTGTGTGTTAAACTGGAAGAAGAAGAAGAAGAAGAAGAAGGAGGAGGAGGAGGAGGAGGAGGAGGAGGAGGAGGGGGAGGAGGTTATCATTTGTACCCCACCCATGTGACTGGGTTGCCCCAGCCACTCTGGGAGGCTGTGTTTTGTTGTTCCTAAAAAAATCCAGTAACAGCTATGCACATTCCAAAGAAGTCACCTTGTTACCTTCTAGGCAGCAAGTACCACTGAAACCAAAAGGGCCAATTATAAACATTATTACCTATGAACCACTTCATGAACTGTTCCGTAATCAGTGCTTTTTTTTCTTTAAAAAATATTTAGGGGTACTCTCATTTTGACTCAAGAAAATCACCATTTTATAGTTCCAATCGGGGAAAATAAATACAGTACATGGAAAAAAGTACAAAGATTCACAAAATGTTTAGGGGTATGCGTACCCCTGTGTCCCCCCAGAAAAAAGCACTGTCCGTAATCAATATGCATAGGAGCCAGTTGCAGAAGGGGCTGAATGTGCAACTTTTTCAAGTTCTTGGTCAAGGGAGTCAGCCCTTTAAAACATGAAAAGAACAACCTTGGGGACCTTCCCCCCCCCACTTTATTATTACATATCCACACAATAAAAGTGCCACTGTTAAGACAAGCGTTAGGGTCAGACTGAGCTGTGGGTCTTGCCCCACCAGCTGCAGATCAATGGGGGGGGGGCAAAACACAAGAGAAAGCTTTAATCCACCTCACAATTCAAACTCTCCAGTTGTAGCTGTGGAGCAAGAGAAGCATTTGTTCCTCTTGCACGTTGACAGTGCTACACAAAGCAATCACGTAGCTGCCACGGAGGCACATTAATATAATGGCATTAGAAAAATGGGGAGGATGCACCCTCTCCTAGATCCTGCATCCTCAGGATCACACCTGGGCACTTAGTGGTTACAAGGGTCAGACCTGGAAGGCCAGGGCTCAAATCCCCACTTGATCATTACTCTGGAATAACTTGAGGTGCTGTGGTTTGCCAGCAGGGCCAGATTTAGGTTTGATGAGGCCCTATGCTACTGAAGGTAATGGGGACCTTTATATGTTCAGCTGTCCTTTGTCAACTACAAATTGCCGCTGTTTTTTGTGTTGAATATATGCTATATCGTAATTTATGGAGCTAATGGGTATCTAAAGTAAGGTTACCAGACGTCCCCATTTCCCGGGGACAGTCCCTGGATTTACAAATCAGTACCCTGACAAAAAAAAGGGATGAGGGTGGCGCTGTGGGTTAAACCCTAGAGCCTAGGACTTGCCGATCAGAAAGTCAGCGGTTTGAATCCCCACGACGTGGTGAGCTCCCGTTGCTCGGTCCCAGCTCCGGCCAACCTAGCAGTTTGAAAGCATGTCAAAGTGCAAGTAGATAAATAGGTACCGCTCTGGTGGGAAGGTAAACGGTGTTTCCGTGTGCTGCTCTGGTTTTCATGGAACTTTGAAGTGTCAGGCATAGCCCTATTGGCTTTAGCCCAAACGTAGCAGAGTTTTCCTGCACAGCGAAGAAGCTAGTTGCGGCAGTAATGACAAGTCAGCTAGACTCAGAATAACTATTTACAGGATTTATTAAAAGAAGAAAATAAAACCAGCAGAGTTTCTGCATACAAAACAAAGCAAAATAAATCCTCTCTTTCTCTCTCTCTCTCAAAACCATACAAAGCACTTCTACTCCTAACAACACCTCACATCAAACTGAGCTAGCAATCCCTAGATAACAGAGTTGAGTGCTGGTCGTTAACGAATCAGAGTAAGCAGTTTCTAGGTCAAGCAGACCTGGGCTTTCTGCCAAGAGTAAATTGACACTGCCTTGAGTTAATTGTCTGAAGCCAGAATCTGCAAGTTTCCCATGAGAATCAATTAACAGAAACTGAAACAGAAACTGAACAGGTTTGCCAAAAGTGGCTTAGTCATGCTGGCCACATGACCTGGAAGCTGTACGCTGGCTCCCTCGGCCAATAAAGCGAGATGAGCACTGCAACCCCAGAGTCGGTCACGACTGGACCTAAAGGTCAGGGGTCCCTTTACCTTTACCTTACCCTGACAAAATCCTATCATTCCTACTGAAGTTGAAAAGTGTCCCCGGATTCATTGGAAAAAAATCTGGTAACCTTAATCTAAAGCCATTTGAACATCACAAAATATGTATTTTATCAAGGTAATTGTTGAAGTGAAATACAATTAAGAAGAAGTATATTAATAGTGAAATAATTATGAAGCTCTTAACTTAAAACGATTGGGGGCCCATTACTTACATCACAGGAGCCTACACAACACGAAACACTGTTGCTGTATGTAGGTTTTATTTTATTTGTTTTTTATCTTATAAAATGTACATCCAGTTTTTTCCCCCCTTTAAATTTTTTGGGGGCCCTCAAGAGAGTGGGGCCCTAAGCTACAGCTTGTTTAACTGCAAATAGTACTAGTAATAATGATAGCCCACATGCGTGCGGTGGGTGAACACCCACACACACCCGCGCGCGCGAGAGAGAGATCGTATTCCGGATGTTTAAACCTTGCCAGATCTCAAGTAGCCGCGTCTAGGGGAAAGGAGGGGAAAAGCCAGGCGGAGAAGCCAGCTCCATTTCCCTGCAGTTGCAGCAGCAGCTCCCCGAGGCGCTGCTGACTCCGCATTTTTCGCTCAGCTCCACGCGCGCACGCGCGCCCCGCTAGCCGGCCGCAGCCGAGACCGCCGGTCGCTTCCTCGCGTCGGCGTGGCGCGCCCAGCAGTGCGGCTCCCGAGAAGCGACCTGGCCCGGGAGCGCGGGGTCCCTTTCCCCTCGCGGCCCCTCTCCACCGCCAAGCCAGGGGACCCGGCGGCGGCCTCGTCCCTCGCTCTCCCGCCTCTCGGGGACCTTTGGAGAATTATGTCCTTCCGCTGGGACGAATAAACGCCTCCGGCTCCGAGGAGGAGCAGGCGCCCAGCGCCAGCAGCAGCCGCCGGACCCTTTTGCCGCCCCGTCCATCCTGCAGCCCCCGACATGTCCCCCGCCGCCCCGGACTTGCTTCCACTCACCCGCCTTCCCGCCGCGCCCCTTCCCTCCGGCGAGCTGTTCCTGGGGTTGCGCGGCGAGCTCGGGATGCGGCGCCGCTGCTAGCGCATCCTTCTCTGGCCGCCTTCCTGCTGCTTCTCGGCCGCTTCCTCCGCTGCGAGGAGGGGCGAGGCGAGAGGAGAGAAGGCGAAAGGAAGGCGGCAGGCAGCCGGCAAAGCGGCCGATACGCAGCTCCCTCTAGGGTTGCATCCTGGTAGCCGCGAGATATAATATGTACTGTACAGTATTATTAAAAGAGAGAGAGAGAGAGAGGTAGAAAGGTCCGGAAAGAGTTTATTCCCACCCACCCCCTCCGCCAGATTTCCTGCAAAACCACCTCTGCGAAGGTTGATGTGACATATTTGTTATAGGTGCGTCAGATGTTACTCAACGAGAGTTGCAATGTGATCTGACACAGGATTCCAACATTTGGTACTTGACATCCTCATCCTCATCATGCTGTTTAGCATTCATTCATTCATTTCATGTATAGTCCACTTTTCCTTCAAAAAGGAATGCGGGTGGCGTTGTGGGTTAAACCACAGAACCTATGACTTGCCAATCAGAAGGTCTGGTTTGAATCCCTGTGACGGGGTGAGCTCCCATTGATCGGGCCCTGCTCCTGCCAACCTAGCAGTTTGAAAGCACGTCAAAATGCAAGTAGATAAATAGGTACCGCTCTGGCGGGAAGGTAAACGGCGTTTCCGTGCGCTGCTCTGGTTCGCCAGAAGTGGCTTAGTCATGCTGGCCACATGACCTGGAAGCTGTATGCCGGCTCCCTCGGCCAATAAAGCGAGATGAGTGCCACAACCCCAGAGTCGGCCATGACTGGACCTAATGGTCAGGGGTCCCTTTACCTTTCCTTCAAAGAGCTGAAGCTTGCACACGTGAGTCTCCCCCTCCTCACAACAAGCTTGTGAGGTAGGTTAGGCTAAGAGGGAGTGACTGGTCCAAGGTCACCCAGTGAGCTAAATGGATGCCCTGTGATTTGGACCCTATGCACACTCACCACCTGAAACCCCTAAAACAGCAATTTAACATGAATTTTACTACCTAATGAGACCACTGACCGATAAAACGAAAGCAATAATCAATGTACAGTGGTACCTCGGGTTACATACGCTTCAGGTTACAGACTCCGCTAACCCAGAAATATTACCTTGGGTTAAGAACTTTGCTTCAGGATATGAACAGAAATCGTGTTCTGGTGGCGCAGCGGCAGCAGGAGGCCCCATTAGCTAAAGTGGTGCTTCAGGTTAAGAACAGTTTCAGGTTAAGAACGGACCTCCAGAACGAATTAAGTACGTAACCAGAGGTACCACTGCACTGTACCATAAAATAAAACAGTATTGTAGATCAGGCATGTTCAACTTCAAGTAGGCTGCTTCCCCCGAGGGGGCAGTGATGGGGGCAGGGTGGGCGGGTGCACAGTTCTCTTTCCTCCCCCCCCCCCCAAGCCAGACCTTTCTCTCCACTCCCCCCCCCCCAAAGCAGCTCTCTCTCTCCTCAAACCAGCTAGGCTGTGGAGCTCTTCTCAGAACACTGCGATTACAATGGGGAACGCAAATTAGCAGCACAACAGTAAAAATGGAAGCTCAGGACACAAAACAGAGCATGTTCGACGTCCGAGGCAAAGTTCAGAAACCGGAACACCTACTTGCGGGTTTGCAGCGTTTAAATTCCATGTTGTTTGTGAGCTAAGCTGTTCAAAAACTGAGGTACCACTGTATAGGTGAATCTAAAAAGCCCGGGACACAAATTTTCACAGCCCTCTAGCAGCTATGATGGCTAATTTAACAGTAGTAATGTATTTAGTATAGCATTAACTCTGGAAGTGTATACTCAGTTCTGACCAAACTAAGCCTCCTAGAGCAAAATATACAGGTTAAAAAGAACTGCCATTTTTCATCTGCAGGATGTAAGCAGAAGGTCCTGGGTTCAATCCCTGACATTTCCTAGTAGGTTTGGGAGACACTCCTCTCTGAAATTCTGGAGAACTGCTGTCAGTCAGTGTAGACAATACTGATCCAGGTGGACCAATAGTCTGACTTGTTATAGGGCAGTTTTCTATGTTCTAATGCACGTTTTCCAGAAAACACAATTATAAATTATTCCTGTCCTAGTTGAAAGTGTGAGTCGTGTTACTGTTTTGCATAGGAGACAAAATATTTTGTACCCAGCACTGTTTGGTCTTGGCTACAAAATGAAATTCTGTTTTAACCATGTTTGAATGCTGGAAATGGATCGAAGCACATTGACCTTTGCAAAACACGCACACGCTCAGCATAATTTAACATGCATAGCATCTGTACTCGCAGTTAGCGCGAGCCACTGCCAGCAAGAACAGACACTATTAGGCTAGATGGACAAATAGCCTCATCTGGTATAAGGCAGGTTCCTCTGTTTCAATTGAACCACCTTTCCCTGATTGTAGCATTGTTCAAATGTTACTGGTTTGCTCTGAGAGTTATAACTTGGGCCCAGTGCCCTGAGACTTTTTACAGATAATAAAAATGTTTGGAGCTGTAGACCTGCACAGATATCCCCAAAGAGCTCTTATTCCATTCCTGGCCATCTTTTAATCTGTTAATTTGTTGTTGTTAACTGAGCCAGGAGAGCAAAAGGTGAACTCTGGATTGCAAAACCACTGGGTGATCTCTCTTGTGGCTCCGCCCCTTCCAAGAATTCTAGAATCCTCAGAAGATTCTGAGCAGTTGGCTTTTCAATTTGAAGCTCTGATTCCAATCTGTTGAGACGAGCAGCCACCTTTGGGTGCCAGAGCAGAGTTAGCCTGCAGAAGACCAAAAACCGATGGATACTCTCACAGCTTCCTCTGTTTCCAGCAGGCCCTGGGTGCTCCAGTTCTTCAGAAACCTCTTTGGGAGCGGCAGGCATGTCACACAAGAGGGGCAGAGACCCAAGGCAAAAGACGAAGATAATGCCAAGAGTGAACTCCTGGACTCTCCTCTGCCCGAAAATGGGCTTGAAGCAACCTTGCCAGGCCAAGAGCCTGATGCCACCAAGACTTCTCCCAGTGAGATCTGTGGGGGGTTGATGGGCAGCTGCCCTGAAGAGCTATCGTTGCTGAAGGAATTAAGTCTGGGAGACACTACCCCTACAAATGAGAACAAACTGCCCGCTTCATTTCACTCGGCTAGGATGGAGATGGGAGACTCAGATGGCTTTGTTAACCCCATGATAAGTGGCTTGGCCAAGGATCCATGTGAGAAAGTTCCTGTCACGGGAGAGAAGGAAGAAGAATCTGATGACAGGGAGACGGTGGGAAAGTGAGTGTCACCAACGTTGAGGCCAAGTCTCAGCACACAGAACAGTGTTTAAAACTTTCAGGGTGGTATTCAGCTAAGTTTTTCTCGGAGTAGACCCATTGAAATTAATGAACATGACTAAAATCCTCTTCGAGTAAAACTCAGTTATTTCTAATAGGATTTAACATCCGTTCAGATTGCTTCCCATACAGGAATGTGTGAAAATATATGGGCAAATATTGCAAAGCCCTTCACAAAAACCACTTGTGTTAATTGGCTTCTGGCTGTATTACATGGGTACTAATTAGGAATGGAATTGCTCATTGACTGTTCCGGCTGTTCTTGGCTTCAAAAGGCTGAACACTTAATTTTGTGCTAAACTTTCCATGAGGTTGATTATCACACACTGAGCTGAGATACGTGGGGCTTTGCCTTGCTAACTGAAGTTCACTGTATGAGATGTTAACCATAAAAATGCACGTGGAAGGAAGGGTTACTACAGTTGGCAGCCAACCAGAATTTCACAAGCTTGACTTGTTATCATTTAGACTGCCTGCCAACAGCAGAGGATGCAAAGTCAGAAAAAAATGCAGCAGAACTTGATTTAGCACATCTGTGTGTCTGCAGGCACAATAATATGAATGCATGTGCACTCTGTTGTTAGATGGAGATCTGCTTTTGCTGCCTTGCAGATGAACTCAATACTCTTCCCCTCAGCTGAGCGATTGTCTGCTACCTTCTTCCAGGTTGCTCAAATCATATGGAGACAGGCTGAAAGTGAGGCCTTTGGACAGAAAAAGGAACATCTCTGTTACAAAAAACCAAACCGCTTTGCACATGCTCCACCTCCAACACATTTTACTCTGAAGTTGTTTTTCGAGGGGAAAGCCCTTTTATCATCTTAAGAGGAAAATGGAGATCTGGACATGCTCAGAAGCGCTTGGCTGGAGGTGTCTGGATTTTTGAGAACAACATTTGCAATCCTAGAGTTGCACTTAAAACCTCCCATCTGTGTATAATGAATAATAATTAACAGTTAATAATTCAATTTTAAGTAGAGGTATTTGCATAAGCAGTGCTGCCATGAATAATTCTTAATGTAAGATTTCCATGTGAAGAGGTTTCCATAATCTCTTATTACGAACCACAGATTATCATGGAGACTAACTACTTGGGTCTTTTAGATACAGACTGAAGGCTTTGTTCATGCAGTCAACTAAAGGGCTTGACTTAGAGACAGGCCTCATCCCAGGAAATTCTCTCTTAAAATTTTAATCCCCTCAACATCATTGCTTTTATTCACTACAGTAAATCCACCTGTCTGTGGCAATGTAGCAATTATCATTGCTGATAAAGATGTGGCGTTTGGGTGTAGATATTAGGGTGGGAAGAAAAAAAATGATGAATGAAGCACTAATGTGGATGTCCCCTTCTTCTATGCAATAATTGTGTGTTTGACTTTAGGGATGAATTTCCCCAGGTCCTATGTGCAGATGATGGAGCTGCCATGTCTGCTGGATCCATGACTGATGTTAAAGGCTGTAGCGCTGAAGAGGAAAGAGAGCATCTACTGAAAGGTGAGGGCTGGAAGAAGATTCCCACTCACCCATATGGCAGCTGCTGTCCAACAGCACCTTTACCCCACCCCCCAAGCTGTCATGACTTGATTGTTTTCATACTATTCAATACCAGATGTCTGAGGTTTGAGACATGTATTTCAAGCAAGCAGGAGGCAAACCTTACAATCAGGAACACCCAGTATTATGTCAGATGGCCCATTAAAGATGGGTAAGAACTACAGCTGCAGTTCTTATTAGGTGATTCCATTGAATTATATTGCGCAGAGGCTGTATTCACACCAGTAGATGCTGGTCCAGTGGGTCAAACATTGCAGGTGTCCAGATAGCTCTGAGTGAGAAGATTTCACTGACAAAGGTTGAGAGCAGGCTGAAGCCTTTTATGCAGGCATAGGCAATCTTGGCCCTCCAGATGTTTTGGGACTACGACTCCCATGAACCCTAGCTAACAGGACCAGTGGTCAGGGATGATGGGAAGTGTAGTCCCAAAATATCTGGCGGGCTGAGTTTGCATATGCCTGGTTTTATGTTTCCAGACTACCTCCTCCAGGCTCTCCTCACTTGTGGGGAAATTCAATCAATCATTCTATATGTAAGCCGCCTTTCCTAAGTTAAAACAATGCCCAAGGTGGCTTACGACATATCAAAAGTTAAATAACTACAAGCATAACAGAACCCCACCCCAGTGTAATGTATCTTATCTTACACCACTGATCTGGAGAGGTACTATGGGAGGCATTTGTTTTCTCAGACTCAGGGGAAGGTGGCTGTGAGGATTTGGGCCCTGACCCTACAGGCTTTAGTAGACTAAGAGATTCTTCTGGAGACTCCTGTCTCTCACAGCCTCAAGCATAGTGGTCTCCTGATCTGCAGCAGCCAGTTCAGAGCCCTGCTTCTTGACCCGATTCTTTAGCTGGTGCCTGTGCAGCCTCAAGCTCTGTGGCTGAATTGCTGCTGGATTTAGAGGGCATTCTTGTACAACCCACCCTGGTTATATGGAGAGACTTCATGAGTTAGTGACGTGGCTTTTCTTTTAAATAGAAGATGTACAAGAAGGGGAACCTCCAAAAGCAGACCTCTCTCCATGGAACAGACTCCTCAATATGTACAAGCAGCGCCGGTGGCTTCCTGCTTCTAAAGGGGTAAATATGCGACAGGGAGTTGTTTTGGGGTTTTTTCCCTCCCTCTCTGCAAGTGGCATTTTTATATCGTAAGCAAGGATAAATATGTGATTTCCATCAGAAGAGTGAAGGTAACAAAATTGCATTGTGAGCTGGCCTCTAGAATCCCCTCTAGAATGCAATGTGAATTTGCTTTGCTTAAAAATCAAAAGATAGGTGGGATTTGAGAGTATCTATGCTAGCTGCCAGTGCCACATATTTATTTTTATTATTTGTTTAAATATAACACCCCACCTTTTCATCTATCAGCCCACAAGCTAGCTCACAATAGCTATTATCATCCAGTGAAAATGTTAAGAATGAAAAAGGAACAACACAGCAGTAGGAATCAGTAGATCTAGTAGCAATCAAGACAATAATCAGCAAAATGGCAAGCAACAATACTTGACTTGCAAATGGAAACTATCAAGGAGTCTTGATATTGCAAGTGGTAGCTCCTCCATCAAGAAACTGTGTCCAGACAGGGACAGTTGTCATGCCTGTGATCTTGTGGTGCTCAATAAATGTTAAATTATAACAGCAGACGTCTTAGAGATATTTAAGAAATCCTTGAAATAGGGTATTGGAAAATAATTCAGGGCCAGCAGTCATAGCCCTTCAGCAATAGCCCACTTCATCAGCTGCATTAAGTGCTATTATTTGTTGGCAGATATATACCCGGGTGTGGGGGGATGACAACCGATTAACAGTGGAATAAAAGACCATGAAATGCAAGAGATGTACAGCATGTGACATTTCTATGCAGAGCTCAAATGTATGGATGTAATCCCAGCGACCTCATTTTAGCAGTGCTAATTTAACACCCATATTGGAAGGGAGACCTTGATTCAGACTGAGTCCTAAACAAATGCAATCAAATACACTGATTAGCTCCGCATTAATTTAAATTCTAGTTTCACACTGGAGACTCATTTTAAAGTTGTTGTTGTTGACATATCAGCAGCCGAGTGTCCTAAAAACTAAGATAGAGACCTAACATCAGCATCTGACTTCCTTGGGTAGCTGCGTGCTAAAGTCTGTCTTCCTTGGGCCCCCTCAAGAGCATTGCTCTGGTAACTGCAATTTGGTTGCCATCAGTGGCGGGTTTAGGAGCACAACTGGTTTGCCCACACTGGGCACTGAACTGAGAGGGCACTGGAGGCGGCACCACAACCATGACTTAGAACAGAAGGTGAGAGGCAATGAGGTGCATGTGCCAAATTTTGGTGTTGCACTGGGCGGCACTGAAATTTGAAAGCCCAAAGTCTGCCACTGGTGACATCCCTTATATTACTTTTCCCACAATGCCCTGGACATGTTTCAGTCCAAGCAAGCAAAAATCAAGAGTGGAAACTATTTCTCATTGCTACCATCACCATGCTTGGAAAATCTGTTCTGTCAGTTTCTGCCTGTGAGTCAGCTGTTACATGCCAGCATCACATGACAATAAACCTAAACAGCACTTTTAAGCATTCAAATAGCTTTGTATACATTATCTCAGTTAGCTTACAATAACGCTGAAAAGTAGGGCAACCTTTATGCCCTCATATTGTGGGTGTGGAGGGCAAGATCTGAAAGACAGTAGCATGATTAAGGCCACCTCAGAGCTGAGGTGAAGACGGGGGATTTCCCAACTGCCTGTTTTCTTAACCACTGTACCAACACAATGCCTCTGCCTATAAAAACAGCAAGTAGCTCCAGCCAAAGCAATGGCTTTTGCACATGTTTCTCTTTCAATCCTTACCACACAGATAAGCAAGCGCTTGTGCAAAGGGCTTTATCATGCCTATTTTTAGTAACATGTTTTGCAGCCACATGGAAATGGCTTCATAAGCATCTTTTTGCACCATATACATTGCCCTCAACACCGTTAGTGCCTAATGATTGGGAGTGCTTACATAGCTGGGTATTGCAGCAGAATTACAGTAGGTAGTAGTCAGTTACCATAATTAGTCATAATTTTAACTATTCTGTTGCTTGGCGCATTGGCTTTCCAACCAGAGGGAAAGGGGAAGTTTCATATAACAGCCCACAAGACTTAGCACAAGCCTAACCAGGTCTACTCAGAGGAACTGGGCATGGAGGAAAGGGTTAATTTCCTTCATGGGCACAAATCACCTTGTGTATGAGATAAGCAAGCAGGTGCAAGGTCAGCAAAGCTGGTTGTTATGGCTGTGACCCAGTGCTGTCTATATAAGTGAGCAAGGCACGTCAGCTCATTAGTCAGTCAGTGAGCCTTTCTGTGAGTTGGAGTCTGTGTTATGTCTTAAAGCTGGAGCAACAGAGATACTTTGTCCTTATCTGTATCTGTATCTGTTTCTGTATCTGTACAGTGGTACCTCAGGTTAAGAACTTACCATAATTTGTTCTGGAGGTCTGTTCTTAACCTGAAACTGTTCTTAACCTGAAGCACCACTTTAGCTAATAGGGCCTCCTGCTGCAGTTACGTCACCACTGCGCGGTTTCTGTTCTCATCCTGAAGCAAAGTTCACTGTATCTGTATCTCTGTATCGCCGCCAAGGACTGTGTTACTGAAGTCTAATCTTCTACAGCAGTAAACTATTTTTGCATCTTAACATGGCCCTGTGGGGTGAATGGAACTGAGGACAACTTCCAGTACATGGGTATCTCGCCTCAGATTCCCACCACAAACCTGGCCTTCTGGTAGTGAAGTTGTTGAAACTTACTGGAAGTGGGAGGGGCAAGGTGAAGGGGGGGGCTGTGTTATGCCAGCACATTGGTGGAGCCAATCTGGTACTCCCACCAGTGCACCCACACAGGGGGTCTGTCTGCTCTTTTTATCCTGTTTTATATTTTCCGGCTGTTTACTTCCCCCTCCCCTTCTGGGTTGAACACATGTAGGATATATTGGTGGCCATTCTTCTGGCAGAGCAGTGGCACATCTTCTTCCTTAGCATACAGTGGTACCTTAGGTTACAGATACTTCAGGTTACAGACGCTTCAGGTTACAGACTCCGCTAACCCAGAAATAGTACCTTGGGTTAAGTACTTTGCTTTAAGATAAGAACAGAAATCGTGCGGCAGCGGGAGGCCCCATTAGCTAAAGTGGTACCTCAGGTTAAGAACAGTTTCAGGTTGAGAACGGACCTCCAGGTTAAGTTCTTAACCTGAGGTACCATTGTAATAGGTGCATAGGGTTGCTGTGTTAGGCTGCAATCCTAAACATACATACTAAACACAGTGGTCTTCCGCAGAAATGTGCAGAACAGTCCTAAGCATGTTTATTCAGAAATAATTCTCACCAATTTCGATGGAGCTTCTTCCCACAAGAAGGATTTCCTTCTTATGCAGGCATGTCTTTCTGTCAGATGCTTGTTTCTTTCCGTTTTAATCTTGTAAGTTTTTGGTCATTTCATTTTTGCAACAGTCCATGACTAATATCAATAAAATTGAACTGCACTCATGCAGTCCCAATAGAATCAGATTTCAAACGTCCATAATTGTTCAAAATCAAAATTACATTCTTGGTCCACTTGTGAAATAATATAACACAGGTATTTATGCAATTTCAGAAACCTTTCTATAATTGGATATTAAAACTAAATTCCATTTTATCTTGCCACATCTTCTGAATATGTTTTTTTTAAAATATATACATATATGCACCATCTTCAGGATATTCCAGTACAACCAGTTGTTGAAGATGATCTAATGGTATATGGAATTGCAACACCCAGACCTCATGTCACCCTATCAAATTCCTCTGCAGTTTGCAGTGCTTGTGGGTAAGTTTTTTGTGGTGCTCTTCACCCCCCAAATTCTGAAACATTGAGTAGATGGTCCCCAAATACCAAAATTTGTGCAATGTGATGTTGAAATGTAGAATGTAACAAATGAGAATGAGCAACAAAAGATTGTGGGGTGCCTCTGGCCCCTAAGCAGAGGTTCCAGCTAGGACAATGATGAACCACCAGATTTGTATTCTAAAGAGGGTTCTTCAGCTCTTCACTAAGCCAACTGGAGTTGATAAATGAAAATGAATTGTCAGGTGGAGTGCTGGGAACAACTTTGGATAGTACCACATGTGACCACTAGATGTCACTGTCCAATTTAGAACAAATTTACCGGGCTAAAGTGTGTACTGTATCCAATAGTGGCTGTAAAGGCATTAAAATGCATTACAGTACTTGGATTAAAAGAAAACATCCTGGTTTAAGGGGCAATAATTTGGAATGGAGAATTTATAGTGAGTCACCCTGATACAGAGTCTTTAATTTACGGAGTATTTAAAAATACTTTCTCTTTCTTAATCTGCTGTAAGGATTATAATTAGATATATACGATTGTACATTTTAAATCTGCAATTTGTTGGTGTTGAATATATAAGTGTAAATGTGTATGAACATGAAAGAAATCTTAGTAAAAACCAACCGTGTTGGTGGCAAATCTTTTTGACAAATATGCCATAGGTGAAGTCCAAAGTCTTAGAGAGTGCCACCCTAGTATGTACACATTCCATATTCATCATCCTGTGCCTTTGTGTGAGTCTGCTGAGCTGGGGAACAGGGAGCAGTTGGCTGTGTAGCAGGGGGCGGGGAGGAAAAATGTGGCTCATAATTAATATTATGAGCCTCTCTTATTTGTGCTGCCTATAACACTTGTGCCAAAGGCTGGCTATCCATGATATATTATAGAACTACAGAAAAAGTGAAGGACTTAATAGGACATCCTCAGGCCTTCCTAAATTTATTTTCTTACACAGAATATGCACAGTTATTGATGAGGATCCAGTTGACCTATTCAAAAGCACTGCTGTGGGAATTCAGCTCCCCCCCCCCCCCAATAATATAAATTAAAACTATCCCACGTGTATTGAAATTAAAGGCATTACCACTCTCCTCTTACCCATAGCAATGACTTAAAGGTAAAGGTACCCCTGCCCGTACGGGCCAGTCTTGACAGACTCTGGGGTTGTGCGCCCGTCTCACTCAAGAGGCCGGGGGCCAGCGCTGTCCGGAGACACTTCCGGGTCATGTGGCCAGCGTGACAAAGCTGCATCTGGCGAGCCAGCGCAGCACATGGAATGCCGTTTACCTTCCCGCTGGTAAGCGGTCCCTATTTATCTACTTGCACCCGGGGGTGCTTTCAAACTGCTAGGTTGGCAGGCGCTGGGACAGAGCAGCGGGAGCGCACCCCGCAGCGGGGATTCGAACCGCCGACCTTTCGATCGGCAAGCCCTAGGCGCTGAGGCTTTTACCCACAGCGCCACCCGCGTTCCTTATATAGCAATGACTTACCATTTTGTAAATCTTTAAAAACTATTTCCTTTTAAGTATAACATTGATCTACACCAACAGTAGAATTCATATATGCTCTGTTTCTGTTAAAAAGCAAACAGATGATCCTCTCACAAACTTGGGGTCCACCTGTTGTGCAATTAAAAAAATACGGTTGGATCACTGTGATCGTTGGATAAATAGTGGTACAGAAATTTAAGAACAGGAACAACAACTGATCACTGATCACCCGGATAAACTTTAATCTGCCTTTAATTGGCCTCTAGAAGTGCTACAGATGTGATGAACAGATGATTACCTTGAACTCTCATTACATCTCTGTTTTAATGAGCATTGAAGTACCTACTGATAAGGTACTGTGCTGGATCCTTTTGAGGGCAATTCATAATAGTATAAGAGTTGTCCTTTAGAGAGCAGTGCAGTAAATTAATTTGAAAGCTGCACATGAAGTTTAATCTGTTATAAACTTCTTGTTGTTTTTAAAATAAAGCCAGTGATAGTTGGAGCCCTGAGACTGACTTTTGCTTGGTATACTTTGTAGAAGCTATTTTATTTATAGCATTCAGATTTTAGAGAAAGGAATGAGAATGGCTATTCAGATTCGGACATTGACCCAAGCTATGACCTTAGGGCAGTCACATTTGTTTATTTAAATAAGAGCATTTATAAACAACTTAATATTTTTTTAAAAATCCCTGAGTGGTGTACAACATAAAAACAATAAACAATATCATGAAAACAAAAATACAACACAAACCCAATAAAACAGATATACAAAATGTGTAAAAGCAGGAATTTTGGAGATTCTACAAATAGAAACAGGATCCAATCTTAAGGGTCCAGGAAAACCTAGGCAGGAAGATGTCTTTATGAGACATTTAAAGCAACTGATGGTTGCAATATCAATTTTGGGGTCACTGCCATTGGCTATTCTGTAGCTTGTAGAATTTCCCCAGCTCTCTCTACTTAAGGCCTAACTGGTAAAATGAGAACAGTCAAGATTTTACTAGGTTCCATCAGTGCTAGCAATGCTTCTAATCTAACTTTGTCTCTCCCTGCTCCAATGCAATCTAGGCTTCCTGAGAATGAAGATGGAGAAGGGGCTGGTGACTGTGAGACAGCACTCAGAGGTCCAGGAAGAAATGATGCTGGAAGTCTGGAGCAGCCTAAGGTGTTGTAGATGCTAATACAGTCTGGGAGGGAATGGAGGCTCATAGCACTTTCCAACATTTCTAACTTTTTGTCTTTAAAGTGCTATAGGATTGTCTTTTTTGCTGAACCAGCAAAAGAGAGGGCTCCCCTCTTCTAGTTCTCTAGTGAGAATGACAGGATCATGGTACTCATAGGCGAACCAGGAATCACCTCCATTTCCCTCCTGACAGGGGCTCTGAGCTTTTAACTGCTACATGATGGGCAGAAATTCAACAGCTGCGGCTTCTGAGCACTACTTCATTGCCATGCCATCAAGGATGGCACCTGTTGAATTTCTGCATGCGATACAGCTGTTGCAGACAAATAACCTTTATTGGGGAGGGGGAAAGTCCACAACCCCAACCTCATCAACTGTAACTGTGAATGTAGACAACAACTTTACTTGCAGATGGTAAATTGAATCCCTGAAAGGGTCATGCCTTGATCTTCATGGATGCTGAATTCACTGGGGTTTTCTTTCAATCAGCAGTCAGGACAATGGACTGAGCTCCTTGAGTTTTTTCTTGGCTATTAATTAATGGAGCATCATCTTACATGTCTGCATTAGCAGGGAGAAGAGGGTAGGGGAAGATAAAGGACCAGTGTGGAGCAGTGGCTAGCGTGTAAAAAACCCAAGTTTAAATTACTGCTAGGCTATAAAACTGTCTGGGTGAACATGGACTGGCATTAGCACATGGCATCCTCAGGCATCTGGCCAGTTACTGATGCCCACCCTCTTTTTGTCTGGTGCTCTGATCAACACCAGGTGGCTGGGATTGAGAGCCACTATTTAAATTTCCCACAATGCCCCACAACAATTGGGTATATTTTGGAAATCAAAATGGCAGCTTCCAACCGCACAGCACTGATTGAAGCTGTTACTGCTATCCACCATGGCTGTTGTTTCCAGAGCTTACCAACATTGAAGGAGACCTACCACTGACAGAGGAAGGGACCACCAAGGAGCCCTTTACCAAGGGGTCTTTCAAGCTTAGAGTTGGCTCTGCTTTTGATAAGTATTCTCAAATATTCTTCAGGATGACTGTGAGCTCACAACACCACTTTGAAGGAGAAAGCAGGATTCAAATGTAGGATATCAGTGACAATGGAACTTCAGAGTGATCACTGGTATGCCTTTGTAACATTTTTCTTTCTTTCCACCCTTGTTAGAATGTGCACTGAGGAAACACTGTCGGAGTCGCTTTGAGTCTGCCAACTTCACCCTTCTCCACTTTGCTTGCTGGGAGGAAGAAGGTCTACTAAGGATTGTTATTTGTAACCCACCAGGACTGTTTAAAATTTCTTTCTTTCTTTCTTTCTTTCTTTCTTTCTTTCTTTCTTTCTTTCTTTCTTTCTTGTATAGCTGTTGCCCACTTTCCCCTGTGCTCCCCTTACAAATCCACTGGATGTGTTCGTAGTATATATTTCAGGTTGATGAACTGCTCTTCCACCTCCTCATTAAAGTTTTCCTGTGAATTCATATCTTTTTTGTGTGCTTTTAATGTCACACATGACAAAGCAAGACATCTCTTGAGGCTTCATGAAACACAGAAGGCTCATTCAGACTTCTGCTTGTCTCGCCACTTTCCCCTTGGAAAACCCAATACTAACTGCTGAATCAGAACAAATGTCAATCGGGTTGTCCGTGGACTGATGTTTACTCTGATACAGTGTTAAAGAGCTGGTTTTCCCAGGGAAATCAGTGGGGCAAACAGAAAACCACTTGGATCTGTGCTTTCTAGGCACAGGACAAGCTGAAGGGTGAACTATGTATGGGAAATCAACATAGATATTGACCTCAATATCCAACAAAATCTGAGTTTTTAGACCTATGCATTCTCTTGCTCACTGTTTCTTCGAGGTGTAAAACATCAAATGCCATAAGCCGTTGTTGACTATCAGTGATAGATACTGACAAACATAAAGCATTCAAATAAATGATTGGAAACAAATATTAAGATCAAATATTGGAATATATAAAATACTGATGCTAAGCTGAATATCTACCAAATATTTGGCACTCACATGTGCAGAGAAAAACTTTTGAGGATCATTAGGGAAAGGGCAAATTCTCTTCAGCTCCACTTATTCCATCATTTCTAGTATTTTAACTTTTTGGGTCAGGCAACTGAGGTCTTGTACTTCAATGTACTCTGGGTCCCTCCAGACCTTTTCATTATGCATTCATGATGATTCCTGCTCATGAGGATATCAAGGTGGTCATACACAATCCCAAATTCAATACTGTTTGTGTGTGCAAAAATGTTGGATGGTCACACGCATATCCCATAACTTCCTGGTGAAATCCCGTAATTATATATACCACAAATGTTCTGGTTTATCTTTTTCCCATTTTTGTTTGACGATAGCCCCTCCAGACAGCAATAACGTGGCAGCATTAGAGATGCAACATGGAACAAACTAAGAACAAATTCACCATAAATGCACTATTATTGAGTCAAGAACAGATTGCAGAAAAAACAAAAAAACACTAGTCTGGAGGGGCTTTCTATTATTCAACTCTTGATTGGCAGCTACACTCCAGAGTCACAGAAAGAGATCTTTCCTAGTTCTAAAACCTGAAAACCTTTGTTCCTGCCTCTGTTTCAGAGTGTGGATTTGGACTAGGAAATGGATCTTGCTGCTCTCTTTATACCTTCAGCCTCTTGTAAGAGGTGAACTGTAGGCTAGCCCTTGGCATTTTTAACCACAGACTGTGAGAATTGAGCCGGAATAGTTCTGGCAGCCCAAGGCCTCTGCTAATCTGGGAATTCTATGAGAGGAAACCCACACCCTGCAAACCTGCCAGACGACAAAGCCTTCTTCATACATGTTGACTCCCAGGGGATTGCAAAATAGAGCAGTTACTATTTTTGTACAGGTTTTATTGATTACTTTTCAGGATCTGCAGTTGCTTTGCCCTTAGCTTTGCAGCGTAAGTATGGCTGGCACCCAGAATACGGCTAATGTGTCTATTTCACAAAAGCACATAGTTTGTGGGCTAATCATCTTAGGTGCCATCACTTGTCTCCAAGATATATGCAAAAGCATCTGACTACTGCTGCTACCTATTTTGATTATTGTGTCTCAGAAGACTCTCCTCAATATTGTACATGGTTTCTTTAGACACCAGGCTCAATAATAAGAATTTAAGGAATTATGGAATATTCTTTTCTATATTTGTTATATATGGGGTGTATGGGGTGTTAGGAGAGGTAAGGTAAAGATAAAGGACCCCTAGATGGTTAAGTCCAGTCAAATTTGACTATGGGGTGCTGTGCTCATCTCCCCTTTCAGGCTGAGGGAGCTGGTGTTTGTCCGCAGACAAGTTTACGGATCATGACTAAACTGAGTAGTACCTCTGCTGAGGGACCTGTTGTGCTCCTTCTTGTGTAGTTTGTCTACCTTTGGTCTCCACCATATGTGATGAGCGCAAAGGCACTTTTTCCTCTCTCGCCATTGGGCCCACTCACTTAGAGAATTTGCCCCCACCTCACTGAAGAACCCTTAACCCGAAGGTTTCTTTTCCTTTCCTCTTAAAATTCTAACCCAGAGTATCCTGCAGGGGACCTTTGTGAGGGGATATTTAGTAAGTTGGAGTCTCAGACAGGTTTTCGTTAAATAAACAATAAAGATTTATTTAAGGCAAGATAGCATGTAACACAAATGGATTAAACTTAGGTTACTTCAGGCATACAGTACAATTACACTTTAATTCTTCCTCAGTTGTTTTTGCGTTATAGGTTTGGTACCTTTATACGGTGATACTTTCTTTCAGTTATCCTCTCCCTTTAACAATCCTGCTCCTGAGGTACCTTAAGCAATAGACCCAAGGGCTCTCCACACCCCCTCCCTTCACTGGGTTTGGGAGTTTCTTCTTTTCCTTAGAAGAATCTCCCCCTCCAGACTAGATTTGAGTTCCAAGTAGGCTGTTCCTTTCCAGCTCCTACTTCTCCTGGCTCAACCTCTGCCTCCCAGTAAAATTCCGGTCTATTCCTCCTACAGGACACCACACGCCGTCCTTCACAGTACACTCAGAATGGAAGTTGTTTTTCCCCAGAACCAACTCTCGAATTCACTCTTTCTACCTCAACCTGTCTCCCTACCTATCTCTCGACCTCTCCAACCTCTATTCCAACCCACTCACCCAGCCTTACTCTACCTAACCATCTCTCAAATCCTCTCCTTTTAAACTCTCCCTCCTGGAACAATGGCCAGTCGGAGGCTGCTGTTCATTAACCATTTGCTGGCAGGGAAAAACAAAACGAAACACTTTTTGATCCAACCGGTCCAGCAAAACCAACTTTTTCATCACACCCTGCACTCAGCTCTCTGCTGTGCCTCCTAGAAGCCATCAGTATGCAACAGCAGCCACACCCTGGGAACAGTTTCGACTGGCCAGCTAAACCTGGTGAGGGTAGCGGATGAGTCTCAAACAGTTAGGGACTTCCCCTACATGCAAAGACAGGCTCTGGCAGATGGTGCAGATGAGACCAATAATGGGTCTAACATAGGGTTGCCATATGTCCAGAATTTCCCAGACATAGCCAGGATTTGGCCGTTGAAAACAGTGTCTGGGCGGAAATTGCTTAAATGTCAGAAGTGTAGAAAAAAAGCTCAAAAAACTTTGCCAAAATGTCTGGATTTTCACTTTTGAAATAAGGCAACCCTGGAGTCAAGAAGGTGGTTTCTGCACAAGCTGTAGAGGGAAGTGAGGGGCAGATGGGGCTTGTCAACCTGGGAAAGTAGCCCATCTAGGAGAAGGAAAACTGATCCTACACCTCTGCTGCCTTGTGGGACATCCTACATAAATCTGAAGTGGGGTCCCTAAGATGGTTGGATGGAGTCTTGTATGCCTGGTATGCCTCCTTCTGGCAACTAATGCAGCCAAGCTGGTGCCAAATATATTGCTCTGCTTTCCTTTGAACTACAGAGGTACCTCGGGTTACATACGCTTCAGGTTACATATGCTTCAGGTTACATACTCCACTAACCCAGAAATATTACCTTGGGTTAAGAACTTTGCTTCAGGATGGGAACAGAAATCGTGCCCTGGTGGTGTGGCGGCTGCAGGAGGCCCCATTAGCTAAAGTAGTGCTTCAGGTTAAGAACAGTTTCAGGTTAAGGACAGACCTCCAGAACAAATTAAGTTCTTAACCCGAGGTACCATCCGGGCAGCCCAGGACCTCCATACACACTGCCCAGACTTGTGCCCCAAGGAAGTACCTTCAGTGCTGCTAACACAGTGGTTGGACTTTACCCCCAGAAGCACACTCCATTTTCTCTTGAGACAGACGGATGCTACAAAAATTTCTCAGCCTGAAATATTCTATTTCTGTTTCTATTTAAGCTATAGGTGAGTCAGTGTCTACTATTTTGAGTGGAGCAGGAACCCTATGATTATCAACAAATATGTTGAAACCAAGGAGACGCCTTACAATACTTCATAGTTAAAAAATTATGTATTGTAATGAGTTTACTTGGTTTCAGCATAGGTGGTTCCCGCTCCACTCAGGATAGTGGAGAACTGGCTCTCATCGTCATCAACCTCCCAATATTCTGGCAATAATTAGACTTTAGTCACTGAAACCACTGGTGTTTCTTCTTGGCATTGCACGAAATGACTGTACTCAGGTCAAGAAAGTTCATCACACAGAGGTCCGTATTACTTTTGTGAAGAGATGCAATTCTTGCACGCCTTATTCCCCAAGTACTAAAACCTTGTGAGAGCCAGATGGGGCCAGATTTAGGTTTGATGAGCCCCTAAGCTACTGGAGGTAATGGGGCCCTTTATATGTCCAGCTGTCCTTTGTTAACAACAAATTGTCGCTGTTTTTTGTGTTGAATATATGCTATATGGTAATTTATGGACCTAATAGGTATCTAAAGCCATTGGCACATAACGAATAGGAGCCTACACAACAAAAAACACTTGCTGTATGCAGGTTTTATTTGTTTTTTTATTTTATGCTTTGGAAATGTACATCCAGGTTTTTCCCCCCTTTAATTTTTTGGGGGCCCCCAAGAGAGTGGTGCCCTAAGCTATAGCTTGTTTAGCTTATATGTAAATCCGGCAGTAGACCCAGGTGTGGAATCAGGAGCAATTCATTCAGCACTTCTGCCTTGTTCAAAACTACATTTGCGGCGCTTGAGATATTTCCCAAATTTGTGGTGAAGCAGTTGCCTGCCTGATTCACCACAAGTATGGCTCACCATGCTGATTCAGCATGTCCGTACCGTGTCATTGCAAGCCTTTAGAAAGTGAACTGAGCAAAGGAATGTTGCAAGCCCTAATTTGTGGTTATGTTGAAGCAAGCAGATGAATGCTTCACCATGACTATGGTGATCACTTGTGAGCACAGTACTCTAGCTGGTAGTGGGGTGGAATGGTCCTAGGAAGCCATATATTTACTGGCCAAATATACCATATTTTTTGCACCATAACACTCACTTTTTTCCTCCTAGAAAGTAAGGGGAAATGTCTGTGCGTGTTATGGAGCGAATGCCTGCAGGTGGCGGGGGGGGGGGGATCTGCTGCAGTCGTGAGCCATGGTTCCCCTTCCTTCCCTCCTCCATGGTTACAAAGCATGGTTCCACATGGATCCTCAGGATTTTTGCATTGGGCTACTCCAAACTCACTGTCAGATCACATGTCTGTGGCCACAGCATGAACCACAAAAATCATATATCCACTATTTCGTTTAGAATTTTTTTTTTCTTGTTTTCCTCCTCTAAAAACTACGTGCGTGTTATGGTCTGGTGCGTGTTATAGAGCGAAAAATATGGTATGTATGGGCAACCACAATGCCAGTCTCAAACACATTTCCTTGGGAGTGAGACTGGATTACCAAGTTCTTTTTAGATATGATAGAACCATTGACAGGTGACTCGTACCCATCGTTTTTGCAGAGTGGGAATTTCTTCTGATCCTGTCCCTAACATGAGGAGATGTTAATGAAATTATTGGAAATTCTCATAAGATGGTTTTAACTGGCTGAGAACACATTTCTGTTCATAATGGACATTTTTTAAAATCCTTCCTTTGCTCTAGGACTTTATGATCATGATATAGCTTTCAGCCTTGCTTTTAATATCTCTGTCCTTGACTGGTACATCATAAACTGATGGAAGCACTAACTATCATTTAACATGATCCAGAGAAAAGGCTTAAAATTTAATCTGAGGAAAAGGTGCCAGGTTCTTTGGTGATTCATGGGCACATTTCTCATATTGTGTTTGGAACAAACCATAAAACAGATTTAAGAAATGAGCTACAAAATGGATTAGCTGCTCTTCAGGAACAGCTTAGCTGAACTATAATGTAAATAGGCAAGCTGTCTGTTTTGTTCTAGTAGCTGAAAGGTGATAATAACCTTTTTGTGCTGCTTGTTGCTGTTGGAGCAACCACTTTATCAGAAGCAGTAGACAATTTAACTTTCACTTCCCCTCAAAGAACCCTGAGAATGGTATTTCTCCCAGAGGTGGACTAGGGATCTGTGCTAGAGAAATCACACTGATACAACCATAATTCCCAGAGTTCCTTGGGAGAAGCCATGACACTTGCCATTTTCCAGACTGCTTTAACTTTGTAGTACAGATGTGACTGTAGACACAATCAACAGAATTGAAGTAAAGGAGTTGCCAGTTCTTGATTTTCTCTAAGCATCTGTTATGTACTAAGCTTGGATCCTAGAAGGTAGGATCCTAGAATGCAACAACTGATTGGCCTGCAGTAGCAGCCCAATCAGGCTCCAGGAGGGAAGCAGAATCAACCAATCAGACGGGACTCATTGTGTAAATGTATATAAAGCCTGAGGTTTGGGGGGAAATTCACTCACTGTTTTACGAGCTGCAGTAAAAAGCATGAAATCCCTACATGACTCCATATTTCAGCATCCATTCATACCTAAGGCTGCATCCAAAGAACATCATTCCCCAGCAACTATAGTCTTTAAAATGTAGGGTTTTAGAGTTGATAGTCTGCACCAGGCATAGGCAAACTCGGCCTACATGTTTTGGGACTACATCTCCCATCACCCCTAGCTAACAGGACCATTGGTAAGGGATGATGGGAGTTGTCGTCCTAACACATCTGGAGCAGTGGCGTAGCGTGGGGGGTGCCAGGGGTGCCGGCCGCACCGGGCGCAACTTCTGGGGGGGCGCGCTCGCTGCCTCCGGAATCGCCCAGAGCCCCATGGCAGCGGCTCTCAGCGCTCGCTGCGGAAGGCGCGCCAGGCAGCCCCTCCTCACCGACGGGCAGCGTTCGCCTGCGGGGCTCGGCCAGCGCGCAGGGCTGGCCGCATGGAGTTGCCGGGGAGCCACCGCCGCCTGCCACGCCGCCCTGGCTGCTTCAGCCGCGTCCGACAGCCGGCTTGAGGCTCCTTCCGGCCAGGTCTCCCGATGGGGTGCTGCGGGCGGAGGCTTCGGCACCAAGCGCCACGCTGCCCACCCGCCCCGACGGGGCCCGCCCACCCGTTTGCCCCAGAGTAGAGCCGTCAGTATTAATGACCATGGTTAGGGGTTAGGGGGCGCAAATTACTTGCCTTGCCCCGGGTTAGGGGGCGCAAATTACTTGCCTTGCCCCGGGTGCTGACTACCCACGCTACGCCGCTGATCTGGAGGGCTGAGTTTGTCTATGCCTGGTTTGCACAGTGCCAGTTGTACTGATCCTGCTGGTTTTATCTGGACTTAACCAGTCAACCAGGAGGGGGGAGGGTTCATCCCTGCCACATGTGGCTTGTGGGATTCAGGTGCACTGATTCAGTATTCAGTGTGGCTGATTCAGCCAAATGAAGTACTGTCTGGAAGCACCTTAAAGTCTCAGTGACACTTTCTGCTGCTTAGATTTAAGGAACCTTCAGAGCTGTTTCACACATTCTGATAAGCAACAAAAAGCACTATTTCACAGAATTGTGTGCAAAAGGGAACTTGCATGTCTCTCCCTTGGTAAGTTTCAAATGCATGTGGGACTCATGCACTTTGCCATGCCTCCTCTCTTTCCATGTGTCTTAGAGATCTATGGAAATTTTGCAAATACCGAGGTGCTTCAAATCCAGAATTAGATTTTAAACAGTGTGCAGTCTCCTTTCTAAGAGTCACAAGAAAAAATGGATTACTTACTATCTGTGGGTACTGTAATCTGTTTCCTAGATCTGCATTGAGTGCATCTTACAGAAGTGGCTCCAAAAAACTTAGCATGGTCACAGCTCATTCTGATGTATCCTTTCCATACATGTGTGTTTGTTTTGTGGGTTTACTTCAAGTTGTGATCCTGAGAGTACCAAACATGTTGGAATCAGAAATGTTTAGGTGGTTCAGTGTTGTCCATCTGCAACTGATGTCAGGTTTCCAAGGAGCTCAGCCCCAAGTAATATACTAAACAATGGTTTACATGTCCGAAGAAGCTTCGTACCTGGAAGCAGCTGCAATTGCCGTAATGAATTGAATCCCACAGCAGGTTATTCATTGAATGCTTTCAGGATTCATGCATGTGGCTTTTTTGCAGTGTGATGTTAGCCTTCCCAGGGTCTTCATAGTCCCATTTGACACATATATATGGAAATCTCTTTGAACATTCTAATCAAATTGCATTTCAGTGATGATTGAATAATGATACCAAGTACTTTTAAATCCTCTGGGATTAAAGGTGCCATATGAAATATATGTTACCTTCAAGGCATTTTGTTAAAAGGAAGTGTCATGATCCTGTAAACAAAATTCACTAAATGCTCATTTTTATAGGCGATAAACTGAGAAGTGCGACTCATTCTTCAGTTCTCTCTTATAGTTTACAGCTTTGTCAGAACTTTCTGATTGATTTACTGACAAGCAAGCAAGCAGAGTTTGAAGGCTTCATCATAATGTATAATTCCACTCAGGCAATTATGGAGGCTGAATGAGTCAGCGGATGTTCAGGAGCGGCATTGTCCAGTTACTCAAATGGGCTTTGTCAACAACAGGCTTTTATAGTAGGGTCAAATTTCAGACGAAACCTAGTTGACTCACCTGGAGGAAGTATTTCTCATAGTCAGAAAAATAGGTGGGTTTGCAATCTCAGCTGCTCAGGTACATATAATTCGAATCCAAAGGCAGGCTGCTGTCTTGGTCAATATATATATACATCATATCATTTCATGCTTCTACTTTCAGAGAAATGGGCAATTCTAGGTATCCCCTCTTCCTTTGGAGAGTGCTGGAAATGTAAAGGGTCTTCGTAAGTACAGATGTATCACTTGAGTTGGTTTTAGAAGTATGCAGATGCAAGGACACAGACAACACCTGATTCATAGTAACACCAGCATTGTGGCATTCTAAAGCTAACCTCTCCCATTTAACTCTATTAGCAAAGTTGCAAATTAACCTCAAACTACTGCTATTCAGCCCACCCTACCCCATTCATATATAAACTAGTTTTCCATCCCCAACCGGAACAGGCGGAGGTTGCACACAGTCAAATATTTGGAATAGCAAATGCCCATCACTGTTGACTAAGCATTGGATGGGATCTCAAAGGTCTTTTGGTCCAGCATTGGTGAAGGAAGCCTCTCCGGCACCTGGGGCGGTGCAAATCACCCATAGGGAGGAATGGGATGGGGCGGGCGGCACCCATTCCTGCCCCCCTCCGTTTTTGCTCACCTGCCTCCTTCCCGTCCTCTCCCCAATCTGCCTGCCTCCTCCAGGCGGGAGTGCAGGGTAAGGACATGCTGCCCCCATGACTCCCCATGACCCAGGGGGCGGGGCGATCACGTCCGGCCAGGGGGTGCGCTCTGGCCTGGCGGCCAGGCTGGGGGGGGGGGTGCAATCCAGCATAGCTGCGATCGGGCCCAGCCAGGATTTTGTCACCCCCCTCAGGGATGGCACCCAGTGTGTGCCGCCCCCCCACTCCACCTCTGTGGTCCAGCCCCTTGCTAATGTAGGAAGTCCACTACTGCAGCACCCTTGATATTTGGCCACCCAGTCTCTGCTTTAAGACCTCCAGTGAAGGAGGACCCAACATCATCTGAGGCTGTTTCATTGCTGAACAGCTCATACTATCATGAACTTCTTGATGTAGGGGAAACCTAGAAAGGTAGCCTTTTTGTGTCACAGAATAGTATGGCTGTCTTGCACTAAATTATGCCAAGCAGTTGTCCAGATTCATAAAACTACACCAAGTAGCGCAATTACAACTTCCTAGAGCATGCACATGGATAAATACGGCTGAAACGAGCATTTATCATGTGTGCATAAGTTTCATAGTAAATTGTACATCACATTTTCCAGGCCAGAACTTCATAACAGATGAAGCAGCCCCCAATCCACATTACGGACATTCTCTGTTTCCTTATATTTAAATAACCTCTTTTGATCTAGCCATTTTCTAAAGAGCGGAATGTGATGCTGCCGTGATTCAGCAGAACAAGTGATGAAGGAATAGCGTCCCCCAAATCTAAAGCTTTTAAAACCAGTCTGTCTGTTGTTTTGCCCAGAGGGAAGGAAATTGATTTCCTGTGGGAGCCAAGTGGAGATACGGTTCCCTGATTACTTAGCAGCTAGGGAGGTTGCATTTTCCAGACCCTTGTCCAGCTAGTAGTAACATCAGCAGAAAAAACAAACCCTTAATCTCCAAGGTCCCTCTTCTTTTGAAGTATATGTAGTGGATGAATGAAGCTTACTAGGGCTTCTGGCTGTGAAGAAGATGGTTTTATTCACATCTTCTAGTGGAGGTTATAAGGGACGCAGGTGGCGCTGTGGGTTAAACCACAGAGCCTAGGGCTTGCCGATCAGAAGGTTGGAGGTTCAAATCCCTGCAACGAGGTGAGCTCCTGTTGCTCGGTCCCTGCTCCTACCAACCTAGCAGTTCAAAAGCACATCAAGTGCAAGTAGATCAATAGGTACCGCTCCAGCGGGAAGGTAAACGGCGTTTCCGTGCGCTGCTCTGGTTCGCCAAAAGCGGCTTAGTCATGCTGGCCACATGACCTGGAAGCTGTACGCTGGCTCCCTTGGCCAATAAAGCGAGATGAGCACCGCAACCCTGGAGTCGTCTGCGACTGGACCTAACGGTCAGCGGTCCCTTTACCTTTAGTAGAGGTTATAATAGGGGTGGGAAATCTTTTTCAGGGCCACATTCCCCTCTGATCAGCTTTCTGAGGGCCAAGAGGCAAAAGTGGATGCATGCAGATTTTCGTACCAATGTCAAAATTGGGATGCTTATTTTTTGGTCCGGTGCTCTGTTGTGAGCCAGCTGATTCATGTCAGAGTGTGTGGCCCAAAACCAGCGTCTTTTGGTCCTGAGCTCTTGTGGGAACCAGCTGATTCATGCAAGAGTGAGACCAAAAAACAAGCACCTTTTGGTCCTGCGCTCTGCTGCAAGCCAACTGACTCAAATGCCATTGTGCTGGACCAAAAACTGGGACATACCAGGATGCAATCGGAAGCTGAGATGGCTTCTGTAATTCTGGGATGTCCTGCTTGAATCAGGACAGTTGAACGGTATGAATTTTATCTTTGTACAGTAGGCTAGTTTCTATACACACCCATCTCTGTCCTCCATCCAGACAAGCAACAGGTATTGTCAGAGGTCCAGGGCGCCTTCCAGGCAGGCAAAAGACTTCAGGTGTGAAACAGTGGCAGGGAGTGGTATGGCCTGAGGAGAATTCCAAGGGCAAGAGAAAGAAGCTTGGAGGGTCACAGCCTGGAGTTATATCACTGGGAAAGAGATTGGTAATAATATAAATACTGAACATGGGGTGGTTAGCGATCCCATTACATTTCACACAGAAACTTCCTTCCCTCTTTCTTTTCTACCACTGTTACTTTTCCTTTTCTCCCTCCACTCCTCTTACGAGAGGCCAGGACAACTACCAACAGAACTGCAGCATTAGTTCTAGAACTAAAAGCAAAAGTAGAACCACCTTACAGAATCAAATGTAAATAATCACCAACTTTCATTGTACAAATGGCGTCACTCCTGCTATGCCCCCAAAGCCGGCAGGAACAAAGTGGTCTTAAGCTGCTGCCTGAATGATTGTGCTGTGGGGGACAATCCAGTATATATGAGAGGGGTATGGGGGCTGAACAACAGTAGTTTGAGGTTATTTTGCAAAGTCGCTAACAGAGTTTCAGGGCGGAGGTTGGCATTATACCACCTCTGTAAGGGAGCCTGTACTGAAAGTTGCAATCTTATAATTGCATATTAGGAAATAGAGGTATAATTTATTTTGGAAATGCATATGAAACCAGTGAAGCGTGCCACATAATACCCATTCTGCATTTCTAAGAACTCGATCACTGAGTGTGGCAGCACCTGCACTTTGCAATTCTCTGCCTACTGAGATCAATAGTACTGTTTTTGGCCCCTGCTGAAAACATTCTTGTTTAGACAAGTCTACCCAGATGTTGAGAAAGTTGAGGTCATTTTAATCTGCTTTAGGATTTTAAATTTTGTAAAAGTCAGGTTGTGATTCTTTCCTCGGTTTTCTTGTTTTATCTTTTTGCAAACCGCTTTGAGGTTGTTTTGCTTTTTTCTTTTTTTCCAATCAAGAACAGCGGTGTCTTACCCATAGAGGGTAGTGGTGCGGGGCGCCAAGTTCTGGAGGGCGCCAGAAAAGAGGCGGAGGCTGGATGCGGCGCCTCCTGGCATCAGCTTGCCACCCTCGTGCACCTCCGCCATGCCGTGCCGTGCCGAAGCAGCGCCACACCCGGAGCCTCCATCTGCCATGGCCACTGCGGCATGAAACAGCCAGCTGAGCCGGGAGGTGCTGCGTCCAGCCTTCCCCACTGCCCTCTAGCCGCTGCCTGCCTCCTCCAGCCCCGCCAGCAGTGCTGCCCTCCCTAAAAAAGGATTGACAACTCTGGGAAATGGGGGGGGGGCTGGGGGGCTGGGGGGAGCTTTGCACCACGGCGCCCGATATGCTTAAGACAGCTCTGATCAAGAGGCGTATAAATTTTATGAAATAAAGAAATAAAACCACAACACCCTGCTACTTAACATTATTCCCCCGATAGTGATGGTGTTTGGCCATGTATATGGAGCTGGTGTGACCTTCGCCCTACAATCAATTCATCTTTCAAGGAAGTAGGAAGCACAAGGAAACTATTAAGGGTGTATGTTTACTTCTGATTAAATGAAGGCAAGAGACCTGCGTGCTTAGTGTGGTCCTGACTACGCTGCCAATGGAGTCGCTAGGCATTCAGAGTCTAGTTGCTGAAACTTCTGTGCCAGACGAAGCTGGTTAGGATTTCCAATCCCTACCGGATAATGCCTGTCTGCTTCCCCGGCCAGCCTCACTTTCCATCCGGCTGCGGCCTCCGTCCCACTGCTGGTCGGTCCAGTGGCTGCTAATGGCAGCTGTTAATTGTTCTTCTGTTCCGTGCTATATTTAATTCCCCACTCATTTTTACCCCCCTTAATCGTATTAAAAAGACAGAATTTCCCGAGGGAAGGTTATTGCCTCAACTATGGAAATTTACCTGCAAGTCACACAGAGCTATGCCAAGAGGGGATTGAATGTATTTTAAAACCAGAACTCAAAGTGACTTCATTCCTGAATTTGTTTAACTCTTTATCAAAAAGAAAAGGAGGATTTGGTACCATATCCACCCTGCCCACCCCCTGCCACTGACAATCATTGTCTAATTTCTAAAAAGCCACATGGTTAGGTTTAATTTTATCCAGAAGACAGACTCTAATCCTAAATGTGTTTGCATATGGCTATTTGCTCAATGACATGAGAAATGCACTCCTTACATGTTCAGAGTTTCTTTTGCCTTATTTCTTCACAGTGTCCGGGATTATTGTGCCTGGGGCTCACAACTAATTTTCTGAGGGCCAAACTATATGAGGTACGCCTCTTTCCCCCCTTTAATTAATTACTGGTGGGATGTGTACACCGACACATGTTATCAAGATTGTGGCATGAGGAGAGGGAGGTTTATCCCTTTCTTACCCACCCACAATCAGAATGAAAACCAGTGCCCTGCACCCACCAAGCAGCCTTGAGGTTAGAAAACAGTTTATGAATTTACGGTATATCAGTTATGAATTTAACAAGTCCTTCTGAAAATTCAGCAGCATTTGAGTGTGAATTTCTCGCAATAGACAGATATTTGTAAGCAATTTGTCCTAATATATACATTTTGGGAGAGCAATACTTCCTACAGCATTTGTGTCTGCTATTTTAAACAACAGATGCTTTTTATGCATACTTTAGCATGTTCATTTTTGTACACATTACTTGCCTAGAAAACTGCGTTGCAAATTTCGATGGATGGCTGTGTTTTGGTATGCATCTTGTTTTGGAAGAGTGAATTGGGTAAATTTGCCTTTAAATGTGGAATGAACTGAATTTCTCCCCCCTCCCTGCTCTCAACCCACCATTTACTGGACTTGTGGCTGTCAATAGCAGTCGGGTTCCCTTGCATGTGCCCTGCATTCGTAGCAACATGCACATTTTATAATGTCCGTGGGAGACAATGCGCTGCTATTGCTGCCTCCCAATGGAATCAAGTTGCCAACGGCTATGCTACGCTTGCAAGTGGGCTAGGCTGCCAACCCCTGATAAGGATTGTTCTCCATTGAAGAGTGAGCAGATATAAATTCAGACCAGCCAGCGTGGAAGACTGGGGCAGGAAAACCTCTGGGGAATGGGAGGTTCCTGCACAACATCCTTTTGTCTGGTAACCTCCTCAATAGCTGCCCTGTTTCCTAAAGATTAGCGAGTGGTTGCAATGAAAGTTAGGTCAAGTGCAGCCGTCTGTTGGCCTTGCTGAAAAGAAAGGACTTCAGTGAAAAATACCAGGCCTTGACAGTGGCATAGCAAGGTCAGGTGGTACCCGGTGCGGAAAATTTCTTCTCACCTCCCACCCCTCGCTCGAGTACAAACTGCAGAGACAGACTTCGGCGGAAAGAAACACACACACCGTTCCTTATCCATACGCTCTCCACTACATAGCACCGAGTTCAGCCATGTTTTGTTGCGTTTGTTGGCTGAACTAAAAAGTTTCAATACATATTATGTTGACTTGTTGAGATTAATTAATTGTCAGATGATATTATTAAACTTGTTTTTAATAATAATTAAAAAAAGTGTCATGAGCCCCACCCAATTTTTTTATTTTAAAAACACACATTTTTGCTATTTTGTCACCCCCCTCAGAGATGACACCCGGGATGGCCCACACCCACCACACACCCCTTCCTATGCCACCGGGCCTTGATAACACACAAGGCTATCCCTCTGTATCTCTGTGTGCTTTGTGCCTGATTCTCTCACTACCTGACAGGAATGGCCTGTCCTGTTTTGCCACCTGAGACGAAACAGGAAGTGCTGCCTCCTTGCCCTACATCCCACTTCCGCCATGGCAGGGTCCCATCTCTCACCAAACTCAGCGGCAGCCAGGGCACTCCTCCAAGTGTTGCCAATTGGCTTACCTCGGGATGGGGGGCTCCAGGTCTCACTGAACTCAGGGGAGCTGGGGCGCCCCGCAAATTGTTGCTACTTGCTTGACTTCTCCTTCTGGGGGCAGGGAGCACAAGCAGCAATGTCGCGTACTAGAACCGCCCCTCTCAGTGGTGGAAGCAGTGGGGCAGGTGGGCGAAGTGCCTCTTTTTGCACTTCTTCTGCTGCCTGAGGCGTTCACTTAACCAGGCATAATGGGCAGGCCAGTTCTGTTACCTGCCTATCAGCATGCAGGTGAAATGTCTACAGGCACCTCTCCCTTAGACCGGTGATTTAAAAACCACCTAGTTCCATGAGATGCTTGGCACATTGACTTCTCTGTCACAGAACCCCTGAGTGCTGAAGAGGGTAGCAACAGCACAGGCCAACCCCAATGCCCCTTATGCAGGGCCGTGGGGGATTTATTAGCAAACCCCCATGACAGTTCAAGCTTCAGTGCCCCTGAAATGTAGGTCCACCACTGACAGCAGGTGGCACCCCAACCAATGGCAGGCAGGGCAACTCAATTTGAGTTTTGTCCCGTGTTCTACAAGGACAACACCAAGACTGATGTTATAGGGACACCCCCACGGACTGGCTGTAAGAAAGAAAGGAGGCAGGTCAGTGGGGGTTGACTGAGGACAAACTAAGACTGGTGGGGAAGTGCCCCGTTTGTCTTAATGGAACAGCTTTCACCGCAGCTATGAGTGCCTGAGAGTGAAGCCCCATAATCTCTGCTGACTTTACAAGGAATTCTGTAACACGTGTCAAATTGGTGGCAAAATCCACTGGGCAGGTAGTCCTTTCTCTCTGCTTTCAAGGACTTGCTGCCCTTTCCCTCTCCGATTGACTGCCTTCATCCCTGCATGAGAACCTTCTCCTTTGCATCTCCTCCTATGCAGCACAATATCCCCTGTAACCTGCAGGTGTTTTTTTTTTATTGCCATCCCAAACTTTATTTGGGAACTACAAATGTCACAAAGTGCGGATCTCGTCTGGTGGCTATTTCCCTTCTCTTTTTTTGGTCCAATGATAGATTATCACGCTGCACAACTTCTAGGGGGAGGGTGTGTATGGCACGAGAGATGCTACAGAGAACTCATCCTTCTGAGACTACATTGTACTTCTGGGTTAAAAGCGGAGGGCATTGGGGTGGGAGAAGATTTGTCTCACAGGCCAAGAATTCCTCCTTTTATATTTTCTCTCCCTGGAGAATTCCTTCTCTCCCTGACTTGGCTGTGAAAACAAAGCGTCCAGTGTCTCTTCTGCTCCTTCTAACACAAAGGCAGTTAGAGTCATTTTCACTTTCACATTGCCAGCTACTTCTTCCTCAAATGCTTGCTGGGCAGTGGCTGGCTTACTGATGGCCAGATAACATTGCAGTGCAGAAATACTTGGCTGCACACACTCACTCTCACATGACTGGCTAGGCTGTGTGGTTGCAGTTGTGGCACCCATGGGTGCAGCTGCATCCTCTACGACTTCCCGGGTGCCCATGAAGTCTCTGGCTGCCACCAACCCTCCACTCACTGCACCCTTTCGTTAGCAGGTGGCAAGGCTCGTTCCATTTCCCCCACTTGAAAAGTTTGTCAATTGGAAGAACTTCCAATTCCATGAGTTTTTACAAGGCTCGTATCAGCAGCTGATCAGGAAAGCAGAGCAACTGGGGATAGGAGGGAAAGAGAAATGATCTGAGAGGATGGGAGGCAGGGGAGGGACACAGAGTAGCTGGGGGGCAGGGAGACAGGAGGAGAAATCAAATCACCAGCATGAACTGGGAAGAAAGACTTCTTTCTGAAAAGGTGGAGAACTGCTGCCAGTTAGAATAGACAATGCTGAGCTCAGCTAGATGGATTAAAGGTATAATTCAGTATAACACAGCACCCCCACATGCAGGTGCTGATATTATGGCCTTCAAAAAGCCCATCTTGTATTTCTAGGACTCACCTTCCAAGAATGTACTGCCTCTCTGGGGTGTTTGTTTGACCTCTCCTGTGCCTTTCTCAAGCATGTTTTGCAATGTTGTTTGATGCTCGTTCAAGAGAAATCCGGGGTAGGTCTGTTCCACTCACATGGTTAGAACAATTTGCACCCCATTTTCTTTTCCACCTGTCATTTGTTCCACCCCCAAGAAACTGCTCTCTTTTGTCACTGCCTCTGTTGACATCCGCCCACACTTCTACCCTAGTTGTTATTTGGAGTCTAACCCAGTTTCCAGCGGCTGTGAAAGGAGCCTTGCTTTGATGTGGTCCCGCATGACAGCCATGGTGGGCATCATTCCTTCCTATGTGACATCATCCTGCCAGAGGGAGGGCATCTGTGCCTGAGCATATTGGTGGTCTGTGAAGTTGAGGGAGGACATCTGTTTAAATGCAACGGTGTGAAAAACATGCCGAAACCAAAACTGATCCAAGGAAGGGTGTGCGCGCACTAGGAGTGGGTGGAGAGGCTCTGGTGCCAGAGGAAACTCCAATGTGCTGGGATGGGGAATCCGCAGCTTGAAAAGCTTCCCGTTGATGAACTGCAGCATGGAAAAAGAAGGCAAGCTAGCCAAGAAGAGAGACTGTGCCATGGAGACAGATGACTCTGCTGCCATAACCACACTGAGTCACACCCAGAAGTCTCTTGCAATCACTTCCTTTTCAAAGTTTTCCTGGATCCCCTGGTTAATATACACTGAGAAAGGATGCACATTTATAGTTAGATCCTTTTCCCTTGAATGGTGGGACTGGAGGCAGAGATAGCAGAATGCATGGGGAAAAGAGCAGACAGATGGGAGCAGAAAGGCAGCGTAATGACGACTAACTTGAGGAATCACCCTGCAGCAACGCCCTTCCATGCACCACTTTTCCGAGATGATGTCTCAGCCTCCCCCTCCCCCAAGTTCTCTTTGGGTCACCAAGCTTTTCTGCAAATGTGGTGCATGTTGTTTTCAAGACACCAAGAAGACATATCATGCTTGTGGCTTCTCCTTTCTCTCCTTCCTCTGACATTGGTTCTTCTGTAATCTCCATATACAGTACTCTCATTAATAACCCCCTTGACTCGAGGATTCACTAAGGTCTCTCCCCACCCCAAAACAGGTCTTATTATTATTATTATTATTATTATTATTATTATTATTAGGTTTTATAACCCAAAACAGGTCTTTTAAAACAAATTAGCCCACCAGTTTAAGTTATCCTGAAGCTATAGCTCTTTGTCTCTTTAATTTCTGGCTGGTAAACTTCCAAGATTCAATGGGCTAACTGGAGGTGATGTGGATTAAATGGCAAGGAAAGTGGTCTTGGTTAATGAGTAGCTCCTCAGTATTAGAACTCCCTCCACAAATTCATAACTGTGTCCTCAAAGGTCTCTTTGTAAATGGCCATTATGTTATGCATTCCAAGGGGCATGGATTTAAAACTTCAGTGCAGGCATAGTGCAAATGACCAAAGGCAAAGAGCAGTGATTCATGGTTGAAATATCGTGGGGTTTCTTGTCCATGTTAATGAGAGTTGCTAATTCAGCATAACAAACCTGAATCAATGATTTCTGAAGCAAGATGAGGTATCAAATTCCAGAGGGGATAATCTACTGCTGTAGCAGAAAAAAGCAAAAAGTCTTGTGGCACCTTCAATGCTCACAGATTGATTGTGGCATCACCTTTTGTGGACTAGATGCCATGCTGGCAGAGGGATGAAGTCTTATTCTGTTGGAAGACACACACACGATGGTAGGGAGGGAGAAAATATTGGCACCAAAAAACACGAAATGCAAGAAATCTGTCTCATGTCTAAGCAAAACTCAAATATGCACAAGGTAAGCACAGTTACAATCAATGTAGTGGTAGTTGGTAACAACACTGTATTCCTAGCTTTGAAGTGCTAATTCAGGAGAGAGCAATGTTTTTCAGACCAAGGGCCATCTTTCATTCTGGACAAGCTTTCAAGGGCCACATGCAAAAGGGGAAAAGCGGGCATAGCAACTGATGTAATATCTGCCTTTGTGCAAGAGAGGCACAACCCCTCTTGGCACACTATCTAGAACAGGGAGGTTCAACTTTTCCTACCAGGTGGGTAGGCTTCCAGCAACTGGTATTCAGAAGCATGACTGCCTTCAGCTGTGGAAACAGAGCAGAGCCCCCATGGCTCTGCCTTCTGCATGCAGAGCTTGTGAGATAAAACGTCAGAGTTGGCTGTGGTGTACGTAATGGAAACATGTCTACTCACTCCATCAGGGCCACCCCCCCAGATCCTTACGAATCTTCAGGCCTGGACCATAAATTTGCATAAAAACCCACATGCAAATTTAGGGTGACTTTAGGAGGGAAGCCACCATGTAAGCAACATTTTAAAAAGTAGAATAAAAAAGGGGATAAGGGGCAAAGGCCCTGAAGTCCTTGTCAAAAGGTTAGGAGATAAATGTGACAGCTCTTGAGAAGCTGGGGAGAAGAGAGTGTTCAGTGCAGCTCTTAAAAGCGAGACCCAGTTTCAAGAGCAGCGCCGCAGCTAAAAAAGCAGTGAGTTAATTTCTGACTGATTATTCTCCATCTGGGATAAAAGTTTCTAAATTTGCCCTGCTCTAAAAATGCAGCATTTCCTGACAGACCTGAATTTGCAGTGCCCCTGCAAAATCAGCATTACATGGTCTCCTAGCTCTGCCATATGTGTTGGTGTGTAATAGATCCCTGAATTATATCGAAGTCTAAAAATTGTTTGCATTCTGGAAGAGAAAAGAAGGAAATAGATTTCTATTTTTAAACGTATTTGTTATTACAACAGAGGCAATAGGTAAATTTAAAAGGCAGCACATGGAAATGCAGAGCCATCTGCTGAAGATATTGTGCCTTCCACATCCACCTGGTGCTGATTTTAATGCCTGGAACCAGTGGCGTAGCGTGGGGGGTGCAGGGGGGGCCAGCTGCACCGGGCGCAACATCTGGGGCTTAGGGTTAGGGGGCGCAAATCCATGGGTTAGGGGGCGCAAATTACTTGCCTTGCCCCGGGTGCTGACAACCCACGCTACGCCACTGCCTGGAACCACTCATTTTAAGGCCTGGAATCTGCTCAGAGGTTCAGTGACAGAGGTTGGATGACCATCTGTCAAGAACTCTTTAGCGGTGATTCCTGCATGTAGGGGGTTGGACTAGATGACCCTGGAGATACTTTCCAACACACCAACTCAATGATTTTATGGTGTGTGCAGTCTCCTTCGAAAGATCCACTGTTAATCAACACTGTGGACTATACAAATCAGCAATTCACAGGGCTGACCCAATCTGGCAATTACTGCCTCTGTGTACTGTCAAGAGGTAATTCCTTATTTTTTTTTATAAGCTTCCTATGTAGGGATTTTTAGATAGGTTAAGTGTTATGCTCAGGGCATCCTTATACCTCCAAAATTCCAGACACAGGAATAACCATAGCCAACAGTTTTCTAATTGGCTATAACAAGAGGACTTGCAACAAAATGTTGCAGTGCCTCATCCCTCCTAAAATGAGTAATCCTTTTCAGGCAGGAAGGAAGCCAGCCAGCCATTCCCTCCCCACCCCACTTTCCCCTTTTCTTTTTCTAGATCACTCTAAATACTATGTCTTACTGAGCGTATTCAGTCCTCATTGGGCTGTTTTAAGTTTTGTTGCCACTTGGGATTTTTTAAAACCCCTACCCTTCTGCAAAACTTGTTTTATTTTTTCTACAATCCCTACATTGAATGGCAATGACCATAAACCTTTTTTGAGGGGTGGGGCAGCCCTCTAAACTACGTATTTTATTGAGGCAGGGCCAAAGACCTCTCGGCCCTTAGAAGCTGGATTCTATGCAAGCAGGTGTGCTGTATTTTGCCTGGTGGGGTTCAGGTGCCTTTATTGGTTGCAAGGCAGGCAAAAACTTCGATGGTGAAGCTTTCTTCATCATTGTATCTCCACACTGGGTAAAGCTGCGCAGGAGGAGTTTATAGCTGTTAAAGACACAGGAGCCAAAACGTATTTTTATATGCTGGGGTTTGTGGGTGCAGGCCACCCATAATTCTTAGAACTGTCAAAAGTTAGAATTAATCAAGGTGTGATTAAACTGCCAAACATGGACTTTCCTGGGTTTAGCTCATTCTAACAAGCCAGGCTAGCTTGACAGGTCTTGCTAAGTGGTTCTCAAACTTTTTTTCTTTGGGCCACACTTTCAGAATAAAAATTTGCTCACGTCACACCAATTTTTTTTATTGGTAGGAAATAAATTGCAAAACAAAAAGAAACAAGTCCTAGCAATGTTTGATGCATAACAGAACACAACTACTTTATAGTTCATGGGACATCCAGAAAGTATAAAAACAATGTAGCTACAGAAGAGCACGAATCATACTGTTTCTGGTTAAAACAAAAAAAATTCCTTCCAGTAGCACCTTAAAGACCAACTAAGTTAGTTCTTGGTATGAGCTTTCGTGTGCATGCACACTTCTTCAGATACACTGAAACAGAAGTTGCCAGATCCTTCTATATAGTGCTACTTTAAGGTGCTACTGGAAGGAATTTTTTTTGTTTTGACTATGGCAGACCAACACGGCTACCTATCTGTAACTGTTTCTGGTTGTGTCTGTGTATCTATAAATATGTAATTTTGATACTACACTACACCACGCTGAAATGTTTATGTTTCTTTGATTGTCCTTTAGTCTTCCCACCCCACTTGCCCTCTCTCCTGCCACATCCTTTCAGAACCACTGGTGTAAGCCATTAAGACACAAAGACTAGTGACAGCTCATCAAGGAAACCATCAAGCAAACACTGTCAGACAAGCTGTGTGTTGGTGGGCAGAGACCAAAGGGGTGTAGGATTTCAGGGTGGATGATGTGAGTGAACAGGGAAAAGGCGTCAGTTTTTGCAAATGGCTTGGCAAGCGGGTGGGTGGGTTAGTGGTGGGGGGCAACTTGATGTGGGCTGTCTGGGAGAAGCTGTAACAAAGAGACACAGAGGATGGCCTTTTGCTGTTCTTTAAATCCAAAGCTGCGTTTATTGAGGAAGCCTGGCCTGCTTCGGATGTGAATTCTCTGCAAACCTAAGTTCAGGTTTGTAAAGGTACCCCTGCCCGTACGGGCCAGTCTTGACAGACTCTAGGGTTGTGCGCTCATCTCACTCTATAGGCCGGGAGCCAGCGCTGTCCGCAGACACTTCCGGGTCACGTGGCCAGCGTGACAAAGCTGCATCTGGCGAGCCAGCGCAGCACACGGAACGCCGTTTAACTTCCCGCTGGTAAGCGGTCCCTATTTATCTACTTGCACCCGAAGGTGCTTTCGAACTGCTAGGTTGGCAGGCGCTGGGACCGAACGACGGGAGCGCACCCCGCCACGGGGATTCGAACCGCCGACCTTTCTATCGGCAAGTCCTAGGCGCTGAGGCTTTAACCCACAGCGCCACCCGTGTCCCTTGCAAACCTAAGTTCAGGTTTGTATATATGTGTAAATAAACCATATACAGTGGTACCTTGGAAGCCGAACGGAATCCTTTCTGGAAGTCTGTTTGACTTCCAAGACATTCGGAAACCAACGTGCGGCTTCCGATTGGCTGTAGGAAGCTCCTGCAGCCGATCGGAAGCCGTGGAAGTCACATTGGATGTTTGGGTTCCAGAGAATGTTTGATAACCGGAACAATCACTCCCAGTTTTCGATTGTTTGGGAGCCAAAACCTTTGACTCCCAATGCATTTGAAAACCAAGGTGCGACTGTATCATAAAGACACTACAGTCTCTGTTGTGCCTTGTTGTCCCAAAAGGGATCACAGTCTCTGGTAGGTGCACCTGAAACACCTGGAATCTCACACCGCTTGGGAAGATTGTTGTGGTGTGCAACAGCATCTAGCAAGCAACATGAGCACCAGTGTGGTATATCGATTAGAGTGCCTGACTAGGACCTGGGAGAGCAGGGTTCAAATTCCGACTCAGCCATGAAGCTCACTGGGAGACCTTGGACTGGTGGTCACACACTCTCAGCCTAACCTACCTCACAGGGTTGCTGTGAGGATAAAATGGGGAGGCGGAGAAGTCTGTAGGCCACTTTGAGCTCCCTGGAGGAAAGGCGAGATATAAATGTAATAAATAAATAAACTTTGAAAGGAAGCCAGAACTCCTGGCACTACCTAGATGTTTTGGTACAACTCCCTCTCTTTCTGAAAGTGGTAAATACTGTTGTTTCAAAGAAGTTCTTTTGCGTGTGTCAAATACGGGAATCTGTTAACTTTTTTTTTTTTACAGGGTTAAACTGATGTCAGGTTCCCCTTTTATCTCCGCCCCTCCTTCTTTCCCTGGGTCGAGCAGATTCTGAGAATAAAGGGCCGCGGCCGCTTTAAAAACAACTACCGTAGCTACTCTACAGCCAAGCGAAACAAAAGGGAGAGTTAGCCCGAGCGAGTCTTGGCTTTCTGCTCTTTCTCTCTCTCTCTCTCGCTTTCAGCGTGTCGCCGGAGGCTGAGCTGCAGCGCCTACCTCGACAGGAAGCCCGCGCGGCCGCTTGCCCGGACCGCGGCGAGAGCACTCTCGCGCGCAACTCCCGGCTTCAGCGCTACCAACTTTGTCCCCGCGTGAATCAGCGGCGACGAAAGTATACGAAGCACGGGTGTGGAGTGGGCTTGTGCGTCTATACACGTGTGCGTATATGCACACGTGCGCTCACTGATGCGCGAATTAAGAGCATTTCTCCTCGGATCGGATTCAAAAGCCCAAGAGAGAGCGTGGTAGGACTGTGAATGGAGAAGATTGGTGTAAGGAGGAAAAAAGAGGGGCGTGTGTGTGTGTTTGTCTGTTTGTTTTCATTCTTCATTGTCTTTGGCAGAAGCCTCGCGCCGTAATCGTGGGCAGTTCCGGCAAGAACAATCAGATAATGCTCCTTTTTGAAGCTCAGCAAACGCACACATACTTCGGGCGAGGGCGGGGAGGTGGAGCAGAGGAAACAATTCATTTCCCTCCCCACCCACCTCCCCAAGTTTCTTGTTCCCTCCACATGCAAGAGAGGCGCTTCTTCAGAAGCAAAGGACTTTTTTTTCTTGCTTTCTCAATGCTGGAAAAGTTTCTTCCGTGGGTGGGAGGGGGCGTGGCCAGCAGGGGTGTGGCTTTTCCGCCGCCAACCCCCCCCCCCCCCCCAGCTCGCAGTCCCAATTTGCATCGAATGTTTCATCAGGACTTCCTGATCGCTTTCTATTGGCTGCAGGTAGAGAGCTGGACGAAAAAGAGAGAGTGTCTCGCTGGGAACTCATGCAAATCTCTGGCCGATCTCCGCCGCTCCCCCCCCCCCCCCCGCCGCGCGCCAGCCCCAACTACACAGCCGCGCTTCTTTCCCTCCTCGTTTGCTGCCGAGCCGAGCCGCGTCCCGGCGGATAAGCCCAAGCACGTGTGAACGGAGGGCGATCCCTTGCCCGGACGCCCCTCTCTGGCGGAGGAGCCTTTGGACCATTGCATCCTGGTGCCCCGCCGGCCACATGGTGGATCGCCCGGGTGGGAGGTGAACAGCTCGAGAGAGGAGAAGGGGGGGAGGCGGGCAAGGCGTCGGGACACCAGCCGAGTTGGAATCATGAATGAGATGTCCAGCTTCTTGCACATTGGGGACATCGTCTCCTTGTACGCCGAAGGGTCGGTCAATGGCTTCATCAGCACTTTGGGGTGAGTTTGCAGCGCCCTTTCCTGCGGGGTTGAGGAGGGTGGGAAGAGAGAGAGCCAGTCCTTGCGGGGAAAGGAGCTCGGCGGCGGCGCTGAGAAGGAAACGGAGCCGTTTCTAAGGGCTGAGATGGCTTCACTGGTCTCATCGAGGGCGATGCGCGAGTCTTTCGTTAGCCTGAAGTTGAGCTGAAGTTCCGGAGAGCGCCTGAGTTGCACACCCACCCCCCCCACGGCCCATGGGGTTTTTTTTTTTTAGAGTGGTTGGAGCACAGACGCGGGCATGCAAGCACTGCTGAATGGCAGCGGGGATCTCTTTCTGTAGGGCCTGGATCGAGGGTGAAGTGGTTTGTTGTTCGCTTGTTTTGTCCTGCAAGGATCTGCTTGCCGAGCGTGGTCAAAAGCTCGGCTGGTGTGGAGCTTGAGATGTCTTCCTGGTTTGGGCTGTAATTTAGTCCCTAGCCAGCAGGGGTCCGGGCTCGATGACAAGGGCAACTCAGCCTCAGAATCGCAGAGTGGGAAGGTACCACGAGAGTCATCCTTCAGTTCAACCCCCCCCCCCCATTACAGGAATCTTTTACCCAAAGTAGGGCTCGAAACCTGAGTCTCATTCTCTACGGACTGAGCTGACAGTGGGCTTCCTTGAGCCTCTTAAGTTTTTGGGAAAGACAGTTGCTTTGGCCATAAAAGTCAGTGCCTGCTCTGGCAACCAGGAATAAAATTGCTCTGACCTCTGGGCCAATTTACACAATATATTTTTAAGCCACCCAGTTCTTCCTGGGTTTGCACTTGCCTGGGCGGATGTAATTGGTAACAAGTTATCATGCACATTGTCTCCAGAGAGCACCATGACTGTGACAATGGGGGGGGGGGGAAGTATCTGAACAATCCTGGGGATTGTTGCCGCCCCCATGTATGTGATTGCCTGTTCAACACATCAAGCGTGGGCATAGCCAAGGAGGAGGCAGGGAGGCAGCAGCCCCCCAAATCAATACAGATCTGAGGTTCTGCCCCCACTACCAAAAACCCGCCTCCCCTAACAAAAATCCTGGCTATGCTCGTGCTTGAGACGCCCATTTATCCAGAACTATTTGCTAGGACATAAGATGTACTGAATGAACTAGCCCTAACTGGCATTTTGATCCCCGAAGTGACAGGGATCACTTAAAGTTTTCAACAGTGATGTTGATAAATCCTGTTACTTTGCTTCTCACTTGTGATCAACAACACCCCCTCCGAAAGAAAAAAAGCATGACCCAATGCCATTAATGCAATTAATACTGTCAGTGTTGTACAGATGAATGCTAATCTGCAGCAAAGAGAATTCCTGCTTTTGCCTTTATTTTAGAAAAACAAACTGTATCACGAACTGTAGACACCTTTTCCTGAATCACCCTGGCCTGGCCTGGCTAGCGCTGTCTGCTCCCAGCTCACCCTCCCACCCTTGTTCCTCCTCTCTCCAAATCTCTCCCTTCACTTTTGTCCTGCCTTCTGCTTAATATTGTGAGCCTGCTGGGCAGGGACTTTGTCACTTCTGCCTTGTGTGCAGCACCTAGTGCAGGGCTGGCGCTCCATAGCCGCTAATTAACAGCCATGAATCAGTGCCTGTAAACTGTGACATAACCTGCCAAGTAGCTTGTCAGTGCACAGTACTCAGTAGCTGCTAAGACTGTGCAGTCCAGCTGTGCTAATTTATTCTTTGCTCTGGTGGGCCGTTTGTATCCTCAGCAGACCCTGTAAGCCTTCCCCGGGAGAAGAAAAGGAACAAAGTAGTGTTAGTGGCTGGATGTGGGTAGGTTCTTGCTTGCTGTCTGCCAGCCAAGGATCTTGCTTAGAGTTGTGCTGTTTGTAAAAAACCATGCAGGATGCCTGCAAATCTAGAGTAGGAGTCAACAGCGATGGCGCTGCCCCCACAACCGGCAGACCCAGGCGTTCTTTTTTAATGGGCCTAGCAGTCTGCTTGTGCCTAGATGGCAGAGTCCTATGTTGATTGCTCTATATGGGGATTTATACATGGGTGCTATGTAGTCAGTGGCTGAGGACAAGAAGAATTCCCTTCCTGTCTGAAATGGAAGTGTTGAAGGGGAGCACTGTGTTAACATCACAGCAGCTGCCATGCAGGCTGTAAACTGCTTTGTGCTTCTTGCAATCTTCCGTAGTTGGGAGGAGGTGCAGCAGAAGGCCCAACGAAGACTATGCAAGTTGGATAAACTTCAGAGAAAATGCCCATTAGATGCATTTGGACTGGTGCAAGCAGAACGTGAGTGACAAAAGTCACTTTATCCTCCTCTGGAAACAGGCAGGGTGGTTTCTGTTATTGCTCTTCACTTGGTTCGAAGAACGGACTATAGAATTCCTTTAAGGGCCTGTAGCACTGTAACCCAGGAAGTTAGGACGAACTTTTTAGGAAGCAGCTACTTGGGTCCTGTACAACTGAGCATTACATTACCTGTACAACGGCCATTGTGGTCTTTGTGGGACACCACAGGATGAAATCAGATGATACCTTTGTCTTTTCAAGATTCAACTTAATTTATTTGTCCACATCCACCCTGTCTCAAGGGGACGCGGGTGGCGCTGTGGGTTAAACCACAGAGCCTAGGACTTGCTGATCAGAAGGTCGGCGGTTCAAATCCCCGTGACGGGGTGAGCTCCCGTTGCTCGGTCCCGTTGCTCAAAAGCACATCAAAGTGCAAGTAGATAAATAGGTACCGCTCTGGCGGGAAGGTAAACGGCGTTTCCGTGCGCTGCTCTGGTTCGCCAGAAGCAGCTTAGTCATGCTGGCCACATGACCCGGAAGCTGTACGCCGGCTCCCTCGGCCAATATAGTGAGATGAGCGCTGCAACACCAGAGTCGGTCACGACTGGACCTAATGGTCAGGGGTCCCTTTACCTTTTACCCTGTCTCTGCCTTCAAACTTGGGTTGTCATGTATCTCTTTTTTCAGGACACGCCCTCTTTTTCAGGGGAAAAATTTGAGACAAATTGCATTTATTTGCTTTGAATGGGTGTCATAGTTTTTTTTCCTTTTTCAAAATATGGCAACCCTACTCCAAGCACCTTTTCTGGCACCTCAGCTGCCTCTCCCAATTCAGATGAAACAGAGAGATAGAGCTAGGTGTCACCTTCTTATTGGTTTCATTTCACTCAGCAACTCATTATGACCGCTCCCAGATCATTCAGGAATTCATCAGATTCCATAAGTCTCAGAGATCCGTCTCAATTGGTCCCCCATCCCAGCAGTGTCAAATAAAGGCATTCAGCCCATCCCTTACCAGGAAATGTGGTGGTTGCTCTTATATATCTATTTTCATTTGATGTGCGCTTAGACACTGCAATATTAAGCAGCATACAAATTATTAAAATGAAAAAAACAAAATTTGCAAATGTGAATTGCTTTGATGGTCCTATGTAGGGTGGCAACTTACTCAACCCCAAGAAAACAAATCAGGACACAGATTTGCACAAAACATGCATGTGCTAGTTTGTATGTGCCAGTATATATGGAGATTTAGAAATGCTTGCTTTTATTGATGCATTAATACAGTAACCCAGACTGTCATGGTTAGGTAACTTGTGTGCCTGCAAGTATCTAGGTGCTAACTGAAAGGCATCTTCAGGGCCCCTCCTGCTTTCCCTTCTAACGGTTCTTAGGCTTTAAATCAGACAGCTCTTCAAATAGAGGACTGTCCTCTTTAAAATAGGACACACGACCACCCTAGCCCTGTTGCATGGCTAGGCAAACTAAGGCCCAGGGGCCAGATCCGGCCCAATCACCTTCTAAATCTGGCCCACGGACGGTCCAGGAATCAGCGTGTTTTTACATGAATAGAATGTGTCCTTTTATTTAAAATGCATCTCTGGGTTGTTTGTGGGGCCTGCCTGGTGTTTTTACATGAGTAGAACGTGTGCTTTTATTTAAAATGCATCTCTGGGTTATTTGTGGGGCATAGGAATCTGTTCATATTCCCCCCCCCAAAATATAGTCCGGCCCCCACAAGGTCTGAGAGACAGAGGACCAGCCCCCTGCTGAAACAGTTTGCTGACCTCTGCCCTATTGGAAAGGAGAAGTTCACTGCCTTTGCCACTGCAGTAGTGCTGATCAGTGAGAAATGGAATGAACTTTCAGTTGCTCATTTTTTGAAATACCGTAGTTACTTTCTCTCATTGAACTCATTGTTTAAGTGTAGTTGGACTGTGTGTGTGCCCTTTGTGCATAAATTTCAATCGCAGCTCAAGCTCTTTGCTAAGGTTGGTATTGAGAGCCTGCCAAAACACTAAAATTGCATGAAATGACAAGGTTGGAATGAATGCAGGAGACAATTAAAGACTTCTTGCAGAAATGAAAGGCTTGCTCTCCTGCCTGTAACAAGAACCCGTTGGTGACCAAACATGTCAAATTACCCTAAGGCTAAATAAAACTGCCAGTTACACCCTTCCCATTGCATACTTAGTTCTGAAGGCTTTGCGTTAATCTCATCAAAGGTGGAGGGGGTTGGGGAATCTACCAATGATGCGGGATTGAAGCAGCAAACACGAGCACAACTGTGATCACAAGGACAGTTATTAAAGGGGGGCTTATTTCTATTAGCAGATGCAAGCCCTTATTTTGCTCATTCCTGTGTCTCACTGAGGAGTTATGTCTGCCCAGATAGCGAACCATTATTGTATAATTACAGTGACAGTAGCTTGGCTGTTGCCATGGCTAAGGAAATGACACTCAGTAGCCATGGAGGTTACAATTCTACATCTCATATGCCTTGCCATGAAAGGTCTTGCAATAACGTGGCTTTTAATTTGCTTATCTAACAGAATCTTTATTTAGGAAATGCTTCTGATATTTTTTTTCTATGTTCAGTTCAAACATCCATATTGGCATAATAACTATACCAACAACAGTAAGGGGTTAGGAGCCTGGAAATACAGGCTGATTAGCATAATGTCTGTTCCAGAAAAAACTGATGGAAATCATTGTTAAAGACAGAGTTACTGAGCATATAGAAGGACAAGTCTTGCTGAAGCAGAACTAGCATGGCTTCTGCATGTGTAGGACCTGTCTCACTAGCCTACCCAAGTACTAGAAGAGTGTCAACAAGCATATTGATAGAGAGGTTCCTCTTGCCACGGTGTACTTAGACTTCAAAAAAGAATGTTTAGCAGTGATGGAGTGAGAAAAGTCATATTGCGGATTAGTAACTGATTAACAAACATGAAGCAGAAAGAAGGAATAACTGGATAGTTCTCCCAATGGAGGGATGTGGAGAATCTGCAAGGATCAATATACCCAGTGGCGGAGCTTCATGCTCCAGCACCGGGGGATGGAGAGCAGGCGGGGGCGGGGCTGGTGTGTGTCCCGGGAGCGTGGCACGCTGCCCGTAGGGCTCCTCTTCCTCCATCAGTGAATATACCTGTGCCTTTTAACTTTCTATAAGAAGGGAAGATGGGTAAGGTGGACCTAGGAACTGCTTCTGTGTTTGCTCTTTACTAAATTAGGACAGTGGTCTGTGCAGTCCACTTCTGTCTGCCCTGATTGGCAACTCCTCTTAGGATGCAGGTCTTTGCGAACCCTCCTGATGGTGATGGACCCTAAGACGTTCTGCATGCTAGGAGTGGGCTCTGTCAATGAGTCATGCACATTGTAATCATTTTCAGCCATTTTCAGATAAAGACACATTCTAATCATTGCCCTGTACAGATGGTCAACTAGGGCATAGAAAGATTGCCTTATTTTCAGAGTGTGACTGGACAGCAGATTTGGCTTTCAGTTCTTAGTCCTTTGTCCTAATTGTTGCTTCCTTCCTTGCTGCTTAGCCGTGAGCTAAACATACAAAGCTACCTTATATTGAATCTGGCCTTTGTCCCATTAAACCCAGTGCTGTCCATTGGCAGTGGCTCTCCAAGGTGACTTACTTCCTAAATGTGCTACCTGAGGTCCTTTTTAACTAATGATGCCAGGACTGAATCTGGGGACCCTCTGCCAGCAGCAAAAGGCAGCCCTGCTCTCCAGTGTGGAATTGGTCAAAGGGATCTATACCAGGCATAGGCAAACTTGGCCCTCCAGATGTTTTGGGACTACAACTCCCATCATCCCTGACATGCATTGCTAGTGCTGTAATGATGCCAACCATGGCTTGGATCCCAACTACTCATACTTAGCATAGACCCATTAAAATCAATGGGATTTAAATTTGCTCTGGATATGACAAACCTGGATTTAGTCCTATAACTCTGGATGGGTATCCAGTGAATCATGAGAATTTGGTGAGGGAACTGAGCTAGATCTTCCCTACTGTTACAGTTCCCAGAGTACCTTGGGGAAAGCAAATTACTGTTAAACCTGCAGTGTCAAGACACTCCAAAGCTGACAGGGATAATTATGGCAGAAGGGTGGGCAGAAGCTAAATTGTGACCTATTACCCTGTTTCTGGTGAACCATTTTGTAATGTCTGTGGTGGATCTATTCCTTGATCTAGACCAGGATTCCAGAATATAGACTACCGGTAGTCTATCCCAGGACTTGCAGATAATTCTGGGAGGAACAACACCAGTCCGCATGTAACTGTGAACAAGGAAAATACTCCGAAAGAAACCTCTTCATTTAACAACCATAGTCTCAGTCCATGTTCTGATTTCTAAGGGTCCCAGGCCTCTGAACTCAGCACTCCTAAATCCCTTCTGGTTGCAGGTTGCAAAAAGTGCTGGACTATGTGAGCCTTGATTGGATCCACAGGACACTACTTATGTCTTTTAGCAAGAGTTCTTAGTCATAATTCTCTAACACGATGCCTTAAAAGTTGAGAGAACTTGAACTTAAATAAATAAATAATTTATGCTTTCACAGTAAATTGGTACATATATTCTTCACTATCCTCCTCTCACTTTGAACAGGCAGCTAGTGTTAGTAAATGTTAGTAAAAAAGAAGAAGAAAAAGGAGGGAAAGTCAGTGTGGACCATAGGAAATTAAACCAACACCTATTAAAATGTGTTTGGGGCAACACACACGTAGTTTCAGCCAATATTGTAGACACAAATGCAATTATTTGAATTAATAATTCTTTACACCACAAACCGCAAACTTGCATTCCATCAATGTAGAACTACTTCTGCTTATTGTGAAGAATGGAGCATGCAAACAGTATGTCAGAAAAGAGAGTATGACTATGTGCTGGAATTGCACTCTGACCTGGTTGAAGAGGAAGGGCTTTGAGTAAACATGGCTGTATAAGTGACTGCTATTTAGTTTTCAATCACACCTTCAGATAACTATTATTGTGGCTGCATGTGGATTTGCAGGGTGGGGCTCCATGGAACAGGATTTAGTACACAGGAAAACAGCAGCAGCAAATCTACATGGTGTGAAATATCATTCTGTCTGCAACAATTAAACAGGCACAATAACATGGCTTTGGCAGTTATTGTCTCATGCTCTTCCAGTGTTAAGAAAGAATGGGATGCATTTCAATTGGCTAGTAGGGAGGTAAATGCTCAGAGGGCACAGAAGACATTTTTACAATGCAAAGATTTCCTTCTTATGAGTAGTCAATATTGTCACAAGCCCTGTAGTGTGCAGTCAGAATTTGGTTGGATTGGCAGGCTCTGACTCAGGTATAGGCAAACTTGGCCCTCCAGATGTTTTGGGACTACAACTCCCATCATCCCTAGCTAACAGGACCAGTGGTCTTAGGGAAGAGGGAGCAGGGATGCTAGTTTCTCCTCATTTTCCTGTAGAGTGGAGAGTTTCAGTGGAGGCTGGGGAGGGCTTGGAGCAGCCAAGTGGGGAGGCAGAACTGGAGGTAGCAACTGAACAGGAACCCGAGCCGAAGAGTGCAGTCTTGAATCAGGTGCTACCTTCACAGGTGGGAGTAACAGACCCACCCACCCGAAAGGTGGGTGGGTCCAACATTCCTGCAAGGCAAAGGTGTTTTGCAAAGGAGAGTGCCACACCTTGTCTTTCAAAGCTTGGTGGGTGAGGCGTGGAAACTTGTTAGGGCATCTTCATTGCTTTCATCCAGTTCTGAACTTCTTGTCCTGCTCTTCAGCTCCTGAGCCATGACTCCTGTTTCTTGTGCCTGCTGCTGAATCTGGACCATTGTTTGCCTGGATAAATATCTCTTTCTTACTTACAAGCAAGAGCCTCTGCTTGGGTGTGTCAGGGTGGCAGCCAGGGCAGATAGCCAATGTTCTCTGGTGCCAGCTTCTTGAGGCACACATGTTTATTAAGCATATGTTGGCTGGTTTGGCTGTAAAGTAGGAATTGAAGGTTAGCTTCTAACATTAAACATAGTGCATGAATGATAGAAACAAAACCCACATCCTTCCTCTCACCCCTCTCCTACTCTAAAATGGTTTCTCCCACCTTTGCAGATACCCGATGTGAGCCAAGGGAAACCACCTTACAGCTGTGGAGCATGGGAAATTAAGAGAGAGGGAGGAACAGGTTTCATTCCAGTCCTCTATGCACGTCATTTAATTTTAAAGTTAACTCCTACTTACCCACCCACCCCAAGCTGATGTGTTAGAATCTAATCAAATTCTTTCCAGGCTTAAAAAATGTACACATATGCTTTTTGGACTATGTGTGTTCTGTGAAAGAAAGTTTTATATATGCAGATAGTTAAAGAAGGCACCCGATAGCTACACACATTGTTTGGGTAAGTTCACCTTTTTGGCACCAATACGTGATCTTCTTCATAAAACAATATTAGTTGCAATCAGTACTTCTCATAAGATCATTGAAATAGTCTTAACCAGGTCAGGGTCCTTTCTTCATTTGGACACTGTCTGCAGAGGAAGAATGTCCATTTGAATCTGAACCTTGCTTGCATATGGACTTCAGTAACTGCTATTCAGCACATTTAGCCCCTTTGAACTTGGACAGGGGTGTGGCCAGGCAGACCAAGTCAGTCCACTGGGCAATGAGGAATGACTGACTTTGCCCACTGGCCAGATCCAGTTCCATAGCTCTGATTTTTCTGATGGTGTCTTATGTGAAAGCGTAAGAAAAGCCATAGAACATCACCGTGTACTTAATGGAACACAAACAGTCCTTGAAAATTGCTCATAGCAATTTAAAGCGAATCTGCACACCTAATTGCGGCAATGGCTTGCTAATTTGCATGTGCAAAATTGCCATCTCCTGATGAGTGATGATGATGGTTCATTTGTTCTTACCGCCTCAGGCAATTATTCAACAGGAGCCCCTTCCCTCTCCCCATATATGCCTTCACCAAATACTCATGGGAAGGGAAGATGGAATCAGGCTTGCTGTCATTGCTCTGTAAGGTAAAGGTAAAGGTAAAGGTACCCCTGCCCGTACGGGCCAGTCTTGACAGACTCTGGGGTTGTGCGCCCATCTCACTCAAGAGGCCGGGGGCCAGCGCTGTCCGGAGACACTTCCGGGTCACGTGGCCAGCGTGACATCGCTGCTCTGGCGAGCCAGAGCCGCACACGGAAACGCCGTTTACCTTCCCGCTAGTAAGCGGTCCCTATTTATCTACTTGCACCCGGGAGTGCTTTCGAACTGCTAGGTTGGCAGGCGCTGGGACCGAGCAACGGGAGCGCACCCCGCCGCGGGGATTCGAACCGCCGACCTTTCAATCGGCAAGCCCTAGGCACTGAGGCTTTTACCCACAGCGCCACCCGCGTCCCGTCATTGCTCTGTGCACTTGGTCAAAGGTGCGGTTAGAGCATCTGTGTGTACAAATAGACACACACAGGCTGTGTACATGTACAGGGACCTTGCCTTTTGCAGAATTCACAGTTGCATGGAGAGAGCCTGTGCTTGTTTAGATGCTGCAGGCCCTATTCAAGGAACACTCACAGGTTGGAAGTGGGGACAGAGGGTACAATCCCATCCCTGTCTTCAGAGAATGCATGAAAACAGCTAGGAAGGAGCAACACTGAAAGGAAAATAAGTGTGTCCTGGGTTGTCTCACAGCTTGCCTTAGACTGGATTGGACTGAATTATCCATTGAAAACCCAACAACCATGATGAGAGGTGCCTTTCAGGATCTCAGTCAGTCATCTGTTTACAGCAGTGGTTGGTTGAGTGTCTTTGGCTATTCACAAGCAGGGTGTCCAGAAATGATGGTCTGTGTTTGCCTTCAGCAGCTGGTTTTTTTGTATCCACTGCTGCAGAATGTGATGCTGGCTGCTTGAGCCACTAGTTTCAAAGGACTAGACCTGCTTTCTCCAATATGGTCCCCCTAGATGTTATTGGATTACAACTCCCATTAGTTCCATCCAGCATGGCCAGCAGTCAGGTATGATGGGAGTTGTAGTTCAACAGCATCTGGAGGACACCAGGATGAGAAAACTAGGACTAAGTCTGACACCTCAGTGGTGTTTTGTTTTTTTAAAGGCTGAGATCACAAATGCATTCCCATCACTTTATGCTTGCAGTGCCGAAAAATGATTTGAATGGAGCTTCATGTTGCATTTGTTTCTGAAGTGTGTCTTAGGCTGGGGCAAAATAAAACAGATTATAGATGGATGTTGATCAAATGGTGGAGAAGCAGGAATTCTGGTGGCAGATGTGTCGGTAGGAAAAGTGCTAAAACCACAGCTTCTATGTTTCCCTTTAGGGATTTTTTTCCCCAGGACTGTGTGGTCCATGGCGTGTTGCGAGGCTGCATTTGCAATTTCCATGTCACAGTTCCATTCAAGTGAAAGCTCTTTAGCTAGCTTCCTTAGGCACCTAGAGTGGCCAGATGGTGAAGAGGAGAGGACGGCTCTACCTTGAGTAGTTGTGTAGAATAAGGCACTTCAGCAGTTATAGGTCTACTCTACAAAGTCAGCACCACTGAAGTACAATGTCTGCCACATATGGATAGCTTGAAGGGGCAAAATCAAAGGGTAGGGCCACACTTTGGTGTTGTGATGAGGGCAAGGGTGCTTGCCTTCAAACTGAACTACTATTTTTTGTGAAGTCCCTGTTTTGTGGACTAGAAATGTCTGAGGGCATCATTGATGGGAGAAAGGAGTACCAGGGAGTGGAGTGCAGTCCCAGAAGCATCCTTGGCTGAGAGTCTTGGGTGGGAAATAGCAACCAGGGTGAGAGCCAGAAAGCTGCCCAGAACAACACATGAGTGTGATTGCTGGGTGGCAATATCTTAAATATTTTATATGCTTCTGCCAATGCTTTTACTGTTGCCTTGATATTTTGCTGCAGACTAGATTGAGAGATTGGTGATTAAGAAGGAAGTGTTGGAGAGATTGGGTGGATGGTGCATTTGTGAGTATTGGTGGAGGTGTGGGAGTAATATGGCATGAGTGATAATGGATGGGGGGGGCGCTCTGTGATTTGTGTTTATGCCGTGTGAATGGTCTGAGTAAGGAAATCGCTTGGGAGTAGGTAGAAGACAGAACTGGGTGTGATGTGCGTGTGCTAGTGGGGCGAATATGGCAAATTGCGAGCCTGACTGTGCTTTGGCAAGACTGAGGGTAAAGAGAGAAGGGATGCTGCCCCTATCCAAGTGGTTATAGGCAGGAGACAGCATGGTGGGCAAGGAGGTGGATAAGGTTGGAGGGCTTGAGGGCTTGAGGGCAGGGTCAGAATAGCTGCAGACAATACCTCTCTTCTGTTCTCCATTCACCTTACTGACACTTGGTGGCCAGGCTACTGAGCCATTTCCCTGATTCCTAAAAAGTTTTCTAAGAGTGTTGCTACATTTTGGGTTTCTTAAAAAAAATAAAATTGTTTCATCTGTTACTGCAGTCTTAGTTGTATATTGTTATTTCTGTTTTGTCTGTCTATCTATCATCTATCTATCATCTATCTATCTATCTCTATCTATCTATCATCTATCTATCTATCTATCTATCTATCTATCTATCTATCTATCTATCTATCTATCATCTATCTATCTATCTATCTATCTATCATCTATCATCATCTATCTATATCTATCTATCTATCTATCTATCATCTATCATCATCTATCTATCTATCTATCTATCTATCTATCTATCATCTATCTATCATCTATCTATCTATCTATCATCTATCTATCTATCTATCTATCTATCTATCTATCTATCTATCATCTATCTATCTATATCTATCTATCTATCTATCTATCTATCTCTATCATCTATCTATCTATCTATCTATCTATCTATCTATCTATCTATCATCTATCTATCTATCTATCTCTCTCTATATCTCTATCTATCTATCTATCTATCTATCTATCTATCTATCTATCTATCTATCATCTATCTATCTATCTATCTATCTATCTATCTATCTCTATCTATCTATCTATCTATCTATCTATCTATCTATCTATCTATCTATCTATCTATCATAATCTACCTCTATCTATCTATCTATCTATCTATCTATCTATCTATCTATCTATCTATCATCTATCTATCATCTGTCATCTGCCCCCCTCCCACTTGTTATCTTTTCGTAAACTGCTTAGAGCAGGGGTCAGCAAACTTTCTCAGCAGGGGGCCGGTCCACTGTCTCTCAGACCTTGTGGGGGGCCGGACTATATTTTGGGGAAAGAATAAAAATGAATTCCTATGCCTCACAAATAACCCAGAGATTTATTTTAAATCTCAGAGCATTTTAAATAAAAGGACACTTTCTACTCATGTAAAAACAAGCTGATTCCTGGACCATCCGCGGGCCGGATTTAGAAGGCGATTGGGCTGCATCCTGCCCCCGAGCCTTAGTTTGCCTACCCTTGGTTTAGATAGTGTTCTAGTATTAAGTAGCATATAAATATATGAAATAAATAAATAGAATAACAGACACTCCAAGTGTCCCTATTTTCCAGGGATGTCCCTGATTTAGAAAAGCTGTCCTGGTTTCTGATTTGATCCTGGAATATCCTGCTTTTCCTTAGCATGTCCCTATTTTCATCGGAGAAATGCTGAAGGGTATGGAATAATGCTTGCATTTTGAATCATCAGAACAGTGCCTTGCTATCTAGATTGTCCTAGATTAACATCCTGTAGATTCATCCCAGCCCTCTGCTCTGTAACTGTACAACAAATGCAGGATTTCTATTTTGGCGAGTTCCCTACTGGGACAATGCAGTGTGAATGCATCAATGGCCCAGCCTGGACCTGTGCTAATTAAACACTGGTTCAGCTTCCTTAGATCATGATACACTAATTGCCTGATTCTAACATCTAGATAAGGAACACTGAATGGCCTAATTACAATACGGTTCTGTGTGCCTCACCTCCTTGCTGAATCTACTCTTGCATTAAATTTCATGTGTTAACTGTTTCACGTCAGCAACACTTGCGCATGCAAGTCGCTGCCAGCTAATCCTTGAAGGACATTTCAAGGGAAAGCAGAAAATGTGTTTGATTCTCTTCTGACCCTGCTGCTTTTTCATTTCTGGATGCCTTAAAACAACTGCAAATTGGCATGTATTTTGTTCTGCTCAGTCATTGTGCTGACCACAGCAATGACATAACAAGATAATGAAATCAATGCACTACATACATAACATAAAATTGGGGATCACCAAATTCATTACAAAGTAAAAAAAGTACCCAAGGAAATAAAACAGTTGTCCACTTTAAAAGCAATCATTGACACAGCCTCCCTTTGTCCTCATGAGGCTTTGAGTATCCACAAATTCTTGTCACTCAATGGGCTTAAACAGCACAGCGGGTGCCAGAAAATTGGATAGATACATACTGCACAAAGAGAAGTTACACAACTTCTCTTTGAGCAATGTGTAGATCCAAACTTTCGTAATGGTGCAATCCTCTACATGCCTCCTTAGAGTTGGTCCTATTGAGTTCAATGGGTTTATTCCTAGGTAATTTGGTATAGAATGGCAGTCTAAGTGTATATTGATTTTCTTTGTTGCTTACTTATGGCATTCAAAGATCAGCAACTTTTAGTAACAGATATTTATGCTCAGTAATTTTAAATATCCACAAAAATGTCAGATACCATGTGAAATGCACCCTTTAGCTTTTGTTTAACAATAACCTCTTGAAAACCTTTCATTGAAATTACTGTAAAAGGTTATTAAATTAAATGTTCTAATGTGCTTGTGATGCTTCTTTGATTCGCTCACCTTTGATTTGCAAAGGCAACGAGAGTCAGTGTAAGTGAGAGCCAATGTAGAGTGTCACTCTTGAGTTAGAAGACCTGGGTTCAAATCCACACTTGGCCATGAAGCTTACTAGGCGACATTGGACCACCAGCCAGTCTCTCTCAACCTAACCTACTTCACAGGGTTGTTGTGAGGAGAAAATGCTTGTAGAATGAATGAGAGAGAACGAGGTATAATCTTTGGAGGAAAAGCGGTTTAGAAATGCAATAAGTAAATGCAAAATAATATACTACATAATTAAGAATATGGTTGCAGTCATTTGAATCTCAAATTTCAGATTTACCTCCTCTCTACTAGAGTGTTTTATGGCCTGTTTTCCCCAACATAGCCCCCATTTGCACTGGACACATACCCTCCAACATTTCTCTGATGAAAATAGGGTCGTCCCATTCCATAATGCTAATTTTACGATTTATACCCCACACATCTTACTGAGTTGCCCCAGCCACTCTGGGCGGCTTCCAACATATATAAAAACATAATAAAACATTAAACATAAAAAACGCCTTCCCTATACAGAATTGCATTCAGATGGCTTGGGGTTGGATAACTCCATACCTTCCAACATTTCTTCAATGAAAATAAGGACATCCTAAGGAAAAGTGGGACATTCCAGGATCAAATCAGAAACCGGGACGGCTTCTCTAAATCAGGGACATCCCTGGAAAATAGAGACACTTGGAGGGTCTGCTGTACATTTAAAGCAATACCATACCACTTTAAGCAAGCCATGGCTCCCTCCCCACAAAAAGAATAATGTAAATCATAGAATTGTAGAGTGGGAAGGGACCACATGGGCCATCTATTCCAACCCCCTGCAAAGCAGGAATCTTTTACCCAACGTGGGGCATGAATGCATGACCCTGAGATAAAGAGTCTCATGGTAGCTTGTTAAGGGTGCTGGGTGTTTTTAGGAGGCTCCTATTCCACTCACGGGTGGCGCTGTGGGTAAAACCTCAGCGCCTAGGACTTGCCGATCGAAAGGTCGGCGGTTCGAATCCCCGCGGCAGGGTGTGCTCCCGTTGCTCGGTCCCAGCGCCTGCCAACCTAGCAGTTCGAAAGCACCTCCGGGTGCAAGTAGATAAATAGGGACCGCTTACCAGTGGGAAGGTAAACGGCGTTCCGTGTGCTGCGCTGGCTCGCCAGATGCAGCTTGTCACGCTGGCCACGTGACCCGGAAGTGTCTGCGGACAGCGCTGGCTCCCGGCCTATAGAGTGAGATGAGCGCACAACCCTAGAGTCTGTCAAGACTGGCCCGTACGGGCAGGGGTACCTTTACCTTTACTTTATTCCACTCACAGAGCTACAATTCCCAGAATGGCTGAACAATAAATCCTTCTTCCCAGTGAACTCTGGGAAGTGAAAGGTAAGCCAAACATGGAAAGGAGAGAGAGCAGGCTAGTTTTTTACCAGAAAAAAATGAGAAGAATGGTATCTGTGCATTTTATCCCATATCTCAGATTCTACAAATGCTAGATATTTATTCTTTTTTTAAAAATAATGAAAGCTGGCAATCTGGGGATTATGGTTCATCCAGTGAAAGCAGCTGCCCTTCTCTTGCTTGCCTTCCCCATGTGGATGACCACGGTGTGGAAATCATTATTATGAAGTTGCCCCCTGGGGAATTAAATATCAGGAGAGGAAATAGACTATAAACAATGTGTCAGGCACACCTTAGTCATCTCTGTTTTTGTCTTTGCAAAGTGAATATTGATGACTAATATCCCTGGCATCAAATATGTCTTTGTTTCGTGTGCTTGTATCATTGAAGATTGTTCTCTTCTGTCATTATCATAAAATAAGAAAATAAAACCGACCATGTTTGCCTTTTTCCAGAGAGGGGAAGTGTCTGGCACTAGCCCCCAATTCCTAAATAATTGTGCGTACTCTTTGGAGGTGGGCATGGTATAAGTGAGATAATAAGACATGACAATTATTCTACAGCACTTTGAAATCTTTAAAGTCTTTTGCATGCATTATTACAATGTCTTGATGACAAACCCGGTAAGGTAGAACGATGAGCAAAGAGTTTTGTTGCTTCTGAGTCAGACTGGGATTTGGGAGAGGGTGGAAATTCAGAAGTTTCTAGAATGCAAGCTTCATTTCTTAGTCTTTATCTTTCTCTCTAGAGGACTCAGATAGATTGGGAAAGAAAAAGTGATTTATATGCGTTGTATATACGATATAACATTGTGACACCAGATGGCGCTGTGGAGTCCCATTTGTCTCTACCTGTTTTCCCTGTTTAAATTTACAACACATTTAACTGAAATGCTTCTTCGATTTGTCTAGATCCAGCCTCTGTGTGCTAGCATTCACGGTTACTCACTGTGCTATTGAGTTAACAGTGCACTTCTGAAGGGCAATTAAGATTCTCTGTTTGCTGGAGGCAACTCCCAACATTCACCCACCCCTCTATGAAAGACACACTAGCCCATTGCGCCACAGGAGAAGTGTGTGATGGTTTCAGGACAAGCAGGACTTTGAGGCTCGGCACACTTTAGCAGCTTGAAACGCAGCAAAGTCCACTCCTGGCCGCTGTGTTTCAAGACGCTTTTTAATATTGCTGTTCATACCAGAGAAGGAGTGGAGGTGTCTTCACCCAGTCTCTGTTACCTGATTTGTTTCCCCTGCACCAAACTCCAAATCATGGAAGCTGTCATAGGTGCATACACTGTGATCTGTGCAGGCACAACAGCTGCCTGAAATGTACTTGCCTTGGTTTAACTTCTGTTTTCTAATCCGATGGAAACTGGCGTGAGAGAAAGAGCATCAGGCAGGAGTGTTTCTCAAGAATCAACAGGACGCTTATGGATTGCAGCTAAAGTCATAGAATCATAGGACTATAGACTCGGAAGGGAACCAAAGGGTCATCTAGCCTTGTGTACTTGGGGCTTCAAACTCTGCATTGATTACTGCAATGTGTTATATGTAGGGCTGCCTCGGAAGATGGTTTGGAAACGTCAGCTGGTGCAGAATTCAGCGGCCAGGTTGCTCACTGGAGCAAGATGGTTTGAGCATATTACACCAATCCTGGTCCGACTGCACTGGCTACTGATTAGTTTCTGGGCCCAATTCAAAGTGCTGGTTTTGACCTATAAAGCCTTAAACGGCCCAGGACTGCAATACCTCAAGGACTGCCTCTTTCCATAATCTAGTGAACCTGGTTTGTGTCTCCGCTCCTCCACATGCAGCTGCCAGTCACACTTCTCTGAAGTCTCTCAGCCTCACTTACCTCACAGAGTGTTTGTTGTGGGGGAGGAAGGGAAAGGAGAATGGTAGCCACTTTGAGACTCCTTCGGGTAGTGATAAAGCAGGATATCAAATCCAATCCAAACTCCTCCATATGAACCTACTTGGACCCTGAGATCTTCTGAGGTCCTCCTTCATGTGTCTTCTCCTCGAGAGGTCCAGAGGGCGTCAACACAAAAATGAGCCTTTTCTGTGGTGGTTCCCTGCTTGTGGAATGTTATCCCCAGGGAAGTTTGTTTGGTGTCTTCATTATACACCTTTATGCACCCGGCAAAAAGGTTCCTTTTTAATTAGGCCTTTGGTTGAGCTGATCAACATCCCATACCCTTTTAAAATGTGGCTCTTTTTTGGGGGTAGTATTGGGTTGTTGCTTTTATTTTTGTCTTATATACTGTGATATTTTCTGTGAACCATCCTGAGAGCTCCGGGTATAGGGCGGTATATGAATTCAATCAATCATTCAATCCATCCATCCATCTTTGGAGGTCTTTAAGCAGAGGCTTGACAACCATATGTCAGGAGTGCTCTGATGGTGTTTCCTGCTTGGCAGGGGGTTGGACTCGATGGCCCTTGTGGTCTATTCCAACTCTATGATTCTATGATTCTATTCTATGATTCTATGATCCATACTCTGGTGGTAGGAGCATACTAGAGCCAGAGTAAGTGTTAATGTGTACACAGTTGGAGTTTTGATGTAGGTTAAGAGCAAGCACAGCACATATGCATTTATCCTTCCCTGCCCCATATCTAATTATTTCCTCTTCCTTCCCCTGCTACAGATGGGCAGCAGAAAGAAGGGGTTGAAGGAAATGTTTGTGCATTAGAAACCTGGGGAATAGCTGATAAGGTTGGGAGGGGACACGCCCCGTGTAGTCCATTTAGTTTCATTTTCATGGAGCGTTTATGCCATCCTATCTCTTAAAACAGATAAGATTAGAGATACTGCCTTTTAATAAATAAGAATCAAACAAACCACAAATCAATGAATAAATATGCAAATAGAGCCTGGATGTTAAACTTATGGCTGGGTGGGTTAACAACTGGCCATGTGGCAACCCTAACTTAAAGGCATGCACTGCGGACTCTCAGAAGCAGGTCCTGGTTCTTGATATATGAACAGAAGCAGCACAAGCTATGGAGGTCCGGTGTCGTGTAAACCCGGGCTGTGTTTCCAGAGCATCTGCTACCTTTTTGTTGTGTTAATTAGGTCACACATTGAAATGAATGCTGCAGGATGCCCATTCGAAAGGAACAGATCCATTAGCCCATTTGGGAAATGAAACCCCACTAGTCATTCTAGGTCCCATTATGTGGCTGTGAAAGAATGTGACAAGCTGTGTAACCAGGGTGGGAAGAGGAGGTGGAACAATGTGGAAGGACCAGGAAGAGTGAATGGAAAGGTGAACTGACAGCAAGGAAGTTGTGCATGTCAGCAAAAACTGATTGGATGGAAGCCTGATAAATAGAAATAACAAATAGTTTCAGGGTTAAGCATGTGACTGATAGGAATACATGGGGAAGACTATTGTTGTTCTAGTTGGTCTGCTTCTCTGTGTCTCTTTTCCACTCCATATTTCCTCCTTTCTAATCCATCTCCTGCCTCTATTTTCTCATTCCAAAAGTGGATCCTGGGATAGCAATCTCTTCCCTGATTGAACCTTAGGAACTTAATCCTTCTCTTCACATTGTAGACAGAGTTTCATAATCTCCCCATTGCCCTCATTCACAAATCAGACGTCTTCAAAGCCAGGCTGCTGAACACACCCCGTTACTCTCTCATCTTCTTCCTACAAAAGTATATTTTTGTTCTTTTTCTTATTCTTTAGGTTTACATCCTGCCCTTCATCACTTTCGTGATCCCAGAGAGGATTGAAGCGATTTAAAATCTGCACCAAAATTAAAACAAGCCGTTTGCTGTGTAAAGCACAAATCAGCAGCCAACAGCAACTTATCCCAACAAAGCGCAGCAGCAAATATATCAGATCTTCTCCAGCTGCATTACAGCAGCAGGCACATCCATCAAAGTATCTCTCATTAGCCCCTACCAAAAGCCTGGGAGAATAAATATGTTTTTAATTGGTGTTGAGAAATGCTCAGAGACAACCCTGAGTCTCGTTTGGAAGGGAGGGAGTTCCACAGCCAGGATGCTATGACAGAGAGGTGGCCCTATTTTGGGGTCACCACCCCACCCCTTGGTAGAATCTGAAGAAGGGTCTCTCTCGCAGATCTTAACACCCAGGCAGGATAATATTGGAAGAGGCCTTGCTGCAACCTGACACCTGTGTAAGCAGAATCATTTGAAAGTTTGCTGCACCTTTCCCCATTCCATTGCAGGACTGTGGCCAGAGGCAGACTCCATAGCCAACTCTTCTCATCCTCTACACTTGTTTTTTATTTATTTATTTATTTGGTTTTTCAGATTAAAGTTTTACAGCCAATTATCCAACATACAACATAAAAACAAGATTCCAAAGAATCTCCTGGACTTCCCTCCTCCCCTTTGTGGGTCCTATTGTTAACCATTTCCTCTTGCATCTTTTTGTAATAATCCAAATCTTTTACATCTCCGTTATGTCCAAAATTCAACACTAAACTACAAGTGTTATTCCAGTCCTACTTATCCTCCACACCTTTGATTGCTGTTTGCTATATAGTCCAGGGACAAGGAGCTTTTCAGAAGTCTTTGGAGCTGAGTTTCAGAACAGCCGTTCCCCGCCTTCATCAGGACCTCCTGCTGCTCCCCAAGGCTGCCATTTTAATTATGATAATTGTTGGTTATTTATATTTCCAGACATTATTTCATTTACTTTCCTAAGAATTTGGGCTGGAGTTGATGACAACTTTATATGCTCATCAAGGTGCTTTATTATGTTTTAACTAATAAAAATGTGGTCCGAATATGGATTTTAGGATCTATCTCCCCCTGATGGAACGATGCAGCTAACTTTACTTTTTGAGTTTTCTTCCTGTAATTCTATCTGTCCCTCCTTCTTCTGACTTTCTACTTGATACCATACTTTCACAGGGTTACAGTGTGGCAATTAGTGACAAAGCTGCCAAATGCTCAAATAAACATAACATCTGCCTTTTTGGAACAACTTCTTTTTTTTTTGCGGAGGCCCAACCTGTCTTATTTTTACAACAAGTTTTACTTTCTAACCGTGAACATTACAATCACGGATTTTAGGCACCTAAATCAAACCATACAAACACGTCCCATGAAACGCCCCTTTCAGTAGTCCTGGCCCAAACCATTTTGATGCCTTGAAGCAGAGTCCAAACAGCAAACTGCTCCCTCCAATAGTGGTTGATGGGGGAAGTGTTGTTTACCTGGTTTCCCAATGCCAGGCTCACTATGGTTACCAAGCGGGAGACAGGTGAGGCAGCAGGGAGGTTGGTGTAGGAGTATTGTGAGCATCATCAGATTGGCTGCACCTGCATCTCAACAACCTCCCTGCCGCCTTGCCCCTCTCCCTCTCAGTAACCAGCACCAACTGGTCTGACATTTATAACCTCATGCAAATCAGTGCTTTAATTCTGATGGTTTTAAACATATCGCCCCTAATACAAGTGGTAGTCCATGCACCAAAAAGCTTTTATGGAATGCTTGAAAACAACTTTTAGGTCTGAAGATAACCAGTGCCTACTGTATAATATTGCTTGCTCACTGTCTCAGCTGAATGGAAATTTATCTCATCAAGAAAAGACCAAGGGCACATCAATTAAGTGCTTAGTAATGATGCTGAAGCAGATTCTGATTTCCGCAACCTTGATGTCAGATCAAAGCTGCTATGTTAGCTTCACAGAGATTACACTAGGTGCCAGAAATGAGAATATGTCACCTTTTGCTACATCATATCTGTAACTTAGTCAGAAGAATGTGAAGTGCTTCTTGTCAAGGTTGCGAGTTTGAGCCCCACATTGGGCAAAACGATTCCTGCATTGCAGGGGGTTGGACTAGATGGCCCTTGTGGTACCTTCCAACTCTACAATTCAATGATTCTTTGCTTCCTTGCACCTCTGATTTCCAGGAAGGTTGCCTAATTTTTTTTTTGTTACATCCAGGTTTTGGGGATCCAAATGAATTAGAGAATCTAAATACGAATTCCAGTTGGCAGAGCAACAAAAGAGAACGCTCTTCTCAGATTGTGAGAACAGTTCAGGGGATGGGAAAGGCTTCTTGTACAATCTTCATAATTTGAAGTAGCTTGAAAACACTGAACTGAGAGACGTTAGGCCGTCTATTTCTCTCACTTAAGAACAGAGGCCTCTTGCTGCTTAAGTGCTTGCATCTATTTCCCAGCTCTTCGTTGTTCTCAAAGCCCTTGGGATAAAAGACTGGCTGGTCCTTTGCATGTCAGAGAGGTGAGCAGATTTTCAGTTAGTCGGTCAATTACACATATCTTTTAGGGAACTCAAGGTGGTAGATGCAGGGTTGCCTTTGAAGACAGTTTAGAAACTTCAGCTGGTGCAAAGTTCAACAGCAAAAATATTCAATTGTGCAACTGCCAGGACCATATAACACCACTCCTAGAAGATCTACAGAACGCTGGTTAATTCTTTGTTTCACGTTCAACATAGTATTACTGTTTTGTTTTTTAATCTTTAAAGTGCAATGCATCCTAGGTCTTGCCCTAGATTATATTGAGATTGTCAGAAAAGGTATTTGAAGTACTGTTGCTCACTATGAGATCTATTCTTGAGCCTTTGGAGTCAGATCTTTGCTCCATCTAGCTCACTATTGTCTACATTGGCTGGTAGCACTTCTCCAGGATTTCAGACAGGGGACATCTGAACACGTGTCAGACTGGGGACACGTGTCGACAGCTGAACCAGTGACTTTCTGCATGCAAAGGAGATGCTCTGCCACTGAGCTATAGCTTTCTGGATGCTGGTACCTTGGCTCCGGTAATCCCTGCCCTAGGAACCCGGGAACCTGCCTTCTATGGAGTCAGGCCATTGGTCCATCTACTTCATTATGGTCTACACTAACTGGGAGGAGCCTTCCAGGGCTTCAAGGAGGGGACATTTCAACCTGGAGATGCTGGGAATTGAGCCTGGTACCTTCTGTAAGCAAGGCAAATGCTCTGCCTCTGAGCCTTTACCCAAGTTGATGTATATTCCCATGGTTTGCTTTCTACTGGCTTTCAGGTGGCAGATGAACTTCATATTTCTGAAAGCTCTTAATTGACATAGGGTTTTTTGGCTGGAATCTGCCGAACTTGGTTTCCTAACTTCTTTAATAAGAGAGTTACCCACCACTCCATAAAATCACTTTGCCTTTGTTTGGGACATAGGGTTGTATCCAATCATGTTAGTCCTTTTCAGAGTAAACCCATTAAAATTTCAGGACATGACAAACTGAGGTCTGTTCAATTTACTCTGAGTACAACTTGAGATACAGCTCATCCTATCTAACTAGGGATGTTTACAGCCATACCTTTTTAGGGTGTTTTCACAAGTTGCTGCCTGCCCTTTTCTTTCCTGCATTAACAGACACTCCCCTCCACAAGATTAAAAGCTCTTCTCAGTGTCACTTGTGAAAATGCCCCATACTTTTTCACTTTGCTTTTGGGTGCTAGTGATGGCAGGAAATGCTTTTGAGTAGTGAAACAGCCAGAGCTGAAAAGGTTAAGTGAATCCCCCTCCCTTTGTAGTCATTTTGTCTGCTTATGTTTAAAAAAAAGAAAGTTGGGGAGGAGAGATGTTTGTGAATGAGCATCACATGTAGTTGGGGTCACAGTGTCAGTAGTGAAAACCCTTCTCTGGATTCTTCTACTCCTTATTCACCAAGGTTCACTGCTGAAGTGTCTACTGTTAGATAATAGTTCAGCAAACAAAAAGAATTACTTTTTGAAATGGAAGAAAAGAACCCTTAAATTTGGATAAGTGTGCAGTATCATTTCATGGAATGCTAATGTCAACATGAATCTGGTGAGCCAATATACATTTTTTATGGTTAGCTGGCACACCCAAAAATGTTGAGTTAGTACTGGTAGTGCCAGTAGCCTCGGTATCTACCATAACCTAGTAATGGATCTTGATCAGTCATATTAGAATTGCTTGTTGAAGACCATCTCCAGTCACAAAGAGAAAGGATTACCGCTGTGGGACCCAACCTTCACCCTGAGCCTTCCTGCTGAGGACACCTTGGCAATGTTTGAATGCATGGAGTAAAAACTGGTGTACGTTTGAAATTTTGGCTGCCTGGTTAATGTGCTTCCCTAAGTGCCAGGAGCAGCTAGCTCTTTGTTTCACTGCCATAGGAAGAGCTGGAAAGGAGACAGATGGAATGAAGTGCTCTAGCAGGCAGAGCCTGATTCTCTGGAGCAACAGGGTCCCCCGATATATAAGCAACAGGTTGTTCAACACGCAGCTGTTCTCAGATCCTGCTGGAATCCCCCTCGCCTTCTTTTGCAACACTCTTCTCCCAGCATAATGTATTGACAGCCTGTAATATGGCACCGTATTGTTTCTGTGAAGGCAATGGGGGGATTATTGTTGTTTAATCACCTTCCACATATGCCCCAAGGTGATGTAACAAATCTAAAAATAAAAGCTAAAGAACAGTACACAATTAACAGAAGTTGAGTTTAAAAACAATGCAAAATAGACACCTGTGGCATCCAACTGGAAAATGTGCTTTATTAGTAATCGGGGGGGGGGGCGGGGGCTAAAATAAGCTTATCACCTACACCCTGGTCATGTTTTCACTTGTACACTGTTGTGTCTGCTGCTCTGGCTCTGACTTACATGGCACGACTAACCTGCATCTCTCTGGCCCAAGGTGTGGTGGCTGGTGCCAATTGGTAGGGTGGCAAGTCAGGGAAGCTGAGCCAATGATGCACAGAATGATCCCTGAGTTTTGTCAATAAGAAGGCAAGCTGGTGGGGGTTTGGCTGAGTCAGACTGAGATTGGTCAGCCAGTGCCCCCTTTGCCCTAATGGACCCGCCTCCCTTGCCTCTGACTCTGAGGACTGTAGCTCAGAAACCCTCATGCAAGGACGGGGAACCTTTGGTCCTCCAGGTTGCTGAACTACAGCTCCCATCATCCTGGGCCATTGACCATTCTTGCTGTCCCTGATGGGAATTGCAGTTCACAACATCCAGGGGGCCACAAGGGTTCCCCCCCCCCTGTTCAAGTGGAACCACAGGCCCTTCCACTCTGTTGAAGTTTATGACTGCTCAACCAAGGTGGTCTCCTTTCTCATAGAAGGCAGAGGGAGCTAGTCAGACCTGCAGCTTCTTAGTCTGAGGTTGACTGCTGCTGGAACATGTGGACTCTGTTCATATGGATTTTCCAGCCTGGGCACTTCATGGAGCTGTCCAGTCACTGTCACTCGAAACTAAGTTGCCTCAGAAGTTATGAGGGCATTTTCCCAGCTTGGGCTGGTGCAGCAGCTGCAACTGTTCCTGGATTAGAATAATTTGCCTGCAGTGATCCATGAGCTGGTAATAATCTCAAGCCTGGATTACTGTAACACACTCAATGCTGGGCATGCTTATATGGTCTCCATATCTTGTGCCCTTCCTTCTTAGTTCCACTGTTTAAACAGTGACACATTCGAATGATTAAACATTCAATTACATGTTTTATCGTTTAAAGCTTGCAGCCATAGTCAAGATAGAAATAAACTTCAAAAAAGGGCAAGATGCATCAGGGTTATTTTGGCTCCTGAAATGAGGGGGGTGGGAGCCCTAGGTTTGAGGAGGTACAACCCCAGCATCTGTGTTATACTACTGGCCGCTATTGATTTATGATGACAGTGTTCTGCACTATGTTGCAACTGGAAGCATACATGCCAAAATACACGGAGGAGTTATGTTATTTTATATACTGAGAGGGATGATGGCAAGTTACCAAACCACCTTCCTCATTAGCATAGTGCAGAGGGGTTTCTGTTGACAAATAGGAAATAACTTTTTAATTGCACAGAATGTTTATGTATTAGGTACTGTTGCCTAAGCAGGCTGAATGAATTATAGTGGTACCTCGGGTTACATATGCTTCAGGTTACATACGCTTCAGGTTACAGACTCCGCTAACCCAGAAATAGTACCTCGGGTTAAGAACTTTGCTTCAGGATGAGAACAGAAATCGTGCTCTGGCGGTGCAGCGGCAGCGGGAGGCCCCATTAGCTAAAGTGGTGCTTCAGGTTAAGAACAGTTTCAGGTTAAGAGCCAGTGTGAGAACCAGTGTGGTGTAGTGGTTAAGAGCGGTAGTCTCGTAATCTGGTGAACTGGGTTCAGGTCTCCACTCCTCCACATGCAGCTGCTGGGTGACCTTGGGCTAGTCACACTTCTTTGAAGTCTCTCAGCCCCACTCACCTCACAGAGTGTTTGTTGTGGGGGAGGAAGGAAAAGGAGAATGTTAGCCGCTTTGAGATTCCTTAAAGGGAGTGAAAGGCGGGATATCAAATGCAAACTCTTCTTCTCTTCTAAGACTGTCTCATATGTTTCATATCCAAGCACTCACTGAGTTCTTATATTAGCCAATGTGAAGAAAGTCTCCAATGTGGAGGAAGAGTATGTAGAGAGACAAAAAGCTTCTTCAACATTTAAGATCATATTGAAAAGCGTTCAAAAACATGAAAGGTTATCACTGCTGATGTTGCGTTATTTCCAAAATGAAACAAAAAGGAATTGTAATTCTTAGGTTATTGTGGAAATGATTATGCTTAATAGAGACGTTAGTTGACACTTAGAATGAAAGCGATTGTTCTCAAATATATGGGCTGTCAGAAAGATGCACCAAATTATGTCTTTTGAGTAACTCAGTAGTCTGATATGAGTAACCCTAGATGTTCAAAATCATGAATTGGCTTCCTCAAAGTCACAAGATTAGACTTAAATTATTCTGCAATTTCAACACATAATACATTTTGAAGCTTTTGCATTAGCCGTCTGTTTTAGAACATCTTGGCAAATGATAATTTTCAAGTTTCGCTGCACTCCTACAGGATGTTCAAGATTTATTTTTATTCAGTTTTTTAAAAAAGGGAATTTTTAATTTATTTTTGAAAGCACATTTGGTCTCTGGTGTGTGTGCGCAAACAAAAACAAACAAACCAGATGCCTGATTCTTTGGATATCCCATCCCAACGTGCTGCTGGTGTACCATAAAATAATGATGCTGTATCCCCAAAATTTATGACTAGGTCTAGGAATCTGTGTTATTGCTTTGAATTATTTTTGCAACTTTAGCAAACACAAAGCAGGACGTCACCCTGTGTCTCCTGTTCTCTGTGATAAAGGTAAAGGCAAAGGTAAAGGAGCCCTGGATGGTTCAGTTCAGTCAAACTTGAATATAGGGTGCAGCACTCATCTTGCTTCAGGCTGAGGGAGCTGGCAGAGCAAGGAGACAGTAGAACAGATAACTTCTCAGACCATTGAAATCACTGAGTTCAAAGTCAAATACCATAACTGAATATTTTCTTGCTTGTTTTTCAGGCTGGTGGATGACCGGTGTGTGGTGGAACCAACAGCTGGTGATTTGGATAACCCACCCAAGAAATTTCGAGGTAAGAGACTAATGAAGCAGTAAAGTCAACACTTTTGCTGGATCAACTGCTCTGAGATTCCCTAAAAACAATTCTCTGCTTAGGTACTGATTTACAGTTGGCTTTAGCAGTGAGTGGCACAAGCTATCACTGTTACAAGTCTAGCATCATGGGTACTAATTTAGTTGTTATCCACAGCCCTCTCACAGAAAGACAGTTTGTTGGGATAACCACTAAACTTAAAAATCCTTTCCTTGTCAGCTCTGTCAAAGACAAAACACATTTCAAGCTTTTTATATTTTGGTGCCTTCAGTTTTGCACTCTTTGAGATAGTCAGTGATATCTTATTGATATCTTTAATTTTTTATCACATCACATTTATTCACTACATTAGCCCCCCAGGAAACCCTATTATTAATTATTTTATCTTTTTATTATCATTATTTTATTTTGGTTTATTACAGTCTTCACATTAAGGTCGCTGGATAGGTCCCAACAATTTAAAATACAACATTCAAAACAGTTTAAACAAATCACAAGAACAGGGTGGGTCCCAAAAACATATAACTTAAGTGTCAAAAGCCGGGGTAAAGAGGTGTATCTTCAACACAGACAAAAAGGTGCCAGATATATTTTTGTAGGGAGGGAACTCCACAACCTAGGATCCCTCTCCTGGGCCACCAGTCCTTGAGTTTTTCTGAGGGTGATGGAACTACCAAGAAGACCATATCTGCTGATGTTAACATCCAATAAGGTTTGCAGGGAATGGAACTGCCTTGCAAGTATTTGGAGCCAGGTCATTAAGGCCTTAAAAGTTAGTGTGAGCATCCTGAATTGGACCAGGAAACAAACCGACAACCAGTGCAGTTGTTCTATAACAAGGGTTGTGTGGGTTCTAAACCAAATCCTAGCCAGTAACCTGACAATTGCATTTTTGGATGACTTCTTCTTCTTCTTCTTCTTCTTCTTCTTCTTCTTCTTCCTCCAAACTTCATTGACAATTTTAAAAACAATTACCAAGCACAAAGTGTTGTCTTCCAGGACAAATGCAGGTACAGATATTGAAACAGACTTAGAAAATCTTTTACTTTGGAGATTAAGCTCATGTCCACAGGGTATACTTCAATCTAGAGTGTTACGATAATTTCTCCATAGTGACTGCTGTGACTGAGACAGAAGGGAAATCACTGTACTATTGTTAATCGTTTCTGAGTTCAAGGGCAGTCCCATGTTGAGCACATGGCAATAATCCAGTCTGGAAATTACCAGAGCATGGAGGGCTGAAGTGTAGAGTACAGTATAAACAAATAGAAGTGAACGAAATGCTTTTGTTTTCGTAAAAGGTCAATAAAAATATTATTAAAAAAGCAAACAAATAGAAGTGAATAACAATAAATCTTGACAAGGGTTCACAGCATAGAAGCCAACTCCTAGGGGCCGAGGTCCCTTCACGCCCCTCCCCCAGTTGATGGGCATTGCCATGTGATCAATTATGTGGGACAGGGTTTTCCTCCCGCAATATTCTATCCAAGTTCGCACCCCTGGTTCACAGTGTATTGTAATTCTAACCTTGCTTTTAAGTTTTGGATTGGAGCTGATTGGGATTGTAACAATTGGAAGTATAATCTATTTATGCTGTATCAAACCAATTGGAGAATTGTACGGATGGATGGGAGGAAGCAAGCAGACAATGATTGCATTTCTTCGCCCCACACCCCTGTGAAAGGAGCGAGAGTCACAGTGGGCTCTCCTAAGCCACCGCGGCCTTCTCCTCCCCATCCCCATCCCCATCCCCAGGCAATTTCCATGCTTGGCGCTCTGCTGTTGTGTCAAATACCCCACAGGCCAAACATTTTAAATGGAGTCCCCCCTGCACCTTGCATCCAATATCCCACTCCACCCACTGCTCCCTAGTACACAGCTGCTTCCCCATGAAAAACAGGAGCAGAACAAGAACAGGTTCTAAGGTGAGGGCGTGAAGGGACCCCCATTTAGAATATCTGGCACTGCAGGAGCTGCTGAACTACAACTCCCATCTGCCCCAGCAAGCATGTCTAAAGGCCAGGGATGATGGGAGTTGCAGCGCAGCAACATCTGAAGGACCAAAGTCTCCCCATGCCTGGTTTAGAAGGATGGAGAGGCCTTCTGACATCCAGCACACTCAACGTGGCATTGGCTGGCATGAATGCCCAGGTATGGAAGGGGAGGCTACCTTGGCTTCTTATGAAAGGCCTTTCTGTGCCTGCTCCCCTTGTACATGGTGTAGGGTTGCAGCTTGTGTGTTTCAGCCAAACGCTGAGCAGCCAAGAAGCCACTCAAGCCAATGCCAAAGCAATAAATTTTATTGGGAGCTTGCATTGGCTCTCTAATGCCGGTTAGATGGCTGGGCTCCCAAGCACATTCAAGTCAGTTGGGATTTTCTTTTTTAACTGAATGCATTCTCTGATCTCTCTGGCTGATGCATTGACTTGGTTAAAAAAATTATTTAAAGTTAGACCAAGCTGGGGTAGAGGAACATGATTTAAAGACAAAGCAAAATCTGAAACTTAAACTGGTACAAGGGTAGTATGAGTTTTCATATCATATAAAATATAACTCTTGGTTCTCTAGATTCCCCCCTCCCCCCAGCCAAATCCTATTGCTAAAGGGAGAATAATACTGAACTTTTTTATGGTGCTTTCAAAGCTTTTTTTTGGCGTTCAAAGCATATTTTTCATATATTATCAGGTTGCAATCCTTACCTGTAAGGTAAGTCAGTATGATTATTAACCTCCATTTAGCAGATGGGAGACTCAGGCTGAGAAAGTGGATCTCCCAGTGCTACCCAGTGAGCTCATGGAGTTGTGAGATATGAACCTGGGATGTCCTGATTCACAGCTCAGTTTCTGAACCACCACACAACGCGAGCTGTCTTCTCTGCAATTTGTTTCATTCACTCTGTTCCGGCAGTGTAAGATACTTGGAGGTATGTCAGCTAAGGAAGGGCAAAGAAAGGAAGGGCACTTCAGGAATACAGTTAATTTGCTAAGCTTTGTGTATGTTACCTTAGTTTATCTTTTAGTCGTCTCTGTGGTGCTTCTTGAGCTCTGTTAATTTATTGGTAACAAGAGTCAGTGACGTTCTGTCAATCAAACATTAAACATTGTTGGAAATGTAAAGATGAATGTAGGATGTATACCTAGGAAGGTGAAATCAATCTTATTATATTTCAGTTCAAGGAACATTCCCCCAAGGCTATTGGTGGAGTGCCTCTTTCTCACCTCATTCAGGGATGTTTCCATCTGAGCACTGATGAAAACAAAATTGCAGGTGTGGCTAAATAAACATGGTGCAGAATTACCTAGTCTGTTTTTCTAGTGATTTGAGGGAAACGTTGGGTCAGGGTTATCTAGCCAATGTTTCCTCCATCTTGATTTCTTTGACAGCTACTGTTGATAGGTAGCCATGCTGCCCCCCACCCAAAAAGATAATTCGGCAGGCTGCCAGCAAGATCAGAGCCACCTCATGCTAGTTGCTAGAACACACAGTGAGAGGCAGGCCCATCCAGGGATATTGGAAGTTTTGTTCTCTCTCTCTCTCTCTCTCTCTCTCTCTCTCTCTCTCTCTCTCGTAATATGGGAAGGTACAGTAGGTCCTTAGCTGAGCAGGAGAGCACCTGCTTGGCATGCAAAAGCCCCCCAGTTCAATTCCTGGCATTTCCAAAGAAGGCTAGACAGGACCTTTGTTTGAAATCCTGGAGAACCACTACCAGTAAGCATAAATAGTGTTGTTGTTGTTGTTGTTGTTGTTGTTGTTGTTGTTGTTGTTTAGTCGTTTAGTCGTGTCCGACTCTTCGTGACCCCATGGACCAGAGCACGCCAGGCACTCCTGTCTTCCACTGCCTCCTGCAGTTTGGTCAGACTCATGTTTGTAGCTTCGAGAACACTGTCCAACCATCTCGTCCTCTGTCGCCCCCTTCTCCTTGTGCCCTCCATCTTTCCCAGCATCAGGGTCTTTTCCAGGGAGTCTTCTCTTCTCATGAGGTGGCCAAAGTATTGGAGCCTCAGCTTCACGATCTGCCCTTCCAGTGAGCACTCAGGGCTGATTTCCTTCAGAATGGATAGGTTTGATCTTCTTGCAGTCCATGGGACTCTCAAGAGTCTCCTCCAGCACCATAATTCAAAAGCATCAATTCTTCGGCGATCAGCCTTCTTTATGGAGTACTGAGGTAGATGAACCAATGGTTTCTTGGGATAACCTAAGGTCCCCCATGATGCTGAATGCTGGTAGTGTGGAAATGTTGTGGGATAGTAGGAGAGGATATATTGATTAAATATTATCCTTCCCCACTCACACTAGTGAGTCAGTAGCAGAGTACATTCCCCGGTGTATAGCAGGAAGCTAGTTGGTAGATTCCATTGAATCTCTTTACTTAAACAATCCCATCTGCCTTGTCCAGATTGGGTTTGTTCCTGGTAAATTCCCTTTGTTCCCTCTTAAAAAGAATAAACACAAAAGTCTTCCTTTAAAAGTAATGATAAAAAGTTTACTTGCATTCAGTTCACAATAGGTTCCCTGAAGGCAGGCATTAGCTTGTAGTTACAGAAAAAGGTTTGAGTTAATCCCCTATGGGAATGAGCCCATGTGCTGCTGGCTGAGAGCCAGCAGACAGCAAAATAACATCAATATCAGAAGAGAGTCAAAGAGGAAGATGGCTGCGTGACTGGCCCTTTTACAGGGTCTCACAGGGTCACACCCATCTACCTGGTCACATGCAGGGGGAGGATGCTCCAGACAGGTGTAACAGGAAGTCCTCCTGGCTGGAGTAACATCCCCCTGTGTGCCCTCTCTGGGCAAACAGGAAGTGTTGTACTTGACTGCTTATGCTACATCCCACAGGAAGAGGACAGACAAAAGGAAGAACACTCTTCCCACTGTGCATAGTTAAACTATGGAATTCAGAGCCACAAGATGAAGCAATGGTTCCTATCACCAACTTTAAAAGAGGCTTTGATAAATCCATGGATGATAAGTCTACCAATGGCCATTGACTGTGATGATGACTATGTCCTACCTCCAGTATCACAAGAGGTGTTTCTCTGAATACCAGTTGCTCAGGAGTACAATGGTTAGAGTGCTGCCGTGCTCAGGTCCTATTTTTGGCCTTCCCCTTGGCATCTGTAGTGGCTGCTGGACTAGATGGGCCCTTGATCTGATGTAGTAGGATTCTGAAGTTCTTAGATAATCTGGAAGAAAAAAAATAAACAGAAAAGAGCCTTATGAAACTGAAGCCTACCAACACTTGAAGCCCAGTAGGCGTTCAGGATGGATTATCTGCTAAAGGAGCACGATGTGTCACAAACCATACTATCACGTGAACATTGTGGACAGATATGTCACTGCAAATATTTAGGATTGGTGAGTTGCATTTTGCCAGAGTTTAATCAGGAAACAGTCAGAGCTAGTGGCCTGGAGGGATGCAGGCAGTTCCACAGAAAGTCAAGCTAGGGGAAGCAATCAAAGCGAGGGCTCAGGCAGCAGTCAGTAGCTTTTAAGGGCCAGATGACTGACTTATTATATCTGGGCTGTGCTGGCAGCTGCATCATCATCATCATCATCATCATCATCAGCATCATTATTAATATTTCTTACCTGCCCTTCACCATAAAGTCCTACGGCAAGTTACAGCAATTTAAAAATACAATATTAAAAACAGTTTATAACCAATTACAGTTATGAGACTAGACTGGGAACTAAAATACTGTATGTATATCTATATTTCCAGGTATCTCTATATATCCTAGGTGTCAAATACTAGGATAAGGGTGTGTATCTTCAGCACCTTTGGTACCACTTTCTGGCCATCTCCTGTGGTGATCCGCTTGTGCGCTACCATAGTGGCATTGGGGCTGCCACCAGAGTCCTTGGTTTGCAACCTTTATATGTTATATCAGAAGTGGGGAGGTCCCCCCCCCCCGGTTGAGGACATCATCGGTGGTGGGGGACCTGTATATCAGCAGTGGCTAGGGGCCAAAGTGGGTAGGTCAACCCTTCTCTCTTCTCTTCTTTCTCCCCATCCATTTTTCTTTCTTTGCTGCTCTCCTTTTAGACCTCATACCTGGTGATTTTCTCCCTGGACACACCCATAATATGCAATTCCAGCACCTGTGGAAATGGGCAAAGTGCTATTGAGGCTTTTTTGTGCTCCTGTGCCTTTGATTAAAATGCTGTATACACTTGCCTATGAGTAAGCCCCATTGAACTGGGCGGACTTACTTCTGAGTAGAACTTTAGAGAACTGCATTGTGGAAATCTCTTTGATGATGTGGACACAGTGCTGGGAGAACTAACCTGAGCCACTCCCGTTTGGCACACTTCAGCCATGCCTTCCGTGACTCAACTTTTGCTAATTGTTTCCTATGCATGCGAGAGCCATGGATTCTCAAGCATGTCTTTGTGGTGTGTTGGCTGCCTGGTGTCCTGTTCCAAAGGGAAAAGGTGATGAGTCAGGGAAAGGGCAGGGCAACTCTTGGCCTGTGAAACAGGATGTCAGGGCCAAAGCACCGGGTTTCTTTCCTAAATCCATCCCTTCTCTTAGTCCTTGTCCATGTCCACTTTCTCTATAAGTATAGAGGCTCATTTCCCTTCTCAACGATTTCTCTTCTGACTTGCCTTGCCACCACACTCTGGCATAAGAATACTCCTAAACAAACCATTTGGGATGGAATTCATATGCTCCGGCTGTCCCTATGCAGCAGGGACAGCCATCAGGGCTGGCTCTACCATTAAGCAGAGTGAGGAAGCCACTTCAGGTGGCAGATTCTGGTGTACGTGGGTTGTGGTTGGTGGCAGCATCTCTCTCAGCTGCTCCTTCTGCTCTCAGGGACAGAGCTGTGTCTGCCCCCCTTGTGTTCCCTAAGCTAGCCAGCTGCCTTCTTTCTTCCTTTTGAAACAATTTATTTATCAATACATTACACAAACATACAGAAATGAATACAAACACAAACATATTAAAAATACAAAAGGTATGATTCTTAAAAAGGAAGTAGGAGCGGAGGACGGGTATAGAGAAAACTCATAAGAACAGTTATTTAAAACCAGTCATTCTAGAAAAACCATTACAAAATTTATCCCCATTCTTCTGTCTCCATGTTAAGGTGAAGGCTACATTTCAGGGGGAAGGCAGCCCACAACAAACAAACGGGGAAAGCAAAACCAGAACCTGAATTCTTTTGAGACGCAGACTTTTGACCTGTTGCTCAAGCAATAGCACACATTCCAAGCTGCCTATGCGTTTTGCAGCATTGTATAATGGTCATGGGTTGAAAATATCCTCCAGCTATTTGCAAGTTTAAACAGAGTAATTGGCAGCTTGTGTCAGTTTTACTGTGGCTATTAAATTGCTTGTTGCTCTTCCACCACCATTTTATCTAATCTTTTAATCCTTGCCCTTTTGTTTCCAGGAGTATCCTGTACAAGGCAACACTATAGATATAATTGTATGTGGTAGTAATAATGTTTCCTCTATTTGAGATGGAAAGGGGTACAGTTATGCCATTGTCAGAAGTATTGGCTTTTAAACATTTGTGCATTTGTTTATTTCAAAATATATTTATATATTTGCATTTCTATGCAAAGCCCATCCGAAATGGTTTACAGCAATAGAAGAACTATATCATTTAAATACAAAATAATAAAACCCATCCTATTCGTTAGGTTTGACTGGCTTGTGGTTTTCTGTGTATATATGTATTTGTGCTATGATATTTGTGCTTCTGGAAGTGAAAAATCCCCCTTTGCTCTGCTTGTCACTTGTCCTTGTCTTGTTTCCTTTGCCACAGCTCAGAATGGAAACACACAGGAAAACAAAACAGAAATACAGTGTATTTGGGGTAGAATGTTTTCAGATCTGCAGACAGACATTTCTTTTCTGGGGCTTTCTGCATATTGCCGCATTGGATATGCCAACAAACCTAGCATGAATCCTCAGGTGTTTACACTTTGCCATCCTGGGATTCAGCAAATTTGACCCTGAATTCAATGCCAGCAGGGCATGTGCCACTCCAGGGCTGTTTCTTCTCTTGACATCATAGGATTTCAACAGGAGTAGCTTCAGGTTACTGCAAGGAAACCACTGCAAGTAATAACATCGACTGGTCCAAACACTCAGAAAAATCACACTCTCTTGAAAACTGCTGGAACTGACACACCTTTGGTGCAGGAAAATTCACTCTCAAAATTTCAGAAGGCTGGTCTATTAACTGCTCAGACAGTGGTTCAGCACTTTTGATATTCTGTGATATAATTATTTACAGCACAAGATTAAAAATGCTATCATCAGCTGCTGGCCTTTGGCACATATTATCACATCCTTGTGGGTCTTTGAGCTTTTTTGGTCCTAGGACTGTGTAGGGACTTACTGGGCAATTTCTAGAAATAGAACTCCCCCATTTCAGGTTCAGTTTTTGAGACAAAAACCCATGGGCGTAGATTCAACAAAACAGTTGTATCAGCAATGAGTCTGGCTAGTGCAATGTGGCTTCCCCTCATCTTCTCTCCCCATGTGCCCATGCACACCCTCAATCAACCCCAGAGGGTTGGGAGAATCCCTAGAACAGCACATGGGAGCAGGAGAGCAAAAAATGGTTGTACTGGCAGAACAATAATAATAGCGTGAAATTGAATTCCTCCCATGGTTTTGTCGAAAAACAAGAGACAATCTGTTCACCAAGCAGCAGACATAGCTCTAGTGGTGACCTGCACCAGACTACTTATGAAACCTCCAAATTAAACTAAACTAAATTGAACGAAGTATATAATTCTGAGGCATGGATTTCTTTCCTGCCCTGGTTTGGACCGTGGCATTTTGCTGACTGTACTCCTCTGATCCGCCTCTTTTGTGGATTGGTCTTCAAAGATTACTGATGATATTGCACTTCATAGTGAAACTGCCCTGATATTCCTTTTTAAACACCGCCCGCCCCCCGGACCCATGTAAATGTCAATTAAGGCTTTCCTGTGTGCCTCTGTTTGATTGCAAATGACACACATCCATGCAAATGGATATTTACTGAATCTGTACGTTTCTAGAGAAGCAGACTTCTGAAATGGCATTTGCACACCTCTTCGGAAACAGGTTTTAAGCTGCACATGTTCAAAAAGTCATGTTGGCGGCAGCCCTTAGAATCCAGCTAAAATCACATAGTTCAGCTATGAAGTGTCTGGACTTGGCTGGGCCAACAGAAATGTCTGATCACAGCTTGGCAGTTCCTGCTCCCCGCCCCCTTTCCATGCTTTCCCCTGAGGCTCTTTCAGCAAGGCAGATTCCCATGTTTGAACACGTTAGGGGGAAAAAATGAAGGCGTTCAAATCTTGTACTTTATCAGAGAGATGACAATAAATGCTTTGAGATTTATTGTATTTTTTAAACACACTGTGGGTGGCTGGCAGGGTATAACAGACAACATAATTGCACCTAATCCCCACCCATTGAGGACACAGCAGCAGGACAGCTGATTCCATTCATATCCTCTGGTCAGAAGCAGCTTGGTGTCCAGCAGGATCAGAAGGAAGCAGAGCCATTCCAGTAATGGATTCACACCTCTGCTCTAACTCTGGTATTCAGTCCTCAGGGACACTTCCAGCTAAGTCACTGAACTGCTAGTGCAGTTTAACCTTGACACGACTCACTTGCAAGCACATGCATATTCCTTTGGTGATAATGGTAGAGGCAAGGAGTCGGGGGGGACGGGACCCTGCACTAAATGATATGGGATGCATTGTCTACACTGACTGCTGGTGGCTCGCCAGGGTTTGAGTTAGGGTTCTTTACCTGTCCTACCCAGGAACGCAGGTGGCGCTGTGTGTTAAACCACAGAGCCTAGGACTTGCCAATCAGAAGGTCGGCTGTTTGAATCCCCGCGACGGGGTGAGCTCCCATTGCTCGGTCCCTGCTCCTGCCAACCTAGCAGTTCGAAAGCACGTCAAAGTGCAAGTAGATAAATAGGTACCGCTCCGGCGGGAAGGTAAACGGCGTTTTCGTGCGCTGCTCTGGTTCGCCAGAAGCAGCTTAGTCATGCTGGCCACATGACCTGGAAGCTGTACGCCGGCTCCCTCGGCCAGTAGAGTGAGATAAGCTCCACAACCCCAGAGTCGGCCATGACTGGACCTAATGGTCAGGGGTCCCTTTACCTACCTTTACCTTTACCAGTCCTACCCAGAGATGCCAGGGATTGAACCAGAGACCTGCACACAGAGCAGATGCTCTACCACTCAGCTACATCCATTCCTTTTGCTGTATTCCTGGTGACGCCAGTGCATTGCTGTATCCTCAAGCTCCATTTATTCTCTGGGTTAACCCTTCTTTATTTAAGTGATGGTCTTTGGTGAGGGTGCAGGGCTGATTTCCAGGTAGGAATTTGACACAGCCCTTACTCTTGTCTGGCCTTCCTCAGAAGTCAAATTGACAATAGCAACGATGTATGGGCTCCCAACTTGTTAGCTGGAGGAGAAAATGTATGAAAAACAAGAAATTGTACCATTAATCTCCAGCACAGGCAATTGATGACGCATTGGGGCACATCAGTTCTTGTACTGAGAGACAGCAAGGACCCACAGCCCCTTCACATACTTGTTCAGTACATGAGAGGTTGTTTTGTGTGAAGCTCCCTCTAGTTTTCTATGTACAAGCATTTGTGTGTGAGGTGTGTATGTGAATATGGAAATCTGGGCATTTGTCCATCTATGAGCACCTACCAGCAGTAGAGACCAGGCAGAGGTTGACCACTCAGTCTGCTGTTTGTGAGAAGCTGGTCCTAATTCATGAGGAGGAGACAGGACCTGCTAAAGTGGGGGGTTTCCAATATGATGCTCTCTAGATGCTATTGGATTGCAACTCCCAGCATCCCTGATGGTTAGCCATGCTCTGTGGGGACAATGAGAGTTGGGAGTCCAGCAAAACTGGGGGAGGGGGAAAGGGGGTCACAACATGCATAAACCCTGTGCTAAGGAATTTCCCTGGCATGGGAGGTGAGGTGTCCTTGGTGTGGGACTTGCCAATAGCAGAAGCAGCAGTGTGGGATTAGACAACCAAAAAATGGCTTCCTTCCAGAACTGGTGAGAATAATGTTTTGCGCCTGCTTATTCATCACTCTCTGATGAATAACTGACAGCAGGTTTGCCAGCAACTTGGGACGGGATCCAAGAATGGAAATTATTTTCTTCTAGTGTCTGATGTTTCTGTGGTGCTATTTTAGGAGCAATTAAGAGCCATCAAGGACTTTGGTTCCATCCACCTGGGACCGTCTTTCTAACAAACAATGGAAATCACTGCTAGGCCAATTTTCAAAGCAATTTTCACATGTTTTGCCAGGGTGGGGCAAAAATATCACTCAAGGATTGGATTAATCTTAAAGCAGGGGAATTTAAAGAACTTTCTAGGGCAGATCTACCTTTAAATACAAGGTTGCTAGTTCCCCCCTTTAAAAAATGGTCACAGTGCAACTCTTCCCCCTGCTCCCAATGCCCCTGAGAATGGCACTCACACATTGCAAGGCAGATTTTAATTCTTTCTCAACCCTCCTTTATTTTGATAATGCATTTTGTTCAGGGTCAAATGTGAAAAATTATTATTCTTACTGCTTAATAGAACTTTTCCATCCTTGACTAAAAGCTGTACATGCCCTTACATTTGCAGGAATTGCTATTGCTTCCTAAAAGATGTATGAGAATCTCTTTTCCTAGCATTTGAGAGCTACAGGAGAGATGGCGATAATGAAAAACAACCCTCTTTTTCTAGCATCTAAAAGCTGTAGAAGGATTTGCATTATCACATAGCTCTTAGACACCAGCAGTGACACAAGGAAAGGTGGACTTCCACAGCTATGAGTCTTGTCTTTTCCAGACTTTTCAGATATGTAACATTTACATCGTATTTAACCTGAAAGTTAACATTAGTAGAAGGAGAATAATTTGGTGAGCAGCAGCTCTTAATAATCAGTGGTGAGCGTTAGAAGAATGTAATGCTTTCAGGCTTCCCACAGGCAATTGGTTGGCCGCTGTGAGAACAGGATGCGCTAGATGGGCCATGGGCCTGATCCAGCAGGCTCATCTTACGTTCTTATGAATTGTGGTTTTAGCATGCTAACGCTTGCTAACTGTTATGTACTGAAGTTCTCACCCTGGGCCAGCAGGGGGATACTGTAGATAGTTTTCACTCAGGTCCACATATGCAAATAAGGGATTGAAAGTGACGTTCAGTGATTGGATAGTTACAGAAAATGGTTACTGTTGCGTTCTAGTGGAGCTCTATATAAGCAGGCTGGCTGAACCCTTCACTTCACTTCTGTTCTGTTCTGGCCTGTGAATAAACAAGAGCTGTTTGAAGAATCGCTGTGTCGTCTGATATGTTCACCCACAACTTAACACTAACTTTTTCTCGTTACAGATTGCCTCTTTAGAGTATGTCCCATGAACCGCTACTCTGCCCAGAAACAATACTGGAAAGCCAAACAAACCAAACAGGACAAGGACAAAATAGCCGATGTGGTACTGCTGCAGAAACTTCAGGTATGACAAGCTCCAAAAAAGGTATTAACTACATTTCTTTCTGATCTGGCAAGGCTGGAGGACCTTTCCATTGCTTCCTGCTTTAGACCTTGCTGTATTGTCTACCCTCAGCATCATCCTTGCTAGGCAGGAAGTGCAGTGGTGGCTGCTGCCCCCTGGAATTGGTAGGGTGGAAGGCAGGCAGACCAACAGTAGGGGGTGCCAGAGCCAATGACAGACAGAGCCAACTCAAGAGGGGACCCTCTTGGCTTTTCTGCCACCCTCAGAAGCTCAGTGGTAAGGGATACTCTGTGGCAAAGCCCAAGTTGTGGAATTCCCTCCCCGCAGAGGTTCATTTAGCAACTTTCATCATATCCTAATTGCCATAACCCACCCTGGGAAGAAAAAAATAATAATAGTAAAAATAATAATAGTAGCAATCCTCCAAATTTATCTTCACTGCTTTATGACATTAAAACTTTCTTTAAAAAAGAAAGAAAGCTGAGATTCTCAGGATGCTGAATTCTGTGCTCAGATCCATTCCTACATGTGTGCGTTGTTCAACTGGGAAATGCACACTGCACTGGCCTGACTATAGAAGGGCTTGTATTTGCACTGCCTTATCTTAAACACCCCCCCCCCCCCGTATAATGAGACCCAGCTGTTCTTCTGGTTCCCTGGATCACATCCAGTGTCTCTACCCCCACCTTGTGTAATGAGATTCTAAGAGTGATTCACACCATCAACAATTGTGGTTAGCCTACATGGAGACAAATGAGTAAATTAATATTTGAAATATAATGGAAGTAAATTTTCTGTGCAAGGAGAGGCATAGCTTGGCTCCATTGTTCCTCACCTCTCCCAGCTGAGGCATTTATGTAACGCGTTGATATGCTGCCGCTCAGCCATAATTTCTGAGGAGTGTCCCCAGCAAAACAATAAATAAAAAGAGCAAAGCAAAAATGCAAGTCCAACACCCAAACAAAATAACCCACAACAGAAAAAAAAGATTTAAAACAGAGGCAGAAAAACCAGCTCCAACATTCCTGATTCTTCAAAAGTGCTTGTGTGTTTTGAGGCTACAATGCAGCCTTGTTGCAGACAACTTTTAAAAAATGAGGCCTGTTTTCATTTTACAAGGACATCCTTTGCCCCCTCTCCCCCACTGACCAGGTTAGGCTTATAACTGTATTTCAATCAGAGGAAATGATTTGCTAAAATAGAAACAGAAAGAACGGAAATCCAGTCTCACTTTTTTTTTTAGAACAATCTGAATTTTGCTGGGGCAATTCTCCCAAATATTTGAAGTTGAATGGCACCATCAGAGCCAGCCTTGCAGCAAAGTTTTGCATGTGTGTACTCAGTATCAAGTCTCAGTGAGTTCAGTACACAAATCCCATTAATAAACTGTGTATTGGGTTGCAGTCTAACTTCATTTTGGTGGCTTTGGTGAAACAGTAACCCACCTTTAAGCAACCCGATTGACTCTGTTATGCTCCATTAAGGTGACCAGAAGGAATTCCTGTACTCCTTCCCATGTTGAGCCTAGGTGAGACCCTGCGTTCTGAGCCCTTGTTATCTGATGTTCAGGCAGGAACAGCAACATCCTTTAGAGCTTCCCCCTTCTGATTTTGGGCCTTTTATATGGAACACCTTAGCTGACCAACTCCCTTCTGAGCCTTAGAAGACTGGATTTTTGTTTTAAATTATTATTTATGAAGACTCTTTGAATTGTTTGGCTGGTGCGGTAGGTGGGATAGAGATAGAGGCTGCTTTTATTCAGTCCTTGGCTATTTCCTGATCCCTGCTGGTTATGCCATTGTTTGCTAATTTATTTATTTTGGAAAATATTTATATCTTGCTCTCTGCCCAACCATTTCAAGGCGAGGTATACAACAATCACTAAAACAACAAATACAGCTACAAGTCAGGAGCAGATAAAATACTAAAGTAACAAATAATCTTAACATGCAAATACCGGTCATTGCAAAATTAAGACGAGAGATTAACAAACAATTAAATGGCACTGTGATTTTTTATTGTGGGCGCAGGTTTTTCGGTGGGTGAGGTTTTTTAGAAATAACATTGATTCATATTAAAAGTAAATAAATGCACAAAATCCTCCTCCTTTACCATGTGGTTTGCAGGCTTCCACATGGGAAGATCTGTTCCCATGTGGGCTGCTGGTTCCCCTATGCACTGTGCTTGCTCAGTTCAAGCTCCACTCTTAGCCTAGCCTTCTGAAAATGGGATCCCTTACCTGCTTACTTGTTGATTTGTGATTCCTTTCCATGAAGGTTATTCCTCCAGCTGGGCTCTGTCTAAGAACCAGTAAAGTTATTTAAGGTGGGTTCACCACTTATGCATAATTTACTTACATGATTGCAACCTTAGGCGCATGCCAAATGAATGGATGTATGGATGAATGAATGGAGAGTGGGGAAACTGTGCCACTGAAAGAGCTTTTTAAGTCCTCTGCTTTGCTGACCCAACTCTGGGAAGGGCTCTAGGAACCATGGCAAAGCAGAGTTCCCATGTGTCCAACCCTTGGAGCGGATGTAAAAGGACACCATGACCCATGGTAACAAAATCTGCCAGGTTGAGGAACCAGGTCACACTCCCCCCGTCTTGTTTCCAACAGAGGTGATCAAGCAGGGAAACCAAAGCTGTTCCAAACTATGTACACATTTTAAGCTTAAAATGCAGCTAAGGTCATTCTTATTCTCAATTTGGATCGAAGCTGGCTTGGGGAAAAACTCATCAAAACACAGTAATTCCTAAGAAACAACAGGACAGATCTAGATTGTAGCTGACATTGTATGTACACCACTTCCCAACTGCATTGGATGCAGAGTAAAATTCAGACACAAATTCAATCTGGACACAGAATTCAGGCTGGAAGCCAGATTGAATTGCAGCTGCAAATAGCCCCATTGGTTCAAATATATAATTGTGTCTTTTTAAAAGCTCTACCCTAGGCAGATGCTAAGGGCTGGCTTCCAATAATGCTAGCCAGGGGCTCCTGTTGTTTTTTTGCTTGGAGTGGAGATGGGTGGATGGGCTCAATTTGCACCTGTGCAGTGGCACTTCATTGTTCCTGGTGAGCCATAGTTTGTTTTAACTCTGGCTTCCGTTACATGCAAACTAGGCTGTACTATACTTTCTCCAGTCATAGTGTAGAGAAAGAAGCTACAGGTCACTGAGTTTTCTCCGCAAACAGTGGACATAATCTGTCACATTTTTAGTTTCTGAGACTACAAGACATGCTTCCAAACATTTTTTTTACAGCTGTTAAGGCATTCAAAAAGCAAGCAAACTAGAAAAGAACGGAGATGCCTCTTTCTTCTCTCTCCTCTCCTCTTTCGTTAGGTTTCCCCTTTTGTTGTCTTTTCTTCTTTCTTCCTTTGTTCTATTTTAGACCAAGTAGCTGTTTTATATTGGTATATTATAAAAAGATACTTTGCAATTGTATTTTTGTATATCTCCGAATAAGTATCAATAATTTTTTTTTTAAAAAAAGCAAGCAAGAAGTCTCACAAAACTGAATTTTGCATCTAGTATCTAATTCTACCCTTATGTGGGATTGGGAATATGCACAGCCCTGAATGCAGACCATTGTGCCAGTTTAACCTTTATGGGCTACAGGAAGAGCAAGGACTTCACTGAAGCACCGAGAGAATTTCAAATGGTGCCTTCATTTGCTGTTGTTTCTGATTTCTTCCTAGGATCAGAGGGTTCAGTCAGGCACACTTTTCTTTGCCTTGCATACCTAGATCCGTTTCACTATCTGCTCCATCCCATACTTCCTGTACTCTGACCCAGCCCAGGAGCCTCAGGGGTTATTTGCTTATTTTTCTTTCAGTTCCTTTTGCTGCCGGTATTTCTCCTGAGCAGCAGGCTTGTCCCAAACTGTGCCTGCTCTGCTTTCCTCCCCTTTGCTACCAGACTGGAAACCGAGTCAACTATTAATCCTGTGTTTTGGAGAGATTAGGGTTTAATTAAATAAAAAGGGCAGTAGCGTTTCTGAGGGCTTTGGATTGCCAGTGAAGCATCCGAGAAGAGCCAGCCTCTGCCAAGGTGGATTTGTGGTCAGGGCACCACCTACTTGGAAGATGGTTTTATTCCATGGCTTGAAGTGGTTGACTCATGGCTAATGGCTGTTCTCTTGCACTGCAGAAGCGATTCTCTTTCCTGCAGGGCAACCTCAGAAATCCACCCTCACCGCTCCTTTATCAGATACTCATCTGACCAGCAATGTCCTTACAGTTATATCCCCAATCATCCTGAAGTGAACTGAGAAGTAGCAAAGAGCTTAACAGGCTGAAGGGAAGTTTCCTTGAACAATTTCCCTGAACTGATTTCATTTCAGCAGTTCAGTTGTATGCAAAGTGGCAGGAACCTAGCACGCGGGATGAAGAGTGGAGTTGTCATGGACATCAGAGATGGTGTGAAGGGTTGACATGGATGGGCATCTGCCAGAGGCCAGCATCCCAGTGGGGGTCCCACTGACAAGAGCTCCCTGGTCCTGCTCTTCCTCTTCGTCACTGCAAGCTGCCTGCTTGTTCACCTGCCTCTTGCTATGACTCTTGATTTGAAGTATTCCCTTCATTCTTTTTGTCATTCCTGGTTTGGATTCATTCTGCTATGGTCTGTGTTTCCGTACAGCATGCTGCGCAGATGGAGCAGAAGCAGAACGAAACCGAGAATAAGAAGGTGCATGGGGACGTGGTGAAGTATGGAAGCGTCATACAGGTATGGAAGGTTGTCTTTCTCCTGAGCACTGGAAAAGGTGAAGGAAAGGCAACTCAAAGCTGTTGGGAGTGGGGCAGGCAGAGCAACTGGCCTACGAGGAAAAGAAAGGTTTAGAGAAAAAAGGTGATTGAGGAGGGATGGGGAAAAGCATGTATGGTGTGGGAAAATGTGGACGGAGAGAGGTTTTTCTCCCAGTCTCATAGGCTACCCAAGGAAGCTGAACCTTGGGAGAGTCAGGAAAGAAAGAAAGAAAGAAAGAAAGAAAGAAAGAAAGAAAGAAAGAGAAAAAATTCCCTCACACAGTGCATATTGAAATGATGACATTCACTTCCACAATATGTGGTTATGACCACCAATTTAGAAGGCTTGGGAAGGAGATTAGATTACTTCCTAGAGGGTAAGGCTATCAATGGCTACTAGATATGATGGCTGGTTATGAGGCGGCATCCCTCTGAATACTATTTTATTTATTGGTGAACAGCAACAGTGAGAGAGAGCAATTGCCCTCATCTCCTGCCTTTGGACTTCCCATTGGCATTGGGTTGCCTACTGTGGGAAGCAGAATTGGACTGGTCTGATTCAGCAGGGCTCTTATATTTCTGATCCTACATTTTTGTTCTGAGTTCCCTGATAAGAGTGATTGATTGTTAAGCCAGTCTGGGAATTGTAGCTCTGGGAGGGGTGTAGGGGGTCTCCTATCAACTCTCAGCACCCATAATGAACTACAGCTCCCAGAAATATTGGGTAGGGAGGAGCCATGATGAGTTAAAGTGTTATCATAGTGCTTTTAACATATGTTGTGAGTGTGGCCTAAGTTTTTCTCAAGCACTCTGTGTAACTGAGTACCGCACAAGGTTCCAGGTAGGAACTGTCCTGCTTCGTGTTTGGTTTTCCAGCTTCTCCACATGAAGAGTAATAAATACCTGACCGTTAACAAGCGCCTCCCTGCCTTATTGGAGAAGAATGCCATGAGGGTGACGCTCGATGCCACAGGCAATGAAGGCTCCTGGCTCTTCATTCAACCCTTCTGGAAACTGAGGAGCAATGGAGATAACGTGAGTGTGTTATGGGGAGGCAGAAAATAATATGTGACTCTTCCCAGTAATACTGCTATAAGCTTTAGGCCATGTGGTGCCCCCCAGCTGTGGCTGGACTACAACTCCCATCATCCTTATCCATGACCATGCTTTCTGGGGTTGATGGGAGTTGGTAGTCCAACAACATCTAGAGGTCACCTTGTTTGCTATCCCTGCTGTAAGCTATAGATCTCCAAAGGCTTTACAAGCTGAGATTGTTTTAGGACTGTCAACTTCCCGGTGGAGCAGGTGCCACTTTTAAGGAGGAGAAATCTCTGAGAGGGGCAGCAACTTGACTTGAAACATGCAAGGAATTTGGCTACTGAGCTCCCAGGGTGGATTCTCAGCCCCAAACCTAATTTCCCGGAAAGATATTTGCACATTTTCTGTCCTGAAATTTATTAAAGGAGAGATTGATTTCGGGGTACTGTGTCACGGAAAGGAGTACATAATCGGGCCAAGTTCACAGATGCTTCTTTATTACTCAGTGGTTGCAGTGTCAAATGATGATTTATGTGTGCGTGGCAACAGCTGCAGACTGAGTTTTCATATCAGCTCGCACAAAGTGCTTTTTGATAGAGGCGGTTCACATTGTTGCAAGTAATTGAATGGTAAGGTATCAACTTAAGAGCTAATGGGCGATATGCATGCATATGCGAATCAGCTCCCCCCCCCCCCCGCCCCCGCCATTGGAAATGTATTTGCAATTCAAACAGATAACTAAAGATTTGGCAGGAAATGTGGGGTTTGTTGGCTGCAATCTTACACTTAGTTACCTGGAAGTAAGCCTCATTGTGCTCCTTGGGACTTATCTTTGAGTAGACATGCATAGACTTGTGCTGCCAGTTCCTCAATTGCCACATTTTATTCATGTTCACTGGAGATATTTTAGGGGACCTTCCATACTTCAGGCCAACACTCACTAACCCTGAGGTTCTCAGACTGTGGTCCACAGACTACCAGTGGTCTGCTTCATTCAGGTTGTCCATGGTGTGTCTGAAGAACACTTGCATGTTGAATTCTACAGCGTTCCAATTGTAAGACCGTAACCTACATACAATATAAGACATCAAAGAAGTGCTAAAAATACAATTAAAAATCCTACAGCATCTAGCACAGCGCATTACAGTTGCTACAGCAGGCAGGAAAGAATCATTAAGTGATCTGCCAAGGTCCTCAGCAACATTTAAGTGGTCCGGGAGGGGGGGGGGGGAAGGCTTTGGAACTGCTGTCCTAACTATTATGACATCCTTCCTTAGGTAGTTGTTGGAGACAAAGTGATTCTGAATCCTGTGAATGCTGGGCAGCCACTACATGCCAGCAACTATGAACTCGCTGATAACCCAGGATGCAAAGAGGTACCAGGAATTGGGAGAAGGGAAGTGGTGTGAATATGGGGTGTTAATGACAGTGGCCTGAGCTAGATTGCTATTTTAGATCCCCCCCCTTACAGGATTTAATTTGGGGCTAGTTGTGTGTAACGGGTGCGGGTGGTGCTGTGGTCTAAACCACTGAGCCCCTTGGGTTTGCTGATCAGAAGGTTGGCAGTTTGAATCCCCGCGACGGAGTGAGCTCCTGTTGCTCTGTCCCAGCTCCTGCCAACCTAGCAGTTCAAAAGCATGGCAGTGCAAGTAGATAAATAGGTACTGCGGTGGCGGGAAGGTAAACAGTGTTTCTGTGTACTCTGGTTTCCGTCACGGTGTTCCATTCCACCAGAAGCAGTTTAGTCAGGCTGGCCACATGATCCGGAAAGCTGTTTGTGGACAAATGCTGGCTTCCTCAGCCTGAAAGTGAGATGAGCACCACAACCACCTAGTCGTCTTTGATTGGACTTAACCGTCCAGGGGTCTTTTTCCTTTTACCTTAGTTGTGTGTAGCATGTGGATCTTCTAATAGCTCATTGTTTTCCTAGGTGAATTCTGTCAATTGCAACACCAGCTGGAAGATCAACTTGTTTATGCAGTTCCGGGACCACATGGAAGAAGTGCTTAAAGGGGTAATAATGAGCGTGTGTCCGTCAGTCTTGAGTCTGTCTTCTGAGGACATCTGCTGAGTTTAGTTTGGCTTTCAAAGAACCTTGCTTTAGTGTTTGCTACATAGGTAGCGGGGCTCCTGGTTTAAAACAAAATATGGTTTGTCACTAAACAAGCTAATTTCAAACCATAGGCCATGAAGCTGGTTGGTTTAACTTATCATTGTTTTGAACCAGTAACCCTAGTTTGCACATAATGATAACTGGAAATTGTTTGAAAGGGAAACTCAGCTTGGCAGAAATATTCCTCCTAGTCTTGTGGGAGGAGGAGAAGGAAGCTTGGTGTGGGAGGAGGAAGTGTTCAAGCTTGGTGTTTTACTTGTCCTTGTTGAAGCTCATCCACAGAGCTCCAAACCATGCTTTAGCGTTACTTGCAGAGTGTACTCTTATTCCCTTGCGTTGTGGTTTCCCTAGACAGCAAGGAACAATTTTTGCATATCTTTTTTGTATTTGACTGACAGGGGGACGTGGTCAGGTTGTTCCATGCAGAGCAGGAGAAATTTCTCACCTGTGATGAATACAAAGCCAAGCTGCATGTTTTTCTTCGAACTACCTTGCGGCAATCGGCCACATCAGCCACAAGCTCCAATGCACTCTGGGAAGTTGAGGTGAGTGCCAGGCCTATTTGCAGGTTTTTGCTTGCAAAAAGTTCCCTTTCCCTATATTGTTTATTTAATCTGAATGCATTATTACCTTAGCTTACATGGCAGGTCTATGTGTATTTAATCTGAATGCATTATTACCTTAGCTTACATGGCAGGTCTATGTGTTCCCATTTTTGTGTCTCCCTGATGATCAACAACAGGAATGTCCTTGGGAGACAGCATTGCATTCTGGGTTGTTTTAAATAGTGACAATGAGGGATTAATTGTGCTCACATGGGCTTAGCCTTGGCATTTACTTTCAAAGCTTTAGACCAACCTTGGAACAAATAATTTTTAGAAATTAAGCACAGGGATAATGCGAAATTTCTCAAGTTTCAAATTCTTAGCTAAAATAAAGTGGTCTAAAGATTCCTTTTGGATTACTCTGCACACCAGGAGATGGTACATAACTCCCACTGAAGCCTTCGGGGAGCTAGAGAGACCAGGTCTCCTTGCTATTGATGCCTCTTTGGTAACAAAGAATAGCCTCATCACAAGAGCGAAAGCTAGGCTAGAAAAGAAGAGTGTATCCTGGGTAAATGTATAACAATAGTGTCATCAGATAATGCTTTGTTATTACTCATTGTCAGAGTTTGGCTAACACTTTACAATACGATAATCTTTATTGTCATTGTCCCATACAGAACAACAAAATCGAAAAAATCTACATCAGAGATTCAAAACCAACAAGCCTGCTATCCCAGCTATCCCAGCCTGTTTAGCCCCCTAAAAGCTCTGATACCCCATAATTAAATACAATATACTCCCATAGAGACTACCTTACACTGCGTTTAAAACCAAAATTCCATTTGGATAGAAACTGTTTCTCAGGCAGCCAGTCCTAGTCTTAATAACCCTGTACCTTCTTCCAGAAGGCAGAAGCTGAAAGAGATCATTTCTGGGGTGCGCACTATCCTGCACTATCTCTGCAGCTTTCTTATGACACCTTGAAGCGTAGATTTGATCCAAGGTGGGAAGAGTGCTCCCAGTTATTCTCTCCGCAGTCTTTACAACCCTGGACAGCATTGTTTTTCCCCTGACCGTGCAGCTCCCAGACCACACACGCAGACCATAAGTTAATACACTCTCAACAGTACAATGGTAAAATGCCATCAACAGGTTCTTTGAAAGATTATTTTTCTGGAGGATTCTCAGATGCTTTTAAAAGCATCTCAAAGAAGAGAAAGGCTCTTGCTTCGCTTCTCAGCAAAATAAATCTGAAGGTGTTACCAAATGTTGATGTATCCTTTGTTTAAATCTATAAATTCCATGACCAGAGCCAATCACAAAAAGGGCTTCTGGGCAGCATTGGTGACTAATGCTTTAGTCAAGTGGCATGGACAGCTCAGGTAGCCAGGTGGCCTTGAAGAGCCAGAGGATTGAAGCATTCCTGTGCTTTGGCCAGCACTTGCAAAAAGGCAAGTATCAGACCTGCGACTTACAACACACTGATTTTGCTTTCCAGGTGGTCCATCATGATCCCTGCCGTGGTGGAGCTGGACACTGGAATGGCTTATACCGCTTCAAGCACCTTGCCACGGGGAACTATTTGGCAGCAGAGGTGAGAGGAACTGAGTAGGCTCTAGCAGGTTCTGTGTAGACTCTAGTAGGTTGTGGTTTGGGTTCCCTTCACTAATCAGCACTACGTTAAAGCTGAACTTCAAGCTAAAACTTGGCAATATGTTAGGATGAGTCATTTTATTGGCTCCATTTAGGGTGAACTTTAGACTTTTGATGTAGTATCAGTTTGACCTTTCCTCTTTCTTTAGCAAAGTGTCACAGACCCTAAAGCATTCTAACATTCCAGAATTGCAGGCTCCATCACTATCTCCTCTGCACATCTCCCCGCCCCTGCAGGCTAAGTTTGACTGGTGGGTAAGGACTCTCACCTGTCAATCACCTGGTGTCCACAATGATGCCCGGTGATCTGTACTTGCTTCCTTGTTATCCAGGCCTAATTGCCATGCCAGATCCAGGCCAGACCTGCCTACCTCACCCCCATCTTTTGCCCTGGTTGCTGTGAGTGTGGGGTTGCCGACGTGGTGATTGTTCTGCCACTTCATAAAACAGTGTTGTACAGTGGTACCTCGGGTTAAGTACTTAATTCATTCCAGACGTCCATTCTTAACCTGAAACTGTTCTTAACCTGAAGCACCACTTTAGCTAATGGGGCCTCCCGCTGCCGCTGTTCTCATCCTGAAACTGTTCTTAACCTGAGGTACTATTTCTGGGTTAGTGGAGTCTGTAACCTGAAGCGTCTGTAACCTGAAGCGTATGTAACCTGAGGTACCACTGTACTGGGTGGGGAGTTAGCATTGCACCCAAATTCTGCAGAGTGTACTTCATATTTTCAAGATCACAAACTAGGCAGATTTTAGTTTGTGCTTTCATATAAGCACATGCAAATCGAACTAGGTATACTCCCATGATCTGACTATGCTGTACTTCTTAAGTGAATGCATTCTCAACAGTATATGTTCCATATAAGTGACCATCCTATGGAGAATACCCCAGGGCTCTTCTGCACTCTCTATAGAGGGGCCTGCAATTTTTCTTATGTAGGACAGAGACTCTCCAGACTCTTCTCTGATGCTATTTACACGAACAGCCATTCAGAAGTAGGAGTGTGTGACTGTACTCCAAAACGGGGTCCACACTCCTATTTCCTCCTTGCTCAAATTCCTCTGTCAGTGAGAACAGTAGGGAAGTTATGGTGCATTGTGAGGTTTGCTGTGCTGAAGCCACTCTTTATGTGAAAACCGCTTAAGGGGAGCCATCTTCTTTGAACTGATCTTGCCTTCACTGTTCTAAATGGTTCTTGGGTGACTCTAGGCCGCTCTCATAGCTCTTTCTTGCTTACAGTGATGGACCAGGGCCATAAACAATATTATTGCTGGTCTCTGCCGCTCATGCCAGGCACTTCCCAGCAACTCAAGCCTACTGGTACAGCCTCTTCTGTTATGAAGCCTTTCATCACTTTATAGCCGTTTCCCTTTCTCGGCTTGATTAGTGGCTACAGAGGAAGGATTCTCTTTGTTTGTTCACTTTGAGCCAATATCTGCTTTCCCTTTTAGTGGATTATGCTCAGTGTTTAGTAGCTCCAAAAAATGTGGCCTGGCAGGTTGCAGCTCACTCAAACATCTCTCGTCCAAATCCTGTTTCCTTGTGCCTTTGGATAGCATGGTGATCTGGCGAAAGCAGCTGAAGCAGTTGCACAGGTGTCTCCCGGAGTCTGAATGTGTAGCATTATAAACTAAGTTATTCAACCTCTGGGCTTTTAGTGTCATATCACGGATTAAAAAAATATGCTGATATTTTTATTTCTTCAACCTCCCAGGAAAACCCCAGTTACAAAGGAGACACAGGAGAACCAAAGTCCACGGTAAGTTGTCTCTTGCATTTGGCTTGCTTGTGATAGTTTGGCTTAGCCAGGCATAGGCAAACTCTGCCCTCCAGATGTTTTTGGGACTACAACTCCCATCACCCTTAGCTAACGGGACCAGTGGTCAGGGATGATGGGAGTTGTAGTCCCAAAACATCTGGAGGGCTGAGTTTGCCTATGCCTGGGCTTAGCAGTATGTAGGAGGCAACGTTTTAGATTGGGCTTTTAAAAAGTTCACTTTCCTTTTTTAAACTATATTAAAAAAATAATAATTGTCCAGTAGCACCTTAGAGACCAACTAAGTTTGTTCTTGGTATGAACTTTTGTGTGCATGCACGCTTCTTCAGATACACAGTGTGCATGCACACGAAAGCTCACGGCTACCTACCTGAATCTTTTTAAAACTTACATTCAAAAAATCATTAATTTATTTTTATCAGTTTATTTATTACCCACCCTTCACCCTGAGGTCCTGGGGTGGGTGGGTTACAGCATTAAAAACAATACTAAAAACAAAACCACGGGGAGCGTGAAGCATTCCTCTTAGTAATAGTTTTCACAGCACTCTTACCTCAGTGCCTCTAACTGGGTACTGAGGTTATGACATTATCAATGAAATTTTTATGCCAGTGTATGCCACAATGAATTGGCCTGGACAGGTGCCAGTCATTAAGATTTTTATCTTTCCCACCCTCCTCTTCTCTCCCTCTCCTCTGGCTTAAATCGCTTTAGAAGTTTGTAGCCCAAACTCATGGCCAGCAGCTGTGGAATACTAAAACTACATTTGTTTGCTTTATTCTTTGATTTTAGACTTTTAGGTCGTGTGTGTGTATTGAAGGGGCATGTAAAAATGGCGGAATTTTAAAATTAGGACTAAATAATCAACAGTTCGCTGAAATTACAAGAAAAACCACAACACAGAGAACAGCAGAAATTACTGCAATAACAAAAACAAAATTGACTAAATAATTTTTCATACCTGGACTGGCTTGCTGTAGGTTGGTGCCCTGGAACTCCCTGAAGATCCCATAGCAAGTTCATGACCATTTTTGGTGCATGAAGATCCCATAGCAAGTTCATGACCATTTTTGGTTTTTGCTCACACATAAATGAAAAAAAAAATGCCTTATTTTGGAACAGGCCGGAACAAGTCGCTCCAGTCGGAGATACACAGGGGAAAAGATCAAATATCGACTGGTGGCTGTGCCTCACGGCAATGACATTGCTTCCCTTTTTGAACTGGATCCCACCACACTGCAGAAGACTGACTCTTTTGTCCCACGGTAAGTTGCTTTATCCAGGACGTCCAAAGAATCCAAGCCAGAATGTTTCAAAAGTTGAAATAGAAGGAGAGAAATATCTTCTTCATTCTTACCTTCTTGTGGTTTCAGGAACTCCTATGTCCGACTGCGTCACCTTTGCACCAACACTTGGATCCAAAGTACCAATGTACCCATTGATGTGGATGAAGAGCGACCCATTCGCCTTATGGTAAGTTTATTTCTGGGCCGGTGGCTGATTCTGCTATTAACAGAGAACTGGTCCTTGGTGAAGGGAGTGCCAGCTTGTGACAGGAACCAATCTGGCATTTCCACCAGCCCTGTTAGTATCAGGAAGGTGGCCCTGTGGCTCTGTCCCACCACAAAGGCTGCTACTGCTTCTGACTGCTAGAAGCCTTTGGTGACTGATAGTGTATGGGCAGTTCCACAATTCTGTTTCTCGTAAGCTATCTTGGAAGCATCCAATACTAAGCTAAGAGACAGAGTTATGAGCTAGATGGATCGGTTGGTCATATTATTGTGGCAGTATAACGTCATGCTTGATTTTATGTATTAAGACATTTCTTTCTTGCCTCTCTCTAAAAAAAATTGGACATGCAAGGTAGCTCACGATACAAGGAATATGATGAAATATTGTTGTTTAGTCGTTTAGTCGTGTCCGACTCTTCATGACCCCATGGACCAGAGCATGCCAGGCACTCCTGTCTTCCACTGCCTCCCGCGGTTCGGTCAGACTCTTGCTGGTAGCTTCGAGAACACTGTCCAACCATCTCGTCCTCTGTCGTCCCCTTCTCCTTGTGTCCTCAATCTTTCCCAACATCAGGGTCTTTTCCAGGAAGCCTTCTCTTCTCATGAGGTGGCCAAAGTATTGAAGCCTCAGCTTCAGAATCTGTCCTTCCAGTGAGCACTCAGGGCTGATTTCCTTAAGAATGGATAGGTTTGGTCTTCTTGCAGTCCATGGGACTCTCATACATATAAAAATACAGTGGCACACTATGCAACACCAACCATAAGAATCAGAAGAATAAAAAGGATTTAAAAACAAACCAACCCATGAGCAGAATCATCAGCTAACCCCTCCCCCCCGCTCACAAAAACCGAGTCCAGAACTTATGCCTCTCACCCAAATCAGACACTCACTTGACCCGGGCACTTTTTGATCTGGCACTGAAAAGAAAGGCTGGGGTGTATGGCATGTGCCTCTTGGACCAACGTATTCTAGGACAGGCATGGCTAAACTTGGCCCTCCAGCTGTTTTGGGACTACAAGTCCCATCATCCCTAGCTAACAGGACCAGTGGTCAGGGATGATGGGAATTGTAGTCCCAAAACAGCTGGAGGGCCACATTTGGCCATGCCTGTTCTAGGAGGTGTAAATTGCTTATTTGAGGGACAAAGCAAACTTTGGTATTTGATGACCAGGTTCTCTTTTTCAGCTTGGCACATGCCCCACCAAGGAGGACAAAGAGGCATTTGCCATTGTCTCTGTGCCAGTGTCAGAAATCCGTGATCTGGACTTTGCCAATGATGCCAGCTACATGTTAGCCAATGTAGTGGAGAAGATGAATGAAGGATTCCTCAGCCAGAATGACCGGAGGTAAAAATACCCCAAGTATTTTGATTCACTGTGTATGGGAAGGCAACGGTGGAATTCACTGACAGATGCAATCAACATGTGTGGTTTTAGGTCCATCAACTTGAAGAACCAATAGCAGGTTGCATTTTGCAGGGAAACAAGTTTCATGTCCACGAGGTAGCCTGAGCATTTTATTTTGATTTGTATAATTTGTCTTGGGCACATAAATTTGATGTTTCTTGCTGCAGAATTTGAAAATGTTTGGATGTAGAATTTGGTGTAGCTTTGAATTGTAAGGAAACAAGGCAAATTATTAAGACCATAGTTCACATCTATGTTGATTTGGTTTCTTGTTAACTAAGTATGTGGGGTGTGTATGTATGGTGTTAATGACCCTGGTTTGAGGGAGTGGGGGGTCATTTATTGATGACGCTCACTATAACTTGTCTGGCAGGTTTGTGATCCAACTGCTGGAAGACCTGGTTTTCTTTGTCAGTGATGTGCCCAACAATGGGCAGAATGTTTTGGATATCGTTGTCACCAAGCCCAACCGGGAGAGGCAGAAGCTCATGAGGGAGCAGAACATTCTGAAACAGGTGATTGGGTCTAGAGAGAAAGACTTAAGATCATTGCAGTATTAAGTGGAGCGTTTTTACTGCTTCTCCAGCCACAATTCTCTTCTGAGGCTACAAGAGAGTAAAGCACCTTACTTCTGAGTAAACATGTACAGACATGTCCTGCACATTATAGGTCTTTCTCCAACATTGGCGTATGTGGTTATCCTGAAATTTGTTATTCTTCCAAGTTGTTTCAACAGGAAAGGCTTTGCTTTATAACGTTGCAACTTAGCTTTAGAAGCTTTGTCCCTGACAGTTGGAGGAGCAACTGCCCTCTTGTAGCTTCTGACTCCTTGTTCCACTGTGATAGGGCATCTGAGGAGCTCACCATTTTCAACATTATTTTGTATTTTTTTGAGCAACAGGCAGGAACCTTTTTCTCTGCACCTAGATTAGGTAATCATAGTAAGGTGAAGGGAGCCTGCCATTACGAATTCCTCAGAATGAAAAGTTTATTCTACTTTGCCTGTTGCCTCAGTTTAAAGAGGGAAGGGGAAGAATGACCACTTTAGAACAGTGCCTTTCTGGAAGTGCCTCTGTAAACTGTGAGATGTTTTAACTCCCTTGTATATGTACCCTTAATAACTGAAGGGAATGTAGCCCAGTGGATCAAAATGGTCCTTAATAAAGACACAGAGGCCAAGGTGGAGCATGCCAGAGGCGGGTGCAAGATATTTATCATGAGGTATCTTCCTCACCATCTCCTAGTCCTGGTCCATTTCCATGGATGTTAAAGAGCATGGGGATGGAATGGGACCCAATGGGACCCCACAGCACAGCCATCATGGGGCCTAACAGAAGTCCTCCAGGGCCACTCTCCAGAACTGGTCCTGCAGGTCCTTTTCAGTTTGACTGGTAACTTCCATTTCCATTGGGTAGATCTTTGGGATCCTGAAGGCTCCATTCAAGGACAAGGGTGGGGAAGGCCCACTCGTACGACTGGAAGAGCTGTCTGACCAGAAGAATGCTCCCTACCAGTACATGTTCCGGCTCTGCTACAGAGTGTTGCGGCACTCCCAGGAAGACTATCGCAAGAACCAGGTAGGCCTTTACCAACATGAGGACGTAAGTCTCTGGGAGATAGAACTTGGGGGGTTCTATTTTTATGAGACCTTTAGGCATAATGATGATGCATGTGGGAAACAAAGCATTCAGACTGTGAGGAATTCAGACTTGCAGTTCTAACTCAGGTGCATTGTCCTCGTCCCGCAGGAACATATTGCCAAGCAGTTTGGCATGATGCAGTCCCAGATTGGCTACGACATCTTGGCCGAGGACACCATCACTGCCCTCTTGCACAACAACCGCAAGCTGCTCGAGAAACACATCACCAAGACGGAGGTGGAGACATTTGTGAGCTTGGTGCGAAAGAACCGGGAACCCAGGTGTGTGTCGCCCCACTGGCAGGGAGGCAGCCAGAGCTGCCAGCTTTAGAACCAGGCCTTTTAATCTGCAGCAGTTAGCAGGTGATAATATCTATCTCCATGGTAAAGAGCTTTAGCTGCTAAATCAAGCTGTTGCTAAAGACTGAAAAATGAGGCTGCCTTTTCTGGCTAGCTGGTGATCCTGGATACAGTTCAAGGTACTAATACAGAAGGAAACGTATTTCCCAATGCTTTTACTTTTTCCTTCCATGTGGTGCCTTCTATGACAGCTGTGTGCAATGCCTCTTGCATGCTTGGACGGAGGCTGGAGAGTTGGGCATGGGTATATGTGAGAACCTCTGAAAGTTGCTGTACAAAGGGTCCCACAACTTTTGCTCCTCTTTTGCCTCTGCCCCCGCCATCACTGCCCTGCGGGCCCCTGGAAAGTTTCCCCTGAGAGAACGTGGCTGAAAAAGGTTCCCTTCTCCTGCTGTATGTGAACTCTACCCTTTTGTCAGTGTGAAAAACCACAAGCCAGTCACTCTTCTAGGTTTGTTTGACTAAAAGGAACTAAAGTGCTGTGGATATAGTGGGGCTGACAGCAGATTGCTGGAGGGTAGCTGTGCTAGTCATGTAGGTGGAGGAGTTGAAGGAACTGTGGCAGGAAAACTGTTCAAAAGATGGTCTGAATCAGACAAGGTGGGGAAAAAACTTACACAGTGTGTGTTGATAGCTGACATGACAGATGCATCGGGTTGTCCTTAAATATAAAACGTTGCAGTAGGATTTACTTCTATGTACCCATTTCTATGATGTTAAGAATGACGTTCTTGATGTTTGATTGCTATGTGTCAATGTGGGATCAGGAAGATGATTGATTTCCTGCCCGTAATCCAGCTAAAAGCAGCTCAGATACACCTGGGCGGAAGGTAGTCCTTGTAGGTTGTTTGGAAGATGATATGATAAAACCTCTCCTATGTCTCCTAGGTTTTTAGACTATCTGTCAGATTTGTGTGTGTCGAACCATGTGGCCATTCCCGTCACTCAGGAACTGATCTGCAAGTGTGTGCTGGACCCCAAGAACACTGACATCCTGATCCAAACTGAGTGAGTATCTAGAGAGCCCTGTTCCTTTGAACACTGGAATTGCCTTAGTCTTCCACTTAAAAATTACCTTCTCTGGGAAGGGTCACTTTCAGCCCATTATCAGTTAAAAATGGGAAGAGCACCCCATATAAATAAAAAAACCGAGTACCTTGGGTCAGTGAGTAAAACAAGTTAATGAAGAAGGTATTGAGTTCTAATTTTTGATCTTACTATATACTTGATTTAATATTTGTGTGCTGCTTTCCCTACAACAAAAGGGAGCTTCCAGGAAACCTGTTTATTGAGCATTTAGGCCGATTCGTTTGCAGGGAGGTTAGAGGATGTGGCATCAAAGGAAGTTTCATCCCACACTTTCTAGTGCGTTTCCCCATCACTTTCCTTATTTCAAAAAGTCTGATCCTTTGAGGAAGTGGATTTGTTGCCCAATTAACTTTGACTCTGCAGCCTGAATTTGCCATATGTAATTGAATCCTATCTGAAAATCCTAACAGTCTGAAAGCGCCCTAAGCTGAGCTCTGAGTGGCTGCCAACAGTAACAGATACACACAGCAATAACAGATAAAAACAACACTTCATCAGTCTAATGATATAAACAAACACAAGAGTATTTCAGTAAGCAAAATCCAGCAATTCAGTAAAAAAGGACACAGTTCAACACAAACCCGTAATAATTCAGAAACAGTTCATTTCGGTAAATTCCAACTGTGAGTTATGATGTTATGTTCCACTCAAGTCTGAGGGTTGCCTTCCAAAACATTTCTCTGTACTGTGAGCGGACGATCAACAAAGTTCAGTTTCTTCTAGATGTAGTTATTTCTCCAGCATGAATGAGGAGAATTACAGACAAATGGTGCTGATTACAGAGGAGGCATTATATTATAGCCTCCCTGAAGGAGTCAGTGTATCCTGAAGATTAAATTACTACATCATAATGTGGCCATTATTGGAGCCTCGTTCTGTAGTCGGAAAGCAAATTAGAAAAATAATGGACAGATTAATAGAAAGACAGGAAGGGGGAGAGACAGGCTATCATTGTCTGCCAGCTGCAATGTCAGTTGCTGGAAATCACAAGCACTGTTGCATTCAGATCCTCTTTGCGGGTTTCCCAAAGTCATCAAGTTTGCCACTGTGAGAACAGGATGCAGACTCTTCATAAGTTCCTATGGGTGGAGTGGAGTCCCTTACTGGCTTTGAACTGGCCCAGGGGTTAAATGGCATTCGGCAGGTTCCTTTTTTCCTCTTCGTTGCCATTCTACCTGTAAAGTGGGGGCAACAATCTTATGGGTTGGTTCAGTGTCCCATTCTGCTTTTCCAGGTTGAGACCTGTGAAGGAGATGTCCCAGACTCATGAGTACTTGAGTATCGAATTTTCTGAGGAGGAGGTGTGGCTGACTTGGAGTGACCGAAACAACGATAACCATGAAAAGAGCATCCGGCAGCTTGCCCAGGAAGCACGAGCAGGCAATGCCCATGACGAGAATGTCTTGAGCTACTATAGGTAACAAGCGCTTCTCCATTGGTATTGGTTCTGCCTGGTCCTCGACCCACCCTTTTCCTCTTTAGCAATTACTGCCTGTTACCCTAAGTCAGGCTTCCTCAAACTCACTCCACCAGATGTTTTTGGCCTACAGCTCCCATGATCCCTAGCTAGCAGGACCAGTGGTCAGGGATGATGGGAACTGTAGTCTCAAAATTCTAGAGGGCCGAGTTTGAGGAAGCCTGCCCTTAGTAGCAATCCTAAAACAGTCTTCTTAGCATGTTTGTTTTTAAATAGAACTTTAGTTACTCTATTGTGATGATGGTATTTGTAGGCATAATTTGATTTCCCCTCTGTTGTATACATATTGGCTGCATCATGTTGTAGTGTTAATCTTTTAGTGGGGTGGGGTAGGAGCAGTGCTTTTTTTTCTGGGGGTACTCAGGGGTACGCACACCCCTAAACATTTTGTCAATCTTTGTACTTTTGTCCATTTACTGTATTTATTTTTCCTGATTTGAACTATGAAACGGATATTTTCTTGAGTCAAAATGAGAGTGCCCCTAAACATTTTTAAAGAAAAAAAAGCACTGGGTAGGAGTCTTCCTGTTTATAATACTGTAGGATGATCACTTTTAGTAAATGTTGCTGTTTTATTCTTTTGACGTTTGTTTCTAACTTTTGCATTTGTAAGTCTTTTCGTTAAACAAGAACAAGGGAACTGCCATGGAAGAGTCTTCGACTTTACTCATTCTTAATCGGCTTTTTTTTTTTTTACTTCCCACACATGCTCATACTTACGTGACTTTTCTCTTTTCACTCTTTGTCTCCTCTCCACCCCTGCTTTTGCCCTTTACAGATACCAGCTGAAGTTGTTTGCCCGCATGTGCATGGATAGACAATACTTGGCCATTAAGGAAATCTCCAAGCAACTGGGAGTGGAGCTCATCTTCCTCTGCATGGCGGATGAGATGTTGCCCTTTGACCTCCGGGCTTCCTTCTGTCATCTCATGCTGCATGTACATGTGGACAGGGATCCACAGGAGAAGGTGATGCCCGTGAAGTTTGCACGTCTGTGGACTGAGATTCCTACAGCCATCACCATCAAAGAGTAAGGCTTATCTGGAGGGCAAGGGGATGCATGTATGAGGGGGGACCATAGCAACTAGGACAGTGTTCTTCAACATTAGATCTCTGGTGTTGTTGGACTGCAACTCCCACCATCCCTAACCATTGGCTAAGCTTGCAGGGGATGATGGGATTTGTAGTCCTGCAACATCTGGAAACCAAGATTGAATAACTCTAATCTAGGTGCATATCCCACCCTCTTCACTGGTCTCAGTAATAATAATAATAATAATAATAATAATAATAATAATAGTAGTAGTAGTAGTAATAAATAATAATTTATACACTGCCCATCTGGCAGTATGGAGAATATGGATGGCCCAGGTAGAATAACCTTCTAGGAAGTGTGTGTGCATGCCCAAATGATGTCATAAATGCAGTCACCAAGGTGATTGCAGGTAACTCACAACTTATGCTTATTTAACATATGTACCCTCAGCTTTACATGCTTTGCTGAATAATGATGATGATGATGATGATTTTTAAAATGATGCAAAAATGGTGTACATAGGGGGGAAATAAGAAATGGTTTGAAAATAGTGTGCATGGGGGGAAAGAGGGTGGGAGAGCAGGAAAAAAATGGCCAGCAACCTTTGTGAGAATGTTTGGGTGTAGAAGAGGCAGTTGGAGAGGGTGATCGAAGGAGGCCAGAGAGACTTGAGGGGTTTGCAGCAGTTTTAAAAATGGGTTTTTTAATGGTTTTCTAGGGGTTTTATAAATGGTTTTCTAGGTTTTTTTTTAATGGTTTTCTAGGGGGTGGTGGTTCTGGCTTTATGCAGGTTTGCTTATATGTGCAATGGCCAGGAACTCAACCTCCCCATAAATTACCTGTAATTCAATGTATTCAGAAAGCCTAGAGTTGATCTGTGCTGGAGATTAGGTACCTCATTCATTCATTCATTCATTCATTCATTCATTCATTCATTCAATCTCCTTTGCAGCTATGATGCCAATGTGAATAGCTCAAGGGACGACAAAAAAAATAAGTTTGCCAGCACCATGGAGTTTGTGGAGGACTATCTCAACAATGTTGTCAGTGAGGCAGTGCCCTTTGCTAATGAAGAGAAGAACAAGCTCACTTTTGAGGTCAGTTTCCCTTTGCCATATTCTGGGAGTTTGGCCCTGGCATACATTGCTGAATGTAAGCAGTTCTGGGTCTGATCAGTGCCTGGATGTACATTGCCTTGGATTCTGTGATGGAAAAAGATGGGATATAAATGTAAGAAAACAAATTAATAAAATAGTTGCACTTGGATGTCCTATCTTCTGTTTTTCCATAGGTTCTGTCCACACTGGGAAGAAATCCAGGTTATATTTTGCGGCTTTGGGGGTTGCCTTTGTTTCCTGTCATATAATGGCAGGCTGAACAATTGGGTTCTTTCCTGTATTCTAGACAAGCGTTTTTGGGTTCCTTTTGAGTCTATATTGTTATTACTATTTACTATCTCACATAACACTGAAATAATATAACTGTGTGTGACTGTCTCCTTTCCACAGCCCTCATGAACCGGGCATGTGAGTTTTTAGGTACACAATCAGTTCTGGTACAATTTGTCAATAACAATGTGTATCCTTTCTGTGGAATTCGGTGTATTTCCATTCACACAGTGTTTTATTGTGTGTCAAACTGAATATGGAAATCAGTGTCTTTTAAAAGCCGTTAAACACCATTAGCCAAGCCCCATTTTCCAGATTCCCGTCCCCACCCCCTGCCATACATACCACTTCCTCCAGCACTGGGTTCAAGGCTTTTTCATGGCTTGAGCCATAATAGAAAAGAAAAAAATCCATGTGACATGGTCAGATGTTTCAAAGTTGTGCTAAAAACAGCCTCCATGGCACCAGTGGTAGTTAAAACAAAACAAAACAAAATTTCCTCTCATGCCATTTACGCAGTATGAAGTTACAGTGGTACCTCAGGTTACAAACGCTTTGGGTTACAAACACTTTGGGTTACAAACTCTGCTAACCTGGAAGTAGTACCTCGGGTTGAGAACTTTGCCCCAGGATGAGAACAGAAATCGCGCGGCAGCGGGAGGCCCCATTAGCGAAAGCACACCTCAGGTTAAGAACTGTTTTGGTTAAGAACAGACCTCGGAAACGAATTAAGTTCGTAACCCGAGGTACCACTGTATTCCCCTTATGTGAAGTTGTTATTAACTGGGGGGGGGGGATATACAGGTAAAATGAATACCTGTATGTCCCCCCCTCCAAGTTAATAGCAGCTTCAAAAACATATAATCCACCTTCCCCAATGTTGCAAGCTCAATTCAAATTTGGGCTCCAGTGGCTGTTTTTAACAAAAGTAAAAGGCACAGGGAGATCTGGTCCACAAGCTCTTTCATGTCACATGTAATTTGGCCCCAAGACCGAGGAAGAACTAGTTCTCATTGCTGCCACTGTCAGATGGCACTATCAGGAAAATAAGTTGCCACTGGATGGCTTTTGACACCACCAGCTCTTATTGACCTCATTGGTAGTTTGGGGCATTTTTCAAGAGCATTTTGAAATTTAGGGTGATTTCATCTTCACTAGTTTGATAAAACCTTTCTCTCTCTCTCTCCCCAGGTTGTCAGTCTTGCCCACAATCTCATCTACTTTGGCTTCTATAGCTTTAGTGAGCTGCTGCGCTTGACACGAACTCTGCTTGGCATCATAGACTGTGTCCAGAACCCTCAGCTGATGATGCAGGCCATGTACAATGATGATATGACTGGTATGTCTAGTCAGTCTTCGTCTTATGAGCCAAGGGTGAATGCCATCATTTAAATTAAAAATAACATCTATTTTTAAATGCTGCAGTCTAATAAAGCACTGCAAGGGTATGGTGTTAGATAGGGGTTTGTCTTAGGTAGGACAGACATGTGGCTCTCAGATGTGGCTAAACTTCAACTCCCATCATCCCTGACCATTGCCTTTGCTGGCTGGGGCTGGAGGGAGTTGGTGGTCCTACAACATCTGAAGGGCCACAGATTCCCCACCTCTGTTTTACGAATTACAGAAGAAGCATAATTCATTCCATGACCCTTGATAGGCCAGAAATGGTTAAAGTAAAACCCCACAATTCACCTTATACATTTCTCTCTTTTTGGTTTGTACATCACATTGATTCACTTAATGGATATGACCATGACTCGCTCTTCATGGCTGGGGGTGTAATTCGGCTAGGATCATATAATGACCTGCACAGAATATTCATACACTGGACGACAATTCAGAAGAAATAAAGATGTCGACAGAATAATGAGGGGAAATAACTTGAAATTAGCACAGAAATAAAAATGTGCTCTGCTTACCCGCCAAGGACTCAGACCAGATATTTTTCAGTTTCATAGTACTTTCCTTTGTACTATGCTTGCGGAAGTGCGTTTTCTGCTGATCTCCAGCAAAAGCTCAGCAAATAGCCATTGCAAGAGGTCTATGTAAGTAGGACCAGCTTTGACCATGATTTTTGTGGTTGCTCTTCCAGGGAAAAATGTCCGGAGGTCCATCCATGGTGTTGGCCAGATGATGTCAACTATGGTGCTGAGCAGGAAACAGTCCATCTTTGGTCCCTCGAGTATGAACGCCGTGGTAGTTCCTGAACCTGCTGATAGGGGAAGGAGCATAGAAAATGAAAACATTGTGGTGATGGAAACGAAGCTGAAAATTCTAGAGATTTTGCAGGTTAGGGCAAGTCTGAAGTTCTTGAGACCTTGTGACCATGTGACACCAATAGTTGCTTATGATGGACCTTTTCTTGACAGTGACTTGGGGCTTAAGAAGGGAAAGTGATGATGAAAGGTTAGAAAGGTGTGCAAATTGGATTGATTGATTATCTCTCCGTACTCTCTGTTCTTCCTCAGTTCATCCTGAATGTACGTCTGGATTACAGGATCTCCTATTTGCTCTCTGTCTTCAAGAAAGAATTTGTAGAGGTCTATCCCATGCAGGACAGTGGAGCTGATGGAACAGCTCCAGCCTTTGACTCCACAAGTAATCTCCTACACCTCCCTTGTATTTTCTACCTACTTGAACTGTGTCATTGATTCCTTTCTAACTTCATATTGCTTTAATAGACAATACAAAAGCTGGCAGGTGTTAGACCTTTACCTGCAGATCAATGGAACCCGTAACACTGCAGATGGTGTTGGATTACAACACCCATCATACATTACCATTGATCATGCTGACTGTGATTGATAAGAATCCAGCAACATCTGGAGAGCTACAGATTCCCCATCTGCATTCTAAACAGGAAAGCAATGGTGGGGAACTATTACTATTACTATTATTATTAGCCATTTAGGGTGAATCATGCCCGTCTTTCCCATGCCTGGGTGCACTTCTGATTTTCCATCTGCAACCCTAGCTTGTATTTGGTGCTTTTTGAATTCAAGCCACAGCTGCAAATATCTTCCTTTGCATGGCAACAGAAAGGGACATTGGATTTTAAAAGTATCAGATTCAAGCTGCAGCTGTGAAGGAGGAATCCCTATTCTTCCTCTGCAGCTTGAGGTTTTCTGCCTGACCTCACAGGAAATGCCTGACCTTACAGGATGCATCTGATGTCATATGAAATCAGATGATTGAAAGGTGGGCCAGCTGCCTGTCAAAGTTGTCCATGGAGTGTTGGCCACTTTTGGATCCTGCCAAAAGTGACTCCCCACCTTTGAGACAGAGACAGATGACAGGGTCAGAAATCTGGAGCTGTTCAGATGATTAGTTTTCCCTTCCTTTCTTATTTACATTCCCCACTATAATCTCTGAGTTGTCTCCTAATGGTGTACAGCATTGCTCACTTCCTATGCATTTCCTTTTCCTGCAGATGCAGCAATGAACCTGGACCGGATAGGCGAGCAGGCTGAAGCCATGTTTGGGGTTGGGTAAGTTCTTGTCACTTCCAGCTCTTAGTGCTCCCAATTGCCCTTTTCAAAGAGCATCTCTTTGTTCACAGCCAAAAGTGTAGGCATAGGAGATAATGAATCACTAGGAGCTACCATAAAAATATGTTTTTTAGATAATGCAACACATCAGGATTATTGCATGCAAATCATTATTGAAGCTGCAAAACCAGTGTTGGATATGATGTCCTTCCTTTTTTCAACTTGGTGGCAGGAAAACAAGCAGCATGTTAGAAGTCGATGACGAAGGAGGCCGGATGTTCCTTCGGGTGCTGATCCATTTGACCATGCACGACTACCCCCCACTTGTCTCAGGTTCCCTTCAGCTCCTCTTCAAACATTTCAGCCAGAGGCAGGAGGTCCTGCACACCTTTAAGCAGGTAACTCTCTGTGACATGTGACTTCTGCCAGCCAGCAAGTCATCTACATCTGCTTCCTTTCAGAGTTGTCTTACAATTCTACCTCAATGGAACTGGCCACTTGGTTGTGCTTATCTATGCATCCCCTGTTGCTTCACTTTGTTTAGACCTAGCTTTGAAGAGAACAAGCATTGCCTTGGTACTGTGTGCATCAGGTGGTGCTTGATCCACTAAGATTCCCATCCGTCTGAGGTTAGTGTGGGGCCAGTGTGTGCCTCCACACATTCTTTGTTACGCACAAATTTCATAATTAGAGGCATCGTGGCCATCTGAGGATCCCTTGAACAAACTGAGAGAGATACATGTCTCACATGCTATCTTTTAACAGAGCTAGGCCGTTGTCCTGGTTCTTTTTTTGACAGCCAGCAGCATCAGCAGATGTTCTTCACGGTATCTCAATGCAGGTTCAGCTGCTGATCTCGGCTCAGGATGTTGAGAACTACAAAGTGATCAAGTCAGAGCTGGATAAACTACGCATGATGGTGGAGAAGTCTGAGCTCTGGGTGGAAAAGAAGGGCAGCTCCAAGGGAGAAGACGGACAAGAAGGAGAAAAAAAGGAGAAGAAAGAGGTAGAGCTTGAGCAGCTCTGGGGCAGGCAGGGAGACCTCTGCATTGCTGGTTTGAAGTCTGGGTGTGCTTTGAACGATGAATGAATGAGAATCGAAAGCCTGGGTTGAGAACATTCTACACATTATTTCAGCAGTAACATTTTCTTTGCCACTGAGTGATCCCTCGACAGGGAGCTTTTGCTAATCCTGGATCTCTTGTGAGTATCTATGACAAAAAGTGGATGGGAAAAGGAGCACACTCGATTAGGAATGGGTGTGTGTGTGTGTGTGAAATGACAACAGAATGTAGTCACTTTGAATCAGGTTTGGCTTCACTTATTACACTATAGCATAATATGTACCTAAAAGATTAGTTTGTGTACAATATAGGCTAGCCTGGTTTTTGACTGCTATGAAGGGAGAGTAGGCTTTGCGGAAAACCCGAGGGTGGATTTCTTCTTCATTAGCTGCTGCAAGGATGCCTGAATAGTTTTATTTCCTTCCCCTCCCCAGCGTACCACAGATGAGGAGCCTGGGACCCCTGGAGAAAAAAGCAGTGAGAACTACCAGCTGGTTAAAGGGGTAAGTGTTTCCACCTGACATTCCTTCTTGGGAAGTTGTGAGGAAAGAGGGGAGAACCTTGCCCTGAGCTTGTTGGAGGAAGGTTGGGGTGGCAATTAATCCATACAGACACAATATGCCTTGGGCTAAGCAGCATCCCTCGATTCTGCAGAGGCATGTGAGGGCACTTCTCATTTTGCTTCTCTAGAATCAGGGGTAAGATTGCTAGTTGCTTTCTACCACTAATTCATCTCCTGTTGGGCGGTGGTTTATGATTATGTTTTGTTTCAACTTGCTTTCCTTCAGATTCTGGAGCGGCTCAATAAAATGTGTGGGGTTGGTGAGCAGATGCGAAAGAAGCAGCAGCGCTTGCTGAAGAATATGGATGCCCACAAAGTGATGCTGGACCTCCTGCAGATCCCCTATGAGAAGGTGAGGAGGAGGAGATGAATGAGTGGCAGTCATGGTTAGGAGAGCAGAACGTGCTGGGCTGCTGGAGATCTCATGGGGATAATGCTGTTCTAAATCTGTGGGATTGTCAGCAGCAGCATGGGGGAGCCAGCAGTGGGGTAGAGTAGGGTGTGGCGAGGAGGTGAGAAGGGGAGAGCTCCAGGTTGGTGGTGTTGGTGTCCCATACAGGTGTCCCCTGATCTTGATGCCACTTCACCCCACTCAAAATTTGGTCTACTCAAATTAAGGTACATTAAAGACTTTGCACCAGGGACCTACCTTTTATTCTCCGTGAACAGGGCGACACCAAGATGTTGGAGATCCTGAAGTTAACCCACCAGTTCCTGCAGAAGTTTTGTGCTGGCAACCAAGAAAACCAGGCCCTCCTCCATAAGCAGCTCAGCTTGTTCCTCACCCCTGGGGTAAGAGAAGGAGCAAGTGAAATAAATGGGGGGGGGGGGCTAAGAAATGTTGTGTGCAGGCGGCATGCAAGATATAATTTCCTGTAGATCTCCTGTTTCTGTTCAGATTCAGCCAATACAGACTTTACAACAGAGGCTTGTAGCTTCACTGCCCCACTTGGGTTGTGAGGCTATGTCTCCATGGAGCCCAAACTATCCCAGTCTAATCTCACAGGGTTGCTGTGAGGATACAGTTGAAAACCCCTGTCTAGGCCTTTCCTAAAAGCTATGGGTGAAAAATGGGATCTTGTTTATTTTATGCTATTTCTTTACTCCAAGGAGCTCAAGGTGGGTTACATGGTTCTCTACCCCTCCCCTGTTTTTAACCCTGTGAGGTAAGTTAGTCTGAGGCTGTCACTATCCTAAAGTCCCTCAGAAGGCTTAATGAGGATATGAGCCTTGGTCTTCCCAGTCCTAATCTAACACTGAGCAGACAGAAAAAAGGAATTGGAAGATGTTCCAAGAAGCCAACGATCAAGGCCAGATATAGGTATGAGCGACACCTGCTGTGCCTCCTGAGGCCTCACCTTTCCTTCTTCTTTGTGCCAGCTTCTGGAAGCAGAGACAATGCAGCACATCTTCCTGAACAACTATCAGCTGTGTTCCGAGATCAACGAGACGGTGCTGCAGCACTTCATCCACTGCCTGGCTACCCACGGACGCCACGTGCAGTACCTGGACTTCCTGCACACCATCATCAAGGCTGAGGGCAAGTACATCAAGAAGTGCCAGGACATGATCATGACTGAGGTGAGGCTCCATCTCTCTCTCTCTCTCTCCCTGGCTGAGCAAAAAGAGGGAGGAAGCCAGGTACAGATCACGACACAAGGAGAAAATGGGAAGTCCTGTTCTAGCAGTAAGGAAATTGGGGTTTAAAGCTGGTAGGGTAAATCAGGCAGCCTCAAGTGTAGGCTTCCTTTAGCCCCTAACTGAATCACCTGCCTGCAGTTCTCCCATAATTTGAGAGGGAAAGCGTCAAGCTGCATGTTTCTGGCTGGGTTAATGGAGTGCCAGGCCTGTGGCACATGCAGTTACAATCTCATAGAAGGAAAAAAATTGACTTGGCTTGGGGGGAAGGGAAGAAGCGCCATTTTGTGGTAGGAAGGTAATAACAACAACATCAGCATCCGTAACAATGCACAGGCCTGAATAGCTGCTGTCTGACTATAACAGCTTTTTAAAAAAGAAGTAAGGAAGGCACTGTGGTGACCAGCATCAATGCCAGTATCAACCTTGGTGGGTTGCATGCTTGCTTGTGTGGCCCAAGTGCTGATGCAGGGACTGTTTAGCTGCCACCATCACCTACTGCTTTCTGGGTGATCATTTGGGGGCCCAGGATCTTGAGCTCCACCTCTAGCTATTGTTCTGCCCCTACCTCTCAGGCACCTCTCAGACCCAAGTATATGGCTTGATCCCTGTTGAGCCTGAGACTATGAGCTTTCCAGCTTAGGCTTCATTCTTCAGACTGATTGTGAAATTATACGAGGGGAAAAAACAGAACACTTAGTGTATAGGCAATGGGGAAGAGGGACTTTCCCATCCAGGAGATCCCATCACAGTGACTACTGTGCTGTAAGATTGCCATCCTCTCATTGTATCTCAAGTCCTTAGAATTATATTCTCTTTTGGATGAGACATTCCTCTTTAGCTCTACCACAGCCTGTATACAGGTGCAGTGGGGATGGAGAGGGGCTCAAAAGTACTATTTTTTTGCAGATGTTTGCCAACCTTTTGGAGCAGGGATGGGGAACCTGTGGGCTTCAGCCTCCATTGCTCCCAATCATCACGACCAATGTTCAGGGGTGGTGGGAGTTGAAGTCCTGCAACACCTAGGGAACCACAGATTAGCCACTTTTGTTTCTGGGCTGTGTTGCTTAGCCTCCTTGTCCTTTTCCCACAGCTGACCAATGCTGGGGATGACGTGGTGGTGTTTTACAATGATAAGGCCTCCCTAGCCAACATGTTGGAGATGATGACAGCAGCCCGGGACGGAGTAGAGGAGAACAGCCCCCTCATGTACCACATCTCTCTGGTGGATCTTCTGGCAGCCTGTGCTGAAGGCAAAAACGTCTACACAGAAATCAAGTGCACCTCTCTCCTCCCCTTGGAGGACGTGGTGCGAGTGGTCACTCACGAAGACTGCATCACGGAGGTGAGGGCAGGATGTGGGCAGCTGCTTGAGGTGCAGGCGCTGAAAGGCTGTGGCTTTGTGGTTGTTCCTGGTTGCTGCCCTTCTAGGGAGAGTCATGATTCCAAACAAAGGAAAATCTGCTTTTCAAATGCATGTGAGATGGTTATTCCCCAGTGTGATGTGGTGGATAGTGTCAGACATGAACCATTCTCTGCTTGGCCATGATACCCACTGGGCAACCTTATAGCCAGTCACTGTAAGAATAAGGAGCACCCTTCTGGATCAGGCCAGGGGTCCATCAAACCAGTGCCTTGCTTCCTACTGGCCAGCCAGTTGCCTCTGGGGAGCCAGCAAGCAGAGCATGAAGGCATTTGTCTCTTGCCATTAGTCTCCAGTAACTGCTACGCAGTGGCATAATTCCTCTGATTATGGAAGCTTCATTTGGCCATCAAGAAGTCTTAATCTTCATCATGGAGTTGTAAGAATGCATCTTAGACACCCTTTGCTCTTTGCAGCAGAGTGTTTAGATGTTGAAGTAGCCCCCTTTTTTGGCTCAAATCCCCCTTTTCCGTTTTCGTGTACAGATGTGGATTGGGGTTCAGGGAAGCATTTGGGGGTACCAATATAAACAGAAATGCTCCTATGAAGTCTGAAGGGATAAGTGTGGAGGCTTCTTGCCTTGCCTCTTCTCATCCCACACCAGGCAGGGGCTTCTGACCCATCCCTTCTTCTCTTTCAGGTGAAGATTGCTTACGTCAACTTTGTCAACCATTGCTACGTGGACACAGAGGTGGAGATGAAGGAGATCTACACTAGCAACCACATCTGGACGCTGTTTGAGAACTTCACTCTTGACATGGCCAGGGCAAGTGTTGGTACCTAAATAGCGTGGCTGGGATAATGGGAGGAGGGAGAGAGGTTCCCACTGCCCTTTGTGAAAAGGAAGTCCTTTTGCTCATAGCATAAGCCTGATGTTTCGCTGACGGCAGTTATATGAACAGCTAGTCAGCTGAAGAATTTGCGGAAGGAGGAAGTGTCACACAACACCTCATCCATCTGTAGAATTCATTGCTGAAGGTGCTTTGTTGGCCATTAGCAAAAATAGCTGTTTTATTAAAACAAAAAAAACCCTGATGGGATTTAGTGACCACGTGTGACGGATGGGTCTATTAGTGCCGCTTAGCCATGATGAAAAGGCAGGGTGGCATTAATGTAGGAATGAGCAGAAAGAACCTCAGAGGGGCACTAAATATAATTTATGGAACCCAATGTGTTTTTGATTACAGTTTTCATTTGGGGCGCTGTAAAACAAAACAGTGCTCTGTATTTTCTTGGTGCTCAGTTGCAAATGGATTAGCTGTAATAGCCAGCTTGACTTCAGAGTTTGAAGACGGTAAACCTCTGGCTACCAAATGCCGGAGGCTGTCAGGAGGGAATAGATATCCCTGATATGCCCTGCTTGTGAACTTCCCTTTGGCATGTGGCCAGCTGGAAGGTAGAATGCTGAGCTAGATGGTCTTGGCTCTTCATTACTGTTCAGTGTGCTGGAGCTGGTATGCCGTCCTCCAAGCAGGACGCTGTTTTATTGTCCTTGTGTTTCGTCTGACGAGAAATTGCTTCCTCAAATTATACTGTGCCATTATGACTGTAGGCAATGCACATTTGTTCCTGCTTGGCAGTATGCCCCAAGGCTAGGAACTCCCAAGCCAGGGCCTACTATTACAGAATACTGGTAATTCATGGTACAGACAAACTCTGCACAGTTCCCTGACTTTGGCGTTAGGGAAGGAGATGCCAGTCTTCTGTCTCACAGATGCCACCTGGACTCTGGAAATATTATCTCCATGCTCTGTTTTCTGGTCCCATGAGCTATAATCCACTGCTTCAACAGTTCTGGTGGAATGGTGGCACTACAAGCATGAACTGAGGAGTTTCAAACTGAGAACTTGTCTCAGCCGCAAACTCATTAGGTGGCCTGAAGGAGGCCACTCAGCCACAGCCTCTTATCTGCAATGGGAGGATGATAATAATATCGACCTACCTTATAGGGTTGTGGTTAGGATTGCTAATGTTGAAGGAGTGCTTTGAAAGGTGAAGTCCTGTTTTTTCATCTCCATCTCCACAGGTGTGCAAGAAGCGTGAGAAGCGCCTGTCGGATCCCTCTTTGGAGAAGTATGTACTCACTGTGGTGCTGGACACAATCCATGCTTTCTTCAGCTCTCCTTTTTCTGAAAACAGCACCTCGCTACAGGTACAAATGGGTAGCTTCAGGTTCTCAAATCCGTTCCAGTGTAGGACCATAATTGTGAACTGGGAAGGATGTCACTGGTCCCAGTACTTCTAAGGAACAAGATTTGCAGTATAATTCTGTATCTACATAGGCCAGCTGTAGCATGCCTTTCCCTTCTCTTCTGAGGGACAGATGCATTCATAAGGTGAATGCTACTTGGCTTGGCCTATACTTTGTTGGCTAAAAAGGTATTTGAGAAGCTCAGTGTCACCTGCTGAAGCAGAAGTAGAATATTCTCCATAGCTAAAAATTAGGATTCAGTTTGCACACTTTACATTATCATTCTTTCTTTCACTCCCACTTGAATCAGGATAGCAATCAGCAATTGAGTGGATCCTCAACTCAAGTTTAGAATCGAAAAACAAAACCACTGTAAGAGGTTGATTTGATAAGCTGCTGTTCTAAGGGTAACTAGGCGAGTCAGTGAGAGATCCATGATGTGGGCACCTTGCTTAGTTTTTTAAATGTAAATACAGCAAAATCAGATCAGATCTGTAGAGGGTCGGTAGTGGCGCCCGCCCTGTGGAACGCCCTCCCATCAGATGTCAAGGAAATAAACAACTATATGACTTTTAGAAGACATTTGAAGGCAGCCCTGTTTAGGGGAGTTTTTAATGTTTGATGTTTTATTGTGTTTTTAATATTCTGTTGGGAGCTGCCCAGAGTGGCTGGGGAAACCCAGCCAGATGGCCACGGTATGTATGTATGTATGTATATATGTATGTATGAATGAATGAATAAATAAATAAATAAATTCCCTTTTCGCCTGACCTTTCCCCTAATCCAATTTGTCCTCCCCCCCCCCACCTGCTGCTGCTAGCTTCGTGGGACAAATATACTTTTTATGTTTCCCTCTGTGAGTTAAACTGCTATTTTGCAATTTTGATTTGGGAAAATGGTATGGGGGGAAAGGGTTAACCCTTCCCCAGTACCACAGCCCTGATCCTGTTCAGGCCTCCCCAGCTGCTGTTACATTCTTTTAAAAACTCCAGGATCTGTGGATCACCTATAGTCTAATCTCATGGTCCCCTCCTCTCATTGTATCCAAACAGAAGCTGATACAGCAATGTAAGCAATGTGCTGAAACATTCCCCTTAAATGCCTCACCTCTCTTGCAGACCCACCAGACTATTGTGGTGCAGCTCCTCCAGTCTACCATGAGGCTCTTGGAGTGTCCTTGGCTGCAGCAGCAACACAAGGGCTCAGTGGAAGCTTGCATCCGCACGCTGGCTATGGTTGGTAAGGAACTGCCTTGGGCTGAGTGAGTCAGGGGGACTGTCTGGGCTTTGTTCCCTGGGGTCAACATGAGAAAAAGCCATCAGACCTACATCCTTCAGTGATCTGGTTTGGATGGACTACAAATCTTCTCTCCTTGCAGTTTAGGCACCTGAGATCTTGCATGGCTGAAACTCCTATCAGTGGTGGCCAACTGTGGTCTCCAACATGGGGTCTACTAGTTCTTCAAAGAAGGCTTGGCATGGGTGATCTGCCAGAACCAGGGCTGTGGGATATCACCCAGGTTCCCTGGGTGTACCTTGGAGCACCTTCCTTGTTTGTAAGTCTTCTCTCCTTTCAGCCAAGAGCCGCTCCATTGCGTTACCCATGGACCTTGATGCCCACGTCAGCTCCCTGCTGAACAGTGCCTCCATCAGCAATGCACAGAGGAATGCCTCCAACTACAAGACAGCCTCACGCACTTTCCCTCGGGTCTCTGTAACAACCAACCAGTGGGACTATAAAAACATCATTGAGAAGCTGCAGGTAGGGACTGAGAGGAGGTCTTGTTTGGAAGATATCCAGGGTGTGCTTCTCCCTAAGGAAGGGCTTAGGGTGCTCTTCTGTCAGAAATAAAAATCTGAACGCCACTCTGAGGAAACTCCCAATTCTGTGTGCCCAAAAGGTGACAGCCTTTCTGAAGCCTGCATAAATGGGAGCTCTGATCTTTCGTATACAGTGGTACCTCGGGTTACAGATGCTTCAGGTTACAGACGCTTCAGGTTACAGACTCTGCTAGCCCAGAAATATTACCTCGGGTTAAGAACTTTGCTTCAGGATGAGAACAGAAATTGTGCTCCGGCGGCGCGGCGGCAGCAGGAGGCCCCATTAGCTAAAATGGTGCTTCAGGTTAAGAACAGATTCAGGTTAAGAACAGAACTCCGGAATGAATTAAGTACTTAACCCGAGGTACCACTGTACTTGATATCCTACCCTCTGGCTGTGCCCACACATTTTCAGGTTTCTCTTTGCAGGCTTCAGAACTAGAAACTTGCATCTTCCTTTTTCTACAAAAGCCAAGATATTCAGGATGCTGAATTCTGCGCTCAGTAACAAATGTCACGCTGCTGCAGCATAATCTCATCTAGCTGCATCTAGCTTTGCCCTGACGACACTGTGCTTTTCCAGGACATCATCAATTCCTTGGAGGAGCGCTTGCAGCCCCTGGTAGAAGCTGAACTTTCAGTCCTGGTGGACGTCTTGCACCGCCCAGAACTGCTTTTCATGGAAGGCACGGAAGCCTACCAGCGTTGCGAAAGTGGCGGTTTCCTTTCCAAGTAAGTGGGTCTTGGAAGTCATGCTAGCCACATGGCTCAGAAAGCTGTCTGTGGACAAACGCTGGCTCCCTTGGCCTGAAAGCGAGATGAGTGCCGCAACCCCAGAGTCGCCTTTGACTGGACTTAACCACCCTTACCTATTTTACTTTTTACTCCTGGAAGGAGGAGATAAAAAGTGCTGGCATGAAAGAATTAAAGGCTTTGAGACTTGGTTAGCAAGACAGATGTGGCCTGTGGACTTGTCTATTTAGGAACAGGGTCCTTGGTATTTTGTAACATTCCTTGTGGGTGGGTGTGCATACTGGTAGTGGAAATGAGAGGAATTCTTCTTGTGTTGCTAGATTGATCCAGCACACCAAAGACCTGATGGAAAGTGAGGAGAAGCTTTGCATTAAGGTGCTGAGGACACTGCAGCAGATGCTGATGAAGAGGAACAAATATGGAGAGAGGGTGAGTGGCTGAGGAGGTTTGGGCTCACATATCAGGTACCTCCACCGCAAACTCACTTTTTCAGTCTGTTTTCCCTGGTAGGCTTTCTGGGCAAAGAGCCAGGCCGTGTTCTGAGAGGATCCCCCTTCTTGGTGACAAGGCATTGCATCTCTTAACTACACAAAAACTGTCCAGTCACTGCCCTTTCACAGAGTTTAACTCATTCATTGAGAGCCTGAATGAAATGGATCATTAATATTAAAGACTTAGGAGGAGTTCTGCTGGCTCAGACCAAAGGTCTATGCAGTCCAGCATCTTGTTCCTTACAGTGGTCAGCTTTCTTCCATACTTACCTACTGGAACCTTAGGATCCTCTTTGGAGGCCCTGCTCCAGGTGCCACCACTAAATGAAGTAAGGGAGTAATTCTCAGGGAAGGGGCCTTTTTGGTAGTGGCACCACTGTTATGGATCAGCTTTTCAAATGAGATTGCCTTACATCATCTTTGTTAACTTCTGAGTGCCAGGTGGATACCTTTCTATTTACCTAAGCCTCCTAAACCAGTTATTGGGCCTCTCCATTTTTAAATCCATGTTTTTAATCTGTGTATTTTCAACATTTGTTTAATTTTGACTTTGTGCTTTTATGCTTTATATTTCTTTCCTTTCTTTTTCCTTTTTTTTTTTTTTTTACTGTAAACCACCCAGATAACTTTGTGTTATGGTTTGAAATACAAAAGATAATGATGATCATGATGAGCAGTTCCTCCCACTTCTTTCTCATGCCAGGGCAACACATTGAGGAAAATGCTTTTGTCTAATTATCTGCAAACCAAGAGGTCTGGCTCCAAAGGGGAGATTGTTGACCCTTCTGGAACTGGTAAGTGGTCTGCAGTTCTGGCTTTCATCTTCCTCATTCTTGTGTCATTTTCTCCCCACCCCTTCTCTGAGTCCCTTAAATCCATCTTCTGCCACTCAGGTGTGCAGGACACAGATTGGCTTTTCAGATGTTCTTGAAGGTGCACATGTTGGTTGCATCCAGCTTACTGTGAGCCAGACTCCTGGTCCATGTAGCTCAGGGTGTCCTGGTGCAGACTAGCAGTGGCCCTCTCATGGTTTCAGCCCTGCCATGGCTTGGATCTGGGGGTTTCTATGTGCAGGAGATGTGCTCTGCCACTGAGCCTTGGGCCTTACCTTCCGCTTTTCAAAGCTATCACTGTGAACCAGGGGGCTGTTTAGTATCCCTGGCCAAGCAGAGAGAAAACTGATGGATAGAGGAGCCAAGGTAGCAAATACTATTTGCAAATACAAATTATTCACCATCACCAGCTACTTAAGCTGATATGTAGCCCTTAATACAGTTTAATCGCGTCAATGGTTTTTGCATCTTTTTGTGCTTGATTGGGCCAAAGTCACATAAACCGCCCGAGGGTAGTAATTAAATGGAGCACCGTATTTTTCCATGTCTGAGGGTGACACATTAACTATTGAATTAGCCTTCCTCCCTGTATTTGTTAAGTTATGATTTTTAAGCTGTTCAGCTGCCTCCATCTCCCTCTTCCCCTAATGTTCTTTTTGCCTACAGGCCAAGATCAGGATTGGTCAGTCATTGCTGCCATTCAGTGCCGGCTGGACAGAGAAGGGGCCACCAAGCTGGTGTCTGACCTCATCATGAACACCAAGAATGAGAAGATTTTTCAGGAAAGCATCCGCCTGGCCATACGGCTGCTGGACGGGGGCAACACAGAGATACAGGTTTGTGTCTGCTGCGACAGCTTCCACTTAAGTTCAGATAACTACCCAAGTGCTCACTTTTTGCCTAGTGTAAATTCAGTTTAACTTCTAATGCCACACTGTGACTGTGGGGTACATATCTCAACCGTGGCAGGGACAGAGCTACCAAATTTGACTGTCCCATGGTGTAATGTGATCCTGCGGCAACGACTTTGGGTGCCCCAGCAAGTGAGCACAAAACATGTTTGGTGGAATTAACCCTTAAAAAATAATAATATTACATCAGTTGGTTGACTATATGAGTTGTAAGACATCTAGCCAGATTTCTTTAAAATCGTACCCTTGAGATGCCTAACTGTAGTACAGTGGTACCTCTAGTTATGAACACGATCCATTTGGGGTGCTGTTTGCACCTTGAAAAGTCCATAAGTAGAGCACCGCTACTGTGCGTAGTGTGTAGATTGTTTCTGCATGTGCGGCGAACCCAGAAGTAAACACTTCCAGGTTTGCCGCGTTCGTAACCTGAAAGTTACGTAACCAGAGCGGTAGGTAACTAGAGGTATGACTGTAATAGATTTTCTTAAACAACTTTTGCTCCCTCTACTGTGCATCTTTAAAATAGCATGTTGTGACAACATTTGACTTTACCGTTAACATTCCTTTATTTTAGAAACCTAATCTGGGCATAACTAACTTTGAAATGCACATATCCAACTTTGTTCTAATTTAAGCTTTTCTAAAAGTTTTTGAAAAGCTGATGGGAGTATAATTTTCCTCCACTATATCATGAATCATAAATCTTGTAAGATTTTAACTTCCCTACCTCTCAGGGAAATTGTTGATGAAGCGTGATGTCATATTATAAATCTGATGGTGCAGACCAAACCATGGACTTCCTCTGCTGAGTATCCTTCCTTCCATTGTGGTCATTATCCTTTTCCTTCTTGATACAATCTGGAGAATGTTAATTAGTATGAGTCTGGCTTGTGGAAATCTGCAGGATAGGAATTTTGTGTTGTGACCATCAGGTCCCAATTGTAATATGAAACCTGAACTGCCTGTCAGAAGACCTTGTGATTGCTAAAGGTAATCCAGATGGCCTTGGAAGAAATGGTCGGTCCTAGCAGGATAAGAACTTAACAGGAGCCCCACTGGATCAGGCCAAAGGCCCATTAATCCAACACCCTGCTCTTTTGCAACGGCTTCCCAAATGCTTATGGGAAGCCTGAAAGGAGGACTAAGTGTCTAACCACTGTCCCTGTTCCTCCCACCCTTTCTGAAGAAATCCTTCTATAACTTGATGACGGGTGACAAGAAGTCAGAAAAGTTCTTTAAAGTTCTGCATGACCGGATGAAGAAAGCTCAGCAGGAAGTCAAGTCTACAGTGACTGTGAACATGAGCGATCTTGGCAACAAACCTCCTGAGGACAAAGACTCCCCAGACCATACCAGCAAAGGTATGTGGAAACCCAGCTTATTCTGGACTCACCAGAGCCTGTGACAGCAGAGAGGAGCCTGTGGTTTATGGGTCACAACGAGGAGAGAGACAGAGAGATAGAAGTGCCCCAACCACTTTTTGCTCTACCCCGCTCCCCCACACGCTGACTTTGGCCCTGCCCATCACCAGCAAGCATTCCCCCATAGATTACCCCTGAAGGAATGCAGCCCTCCATGGGAAAATAAAGGTTCCTTGCACTGAGAAACAGTATGGGTGCTAATTTTTTATCTCCATCCATCTTTAAGCCAGCTCCCTCAGGATTCTGCAAGTGTAGGGTTAACTTGGTCCTTAATAAACTAAAGCTCCAGGAAACACCCAGCTTAGGTGAAAGGCTGTCTGTCATCCAGGCTGGCAATAACTATATTAGGGAAACACCTAATTACTGGGGGCAGGGATCCTTGGTGTGTATCACTGTTGCCAGCCTAAACCACATGGTATTTCAGCTTCCTGGTAGAAGCCATGCAAATGGGTGAGCCTTCTGTCAGTACGTTACAAAGTCTTCAGTGGCTGGGTCTTCCAGAGTGTCAAAAAGGGGGACATCACTTGAGCTGCTGGGTGATGCTTACAGGAAGGGAGAGGCTCAGTGGAACAAAGGGGGATGCCTGTTGGGGGTTCTTTTTCTGAAGAGTCAGACAGACTGGCTTTAGGCCTTCCAGACAGGTTGCCACAGCTCATACGCTAAGCCAGTAACCAAGTGTTGATTTCCTTGCAGAACGAGTCACATCTTTCATGCTGCCCAGCGCCCCATCCCGTTATCCAATGGGTGTAGGGCTCCGGACTGGCCATGATGCAAGGGATAGAAGCCAAAGCAATGAAATGGGTGTGTCCGTCTTGATCATGGAGCCAATTCTTCGCTTCCTGCAGCTGCTGTGTGAGAATCACAACCGGGATCTCCAGGTGGGCATCTTGCACTGAAATGGGTCCCTTCTGCTGCATATCTCATATCCAAGTGATGTCTGCTGTTGAAAAGATGCCTGCCACTGAGATGCCTCTTAAACTCTGCTCTTGGTTTCACAGAACTTCCTCCGCTGTCAGAACAATAAAACCAACTACAATCTGGTGTGTGAAACCCTGCAGTTTCTGGATATTATGTGTGGTAGTACCACAGGACGGCTGGGCTTGTTGGGCCTCTACATCAATGAATACAATGTGGCCCTCATCACCCAGACTCTGGAGACACTGACAGAATATTGCCAGGGACCCTGTCATGAGAACCAGGTAACCCCAACTGACTTGTGGATAAAATCGCATTGCTTCATCATCCAGTGAAATCGTGAGTTCAGCTTGGTTCACACACTCAGAATATGGAGATGCTGGATAGAGCATCAATTTTTATGTCTCAGCATTTGAATAGGAGCAGAGATTTTGAGTCGGCTGTGAGTCAGTTGAGTAACTCGCTTGTATTAACCCACAGAGCTGCATTGTGACCCATGAGTCAAACGGCATAGACATCATCACAGCCCTGATCCTCAATGACATCAGCCCCCTCTGCAAGTACCGAATGGACTTGGTTCTTCAGCTAAAGGTAGATGGCTTCGCTGGAAATGTGGTGATGGGACAGGGAGGGATGGGAGATATGGGATGGCAAGAGATGCTTCATGTTGGGGGTTGACTTCCTGCATGCAATTATTTCATGGTCAGACTAGAACGTATTTGAATGTGATCATTCTAGCTCTTTGTGCCAAAACAGGGTTTTGCATGCACTAAACTTCGTCCACTTCCTGCCTCTCAAATACTGCCCACCCAATCATAGTGTGTGTTGGTTCCTCCTTGCTCTCCCTCATCCCTTTGGAATTCTGATTTCTCTTGTAGCTTTGATGGAGGATTGATCCTCTGCAGAGTGAGTGCGCTCTGGATACATGGTGTGTTGAAACCATCTATCTTTACTGCAGTATCCTTTGTTTGTTTGTTATTAGGACAATGCCTCCAAGCTTTTGCTGGCCCTGATGGAGAGCAGGCATGACAGTGAGAATGCCGAGCGGATTCTCATCAGCCTTCGGCCTCAGGAATTGGTAAGAAGGTTGAGGGGGCTGGGATAGCTCTGTGTGGTCTTTCCTGCTTTTGAGAGATCTCTTGCACTTCAAATCATTATTGAAATAAAGGGGACCTGGAATTGTGTGGAGCACAATTGGGATAGAGGACATCCATCCTTTAAGCAGCTTCTCCTCCTCCTCTTTATCAGCTTTGCAGTTCCCTCTTGACAGAGCCTTGTAGAAATACTTTTACTTCACGTAAAAGAAATGTAGAAATGTTTTACTTCACGTACGTGGAATCCATTTGCTCCTAAGTAACTGGTCTCAGTCTGCACCATGTTAGATGGGTAGCATCTCTGAGCACTCTTCAGACAATAATGCCAGCTACCTTGCTCCTTGGCAAATTCAGCAGAGGGACCAAGAGAATAATAGATTATAGCAGGGGTGTGGAATATTTTTCAGGCTGAGGACTGCATTTCCTTGCTGGCAACATTTTGGAAGCCTCATGCCAATGGTGGGTAGAGTTTGAGGCAGGAGTAGGCAGAGCAATGGATGTGACTCTGCAAAAGCCCAAGGTTTCCGTACCCACTTATCTCCATCTTCCAACAAGACAAGCCACACACTCTGTCCCAGTTCCAGCCAGGCAAAAGCCCTCAAAGAGGGTGTGAAGCAGGGTCTGTGAGGGACATGGCATGGAAACAGGGGAAGTGACCTGAGGAGAGTGGACATGGCCTTGGGAGATCCCTCACACCCAGTAAATAGGCCTGGAAGGGTCTTCATCAGCTCACAAGCCTGAGGTTTGCCCAGAGACCATAATACAGTAGGGTCAAAATTGAGACACTAGCTGGTCAGTTGACGAGCATTTGCCTTGCTGCTCTTTGGTTTCCATACTACTTGGAAACATTTGGCAAAGACTAGAATGGAATAAGGGGTTGGTGAGGTGGGTTGGAATTTGTGGACTCTAAGAGGGGGCAGCTATGTGGGAGGGGAAAAGACTCAGGGCATTATTTTCAACCCTTCTGGATTCTGAGATTTTTAGTCCATTTCTCTACAAGAGCTAGTAACAGGAAAGCTGTGCGTTTTCTTATTAAAAATGAAAGCTGTGATTCTCAGGATACCAAATTCTTCACAATATAGCAGATTCTCTGCTCATACGGCAAGCCTACCTGTTTACTATTCTATTGCTATAGCCTTGCCTATAGCAGATTCCTGCTTTAGTGACCAGGACTTATGTGTGAAATATTTCACAGGTTGATGTCATTAAGAAAGCCTATGTTCAAGAAGAAGAGTGTGAGAACTCTGATGTTTCTCCTCGGGAAGTTGGACACAACATCTACATTTTAGCCCTACAGGTATCCTTTGTATGAATGCTTTACTGCTTGATAAAGATTCCTTTCCCTTTTCCTAGACACTGGTGCCCTTGAGGATGAAGGGTGGATTAGAAAGGGTTACTCTTCCCACATTCTCCCCCCAGACCAATTAAAATAGTTTCTCAAGCACAACATTGGAAGATTTCAGCCTCAGTTGATAGGTGGATGGAGCTGCAGTCTTGACCCGCATGCAGTACAACACACTTCCAACAGAAAGAAATAGACATCTGGGGTTTTGTTCTCTCTTCAAGCTCAAATCTGCTTTACCCTTCAGTTTTTATTCCTTCTTTCTCCACACAAACCAAGATCAAGGAAGTACATTGTTGTGTGTGTGTGTGTGTGTGTGTGTGTGTGTGTGTGTGTACCATACTCTCATCCCACAGCTCCATATAAACCTTTAAATGGGGAGGAGGAAGCAATGGTACAACTGATGGGCAGAGCAATTTAAAAACCCAATCTGCTGTGCTGGAGGGAGTTTAGATGTGCTGGAGGTATCCCTCCACCCAGCCCGGCTTGGCTCTCCTAACCTTTGCTGTGGAGGTTGCTCCATCATTGGTGGGAAAGCCCTGCCAGCAAGGAGCATCCCAATGTTCCTGTCCAAATGATGGGCACAAGCGCTACTTTTGGTTGAACTGGTGATGTGCATTCTGAAAGGATGCACTGATGCAAAGACTTTTTTTTTAAATGATTGTAACTGAGTGACATCAGGCTTCAAAGCAAACAAGCTTTTACCTATCCACAAATGACTTTGTAGTCAGCTGTTAGGCTCTGGCAATTCAGTGTTTGTTTTCTTTACGTTTTCAGCTGTCTCGGCACAACAAGCAGCTCCAGCATCTCTTAAAACCTGTGAAACGAATTCAGGAGGAGGAGGAGGAAGGGATCTCTTCTATGGTATGTGTATGCTCCTTATTGAAACAGGAAGGTGCTTAGGAAATACTGCTGACATATTGCGTCAGTCCTGGTAAGGGACAGTTCTGCAGCTGTTTCCCATAATTTAATTTTTCATCTGTTTACATTTTCCCATGAGGTGAAATGTGGAGATGGTGAAGCTACACAAGCCTTCAATGATCCAAATCCATAAGGTTGTTAACTAAGGACATTGCTACTTTGTCAGTTTATAAAGGATTTTATTAAAACACTGTTGTAATGCTTTTGAGATGTTTTGTGCTACGGAAACCAAAGACTGTGATTGAGAAACATTTATGCCATGGAATGTTCACAAGCATTTTATTTTTTTTAACTGCGGAGGTAGTGAAGCTGTCTACATCAGCATTTTGGCAAAGAGTCTGTTTGTGAGGGAAATCAAATGGTTTCAAGGATTAAAATTATGCACAGGCCCAAGGGCAATGTGGCTAAGGGAAGGAGACAGAGTTGGAAGTAGACCAAAAAACAAACTTTAAGATAGGTAGAAGAGACAGAGGCTTTGGGAAAAGGTGGTCAAAGAAGAGAAGCAGATATGAATCAGAGCTGTGGGTTGCAGGCAAACTTCAAACATTACTGAGTGGCTGGATGGCTAGAGTATGGCAGTTGGCTCTACTTAAGAAACTTTACTCACTGTTGTGGAGGTACACACACATCAGAACAGGTTTGTGGACATATGCCTTATATTAGTGGCTATTTTTGTTGTATATATTATGATTTATATGGTGTTTTTACTGTTTGATTTTACTATTTGTTTTTGCTGTTTGCTTCTCAGAATGACCCAATGTGCATGGTTAAGAGTCAGGTTAGCCAGAGGGTACAGGGAGGAATAGGCAATGGCTTAACAATAAAAGGTAAAAAAAGAAAAGAAAAAAGGTGAAGGACCGCTGGATGGTTAAGTCCAGTCAAAGGAGACTATAGGGTACGGAGCTCATCTTGCTTCAGGCCGAGGGAGCTGGCACTTGTCCAGCTTTCTGGGTCATGTGGCCAGCATGACTAAACTGCTTCCGGTGCAACGGAACACCGTGATGGAAACCAGAGCGCATGGAAACGCCGGTTACCTTTTCGCTGCAGTGGTACCTATTTATTTACTTGTGCTGCTATGCTTTCAAACTGCTAGGTTGGCAGGAGTTGCAGCAAAGCAATGGGAGCTCACCCCATCATGAGGATTCAAACCGCTGACCTTCTGATTGGCAAGCCCAAGAGGCTCGGTGGTTTAGACCACAGCGCCACCTGCATCCCTGGGTTCATAATAGGTCACGGAGGCACAGAATGGAACAATGAAATGGCCTTACTTCTTGGCCTTCAGATCAAGAACAGGGGGGAAAGCTTTTGAGCGATAGTATGTTACACCAGAAGAGAAAAAAAGAACCCCATACACCAAAGTAGGAAATCTACTGGATGATTGTACAGCTTTGTGTTGCTTTCCTGAGGGCATAGTGGTTTCTGTACACACCTTCCCTCACCTCCCGGTAGTTCTTTATACAGCAGTGCAGGTGAGTTTTCCCTGTGGTACAACCAATGTTTCTTTTATTTTTCAGAGATAGCCACATTGACTGCTTGGCTGTGAGCTTGTTTGCTCACATTGCACAGTCTAAGACCACAATCATTACCCAGTTATAATTCAATTTCTGTGTGGGGATTTATGGGCAGTGATTTGTAATTTACAGATTAGTGGTCTTTGGCTGTTAATTAGTGTGCTGAATTGAATGGCAGTCTCCCAGGGGAAGCGCAGGCCCTGTCTACCCTCCCCTCACCCCCCAGAGCTTGTCGTACCTAGTAAATACAAGGAAATGTATTGCTAATACATAGCTGAAGGAGATTCCCCCCGGGCCTTTACAAGCTGAGGATATAGTATTTTCCCCTTCTCTTTCTCACAGCTCATTCTACACAACAAACAGCTGACCCAGATGCTGAAATCAACAACTCCTGTCCAAGAGGAAGAGGAAGATCCACTAGCGTATTATGAGAAGCACACATCCCAGATAGAGGTGGGGTTGACTTTTTTCACAGCTATCTCTACACGTTTTCAAATCTGCATGTAATTAGAATTTTATGGGGTCATGTCTGGTATCCGGATTTCTCTATCAGATGACCTAAATGGTGTAATACACAGTTCTGCATTTCATTATCTAACAGCATGTGGATGACCTGCTCCGAAATCTCCATAAGAGACTTAATGAGGGGGCCTTGGTTACTGTGATTCCCAGGCCTCCTCTGATTTGCCCTCACAAATGGCAAAAATGTACACCAGTTCTGAAGTTAGCATAATTGTTTTCTCTTCCATTAGTGTCAATAGTGGGAAAACTACTTTTCATGAAAGCTGAATGAAGGCAGTACACAATAGAAAACCTCCAGCTCTGGCTGGTGTGAGCCAGTAGGCTTTAGGAAATGGCGGTTTCTCCTCTACAGAATTTCTCTCCTCATCCTCAACTTTAGGATGGCTCTATTAGCCACCAGAGCTGCTGCTTTTGCGGCTTTTAAGTTGCGTAACCAATTTTTCAAGAGCTCAGGCTCCTGCCTGTCAGCTGTCATCCCATTAGTTCTGCTTGGAGTGTAAGGAATCGTGCCGGAATACACTAATGTAGCCTCCTCCCTTGTGACTAGCAAATCTCTTTGAAAAATGCCCTGTGGTTGACTCACTCAAGATTCCACCTAGTCATGTCCTTTCTCTACCTTATCCTGAGCCATATAAAAGCCTTTATGATGCTGCATCTGGTGATGCTAACTCTTGCCTGCCAATGTGGAAGCACTGGCCCATGCTGCGTGCTGGTGCAGCGTCCTGGATTAGCTGCAACTCTAGCATACATTGTGCCCCAACCCAGATGCTTATTTCCTGGGTTTCGCTGGGGGGGGGTGCTTGTCACATATACAGATGCACTGGTTTTAGCTGTATATTTTATACATACGGTTTTCAACTGCTTTGACCCATACTTAAGCTACCAGGATAAAGTGGGAGAAAGACCTAGGTCCCTTCCAGGATATGAACCAAAGACTCCTCACATCTCTGCTTTCTCCCAGATTGTGCGCCTGGACCGCAGCATGGAGCAGATCATCTTCCCGGTGCCCAGCATCTGCGAGTTTGTGACCAAAGAGACGAAATACCGCCTGTTCACCACAACAGAGCAGGATGACCAGGGCAGCAAAGTCAGTGACTTCTTTGAGCAGTCGTCCTTCCTCCACAACGAGATGGAATGGCAGAAGAAACTGCGCAGTAAGACTAGAACAAGGCAGGAGGCTGTTTGTACAGATAATAATTTAGAATGCCAAATTGTATGTCAGCTCAAGCCCCTGCAGCACCTGTTGAGGAGTGTGGATAGTCAAGTGATGTTCACAGGGCTCCACTGACCCTGTCCTGAAGGTGGCACCCAAGTCATTCCCTGCAGCTCCCCAGGGAATCATGGGGCGATGCAGACTCCATAGCCCTGGAGAGGGCGCTTTGGAGCGATCATTTCAATAGCCATTTCTGTTTCACAGTGAGACCACAGCTTTTTCAGGAGTGCCAACCACGTCAGTCAGGAAACCCCTAGATGATTCAATAATCCATTGAATTCTATAAGTCTCTGGGGCAGACCATCTTATTTTATTTTTTCCCCTTTAAATTTGTATCTTGCCCTTCCTCCCAAAGCAACCCAGGGGCAGTCAACAAGTAGTAAAACAATAAAGGAAATATTGAAAACAATTCCAGGTGCAGACTGGGAAAGATTTTAGTGCAAATGTCTTGCTGTCTAATATTCAGTAGTTCCACACCCCTGCAGGGGGATATTACTATTGCCAGTCCAAGTGTCATCAAGGAATGATCTACCCATGACAATGAGCTCATTGCAAACTCTCTCTGCAGCCACTCGCTCTATAGCAAAGACCAGTTCAAGAGCATGCCCTTCCACTTGTTTGGGGCCTGTGATGAACTGAGATAGCTCCATAGTAGTCATGAAGGCCACAATGACCTGAATCTGTAGAGGCAGCCTCTGCATGGACATTGACATCTCCCAACGCTGCTGTGTGGGGATTCTCAGAGACTACCAGTCAGGGAGGCTGCTGTGTGGGTGGCACATCTGCAGTATCCCTATTCCCCTCTCTTAGCTCTGAGAGAGTTGACTGGATGTCCCTTTAAATCAACAGTGGCTAACCTGTAGCTGCCCAGACTACAACTCCCATCATCCTTGCCATTGGCCATGCTGGCTGGGGCTGATGGGAGTTGGAGTCCAATAAGATATGGAGGGCTGCTGTTTCACCCTCCCTGCTTAACATTGAAAATCTTAGTGAGCTTTTCTACATAAAACAGGGGTAGAAAGAATGAAATGAGGACATGATCCTGGACCAGTTTTATGTGCTGCAGTCCACTGAAATGTGGTGAGCACAAATATGAGGTATCATTTGAAAATTATGTCCCAGTTTCTGGCAATTGATAGTGTTTGCAACTGGGTTGGGGAAACAAGAGCATTGATCCCTGGCTCTATAAATAATTGCACTGAGATTGCTGGGTCTTTGGAGAGTTCTGTGCTACTTTCCAAAAGCATACAAGATATACTCAGCTTTGCCTTTCTTTCTTCTCATAGGCAATCCACTGATGTACTGGTTCTCCCGCAGAATGACACTCTGGGGAAGCATTTCCTTCAACCTGGCTGTCTTCATAAACATCATCATTGCTTTATTCTATCCTTATGTTGAGGCATCCTCAATGGGTACATGTTCCATCAGGCTCACTTTGATTTTTATACAACCATTGGATCCCTTTGCAGGGGTACTCTGTCCACTTGGTATTCATGCAAAGAAAATGCTATCTGAGGCCCTGTGGTTCTTCAGTCAATTTTGCCAGCTAGGCCTTTGCAGCCAACTCGCTAGCAGTTCTTTACCTCAAATAAGCTATCATTTCAAAAACCCTAATCACTTACCTTTTTGTGAACATTAAAAATAAACCCCCTTTGGAAAGAACCTTTCTGCAAAACCTTTGGTAAACCAGTTCCCAGTAAGAAGCTGTGTTCTGTTTGAATATTATGAGTGTTTTTGGAAACAAACAAGCATGCAGATCAGTGGTTTTCAACCAGTGTGCCGTGGCACCCTGGGGTGCCTTGAATGATTGTCAGAGGTGCCACAGGCAACACTGGCCTCTGTCCATCTTTTCTTCCCTCCTTCCTCTGATGCCCTCTTGCATCTCTGCCTCCCAAAGGCTTGCACAGCTGTTTGTTGTAGCAGTCCTGGCTATAAGCTCTGCAGGTATTCACAAGGTATTATGCAGGTGTCAGGGGTGCTGGTTGCCAGGAGCTGAAGTGGCCTTGGAGTAAGAGAGCAAGTGGGCGAGGGAGCCCAGCCAGCCAGTCCACCAGCCCTCGCTGTTAGGAATGGACAGACAAGTCCCAGGACCCTGTGGGGCAGTGTGAGGAGGCACCTCTCTTTGGGGCTGGGCAGTTTAGAGACCAGGGGCGGCAGCAGCAGCAGCTGCCCAGAGGACTCCCAAGGAGAGGGGAGAGGAGGCTGAGGGAGCACTCCACAAGGGAGGCTGTTTGAAAAAGGGTGAGAGGCTGCCAGCTCTGCAGACAACGGGTGACATAACTGGGTTCCTGAGCCCCACAGGGGTGCCGCAGAAAGCATGTTGTTGGTCAAGGGAGCCATGGACTCAAAAAGGTTGAAAACCTCTGATGTAGATGACACTCATGGTAGACTGTGCATGATGTGGTCTCCTAAAAGAAATGCATCCCTTTAGATCTGGGTGCTCAGATCTGGGGTTGAAAACAGATGAGGCAGGATGTGGTCCACTGAGCAGCTGTGCTGTTGGGGAATGGCTAGCAGTGCCTGTGTGGGTACAGGGTGATGGCATCTTTGCTTCCCACTAGGCATTGCTGGTTATGCATTAGTAGCACATCTGCACCAATCTGGGCAAGGAGGCATCTCCAGTTCTTCTCCCTGTCAGCTGCAGTTTTTTTTGCAGAAAATCCGGTTCCAGTTCAGCAGTAAACTGCAGATTTTCTTACGAGACTCAGGCCTAGAAATCACAAACGAAAATGTGGATGAAGAGTAATGGCATTCACTGCCTTCTGCTTTGCCTTGCTGGCTGCTGCTATGCAAGTGTTTTAATGCTGTGTGCTCACAAAGTTTGTTTCTTCTCACCTAATGCTGTGCGACGTGATCAGTAGCGGGGCATGCAGAGCTATACTTCTGTCACTTGGAAGGTGTTGGGTGGGACAGGACAGTGGCAAGGCCAGGGCTGGTGGGCGTGTGTGTGCATCCAAACATCACCCTTCCCCACCCCTGCACCTTCCAGGTAAGTCTCAGCAATGCCAGTGTCAGGAGAGCTGTTCTGCTCCATCACAGCAGCTGCTGCTGAAGGTTATGTTACAAACAAATGTCTTGGCTACTTAATGAATTAATTTGTGAATTTCCAGGGCTGTTGGATTCTCCACTGATCCCCCTGCTCTCCTGGCTTTTAATCTGCTTCTCCATCATGGCTCTCTTTACCCGACGCTATGGGATCCGACCGCTCCTTGTGGCATTGATCCTGCGATCCATCTACCACCTGGGCATTGGACTCACTCTGAACATACTGGGAGCTCTCAATGTAAGTCACTTGGCTAACCTCAGGCCAAACTCCGCTGCAGTCTTGTACATATTTAACTGGGAATGAGTTCCATTGAACTACCATAAACTCTGCAACCCCTTGCCTATTGAGATCAAGTAGGCGCCTTCGCTGTACTCTTTTTGACACCTGTTAAAAACATTCTTGTTTAAACATGCCTATATAGATGCTTAGAAAATCAAAGTAATTTTAATCTAGTTTAGTATTTTAACTTTTGTGTGCTTTTAAGTTTGGTTGTGAAATTTTCTTGATTTTACTGTTGTATCTTTTGTAAAATGCTGAGTTTGTTTTTTTTTTTACAATCAAGCAGTGTATAAATTTTATTAAGGAGACAAACCAACCAACCACGGTACTGGCACCGTGCCTAGAGCTAAGACCAGTTTGTCTTTGCAAATCTAATGGCAATGGATTTATATCAGTGTTAACTGAAAGCAGAAGATTGCTGTCAGTAAAGCTAAAGTAGCATAATAAACAGCATAAACTCACTCCAGAAAGTAACTGCTTGCCTCTTTCCCCCTCTGCTTTGTGCTTGTTCCACAGCTGACAAATAAGATTGTGTTTGTGGTGAGCTTTGTTGGCAACCGTGGAACATTCATCCGAGGATATAAGGCCATGATCATGGATATGGAATTTCTCTATCATGTTGCCTATATCTTGACCAGCGTCTTGGGGCTCTTTGTGCACGAACTATTCTACAGCATCTTGGTATGTTAATTTCTTCTGTATTATCTACCTGTTGTATGCGTAACATTTCACCTCTTTTTATGTCTGCTTTGTTCTCCCTAGCTAGCTAGGATTGCAATTATTCATTTTATGAAGTGGGCAAGAAAGAAATACAAATCATTGACTAGATGGGATGGTTTGGTACTGTCAAGCAACACCAAACCAATTCCTGTTCCGAGAAGCTGCTAGGCTCTTGAAGCAAGAGTCCAAAGGGCTTCTTGTTCCTTTACGGAAAAGAACGTTCACATTTATCTGTGAGAAAAGTGGGGATGTTGGTGATTAGATGAATGAATGGCAATCATTTTCCTGCTAATAAATACTATGTGCCTGAAGGACTACCACAGAATGCCTGTTCTCTTCAGACTGATTCCATATAAGCAAGTTATTATTATTTTTCTGTTTCAGCTGTTTGACTTGATCTACCGGGAGGAGACCTTATTTAATGTCATCAAAAGTGTGACACGCAACGGACGCTCCATTCTTCTGACAGCCCTTCTGGCTCTCATCCTCGTCTACCTCTTCTCCATTGTAGGCTTTCTCTTTCTGAAAGATGACTTCATCCTTGAAGTAGACCCATTGCCCAACATTAAATCAAAAGGTTTGCTTCCCCCACCGCACCCCGCTATCTCTCAAGTTTGATATTTAACAAATAGAAAGGATTTTAAGATTTGCTGACTTCTGAAGCAACCCATTTGTCTTCACCGGGGTTCATCCAATTACACCGGAAACCTGTATGTTCCCTCCTGCATTTATTTAAGGATTGGTTTTCACCTTGATTTTGTACTAGACCTTTCAACCAAGAATGAATAACTGGTAATGGGCAAGCTAAATCCACTCCAGCGTGTTTATGTCCTTAAGGCTTGCAATTTGGAGGCTTTGACGTTCAGCGCTGCACTTAAGGGAAGTGCAATTTGAGACTCCTGGATTGGGCACCTTTTATGAGTGTATAAATAGCAGCTTTTACCAGCAAAGTACTGCAACTGTGTAAGAACTGGCTTGTATGTGTTTTGCATGGCAATCTCCCCCCCCTCCAATTCAAAATACAACATATAATGACTCTTCTGTTCAAGTGTGTAGATTTCAGTGGGTTCAGATGCTTCACTTCAGGGGTTGCCAACATGGCATCTTTGGGCATCAGTGTACCTCCCATGGCACCTGCAGAAGGTCTCTGTAAATCATCTCCTCAAAACCTTCAATGCTTGAGACTTTGCTCTTCCTCCTTCATTCATGTTTTCACCTGATCAACTCCTCCTAGACTGAACATGCCCCCCTGTCAGGCTTCAGGGAATCAGCTTTCTCCCCTCGTGTCAGGAGATAAAAAGATAAAAGAAAGGAACATCTTACCAGTTAGAAACTTTAATAATCACAGTGAGAGAACAAAGAACACATCTCCTAGAAATGGTGGTGCTCCCAATTAAGTATCACACACTCCTCCATCCCTATTAATCTACGTCACTCCTCCGTCTTGTAATCTGAGTTTGTACCCTCTGCACTTTCTGTTCTGAGACTTTCTGAGCTCTTCGAGACTTTGGGGAGATCAGAGGAATGCTGTCCAAAGACTGTGAATCTGTTAACCCTCTCTCTTCCTGTGTTTCTTCTCTTAGCTGTTCCGCACCCAGTATTTCCTAGCTTCTGCCTTCTGATCTAGGCCCTTCTGCAAACCACTGTTCCAAATCTATACTGTCCTCCCGCTCCTGGGAAGATTCAGGCTCGGGGAAAGGGGTTGCTCCCACCATTCCTCCTCAGCACAGCCGTCCTCAGCATGGTCCCTGACACCCCTTAAACATGTCCACGTGTCATTGAATGCTTGGACTGGACACCCTACCTCCCTTCTGTTCTGAAGAGAGCTTCTATTGGTGTGTGCATTCAATGCTGGCTGATGGAGATGCATTTCCCCCTCTTCTATTGACACAATCACTCCTAAGTGCTCTCTACAGCCATGGGGTATCTGGAAGGCTCCTTGGTTTACTGAGGAGCCCTGAGTGATGAAGCAGGCCAGATGTCAGCTAGTGCAGGGAGTGCAAGTCCTGGCATGAATCTGACTGAATTGAGGTACAAGCACATAGCTGTTTGTACCACATGGGAGTGATGGGAGCAAAGATAGTGTATCTCTTAGCCTCTATTATGTACTCAGTGAATTGTGCAGCAGAGCTATTCAAAGTGGTTGGCCCAGAGATCAGTATGGCATCATTAACAGACCACTCAATAGTCTCCTGTGAGAGATTTGTGAATTAGTCTGAGGGTACCATTACTTGGCTCTGTGCTGAACACAGTGTCACCATTAGTTCATGCTTGTTGGAGGTCCTTGGAGCATCATTCAAGTACAGCTTGTGGGATCGGTTACAGTTCAAGGATGTGGACAAGATGCTTATGGTGGTGAGGCTATGTGACACTGGGTAGACAGCAACCTAGAACAACAAGAACATGATGGGAGATACTTTTTGGCATGGCTTCAGTCAAAGGAACAACTTTTCTGGACTTTGTCATTGTTATGAATTGAAAGATGATGTTTTGACAATTCTGCTGCCTCCTGTCCTTCCAGGTACTCCTTTGGGGATGCAAGCAGACATGGATGCTTTCATGGAGACATGCAGTAGCGACAAAATGAGCTGCTCTTCTGGTGTTGCTAAGCCCAAAGTGATAGAAGGTAGGTGGGGTGGCTGAAGCAACTTTCTCTAATTCAGATGCTTGTGGGAGTGAAGAGAATTTTATCTGGCACCTTGAGAGGGCAACTAGGATGAAATTGATCTGTGTCCTGGAAGTCAGCACAAGATACTGTAAGATCGGATGTCCAAGTTAAGATGCAAAGTTACTTTGTTGGTACTTATCCACGGCATCTTACTGGGACTAGGGGCCACTCTATGTAAGTCAGGATGGCAGCCAACTAACTTATTTCTGCCACTGCAAGGATTTCTGCTTGCACAGTGGAACTCTTCTCCTCTCTTATCCCCCTGTGCCCTCCTCAGGTCTGCTTCAGAGGACCATGAGAACTCCCAGAAAAGATTTTTGGGGCAAACATGGGAGGAGTAGGGGAAATTTCCTTTCGCAAGTGGAGATCCTTGCACTGATGGAAAGAGTTGGATAGTGCCCTGACAATATAATTCAGGATGAATTTTAGAAACAAGCAGAGCTGTTGCCTGTGGCTATTGGAAATGTCTCTGCTATTTTCTTCCATCTTCTAAAAAGGAAGGATGAGGCAGAACAGCCAGGTATTTTCTGCATATAGTTAATGAAGCTAAGAAATATGGATTTCACAATACTGAAAGCTAATCATAGGTGCTCTGTTTGTGTTCCTGCTGAGTGCACTTTTGCTTGCATTCCAGAAGCGGAGGAAGATAATTCAGAGCGTGCCTGCGACACACTGCTCATGTGCATAGTCACTGTCCTGAATCATGGCCTCAGAAACGGAGGTGGTGTGGGTGACATCCTCAGGAAGCCATCCAAAGATGTGAGTTAATTTGGGGGCAACCCATGTTAGGCAATGCTGGCTAGGGGTCTAAACCAGCACACCAAAGGGTGCCTGTGCCCTACTGAAACCAGTGCATACCAGCGTGGTGTGCATATTTGGATTTTTCTAATAGTTTGTCTATTGCGCAGGGGCACCTATGCTAAATACCAAATGTCAAACACCACATTATATGGGGCAAATGGGGTCCCCAACCTGAGGGGTGGGACAGATCTTGTCACATTGGTTTGCTACCTTCCCTTCTCACATTTTTGACTTTTAAAATTCAGATCTTTTCTCACAATTTCACCTTTTGTGAGATCTTACAATTCCAACAAGGGACGCGGGTGGCGCTGTGGGTTAAAGCCTCAGCGCCTAGGACTTGCCGATCGAAAGGTTGGCGGTTCAAATCCCCGCGGCGGGGTGCGCTCCTGTCGCTCGGTCCCAGCGCCTGCCAACCTAGCAGTTCGAAAGCACCCCCGGGTGCAAGTAGATAAATAGGGACCGCTTACTGGCGGGAAGGTAAACGGCGTTCCGTGTGCTGCGCTGGCTCGCCAGATGCAGCTTGTCACGCTGGCCACGTGACCCGGAAGTGTCTGCGGACAGCGCTGGCCCCCGGCCTATAGAGTTAGATGGGCGGACAACCCTAGAGTCTGTCAAGACTGGCCCGTATGGGCAGGGGTACCTTTACCTTTTTACAATTCCAACATTATGCACACCTAACACAATCAAACCTTCCAAATATTTTCTTCATTGTTTACAAAACAAATCTATTCATCTTGTAGCCACTGGCATGTTGGCAACTTGTCTGCCAATTTCTAGAGGGGAATGTTTGGCATTTTTCAGCAAAGCACTGGATAAGAGAAGCCATGCTTTCTTTTAATGGCTGTCCTTGTCTTTTTGTCCTAAAGGAGTCTCTTTTCCCTGCTCGAGTGATCTACGACCTCCTGTTCTTCTTCATTGTCATAATCATAGTCCTCAACCTCATATTTGGTGTAATCATCGACACCTTTGCAGATCTGAGGAGCGAGAAGCAGAAAAAAGAAGAAATCCTGAAGACAACGTGTTTTATATGTGGTAATTGCCCAGGGAAACTATTTATCCGGGAAATACCCTCATATATTCATCAAACATCCAACAAGATCATTGCCTATCTGGTGGAGGAACTATCCCCTTCTCCAAAAGTAAACTAAGTATTCAGGGGATATTCTGCAGGCCCCTACAGAAGGAGAGTTAGGCTTTGGGTGTTCATTTGACTGCAGCAGCTGAAACTGCCCACAATACAAACATATGTTGTACTTCAGATATTCATTGGCCTGCATACAGGATCCAAAACACAGCAGAAATGTATCCCATCTTAGTGCATTCAAATTTAAGTTTTCACAATTTCACTTTCAAAGCAAATTTTTATTGGCTTCTGATGGTCTGTCAGTGGGTGCAAAATGGCAGAAGTGCAGTATCACTTGAGATAATATGCATAATATCTCAGCTTTCCTATTTTACACTGTTAACGTTGGTGTTTAGATTTAAAGAGGTCTCTTGAAGTGGATATAAACTACTCCATCCATCTTTTCTTTTAAGGCATGTTTTCAATTTTAGAGATTTCTTTAAGTGTCCAAAACAGGTACACTAATTTGAAATTTAACTGCTCAGCCGTGAACATTAGGCACTAGCCATTTTCTGCTCAAGACCTGCTAAAATTAGATTGGAAGAACCCCAAAGGCTTTCTCTTCCAGTTCCCTGCTGTGAACATGACCACCCATCCATTAGCACCCCACTGACCAACTTATGCTGTTCATATTTCTGTATGCTACAAGTGGAGGTCAAGTAGAGAAAAATGCGTGCAGAATCAGTCTCTTTAATGGGACTTATGGATGGGTGCAGCAGTTGCTAGATAACATAGCACTCTCCTTTTCTTCATTACTTCCTTAGGACTCGAAAGGGACAAGTTTGACAACAAGACTGTATCTTTTGAGGAGCACATTAAATTTGAACACAACATGTGGAATTACCTGTATTTCATAGTGCTGGTGCGAGTCAAAAACAAGACTGACTACACAGGGCCTGAGAGCTACGTAGCACAAATGATAAAGGTAAAGGCGATCAATACTCTTGTATGGTGGGAAGAGTTTCACTTTGGAAAAAGGCAGTTTTAGTGGGCAGCCTGTGTGTGATGTATATAATCTCAAATAAAATCAGCTGCCCTGGGTCTACTTCCCTTCAGTTTTGCAATCTGGCTTCTGCCAGTAGCCAGATGTATAAGAGGATGTAACTTCAAGAATTGATACCTGTACTGGCTTGTAAGCAAGGACTGGCTTGGTTTTTAATTTCTGTATAGTGCTTTTGAAGGGATGCTATTAATACACTGGGTGCTCTAGCTTTATTGCAGAATCGCTTCTCCATCAGTGGAAGGATAACTCTTCTCTCTTGCTCCAACAGGCAGGACTTAGCAACAGAGTCTTTGTTCTTGACAGTTCAGTTGACTGTCCTCTCTTAGGTTCTGCCCTACCTGTTTTGCGGTGCCAGCCTACTTTTGTTCTGATTAGTTATTCCTCCCCTTAAAACACTTGTTTCCTGCAATGGCTGTTCCAGAACAAGAACCTGGACTGGTTCCCTCGGATGCGAGCCATGTCACTGGTCAGCAACGAAGGTGAAGGGGAGCAGAACGAGATCCGGTGTCTACAGGATAAACTGAATTCCACTATGAAATTGGTATCCCATCTCACATCACAGCTGAATGAGCTGAAGGAGCAGGTATGAGAAACTTTAAGAACGGGGTGCTTTGGGGAGGGACTAAGGGAATGAACTAAGAGAAGCAGCGCCTTTTCGGAACGTTGGGATGTCATAGAATTAGACCACATTTGCTAACCCTTCAACTAAATAATGCTTTGGGGGGGGGGAATCCTGTTGTCTGAATTCTATTGCTTTTAGATGAAGCACAGAGCAGCCCTGGCAACATTCGTAGAAATACAAAGGTGTCTTATTGCTTTGAATTTTGTGCAGGCTGTCCAGAGGGCATGGTTAATAACTGTCAAAATAAATAAATAAAACGTTAGGATTACAATTCACAATGTGGCAAACAGCTAGCCTTTGCCAGCCCTGAGATTCAAACTATTCCTTTCGTATATTCCAAGCACACAATCCAACTCGTAGCTATTGCCACCATTCAAGTCTTTTCAAATGCTGTTCTGCAAAGAACTCTTATTTGGTGAAAGCGAATAGCAGGTTGCCCCAAAAAGATTAGCAGTAGAGGATGCACTGTCCCAAAGATAACATCTGCCTTAACTGATCTCTTTCTACAATGGGGGTGGAGAACCTTTATGGGCCACATCTTCATCTCCCCCTCCCAACAGGACCACCCATCTGTCATAGTTGGCCCACAGGCAAAGGGGGAGAGAGCAACTATGGATTGAATTCTCTGTGCATCAGCTGATGAATGGGCAGCTTAATTCTCCCCCTGAAATTTTTAAGCACCACCCCCAGTTTATTCAATTATTATTCAAGATGGCGGCGCGCATAGACGCTGCGGCTTAGTGCTCTCCCTTAGCGTTTTGTTTTGTTTTTTTATTTTTACTTTATTTTTACTTGGTCTGAGTATGTCTGACCGGGCAAGAAAGATTTACAGCAGGCAGGAACTTCTGAAGGTCGGGTTACAGTGTGAACAAGCTGTAAGAGCTGATTATTTTCGCCCAGATAACGTTCATGTGGGAGTAGCCAGGCCACCGGGCTCTCCATGGATTACTATGCCTCCAGGGAGGAGGCGAAGGCGGCGTAGAGATAGGAGGCAAAGGCGGGGTTGTCGGGCTGGCGTCCTGGTAAGATTGCAGAGGAGTCCATCTAAACCACCACTCCCTAGCATATTTCTTGCTAATGTGAGATCTCTTGCCAACAAGATGGATGAATTGAGGCTGCAGGCAGCAAAGAACAGCCTTGTAAAAGATTGCTGCGTTTTATTTGTCATTGAGACATGGCTTCAACCGTCCATACCAGACACAGCTATTCAGTTGGAAGGCTGTGCGGTACATCGTCATGACCGAGGCATGGACTTCGGAAAAACCAAAGGAGGGGGGCTGTGTGTATATGTGAACAAATGCTGGTCCAATAATTCTAAGACTGTGGGCAGTCACTGTTCACCGGATTTGGAATACGTGGCTGTTAAATGTAGACCAGCCTATCTCCCTAGGGAGTTCACAGCTGTTATGTTAACTGGTGTGTACGTGCCACCAGATGCCAATGCCAACTTGGCTTTGGGATGCCTGCAGAGCCTTATCAGCAGCCAGCAAGACAAGTATCCTGAAGCTGTGCACATCATTGCGGGAGACTTCAACCATGTTGAACTTAAAACAGTGCTCCCAACGCTCTATCAGCATGTGAAATGTCCCACAAGAGGGGACAAGACACTGGATAAAGTTTATTCGAATGTAAATCACGGCTATAGGGCTTTACAGCTGCCACACTTGGGCCAATCCGACCATATGTCTCTGTTCCTGGTACCAGCATATATCCCACTCAGGAAACGGGCTCCCACAATATTAAAATCTGTTAAAATCTGGCCTGAAGGTGCTATTCACCAGCTGCAGGACTGTTTTGAGAGAACCAATTGGGATATTTTCGATCATTCAGACCTGGAGGAGCACACGGCGGCAGTTCTGTGCTATATCAATCACTGCACAGACACTGTCACAGTAAATAAATCCATCCGGTTTTACCCCAATCAGAAACCCTGGATGAATAGAGAGGTCCAGTGCCTGTTGCGGGAAAGGAACAGGGCTTTCAGGTCAGGCGAGGTGCAGCTTTACAGTGTGGCAAGAGCAAACTTGAAGAGGGGTATTCGACGGGCAAAACTGGATTATAGGCTGAGGATTGAGGATAATTTAAGGAGCAACAACACAAGACAGATGTGGCAGGGGATTCAGCATATTACCAACTACAAACCTAACCTTGGTGCTGTCGACGGTGACCCTTTGCTGGCGGAGGAGCTTAACCTCTTCTTTGCTCGCTTCGAGAAGGAGCCACCTGAGACGCCGGTATTACAGCCATCAGCCCATAGGGGCCCCTCATTCACGGTAGAGGAGCATGAGGTGAGACAGGTATTGAGGATGGCGAATCCGAGGAAGGCGGCTGGACCTGATGGCATCACTGGAAAGGTGTTGAAGGGCTGTGCGGATCAGCTGGCGAGGGTCTTTACTAAGATCTTCAACAAGTCCTTACACCAGTCTATTGTCCCACCCTGCCTGAAGTCGTCAACTATTGTCCCTCTGCCTAAAAAATCCACAATCAGTAGTTTGAATGACTACAGACCAGTTGCACTGACTCCAATCATCATGAAGTGTTTTGAGAAACTGGTGCGCCGTCACATTATTTCCTGTCTTCCATCAACTTTTGACAACTACCAGTTTGCATACAGGGCAAATAGATCCACAGAAGACGCTATCACCACCACTCTCCATGCTGCTCTGTCCCATCTGGAGCAGCCGGGGAGTTATGTGAGGCTGCTGTTTGTGGATTTTAGCTCTGCTTTTAACACTATCCTCCCCCATAGACTGGTGTCCAAGCTAGAGGCGATTGGACTCTCCAACTCCACCTGTCTCTGGGTTTTGGATTTTTTGTCAGAACGTTCTCAGAGGGTTAGAGTAGGGTCACATATGTCCACAGCCCTTAGCCTTAACACCGGCTCACCACAGGGTTGTGTGTTGAGTCCCCTGCTCTATGCTCTCTATACGTATGACTGTACAGCCATCTATTCCAGCAACAAAATCATCAAGTTTGCTGATGACACTACGGTGGTAGGGCTCATTTCAGGAGGGGATGAGTCCGCCTATCGGGACGAGGTGGAGCGGCTCTGTGTTTGGTGTGGAGAGAACAATCTGGCTCTTAATACGGCTAAGACCAAGGAATTGGTGGTGGATTACAGGAAAAAAAAGGCGGACATTCAGCCCTTGTATATCAACGGGGAACGGGTGGAGAGGGTGGCGGAATTCAGGTTTTTGGGAGTAACTATCGATCAGGGCATGACTTGGAGCGCAAATACCACTGCTCTGGTGAAGAAGGCCCAGCAGAGAATTTATTTCCTCAGACTTTTAAAGAAGAACAATCTGAGTGAGAGACTGCTGGTGTCCTTCTACCGAGGCTCCATAGAGAGCATTCTTACATACTGTATTTGTGCTTGGTTCTCCAGTTGTACAGCTAGGGAGAGGAAGGTGCTCCAGAAGGTCATAACCACAGCCCAAAGGATTATTGGTCATCCTCTCCCATCTTTGGAAGAACTGTACGGTTCCCGTTGTCTTAGGAAAGCAAACAACATCCTGCAGGATTCATCTCACCCGGGATACAGTCTGTTTGCACTACTGCCTTCTGGCAGGAGATATAGAAACATCAAGTCAAGGACAAATAGACTGAAAAACAGTTTCTATCCAAGAGCTGTGGCCTTTTTGAATGCTGTAACTCGATAGTGTGACCTGGGAGTTTGATGGGTGTGGGTGTGGGTGTGGCTGGAATGTGGTTTGTTTGGTTGTTGTGGTTGTTTTGCTTTTGTTGTTTTTAAGGGATGGCATCCAATTTCGTTGCACTTGTGCAATGTTGCACTTGTGTAATGACAATAAAGAATCTAATCTAATCTAATCAGTTGATAGGCATTGCCATTCAAATAGTGTGCCTGCAGCGTCTTGTAATTAATTGGGGCAGGGCTTACTTGCTCCCTCCCCCCCAATATTTTATTCAAGTTGGCACCCCTGGCCTGTAGCTGAAGGTTACCCCCCTCCCTGCTCTACAACATGTAGGTCAGGTAAGTGTGGGTACATTTCTACATGAGTAATGCCAGTTAGCTGAGTACACCTAACGAAAGGCCTCACAAGCTTCAACATGCAGGGGTTTGTGGCAGAGAACACTTTTAAATTTGATAAAAGAATGGTGTTGTGAATTCAACTGAAGAAATGAAAACCATCTTTTAAATCCCCCGTTTTTATATTCCAGATGACAGAGCAAAGGAAGCGAAGGCAGCGGATGGGCTTTGTGGATGTCCAGAACAGTCTGAACCACTGAGACAGCAGAATCAACTTCACCAAGCTAAAACTCTACTTTACATATGCACTTCCTGAGGAGGATATTTGGTACTAGGTTGCCAGCACAGATCTCATCCATCAAAGAAAGCCGATTCATGTCATGATGATTCATATTTTGGCATTCCGGCACCACCTTCTGTTCATCTCCAGTAGGGCTGATTGCATTTTATTCAAGAGAGAGACCTGAAGCTGACAACTAGTATGATTTGTCGCTTTGTGCGGATTCATAGTTTACCATACATTTGGGAGCTTTGCTGCTCCTTATGATAGCTCTGTTGCTATAACATGGGTTATCTGTCTCCATGCACTACATTTTGATGGCTTCGCAGCCAGGTGCAAATAGGATTGACACTGTTACTAGCAAGTAGTAGTTGCTATATTTTAACTTATTTTAACAGAGTCCATGAAATTCAACATACATGGATCTCTCTTTACAAGCTTGTCATCTCAGTTTTCCTGGAGTCACTGGCATTTTTCTTCATCTCTAGAATCCTATCTAACCCAAGAAGAGACTAAGAAAATCTACTATTAGCTTAACACTTCGACTGAAGACGAGCGGCAGATTCCACTGTTGAGAAATGCAATGGCATTTTGTTCCATGGAGAGACTTTTATCAGCGTTAGCGGAAGATTGCATGTTTGTGCTGCACTGTGAAAGAGCAATCTCTTCCCCCTCTTGCCCACACAATAGGTTAGAAGACAGTACACACTTAGGCGTTAGCCTGCTTCTGGGAAGGTTAAAAGGTGGTAGAACTGGATTATTTCAGTTGGCTAATGCAAGGTAGCAGTAATATTTCAACTATCATCAGAATGGACATTGAAGGGTCATTAGTTAGTTAGTGTAAGAAAACAAGTTTGGGGAGAGAAAAAAGAGTACATTATAAAAGTCCTGAGATGTAAATTAACTACACCTCTATCAGCCCTGCTATGCTGGCTGGGGCTGGTGTGAACTGGAGGGCACCACACTGCGAAAGACTGTTTTAGAATTTCCCTAATCAACATACACTGCCCCAGAGTATTTCCCCAACCATTCAGAAGCATTGCAAGCTTGACTTCAACAACCAGGCTACAACTCAAACTCAACTGTAAATAAAACAGAGTACATTAGGTACAGGTTTGTCTAACTGTGAGAGTGGCCGCTAGAGGGAGATGATTAGGGAGAGATGATGACAGTTCCTTATTCCAGCCTCCATATGCTTTTCCATTCCTTTCTGACCCAAGCAGGGTGTTCCTCGAGGGTACATATTACAGTGCAGGTTGAAGGGGGGGGGGGCGGGGAAAAGATTTCATTAATCAAGAGTGCAGCTTTGCAATTGGTCTTGCTCTGGAATATTTTACAAATATTGTTTTAAGTTTTAATGTAACTTCCTTAAGTTAACACAAACAGAACCAAATACAATAAAATGGAAGGGAGAAGGAATCACCTCTTGATATGCTTGTTGGTAAAGCTACAAACTTGTCGGACATTAATATGACTGAGCAGATATTTTAAAGATCTGTTGGATTACAGTGGTACCTCGGGTTAAGTACTTAATTCGTTCCGGAGGTCCGTACTTAACCTGAAACTGTTCTTAACCTGAAGCACCACTTTAGCTAATGGGGCCTCCTGCTGCTGCCGTGCCGCTGGAGCACGATTTCTGTTCTCATCCTGAAGCAAAGCTCTTAACCTGAAGCACTATTTCTGGGTTAGCGGAGTCTGTAACCTGAAGCATATGTAACCCAAGGTACCACTGTAGTTGGATTCTGCTTGATACTGAAGCTATTTAAGCAAATATTTCAGACATACCATTTTCAGTAGGTTTTCATGAAATGCTCTTACTAGCCCGACTAATCTTGCCACAAGATTCCAGGGTGTTCCTAGGCTCATTCTAGGGTGAATTCCATGTTTGCACAGAATGCTGGAAGACCTACTGGCCCTAGCTGTTTTCTCATGCTAGAGGAGAACAGATGCTGCTTGTATTGCAGGGGCAGATTATGGTGAACTGTTTGTTTTTGGAAACTTGTCTACTATTGCCCATTTTTTTTACAGCAAAAACTGGTATTCTACAGAACAAATAGCTTGAAAATGAGTGCTCTACTGCAACAATTTTGCACGAACATATGGCAGTTGCGCCTTCCTTGAATAAGTGGTGGCATTCCAGTAAAACACACAAGACCACACATCTATATGCTATAGTGTCTGTATTTGTTTGGGAATATTCTGAATTCTAAAAAGCCATGAAATACAATTCAGTGATGTCCCAGCATATCAACTGCATACCAGCTGTGTTCAACAGCATATAGCCCTAAAAAACATGCAAACACCTAGACATGCTAAAGAGTGGCAACCACGTCAGTATATTTAAAGGCTTTCTAACATCTTCCTATAAACCAATGTAATCAAGAAGGGCTTGCTTGTCCCATTCCAGAATAGCTTCACCAATACTGAAGCATTGTTCCCTGAGATAGAAATGGTTCTGAGATGAGATGTCAAAACCAGATCTCTTTGCTTTAAAAAGTCTGACATCATCCTAGGTAAGCAAATGAAACAAACAAACCTCTGTTTCAAGGAGGCAAAATATAGAGCTTTAGGAAAATTGGCTAGTGTCACAAAGTTATCATTTGGAATCTTCTTCAGGATTCTTGGCAGAAAATTTCTCACGTAACTTTGTCCATTTTCCTTTCTTTGCTTCTTCCATCTGCTTCAAGCTAGCTGCATTAAGAGGAAGTCAGAAAAGACAAAAAATAATAATAGGGTTTTCATTATAAAAACAATTTTCTTTAAGAGGCTGCTTAAACAGTAACATGGTGATATATGCATGTTTGCCATCATGTATACATGTGACAGAAAGCCACAGCCAGTCCTAGTTCCCTGGCGCATGTGCCGGTGCAGTTCACATGCCTGAACACTCACATTAATCATGTCCAACCACTCCATTTCAAGTACACTCTAAAAACCTTAAGGTGTGAAACAACCATTCGTTTCCATCTCAATAAGTTTATGTTTCGATGCCCGGGGCAGGCCTGTTCTCCTTAGTCAGAACAGTACATGTGGAGCCAGCAAAGACTAGCATTTTCTGTGCACTGCAGCCAGAACATAAGACTGCTATTTAGCTTCAGGACACTTCAGGAATGTTTAAATTTACTGTTTCTATAAAGGCTGTTTGTCTCGATACAGTTAGCTTAGATAAATCATAGTATAATAGAAAACTCTTGAACTGTAAAAAGTGAAACCAAGCAGAGAAAGCATCTTCTACACAGGTTAATTTAGACTGTTCTTTATCGTATTTCTTGTTCCCAAGCAGAAACCACAAATGCAGGAAGAATGGAAAGCAACAAAATCAGTTGATTACTGATGTCTATTGTGGGAGTGACCGGGAGTCTTAATTTGAGGCTAATTAGCTCTGGGAACACACACTCCCTTCTTCAGACTTGTGTGTCTCAAACGCAGGGCAATTAAACGCTGAAAACCCCAATTCAGTACTGAAAGGACTGGAGGCAAAACAGGGCTGATGAGAAACAAGAGAGCAGTATTAGCACGGTCAGGTAGACCCTGAAGTATTCAATAGTACAAATTATTATTGTAAAAAAAAAACCAAGAGGCAGCACCCCTCCTTGGCAGCCCATGCAGCTTGCAAGAGAAGGAATGGCTGGCACCTTGAACAGCTGTTAGGGAGTGAGAAATTGCAAGTCCCACTTGCATCTATTTCCTAGACTAAGCTCAACTTTTTGGGACACAAAATCCATTTATCATAGTGTGCCACATTCCTCAAGTAACGTGTTACTCTTAGCACTAACATTGAAGACTGAATACAACTGGTGCATTACAAACAGCTTTTGCATAATGTTTTGCTCATGGGAAGGCTATTTATGGGAAGGAGGGAGGGAGGAAACTCTGGTGCGCAAAGCAGGGGGGGATGTAAAGGGCAGCTGAATCATTTTAGCCAACCAGATACAGAACAGTAAATGGATAAAGTATAGTTTGCCCAAATACCTGTTGCAAGGACTAGCTTGCATTCTTCAACTGTCACCCCAGTAAAGCTTGTATCTTTCAAACGTGGATACTATGCAAACAAACAGAAAAAATATATAAATATAGCAGCATCCTGCTTCCCCTGAGAACAATCTTCTCTTAATCTTTCTTCTCATATGGCATCAAAATTGTATGCTGAAGTAAATTTGCTAAATGCTATAGCACAAACATGCTCACTGCTGTTTCATATATATGCAGGCATTTCTGAAATAGCAGGGATGGCTAACGTGGTCCTCCAAATGCACGACTACACCTCCCATCAAGCATAGCCAGTAGCGACAGCTTGGGGCAATTGTAGTCTTAACACTAGGAGAGCCACAGGTTTGCCACTCCAATTTACACAGTAAAAGGTGCACTGGCTTGCTCAAGAAAAAGCAAAGACACTGTGGTAGATAATATGGTGCCCTCTGGATGTTTTTGGACTTCAACTCCCATTAACCCTGATAATGGGGTAATTATCAGGGGTTGGACTAGATGACCCTTGTGGTGCCTTCCAACTTTACAATTTTATTGGACATGCTGGCTAGGGCTGATGGGAGCCGGAGTCAAACAACATCTAGAAGTTGCCATGTTGGCTTCCCCTGCTAAAGATAAATCAGAAGGGTCTTAGTATCAGGATTACAAAACACATCCCAGAGGCAGCTGTCAGATTCTAACACTGGGTACCTGGTCACAGTGATAGGACTTACCTTGTTTTTATAGTAATTGGTATGGATTTTGGCTAAACTCTCAAACATTTCATCGCAGGTCACTGGATCAGAAATCTGCAAGAGTACAAAAGTACAGTGAAATTATTCCTAGAGTGTAAACAACACTTCCATTGAACAGAAATTTTATATTTATATTATTATATTAACAGAAATATTTATATTATATTTATATATATTACATTTTAAAATGCAAACTAGTTTTGTTCTTCATATCTATTCCAACAGAGTCACTGAGTTAAAATACAACCAGAAGCCCATCCTTGAGCAAAAACCTATCTAAGCTTCAGCTCTTTCACGTATCAACCCAAATGTCCTGAGTATACTGTGAAGAAATGAAGCTGTCTGTTGAGGGAAGGGGGCATTTTCTTACTTACTCAAAAATGACAAAACCCAAATCCCATGTCAATGGCAAATTCTAAACCCAGGCCCTGCCACCATTCAGTCTCACTTATTTCCTTTGAACCCTTAGCTTACCAATATTCCTTAACTGTGGGGTACAGGCATGGTACAAAGCCAGTCAGATACAGATAATTAACAGAGATAATTACATTTATTTATTATACAATTATTACGTGCAAAAGTTTTTCTGGTTACTTCAAAAATAGCACTTTATCTTTAGATTATACTTTTTAAACTTCTTACTGTCACTTTAAATACCAATAGCTTACATCCAGCTAAGACAGCTTTAAAGGACCAGTAAATTGGATAGCTCAGTCAGTAGAGTAAGAGACTCTTAATCTCAGGGTTGTGGGTTCAAGCCCCACATTGGGCAAAAGAGATTCTTGCATTGCAGGGGGTTGGACTAGATGACCCTCATGGTCCCTTCCAACTCTAGAGTTCTATGATTAAAGCCCTTTAGCCAACTTGCTTTTGTACTCTCTCCACCCCAGTTAACACTATAACTGAGGACTGTTGGAAGCCTCTTCATCCAACCCTTTACTGACCTATTGAAGAGATTTGTTTTGCTGCATTGCCCTGGAAATCTGCCCTCTCCTGCCAGTCACCAACATTCAGGTTCTCCCTTTTCCTCCTCAGCCTAAGCCAAGTGATTCAGCTACCCACAGCAAGTTATCAGCCAACAAGGCATTCCACCTGTCCCTCATGTCTTCGTTCTTCCCTGACCCCCTTCCTCTGCTGTCACAGACCACCCTTAACGCCATGTCTCCAGCCCACCCCAATTTTCAATTAACTAACTGCTGACCAGCACCCAGCCATTTACACACACACACACACACACACACACACACTACTGCACACATTTATTCTGGCCACTCAAGTCCAGCTCCATCCAGTCCTACTGTCTAACTGAACATTCCAAGCTTTCACCCAGCAAACAAAATATGCATACTCTCCCTCCCTCCCAAATACTAAGGATTCTCTCTCAGCTGTCAGTTAAGGCCCCATGCAACAGTTAAAACTAGTTTTCACCAGACCAGACAGAAAACTTCCTACATCAAATACATTACAATGCACAGTACGATACAAATGTCAGAACACATCACACAACGCCCATTACAACTTAATTCAAATAAACAGGATTTCTTCACACTGCGTTACACTGATGTGCTGCAAAGAAGTGTTTGCAGAATAAACAGCTCCAAAATATGCCAAACAGATCAACAAACATGAGCAAACCTCTTCACAGAGGGGAAAAAATGCATTTAATCCAAGATACTGTCAATAGCTGTGGCCCAGATGCACTAGATAAGAGGACAAAGCACACTTCAAGGTCAGGTGGAAGGTGTGTCATCTAACTATCATATTCATTTCTAAGTTTTATTATACTTGGTCTTCTCAGACAGAAAAAATGATGCATAAACATATGTTTTTAATGAGAGATTTTTTTGGGGGGGGACTGTGACATAAACTACAAGAATGATATCTAGTCATGTAATGACCAAACGGCATCTTGGAAAGCAATAATCGGCTGCATGAATTATGCAAGTCAGAATAATATGACGTGTCTTTTCTTCCACAGCCCAAGATATTGGCCGGTGTTCAAATCAGAAAAATGGGGCAGGCCGCTTGTATAATACTGAGTTTTACATATTTTTGTATTCACACTGAAAAACCCTGATAGTGTTGCAGCTATCATGTGGAAATGCAGAAATAGCTTTTCAAAAAAGAAAAAATGCCCCAACACATCTCGTTACACATGGATAAAACAGACATTAGACTTACAAAGTACCTTTATATCTCTGACTCTGCTCTTTATGCATCCCTCCTGCTATTTGGCAAAAAATAATAATCTCTTTACTATATAAAGTATTTTATACATACAAATTGATATCAGCGCTGCAAGCATCAATTTAAATTTTTCAAAACCGATGACAGTTTTGGAAAATTAAGGTAGGAATCAGCTGCTCTGAGCACAAAAAGAAAGGAAAAGCACGTTCTGAAATGGATGGAGCAGACAAAAGTAACAGAATAGTCCTGCTCTGAGGATGTTCAGAAGATAGTGACGCTCTTAAAAATGAGTGTCTGCCATAGATTTATTTCATTAATTTTTGCAAAGTATGCATTCTTCTTCCATGGAGACCATAATGTGGTGATGTACTACCACAATGCATACATACACTGATGTCCCAGGCATTAAGAACTGACTCCAAAACATTTTCAGTGCTGAACAAATCATGACTTGAAATCAAGAAAAGCTCAAGGCCATAGAAATGGTCTCTATCAGTTAAGTAACCTGGAAATAATCCAGCAAAAGCTGATACATCCCGCAAATGAAATGAACCTGGTTTTAAACCGGCATCAACCTGTAGGGCAAGGGAACCTAACAATTTTTGGCACTTGACTGCAGCACAGAAAGAGGGCTATCAGTTCAGCTAAGAGACCAGCTGCCATTTGGCATGTTCCTCCCCTGAATCGTTTCCAATGAAACTGATGGTTATAAAAACTAACTAAGAACTGGTCCCCGAGTTTCCTTATTTTTCTCTTCCTTCCCTTCCCCCTTTTTTGTTTTTGTGTTGTGTCTTTTACATTGTAAGCTTGTGGGCTCAGACTGTCTTTGCTTTACTCTGTGTATAGCCTTTGGATACATTTAGGTACTTCAAAAATGAAAAAGAATATTTTTTGAAAGCATCAGAGCCAGCAGAAAACCTAGCTCTGGCTGGAAATCAGAGACAAAAGACTTTAATGAGAAACTAGGGAACTCTTAAAGTCAGATCCAGATACCTACTATTCATTTCATCTGGCCCTAACTTCAAGTTCCCCACTGCACCAAGGTTCACATCATATACTAAATTTCTGAAAAGGAACTTTCATGTAAGAATTAATATGACACCCATTTGTAGAGCACTGTGATGATAATACACATAAGAGTATATTTTACTGGAGTCAGTCAAAAGAGGGAATTTCAACATGTGCAGCTCTTTTCACCACTGCGTGGTGAAATGCACTTGCCAAAAGTCTCTATACAGTGGTACCTCGGGTTACAGACGGTTCAGGTTACAGACTCCACTAACCCAGAAATAATACCTTGGGTTAAGAACTTTGCTTCAGGATGAGAACAGAAATTGTTCAGTGGCGGTGCAGCGGCAGCAGGAAGCCCCATTAGCTAAAGTGGTGCTTCAGGTTAAGAACAGTTTCAGGTTAAGAATGGACCTCCGGAACGAATTAAGTTCTTAACCCGACGTATCACTGTATATGCTATTAAAGCCACAGCCTTAACCTCTTAAGCCACCTGGAACAGGAGGTGTGTTCCTGTGATTGGGTCTTTTCAAAAATTGTGCTATAATCTGGAGAAAAACAGAGGCTATGGACATTACACAGCAGTCATGGTAAGTGGCTTGGGGAGAAGTGAATTTATCTAAGTATTTTTATACAGCACTTCAATCATTTACTCCTGCCAAGAGCAGTTTATCAGAGAATTTCATGCAACTGATATCATAATTACATTTATATCCTTCCTTGCCACATGCTGCGGTGGAGGGCAATCCCACCTTACACAGGAAAAAACTGAAGAACTTTCTAACTTGTCACCCCATTTCCAATGGAATCTTTTCATTCTGAAGTGTCAAAAACCCACACAGTGAAGTACCGTATTTTTCGTACCATAGGGCGCACCGGACCATAGGGCGCACCCAGTTTTTTTGGGGGGAAATAAAGGGGAAAAAATTATTTCCCCCCCAGGCGCGGGGCTGGGGCGGGGGAAGCTCGAGCTTCCCCCGACCCCAGCCCCCAAACAGGCAGCTCTCTGCAAGCTGTGGGAGCGCTCCCACTGCTTGCTGAGAGGTGCACGAAGCCTGGACGCGCTGAGCTGAGCGCGCACAGGCTTCAGCATGCAGGCAACTCTCCGCAAGCAGCGGGAGCGCTCCCGCTGCTTGCGGAGAGGTATGCGAAGCCTGGAGAGCGTGAGGGGTCGGTGCGCACCGACCCCTCTCACTCTCCAGGCTTCAGCGAAAGCCTGCATTCGCACCATAGGACGCACACACATTTCCCCTTCATTTTTGGAGGGGGAAAAGTGTGTCCTATGGTGCGAAAAATACGGTAACCTGCATATTAAAGTTGTAACTCAGCCCTCACTCCTGCTGCTTACATGGCTAATACTGCATTCAGAGCCCTGGTGCAAACAGTACAATTGTTGTACTGGGGGCAGTACAATTGCAACATGCAATTGGATTGGGCCTCATGCTGTTGCACAGCAGCAGTGAGATCGGCTCAAGCCCAGGAATACCCCATTTGGGGATCTTGCGCACTGTTACTGGATATCCCATCAATGGCACTCCTGCCCATTTAGCTTAGCCTTCCCAGCCCATTGCAAGTGGGGTGCAGATTGCTCTGCCCCTTGGCACCAAGTCCCATTAAACAAAGAGTGAGGTCCCAAATAAGATATATACGTATATATTAAAAGCATTTAGATACTGACTTAAGCTCTAAAATGGAGTTCATTAATTCTCCTGGAAACCTGAGAGCAGAGTGGTCAGATGCACAGTGCCGGCTCTAATATTAGGCAGCACAAGAGGCAGCTGATTTTGAGAGTCATGAAAGGGTACCAAACTATGATGCATTTATTATTGTATTTTACTGCCAGAACAGGGGAGAGACGCTTGTAGGATTTTCTGCCTCAGCTGCCCAAATAACAACATGACTGGCCTTGGCATACTCCACCTCTTGACTTGGGGAGGGAAGGATTTACCTCAGGCAGCAGAATGTCTTGGACGAGGCCCATAGATATAAAAGGCAGGGTTCCTGCACCTTAAAAATTGCTTGCATGGCAGGGACACCTGCCAAAAGCACCCCTCTTCTGAACAACTATTAAAGTTGCAGGGACCCCACCCTGTATTCAAATCTGGCTACTCTAGCAGGGCCGGCCTCTAGCATGAGGCAACCACCTCAGGCAGCAGGATCCATAGGGTAGCATATACCAATGAAGAGCTTTCTTCTCCTGTTGTCCCTGATGTAGATCTTCATTCCCCCCTTCTTCTCTGGCCCAGAAAGTGGGAGCATCATCTTAATGGTTCACCTCAGGTGCTAAAATGTGTTGGGCTGGCCCTGAGCACAGGCATGACTCACCCTTAGGGCCTGCTTGATTAAGGCTAAAATCCTGTGCACGCTTACCTGGGGAGTAAGCCTCACTGAAGACACAGAAATAGTTGTACCTTAGAAGCCAATCGCCTTGGCACTTGTATGTTTTGGCTCCCAAATGCTGCAAACCTGGAGGTGTTCCAGTTTGCGGATGTTCTTTGGAAGCTGGAACATCCAACGTGGCTTCTGCAGCTTCCTGCAGCCAATCGGAAGCCGCGATTTGGTTTCCGAACGTTTTGGAAATCGAAAGGACTTCCGGAACGGATTCTGTTTGCCTTCCAAGGTACGACTATATTTGGGACTAAGCACCCAGAAGCCTGTGCCGTCTCTTCACCATTACACTACGCAAACATCCAGTGCCAGATTTACATATAAGCTAAACAAGCTATAGCTTAGGGCCCCACCCCAAAAAAATTTAAGGAAAAAATATTGGATGTACTTTTCCAAAATATAAGATAAAAAATAAATAAAATAAAACCTACATACAGCGAGAGCTTAATAATTGTTTCATTATTAATATACTTCTTAATTGTATTTCAGTTCAATAATTACTTTGATAAAACACATATTTTGTTATGTGCAAATGGCTTTAGATACCTATTAGGTCCATAAATTACCAAATAGCATACGTTCAACACAAAAAACAGTGACAATTTGTAGTTGACAAAGGACAGCTGGACATATAAAGGGCCCCATTACCTTCAGTAGCATAGGGCCTCATCAAACCTAAATCCGGCCCTGAAAGGATCACACAGAGGCACAAACACACACGGGTTGCCACCCCTCCTGTTTAATACAGGACATATTTCATGCAAAATGCTACGCCCTGTATTTGAGCTCTCTCCCCCGCAAGTTACGGATCCTCTCCAAATGCACGTGTTGGAAAGGGCGTGCGAAAGGTCATGTGCTTAAGCACAGACAGGTTTACAAATTCACGTGTATGTATGCACGTGTGACAAGTTCCAGAGGGGCTGTTCGTCTGAAATAGATTGTATTGCTTTGAAGTCACTTCAGCACCAGATCAAACCGCCCTGTATTTTGCCAGAACAAGGGTGGCCACCCGAAACACGCCACATAAATGTGAATTAAATAACACGGGGACCAGCTGGCCAGGGCGCCGACCTTCCCCCTCACCCTCCGGGCGTCGCCCCCGCCCCACCTGCGTGTTCTCTCCCTCGCGGAAGGCCTGCGCCACCCTCTGCCGAAGGAAAGTGCCCAAGTCCCGCCCGCGCTTGGTCTCCTCCACGGGCCACTCCTCGCAGAGCTTCAAGAAGCGCCGGTACCGCGTCACCGCCATCTTGGCAGACACCTGCGCGACACCATTGGCGCGTGGCTCACGTGGTCCGGGCTATGCTAATCCCGTTATTAGTATTCCCAACGGAGGCGCGGCGATTGGCTCCTCCGACTCTCTAGTTCCTCTCTAGTTAAAGCGGAGAGAGCGGATTGGTACCTGCGCAGATGAAACCAGAGAGCTTCCCAGACCCGCGGGGCCGCAGAGATAAGAAAAATTAGAGAGGCGCCTCTCTTTTTCAGGATGACAACATTCCGGGTTTACATTGGCGAAACGGATTCATGGAAATGAACGGAGAAATCAGGGATACGGTCGCTGTGATTGAGCAGCTGGGTCGTGCCCACCGAAAACTATGAGTTAGCGGCAAAGGGACTTCAAGCTCCTCCTCCTGACTCGGGACTAATTGAGCATTTGAAAAGTAGCTCTGCCAATGCAAATTCCAAATGACGACCATCATTTCCCGAAGTTGGAAATGTGCGGATGAGACCAGCGCTTTATGACAGCTCTGCAGGGTTGCACTTTGGGGTTCAGTCTGAGACTTGCTTGGATTTTTTGGGGGGGGGGAGGAGGAAAAGAAAAGAGAAAGATTCACGCAAAACACCCCCAAATTGCAGCCAAAGTCGATCTCCCTAAATTCCTCCAGTAGCATACAGAAGCTTGCCTGCAGACACTTTGCATTAATAAATGTTCAGAAACTAACTGCATTCGTTTGTCACAATAAGAAACAAGGCCCGAATCACAAAGGGCACTTTGTCTTTGCTATCTTTTGAAATTTCTTTGGCCGCCCAATGACAGCTGCGGTAAAATTCAGAATTTTTCTATAGGTTTCTGTGGGTTTGCGCAAGGGGATTCGGGGACGGAGTCGATAGAAACCAGAAATCTGCCAACATGTTACATCGTTATTTTTTCCTATTTCTATGCAGATTCGTTGGATTGGGAAGACTTTAGGGATGACGCTCATTCTTCGGTATTTACGGGTGCGCCCGTGTTGGGAGTGGAGAGAGATTGGTAGGGGCGTCGTCTTCTGCAAAGCAGCAAAGGAGACCCGTGCAAGTTTGAGTTTGATTCACCCATGATTTCTCCCAAAGAATTCTGGGAATTGTAGTTTATCCTTCACAGAGAAGCAATTCCCAGTACCCTTAACAAACTCAAATTCCCAGTATTCTTTGGGGGAAGCCACGTGCTTTACATGGCTAGTTGGAGGAGATCTGTTTCTTACTCCCCTCTATGAGATGCATAGTACCTTTTAGGGGTTAATTCAGAAGTGAGTCTCATTTAATGCAGTGGGACTTAGTCTTTCGGAAGTTTAGGACCACAGCTATGCTGTACCATCCTATTCATGCTTACTCCAAAGTAAGAATTCATTGGGATTCACTGTGAAGTAAATGTTGACAGAATTGCAGTCTTAGTCTGCACAGCCACACATAATTTTAAGGCTCTTCTTTCCAAGATGCAATCATATGGTTAACACAGAAGGGCTAGTTGGATAGTCCACAATATGTAAAATGCACAGTTGTTGTCTGAATCTTGGCAGAAAATGAACTACATTTGCATCTGATGATGTGGGCTCAAGCCCATGAAACTCCATGCCATAATAAAATGTGTTAAGATGGTATCTGGTGGTCACAATGGACCCATTAAAATCAATAGATATAACTTGGCTAACTTAAGTCCATGGATTTCAGTGGGTTTACTCTGCAAATAAAACATTTTAAATGTGTTGTAAAGTGCAATATACAAGTGTGACACTAGATGGCACACTGAGCTATGCAAAATTCTATTTATTTTTCAAAACATTTTTAAAAAAAAGCATTTTCACAATGTTTTTTTAAAATATGTATGCAGATTCCATATGACTGCTCTGAGTACTACTTTGCCAGATGGCACCTGTGGCTTTTAAGTCTCCACAATACGCTTGGTTATTTTTGCAGCATCAAAAATGGCTATCCCTCTGGAAACTTCGATTTGTATTAATTACTTTTTGAAGGGGTGGGGAAGAGTGATTTTTTTTCTTTTTCTTTTTACGTGTAACAAGGATTTGAATTCTATGAGCAGTGCAAATGAAGACAACAGCTATTTGTGCCTGGAGACTTTGACAGCTCAAATGCTTCTGCTCCGGATGCTCGCTGTCAGTTGCATGTTAGCAATATTTGGTATTGTGAACTACTTCTTTTAGCAATTTCCTGCAGCTGGGTAGCAGTCTAAGCGGAGCATGTACTGGGCCTAATGATTTAATCTTCCTGTCACAATCTGCGGCTATTCGCAAGCCACAGGCAACACATAGGCAGCAAAAGGATTTCCCTGGAGGCCTGAAATTTAAACGAGGGGAAATGATGATTTTTACAGCAATTATGCAAATGCCAACAGATCTTTAAGAAACAGCAGAAAGGAAACACAGACTTAACCAGTTTGTTACACGGCCTATGCAATTTATTTACAGTTTGACATTCCCATTTTGGGCTTCTCTCTATTTAAACATATTCTAACAGTTTTCCCATGTGACATAGGACACAGGAAGGAATCGATTAATTGGTGGTTCCATATTCACAAAGATTAACAAAGTCTGTAAACATTTTGTCAAGTTTTGTCGGCGCGCACACACATGCACAGAAATGCAACACAAAACATCTAGATGACACTTGGGCCCTAACAGGGGCAGAGGAAGGGGGCCGGGGCAGACTGCCCCGGGTGTCATCACTGAGGGGGGTGACATTCGACATGGCGGCCACCCGTGACTCCCAAGCCTACCCCGAGCCGTCGGGGGAAGGGGCGGAGGTGCGCCGCCTTGCTAGCCACCTTCTCCCTTCGTTTTGACAACTTGGGGGAGGTTTGGGAGTCGCGTTTGGGCAGTGCGCCCTTGCCCCCTGCTCCCAGGCTGCTTCCTGGGGGGAGGGGAAGCCTCCCCTGAGCTGGCAAAAGGAAGACAGAAGGGAGGAAGGCTCCTGGCAAAGCAGCGCAACTCCCTTCTCCCCCTGAAAGCAGCCTGCTATGGGCAGCTCACTCTGCCCTCATGGGCATCTCTCCCCCTGAGACACTCGCCCCGCCCCCATGGCCCCACCCCCAGGTGCACAGCATGTGTGCCGCTCTGGGTGCCGGAGCAGCTAGCTCCGCCTCTGGGCCCTAACCCTGATATCTGTGCACACATGTCTTCAAGGCCTGTCTAATTCCTCAGGTGACGTCTCTCCAATATAAAAAGCTATGACATGAATTCATTTATGACTGTTATTCCACAGATTTTGCACCCTCTCTGTAACAGCCCTTCTAGCTCTTCCATCAGAGAACCTTTGAAAGCACTGCCTTATTCCAGGAGGGGCTATCTCGCCCCTGCCTGCTTCTGCGCCTGCTTTTTATTGCTTTACTCACTCACTCCTTTCGGCTGACACATAGATTCCTTGGAGAATACTTTCCCCCACACACTCTGGTATGGAATATAAAGAATCAAGGAATTGATCTACAGTCCATTTTTAAAGTGCCAGAGTTTGGTGGTGGCTGAGCTTGTGGAGCATGGTTGTCATCTGATTGCTTTATTGAAAGTCCTTGGCCCATCAAACAGCGAATTAAAATGTAAAGCTGGAGGTTTTAAAGGACTTGCTAAACTATCTACACCACCCTTTTCAGGAGCATGGCATGTGTTTGGCCTCTGTTGGCCTTGCAAGTCTAAACGGTGCTTTATGAACAAGTCCTAAAATGATTTTCAAGTAACATTTCCTTCTAGCTGAGAAATGATATGAATGGACAATGATAAAACAAGGAAGGGCAATAACCTTCTTATAGATCGCAGGTATGATGGATTCTGTGTAATCCACAGTAACATTTAGTATCTTCAGAGTTTTTCCTAATATGCCATCAGTTCACCCCCTGAAAACTCTGGCTGTGACATAGTTGCTGGGAGAGCCATTGCTCTGAAGTGCGGGGTGTGCCTTTTACAACCACAGGGTCTCTCGGTAGTTCAGTCGTTGTCATTCTCCCACAGAGATACTCTGAAAAGTTTTTATTAGGTTTTCTAGACCGAAAATGTAGCCATGATCTGGTCCCTCATAGATGGTGTGATTAAACCTAGAGCCTTTGTTGGTTGTATGAGCAAAGTCTATCATACGGACATCTACTTTGGGGTGGCTGTTTCCATGTGGAAGAGAGCAGCTGCTATGCTGACAGTGTCCCTGAGGGTGATTGTCTGAAGGCGTTGCTTTCTCCAGTCCCTCATAGTTTATGAGAAGCGAGCTGGAGTAGAACCGGTAAGAGTTCTGCTTTTTGATGATCGACAGCAGAGCCTTCAACTGAGACACAATGGGTTCCACAAGATCCGTTCGGAGGCGATTCCCATTATGAAGAAACTGCAAGAGGGCTTGCCTGAAGCCGTCTGGTGAGAGTTTCCGACCATAGTACTTATCTTTGCAGAGATATTGAACAGTGTCTGCCTGGTAGACCTTGGGAAAAAGGAACAAAGGACAACACATTAGCCGTTTGAGAAGTTATTTTCGATAGGTTGTTCTTATTTTTAGGGTGTTACAGGAATCTTAATTGTTTTAGCAACAACAGCTACTCTGAGGGGATTTTGTTACTGATTTTCAACAACATGAGGACTGTACTCTGTTTTTGCATAAAAAAGTAGGAAGTGGTTTTTTTTAAAAAGCTATAATATTTAGGAGGTATCTTTCACCTTTCTATGCTAGACAACCTTCACAAATCAACAAATATTTCAGGTTTATTATCTCAATATTTTTTTTTTACAAAGGAAATAGTCAGGCTAAAGCTGAGCTGTAAAATCAATAATGTTATTTTTTCTAACGCTACATTCTCAGTTGGTATATATTATAGTTTCATTCCAAGCCCTATTTCTTTGTACCGTTGAAGAATGTACTCTCTGATGACACACCGGTGTGCTTCTTTTCTTTTTTTGAAACACTAGAATGAGCTGTTCTTACCTGCATCCCACAAATACGGGCTCCAAGGGATGCTGATGTGCTCTGTTCACACTTCTTTATTTGGCGTGCTTTCTTCTCTTCTGATGCATCATCACCATGCTGTCTGGTTCCCATCTTCAAGTCCAGAATGCAAGGGCATTTATATTTGGATACCACATTTTCAAGCAACAAAAATTCTGGACACATGAGTTAAGGAAATCAATTTTTTTTACTTAGGTTTACAACTGTAGCAAAACTTTGCAGTCCACCTGCGCTAGCTCCCCTGACCAGCTTTTTGTTTCCATCTCAACTCATTTATCCTGGGGGTATTCTACTGCCTCTGAGCTGTCCATCATTTTCAGTCACTGCTAAAGGCTGGTGGAGGCTTTCCAGGTATAAAGGACACCAACCAATGCATAAAGGTTGCTAGGAAGTTCTTATTACATGATTGGGCTTTGAGATGTGTATCAGGAGCTGGGTCTTACATGACTTCAGACAGATTTTTGTGCATGTAGACTCCCCCCCCCCCTTTTCCACTGAGTGACATAAAGTAGAGCTGAAAGGAAAATCAGAGCAAATCCAGACTGCTTAAAACTTCCCTTTGAAACTTTTACATTTGAATGCATAGCTTTTAAAAATTGTCAAAGTGATATTAGAGGAGTGCAAAACTCAGCTTTTCATATTTTGAAACTCAGCTTCCTATACATGAAATAAAACAGTGAAGCTAAAAATCTATGAGATGCAATTCTCCTCCCTCCGATATTGTGAACATGGTACATTGTGACAGAGAACTTCTGTTATAAGGTGGACTAGAAATAATATAAATAAACATTTATTTGCATTTTTTTTTATTGTTTCAGTATTTTTGCGACAAGGTTCATACAGAGCTTGGGAATGTGGGCAAAATCCAGCATATATTAGTTGTGGCTAACACTGTGATACCTGCCTGCTTGTAAGTATGTCCCATTGAGTTCCATGCACTTACTCCCAAGTAAGTGTTCCAGCCCTAGTCCCACTGAAACAAATGCCATTACTTATTATGACTAAACTGTACGGGATTGTTCCTTATGTATTTCTATTTTATCCAGTACTACTAGAGCCTAAAATTAGAACAAGTTATCCATGATATATATATGTATGTTGAAATGCTCATCTATTATTAAAAGTGAAAGGGATACTGGGAGTTCTGCATTGCAACCTTGGGATTATAAAAATAAAATAAAATGTAGAAAAACAGCTAGGAAAAAGATACGATGAAGTTTGTTCTCATTATACTTCGAAGACATGCGGTTTAGATGCTGTTTATGGCAGTACAGTCCCCAGGGATTATAGCTGTTCTTTTCTGGCTGGTTCCCATTGGCATCCTCCATAATTGAAGACACGTCTCTGTGGTACTGAAGGTCTGTCTGTAATACCGCTTTCCCCTGGCAGCTACGCACAATGCAAAAGAAAAAGGAGGGGGGATATGATTAGCCTACTATCTAGAAGTAATAGCCTATCATCTGCCCCTAAACATGTTTGCAGGTAACTCACAGGGGTTACGTTCTGGAGATGGCATGTATATACAAAAACATGTATAGTCCAAGCAACCCTTTGGAACTGCCACATGGGCAATCTGACCTTATGGAGATGGCATGCTGGTCTTACCTCCCACCCTCCCAGCAAGGCTTTTAAGCTCTCCACCTTGCCTGAGAGGCTCTCAAGTGGATTTTTATATGCACTGGGAAAGCCCTGCACAGAAAGAGCTCTGAAGCTCTCTGTGTTCCATGCATTTGATTTGTGTGATTTCGACCGGTTTGTTTGCAATCATGCAAAGTTGAAATTGTGTAAGTTAAACATGCGTAAGCGCCAGTGACACCAGTAAAACTTAGTGCATAGTTCTAAGCCTGGCTGGGATGTGTCATTGAACTCTGATGGTGCCTCTCGCATGTCTGCATAGAGAATAGAAAGGTGTGTGCAGAAACTACCCAACAAAGGTAACATTTACATCCATTGCCGTGTCCAATTTTCCCTCTGGCCCCAACCACTACTGCCATGTGGCCCTTTGGAAGGTTGCCCAGACAGGAAAGCGGCCCTCAGACAACATGGTTCTTCATTCCTGGTTTAGTTTATGAGGGAAGGAGATATGGCCCCTTACTGAAGCCAAGTGCACTAACTTCTGTTCAACATGTGATGCTTTAAACAAGGACTTTGCCACTGAAAAGAGTTACGTCCCTTGGTATGAAAGCTGAATGCGTTTCCAATTGCTCTCAGTGCTTTTGCATCCCTTGGGATAGACTAATGTTATGTGCAGTTCCTATTTCCATGTGGAATTCCCATTTCTTGAGCTACCCTCAAGGATGAGGACAACCTGAGTTCAACCCAGGTGTGTTCACTGCTGCTTTGTGAAGCAGGGGCATTGCACAGGTGCATGTTTTGCTGGAGGTGGGCTCCTTACCTGTCTTTGGTGGTGTTTGTGAGTGGGCCATGATTCCATTTGACAAACGTGTGGTCACCACTGCTGGTGTTTGCCTGGTTGAGCTTCTGCCAAATTGTCATTGAAGACTCCTTGGAGGCATTGTCCAGGGAACTGCGGTTATCTGTTTGCGGGCAGGCTATGAGGCTCAAATTGCCCATGCTGTCCTTCTTGAGGTGTACAGAAACAATACCTTTAAAGGGAAAACAAAAATGAAAATGTGAGAGATGTAAGTTCACCTGCCGTACAGTATATTGGTGCTTGGATGAACAAAAAGGTTCACAAGTACTTTTAACGAGACAGTCAGTTACCCTTGCAATTTACGTCCACTGAGAACCTCTGCAAATATTGGTTTCGTCCAAATTACCTAGGGTGGAATTCACCTAATAAACCCCATTTGCACAAGAGGGATTCCCCTCCCCCAATGGACCCCCCCAATTAGCTCTGGGGAAGTCAGGGGAACCCCTAAGAATAGCACGGGAGGTGGGGTGAGGGGGGGTTGTTCCACCTGGCAAGCTGCAATGCCTGTGCAGATGGAACATTCATCACAATGCAATGTTGGATTCCAACCTTCATTTGTGAATTTGGTTAGTACGCCATAGATCATTTGTGAAGCCATTGCCTACGTTTGGTTAGGGCAAAAATGAAATGACTGTGGCTTCTTGGGATGCTATCATACAACCACAGAATTGTAGAGTTGGAAGGGACCACAAGGGTCGAAAAATGCAGGAATCTTTTGCCCAATGTGGGGCTCAAACTCAGGACACTGAGATTAAGAATCTCATGCTCTACCAGCTGAGCTGTCCCAGCAGTATTGCGTGAAGCACACTTAGCTTTGGAGGTCACCTGGGCCTCTAGCAACAAAGATGGATCCAGAAGCACCCTCAGACTATGAACCTGCTCTCTGTGGAGAGTGTGGCTATATTGTGCGAAGAGAACTTATGAAAGCATTTGTAGTTGCATAGGAAGCTACAGACAGTTCTAAGCTAGTTCTATTTAGATCTTTGACTTTCAGGAGTCAAGCATGTTCCCTGGCATGTGTCAGAAAACAGTGCTTGACCTCTCTGAAATGCCTTTTCCTTTCATCTCCATTCCAACACTGTACTTCATATGAAATCTATCCTATAAACTGGAGCGTGGGGCAAATGACCTAAAGTGCAGCATGGGTGTGTGTGTGTGTGTGTGTGAGAAGTGAGTGCTGAACCCTCCCCTAACCTGAAGCTGCTTTTCCTATCTCTGCCTCTCTCAGTGGAAGTTACATCCAGTATTTCCACTGGGGGAAATGGCTAGGGAAGTGTTTTAAGAGAATAAAGTATGAGTTCAGTGTTCTCTTCCTGCACTTCAAATTGATCCCAACTCCTGCTTTACAGGAATTCAGCAACAGTTTGATTTTAAGGCATGGCTCTCCTGCCATACACAACTTTACTTCACTGTTAGTAACTGTTCCTGTGCAGAACCCAAACCTTTAAATAAGGCAATCAGATAAAAAAAACCAGTTCCTGAAACCAGGAAACTTACAAGCGTTCTTAAAGCTTGATTGTGTCCCGTCCCCCCGACCTCTGCTGCCCTCTCATCTGTAACTGGGACTAAAGCAGTGGTAAGTGGTCTTATTATCTACCCTTTAGCCTTTCCTTTATATATGAGATCTGCTGCTTTGCACGTTCTAGAATAGCACAGGCCCTTACCCACATTGCTCAGATTTCACATGTGTGGCAATAGGTATTGCCCTAAAATAAAACACCATGGAAAACGCAAGCAAGGTCTGGCGTATTTAAGACAGCGGATCTTGTTGTTGGAATATTTTAGAGCAGGATATTCCAAGCAGGAACAAGTGTGACGGTATCGTACCAAAATAGCCCTCATTATTGTTCATTTGTTCATTTGGGTTTTATCTTGCCATGTCCCAAAGGCTAAAAGCTCAGAATAGTCCATGGGCAGAATGCCTGTTCTTATCCCTGATCCTTAAACCCGTGAGAGCCCTTGTGGTGTAGTGGTTAGAGTGCTGGAGACCAGAATTCAAATCCTCACTTGGCCATGAAGTTCCCTGGCCAGTTGCTGCCTTTGAACCTAAGCTCAAGGATTAAATGAGGAGGGGGTAGAACCATGTATGCCACCTGGAGCTCCTTGGATAAAAGATGGCATATAAATGCATTAATAATAATAACTGTAATAATAGTTTGGGAGGGCAGTAGTTCCAAATTAGTTGTCTGCTACACCTGTGATGCTTCAGCTGAGGTTTTTGTTGTTGTAAAAAGAAACAAACAGATGCTGTATCAAAGCGGTTTTTGAAATGCATGCTTGCACAATTAAAAAGCTGCCTTGCACTAACTGCAGAGTCCCCCCCAACCCCCCCACGCATCCACATTTTCTTTTTGTTTTATATAGGCCATTGAGAAACAACATAAGCCAAAATGGCATGTCCTTTCCTCAAGGAAAAACAAAAGGTGATAAAGCAAGAGAAAGAGGGAAGAAAGAGAAGAGGCACATCTAAGAAGGGCTGGTTGTAGAGATCAGATAAATTCCAGCCCAAATGCCTTTTCTCCCCCTCTCCCCCCTGGAGGGCAGAACCTCAGGTTTGCAAGTGGTGCTATACCAGAAGAATCGTGGCCTGTATGAATGGATAAATCTTCAATATCCTACATCCAAATTGGGGCTGCGAGGCAACCACCTGGAGAGCTACCCGATACTGTGAAAATCAGGACTAAGGTATAGGATTAAGCCACGGGTTGTGACAAGGCAGCCCCAAAGAGAGAGTCCCTAATCTACTGCGCCAAACTTGCACCCTGTATTTCAGTGAAGTTCCTTCCTGCTGACTTTAATGGGACTCACATGGCTGAAGTGCCAGCTGGGTAACCTTTTATATATTTACTCCACTCCCAATAAAGCCTGAGTGATCACACTTGCAGCCCAGAACATCTCAAATGACAGATTGCTTTCGGGCATGGCTTGCAGAGGAGGCAGCTTTGACCTTTGGAAGAAAGGCCAGCGGCAGTTGTCCCTCTTCCTTCAGGCACAGCTACACTGCGCTTTTCATCCCCAGCTCTGACTTCCGCACTGCGGGGCCAGCTGAAGAGTCTTTTGCATAGTGACTGCCCTTTGAGGATTAGTCTGGACTCCTCTGGGCCATGTGAGCTGCTCACAGCAGTGCCCAGAGGCCTCCAAATCTTCTGGTGGGAACTCGGGACAGGGCAGGCTTGCCAACTGACGCCCTTCTGCCCTGCGGCTGTGTGCTGGCAGGCATTTTACAGATGTTGCTCCACATATTAGCCCCTTCCACAGATACCGAGTGCGGGAGATTTGATGAAGCACGAGGACCTGGTTTTCTTCTCTATTCCAAAACCTGGAGATAGCCAACATCCCCGATTTTGTCAATATTTGATGAGTGGCAGAGGAATCCAAACCACGGCCAAGCAGTTGTGAGATATGATGGAGGAACATAGCCTGGGTGGTGCCTGACGCCATCAAATGGCAACAGTGAGTCTGGCTAAGGATGCAGCAGATCCTGAGCCTGCTCAGTAGCTCACCTGCCCCTCAATGCCCCATTTCGGGGCTTTCCCTAAGCTGTCAGAAGCTGGAAGCCCACCGGCAGACCTTCCACCTTGCACATGCTGGCAGAGCTATTGTGGGCTGGGTGGATGGAGACTTCTACCCCATCCAATATCCCCCTCCAGCAGGGCAGACTGAGGGTTTGGATTGCACCCTAAATGTATTTTTGTAGGTAATCTCCTGCACTGTTAACTCCAGGAGCTGTTATCTGTCCACTGTCTTACAGGGGGGAAATGCTCATAAAGCACAGCATCTTCTTACTCTACTAACCTAGTTCTGCATGTATTTCACATTCAAGATGCTTCCCTAGCCTGACTCAGGTATCCTAAGCAGCTGTTGTCTTTTGGTGATCAGCATTAAGACTCTTGGGGCCCTCCTCTTTTTCACAGCTGCTCAAAATGTAAGACCAGCACAGATATATGGCTGTGCTTGAATGGCTGCTCCCACAGCAGATAGCTTCTGTGCTGCAGAGTTAAACCAAAAGCAGAGACAGAAGTACTGAAAGGTCTCTTATTTTCAGCAGAATTGGCCAGTGTTGGGCAATCTGAGATCAGTATGATTTCCACCTCTTGATTATGGGGTGTTGGGAATGCTGAACTAACGTGCTCTCAACATGCAGAAATTCTTGGTCCTGACTCTGGCTGTATACCCTAAGAGGTGGGGGGAAACACCAGATCTATTTTTGTTCATGAATCAATTAGTGTTGTGTGTGTCTGCCAAACAAGGAGGAGGGAATAGACACTGAATGGCTGCATAACATAACATTTTGTCCAAGACCAAGAAGTCTTAAACATAGCCTAAAACTCATGCACTGGAACAGAATCAGAAATTTTGGAAGGGATCTGAAGGACCATGCAGTCTAATCTGAGGCAAAGCATCCTATTCTGTAGGCATATGTAATGAATGCCAGCTCAATTCTTCTTGAAAATCTCTGAAGGAGAGGTTCTGTACTCTACCTATACTTGTTAAACTTTGTTCCCAATGATCAGTAAGCTAGTGGCAAAACCCTGACATTTCCAAAGTGAGTTGACCTTTCATAGGTTAAAGCAGCAGTGAGGGAGCCACTTCCCTATAGTTTATTTCCATATCTCAACAGTTACATTTGGAGGTTTGGGACCAATTGGTTGGGACCCACACTTTTTGCAAACACAACCTATTTCTCTTGACCTGATGCAATTGGTGTATACTAATTGGAATGGCCAACCAGTATTTTTATGGCAAAGCTCAGTCGAAGAATGGGCTAGAGAATTAATTGTCACATATTTCAGAGAAGGGGGGCACACGCATGTTAATCTGTTGCAACAAAACTAGCCAAGAGTTTCATGGCACCTCATTTCACTGGTATGTGCAACATATGATCAAAAAAACCACCAGCACATGTAACTTGGTTTCAGTGCATGAGCTTCTGCAATGGGCTTTGCTACAGTTTAGAATATATCACCCAAGGGGCAAAAGCTGTTACCAGATTTCTACATCCTGAAGGCTTGGTTTAGCCTTCATTTTGGTACCCCTGGTGATTCAGTTGGGGTATGTGTATAGCAAATTAGTCAGGCAGAGAGTATTTATAGAAGGTATCAGCATGCTAGAAGCATCTCAGCAATTCTCAGAAGCTGTTTTGCTGTGTAGCTGTTGAATGGTTTCTTTAAATGTAAAGGTTCATCATTGTTCCACTCGATGTGTATATCTTAAAGGGGCCAGAGCAAGGGCCAGAGCAAGATAACGAGACCCAACTTTAAAGCTGTGAAACATAGCAGGTGCTGCTGAGTTGTATTTGATTAAGGTGTGTCAGCATTTGGGTTTAGTATATAAGGAGCAGCACCTAGCTCTCCCATTACCCTGGGTTTGGGTTGGTGGTTGGGTCTGGTTTGGTTGTTAATGTATTTAGTGTAAATGGAGTTTTTGTTTTTCTTATTAAAACCTTGTTTAAGTTATTTTTGAGTCCTTTTCATTTTTAATGCATGATCTCCCCAGCAAGCTATCTGCAGCGCTACCATACTGCAAATAGCCAACATCTTTGGTTATGGGCCCAGCTGCTGAGTGGATGACTGCATATTTTTGGACTCTGAGAAAGGTTTGAAAACTCCTTCTCCTGTTAGTGTAATTTTTTGTGGGTCTGGAAGAGTTCCAGAATGGTTGACCGGGTTCCTGAAGCTGAGAAGGCTCTGGTCTTCCCACAGCTAACAGATGAGAACTATAGTTTATGGTCTTTTCGGGTGGAGGCACTTTTGACCTCTAGAGAAGTATGGACCTATGTAACTGATGACCCTCCTGACCCTGTAACTAATGCTTGGTCGAAAGGAGATGCAAAAGCCAGGGCGATAATTAATTTGGCAGTCAGCGACCAGCAAGTAGTCTATATAAGAAATAAGAAAACTGCCAAAGAAATGTGGGACAGTCTTGCAGCAGTGCATGTTAGAAAAGAGTCAGCATCTGCATTGACGTTTTTCAAGCAGTTGTACCAGACGAAGTTGCAGCCTGGTGGTGATTTGGCAGCACACTTGAGACGTCTGGAGGCAATACGCGGCGAATTAATTCGAAGGGACATGGTGATACCTGATATTCAGTATGTTTTTATCATCCTTTGTTCCCTTAATGAGGACTTTGATGGTATAGCTAGCCAGATATCTGCTGTTCCACCAGCACAATTAACTGTGGAAGGGGTAACAGCAAGATTAATGGGCGAGTTGGATAGAAGGGAGGCTTGTGCCATAAGCACTCCTATTTCCAGAAAGAATGAGGAACGCCATATGCAAACCTGTGGTGATACAACTGCATTTAAAGCTGCAAAGCGTTGTTGGTTCTGCAATAAGCAAGGACATTTTGCAAAGGACTGCAGAGCCAAAAGAAAGCAAAGTACTCCCAAGTCTGTTTCTGTTCGTCAGTCACGGTTGTCAGCCCAACAGCAGACATCGTATAGTAAAGACGGAAACGAGCCGCGAGCTTTTCATGCTTGGACTACAAATCGTAAAAGAATTAAAGATGCCAAGTGGAAGTCTTTTATTATAGACTCTGGAGCATCTCAGCACATCTGCAATGATCGAAGCTTGTTTATTTCTTTCGAAGAGGAAATTGGTAATGTACATTTAGCCAATTCACAAGTCTTGCAGTCGCTTGGCAGAGGTACTGTTAAACTTGACTCTTTAAACATTACAATAGCAAACTGCATTTACTGCCCGTCAGTGGACAATTTATTGTCAGTAAGGTGCTTTGCTCGTCAAGGCATAACTGTGCGTTTCTTAAAATCAATGTGTGAGTTTTTTGATGGGAACAAACGTTTATTGTATGCCCGGGACTCTGATGGTTTATATAGACTGTATTTTCGCACCTACTCCCAATCGCCTATAAATTGCAGAGCAGCACAGTCAAGCCAGGGGTTGAGGAATGTAAGGCCTCATTCCGGGTGTGTCCATGAGGCGCACAGAATTCTGGGACACCTGAATTTTGCTGATGTAATTAAGACAAAGAATATCGTTAATGGCCTCAACTTAAAACCATGTAAATTCTTTATGCAATGTCTATCCTGTTGCAAGAATAAGATTAAGGTTGCACGCAAGGGTAGGTGCTCAGATAGGAAAGTAACTGAACCATTTGAGCGTGTACATTGTGATTTAGTTGGGCCACTCCCACCATCATTAGGAGGTTCTAAGTACTGGCTTACTCTGATAGACCAGTATAGTAGATACTGTTGGACTTATGCAATAGCTGAGAAGTCCCAAGCATTTGAAAAGTATAAAGTTTTTTGCAACTGGGTAAAAACGCACTTTAACAAACCAATTAAGAACCTATTTTCTGACCGGGGCGGGGAATTTGTTTCTGAGGATTTTGAGAAATTCCTGGAAGCGCAGGGGACTACTCATGAGTTATCTTGCCCCCGAAGTCCCTGGCAAAATGGGCTTGTTGAAGTTGTGCAGCGTGACCTACAGGCAGGGGTTAAAACGTATCTGCATGATGCTAATCTGCCCAAAGACTTTTGGGCTGAAGCACTTAATGCATTTTGTTACGTTAGAAATCGCAGTTATCATACTGGTTTAGATGTCACCCCCTATGAGAAACTGTTTAAAAAACGCCCTAATCTGAAATACCTCCGCATTTGGGGTTCAGATGTAATTATGCATTATCCTGCTAAGCAAAAATTGGGTGAACGTAGTGTCCAGGGAAAATTAATGGGCTACCAGCAGGGGGCGTACAGAATTTACATACCAGCAACTGGCAAATTTCATATTACCAGAAGCATGATACAAACTGTAAATTGGAATGGAGTTGCTGTCTTCCAAGATACTGATGGTATAGATAATACTGAGGAAGAAGAGGAAGAAACAGCAGAAGAAGCAGCAGGAAATAGTGCTTCTGAATTAATGGGAAAAGACAAAAAGCCTGTTGAGTCTGATAAATTGTTTGATGATTTAAAGTCACAGGCACCCGAGGGGAGGTCAGATTCTCTTGAGTTTTCTGACCGTGAGCTTAGCCTACAGGCACCTCTTCAATCTGACAATGATTTGCAACCTGAAACTAGTGGTTTACTTAGTCCCATTAAGTCTGAGAAGTCTGACTCTCCTTCTGGACTGAGACGTTCAGATAGAAAGAGACAGAAGCCACAACGATTTGCAGATGAACATTTTAATACTGTGTATGCCAATAAGGTAGTTTTTGAGCCAAAAAGCTACAGTGATGTTCAGAAATTACCTAAGCAACAAGCTGCAAATTGGTATAAAGCTATGAACTCCGAGATAGCTTCTTTAAAAGAGCATAACACTTGGTCTCTTGTACCACAAACCCCAGATATGAGACTTATTGATTCGAAATGGGTTTATAGAGTTAAAACGAATGACAAAAATGAAGTTGTAAGGTACAAAGCAAGATTAGTTGCTAGGGGTTTTCAACAAATTCCAGGCGAAGATTATGATTTGTGTTATTCACCAAGCGTAAAATATGAAACAGTTAAGCTTTTGTTAAAAGATGCATCACAGCGTGGACATTCCGTTTATCACCTAGATATAAAAACTGCATATTTGTTTGCAGATTTAAAAGAACAAATTTTTATGCGTGTTCCTGAAGGCATAGACGCCGCTGAAGGTTTGGTATGCAAATTAAACAAATCCCTTTATGGTCTGCACCAAAGTGGAAGGAATTGGCACCAAACTTTAGCAAAAGAATTGCTGGATATTGGTTTTTCACAAGGAAAGGCAGACAATTGTGTGTTCATAAAGGAAAGGGCAAACTCTGTAACAAAAATATGTGTGTATGTAGATGACGTATTAATTTCTACAAAAACTAAACAGGAATATGAACAGGTGGTATCACAGTTACAGAAGAAATTTGATGTAGTGGAATTAGGCATAGCTAAAAATTACTTATCCATGCAAATTGAGAAAGGCAAAAATGGATCTTTTCTGGTTCATCAAACTGCAAAAATTGATGATCTTGTTGAAATGCTATGTTTAGAAAATGCAAATGGGAAGGAAACACCTATGGTGTGTGGTTTCACCTTTACAGGTGAAGACAAGCCATTTCCTAACAAAACTTTGTATCGTTCTGCTATAGGCAAGCTAAATTTCATTCAAAGAATCTCAAGACCAGATATAACTTATGCTTTTCACTTTCTGGCAAAATTTGTGGAAAAGCCTACTACACAATGTTTCTCTGCTCTTAAGAGAGTGGTAATGTACCTTAAACATACCAAACATTATAGGTTGCAGTTTACAACATGTATTGACAAAGGTTTTGAAATTTTCTGCGATGCATCTCATGCAATGGAACAAAATAATTGCAGGGGTGTGTCTGGTATGGTGTTTTGTTATAACGGTTGTCCATTTGAATGGAAGTCCCAAACACAAACCATTATTTGTCTCTCCACAACAGAAAGTGAATTATGTGCATGCGTTCAGGCCACTCGTGATGTAGAATGGTATCTGCAAGTGTTTGCAGACCTACAGATGCAAGTAACACTACCAGTAAAAGTTTACCTTGATTCCCAGAGTGGACTTGCTATCCTGTGCTCAGAGACCAATACGCAGCGCACTAGAGTCTTAAGGTTACGTTTAGAATTTGTAAAGCAACTAATTGCTGATGAAATGGTTGTATTTGAATATGTTCCTGGTGACAGTCAAATTGCGGACATTTTTACAAAAGCACTTCCAAAGGTTACACATGAAAAACATGTACAAAGTATGCTTTCTGTTTTTGTTCCACAATGATGAACCGCAGGGGAAATGTTGAATGGTTTCTTTAAATGTAAAGGTTCATCATTGTTCCACTCGATGTGTATATCTTAAAGGGGCCAGAGCAAGGGCCAGAGCAAGATAACGAGACCCAACTTTAAAGCTGTGAAACATAGCAGGTGCTGCTGAGTTGTATTTGATTAAGGTGTGTCAGCATTTGGGTTTAGTATATAAGGAGCAGCACCTAGCTCTCCCATTACCCTGGGTTTGAGTTGGTGGTTGGGTCTGGTTTGGTTGTTAATGTATTTAGTGTAAATGGAGTTTTTGTTTTTCTTATTAAAACCTTGTTTAAGTTATTTTTGAGTCCTTTTCATTTTTAATGCATGATCTCCCCAGCAAGCTATCTGCAGCGCTACCATACTGCAAATAGCCAACAGTAGCTCCCTAGCTCCATTCTTGTGTGTATATTTTTAAATTAATAGGCACATTTATTTACTGCCATGTGCAATATGAATCTGGGCAGAACCTGGCCTGAAAAACAAATCTGTAATTTCACAGTAGTTCTCAGCAGGCAGCTTTGGGAAAGAGAGAGAGAGAGAGAGAGAGAGAGAGAGAGAGAGAAGCAAACTTGTCTCAAGGTCATTTTTTCCTGTTGGAAATGCATAAAAGGAGCTGGCATTTCTGTAAACAGGCACTGCAATTCTACGCATGTTTACTCTGAAGTAAGTCCCACTGAACTCCTAAGTACATATGGTTGCAGCCTAGATTGTAGCAATAGTCAAGCAAAGTTTTGCAAAATGGCATTCTTACGCAATGGTCCCTAGGCCTCTGTGAAGCCTTCAGGGTGTATAAAAATAGAACCAAGGTCCAGCCACACTGGTGAATCCAAGCCAGAGAGCACACAGGTATTCCTTTTGACATTTAGGCTACCATTTTGCCTAATGGAAAAGAGCAGAGCCAGCCCAAGATATTTCGCTGTCTGAGGCTGAACAGCTAATGGCACCCCCTCCCTCCACGTTAAGGTAAATAATAATGAAGGCTGGCTAAGTGTTTTTGGCAGCTGAGGCAGGAAATCCCAAAAGTGCCTCTCCTCGGGTGTAAAATATACAATTAAAATTTAAAAAATTGCTGCACAGTATCTTGTATTAATTTAAAATTATTAGTACCTCACCTTGTTTTATACCATTTTAAAATAATTATTGTATATTTCTCATTGGTTTTTTTTTTTTTAAATCAACATTGTTTTAAACTACACATTTAATATCATACTTATCAAATTTTATTGTGTTTTATGTGCTTTGTTTCCTTTTTATCTTCTCTACTGGGCATTGACCAAAATATTTATATCTGAAGCATCTAACTGATGGCAGACCTACTCATGAGTAAACAATCCTGTGGCCATTTGAAGCACCAGGCTGGGTGCAACCCATCCTGGGAGCAGACTTGCACCATGAAAATTCCTCTACCTTCCCTGCCTCCCCCAACTCTAGAGATGGGGAATGTCAGCATGCAGACAGCAGCACAGGAATACCCTGGCTGGAACAATAAGGTACAAACTAAAGAAAGAGACAGAGACAAGACAAAAATCTGCAGAGGTGTCTTGCTCCTCAGACAAGGTTCATGGCTTCATCACCGGAATTGTGGAGATGTAAAATTGTTTTTAAAGTAAAGAGATACATTCTGAAGCTCTTTCTCAAATGGCCATTGAGGGAGCATTAGTTGCCTTTACTGGGTCATGAATAGGGAACACCTCGCATATCCAAGACAAAATATTGGCAAGAGGCTGAGCTAAAAGAGAAGCCTTAAAATGCAGGTGCTCTCTCTAAAACCTCTATATGTTATGCTGCTATGGAAATCTGCCAGCCCAGGGCATGAGGGAAATGCTTTTTATCTTGCCTCAGAGAGAGAGGTGGAGGCATAAGGAGTTTGGGCTGGGGCAGTGTTGTCTTCTGTTGCTTTACTTACAGTCACTAGGGGGAAGTTAATTAACAAAAGTAGAGGAAGTGTGTGAGCTGAACTGCTTTTAACGCGCTTTAGAAAAAATAATGGGAGTGAGCAAAATAATAACTTTTTGGTTAAGGCAGGCAGCAAAGTGTTTGATAGAAGAATATCAGTTTAAGAGCCTCTTATCCCATAATACATATTGATAGTTCACTTCCCTGATCCTATTTTGAAAACGTATTGATTATAAGCTCTTTTAGATCTTTAAGGCTCTATCTTCTTTCACAGATGTTTCATTTGAAACACATTTTATCGTGGGTCTGTGTAGATTAGAGTAACAAAATTTTGTTTTTAGATTTTAAGAAGCATGCTTCTAGATTCCTAATTTGTTTCTTTTTAATCTCTTAACTATGTATAAGCGTCTCTATGCTTTCCTAAGTACTTATAGGCCTCCCAACAGCCTGGTTCTTGGGGCAGCTTGTAATAGAATTAAAAACAAGCTAAAATTTCATACATTTGAATAAAACATGTGGGACCGGTAATAGGGACTCAGAAACTAGCTGATTAAAAATCCCAGGAAAAGGTCTTTGCTTGGCACCAGAAATTCAGTGCGGTTCAACTCATCCAGTTTATGAATTGCTTCACACAGGAAAAGTCCCAAAGCAATTTACAACAACAACCCTATAAAATCCTTTAAAGCAAAACAAACACACTAAATGTGTTCATCCACAGAAAACAAAGAATATAAAATCAGCCATGAAGCCCATGTAAGGACGAACACCGAAAACCAGGTCACAGCTAAAAATCAGAAAAGATACCAAGGCTGGCATTTCACACCTAGGGTACCACCACTGAAAAAGCACTTTCCCCAGTAGAAACCCACTGTACCTCACTCAGCAGGGGCATCTGGAGAAGACCCTTCAAAGAGAACTTTAAGGTTTGGGTAGCTTCAAGTGGTGATGGACAATTCTTCAGGTACCCTGGTCCCAAACTGTGTAATACTTTCAAAGGTCAACACTGCCATTTTTAATTGGTCTCAGTAACAGTTTGGGAGCCAGTGAGGACAGGGAAGCACGGGTGTGATATGGTCATATACACTTTTTCCTGTATACATGGGCATAGCCAGGATTTATGTTGGGAGGGGGCAGGCTTCATCTTAGAGGGAGCAGAACCTCAGTTAAGTATTGGCTATGCCCATGCCTGTAGATATTTGAGGTCCTCTTCAGAGGCCCAGTTCTGAGCACCCCCACCCAGCGAAGTGAGGGAGAGGGTCTTTTCAGGCACAAACCCCTAGCTATGGAATCGCCTCCCCTGAGAGGTTTGCCTGGTGCCTTTTTAATAGTCTTTTCAGCATCAGATGAAGAACTTTTCCTTCTCCCAGGCTTAAAAAAGAAGTCAGAACTTCCCCCACCTGGCACTTTAGAGCAAGCATTGCTGTTTGGTGAGCTGAGAGATAGTGGAATTTGCCTTCTGGAGCATGCGCTACCTCTCTGGGAGAGAGGAGATGATGTCAGCTCTAGACACATGATCCCCAGTGCCAGTTAGATTCAGACAAGATGCCTGGTGTCCTGTATCTTGGCTCACCTTACAATGTGACTTAGGAGAGCAGGAAATGGGCAAAGATCAATGCTGAGTGTTAATGTTGTTTAGACTGATGATGATTCCATCTGCCTGCCCTGCCCCCATGACTTTGCTTTCTAAGACCTTGGATTTCACATCTAAACAAGCACAGCCTTCCAGCAAGTTGCTAATGGAGAGGAAGGGAGATCCCACATTAACCTTTAAGGTAAAGGTAAAGGTACCCCTGCCCGTACGGGCCAGTCTTGACAGACTCTAGGGTTGTGCGCCCATCTCACTTAAGAGGCCGGGGGCCAGCGCTGTCCGGAGACACTTTCTGGGTCACGTGGCCAGCGTGACAAAGCTGCATCTGGCGAGCCAGCGCAGCACACGGAACGCCGTTTACCTTCCCGCTGGTAAGCGGTCCCTATTTATCTACTTGCACCCGGGGGTGCTTTCGAACTGCTAGGTTAGCAGGCGCTGGGACCGAACAACGGGAGCGCACCCCGCTGCGGGGATTCGAACCGCCGACCTTTCGATCGGCAAGCCCTAGGCGCTGAGGCTTTTACCCACAGCGCCACCCGCGTCCCTCAACCTTTAGTTAATGATAAATAGCATGTACAGTAGTACCTCGGGTTAAGAACTTAATTCGTTCTGGAGGTCCATTCTTAACCTGAAACTGTTCTTAACCTGAGGTAGCACTTTAGCTAATGGGGCCTCCCACTGCTGCCATGGCGCGATTTCTGTTCCCATCCTGAAGCAAAGTTCTTAACCCGAGGTACTATTTCTGGGTTAGCGGAGTCTGTAACCTGAAGCGTCTATAACCTGAAGCGCCTGTAACATGAGGTACCACTGTATATAACACTTAATGGAGTATTTTAAAGCTTTACATCACATACATAGGGTTGTATCCAATGCTAGTCCTACTCAGAGCAGATCTTAGTTGGATGCAATCCATTATTATCAGTAATCCTGACAACAACCCCATGTTGCAGGCTGGGAGGAGGAGTAGCTGAAGCTGACGGTGGTTGACCTGCCTAAGACCACCTAGTGAGTTAATAGAAGAGGCGTCATTTGGCCTTCCCAGGTCATGCTCTTCTTAGTCACAGAAGTGCATCAGCTTATTTGAGTACAGCAACATGAATATATTAACCTTATGCAAGAAGACTTCACTGATTTGGGGGGTTCCTGCCAAGAAGAGGGACTGTCAAACAAGCACCTGTTTCTCTCTAAACCAATTCCAGGTGGCAGCCTAGCTCTGTAGGGGAACCCTTGGGGTCTCATTAAAGAAAAAGATCAAATTATTGCTGAGCAAGGGGATGGAAATGCTTCTGGAATGGTCTCAGTGTGCTTGATGAAAGATCTGTGCCAGATCACAAAGAAATGGCAATGTAACAGTGTAACTGCATAAGAACACTACAATGGTACCCAGTGGCGTAGCGTGGGTTGTCAGCACCCGGGGCAAGGCAAGTAATTTGCGCCCCCTAACCCGTGGATTTGCACCCCCTAACCTGTGGATTTGCCCTAACCCCAGATGTTGTGCCCAGTGCGGCCGGCCCCCCCTGCACCCCCCACGCCACGCCACTGATGGTACCTCGGTTTACGAACTTAATCCGTTCCGGAAGTCTGTTCTTAAACCGAGGTGCACTTTCCCTAATGAGGCCTCCCGCCGCCGGTGCCCTTCCACCGTTCGGATTCCGTTCTTAGACCGAGGTAAAGTTCTCAAACCAAGACACTATTTCCGGTTTTGCGGAGTTTGTAAACCAAATCGTTCTTAAACCGGACTGTTCTTAAACCGAGGTATCACTGTATTCAGAAGAAAGGGATGGACAATTAAAATTGCAACCTTAAGAACAAACCAACCCACCATTGTCAACAAGTAGCACTCATTGTCAGAATTAAAACTAAAAGTGCATGTATACTGAAGGGTTGGGGTGGCTTGTAACAGTAGCTGTTGCAGTTTCGAAGACATTTTATCAACAAAAAGTGTGTCTATTAGTGCTCAGCTATAGTCCTGTTTTTCTCATTCTCAGATGCAGTCTCATTATGGAAGGTGAAATGTGCACAGATGGCCTCCTCAAATGGAAATAAACACCATGAATCCCGGGCAGTATTACTTACAAACAGACATTGCAACAAGTGAGATATTTGCAGTGTCAACAGGGAAATTCTAAATGAGGAGGACACCAGAGGCCTCGCCTCTCAGTTGTAAATGGGTTTCCCCTTCTCTTCCTGTTTCTGTATCTTTGAAAGGAGCTTGATCCAGCCCCCTTGTCTTCCATCCTCTTTCCCTCCCGTTTTTTCATGTCTCGTTCCCAGATGTACCTGTGAAGTTTCCTGACCATCTGAGATTGCAATCCTGACAACAACCTTTTGGGGAGCTTGCAGATGTTTCTTCACACAAAGGCACAGCTAGCATGAAAGTAATATGGGTTGTAGTCTGACCTGATAAAACAGCAATGAGAAAACTGTGTCTCTCCAAATGCTGCTGGACTACAACTCCCATTATCCTTGACCATTGGTCAGAGGGCTACAAGTTTGTTTTCAAATCAGATGGAAGGTGGTTTGAGAGAAAGTGTACTAATGTCACACATAAAAAGGTAAAGGTACCCCTGCCCGTACGGGCTAGTCTTGACAGACTCTAGGGTTGTGCGCCCATCTCACTTAAGAGGCCGGGGGCCAGCGCTGTCCGGAGACACTTCCGGGTCACGTGGCCAGCGTGACAAAGCTGCATCTGGCGAGCCAGCGCAGCACACAGAACGCCGTTTACCTTCCCGCTGGTAAGCGGTCCCTATTTATCTACTTGCACCCGGGGGTGCTTTCGAACTGCTAGGTTGGCAGGCGCTGGGACCGAGCAATGGGAGCACACCCCGCTGCGGGGATTCGAACTGCCGACCTTTCGATCGGCAAGCCCTAGGCGCTGAGGCTTTTACCCACAGCGCCACCCGCGTCCTAATGTCACACATACATGGCTTCAAACACCAGCAGCGGGAGTCCATTGGAGTCACAGTAAACAGTAATGCGTACACAACCTTAGCCTGACGAATGTTAGATCTAGCCCCATGTTTTCACTCGTGTATCAAATTTCATTTTCCTTCACAAGCAGCAAACAACAACTGGCCTACATATCTTGGCTACTTTTCAGCAGCAAATAATTTCTCCATGGCACAGGTGTTTTTGTACTGCAGAAAGCAATCGTGTAATTGTAGACTGAGCAGTTTCTAGTTCTGCTTGCACAATGTCTTTGGCTACACGCTGTGACTGTGAGATTGACGCAGGCACAGCACTGAACTCCACAGTGGAGTACTGAGCACTGACAATCCTGTAACCCTGATCAGATGGAAATTAAAAACTATTAGTGGTCTGATTTGCATGGGGAAGAAGGGGATGGCAAGCCTCCCTCAACAAACTTCATTATTGGCAAAGTCCATTGCCACTGTTGCTGTTTCCCCACCACACTCTTTTATTTCAGCTTTGGTAACAACAACAACAACAACTAGGAACCATGCAATAAACACCAATTGCTAAATGCAAACCCTCTTTCTTGCATTAACATTGAATCTTGCAGCCTGATTTCAATTATGTTTACTCAACATTCAAAGGGACCTACTTTCCAGTAGATGCCGGGGTCTTGAGCCTACCTTTGTACTGAGGTGTGAATCGTTTCATGGCTGCAGGGAGAGTCTCGTAGAACCACTGCTCCTGGGAGACGAGGGGTTTGCAGACGGTGTAGTCATCATACTTCATCATGCTCATGTGGCCTCCAACCTGGTGGATAAATGGCTCCAGCACAATCCATTTTCTAGAATCCCCAAGGTCCAGATTATTCTGCACCACCATGGTGCAGCAGAGGCACTGAAGCACCTCTCTATGTGTCTCTGCCCGTCTCTCTTAGATGCTAAGCCACAAATGGAGAAACAACCCGACTTTCGTTCTGTCTAGCTGGGAATAGAAGATGGCTTGAGGCACTTCACACCAGCAAGTGAGCTCAGTTCTAAAGCGCCTGTGCCTTCTGGCTGCTGGGTAATCCTCTGAGAACTTTTCTGTAACCTAAAGCATAAATTAAGCAGGTCAGTAAACAGGAACAAATTGCTTCCTCGCTCCCAATTCTCCACCGTCCAATGCAATTCCCATAAAGGTCAGACACTTCACAAGCATTATATGTGCTGATTTCTGGGCTAAGGGAAGGCTATATAGCCAGGAAATGAATGCATATTCCACATAACACACTTTTAGAGAGATAGTTACGGGCTGCGTTCCAAGGCCTGAGGTATGTATCCAAGGTGGACCCAATTTAGATTGCATGGATAAGGCTGGCAGAGCAGAAAGGTAAGGAAACATGACCTAGGAGAGCTATCAGGTTAATGTGGCTCCCCTGAAAGCAGCTAGATCAGGGAATTCCTACTGCCAGCTAACATAAAGTTATTAATAAGCTCCTTCTCTCTCCTTATGGAGACTCCTAGTTGGGAGAACAATCTCCATTTGCTTACTGGGGAGCTGCTAATGAGCTTTTCTACTTTGTCTCTGGGACCCCAGGATCAGGACGTCCCCTGCCAATAAAGTGACACATCGGGGAACCCACATAGGATATTCCTCACCCATTAACATCTTGGCATCAACAAAAGTGGTTTTTGCCTTTCCCTCATGGAATCACTTCACCTCCCTGTACCCACATCTTCCCGAAAGAAACCTCAGATCAGGATGTTCCACATCTCCTAACACTATGACACAGGGAAAGGTTTCCCTTTTCCTTGTAAAGCCACAGGACAGTACTTTTCTTTATTTTTAACCTCCTCCTGCAAGGACAATATATTTATATATGCCCTGATGTGACTTCGTGAGGCAAGGGGGAAAGGAAAATGTTTGCTGATGTCATTTTATTGACTGGTGTGGTATGTCCTGATCTGAGTTTTTTTAATAGAAAAACAGAGGAGGGCACACACAGAGAGAGGTGGACTGTCTGTCTTCCCTTGCTCTTTCCCAAGATACAGCATTCACCCCGACCACAAGGAAGGCCCACCCCATGACCAGCAGCAGTGACTAGAGGATGTTCTTGGCTGTTCTTCCATGAGATTGCTCACCAACTTATTCTATGCAAGCTCCAGGACAGACAGTTATGCAACAGGTGAAGGTGGAGCTGGTGCCACAAGAGGCACTGAACCCGCTATGCTGTCTGCTGAGCCACTGTCAAAGGTGCAAGAGCATTGTTCCACCAGCACCAAAAAATGGTGTATGGGAATGCTTTGCTCATGTCAAATAAAACATCCCCTCACTTTGGGAACAATTTTGATTTATTTTTTTGCAGATTTAATATTTACTTGCTTCTTGAAAACATTAACTACCCTACACATGTCTATATGTTTAGATCAATCAGAAGTTATAAAGTGTTCTGTTTTAAAGTCAAGAAAGAAGCAAATGTGTCACCCAAACGGTAATGGAAAAAAATATATATACTAACTTTAGCCAGTAGAGGGCAAGAATGTACGCAACTGGTTCTGTACAATCGGCCTTAAATATCAGGCACAGGGGCAGATCCACACAGTGCAATCTAGTAAAATACACTGGGGCTTCTAAGAAAACAGGATGAGGGTTGGGGCGCAATGCTGCCATTTTAAAATGTATTATAATATATTTATTGCATCCTGATCTTTATTTGTATTTGTACTTTAAAATGTCTGCAAATCACTTGTGCAAAATGTTATGCGGTATAGACATTTTCTAAATAAATGACTTTGAGCCTGACAGCGGCGTAGCGTGGGTTGTCAGCACCCAGGGCAAGGCAAGTAATTTGCGCCCCCTAACCCGTGGATTTGCGCCCCCTAACCTGTGGATTTGCGCCCCCTAACCCATGGATTTGCCCTAACCCCAGATGTTGCGCCCGGTGCGGCCGGCCCCCCCTGCACCCCCCACGCTACGCCACTGGAGCCTGACAAACTGAAAGAAAGCCCCACTGAAATAAAGAAGAGTTGTTTTCAATTAGATATGCTGATTTAAAATATCACCGCCTGATCCTTTTTAGACTTGGCCATTAAGTAGACATGGTTTCTATCCTCCCAGAGGTTGCAGACACAGATAGAATAGAAATTTGGCATATTCAATCAAAATGCAAACAATTGCCCAAAGCTATTAATCACACACAAAATGGTTAAAGTTTGAAATAATTTAAGTGGCTAAAATATCTACTTTTATAATCCACATATAGTCCCTAAAGATGTCAATACTGTATGTCAATATGCTTATCTTAAAAGCATTGAGAGTTGGGCTTCCACAAGACTTACAAAGTCACTTTATACAACAAAATAGTGCCTCTGGGACTCCTCAGATCCATTTCTACTTTTCCATGTACTTAAAATATGGAATTTACCACCATAGAATGTGGTGGTGACCACCAATTTAGACAATGGGTTTTAAATGAAGATTACATAAATCCATTGAGGATAAAGCAACCCATGGCTAGTTAGGATGCCTATATATCATTCTCTGCTGTCAGAAGTAGCAGGCCTTTGAATGCCAGTCGCTGGGGCTCCACAGCAGGACTTTTGTGGACTACCTGTGGGCACCTGGCTGGCCACTGTGGGAAAGAGGATGCTAGACTAGAGAGACCTTTGCTCTGATCCAGTGGGGCTCTTCTTCTGTTCTTACTGAGTTCCAAAATTAATTCTTACATCAGTGGCTGGATGGGGCACCATGGGCGGCTTCACCAAGAGGCAGTAAGATAATCAGCCAGCTTAGCCTATTGTACTGTTATTATTTTGGGTGGGAGGAACTAGGCTGTATGCAAGATCCTTCTAACGCCTGGATCCAGCAAGTGTTAAAACATAAGCCAGGCTATGTTGAGGAGACTGCTTGGGTGATGGACCATTAAGAGAACAAAGGATAGAGAAATGCAGCACAAAAGGAAGTCCAGATCAGCCCTTAATGAATGGCACTATCTTTTCCCAGCCCATAAGAGCTGCATCCTCTATTGCCTCTGAATACTAGTTATAGGAGTCAAGAGTGGGGAGAGGACTCAGGTCATGTTTGCAGGCTTTCCCACTGGATGAACAGAATGCTAGGCTAGATGGGCTTGGGTCTGATTCAGCAGGGCTTTGTAATGTTCTTAACACATTGCACTTGTACCATTGCAGCCCATTAGGCAAATTTGCTCCTAGCTGATGAACTAAGCAAGCCACTAGCCACACATTGTAGCAAGGCACTTATTCCAAACCAAAAAACTGCAAGCAAAGGAAGCCATTTCAGAACGAAGCAAGGAGGACTGTAATGGGCAAAGTAAGTTGCCAGTGAGTACAGTGGCAAATGCAGGGTTATTTTTTGGTGAACAGCAGGGTGTTAAAGCAGTGGTCTTCATTGCTGCCAGGTGGCACAAATAGTTACACATCCAACTTTGCAGTCATATATGTATATTAAGACTTGAAAGCAAACGTTAGTTAGCCTATTCCCAAAGGCCAGATTTGCAGCAGAACTGAGAGTGCAGAGTAAATGGAGCCCCTTTGGTAGTCCTAAAAATAGCCAACTGATTTAAATCTGCTTCCCCCATTGTGTAATTCAGTCTCTCATTGCAGCCTGAGACATTTCAGACAGACAGACAGACACGTCTCTCTGTTGCTTTGTTGAAAGATTGCCCTAGTATCCGATCGAAAGCCCCCTGCAGATATTGGGGAAAGATTTGGTCAACTTCAGCTAGCTCTTTGCTTATTTCCATACAGACATTTCATGCACAAAGACGGGATGTGTAGCATTAGTCCTCAGTGTATTTCTAAATCTACTTTGGCTCCTTTTCCTTCATCTGAAAGAATAACTGTCTTGGGTGACAGAGTGCTGAAAATGAAAAGCTTCATTCTCTGTGAGGAGTCAAGTTCCAGCACCAAGGCCATAAATCCTTGTGTGCACAGACTCTGAGCCCTTTTAATCTTGTATTTCCTTTCCTGAAAGAATATGATGTTCATAAAGTTTATGTCTGGTCCCAGCATCCCTCATGTACAAGAAGCAAAGATACAGTTTGCTTCACTGAAGGATTTATATGGTTGCTCTGCAAAGCTGGAGGATTGCAGACAGCAAGGATGGGAGAGGCATTAGCCAGGATTGATATGCTGCTAAAATGCTGCATCTTTTTGCCTGTGATTGCTTGGGCATTTGGGATAATGGAGGAACTGCTGTTGCTTTGGCAGGTGGTTTGTGTACCTTTAGTAAATTTTCTGTAGCTGTCCCTTGGTCTCCCCCCTGCCATAAGATATATCTGAATAAGTGCCAATATTTTGGGGTGTGTGGCTATAAAAGCTTCCCCCCACTTCCTGCACCATAGTTGGCAGACACTTCTAGCTACCTTCATAAAATGCTTCTGGCTTTCAGCTTTTTTCATTTCAGTATGGATCTAGGCCAGTTTGGCACTAAGTTCTGTGACCACCCTTTGCTAATTTAGGCAAAGGGAGGGTATTTTGCAAATATGCATATGGTACAGAACTACGAATAGGAATCTCCCTTTAGGAGGCTGAGCATATGGCCTGGAATGAACTCAAAAGGTACTGTGAAGCTGATCTCCAATTGCAAGGCTTTTCTGTGCCTTAGTCTTAATTGACTTTAATATAAGGTTACCAGATTCCCCCCCCCCCCCAATGAATCCGGGGACAATTTTTAACTTCAGTAGGAATGATAGGATTTTGTCAGGGGACTGATTTGTAAATCTGGGGACTGTCCCTGGGAAACGGGGAGTCTGGTAACCTTACTTTAATAATGTTTGCAATCAGACCAAATTGTGATCTGAATTTGGTGGCAGCACCAAGGTGGGAAAATCACTTTTTAATGGGGGCATAGGAAGGGCAAGAAGTTTGTCCCCAGTGACAGATTTCTGAAAGAGAAAAATATATTTCACTTCAACACTCTGGTGTTAACACATTTTCCTCTGTAGTCAATCATATTGATTTTGAAGAAGCCAACTTTCAAGTAAACATGCTTACAACAGCAGCTTTATTTTAATTCCCAGTGTAATTAGTATGTGAAAAGTGACTTTCCTTCAAGTAGCGGTCCGTGGAGAACAAGTAGCGGAGATTAAGTTACTTGTCCGGTGTGTGGGTGTGTGCTTCTCCTCTTCCCTCCTCCTCCTCCAGCATCAGCTAGGTCTGAAATATTCTGCTATGAACTGGAGGTTACATCATGGGTTTATTGACAGTCAATACAGATTTATTAGGCTAGCTACCTCTCCTGTTATAACGCAAAACAAATTTGATCTCAAAGGCAGTGATTTTTTTAACCAGAGAGTAGCGGATTGGTCAAAATGTTCCATCACCAAGAGAGTTTTTTAATGGAATGAACTGGTCACATCATAACAAATACTCCCTCTTCACCTCCACAGCAACATTAAGGTTAAGATTTGAGGAACATACCCCTCAACCTAAGAGTTTAGGGTTTCAGCCAAAGACTGCTATCATACAATCTACTCAGCTGTGTAAGCAGATCTCATGGCCTTGGGCTTAGATCTCAAAGGCCTGCTAGTTAGAGACCCCTCTATAATTTTCAATGGGAATAATACCCTTTTTGTGCATGTTATCACTGCCTTTGAGATCAATATATTTATAGAATACAAGGTCTAATATTCTAAATTCTGTGCACTTAAGATTGAAATACTCTTGAAGGTTAGCAAATATTTGGCAGCCTTTTCCCCACTCAGGAGCAATATGGGGATGTTGTAGAAACACTTACGCAGTGGGAACTAGAGAAGAATATTCAGAACGCCCTAAATTCTCTCTAACATGAACAGCAATGCAGTGAAGTTTTGTAGAACTGAACTTAGTAGGTTTCACTTATTCAACCCCCTTGATTCAATGTCTAAGTCTGACCCTTTCTGATCCAAATGAAGGCTGTATACCCAAGTTTAAAGATCAACCCCAACAGTCTACAATTTCAGAGCAAAATCAGAACCTTCCCTCTCTAGAGCTAAAAGACAACCTTGGTGAATGCACAAAATAGTTACTCACCCAGCTGTTCCTTTGATAATCACCAGTATATGCAAAGGATATGGTGGTGCACAACTATCCCAGATTCATCCGAGATGTTGATCCGCTTGGTTTGCTTGCTCTAATGCAGCCTTGCTTGGAAGTCCAGCCTCAGTATGTGAGTTGGGCTGTAAGGGAGGGAAGCGAATTGGAACACAAGGTGTCACCTGATCTTCTTGGAAATTCTTGACAAGCATCTGTTATGTGCAGCCGACAGCTGACGCAACTGGGCTTGGAGGGGGTTAAATGGCGACAAGGAGAAGGAAGAAAAACACTTGTGACATTGATAGGGAAAAACCTGTGACTGTGGGCTGCTTTAATATTTTGCATTTCCTACAAAGGACACTGCTCTGTCTAAGTCAGTGCTACTCAAAGTGGTTGTCCATGGACTGTTGCCAGTCTGTGAGCCATCGGCTGCTGGTCCATGGCGACTCCACCACAGCCCAAGTCGGGTGGGACACTTCAGAGACCAAACATGGTACTTGTCCCTTGCACATTTGGGGGGCATTGGCAGTCCACCACATCAGACAGCTTGAGAAGCACTGATCTTGGCGACAAAATGAACACTGCATGCAGATCGCTGCACACAGGTGCTCACATGTAGTTGGCATTTGCCACAGCTTCTTAACATGTGCACAGCTCATGTGTATGAAATAACATAAAGACATGGGCATTATGGTCAAACATAATGACCCCCAGGTCCCCCACTGACTGTCATTGTTACTTGGAACTCTTCTATAATTCAAGTGAGTAATATATTTATCACAATATTCGAATCAGATTAAGGGACATGGAAAAACGAAACATCGAGTCAGCTGTAAATAAAATTTGCTCCCCCAAGTTTTATGGTTTAAATCCAACAGATAACTAGGTCACTTAGATTGCAAAATGAATAATTCCAGTCCAATGCAGGGCCTTTATGTTACCCCATAGCTTTTGTCAAGGGCAGATATTTAAACATCCCCAGAAACGATAGACATTGCAGATGTTTTTTGAACGTGCTGGACACAGTAGAACATATTCTCTTCTACTGTCCATTGTATACCCAGCTACGCAAACACATGCTATCCCCTTTTCTGGGTAGTCTAACATTACGGCACAATGAAAATATATGATTCTATCTGTCTTACATTAACCCAGAAGTAACTGCAAGGGTGGCTGAGTTTTTATCAATAGTATCTCTTAGAGTGGTGAATGGCACTATTTAGCGGGAAGAAACGCCAATGAAAATCCTCGTTCTTACATATTTTTACATGGCTGTTTATTTGTATATATGTTAAAATTTTATATATGGGTGTTTCATGATGGCCTTTATTTGTAATGCCTAATAAAGGTCTGGAGAAGAAATAGACTGTCATTGTTACCTAGAACAGCTTGCCTTTGGGGGGAAAGCAAAGCATCTGATGCAGCTCAGAGCTGGTTAATGTAATAACTGCTGAAATTTGCTGGTACCATCTTAGGCAGATGCATGGATACGCTTGATTAAAACAGCACAGTCAGAATGAAGGTTCTTGCTCAGTTTCACAGCTGGCATCTCCAAGAACATCCCTTCCTTGCCCCAGCCACAGAAGTGAGATGTGTGCAGTAGCAAGTTGAATGAAAGCAGTAGCTTACACCAAACATCAAGTGTGATCTGCATGCTTTTATAAGGGTCAGGCCTTGTCACATGACTTGCTGTGGCCCATCGCCTTACAAGAGTCTTCTCTGCTCGTCTTGCTGGTTACCCTGAACTTTTCTTCTTTGGACAGAGCTGGTGCTGGCACGCGGATTGAATCTGCCTGACACCCCTCAGATTCCAAATTCAGGAGTCATTGCAAACTTGAATCCTGATACTTGTCCTCCCTACTGCTCTTCCAGCCAGGCATGGCTTTCAAGAACATTCTGTGCTTTCCAGGTGGCTGCAAATGGTGGATACTGCCCACAAGTTTGGTGGTGCTCAAAACCTACCTTTAACAAACAAATCCAAAGTAAAAACAAAAACCAGACTTCACATTATCACACTCATGTAGTTGAATCAGCGCCCTCTAAATGCTGCACTTTCTGTCACTAAAGTGAATTAGCATATCCATTTCATCCATAAACACACATTGAAAGGATGGGGAAAACATCGTACTTCTTCACAACTTTGACTGATCCTACAACAGGATGGTAAAATGGTTTTTAGAGGTAGCTTGAGGAATGCAAAACAATACAAGGTTGCATCTGCAACATTAAAGCACATTGCTTCCCTCATAGAATCCTGGGAATTGTAGCTCCATGAGGGGTAATCTACAGCTCCCATGCTTATCTGGAGGAAACCATGTGCTTCAAATGTATGGCGTGGATATTTCTTAGTCCTTCTCAGTCTCCAGTGAACACATTTCAAATAGGTGAGGGCTCTTAGTCCAATAATTAGTAATAGAATGCTACATAAAAATTTTGAGAAGCAAAAGTATCCAGATTTAATGGAGTGATTTCAATAGAAATTTTAGCCTGAGATTTTGTTGCTGCTGTTGCGATGATAGAAAGGTAGGACTATAGATATATAATCCTGATGTATCGCAAGTATTGAGAGAGACAGAGACTCATCTACACTTCTGCTTGTACTGTCACTCCCCCCCAGAAAATCCACTCCTTAATGTTGAATCGGAGCAAACATTAGCGGAGTTTTCTGCAGATTGATATTTGCTCTGATCAGGGCCAGTCCAAGACATTTTGGCACCTGAGGCAAACCACAAAATGGTGCACCCACTCCCCTTCAGGGAAGAAGGGGTGAGTGAAGTTCTACATCAGGAACAAATGTGTGTGGGGTGTGTGTGTAAAGATCTACACTGGGATTTGCTGCTCCTCTGGATCCTGCCACCTGAGGTGGTTACCTCACCTTGCCCACATGGGTTGGCCAGCACTGTCTCCAATTCAGCAATAAAGAGTTCATTTTCTCAGGGAAAGTGGTGGGACAAAGAGAAAACTGCCCAGATCCATGCATATGAGGCACAGGACAAGAGGAAGTGTGGATGAGCCCAGAGAGAGATTGCACCCGAATTTAATCCCAGTTTCAGTTGGGTGCTGCAGTCAAGAGTCTATTAAAGAAAGATGTTGCATCCAGCCTAGGACGCATGAATGAACAAGAGAACAAATTGCTGGAGCAGAATTCCACAATCCTGGTCTTCATTGCCAGTTACACCCCCTTCCGGTTAGTTTCCCTGGGTAGGGCTCTACTAGCCTCCATTTCTTTGAACTAAATATCCTTCACATATATTCTGCCTTTTTATTAAGTCCACATTGTGTTTTGGGACTCCCAGATGTTATCATAACACACGGATCACTGCTAATAATTAGCACTACACAAAGTGATTCATGTGGCTGAAGCAAATCGAGTTTTGCATGAGGGGGAAGAAAAGTATTCTGTGGTGGGAGGGAGAGGTCATATATAAGCCAGGCTCTGGGAACACAGGGACAGATTAAACAGTTCTTTGAACTAGGATGCCTTGTTCGTTTGCTGGGAAATATATCAAACCCAACCCGTGTCTTCCCCTCTGCATAGCCCGAGGAACCCTGCTCATATCCAGATGTCATTTCTGATCTGACTCCTCAGTCCTTACCTTTAATGTTTTGCCTATGAATTACTTTTTAAACATTTATGTTATGTGGATCTGGAGAACTCCCTTTGAATAACTTTACCTCAGGCTACAGAGGGAGGGAGAGCAAGGTTTTTGCTTGGTTTAAATGATTCTAAAGACTCACTCTGCTGCTTGGGGTGGTGGCAGCGGCAATTTGGCTGCACTGAATAAACGGCATCACTCATAGCCTAAATATTGGAAAGAAAAGGAATGATGAGGACTCCAGGTGACATTAATACATATTTTCTGATGTTACCACATGCATCAGACTGAGATGGCGGAACAGACAGTATCTCTTCAAATGGTAGATTGGGGATACCTCTTTTGAAAGCTTTCCCAAGTTTTTTAAAAAATCCCTACAGATAAAAAACTAGCATATGAGGGAGAAGTGTTCTAGTGTAGCCCTTTGCTTGCTTACTATTTAAAGGGAGTAATTGATTTAGAGAAACATTTAAAAATGTAATCTCCTACCTAGAAGCTGAAGTACCGCAGTCTGTTCTTCAACCACAGCATTCTATTCCTTCATTTTACTGCACAGAGCAGCCTAAGTCACAATGCACTGCGACTGGGATTCATTTAATCAATTTTATTTAATCCTGATTTATATTTGCATGCCAATTAGCCACGGCCAAACCCAAGGGGTCTGCATCTGTTACTGCCAAATATCACTGGTCCAAGGCCTGCCTTGAAATGACAAGAAGCAAGTAGAAATTGTTCACCTAACTCAACATGTTCTGTCTGACTTTCCCTCTTTTTTTCTTGGGTGTGAGTGACAAAACCACTTCGATCATTGCTATAATTCAGTAGGGCTGCTCAATTCCCTAGGATGTTTCTCAGTTAGGTAGGGCTGCTAAATTCACTGAAATGTTTCTCCTCAAACTGCTGGCTCAATTCTGCAAAATTTTAGTAGAATCAGTGTTTATCGCCAACTAGCCTGTTTTTGAGCTTGGGATCCTGTTTGTATGAAGCATGTGTTCCACCACTGTAGTATGGCCTAAATCTAAGGGTAGAGTTCTCACTTTGAGGATAAAATGTTCCACTTTAATGTCATGGCTGATGAGGTCCAATGCAGTGCTAATACGATCTGTGTAGTCCATGGATGTGGTTTTCTGTGTTGAGCTTGGGAGAGCCTTAAGGCATCCCACCAGGTCTAGGCTCCACCAGGCCCCACTGCCAGGCAGCACTGCCAAAGCCTTTAGGATAGGACAATGAAGAAACCTAAATGCAGCCCACATGACCTTTTTTCAAATGAGGACCCTAATATTAAAAACAGGAACAAATCACCTATCTTTTTTGGCCACTATTTTGGAAAAAAAAATTTAGTTTGAATAATCTTGACTTCATGACTTCCAGTATGGCAAATAGCCATATTGGAAAAGAAACTAAAAGAAGCCAGAGGACAAAGTATGACTTTTCCCAATTTGGTTTTCTTTTGTTTCCTATACAAATAAATTTGAACACAACCACCCCATCCCTACAGTGTGTCAAGTTATTTGGTTACAAAAAGCTTGTAAAGATCGACTGCTTTGCTTTATGTACATATTTCTTTACCACACACATATTTTTACTCTGTATTGTATAAGATTTTCCTGTTATATACTATTTGTTTTATGTTTGTTATTGAAAAGCAATAGAAACTTACATTAGAAATAAATAAAGTTTACAGCAGGAGGCTCTCGGCATTAAGTTTACTGCACTGTATAACAAGGCTTCACATCTGAAAGTTGCAAAAGACGTATCAGTCCTGCATAGATAGATCAAAGAACTGTGGAATCACAGAATCATGCAACTGCAGGGTTTCTGAGGGTCATCTAGTCCAACCACTGAAATGCTGCCAGCAGTGATTTGTTTAGTCCAAATATTCAAGCCGGCCTTTTCTTTAAAAAGGAAAAAGAATGTATATCATACAATGAAAACAATCATTAATCCCCTATTCATTTATCTTTGTTCAGAAGTGTCCACTAATGTCAAGGTGACAGTGTTTTTGCTTTCCTTAATAGACTTTGGCAACTCAAGGATAATATTGCCTGACTATGGAAAGTCAGTATCCTTCCCTGCGCCACAGTACTTTTCCTAGTGATTTCATCTCTTTTTATATCTCAGTGACCAGAATAGAGGAATGGAGATTCCAGACAGCACTTCACGGTATTCTCCGTGGCATTCACTTGTGTAAACCCAATGCGAGTCTCTAAATAGTTTCTAACAAAGGTTTCTGACCTCTTCTTTCACCACCACCCCTGCTTCGCTGAAGGCTGGCTGTAGGATTTGTTGGTCTGGTCTCCTGGCCACACCATGATGTGTGTTGACTAGCCGTACAACATATACACTACTAGTAGGCCTCAATGGAGTCCCATGTGATTCAAGGGGTCTCTGCAGATTCTGTGTGCAAAGGGTGGTCAGCATTCAATCTACACAGGCAGGAAAGGGATCCATGTATAGATTACAATGATCTTTAAAACATATTCTTCATAAATGCAGCCAAAGGGGAAACAGACCCCTAACCCAGACTGTCGACATTCCATCTTGGACCTCAGGATTGCTTTACCTAAAATGAAATATTTCAGAATGCAGTTGCTGTCAGGGGAACCAATATTTCCGCATCATTGCATAGCTATGTGACTGCCCTGTTCATGAGCTGAATAAAGAGCATTATGACTCTCTCATGCTAAAAAGTCACCATCTCCCATTCAGCAATGCACTGCATTCATGTCTAGCATAAATTGCTTGGTTTATGTACTCCGCTAAACGTACAGAGTATGTATTGTCGGATGGTATTTTGTATTCCCATTACTTTTTGTTCTTTCTTACACTGTGGCTTACTATTATTATGAAGCAGCCGAAGACCCATCACACTGAATGCTCAATTCCATATATATGTATCAGATACATCTAGCATGCTGCTGACAAGAAGCTCATGTCAAATAATGAGTAAACATCTCTAGAACCATACAGGGGTGGGGTGTTTTTTTCTCCCACCACATTGGTATAAACAAACAATGCAGCTATTTGGAATTTGTCCCTAAATTTCTTTTTACATAATCTATTTCAGATATGATGAATCTTCTTTTTCATTGAAGGCTGTATACCCTTGAGGAAAATATTTTGGCGTGTCTTATGCCAGTAGTGGGGAGCCAGAGCCCATATTGGGAGTGACACAACTGCTCCTTTTCTCTCTCTTTCTGTCACCTCCCTTTCCCCCCTATTTCCTTTCTCCATGCCATAACACAGGCATAGCCAAACTTGGCCCTCCAGCTGTTTGGGGACTACAACTCCCATCACCCCTAGCTAACAGGACCAGTGGTCAGGGATGATGGGAGTTGTAGTCCCCAAACAGCTGAAGGGCCAAGTTTGGCCATGCCTGGATTAGGCTGAGGGCTCCAGATTAGAAAAAGGAACCCTTCGATGGATGGAATTTTCTGCTTGCTGGTTATAGAAGCTTCCCTCTTTGTGGAGATCTAAGCCTAAAGCAATATTTAGCCGTATGTTTGTATTTTGTATTAACCCCTGAAAGTGAAGATCCTGTCAAAAGCTGTCACGTTGCAATTAAGATTTCATCAGGGTCTTCAATGTTCCTTTTTATTTCTGCTGTTGACTGTGTTAGCCTGCAACTGTTACTTAACACATGCCAGTCCTCTTCTGTACTTGTGCAGTGACATAACTCACATGTCTGTGATAGAAGGAAGCAGACACATTGGCAGCTGGTGGCTTATTGAAACAGCAAGGCTCAACATTCGCCACATGCTGTGGGAGGGAAGGATCCATAGGGAGACAAAGGTCCCTTTGAAAGGTGCAAACAGGTGTTAAAAGGCTTTCAGGCTCATGTCTATAGGCTTGGGGCAGGACCAGAGTTCCCCTTGCTCTTTAATGAAGCCATTGATAACTATGCAAGATAGGTGTAAAAATTACCATCGTGTTTTATACTTTCTTCATAGGGCTGCAACAGATCTGTAGGCTTGAGGAAAACTCCACAACCAAAATCAGAGTTCAGGGGAAAATGCATTAAAAATACAGGATTCTCTATTACAATAAAACTATCGTCATATATACAAAAAGGCAAATAATAAAGCCTTACTAGGCCAAATCCTATGTAGTATATTTTAGAAGTATTTTAATAAATCCTTAATAGGCCAGATCCTGTGCTGCATATTTTTGAAATATGCTGCAAAGGATTTGGCCTGTTAAGAATTGATTACTGAAACATTTGCAGATATTATAATTATGTTACTGCAAAAAATAAAATAAAATCTGTAGTTTTTAAAATACATTTTTTTTATTGACTAGGGTTTTTTTTGTGTGTTAAGGACTATTTGTGCCTCAGTTCTTTGCATATTTATGTTAAGGACAATTCAACCCACATTCAGAGTCTGGCATGTGAACGATAAGTACCGGAGCTGCAAAACTGTAAGTACTGGATTAGTACTGGAGCTGCCAGACTTACAACTAAATAACAGAACATTGTCTCCACACATTGCCTTCTCTTGTAAAAAGCAATTGTTCCAGATTCCTGCCCTAAACCCTATTTACTGCATGAATGGAAATGTTATCCTTAAAAATCTTCTAAATGGTCGAATAATTGCTACATAGAACAGCCTGGTTTTCATTTCTTTAAGAAAAATGTTTTTAAATAGAACTTCATTCTGCATTTAGAAATTGCACAAATAATTCCCCATCATCTCCCAACCCACGCCCCTGTTTTCAGCTACAGGCTGATTCATTCTAGCACACCAAGCCTTACATCCTGTATGCTGAGTCATGATCCAACCCTTCAAATGCCAACACTAGTGGAAAGAGTCAGGCTGACAACTTTCCTCTCAGGGCCAGTTCAATCATGCGTGCTTTTCCCTTTCTTTCCCTGTCCATGTGTGAACAGTCTTAGCTATCCTGGGGCAAGAAGTCATGTGGACAAATGTAGCATGCAAATTCAGAGCTCATACTTAACTCCGCAACAATTCCCATGGTGCAGCAGTGCAAAATTGCTATGCCTGTCTATTCCAAGTAACACGAATGCCAAGTAATGTCCAAGGATGGCCGGGACTATTCAAGTGTACACAAAAAGAGTGCCGCAATTAAGTGCAATGGGGAAGAAGTTGTTCATGGGCGAAGAGATTTACGCTTGATAAAGATAATCATTTCCTCAGGTGAAAGCAGTTTTGCCCTATTCTGGTCTGAACATACCAGGGAAATATTTGATAAATCCGTCATTGGCCAGGGAGTAAATAGCAAATTGGAATGAAATTGTGGTGATATTATGATCTAATTATAAATGCTGCACAGGGACATTCTATGCCAACAACAAAGAACGGGCTCATTTTAATAGTTAGCTCCAAGTTATCTGAAGTGTTTAGATGGTTATTTCAACCAAGTGTGAAAATTACAGCATGCTTAGTACCCTCTTGCTTCTGTGCTTCTATTAATAACAGTGCTGTGGCTCCCCTAAAGCTATAATCTGTGACCCTATGTGTCCCTAAAATGGCTGTCATCCTTCTACTTTTGAGTCCACATTTTACCTATCACACCTTATTTAAGACTGGATTAATTCTTATGATTTACCTATCCTACCATGTGGCTGGATGCCTTTGAAATTCCCCACAAATGGAAGCATGGTAGATGTTATGACATAGACAGAGAGGGTGGCCATTTTGTCAGCCAAGGAGAAACTGATAATATAAATAACAGGTTTAGCACAAGAGCAACGGGCATGGGCTTCATCTTATTTCACATTTCTGATATGGCATAAATGTTTCTGTATATGTATGCTCCCTGAGTGCCTTTGATAGATGATAGTGGCAACTTAGGAACATAAAAACAGCCCTTCTGGATCCAACCAAAGGCCAGTCTGGTCCTATTTCTCACAGTAGCCAAACAGATGCCTCTCTGGGAAACCTTCTGTTTCTTCACAGCGGCTGGAATTCAGGGCAGCACCCAAATGCAGTAGGACCGGTGGTGTATCATTGCTATAACAATGTTACATGACCTTACCAGAGTCGGCTGAAGACATTTTTCTTGTGGAACAGCAAATGTCCCCCGTCAATCTCCCTGCCCCCTCAGGTCAGGATACAGGATGTACCTCAGGCTGGTCAAGTTACTTTGGGGCAGATAACCACACCAATTCTTCACTTCTTCCTTGGCAGTGAGAAAAGAACAATAATAACTTTAACAACAACAACAACTTCACAAATTAAAAAACTAACACCTTGATACCCTTTCAGGACATCCAAAAACAACTGCCTGAGGTGGCTGCCTCACTCTATTTAAGGACTGCTTCCTTGATTCTAGCTGGGCTATAAATTTATAATTTGACATTTTCTCTCACAGCAACTAGAATCACAAGCACCAAACAGCTTGCTTACCGTCCCCTAGTGACAGCTTCTGAGCCATTTATTTGTGCAGCTACTGCGACGCACCAGACGGTGCTGAGGTGTTGCTTACAGTGATATTTTAGCTGGTCTTTATCCAGGCCAAGAAAAAGCAACTACATAACTAGGCCAAATACTGGTGATAATCCCTGACTTGCCCATATCAGCCACTGGGCTTTTAAAGCAGTCTTGTCAGATGGAATTGAAGGTGCTTTGGTTAGAAGGCAGTTCGGTTAGAAGGCAGCCACAGAATGAAACATTTGCTTTCCCACCTTCCTGCCTCCAGCCTAACACCCTGGTACCTCCATGAAACGTCATAACTGGCACATGCACTGCTATTGCTAACTTGAAGACTGGTCCCCTTTCCACACCAGTAATGCTAGGGTTTAGATGGAGATGAGCGAACAATTCCTTATTCTGCTTTCATAGCTTAATGTTAATGTTTACATATCGTAATGATGTTATGCAATAAAAACATTTTAAACTATTATTATTTTAAAATTTAAATTTTATTAATAGCAATACAACTATACAACAACAACAACAACAACAGCAACAACAGTTCTGAAGATGACTTTCTAAACAAAAGCTTGCCTCCATTACTTTATGGACTAGCCAGTCCCGCCAAAAGCTCTAATCCACTATCTCTCTTTCTCTTCCTAATATGAGGGATGCTTCTTGCAGACTAAAATGAATGACCTGTGAAATACCTGTGCCACCTGTTGGACACGGAAAGAAATGGCACACAACCTTGTTGCATTGCAGCAAAAAGAGCTGTTGCAGCAAGTCTAGTCTCGGAAAATAAGACAAGGGGACCAGCTTCACTCTACTCTTCTACTCTACTATTGCAGTAGAGTTGCTCATCTGGAAGAAACCCGCCAGCACTTTCCTATCACCCAGCCATTAGTGATTCCCTCAGATGCAGGAGGAGGCAGGAGGGACAGCAAGCCAAATAACCATGCACAGATGTGAATTTGGGGAAATGCGAGCACTGCGATTGCACTGGGCACACAGTAGAGGAGGAGGCCTTCTCAAAGCCCAGTTAATGCTTGCCCAGCTTCAAGAAGGAGGTGTGAGGGCTCTGCCAAGGACCTAGACTCCTCCTTTCCAAAGCCAGCCAAGCACTTACAGGACCCTGACAGAGCCTCACGCCTCCTTCCCAAAGCACGGCTTAAACTGGTGCCACAAGGCTGGAGGAAGTTGTCTAATGGCCTTGCACAGGGTGGCATATTACCCTTGCCATGCATCAAGGGAAAAGGCAGATACCCTTGCCAGCCAGCTACCTCCATTTTCTCACTGTGCTTGAACAGCTAAATGGCAGGGGAGTGTAGGACCCATCCTCCACACGCCTTATCATGTCCTGAGCCAACTGCACATATTCCAATATCCAGAGCTTTATGGTAAAACACAGGCTTCAGCCAGCCCGCTGTTGTCCCTTGAGTTTTGTCATGTCCTTAATTTGGTCATGGCACCCTACAGTGTGAACGTGTGTGGGGGGAACTACCATAATTTGTTTTCCAGGATCTTCCTGTTCACGCCATTGATGTGGCTTGGCTACTGAGAAGTTTCACATTACCAGAACAGCCATCTCATTGGCAACACCTGTAATAGTGAGCTTTACTTACAGCCTCAAAATCAAATAAAACAGTGGCTCTGTATTCAGAACCATTTGATTCATGCCAACGTGCCATGGAAGGAATTTTGCTGCAGTTGGAATCTGAAGAAGTTCCTTAACAAGGCTCATTATGGTGGCTGCAGGTGTCCTGGGCTCAGAATTATGAACGCCAGAGGTTCATTTTCACCCCACATGTAACTGTCACCTCATCAGAGCCTCCTTCAACCCACCAAGCTGCCTGAATGTAATTATAGATTAACTTGACAGACTAACACTCCCTACCATAGCCTCCTGGGTAAAACAGCTGCACATCTAGGGGGGGAAAAGGTCACGAGATAACTTTCATTCTGCTGCGTGCTGTGGGCTTCAGAATAACCACAGTCCCTGGCCCTGCAAGTGATAAATTAATAGCTGTAAAACTCTAACTTGCTTCAGTCAATCTCACATAAACTGGTAAAGAGAGATGATGATGAGCTTCTGTGCTCTGGCTGCCAGAGTGTCATTAGCTTTTTGTTACATCAAATAAGCACCCTGGAAAGGAGTCTGAGATGAGCTTGTGGCATTGCCATCATCTCATGTTTGTACTGATATAAGCACACATTTCTTCACTGATTGTTCTCCTACACCCTCCACACTATGGAAGAACAAGCATAGATGTGTCACCACGTGAGTGGATGAGATTATTATTTTTTAAATGTTCCTGCTGCCTGCTATAGCAGTGACAGGCAGTTCTAACATTTCCCTTTGAGAAACAGATAGTGTGGAAGCAATGCTTTACAGCAAAAGTGCCCATGCCAACTTGATTCGGTTGCTTTGAATGGGGCAAGTCCAGACTTCTTGTTTTCACTGGGCTGTATCCACTGCACTAAGTCACACAGTGGAATACTTGCTACACTGGTGATTCCCCCCCCCCCCCCCGTGCCAGCAGAATATTGATGCATGAGGGAATGCATAAGCAGGTTTCTGGTAACCTGGTTGCACAATGGATTGTGCAATCTGCTGCCCAACGAGTTTCTGCTGGTGCAACTGTTGTGTTGGAGCCCTTCCTCCAGAGCTCAGCAAAACCACCCTGCCAGGAGTGTCAGCTTGACCTGCAACCATGGGTGTCTGGGGTTGTGGGTGCCATGCAGCATGCATGGCCCTGGCAGCAAAATTTGTGTGTGCCCAGCCCCTTCGTAGGAAATTTTGTGGGTGCTCTGGCACCCAGGGCCCCAGGGAGTTGGCACCTATGCATCCTGCCCTGCCTCTCCTTTTCTCGTTAGCTGTAAAGGTGTCACAAGAGTCTTAGTTGTTTTTAGCAGGTACATTGTGTATACAGTGGTACCTTGGGTTACATACACTTCAGGTTACATACGCTTCAGGTTACAGACTCCGCTAACCCAGAAATAGTGCTTCAGGTTTAGAACTTTGCTTCAGGATAAGAACAGAAATCATGCTCCAGTGGCGCGGTGGCAGCAGGAGGCCCCATTAGCTAAAGTGGTGCTTCAGGTTAAGAACAGTTTCAGGTTAAGAACAGACCTCTGGAATGAATTAAGTACTTAACCCGAGGTACCACTGTGTGTGTGTGTGTGTGTGTGTGTGTGTGTGTGTGTGTGTATTACTGTTTCCCCCCCCCCTTCCTTTTTAAAAGGGTCATAGAGATGCTTTATTGTTTGAGCCCTTTATTTGCTACTTTGGAGACCAAAGACTTGAAAGGTGGTATATAGTTGGAAATAATGAATAAACACACTGTATAAATAAATGTTGGCTTAATTATGCACCAAGAGGTATTGCGCAGGGAATGTTGTGGCACCTCAGGGGTTCTATGCTCTAAATCCATGCAACGAAACAACACTCTTATGTGAGCTTGTGCATGCCTACAATCCCCTGCACAAAAGTTTCAAAAGAAATACAAAGGAAAAGGGAACATCACCCCTAAAGGCTGTAAATGAATCCCAGATAAAATATAGTGTCTCTGGCACAGTTGTGCCAAGTTCGGCTCAAGCACACCTCATTAGATCTGGGTCTAGCTTGTTAAGCACACCTAGTGCTGTTTCAAAATGGTTGCCTCAGAAACCCTCTGCTTTTATGAGTGATAAGCTGGCTTATTTATAGACCAAATATGCACCTGCATAATATGTTCAGCCAGTATTATTTGCAGACTCCTACATTTGAGGAGTGGAAAAAACACACACCTTGAAATTAGCTCTTCTTGAAGCCTACAAGATGCAAGCTGAGGTGAGCTACTGTAGTGCAGCGGAGCTGGACAGCTCCTCCTGTTTCTTCCTTGTAATTGTTAGTCCCTCTTTGCCAAACTCTGCATCTCTTTCTCCATGTGCCGTGAGCTGGCTCTCTTCAGCCAATTGAAATCAGCAGAGCCTCTGTGGTTTCAGTGGCATGAACTGCCAATATGCAGATATGTGGTCTGACAACTTGTCTAGCTCACCTTCATAACAAACGCTGTGGTGTGAGAGAGAGGACATGTAGACTTCGTGAGCCCTCTCTCCCCTACAAGAGTCCACTTCCCATTCCTTAGCAGCACCTATCACAGGGGTTTTCAGTTAGTCCAGGTCCCATTTTTTCACAATGCTTTTTATTCCTTGTGAAAATCCTAGTCCATATCCTTAAACAGGCAGACAGACAGGTGACAGACATCACAGGGACAACTAGACACCCCCCCATTGAGATTTCACTTCTCTTATCAAGCTAGGCTTAAAAACCCCCTCAAAGTTGAGAGCTTTCCATTGGCCCCATTCATAACTGAGGGGACAACCCTGCCTTGCGCTCATGCAATTTCATGCAATGCTACTGAGCCCCATGGAGTCCCCTCTCTGGCTCTGTAACCAGTCAGGGCAGGAGTCCAGCATATTTTCTGTTCCCCATCCAACCTGTCTACTCCAACACAGCATCCCAGCCTGGTATTTACTCAGGTTTGAAATTAATCCTGCACTGGCCCTTGCCCCTTAAAAAGGGTCTCTACTGCACCCTCCGATGGCCCCTCAGCAAGTGCAGGGCTGAACTCACAGCAGGATGGATGGTGCTGAGTTTCAAAAGCAACACCCACCCGAGATGGAGCAGGTTCTTCTCTCAAACCACAACAGTCCATTTTATGAGTCAAGACAGAATTCCAACTGGATTTGGGCTTTCTTTTGCCAAGCCAGTACCCACTAGAGTTTTCAAAGGACTTGTCAGAAGCCACACCAGGTTTTGTTAGATTTCCATTGGCTGAGGCCTGACAACACATGGACAAAGGTCTTTAAGCACCAATGACATCGGTATGTGTTACAGAGTGGCAGCACTGGTGGTGGTGGTTCGGTGTGTGCGCAGAAAAGTCCTAGTTCATGCGGCACAAGCTACAGTTTGCACTGGAAAGCCCTGACTAATCATCTTTTCTCAGAAGGAATCTCTCCCTGCTGCAAAAAAGACATGTGTGCAATCATAACATGATAATTTAAATGTGATTTCATACAATTCCCTACACGCAATGTCTGAAGAGGCATTCCTGCTATACTTGGTAAGGAATTATATTGCTGTGTCTCCACTAGTGTCTAGCTTCCAATGATCCTAAGATTACGATACATAGTGTATCTCTTACATCAGTGAGATGTGGTGTTAGATAATCCACTGCTGACACTGCTCCTCACATCACATAATATAGACTTGGACATTACAATTGCACTAGCAACCGCACCCATCTGTGGCACTGGTTACTCGGGTATTCTGCATGGATCTGTTACAAAAAGCCCATCCATGGATTGGCGCTAGTGGAGACTTTCTCCTTATTTCCATTTAGCAGCAATCCTAAGAGCATGGAACTCTGATTCCTTTTGTAGAACTTGGTCAGACACTTGTGCGGCAGCTCCTGTGCCAAGCCAAATGAATGTAACATTGTGTGCATTTTATAATGTATGATTATTTGAAGAGATTAAATTTTCATGTCGAGTACATTGTGGTGCCAAGAGACGTGTCCTTTGCAAGTTATTATATCATTAAGACATGCAGAGCTGAGGATTGCTGAACAAGAAGTCTATGAAATATGGGGAGGTTGTGGCCTTTGCAAGGTCCCTGGGGCAGCTGGCCATGCAGAGTACCACAGCAGAAGGAGTCGCAAAGCACCAGAGCCAATTACTCAGCCACTTGTCAAAAGCACAGCACTCTAAGGGGAGACCAGGCCTGCTTTTGATTCAAAGTATGCTAATAAGCACTAATTATAGGCACAAAGATATTATTACTCTTGGCCATTGGCAGCCCAGAGTAGTCTGCATTATGTTCTTGGCACTTGGAGCTGCTAAGGTAGGAGACTCTAGATCTGTAGCTTGTGCTCTGTTGCTGTGCAGCCTATTTGGCTAGAGCATCCTAGCTGTGTTTGCAGCAGCAACGTCTTATTTGGGGCTGAGACTTTCAGTCAGAGTTTTTAGTTACCAGATTTCATCTGAAGACAAGTTATGCAAGTAACTTGGCCTCTACTTGTACAAACACCTAACGATTCTGGACTCAGTGAAATCTGGCCTTTGACCCCAGGCCTTGCCCATGTGCCACAATTAAAAAACAAAAACAAAAGCTGGCATCCAAAATATGCACTGGCTTGTTATGGCAGTTTGAATTGGTGCTCAGAGTAATAACCAATTATATCCAAACTACCCTTGTGCTGTCAACTGGAGCTTTGACTGTCGAGGGATCACTGTCATTGTGAAATCATGCAGACTAAACTATTGTACACTGGTAACTAGGGACAGGTGAATCTGTCAATTTCAGTTTCTCATTTTTACTCTCTTAAGTTCTTTTCTCCCCATTTCCACATCAGTTTGTGAATTTTTTAAAAAAGAAAATAAGTCCTCAAGAAAATTCAGCAGCACTTTAGTGTGAATTTCTCCTAATATGCACATCTTTATTTGGAACTTTACCTGATGCACACACTTTTGAAAAGCGATTTCCCATAATGTAATGCATTTCTGTAGGCTATTTTTGGAAATATATGCATTTTATGGAAACTTTACCTTAGTATTTGCATATTTGTGCACATCGCTTTGCTGAAGAACTACACTGCAAAATTAAGAGAAGTGCAAATTTCACAGGGTTGCGGTGTTTCAGTTTGGAAAATGCAAATTAGGTAAGTTTGCCTAAAAATGTGAACCTTTCCCACCTCCCTGTTAAGCCACACTAAAGCATACCCTTCTTCCAACTGGGGGCTTAGACACACTTAACCTTTCCCTCACTTTTCCCAGGCATGGTCCACTATTTACCGTATTTTTCGTCCCATAGGACGCTCCGTCCCATAGGACGCACCTAGTTTTTTGGAGGGGAAATAAAGGAAATCCCCCCTTTATTTCCCCCCCGCAAACCAGGTCGGGGAAACCAAACCAGGTCGGGGAACAGCGGTATGGCGGCACTCCGCCTCCCCGCTGTCCCCTGTGCTTGTGAGGCTGGCGCGGGGGAGAAGCGTGCTTCGGATGTCTGCCCGGCGGGAGGGGCGCTCTGCTTCAGGGCGCCCTGCGCGTTGGGCGGCAGGCTGCTATCCGCAGAGTAGGGAGCCCTGCAAGAACTCCCGCAGGGCTCCCCATGCTGCGGATGTCTGCCCAGCACGCGGGGCACTCTGCTTCAGGGCACCCTGCGCGCCGGGCGGCAGGCTGCTATCCGCAGCCTAGGGAGCCCTGCGGGACCTCCCCCAAGCTCCCCAGGCTTGCTGATAGCTTCCTGAAGCCTAGAGAGTGAGAGGGGTCGGTGCACACCGACCCCTCTCACTCTCCACACTTCAGCGAAAGCCTGCATTCGCCCCATAGGACGCACACAGATTTCCCCTTCATTTTTGGAGGGGGAAAAGTGCATCCTATAGGGCGAAAAATATGGTAAATCTCCATGTTTGAGAGCCCTTTTCTTTTTTGCCGGGAGCGTTCTCTGTGAAAACCCATTCTTTAAAGCTATATTGGAGCAAACTTCAATCCATGGGAAACCTGAATTGACGTTTGCTCTGATTCCGCTTTAAAGAGCTGGTTTTCATGGGGGAAACTCTGGGCAATAAATAAATAAAAATAAATGCTTGGGTATGGAGCATTAAAGTTCAGACCTCTTCCTGGAAAGAACAAGTGTGGAGAAGCTCTGAGTTGACTTCAGCCCTTTAAACAGATATTTGCAGCAGTCCTAGACACAACTACCTGGGAGCAAGTCTTATTAAATACAGTGAGGCTTACTTCTGAGTAGACAAGTATAAGCTAGCCATTAGAATAGGAATCTGTTTACATACCCATCAGAAATTTTATTCCATCCCACATTGGTCAAATTAATTTCCCAGGTTTCAGTCTGCATGATCTCAGGATATTTATTAATAACAATCAAGTCCCACCCCGGAAACCTTATCCAGGATGTGTGTTTGGAGCTGTGTGTGGGTTGTGTAATCCTGTTTCTAGGCTTCATAAGCAGGTCTGCTCGTCCTTATCTGACCCATGTGGCTATCCTGTTTTGCTGGAATGCTAATTTTAGTTGTGTGGCAGAAGAGGGCTGAAAATATGTCCCACAATTTGGACTATAAAACTTTTATTTTTAAAGTGATCGTAATAATAGCAGCCCAAACCAAGGCACCATCTGAAAGGGCAAATTTAGAGACCCAGGATAACACATTGTGCAGTGCATTGAAGCCCATTGATTTCAGTGTGCTTCAGCATGCTTAACATTGTGTTGGACTGTGGCCCAGGTATGTAGCTAGGCATGTGGCTGTCATAGCTAATGTCTGAAGAAGGGTTATATTTGTATGACAAAAATGGCTGCAATCTATGTTTGGCTGCCTTTGCAATGTTATATGTGCTATAAAACTCATATATAGACAAACACATGTAACTTTAGCTCCAGTGACATTAGCATTTGACCTGGACATTTGGAATGAAAAGCTGAAATCTGCAAGGCACGTTGCTTGGATAGCCCTGATAAATCTCCCCAAACCCTCAGTTTTAAAATCCTCTGCAAAATCATTCTCTCAGCAATCCTTATCATTTGGACTGTAAGAGCCTTCAGTGAAGTTTGCCCAATTCAGGCATATCTTGTTATTTTCAGATATATGGGTGCTTTTAGCTAAAGGGTGAGAAATTGACCATTTCCCAATACGGCAGCTTTCCCTTACCCTGGATATTTTGGATCTTTCATATGCTTGTTACAGCTGTAAAATAAACATCCCCTGCAATTTTCAGCTTTATATTTTAAACGTTCAGACTGGGCCTAAACTTTTCCTAAGTATATTGGACTGCTAAGTATTAGTTCACACATTCTGCAGAGACATGCCTGAGCCAATGCATTTCCAAACACCTGTTTGATGCAAGCACACTTTCCTTATTTAGCTGAACATTTTAAAACAAAATCCTAGATGTATACAGTATCTAATGTGTGAAGGAGCCCTTATCATTGAAGTCTTACACATGAGTCACTTCCACATGGGAATGAAACCATTATCTGCAGCAATGCTATCCATCTGCCTTGTAAGCTCTCGTTCCCTTGGGTGTTGAGAATGTCATGGATTAATGCCTTCTAGGAATAGTTTATACAGACCTATTTGCCATGTGCTATCTCTTACAAAGCACGTTGCAAGAACCATGTTCAAACTTCTGTTCTGCAAGGAGAATTTAGTTAGTGTAAAGGGGACGGTGGACATGTCTACTGACTTTTTGTTTTTTTTAGGCAAGTTAATTGAGTGTCACAGCCCTTCTCAGTTTTATTTGCTCTGCTTTTCAAAAGGACATGATTTAGTTCATCCTTAATCCACCTGGTTGGGCCTGATAGGAGCTGTACTCCAAAACTCCAAGTTGGGGAAGGCTGGTTTAGTGGAATGATGCTTGCATCCATCTGCTTAACCACTATGTCTTATGCTGAGTGCCATCATGGCCAGGAGTCTGGCATTTGTAGAAATATGTTTAGAAGGTGTTACCTGGCTCCAATACTTTCCAAAACAAAGGATAAGTACCTTCTGGAAACTTAAAACAAACTTGGACAGACATTACCTGAAAGCAAGTACAGTCGTACCTTGGAAGTCGAACGGAATCTGTTCCGGAAGTCCATTCGATTTCCAAAATGTTTGGAAACCAAAGCGAGGCTTCTGATTGGCTGCATGAAGCTCCTGCAGCCAATCGTAAGCTGCAAAAGCCCCATTGGATGTTCGGGTTCCAAAGAAGGTTCACAAACCAGAACACTCACTTCTGGGTTTGCGGCATTCAGGAGCCAAAACGTTCAACTCACAAGACGTTTGGGATCCAAGGTACGACTGTATTGTGTTACAGTGTGTATGTGTTGTTTTACAGACCAACCTTGGACCTTAAACACACCTGACCAGCTGTAAAAATGATAAAATCATCATCATAATCTGAACTACTGTATAATAGGTAAAGGTAAAGGGACCCCTGACCATTAGGTCCAGTCGTGACTGACTCTGGGGTTGCAGCGCTCATCTCGCTTTATTGGCTGAAGGAGCCAGTGTACAGCTTCCAGGTCATGTGGCCAGCATGACTAAGCCGCTTCAGAGCAGCACACGGAAACATTGTTTACCTTCCCACTGGAGTGGTACTTATTTATCTACTGGCACTTTGACGTGCTTTTGAACTGCTAGGTTGGCAGGAGCAGGGACCAAGCAATGGGAGCTCACCCCGTCGTGGGGATTCAAACCGCCGACTTTCTGATCAGCAGGTCCTAGGCTCTGTGGTTTAACCCACAGCGCCACCCATGTCCCTTACTGTATAATAAATGGCTGTTATTTGGCACTTTGATTAGCCTTTTTTTAAAAAAACCATCAGGTCAGTTATGCCTGTTTGCCCAGTGATGATCATCCTGTCCATGCAGGAGAGGCTTTTTGATGCCTGGACATGCTAAACCCTCTTTCTCATGATGAAAGAGGTAGTTCCAAGTAGTTGCACTCCACACATACAGGCTGTTGTTGGTTACTGCTGGTGTGGGCATACGGATGTGCAGGCCGATGCAATTTAGGCAGTGTAGTTCTGTCCTTCCTTGCATACAGGATGGCTGGGAACGTGCTTATGCATCCATCTGTCAATGTGGATGTAGAGCTGCCAGCTCTGCGTCTGTTGTCTATGTGGACACAGCTTTTCCACTCAGCTTGCTGCGAACAACTTCCTGAACATTTGAGCATCTCTGAATCAGGACGACTGCTGTGATTTACCGCAGAATCAAAACACATTCGTTCTGGGCTGTGTACTGACTCATTGCTAAAGGGAATGAGCATTTCTTGATTTGCCCAAGCATTTGTCTCTAACGGTTTTCCTCTCGTTTGTTCTAAGCTGAGAGATAATCCAGACAGACATTGAAATAAGCAAGAAGAATGGCCATATTTAAAAAAAGTGTTTTCTGAGTTTCACAGCCCTTCAGACAGATTTTATTTGCTTTGCTTTTCAAAAGGACACGATTCAGTGCATCATTCGCCAACCTCATGCCTTTCCACGAGATATGCATTAGATATGCATTAAAAGAAGCAAGAAACTTGAGGCATATGATGAGCTACTGCTTAGCAGAACAGCTATTGGCTCTGGTACTGTATGTTAAGGAATGTTAAGGTGCAAGAAAGTGTCAGCTTTGGTGGGGAAGAACGTGATACAATCAGGAATGAAAGCACGCTCTGGAGATAACAGGTGACAAGCCAGAGCCATACTTTGCCATTCCTTCTGCAACTTATGTAGAACACCCAGAATCATATTTTACTACCTTGACCGATTCATTAATCCCCCATCTGAGCAGAGCACACAACCAATATCACTACCTTTTTACAGAGCTTTCTAGACAGAGGAAATCAGAGCCAGATCAGTCTCCTTCCTTTTGCAGCAGGGATGCCTTTTGCAGATGGTGTTGGCTGCCAGTGAGCTGCCAAGCCTGTGTAATTGTATAGTCAGGTCCTCCTCATGGCTAGGCAAGTGAAATGAGACTGACACGTGGCCTTGTGCAATGGCAATAATTTACTAGGGAAAGTGATTTAAGGCTCAAATTTGCATGTAGATTCCAACCATGATTTACCTAACACCTGTTTTATGTGTTGCTACTGTATGCTGCCATGTCCAGTGCTGCTTAATGCATCTATGCACACATGTAGTAGCCTCTACATGAAGATCTGCCATCTAGCGGAACTAAAATATTATTTTTGCACCCAACATGCTGACCTACTCCTTGGAGTTCTAGCCAGTTTTTCTCTTTTGTGCAGAGAATTTTCCTTCCATACCCAAAGATCCATTCATTTCCTTCAGAGCAGCTGCAAATATTCTACGATTGACCCATGTGCTATTTTCAGACACCACAGCAGAGACCCATGTTCCTGTATGTGCAAGGAGCAAAAATTACTAGTCTGCAAATTTACTAGAAGCTTGTAGAAAACTTACTGAGGCTTGGCTTGGGTTTCTAACCCAGTTACAGCTTGAGCATTTATAGGATGAGCATTGCTAACACAGTAAGATAGTTCTGTTAGGGTTAACTATATGCAACCGTGTGAAAAAAATGCCACAGGTCCAAGGATGACAGTATATTTTTTTTGCCTAGAGAGCAGAGACAATCTTTTTAAGGAGTATGGAAAGTGATACAATAGGGGCATTATGTCTTGTGATGTATACACCACCTGGAAAAACCTTCCCTGCAAACAGAGAAAAGTGTGGGATGAATGTTCACCATGGGCAACGTTGCTTCTAATATCTAACAAGCCACCTTCAGCTCCCTCTCTGCCCACCAGAAAGAATGAGTTTTGATTGTACACACAGAGCAGTAGGGACAAGGTGGGCGGTGATTCATTATGTGTGGAAATCCTTGGCGTTGACGCTGAGTCTTTTTATCTCTCCTGTGCAGAGTCTGAAGCTTGGTTTCCAGCATCACTCAAGAGGTTTGAGGAAGAGCCTCAATTTTTGATCAGGAAGAATAATTGTCACCAGCCTTGGCAGAAGCAAGTGGAAGGACGGCTCATACTCAGCAGTAGCTCCAGTAAGAAGTGCATGAAGAGGCTCCTCTTCAGTGACGGAAACGTGGGGCATCTGCCGCCTCTTGTCTGATCAAACACTGAACGGCAAGCAAGTCCTTCAGGGCTGACAAAGCACCAAAGCCTATAGCTATATTTTGCTTGCATTGTGGTTGTGGACGGGGTTTTAGAATTTGTGTTAATGGGTTTGTGTTCTTTTATTGCAGTAGGTTTGCATTGCCTCCCTACCAGTTTGATTGTTATTGGGGGGAAATAAACCTTGTAGAACTGCTAAGCCTGCTGCCAATTAAAAGGACCAGCTAGCTAGGTTTGTAATATAAATGTACGTCTTTGAGGTTCTTTGTACAACTGTATATTCTGCTGTGCAAATTCTCCACAGTTCTCTTAAAACAGCTTTTAAAAAATCTATAAAGGAGCAGACAAACCCCCATACTGCTGGAGTTCAAGAAGAAAACTCAAGACAAAAGGCTGGCGGGGGGGAGGGGGGACCTTGCCATTTTAAAATGGACTTATCTACAGCTGTAGAGAACAAGGGTTGTCTTTATGATCTAACACTAGTTTTAAAAATCGTCTGAGTTACCATATCTACCCAAAAACTCCAGTGGTCAATGCCCTGAATGATAGCCTTTCCAGATTATTTATATTTGTGTATGTGTATGATAAGAATGTGGGTGGCGCTGTAGTCTAAACCACTGAGCCTAGGGCTTGCTGATCAGAAGGTAGGCGGTTCAAATCCCCGTGATGGGGTGAGCTCCTGTTGCTTGGTCCCAGCTCCTGCCAACCTAGCAGTTCGAAAGCACATCAAAGTGCAAGAAGATAAATAGGTACCGTCCGGAAGGTAAATATGACCTGGAAAAACTGTCTGCCAGTAAAGTGAGATGAGCACCACAACCTCAGTCGTTCGTTACTGGACTTAACTGTCAGGGGTCCTTTACCTTTTACGTGTATGATTAGATTATATACACAATGTTATACTTGTGATGGCTCCTACCTGGGGCAGTAGCTATTCTATCCCCTATAAAAGAACAGGAGGAGGTATAGCAAGTGTAGCCAATACGGCACTTTCCAGATGTTTTGGCTACAATTCATGCTGGCTGGGGTTTGTGGGAAGGTACCACATTGGCTACCCCAATAGTCTTTCTAGAGAGATGGGTATAAAGTAGGCACTACCCAATACATGCCTATAATAGCAGAAAACATATGCATTTGCAACAATGGAGACATTCCAGAGGAAAGAACAGCATTTTCCCAACAGTAAAATGCCAGTGGGAGAATGTGAGCTATCCCCAGATTAAAAGGACTACCACTGGGAAAGAGAGCTGCATACCATGCAATAAATGCACAGTCATCACACTGAAGACTGATTATCTGAAAGGGAACAATGGACCTACCATTGCCATTCAGGGGACAAACCTTAAGCTCACTCTGCTTATTTGACGTTTTGCTGGAAGGTACCTTCTGAACACCTAGCAGTTCAAAAGCACACCAAAGTGCCAATAGATAAATAGGTACTGCTCTGGAGGGAAGGTAAACGGTGTTTCCATGTGCTGCTCTGGTTTGCTAGAAGCGGCTTAGTCATGCTGGCCACATGACCCGGAAGCTGTACGCCGGCTCCCTCGGCCAATAAAGCGAGATGAGCACTGCAACCCCAGAGTCGGCCACGACTGGACCTAATGGTCAGGGGTCCCTTCACCTTTACCTTCTGCACACAGAACATAAACTATGGACTTCGCTCCCAACAAGATGCGGTGACGGCTTTCACCCTGGAAGACTTTAAAAGATTAGATAAAGTCATGGAAGATACCACTGTTGATGGCTACTAGACAGCAGGCAAGTGAACATTCCCCTTTGGATGTCATGGTTTTGACTCCCCCTGCCCCATTATATAAAGCAAAAATGTAAAAATGTAAAGTCCATTTATGCATTTTGCGTACCATCTAATTTGGCCAAAGTGTTTGAAGGTTACAGTCCAGGCCTTTGGGAAATGAGATGCTTTGGGCACATTTCACCGCCTGTTCCTTTTTATTATTTACTTCATGCTGATTTTCCCAGTAGAACTGGCACTGTTCCCAAACTAGGCTCCCATAAATAGAAAACAGCATCAGCTGTCATGTCAGTGGGAGACAAAACATTTAATATGAAAAGCCTTTAATGGAAATGGAAAATAAAAAAGATAAAGGGCAAATTTTATTTTAGGTGCTTAGTTGGTGCATATTTTTTCTTTCTTTTTGACAGTAAGAGGACGCAATGGCATTATCAACCCAGATTTCTGAGATTTATAAATAGTCTCCCTAGCGTGTGTCACAATGACAGAAGAAAACAGTCAATGGAAACTGGAAACTGCCCCAACACAAGGCAACTCTTGCTGAAAAGGTGCATTTGGATGAACAGGCTAACTAATACATGGGCCTGCCTCTGTCACAGGGGAAAAAAATACACAAAGCACATCAGCATCTCAGTACTTTTAAAAAGGCATAAAAACAGGGAATGCAGCCGACACCCTGAAATAACTTTCAACAGAGCAGCTGCAGACAGTACCTTTGAAGCACAAACCATTTTAAACTAAGATCTGTAAAACTTTGTCTGCTATATCACTGATCAGGATGGGGCGATGTAGAAGCAGGGGCTACCCCAATTATTTCATTAATGGCGAAGGAGGACAAAAAGAAAAACTCAGTGCTGGCTGCATTCAGTTTTTGTTTTCTCTTCGAGCCCCTCACTAGTGGCTCAGGTGACGTTTTCTGTACAGTGAAGGAATTCGACTTGGCCTTGGGTTCAGATCCCCAGCTTTGTTTAGAAGTTACTGTCTCTCAGGGCATAGTTCATTGCTTGTATTTTCATTTTGCAAGGGGTCCATTTTGTCTTACAAGTTATTTCAGTACATTCTGCAAACCAGGTCTTTTAAGCTGGAAACGAACCATGGCCTTGTTTGCATAAGACCCCTAAGCCAAACATGACTGTGTGATGTAAGGGCCCCTGGGTAGAAGCTTGAATCCATTTTGCTCCTCGTCATTTTTTGCAGCTGCACTAAGCAAGGCCAGGGCTTGGTGCTATTTGGATGTTTTGCATTTTATTGTTAGGCATTGTTTCAGCATTTATTAACATGAGATGTTTGTTTGCCCTAGTGATTATTAGTGTCATGCTTTGTTTAAATTGTGTTGTTTTGTAACTGTTAATGAATTATATTTAATTGTGGTTATATTTTATTCTGCATGTTGTTGTGAGCTACTTTGAGCATGGTTCTACCATGGCATACAAAAAATTCATGATGCTGATGATGGTGTGCCATCCAACCTGACACTTGTGGTTAAAGCTCTCTCTTGACTAACCATGAACTGTAAATGAGAACCTGTGCTACAGCTTGTGGCTAGTGAAGAGAATGCTTAACAACAAACTTGTCTGGTTGGCACGCTAAGCCAAACCTTAGCTAGGAGGACCAAAAAAGAGCAAAGTGGCTGCAAGTTCCTCCCCAGGAGCCAGGATGTTCACATGCTCTCTCACTAAGCTAAAGCCCAGCTTAGTGAGTTAGGGTGTTGCGGGAAACCAGGTGAATGTCTTAAGAGTTTAAAGCAGTTTGAGAGATTTTTATCCCACTATCACTTCTTGGTCAAACAGGCTTAACAAGTGTTTACCGGGGCAAAAGCAGGATGATCTCTCTTCCAAATCCATTATGGAAACCTATCATTTCCCTTCAACTTTTAAAATCCTCAGACATTGTGGATGTTTGTAAATTGTTTCTGAAGGCTGGAGTTTAGCTTTGGTTATTTGCAGGCCAGTGTAGTACCCTCCAGATGTTGTCGGAATCAGGCTCTCATCAGCCCTAGCCAACATGGCCAATGGTCAGGGATGATGGGACCTCACCCTAAGGCCTTAGTTTTTACAAGTACCATTGTGCTTGTCCAGTGCTGTCTATAACTCATTGCAACCCAATATAATCAGATGAAGTTCAGTTCAGGAGTGCTTTCAGCATTAAATATCCAGAGAAATAAAATTGCCTGCATCTGCCTTGTCAGGAGATAGTACTAGTTACCAATATCAGTCAGTCCCATTTGTAGCAAATTTTTATTTTGCAAGATAAAATGGACAGAGACAAAATGTATAATAAATAGCACCAGCCCATCTACATAAAAATAAATGAACAGCTTAGTCAACTGTACATAATATTGTTTGGCATTTCCTCTTGAGAGTCTGATGGTAAAAAATACCCACAAATGTTTCTTTTAAAGCCCTAAGAATGCAGGCACTGTGGAATTTTTTGCAAACATCAGCAGAAATTAAGAATACATTAAAAGCAATAATTTGATTATCTGCTTCAACAGTAGAAGGGGAGTGTTTGTGTGTAAAAAAAAAAGGATGGCTAATGTCACGGAGACATCTGTTACATCTCTTCTTTTGCTCTAAGACACCGCCTACGCTACAGATGGCAACATGTGGGGATAAAATTAAATGAATGCAAGATTTTCTTCTACTTAACCAATAAGACCTCCTGGTGCTTTGTTTTTGGAGGCTGCTTTTCTTTGCACTGATTTCAGCACTGATGAATCAGCAGGAGGCACATAATGAATTGCTGCATGCTGCTAAAACAGCCTCGAAGGGCACCTAGGTGAAAACTCCAATCCGTCAGTTTTTCAGCTCTGCCAGCAGGGGGAGTAAAAAGGCAAACTTCCAAGTTCAGGCTACCACCCACTTGCAAATAAATATGCCAGTTGAAACAAAACATGTCATGAAAGGTACCTTAAAGGCTCAGCTCATTTTACTTAGAGAGGCTCAAATGTGCACACTTTATTCCAAATTCATATGCAACTTTCTATTTCCACCGGACAGAGGTGAAGTTCATAATGAGTTAAGTGGATGCCTTGAACCAATAATGGAATGACGTGCCATCATGCCAGAGCCTCGGACTTTATGACGTCACTGAAGAGGTGCATGGCAATTCTGGTGCGTTTCTCCCCCTCACAAACAAACCAGCATGAACTTGGACCAACTAAGCTGCTATATGCACAAAACATGTTACTATATTGGCTGAATAAAAGATTTCCACTCCTTGGGCAATCCTGTAAACACTTGATTTGTGAGGGGTTGATTCTGTACCAAACACTGTTGGTGCCCCATCTGCTCTCTAGTATGGCACACGACCCAAAAGCACAGCTGTTGCTTTCCGGTGCTCCCCACCAAGCCATTTTAAGACTGAATGCTTTCTACTGCTCTCGTAAGAAAATGTGCTCCCCTACCACTGCCTAAGGAAAAAAGCTTTAAGCCCCTCCCACCTTGCCTCCAAAGGTTCAAGACCTGGTCCTCTCAGTCCCACCCATCACCCAATAAACAATGCCAGTAGATTATTCCTGATCAGTTTCTAAGAACAAATATACCTCGCATATTTGCTGTCCACTCTTATCCACAGTGCTTCTGTAATGAACACCTTTACAAAGCATCTTTTAGTGGTCTTAGCACCGACATTCCGAGTAGATGGTCAGATACAGGCTTCCCTAATACCAAAGCAAAACTATCAATGGCATCTTTCAATTAGGGCAAGGAATCCCATTTCTTTTTTTTTAATTGTTACGTTATGGAAGCCAAGTATATGCCATGAGAGTAACTTTGGTGTGCACCTGCATTTCAACATTTATATTCCTTACAGAAAATGATCACCCCCAAGGAGTCATTCTACAGCTCTCACACACATGTACAGTAGTATCAGGGGTTCACCTGAGTATGGGCAACAGGACATTCCCTAGCTAGAAGAGGGCACATTGCCCTGCACAGTGTTAAACCAATGGCTTGGCCTCTGGTCAGAGCTAATGATCTGAATCAGAGAGGTAAGAAGGCTGCGTCCAACGCCACACCAGCATATCCTCTCCTGCCACCCTGTGCGACTCGGTCTGAATACGTGACTCATTTGAAGCGAGGAAGTCCACTGCTCGGTCCCAAACCCGCTTCATTTTTTTCCTGGGGATAAAAAAAGAGCATTGTAACCAAAGCTGAGCATTTGTGCAATGCAGGAAAATGGTGGTCTAATCTAATGCTTAGAGCACGATCAACCAAGGATCATTTCTGTAGCAGCCAACATTTGAAGGTACAAAAGGGGAAAAAAGGCCCCTTTCCAACTTTCCACGTCATTGTAGATATCTCTCTCTCTAAATACTGGAACTCAAAAGACATCTTCTGCAAAAGTGTCAGGCCAAGCAGAAGGAAATATTCATTTGACCCATGAACAATCAACTTATAGAGCTTATTGCTGCAGGTTATCGTGTTCCCGAGTGTAGATGGCTTGAAATGATCAGGCACATCCCTGAAAGACTGGTCCTATCAGTGGCTATGATCTATATTTGGAGGAAAATAGTACTTAGGCATTCCAAATATTGGTGACAAATATGAGGGGATGCTTGCTTCCTCAGCCTGCTTCTCAGGGACAACTGGTTGGCCACCTTTTTGGAAGACTGACCTCATATCTCCATGGTAACTTAATCAGGACCGTTAATAAAGGCAAAGAAAAACTCACCTGTCTTGTGGTGGGATGAGTGTGTCTCTGATGTGAAGGATGCCTACATATGGGTACCGTTCCAGATTCTGCTCCCATTCTTTGTAGTGACCTTGGACGGCAGCTGTTGAGAGAACAACGCATGCAGTCAGGAAAATAAGCAAACTGATGAAACTGAGAGGATTTTACCTATAATTTGACTAGCAGGTGAATGCTACCTATGATTTTCTGCACCATTTTATACATGTCCCGTTCCTCTTCTTCCCTTTTCCGCCAGTAATACTTTAGAAGAAGCAGAATCCCCCAAAGGAAAGCTAAACCTGTGAGGAAGGAAGCACAGAGATGAAATCTTCTAAATACACACGAGTTAGCCTGAAATATTTCATTGTTATCCTTAAGATCAGTTATCAAAGGCGCTCTCTAAAAATTCCCATCCATGCACCCAGTATACAGTGGTACCTCGGGTTACATATGCTTCAGGTTACATACGCTTCAGGTTACAGACTCCGCTAGCCCAGAAATAGTACCTCGGGTTAAGAACTTTGCTTCAGGATGAGAACAGAAATCGTGCTGGGGCAGCAGGAGGCCCCATTAGCTAAAGTGGTGCTTCAGGTTAAGAACAGTTTCAGGTTAAGAACGGACCTCCAGAACAAATTAAGTACTTAACTCGAGGTACCACTGTATAGCCATTATGCAGAGATGTGTTTCTTGGAAGGTGCTATACAGCTACATTTGCAATATTTGTAGATTAAAAACAAAATAAAATCAGACGACTAGCTTTGCTAGTTCACAGGGTATCTCTATGCTTCAGCAAACGAAGTTAAATTACTGTTAACTGAAGACTTCAGTGAAGGATTGAGTTACAAATATGGCAACATAACACTTCGTTTTCACCAACTTGGCAGATCATCACAGTATATCACGTTTTCAGCAAAGAAATTCAGAGCTATCCCAATTTATCCTGACAATTCATAGTGACTGGTCCAAGCAAGCTTTATGACTGAGTGGGAATTTGAAACCTTGTCTCCCCCCTCCCAAGTCTAAATCCAAACAACATCCACTATAACACACTAGCTGCATAAAGGCCGACTGCTGGTACTTTCCTCTTAAATCCTGTTCCCATTTATATCATTCACATGCACATTCTTTGTAGGGAATTCCCCCTACAACAGAAGACACCCAATGAGGTCTGCCCATTTGTGCAACGAAAATCCTCTTGCACAGTGGGGTTCTAGGTTTTGCTTCTTCTTCATGCAGCTCCCAAAATTTCCTTTGGGGGGGGGCAACCTTCTGGAGGTTTGAGGGGGAGAACAGATGGCTGCAGGAGAAAGAGAGGAAGCAGAAACCCTGCTGCACGAATGTATGCCTAACCACACTACTTTGGATCTCACCTAATGTGTGTGCGTGATCTGTGCTTAGTCAGCAATGCATGACTAAGAATAATACTGCGACTGTTAAGGAAGCAGGGTATTAATAGTGCCTTGTGAGGAGGAGGGCAGAATTCATTGGGGTAAATGCCGGAGCACAACTGCATGAAGCTGTGGTGCACACAGAGAGACCTCCACGGGATGGTTTTCATGAAATGGCAAACACCCACAGTGCATGAGCCAGTCTCAAGACAGCTTCTTGCTGTTAGGCCCAAGATTAAATATTCAGCAATTTCATTCATTATTCCCTCAACCTTCCAGAATCTCACACTGTACAAGACTGTTGGGAGATCTTGGCTGTCACAGATAAAGTAGGGGAAAACTTACTCCAAAAGAATATAAATAGGTTAGTAATTGCTGTATTCAGTGCCCGGCGGAAACGGCAGCCTAAGCTCATCCGGGGACGGGTGGATTCGAGACAAACCACTTGGCTCACTGCGGTAACTGTTTCGGAACTCTCATCGCCTTGTAACCTGAAAGGATGAAGCAGAAAGATTCCTTGACTGAACAATGCAAAGAAGTTGATGGTCCATATTTATTATAAACATGCTATCCTCTCCATCACACTCCTTAGTTTCTTGCTCCCAACCTTCTCAGAATATTCCAGCAGTGGCTCATTAACAGCAGATTGAGGAGGATATGAGAGGAGAGCAAACAAAGATAGCACACTAGCAAGGTAGTCCTCTTCTATAGTATTTTTGTTTCTTCTGACAGCACCTCTTAGTACAGTATACAGGACATTAAACTTTTAAACTGGATTCCCTCCTCCAGTGACTGCACAGAGATCAAGTGAAAGTGTGCATGCATGTTGAGTCTATTTTCCTTGAAACAAATTCCAGCAGTTAATTTTGTTGGGAAAAATGTTAAGTTCACCTACATTAAATGTTGGTGCATCTTTGGAAAAGGATGAGGGGAAAGCCTACAATTATATGCACACCAAATTTATTCTGTGCAAATCTGCAATAAGGAAAAACCTCATCCTGCAAAATGAGAAAATACTAGAAATGGCCACTAGGATAATTCCAGCTCCTAATCCCCACAAAAAGATAGTTTGGCTAACTGTGCCAGAGGAGAAACAAAACAAAACAAATAAATCCTTTCCAGTAGCACCTTAGAGACCAACTAAGTTAGTTATTGGTATGAGGTTTCGTGTGAATGCATACTTCCTCAGATACCAGAGGGGCTTTACAGGAACTTGGCTTCCCATGGACCCAGCAGAGTAAACAGTGATAAGAGAGTCTCAATGCAAGAGATGATTGACTCAGGATATTTGGTAACTGGGTATGGAGTGCATTCAAACCATGTAGTTGAGTAAATGGACTTGCATGACAGCAGAATGTGTGAATATAGAATTTAAGAGTCTGTACATGCTAGGCCTGGGTGATATATCAATTTATCACCCAGGACCGGTATGAGGAGCAGACCGTGACATTAGTTTCACTCAGTGGTATATCACTGGTGAAACCGCCACCGCTCCTGAGTCCCTCTGCTAGCAGCATCCACTAGCAGAGGGACTCAAGGAGCGGTGGTGGTTTCACCAGTGATATACCACTGAGTGAAACTGCCATTCTACTCTGCCGACGGGCCCCGATACAGCTTGTTCCTCCCTCTGCATCTTTAAACTGAGGAGTGTGCAGCTGCCCTTGCCGCAGTTAAAGAAGCCCCTAGCTCAGCCCTGGCTCACACAAGCCTGCAACAGGGTGGGGGTTCTGTGAAACTGTTCAGTTGAGGGGAGTGTGTTTGCCGTTCTCTGTAGTGAACAGTTAAAGGAGCCCCAATGCTCTGCCTGTGCAAGAGCACAGGGCAATCTCAGCTGGGGGAGGTGACGTTCCCTCCCCCCAGCTGAGCTGCGCAAAGCAACCCTGATGCTTCTGTTGCTTGTGTGTGAGTGGCAAGAGCACTGGGTCAGTCTCAGCTGGGAGGGGGACCTTTCATCCTCCCAGCTGAGTGGCGCAAACAAGCTGAATTGTCCCACCCTGCGAGCCTGGGTGAAACTCGAGGTGAGAGCTGGGGCAGTTTCACCTGGTGTCTTGCACACAGAGGCCAATGCATCTTGTTTTTTCAACATTGCGGTATATCGCCAAACCACAGTGTTTGGCTGGTGATACACCGCAATGTTGAAAAGCTGATATTGCCCAGCCCTAGCACATGCTGGTAAAATACCTGTGAAAACCTCTCTCAGCAGTTGAAGGCAGATAAAGGAATTACCGCAAAACAGAAAGATGGAAGTACAGCAATTACCGCACTTTGACTCTAGTCTCTGCAGGCTCACTAAAGGAAATCTGGAAGAGCTCTGCTGTAGAATTCCCAGTCTCCAGGCCTTTTCAATCAGTGTATATAAAAAAAATCCAGGTGATCACATTTTTGGCAACTAACTGATGTCACACCAGGTTGCAATTAATAGCTCATTGTACAGATAGTCCAAATCAGTTGGCCAAGAAACACTGCTGAGCAGGGCATATAAGCTCCTGACATACTGCATCACACTCAACTTTTTACCCATCCCCATGGATTATTTGGATCCCAAGTTTCTGAAAGATCTTAAAATATGCAGCAGGGTTTCCAAGCACAGCTGTCTTATTTGGTTCTGCTCTTAACAGAACAGTGTCAAATAAGTTCACACAACATTTGTTGGAAAGCCTGCAGCAGGTCTTTAGTATGCTGTACATTCTTATTGAGTTTCATTTTGAGCTGCCAGAACAGGATCCATTTGCTCAAGTGTTGATGAAACTCTTAATTATGGTGAATACAAAACTGGGGAGTGTATTTTACGCTTCCAGGCTATGACTTGTAACAGTGAAGAAAATCTTAATTAGAAAGCACTGAATTCCATCCCACCAGCAATTCTAAGCATGTCCCTAAGGGAACAGTGTTTAGCAGTGTGGAGTCTTCCTATACAAAGAATGGAAAAATGGAACACGTTTTCGAACATTAGGTTACAGCAGAGTTTTAGATAATGAGATTAGGGGAGGAGAGTATTTTGTTGTTGCTCACAGCCTCGGGCTTGTTGAATTATTCTACAGCAGTGAGAGAGTTAAGAAGGCCTCAAAATTATGTCTGAAATCTAATAAACACTACTGAACTGAGGCATTGGCATCTACCAACTTACATGAAAACACAGCAAGACTGTACTTTTGGGATCACCTTCAAAGCATTACTCAGAACTGTATTCCATACTAAAATAATTAAAATTTGGTACCTGGCATTCTATGCAAATTTGTGCACTAATCTCACTGGCTTCAAAAGGGACACATATACAGGCAAATTGTTTTACTCTTCTATCATTCTGCCTTGATAAAAGATTGAATCCGATACCATTTTAACAACAATGGCTCCCCCCAACGAACTCGAGGAATTATAGTTATTTATTTATTTTCTTATTATTTTTATATCCTACCTTTCCTCCAAGGAACTCAAGATAGAATACATGATTCTCCCCCTACCCATTTCATCCTCACAACAACTCTGTGAGGCTGAGAAGCAGTGACCAGCCCAAGGTCACCCAGCAAGTTTCACGGCCTATTGGTGATTTGAACCCTGGTACCCCAAGTCTGAGCCCAACACTCTAATCACTACATCACGCTTATAAGTGTGCTGGGACTTCTGTGAAAGGATGAAAGGGCTAATTTAAAACAATCGTTCCCAACATCTTTGGTTAGACTGAAGCCACAGTGGCTGAACAGATTTAAAATCTGTTGTGAAAACAGGGTCCTAACAGGCTAACCTTACAAAAAAAAACTAAACTGAGACATGACTACAAGCTCCATGAGAAACAGTAAGTCATTTGAGGCCTATGGGAATTTCAACAGTAACTTTTGTAGACAGGACTTCAAATGGAGAGTCTCAAATAAAGAATTCTACACCATACAGAAGTAACTAAGATAAGTGGAGATGGAATAATCTTAGCACACTAGCTGGCGTGAATCCCTGGTAACTGCAAAGGAATGCATTTCAAATTGCTATTATCCATCCTTTCCTGCTCACCAAAATAATTGTGTTTTCAAATAGCACATCTGTATTAGAGAGTTTGAAAATATATTTATATGGGCTCCCTGCCGGCAGCAAGTGGCTCTTGATATCTCCCTCACAGTTCAAGAGAGTAATCTATAATATCGGGACGAGACAGGCAAGGAAGTCCTTATAAATATATAATAGGCACTCAGAGAGATGGCATGATTTTTCAAAGAGCTGAAATGATTTGCACAGGGTGATGTTTGCTCTCCAGACACAGTCTGCAGCCACCATTTACAAATAAACAAACTCATCTGCTGAAAAAAAGCTTATTCTGTTCTTTCAGAACCAACTGAAGACAGCAAGGATATTGCCCTTTATGCCAGTGAGCAAGTTAGCTACTCTCAAGATGTGACCAAGATCATCCAAATTTCGTGTGTTATAGATGCCTTAAAGAGCATAAAACTTCCCTTTAATATAACTACATTTACTTCGAGCACAAGAGAACGGGAACAAATGCTCCGTGAATCTCCTGAATTTAAACCACATGAAAGCTAGGCCAGCACAACCAAGCTCATATTTCAACCACCTGCATAAAGTACATGGTATTCAGTATCAATCAGTTAAAACAAAATAAAATTAATAAATTTCAGAGGACTGGAATCAGTTTTACAATCCACCTGAAAGACCAGAAAAGGCACAGTGTACCCTTGTTCCATAACTGAGAGATCACTGCATTCTGAACTGTTGGTATTTCAAGCAACACCCTGGTATTAGCAGGGAGAGAGTCTCAGGTTTCTCAGTTATGATGTGCCAGAATATTGCTTACCTCATATGATCCAATGAGGTTTCAGATTGAGAAATGACAGCCAGCCTATGTACTGAGTTATATCCAGAGCAGTGCTAAATAAGCGTCCTGTCAGCACAAGGATTTCTGAGTGTGCAGTGGGACTTCCCCTACCTTCCCCCTGTAGGGTAGGCTGTTATCATCTCCATATTACAGGTATGAATGTGAGAGCTACTGTCCTAAGGAGATGTAAGATTTGAACCAGGAAGTCCCCATCATTACACCACACTAGTTTCCACAAATAAAAAAGAAATAAAGTGTAACAGCCAAGCATTACAAGTCAGGCCTGCACACACCATCAAGGCCACATTAAGGCAGTTGGAGGGATGGTGCAGTTCATCAAACAGCCCCCTCTTCCTCCCAAAAGGAATGCATGAAATAAAGTACCAGAAAATATGTCAAGATATTTCTTAAAGACTCACAAATTTATTATTACTTTCATGGACTCTCAATTAAATACTCTGAGAATGCAGTTTTACAGCCTATAGCAAAACACGAACATTTTGACAACCAACAAAATGAATACACACGCGTTTTCATATTTTATACTCAAATCTCATTGGTTTTGCTCACTTCCTAACCTGTGTCAGTCAGTCAAACCTGTGTCGCATGCCTGTTGTGGAGATACAGGAGGAGGCATTAAATGGCTACAAAAGGGGACTTGGTGCTTTTATCATAGGTGTCAACTTTTGGTTCCTTTAACCAGAGCGATGCACCTTTGTACTACAAAAGCGCCAGATTTTTCTGCCCACTCCCACTTAAATATACCTCCAAGGCTTCAACCAATACTAACCTGGCCAGATGGTTGGATGCTTTAGATGCACAATTCCACTCGTGTTCAGCTGTGATTGCTCCCAGGTTAGAGTGCACAATAGATTTATTACTAAGGAGTTATTTTAGACCTATATCCCGTGTTAGAAACTGAGAAATGAAGGCTAGGAGCTAAATGGCATCTTAAAACTAGGTTATGTTTAGGCACACTTTTTTATAACAAGAATACAAAGCTGAAAATGAATTAACTGCTGCTAAAATATTATGTTCATTTTTCTGATGGTCTAGTCCTTTCCCTGCCCACCCCCTACTATTTTTAAGAGGGTCTCTTCTCCAGCTTTCAGAGTAGCTGGAAGTGGGGAGGCAGAAAAAGTCCTCCTTCCACTATGCAGTTTTAATCTGAAATCTTAGGTGCAGTACTGTGCCCAGAGCTCAGAAACTGCTTGCACTAATGAAATTCCTTAACGCAAAATGCGCCTAGAACAATGGGAGTTTCGAACACTACCTATAGCCACTGGGGGTGGGGGTTTGTGGAGAGCAGATCGGTTTTCTTTCATTTTAAAAAGGAACAAAATGGAATGGAAAGAAACTATAGAAATCCCAAGGACAGAAGCAGGAAAGGAAAGCACACTGTAACGGGGAGAGGAGAAAAGCAGCTCTTTAGAACTGCAGGGATTCCTGTACTATGTTGTCCAAATAACTCACTCATCACAGTTCTGACTTCATTCACAGACTACAAACACTGAAAAGTGGGAGTAGCCAGGCTGGCTTATCTCTCAGAAATTGCTTAAAAGAGTGTTTGCACATCTTGCTTTATAAGATGTAGGGGGACACTGAAGAGGAGGAGGAGGAGGAGGAGTAGGAGGAGGAGGAGAGAAAGGAAGCTCAGTCCAAGCCCCCTTGCAGGCATTGGGCCCTGGTACAACTGCACCTTTATAAATCCAGCCTTTCATTTCTTTGAGAGTTATGGAGCTGCACAGCTAGCAACTATGACCTTCCAGATGCCCGTCAACCCATGTTTTGGCAATCTCAGGCAGAAAGCAAAAGGAGGTGAATTACCAAACCACAGGTGGGCAACTTGGTGGGTATCAAATTCTGCAGATCAAATGCAAATCTAAATAAAAACATCTTACAGTGCCATGTTTAGAAGAACACTTGTAGTTAGCTAGTTCTAGAAGCCTGGGGGTCTTCCTAGGGAAAGTCTTACACTGCTTGTTTTTCAAACAGTCACTTATGGTTCCCTGAGTCACATCTCCACTGAATCTCATGGGATAGTGAACAGATATGGAGATAAATTTAACACAGGTCATTCCAATGAACTTACCATATGCCCGAGTCTCTGTGATTGTCCAGTAACCGCTGCAAAGCATCCGCAAACCTTTGTGCACTGTAGGCAGTCACATTCTGTAAGGAAGTGGGCCCCAAGATGTAAATTCTGCATTCAGCTAGCAGTGAGACTTTTCTGTAAATACATTCTTTCCATATTATTTAATTTATTATATTTATATTCCACCTGCTTTTCCATGGAATTTGAGAAAATATACATAGGGCACCCACCCAGGTAGTCTCCTATTTACAGCACAATTAGTTTAGCAACGCTTTAAATACATTAAAATGAGTGTTAGGATTCTATTCAGTTTTTCAAGTAGCTAAGACTATAATTTTATGATCATATTTGATGCAGGAACACACTCCATAGTAGGTGTGCATAACTATAGTATACTAACAATCCTTTTCTATCGAGAGGTACAAAAAAGAAAAGAGGAAAGCAATGTGTTTACTACTGCTTTGTAAGCAACGACTTTAAAATGCTGGAAGATTTTGGTTTCTCAAATGGAAAAAGAAACTGCAAGTTTCAGCAGTCATATTATTTAGGTTTTCCAACGCAACAACCCAAATAAAAAAATGCCAACCAAGTAACAGCCAAAATAATAACAACAATTACTGAAGGGAAAAAATAAAATAGAAGGTAGTTTTAATGCACTAAATAGCAGATACAAATATATACCATAATAGAAAAATGTCATGACCTTGCTTACCTCTATATATTCCTTTGCCACACTAACTGGAATGCATTTACTTTCTAGATTATCAGGGTTTCCACACTCAAAGTTGCCTGGTGGTGGTGGCAGAGACAGAAAAAATTATTGACATGGAAATCATGAAACTTGCCAAATAGTACAGAAGCACTGAGCCAAGTTCCTTTTTAAAGCACTTTTAATGCTAGCCAAAATGTTTTTACAGAATATAGACCTGGTTTAGTTTTATGACTTAATAAAATTTGCAGTGCTGTATATACGCTAGCATAAGGCAATCAAACCTCACATTTATTCCATGAGAGCAGCTCATACCTTTGAAGAAATGCATGTATGTGTTCCTCCTTTGTGTAACTGTACCTTGCCTAATGCTTTGGGCTAATAGGATACTATTAAACAGTGCCTGAAAAATTTACTGACTTATACAAAGATTTATAACATGTCTGAGGACACCCCCACATGCCCCTTAAAAAAATGCTTTCATGATGATTCACATTCGGGATGGGATCAGGGATGTTACACGTTGACCGGCTTCCAATGCTGAAAAAGTTTTAGGGTGGGCCTGCCACTTAGCTTCTGGTCAGGTTATGTTCTATGGTTCACCTGATGCCTTCATTACAAATCTTTAGGTGCCAGGCAAAAACATTTCTCTATAACCAGGCCTATGGCTGATTAACATTCTATGGCCCTTAAAATGTGCTTGTGGGAGGAGGGCTAATGCTTTGTTCTTGTTTTTATTATGTATTTTGTTTTCGCCATTTTGTTGTGACTGCCTGTGATCTTTGGAAGAAGGGTGGCATACTAGTACTACAACTTTCACAACAAACACAAGAGGGGAGTGAGACGGGATTGCTGCCTATTGTAATGGACACTCTAAGATACAGCCTGACACTTAAGCAGTTGTCCAGTGCCAGTTTTCTTTTGAAAACTGGTTTCTCATCTGCAAGGCCATGAAGCCACCAAGAACGCTTTGATATTTCCACCACACGCTGATGACACAACCCAATTTTAAACTTAAACTTCAAAATCTGAACTGAAAAGCAGCCGAATTATTCAGGAGTGCAAGCAGTTTATGCACCGCCCCCCACTGTGAATGTACAGCACTGTGGTTATAAAGAACATAACCAGACATTGATTTTTAGTTCAAAAGACTTTTAAGTATCCTTCCCTGCAGAGTGGCCACAAGGTAAGAAAATGTGATGTACAAAGAACAAACAAATTAATTTCAACAAAGCTTAAGAACCACTGAAATTCAGGAAACAAGCCTACTATATGAAACAGTGGCATAAAACCCCTACCATCCACTGCCCACACAGTAGTTTTGGCCAGCTATTAAAATGTCTGTTGTGCTGACAGCTGCAAAAAAAATTAACGTTCAAGATACCAACTACCTTGAAAACTACGCAAGAAGTTATTTGACAGTGCAATCCTTTGCATTCTGATTTGAAAGTCCCACTGTGTCCAATGTGTGCAGAGGATTACAGCCTACTGCATCTAGGACCTTGTTGGCGTTAAATAAATGCTGCCTAGTAGTGATCTCCAAAGGTTTTTCCAGACACAGTTCAGTTCTGCAATGCAGACGGGGATACATATAGAGAAACGTAACGGTTAATGATATAAAATGGGCCAGCCTGGTGGAAAGGGGGCATATACATTGCTGTGATCAGGGAACTCATTCCTGGAAACATTCCATATATCCAGGATGAGATAGGTGAAGGATGAGCTCACCATCAGCACACAACCATGGCTTTCACAGGGGAAAGCGTATCAATATCCTTTGGGATATTTTGATTAGTCAGCTGCTAAATGTAACAGTGTTCTGGAAATTGTTGGATTGTGTTGGCCAGCCCTTTAAAAATATGCTGTGTATCTGTGAAAGCTAGAAGGTCTTGAACTTAACTTGTGAACTGCATCTTTATTTTGGACATGGAGTGGGCGTCACATCAGGAAAGCACACCTGAGAAATGCTTGACATAGCACAAATGCTAAGGTTATGTTAGCATAAGGATTTTCCTTACTTGATGGAACCTTGTCCCCCTCTCTTCTCATCAAATTTGCACTGTGCTTTCCCCCATCCTCCCAGAGCTGATTTGGGAATGGCACAGCGTATGTGCAGTTGGAGGAAAGGAGGGAATACCCATTGCGCTAGTGGGAATCCTTGCATGGTCTTACACTAGCACAATGGATTAGTCGACTATGACCCTAAATCTCATTTTATCTATGTGAAAACATCAGTGCCATACTAGGGGGTCATTGTTTTAATAATAATGCAGCTCAGATTTAGAAAGGCTGTTTTCCCTACATTCCTCTGCAGCCTTTGAAGGGAAACAAAACAGTCCTCGCTGTTTTAAATTCAAATTAAGGTTGAAAATAGCTAGCTAGTATACACCTATTTTCTTTGAACAAAGTGTTTGGTAAAAAGATAAATGAGAACTCACCAGCTTGAACTGCAAGATAATTGTATAGTTCATACAGAATGGTCATTACCATTTCTTCATGTTTTTCCTGACAGTACTGAAAAATTAAAGAGAGAAAATTATTCAACAGATCTTTAATTCAACCAACGACAAAAATTACAACTATTAAATAGGACATTTCTCATGTGCTCTGATTTAGCTACTGAAAACTAAGGATGGACTCATAAGACCTCATTTCTTGCCAGAAGTTTAATTCTCTCTTTCTGCAAATGTCATTGCTAAAGTATATCATTTTGTATGATGACGGGGAGAATGAGTGGACTCAATATATATCAGTTCCCTTCACTGCAGTCACTATCAGAATAAAACCCATCACATCCTGTGGATTATGTGCACTGTAAAACATTGGATTTTGGGGTGGGGGTGGGGGTACAAAAACTATACAGCCCTCAGATCTCAAATTATAATATTCTAAGTAAGTTTGATGATAAATAATCTTAAATCTACGTATGTACAAAAAACAAATCAAGGACTTTCATTTTAATTATATGCACTATACTGTATAACAAGGTTTGTCTTATTCAGCTACATGTTACAGAAAAAGTTACAACTACATGCGTACATCAGGAGAGATTAAAGGCTGTTAGCTCTATTAAGCTTGTTATTGAAAAGTAGCTTTACAGATGAAATCCTTGTCACAAATCAGTCTCACTTTTGTTACAACTGACTAACGAATATTTCTGGAAGATAAGAAGGATTTAGATTTGCAGCAGCTTAGATTTACATGGTCTGAATTACTAATCTATAAGAAGCTGTCTGTTAATTGCACACCAATAAATCATTAGATTTCTCTTGGAAAATAGCAGAGGCTTACTTCTGTAGCAACACAGATACTAAGTGACCTGTGGGCAGTGCTTTTTTCTAAAAAAAATGTTTAGGAATACTCGCATTTTCCTACTCATAATGAAATACTGTCCCTCAATGAGGCCAAACTTAGACTCACAAAATGTTTACGGTTCTGCGCACCCCCCCCCCCAGAAAAAAATGCACTGCCTGTGGCCCTCCAGATATTGTTGGACCAAACTCCTCATCATCTCTAGCCTTTGGCCAAACTGGCTGGGGCTGATAGCAGTCACAGGTAAGCTGTACATTGTACTTATTAACAAAATTTAACATTGGAGATAGTAAGAAGATTCACACTTACACCTTCTTTAGTTCTTTCACAATCCATGGGCAATAAGTTAACTGTGAATGAGAAGAAATAAGGATTTATTTTTTTAAAAAAAATGAGTCTTGTAGCATCTTCAAAACTAACAGATTCATTGTGGCATAAACTTTTGCGGATTAAATCCCACTTCGTTTTGTTACAAAAGATGGACATGGCTACCCTTCTGGAATTTATTTTCTAAGCATTTTATTTTGTTAAACCTGCAATACGACCTAATAATGTTCCTTGGAAGTGCCCCATTTTGTTCAATGGGACTTACTGCAAAGTTAAGCACCCATAGATTTCCCATCAAAAGGAAATGATTGACATAACATAGTAACAAGACAAGAGAAATAACTATTCCGCATTCATGTCAAAATAAGCACATTTGTTTACTTTGCAGAGTATCTGGGGTTTTGATTCTGAATATATAGACAGAAAATGTGATTTAGCTTCTTGAACACTTATGGATTAAAACAGTGTGGACAAATCTTGACTGAGACGGTATTTTGCTATCATACTATAGGAAAAGTTACTTTGTAATGCTGGTGAAAGGATGCTAGACTGATTTCTGGAATGAGTAAGAACATCCCACTATCTCATCATAAATCTGTAACATAAGGGTAACAGCCAATATATATTGCCACATAAAAGTTCACCAGATTTTAAAATACAAGTGGGTGGGAAGAGTCTTTTACACATTTTCCCACAATGCTTTGCAAAAACAGTGACCAGAAAAACTGTCCAATTGATCATGAATTTGTAGTCACTGAAGTAACTGTTATGACTTTTGGAGTGGTAGTCTAAGACAGTGAAGGAAACATCCTATTAGTAACAACCATGTCCACCTCCCACTTGTCATTCTAAAGTCATACAAGAGAATTATTATTTGATACATCAGGAGAATTCAGTCTATCCTTTTCAAAAGGTAGAAAGAACCTTTTCATCTGCTTAATCTCTTTGGTGTGTGCAACTATTAAACATTTCAAGATCAGTAGTTGCTAGGCAGCCAATCTGAAAGACATCATAAAGCTTTCTTTTGACAACATATCCTTAGAACCTGGGCCAGGACAAACTTCCTATAATGGTTATTTGAAAAGGTATTCATGCTTAGGCTATGCACACACTATAACTTTCAAGCACATTGCAACATTCTTTCCCTCAAAGGATTCTGGGTACTGTAGTTAACCCATCATGGAGTTACAATTCCTAGCAACCCTTAACAAACTACAGTGCCTAGAATTCATTGAGGGGGGAAATGTGCTTTGAAGACATAGTGAGCATGCGGCCTCAGTCATTTTTGTACATTGATTATGAGCTTTTGAAGGAATGGATGCTAACTTTTGCCACAAAAAAGTTCTACAAGCTGTGTTTCTGTAAGCAACAAGCTGAAAAGAAAAGGGACTGGAACAACAAAACTCTAAATGAGGCTATCTGTAAGAGGAAGAAGAGATGGAAGCGGGGTTGAAGAGGAAAAGCAGCGTTACATCCCACACACGTACAATTCTCAGGCCCTTCCAGTCGGGGAGGTCCCATCATCTTCACCCAAAGGATGCCCAGGAAAATGACCAGCAGCCCTATGGTTGCCAGCCACAGGAACCAGGAGAGATAAAATTCTAGGCCTCTGCCTTTCCTCCTTATGCCCTGAGCTTGGGGTTTCAAGCCTACATGCTGGCGCGTCCCATCCCAACGTGTCTCCCTACTCAGCTCTCTTGCCCCCCATGGCGGTGTTTTCAAATTCCTGGGTGGGAGCCCAACCTCCTTCTGCGCTCTCCACGGGGACCTGTAGGTCAGCCCCTCTTCACTCCTTTGGGTCAGCGACCCCAAATAGGAGCTTGGAGTGACCCTCCTTTCGGCCTCTAGGTGGGCCCTGTTACTGAAGGAGCTGGGGGTGACCCCCCTTTCGGCCTCTAGCTGGGCCCTGTTACTGAAGCCTGCAGCACTGCCCCCCACCACGGGGGGCTTCCAGGAAAGGCTGGGGCTCACGCTCTGCTCGTTTTCCCACCACTTGCTGGGACTTAACCCTATGCCACCTCCTGGGGATGCTGCTCCCCACGAAGGGCTGGAGGTGAACCGGGGCGCCGCCGCCTCCCTCTGGTAAGGGGCCTCGAAGCCTTCTCCCGCTTCCAGCCGGGCTCTCCTCGAAGCCAACCCGCTACTGCCCAGGAGGCTGCTCGGCGCCGCTCCCTCCCGAGCCGTCAACTGGGGCCTCCGGGCGGCGGCGAGCCCGCTGTCTGCCCGCCAGTCATTACTCTGAGGCAGCAGCCCTCGACTCCCGCTCGCCGCCTCCCGACGAGGCGGCTCGTAGTCGTTCCCTTCTTCTTCTTCTTCCTCCTCCTCCTCCTCTTCCTCCTCCTCGCTCTCCTCCCTCCTAACCGGGACGCGGGGCCCCCGGGGAGCCGCCTTGGACCCGGCCGCGGCCTTGGGCCTCGCGGGCCCGCTCGGGCCCTGAGGGTGTGTCCGGGCGGCGCTGCCGCGGCTCCTCAGCCCAGCGGCCACCTCGGCCCTCAGCCGGGTGAGTTTCTTGGCGTAGAGCTTGCGGGTGGAATCGGTAATGGGCCCCGGCTGGTAGCCGAGGGCCAGCAGCTCCGCCCGCAGCTCTGCGTCTGACAGACCCGCTGCGGCCATAGCCAGAGAGGAGCGGAGGAGCGCCAGCCGGAAGTGATACCTTCTCCGGCGAGGAAGGGCTTACCGCCATCTTGGTAGGGGCAAGCAGGCGTCTCTCTTCCAGCTGCCATCATGTGGAGGTCACGGCCACCTCCGACGCGGCCGCCATCTTGAGAGGGTCACTTATGGCGCTCCGAGAGGCTGCATTGCTTTTTATACGCTTGCCTGGGAGAAAGTGCCTTTGAGCTCAGGAGGGCTTGCTTCCGAGTAGACGTCTATACTAGGATTGTACTGCAAGCCGGCCAGGCCCTTGTAGCGAGATAAATAAAAAAGAAAGCAAAAAGCACGTACACGTATCAGTGGCATAGCTGTCAACATTTCCCTTTTTTAAAGCGAAATTCCCTTATTCCGAATAGAATTCCTCGCAAGAAAAGGGAAAAGCTGACAGCTAGGATCAGTGGCAGAGTACACTGCGGACTTGTCCCCCCTCCCCCAATCTCTGTTGCACCTTAAATATTGTTACTGTTTAAAGTCCTCCCATCTTTAATTCCGAAATGTGGAAAGATGATTATTTCTTTATTTTAGTACAGCCTGAATTCTGTCTGGCCTCTTGCCTGCCTTCCTTCCTTCCTTCCTTCCTTCCTTCCTTCCTTCCTTGCATTATTAAATATGCCTTAGGGATGCATTCCGGTGCATGTGTTTCTGCCAGTAAGGCAAACTGAACGCAGCGAGGCTTACTTCCATGTAAACGCGTATCGGATTGTGGCGCAAGATTGCTTTTATTGGTTTTTAGCGTCGTGGGAAAAGGCTCGCAGGAGGCGCAATGCACCCGGTGGGCCACTGGGGCAAGGAATAACGATATTAATGAAGAGCCGATGTGAATGATCCCTTTTCTTTGTTCATTCCTGTGTTCATTCTCAGCCCTCGTTCATTAGGAGGACGTGTTTTAGAGGGGCTGCAGCAAACCTGGATACAAATAAAACTAAAACGACCCTTTATTGTTGCGTTTCATTCCACCAGCTGGAAATTGGGTAGCCAATAGAACTGTTCACCTTGCTCTAAAACGTTATCTAAAGAAATACTGTAATTGTAAAACAGAATTTTGTATCCTGCCAGCTCAAGAATTTGCGGCTATAACTTTCTGTTTTTTACCTGATCTGGGGCCAAGAGGGTTTAAACTGGCCTGGAAAAGGTCAAGAATGTAATGAAATAAACTGAGGAAGCACCGTGCAATAAATAAATTCAGAATAGACAATTCAAAGTGTGTATGGAGAAAACCTTGTTTCTCAGTTAATGAGCTTACCATTTTGCCCAGGCTGCTATGTATTATTATTATTATACCTTAGAAAAAATTCCCTTTTAGCTTGCACCAAATATAGTGTAACCATCGAATGCAATTCTAGTGAGGAAAACATTACTGGATCCCCTTTGGTTCCAAAGGAGAAAATTACTTTCTGGGCACATTTTTCCTATTTGCATGATGGCTATAACAAATTTAACACTGGCTATTATGTACTTGATGTCAAATACTGGTATGATATAGTACTAAATATTCAGCCGACATCCAGGGCTGTATTAGAGTAGATTCATTAAAGGTATGATTAAGGCTGGAACCCTAACCACACTTATCCGTGAGTAAGCTCTATTGCATTCAGTAGGACTTACTTCTGAGTAGGCATGTCTAGGAGTGTGCTATTAGTTAGGATCCAACCCTCAGTCTCCAAAGCTGCAGTATAACTTTTTTTTTATAAGGATTTAGGGAGCAGGATTCATTTCAGCACTAATGTAAGGGGCATTTGTCAAGGGGAACACAGATATGCCACTTCTATTGTCAGTTTACAAATCTCTGGACCCCCTCCAGGTAGAATTCTGAACCAATGTCACCTTGCTCCCCTTTACAATTTGCTTCACCTGATCATCTAACACAGAAGTTTACAGGAGTAGGAATAGGACTGAATTAAGGGGGGGGGGGGGAGAGACTTGGTGCTCATAATTAAATAAGAAAAAAAAGGCGTGATTTGAAAATTAAATTTAGCACATCAGAGATGTAGAGTAATTGCTTTTCCCGCTGCTCTATATAAAAAATAAATGAAAACAGCTGAAATATTGCTGCTTAATATTTGAATTTAATTAAAGATAATGCAGAAATAGTGACTAATGTTCCTCATAACAGCAACAATATAAGGATCTTTAAACGTACCTTGGGCACTCATTGAGCTCTTCATGTCCTATTTGGGGGGGGGGTGTCTTTGAGTAGTGATACCCACTTTCAGAGTTCTGAAAATAAGAGGCAGACTTTCTGACAGAAGTAATGTGAGGGAAAGATTGAACTACTCTTTACTCTTTCACCATACCAAACTTTTCATTTTATGATTTGATTGGGCTAGGATGTTGAACAACCGTCCCAAGCCAAAAAGCCTCATTCTGGGAGGTACGTGCCAACGAAGAGCCGGGCCAGGTGCAAACGTCAATAGAACAATGGACGGGACCTGTTTGTGTACAATAGACTACATTCTGCCACACGAAACCCAGAGGTTTCTACACAGGATTTGACTTAGGGAGAGTATCAAGGGCCCTCTGCCTATTTGCCCTTCTGCAGCTGCCTCTGCCTCTACACCTGCTGGGCTGCCAGCCACTGCTTCTTGCTTGCTACTGCTGCCCCCACTCATCCTGGTCCATTGTGGCATGACCTCTAGGAGCATCACTGTGGTGGTGGCATCCCTAAAGTGCTTTCTGGAATGGTACCTACTGTCAGGGACTGGACTGAGCAGGAATAGTGGGAGCCGCCCCTCCCCCTTTTCTGAACCTTCCCACGGGCAGGAGGACAGTATTGATTTAGAACAGTGGTTTGCAGAAGGGCATAGTCCAGAGGGGGAAAGCTGGGAAATACTGGGTGAGGAAAAGCTAGAAGAGGAAATGTCACGAGCGAGACAGCTGGCTGATTCAGTGTCCTTGGACAGCATTCCTGACCCCGCCTCCCTTGGCTAAGACTAGACGGGCTTGGAAAGTGATAGAACAGAAAGCACAGCAGTAACAAGCTCAGAATACCCGGCGTAGACGTGATGTAGATTAATGGGGATGGAGGGGGCAAACCTTTACTGGGAGCAACACCATTTTTTTAGAGAGAGATGTATTCCTTTGTCTCTTGCTGTGATTATTAAAGAACTTATTTGGTAAGACTGCTCCTTTCGTTTGAACTGCTTATTTACTTTTTTAAAGAAGTATTCCTCCTGTGTGCAAATCTGGTATTTTGGAAAACCTGAATTTCAAAAAAAGCTTTGCAGAATATATGGTGATGATGTGGAGTACTAACGGAGGGAGGGTTCAACAACACACAGTGCAAATCTCTCTCTCTCTCTCTCTCCCTGGGAAACATTGAGATGGATTTCAGAGGCATAAAACTGGATAAAGGTGCTTAAATGGACACATGGAAACAACAGCCCATATATGCATGAATTCCCTAGTGTGTGCATAGACTTACTTGCTGTTGCTGCAACAAATATTGTTTAACATTTCACAGCAGTATTTGCTGCTGCTGCAAAATGGTGGCAGAGCCGGCACTGCCTGGGGCAACCTCACCCATGGTACCTCTGAAGAACGACTCTTCCTCATGGAGATATTGTGTGATGAGATGGTCTCCGAACACCTGTACTGCTGCTGCTGTTAATGTGGGAGCAAAAATTGGGGGGAGAAGGAGCCAGTGGAGAAGGAGCCAGTGATGGTGGTAAGTCCACCTGCCTTGAGCACTTCAGTGTGTGCAGGCCCACGTGAGACAAGTGGCACATGCCTTGTCTTCTGTGTGGTCTTTGGACTGTAATCCTATTATAGGCACTTACTACTAGTCAGGCTTATGAATCAGGTTGCATGAAGCAGGTCAAATGTCAAGCTGTGTGAGGTATCAAATGCCCTTTAGGTCGGATAGTGTTTAACTGAACTGTCTCCATTCCTGCCCCTGGCATAGCTTTTCCTCCAGTCCTTTCTGTGCTACAAAGCAGTTTTGGGGACTTCCACTGTGCTTCAGCAGACCGTGGTGGCTGCTGCTGCTGTACATGGGCAGGTTGGATTGTGACCAAAGTACAGCTCCCTTCATTGCAGCGGGGCAGACATCATGGCTCCCTGTCTAATATTTATATTGGCTGGCCCAGTATGGTTTACCCTAGTTGGTGTCTGGTGAAAAAAGAAGCCCAGGTTGCTTCATTATGATTTGGTCCTCTCTTAGGGCCTCTTGCTTTTCTTCAGGAGAAGCTGACTGCTGAACTGGAGCAAACATCAATTGGGTTTTCTGTGGATTGATGTTTGCTCTGATTCAGAGGTAATGAGCAGGTTTTGCCAGGAAAACTGGCAGGGCAAACGGAAAACCTGCTCGTATTTTCTAGACATGGGACAAGTGAAGTGTGGCCAAGCTCACATAGCACACAGTAAAGAAACCAATTGTCCAGTCTTCAGACTCCACAATATTTCAGTGGTTTCAGCACTAAGAGTGGCTCCTGACTGTAGTACTTAACATGGTTACTAGTGGAGCACCAGTCCTGTTGGACTCAGTGAAAATGGCGGCACAGCTCCACCCCTTCCCCTTTATGCTACTTTCAGAGATTGCCCAGGGTCTCTTGTCCTCTATTCTGTTCAGATGAAGGACACATTCAGGCCATATATTTAAACGACGACTCTTTAAACAGTCATGGCTTCCCTCAAAGAATTCTGGGACCTGCAGTTTGTTAAGTGTGCTGAGAGTTGTTAGGAATCTCTGATTCCTCTCCCAGAGCTACGATTCCCAGAGTGGTTTAAACAATCAATCCTTCTTCACAGGGATCTTTGGGAATTGTAGCATTTTTCAGGGTGTGCACAAGGAGGGAGGAGATGGTGGGGAAGGTCCTGTTGCACAAGAGGAAATCCTTGCATTGATGAGATGTCTTACAGTTAGTTGATTACCACCCATCATTCCAGAGAATGATGTCCAGGCCTTTCTGCTGCTGCCTTTCATAGGTGTAGGCCATTAGGTTGCCCGTCGAGCAATCAGCGTCATTGGCACTTCTATGATCAGTGTTGTGCCCTGTGCCTCTGCACTGATTCTAACCTCTCTCCCCAGCTGTGAACCCCTGAAACAACCCCCTCAGCAACTAGAGCTGGAAAAGTATTCTATTGGCTCTAGTAGATGGCAACAAAATCATCAAGTTTGCTGATGACACTACGGTGGTAGGGCTCATTTCAGGAGGGGATGAGTCCGCCTATCGGGACGAGGTGGAGCGGCTCTGTGTTTGGTGTGGAGAGAACAATCTGGCTCTTAATACGGCTAAGACCAAGGAATTGGTGGTGGATTACAGGAAAAAAAAGGCGGACATTCAGCCCTTGTATATCAACGGGGAACGGGTGGAGAGGGTGGCGGAATTCAGGTTTTTGGGAGTAACTATCGATCAGGGCATGACTTGGAGCGCAAATACCACTGCTCTGGTGAAGAAGGCCCAGCAGAGAATTTATTTCCTCAGACTTTTAAAGAAGAACAATCTGAGTGAGAGACTGCTGGTGTCCTTCTACCGAGGCTCCATAGAGAGCATTCTTACATACTGTATTTGTGCTTGGTTCTCCAGTTGTACAGCTAGGGAGAGAAAGGTGCTCCAGAAGGTCATAACCACAGCCCAAAGGATTATTGGTCATCCTCTCCCATCTTTGGAAGAACTGTACGGTTCCCGTTGTCTTAGGAAAGCAAACAACATCCTGCAGGATTCATCTCACCCGGGACACAGTCTGTTTGCACTACTGCCTTCTGGCAGGAGATATAGAAACATCAAGTCAAGGACAAATAGACTGAAAAACAGTTTCTATCCAAGAGCTGTGGCCTTTTTGAATGCTGTAACTCGATAGTGTGACCTGGGAGTTTGATGGGTGTTGGTCTGGGTGTGGCTGGAATGTGGTTTGTTTGGTTGTTGTTGTTGTTTTGCTTTTGTTGTTTTTAAGGGATGGCATCCAATTTCGTTGCACTTGTGCAATGTTGCACTTGTGTAATGACAATAAAGAATCTATTCTATTCTATTCTATTTTACCGAGCCCAATTGTAGTGGAGGAGGAGATGCTAAGGGCCAAACAGGGGAAGCCTCAGGGGCCACATTTGGCCTTTGGGCTGGTAGTTCCCTACCTCTGTTCTAAATAAATGTTCAACAGTGGCAGTAACAATCAACATAATGCTTGTTTTATGTAATTTCAGCCAATAATATAAATCAATTTTTATTTTTAAGCTTTTTGTTTTTATAGATTTACTTCTTCGGAGCTCTGATAAATGATCAGCTTTAAGCATCTTTTTCATTTGTATGCATCGCGAGTGCCTAAATGGAGAAATTATGGTTGGAGCTCTCTCCCTTCCCTTTATTTATTTATTTATAAAATTGGGAAAGAGAGTTTTAACCGCCAGGTTTTTATTTGCATTTATTTATGAGAGGTTTTTTGTACTTTGTTTTATTTCTATAAATTTAGATGTTTACAGTTGCTGAAAATTATGGACTTGGATAATAATTATTTGATTATAGGAGATGCTGAGATTGGTAGAGCCTTAGTCTTCATAAAAACCGTTAAAGCTCTGAACCATGAGTCATTTTTTTTGTGGTCCAAGCTGTAAAACACAAATTGTCAACCCTGCATGACAAAACGTACAAAATACATAACCTTAAACCATCAAATTGCATTTTCTTTTCTTACCTATTTTGTATTAGGCAGATATGTTAATAGGTACTATTCATTACTTTCCCTGACTATAACTTCTGGTAAGCAAGGGAACTCCTGGAGAAGTATATATTGGTTTGTGTATGGGTGTTTTTGAAATAATAATTGACCCCCAAATAAAAGAGTTTATCAGGTTCCGCTTGCACAACGAGGATAATATTTGTGCATTTTATGAGTATCCCTGCTTGTGCAATCAATCCTTGTGTGTGTGTGCAGCCTGCTCTGACTGAGAGTTCTCTCTACCTTCATGTACACACAAGGGCCTGTGAGGGGAGGTAAGTGCTTGGGCACATGTGTGTGTCAGTGAAAGAGGGGAGCTAATGGTTCACATATTGTAAAGATAAGAACCATGAAGAGTTGAAAGGGGCCACAAGGTTCTTCTAGCCTAACCCTCTGCAATGCTAGAATCACAACGGAAAAAGATGGGCATCCAACCGCTGTTTAAAAATCTCCAACGAAGGTGAGTCCACAACCTTCTGAGGGAGTTGGAATATATATTAAAGGTAAAGGGACCCCTCACCATTAGGTCCAGTCGTGGCAGAGTCTGGGGTTGTGGCGCTCATCTTGCTTTATTGGCCGAGGGAGCCGGCGTACAGCTGACGTACAGGTCATGTGGCTAGCATGACTAAGCTGCTTCTGGCGAACCAGAGCAGCACACAGAAACGCCGTTTACCTTCCCGCCGGAGCGGTACCTATTTATCTACTTGCACTTTGACATGCTTTTGAACTGCTAGGTTGGCAGGAGCAAGGACCGAGCAACGGGAGCTCACCCCGTCACGGGGATTCGAACGGCTGACCTTCTGATCGGCAAGTCCTAGGCTCTGTGGTTTAACCCACAGCGCCACCTGTGTCCCTGTTGGAATATATATTACTGAGATTATTTATGCCAGCAGTGTGGAACCTCAGGCCTGGGAACCAAATGTAGCCCTTGAATTCTGGCTTTCAATTTTTATATGGTTTTTATTGTAAACCTCTTGGATTCTTTTTTAGTGAGCAGCGGCATACAAACACTTTTATCAATAAATAACAATACACGTTGCTTGTCTGAACAGATGAAAGAGAGAGTGCATGTGAGGGATGTGTAGGAGCTAGCCTACTGTACAAAATATGTGGTGTGCAGTCCTTGGAGGATTCCAGAAGGAAATGCGGTCCTTGGGCTGAAAAAAGCTCCCCAGACCTGATCTATGCAACTACAGAAGTTTAGCATTGAGCCCTCAAGCTCTGTAAGAAATGAAAACCTTGCATTTTGGAGAGTCAACTTTTCTTTTTCAGAGGCACCCCAGCGGGACATATTGCCTCGTTTCACATGTCCCTCTCTGGTTATTCATTTTAAACACCCTTCGTCCCAAGTTCTTCCAAGTTATGTAAATTGTAATAATTACTAGCACTGCTTGAGGGGGAAAATGGAATTGTATGTGGTGTATGTATTATTTAGCTTTCCGTAGCACCCCTTTGAGTCATTAGAGCAACGCAGAGTATAAGCTGACAGGGTGTTGCTAGACTGCTCATACATAAAAAAGTCTCGTGTGGTTGGTCCCATCAGTGGAGAAATCCTCCTCCTCTCATTTAGGCAGTTTATATTCCCTTTTAAGATGTGTGAAGACCTTTGAAGTTGAGAAATTTCATCTGGATTCTACTGGGTGCAGTCGTAAGGGGAGAACATGCAGCCTTTTATAGAGTTGTGTCAGCTGATTAGAAGATGCATTTTGGTGCTATTTCAGTGAGCAATTGTGCCTTTGATTTTAATGAATGCATTAAAGTATGAGGGGGGTGGAAAGTTGGTTGTGATGCTTCTGCCTCCTGGTGCCTTCCTTTCAAAGCCACTCTGCTCTCATCACTTACTCTAATTTGGGGCATCAGGATCAAGCCATGCTCAACTTTCTTTTTTTATTAAAGGAGGCGCCTACAAATTATAGTGCAATTTCTTAATCCATTTAGCAGCTGCAAGTGTATGTTTAACAAAGGATAGCGTCTGGTCTGAGGGGAAAAGCCTGGGAGCGTGAGGGTAAAGTTGTGTCTTGTCTTAACTGGAAAGCACAAATAGCAGCTAATAGGATGGAGCAGGAACTAATATAAATATGGAATTAAAGTGCTACCTCCTTCTTTCACAGAGATTCTTAACTCAGTATTTAGTCTCCGGGCCTTCAAATTGTGTGGGTGAAGCAGACAAATCTGATCAATGTAACCTAGCAGGCTTCCAGACGGATGCTATTTTCTGGCAGGATTCAGCCAATTTTGCTTGTACAACTATATTTTATTATTACTATTTAATTAATTTTATTAGATGCTTTTTCTTGCCACAGGCAACTCAAGGCGACTTTTAGCAAAAACAAAGCAACAAACAAACATTAAAACTAAGAAAAAATACTGGTACATTAAAATGAATACAAATTATTCAAACTTTTGCACAACTAATCTGTGTTCCCAAGAGACTAGAATTTTTGTGATTAGGGAAATGATAGGAAAGTGCAGTGGAAAGTGTCAGACATCACTTGCTTGGGTTCATTGTCATCTAACCTCCCTACAGACGTATCAGAATGAATGCTCATTAAATAGCCATCATCATCTAATCTCCCTGTGGACAAATCAGTATATATTCTTTTTAAAAAGATAATCTGGAAGGGCCCCAAATAAACTCCCCCCTCTCTGTTAAAAGTGCTTTCTTCTAGAGAGGACTTTTACTGATTGCCATTTTGAGTATTATTTCACTTTTGCCCCTCAACGGCCTGGTATTACTCTTCATGCATTTACCATTTCAATGCCATACAAATGCTATTATGTAGTTTGAAGTGAAACAATGCCATCATTGACATAATAGGCATTCATGGTACGTTGATGTTTCCAGAGTTACCCAAAGATGCTTATTCAAAGGTTTTGATGGCTAGAACTGTGGTTCCCAATGTGGGGCAATTTGATTTTTAAGGGGGGCAATTCGAGAATGAGTTATTAACAGTTATTGGCCTTCCTCCATGTGACTAGGAGTTCACTTTTTGAATAATAAGAATCATATGTCATGGGGTGTGTGTGTGGAATCAGGATTTCAGAGATGCTTGGGTGACAATTACGAAGCATTCTTTAAGGCACTAGCATTTGATCAACAAAACTATTGAGTTGGTGCATTATAATTAATCTGTTCTAAGTAACTTCTTTTTCTTTAAAAAATAATGGGGTCATAATTTAGATTTTTTTGCTCCAGCTGATGACATTTTAAAGGCTGGCATTAATTAGGATTCTGTTTTTATTTCCGCCTCATTACTAGCCCTGTGGTCCGCCCAAAGTTTATTTTAGTGGCATTTCCCTCTCTTTTTGTCCCAGTCTCATCTAAGGAGGGGGCAGGATTGTGATAAATCTCTTTGGAGGCCTGTTTGCAGCTTGCCATGTATTCTTGGAACAGCAAATGGAGTTTGCCGTCCCAGAAACTGGATGAGCTGCTGCTGGTAAAAATAAATGATTAGAGCCGATGGAGAACAATTGAATGCTGATGATTGGGGTGACTGTGGGAAGAAAGGCTTCTAAACCGTGAGATGGGCTGCTCTGCATACAGATGGAGAATACAACCTGATTCCTGCTCTGGCTCATTAGAGAGGAAGGCATCAGAGACAAGCAATGGCAGGGAGTGGAAGACAAAATGTGTGTTTATATACAGAAATGGAAAATAGGTGGCAGGAACTGACTGTAGCCAAATGTTTGCAAAACATAGGCTCTTCTATGCCATAATTTCAGATTGACTGGTAAGGACACTGTTAAAATTATACTGTTTTGTTTTTCAAATTAGGCTGCATTTATAACAGCAGAATCCCACACATGTCTGGTCTGAAACAAGGCTCTTGAAGCTCAGTGGGACTTATTTGCAGGTACCATAGAACTGTAGAGTTGGAAGGGATCCCAAGAGTCATGTAGTCCAACCCTTGCAATGCAAGAATCCTGACTACAGCCATCCCTGCATGGGTTCAAACCACTAACCATCTGGTTAACAGCCAGAGACCCTGACCCATTGTAATTGTGTGCATACAGTATTGCAATGCATGTTGCATCCTTCAAAATAACTCACTTCTAGGAAAAAGTGCTCTAGAAAAGCAGATTCTGGGTGATGCCATATCAATAGGAAAGAATCCAGAAATGTTCTATCTGTTCAAATTCTCTCTGCATTGGTTCCCACCTTGCCAAAGCAATCCTTGTATGCATATTACCTTAACAATGAAGAGTGAAAATATATGTGAATGCTATTCAGTTAATATGGAAATGGTGTCCACCATTGGTGACCATAGGAATCAATTAGACCCTCGGAGGGTTCTCATTGAGACTGGCATCCATAGCAAAGTGCAGAGCTGATCGAATGGCATGTATGCCATTTTGGCAGCAATACTTGAGCTTGCTCAATGATTCAGAGTGACAGAAGAATTCACATTAACTTGGAAGTACGAAATTGGATTGGAATTGAATCTGTGTCACACATATCATTTGTCACGGTGCTTCTCTCTCCCCCCCCACCTTTCAAACCTTGCTGCTGTTAAGAGTGTGTGCCACCTAGAGAGTGACAGCTCTTCATCAAATGTCAGGCCTTTAAGTGGCTAGCAATTAATGTAAAATTGAAGCGTATCTAAGTTTCCCCCCCAGCAGATTTGTTTACAGGGTTGAAATAAGCACCAGTGTGCATAAGCACCGAGTGCATTCCTAGATCCTACAACACCAGGCAAACCATGTTGGCAGGGGAAGACATGGGGGAAGACTAGAAGGCTGAGAGCTTGTAATAACGATATAGAGTTGATACTCTGGTGATTTGCATGTTCATGGAAAGTCACACGTGGTTAACATAACACCTCAATTCTTCCCTGTTTAGGGAAGTTTTTAATGTTTGATGTTTTATCGTGTTTTTAATATTCTGTTGGGAGCCACCCAGATTGGCTGGGTAGGCCTGACCAGATGGGTGGGGTATAAGTAATAAATTATTATCACTATTATTATTATTATTATTATTATTATTATTATTATTATTATTATTAATGCACACAGCTGTGAAACTTGATTTCAAAACGTGTATTTGGCATCCACTGTGAGACAAGTAGGGGAGGTTTGTCCTGCTATACTATTGGCCACTAGAAGCAGAACTATTCTTTGGTCACCACTTGGTGTTGAGAGTCTGATGTGCAGGGTTGATTCAGCTGGCTCAACAATAGTGGAAATACCTTTGGAAAGGTGCTTGAGCCCAGAATCCATTCTGACATGCTGCCCTATCTATCCACACCCATGAATGTACTATGCAATAGCTTTGGATGACACCACAATGCCGCATCTTATGATGGTAGCTGTTGCCCTTTTGTCAGCCCATCTGATGACATTGACATAACATCTTGGGTCAGCTTGAACTGCCAGAGATACTCGTTAACATTGGTACCACACGTTTAAATGGTTCACATATTGTAGCTCAATAATTTATAAGATAGTTTTGTAAAGGCAGGGCAGGATTGTGTGTGGAGGCTGGCACAATAGCAGTTTCCCTAAAGGTGCAGTGAGCTTATCGCTGCAGTGAAATTTGAGCCAGGGACATTCTGACACTGTGATACCCTAGCTCTCTAATGTAATATGAGCATACACAGTTATTTCTGGTGTGAAGGTTCATGGGATCAGTCAGGAAGCAGGACAATGTTCCTTATTAGCTGAAGGAAAGTTTAGAAGTCAGGACTCTTGCCAGGTGAAGGATGAAAGATCTCTCCATAACTGTGACACCCTCTTTTCTTCCCTCTTAACTTCCCTGTTCTACAGTCTAACAAGCTCACTAATGTTTCGGCTGAAAGCAGAGTAAAATGAGATTGTATGGGACCTTGGTGCTTTGTGGGGAAAATAGGCAGGGATGGATAGTTGTGGATTCTTGACAGCAAATTGTATGGTATGTTTTCAAAACCTTTAGTTAGTTTTCATTATTTAACTCAGAATACTGGTAAAGCATTATGAGAGTTCAGGAAAGCATGGAATCCACTGTCCACGACAAACCACACTTTAGGTCCTCATCTCTCTGACCCATCAACTTGACTTTCCTAGTCCAGCATTTGCAAATGGGAGCATAAGACGCAGGGCCGGATTTAGGTATAATGAGGCCCTAAGCTACTGAAAGGGATGCGGGTGGCGCTGTGGTCAAAACCACAGAGCCTAGGACTTGCCAATCAGAAGGTTGGCGGTTCGAATCCCCGCGACGGGGTGAGCTCCTGTTGCTTGGTCCCTGCTCCTGCCAACCTAGCAGTGCACAAATATGCACAGGCAAGCTTTCCTCTCTTCCTGAAGTTGCTGACACTAGGGCTTTATGCCTCATTATAATCAGCATAATACATTAGGCCCTGAGAATGGTACAGAGGACAAGCTCTTAATTGCTTGGGATTTGCAAAGTATTTTGATGTTGGTGGAAGGAAGTTAATGTATCTTACATATGCAGAGTGACTTGTAGTGACATCTTCCTTTCATGTTCTCAGTTGTCATTTGGGTCAATCTTTCCAAATGAACTTTGAACAAACTAATCATATATTTAAGTTTCATGCTTTATTATCTTGCATAAGTATCCCCCCCCACCCCACTCCTGACAGCCTTTCTGTTAAGTGGAATCTTGCAAATTTGCAGTTTAGTCTTTCGCTCTTGTCTTCTCATTCCGAGAACATCAATTAACTATAAAGAGAGGAGACAGAAACAACAATGTAAGTTTGTGAATCGATACTGTACAAGATCAAATTTGGATTTTCTTAATCCATCAAATGAAGAAACAAAAGGTGGTTTCAACAATAAAAATGGTTTGAAACGAAGTAGATTATCGTAACAATTCTCTGTGATAATTACATGGTGTTATTCAGAGGTTTGCTGGAACAAACGAGGTCATAAACTGTGGATAATGTTCTTGAGGGTAGGGAGGTTTCTTAGTGTGTTCAACTAAATGCACTTTGAAACCCTCTACAGACCTTTGTGTTAATTGCCTGGCAGTCTAAAGAGGAACATGTGCAGAGACATGGGGGTGGGGAGTTGCATGTGGGATTTAAGATGTTGCATTTCTGGGGGAATGGCTAAACATGTCTATGATGTTAAACTGATCCGCATTTTCAAACGGGAGTAGTAAGCCCTGCTCACTCACATGTGTAGGACAGACTACAATCCTACTCTATTAGGCTATTGGCAGTTCTGATTACGATATTCTGAGATTTTAATTAAATTTTCAAAAGAGCTAAGTTGGCACATGTCTTTGAGTACCTGGCTCCAGTTACGGATGCAGAGGTAATTTGAATATTTTGTCACATCCTATCCAAATGTCTTTAGCTATTCAGTAGAATCCTGGGACTAGTATTTTAATTCCCCATTCCCGCTTTGCATAGCTTGGAACTTTTCAGCGAGATGAGGCTCTCTGATCGTGCCCAAGCTCATGTACATAAACTCCCTTTGATTTCAAGGCTGAAAGATAAGCAATCCTAAAGAGTTATTAACAGCAATATCTTTTTACAAGCCCACAGTGTAATTCATTTCCAAGTCTATTATCAGTTCCAGAGAGAAACAGGAATAACTCACATGAAAATAATGCATAGTCCAGTCTGAAGCCCTTGATTCATTGCGTACCATAATCACACAAAACTCCAGGTTTGCCACAGAAGTGCAATATAGGAGAGCAACTCAACAGTTGATGAAAATGGGCACAGAACAATGATAGGGTTTTTTTTTTTTTGGTCACATATATGATTTTCCAGTAGCTGATGTATTGCCACAGGTCCAAGCAGGTTTTTTCCCCCTTGACCCATACTTTCTAGGCATGGGTCTGAGTGGTTTCCCCCTTGCTTTGCTCCTTTACCCAAGGAAAACCCAACGCGGGTGGCACTGTGGTCTAAACCACTGAGTCTCTTGGGCTTGCTGATCAGAAGATTGGCTATTCGAATCGCTGTGATGGGGTGAGCTCCCATTGCTCTGTCCCAGCTCCTGCCAACCTAGCAGTTTGAAAGCATGCCAGTGCAAGTAGATAAATAGGTACCACTGTGGCGGGAAGGTAAACGGTGTTTCTGTGCACTCTGGCACTTGTCATGGTCCTCCATGCGCCAGTAGCGGTTTAGTCATGCTGGCCACATGACCCGGAAAACTGTCTGTGGACAAACACCAGCTCCCTGGGCCTGAAAACGAGATGAGTGCTGCAACCCCACAGTCGCCTTTGACTGGACTTAACCATCCATGGGTCCTCTACCTTACCTTTTACCTAGGCATAGGTCTGAGTGGTTTCCCCCTTGCCTCACTCCTTTACCCAAGGAAAACCTGATCTTTAGTGCTAAATTGGAGCAAATGTCAATCGAGTGGATACCCATATTGCTGTTTGCTCTGATTGAGTGTCAAAGGAGTGGTTTTCCCTGGAGGAAAGCAGTAGGACAAAGGCCACGTGGATGAGCCCTATGTGGGAAAGCATTGTGCCATTGAAAAATGTGGCTGGGGTGTACTTTTTCTTGACTGCAATCACTGCTGATAGAAGAAGGATTTATGATCTTTGGTCAGGAGTTTTCTAAAAACGAGTCAACATGACACAAAAGCTATTCCTGGAATTTCTGAGCCGAGGACTTCCAAGGAAAGGGAGAGACAGATAATATCGTACCATTCTGAGTATCAGGTAACATCTCTGTTAGGAGTTCCTTCAGGACATCTTGATATTTTTCCAGCTGTTTGGACAGATGTATTCCTATTTCTACTGGAGCAATCAGCTGTGAAGAAAAGCAGGGTTAACATGCAAGGAAAAAGCAATGTTTCCACAACTTTCTGCCTCACGCACGCTGAAGGAATCATTAGTGTTGGATCATTTGTTATCGCTTAAAGGTATTTCCTGATCCAGTATTTTAGCATTTGACTTTGTGACCTGTGTAGCAGGGTTAAGTTGCTCATTGAAAGGGAGGTTGCAAAAGCCAATGCCAGTTGTTTCTCATCTTGTAAGTCTTGACAATTTATCAAGTTTTTAAAAGCTTGATGCTGCAATCCAGTACACCATGAACAGCACCATTTGAAATCAGTGGAACTGTGATCTGGATTGTGGTTGAGCCATAGGCCTTAAATTAAAATATGTCAAGAATCTCACATAAGGAAATATCCGGTCTGCATGGATGCAGACAAATTCCTGAAAAACAGAACTGCAGGATAAGACTTCTGGGAGCAAAATTAAATCATATGAACTCCATATTTAGTCATGCTACCCAGTTTCATGATTTTAAAGCACTTCCAATAGGCAATCCAGCTAGATGGATTAGAATAATGAAGATTTTGGTGTGTTAAATTTGAGATGGATGGGAACTTGATCACAGGTCTTGAGTGGTTGGACAAGCTTAATTTATAAAATTACTCAGCTACAAAGAAGTCTTCATCTACTGAGGCTTGCCAATACTGAACAGAGGGTAGTACCTATACTTTAGGGACACGGGAGGCCACATTATCCTGAGTTAGACCACTGGTCCATCAATTTGGTATTGTCCACACTGGCTGAAAGCATCTCTTCATGGCTTTAGGCAGGGGTTTCTCCCAGCCCCACCTGAAAACATCAAGGATTAAACCTGGAACTTTCTGCTCTCCTCCTGAGCCACAGCCATTTCCATTTTCAGAACACCTTTGATTGCCGTAAGATCAGTGAGAGGGATGTGGAGGTAAATTTGGCCTTGGAGCTCAAGACACCTGTCTACATTTTTGAGGTTTGCCATTAACATAGTGTTGCTTCTGGAAGAGTTAGTGGAAACTTCACATCACAATATGAACATAAAATATATTAAAGATTATGAAGGAGACTAAACAATGAAGTAGATGAGAGATGCATAAACTGTAGATCTGAAGCAAGTGTTGCAGTTAATCAGTAAGCTGGTGGTTGGGGGAGACAATTTCCTAAGCCAAGTTGTAATTCACAATAGTAGCTAGGCAGGACAGCTCCTGAAGCCTTTGTAGCTTTGTAATTCTTAAAAAGGCCAATTTGTATGTGTGATTAGTTGACTTGACTGTATCATATCCTGTTAGGATTTCGGCTGTATACAACAGATTAAAGCACACACCTTTTACGTAGGCACAACATTTCAACAAATATAAACCGGTATTTCAGACTGTTCTCAAGCCATTTTCCTACTTTCATTTAGATTGTTTAAGGGAATGAGTCAACTTCATTCAAATAAGAGGAAAATAACAGTCATATTTTACTAGTGATTTTTGATAATTTCTCTTTCATTCAGCTCTAGTGCCATTCTAGGGACTAAGTGATAGTTTTGATATAAGTAAAATAGCTGCTTCTTTTCCCTTGTGGGGTACCCAAGAGCCCATATAGAGTCCTTTTGTAGGTTCTCTATCGATAGGAGAAAATAACAGAGACCAACCAGAGAATCTGGAGAAGCAAAGCAGCTAGTAAGCCGGCTCTTTATTAATTGTTGCAACAGGGTGCTCCCCCACACGCAGGAGAGAGGAGGAAGCCCCAGACCAATGCGTGCCAGCCCTTATATAGACATTTTAAATTGCTCGCCCTGGAGTCAAAGACCACCTCCAGAAACATCATACATACATCACAGTGGGAGTAGCCCAAGACCAGCCCCCAGATACATCGTAACACATCACAGAAAAGGCGGTCTACAACAGAAATCTGAGTGTGTTGTTTATCTCCTGTCTGGGAAGTTACCTGATTGCATTATCTGGGTTTTGGCCATTCTTTTGTTATTATAACTACTTAATTCCTGGATCTAAGTCACAGGCCACAGGCTCACACCCTGTTCATATGTTGAATGTGCCCTTAAGACAGGATTTGTGATGACAAGATTTGTGAGGAAAGAGACAATGGGGAGGTTTCCCACTTTGACCTTGCAGAGAAATATTTGAGGTCAATTTGTTCAGGACCTAATCTGTGGGGTTTCAGACATGTGGTTTATATATACAGTTATGAACATTTTTTTTAAATATATGACCTTAAAATTCTTATAACAGTTTGTTGTACTAATAGCATGTGTATGAAATTGATAGATTGTCCCACAGATTCCCTTGGAATCTTGCAAGACATTGGATGGATGATACAAATTAATAATAAAAAGTTAGAGAGAAGTGAGGACAACAGTGAATTTTTACCAATGAAAGCTGAGATTCTGCCCAATGAGAACTGAAATAAGCTTGCCTCTTCATCAGTATTTTACCTGCTAATCAGTATGATGCTTTGTCTCAAATGTTAGAAGAACTACCTGCCTGTACCTGTCTTGTTTGTTTGTTTAAAAGTATTTGTAAGCCACTTAATACTTTTAAAATCTCTAAGTGGTATACAATACAAGAAACAAGCAGTATCATTAAAACATAGCAGCCTCAAACCACAGAAAAGCAAATAACGCAAAAATCAAGGCAATTGAATCACATAAAACAGAGTATAAGCTTATGGTTCAGGGAAAGCCAGGACAAAAAGTTCATGAATGGTATTCAACTAAGTTTGGACACCCCCCCCCCCAGCACAGGTATCATATGTGCACATCTATGTGCTTCATTCAGCAACTTGGCTGCAGCATTCTGCACCATCTGTAGCTTCCGGTCCAATCCCAGTTGTAGTCCACAGACTCACTCATATAGTCTCTGTCTTACCAGAATTCAATCTCATCCAGCCCACCACTGCATCTAGGCACTGTTTTAAAAAAGTCATGGCCTCTCATAATGAAGGTGCAAAAGAGAAATAGAGCTGGGTGTCATCAGTGTAATGGCTGACATAATTTGGAGCACAATTTACCTTGATGATCTGTCCTTCATCTTCTGAAAGCTCAGGAAAATCTCCTGTGTCTGATTGCTGCTGCAAAGTCAGAGATTTCTTCTGTGCTCGGTTCCTCTCTTTCTCCTGGGGCCAAACAACAAGAGATATTAAGAATGGCACTTTGGGGTGGGTCACTGTATGAGAACCAAGTTGGCTATGTTGCCATTTCAAATGAATATAACAATGGTGACAGGCAATAACAACTGGTCACAGCATCACTGTCAACAAAATCTGGCTAAAGCTCACTGCTTGAGCAGTGTCACTGCCCTGAACTAAAATTCTTCAGATGCAGAGACTTCCTACAACATCATTTCCAAGGAGAAGCTTGTTCCACTCCATGGTCCTTTGAATTTAAGTCCGATGGCACTGGGGTCCACATCTCATTCCTTGAACCCCGAGAAGATATCACTGCTACATTACTCTGATTACTGGATCACAGGCTCTTCTGAGGATCAGGAGATCCCCAATGAGCTTTCTCCAAAGCAGTCCCCACAGCTTGAAACCCCACTGTCTAGAAAAAGCCAACAGCTGCAGCAAATGGCACTGGCATTTTAACTGGCAAGATCTGGGACTCATGGACTACCTGGGTCAGATTGTAGAACTTTGTCATCTGCTCTAAAACACTGCTGAGACAGCTTGCATTTTCTGTCCATGGTTCTGAACCAGCAGCTTCACCCTTATCCAGGGTCCTGACCTTGCCTTACTTTTCTGTCTGTTCCTGGGCTTATTGAACTCCTGTGGGCTTGGGCCAGAATTTCCATTGGTGGTGGACATCACCATGGGTCATGCCAAGCAGGAGGTGGAGAAACAGTTGCAGAATGGTGAGCATATAAGACTTCCCAGGACTCTTTCTAATTCTGTCATAGGAACATACGAAGCTCAGTAGACTGGCAGTAGCTCTCTGATGATTCAGACAGGAACTTTCTTCCAGCCCTGTCTGGAGATGCCCAAGACTGAACCTGGGACCTTTTGTATGCAAATCATGCATGTTACCATTGAGTTGTGGCATTTCCTGAACACTGGCACACTGTTTTCCAGATACCAACCTGCATTTTTCTGAAGTCATCAGGAGTGTAGAAGGCAAGATACCCTTCACTCTGTTTAGCCAGCATGGCTACCATGTAGAGGAACAGAAGAGTTACCACCACCTTTCTTGGAACCATCCTAGAGCATGACAAAAAATAAAATAAAAATACATGTGATTGGTCATAGACTTGCCAGATACCATATGTGACTTCCCATGTGTGGTCTTTTCCACCATGAGGATCTACATGCCAGAAATTATGGTCACAGTTAAGTCTGAGCAGCACTTTCTGGCGAGTTCGGATGGACATGATTGTGGCAGCTCAACCAGCCAGAGCTGCAAAGAAACTTGCACAAAAGTGATGTCCATGTGTCCCACTATAGGTTTTCCAGTCCTCTACACCAGGAATGTGAAACCTTTGAACATCCCGATGCCACTCTACTACAGCTTTCACCAGCCCCAGCAAGCCTGACCAATGGCCAGGTTTGGTAAGAGTTATAGTTTGGCAACATTGGGCCATACACCAGATTATTTTATTTTTATTTATGGGATTTCTATCTCACTCTTCATCACACATAATCTAGGGACAGGTCACAGCAAGCTGAAATATAACACCTGGTAAGAACAAAATGGAAAGCACTTAAAAATATTACCACCCCTCCTCTGTTAAATATGTTAGTCAGAATAGCCATGTAACACAGCATAATACAACAAAGAAGTGTTTGGTAACCCGGACTCTTAAGCAGGAATGGGGAACCTGTGGCTCTTCTCATGTGGAACTCTAAATTCCTTCAACCCTAGTCAGTGTGGCCAATGGGCAGGGTTGATGGGAGCTGGAATTCAAAAATGTCTGGGGGGCGGGGCTACAGGTCCCCTGCCCTTGCTCTAAAAGCTGAAATAGAAAGCTGGTTCCCTGTTTAGAACATGGAAAGCACTATATAGGGAGAGCAAAATATGATCTGATGGCTGATGATTAATAAGCACTTATTAGTTATTCAGCAAGTCAGCTGAAAAGCGTTCATAAATCTGCAATTTACAGGCGAAACTGCACACCATCTGAAACTGCTATTATATTGCTTAGGACTTTGCTTGCTAGAATTGAGATAATGAAGCAGGAATGTGATGCAGTAAAGTGTATCTGGAACTACATCTTTTGCCTAATAAAAAACCCACCTCTTTTCTCAGTGGCCATTCATATTCCAGAAAGTAAGTCATCAGAGCAACTGTATAGGTAGGGGAATTGACTCTGGACTTCTTCTAATGGTTTGAGAGCCTAAAGCTGCAGTCCTATACCCATTCAATAATAAACCACATTAAACTCAATGGGGTTTACTTCTGAGTATATAGACACACAGGAGTGCACTGTTTTTGTAGCATTCAAATTCATGCTCCTCAGGAAATGGCAACTGGATGACTCAAGATGCAAAGTGCTGGAACACAACCCAGACAACCTTCACAGACTTCTTTGCTCACATGCCAAGTGGATTCACACACAGCCATTTCCACTACTGTGAGCGTGGGGCTTGTGTGCTCCTGTGTAACCTCTTCTTGCCGCCATTATTCCTGGCGCCATTATTGTATTTTCTTCTCGAGCTACCAGATTACATCAAGACCCAGGGATATTGACAGAAAGCTTTTATAACAGTTGACCAACACCACTGGCTTGTTATAAGGAAATAACCTACTGCATTTATAACCAAATCTCCAGGAGTTTTAAATTGCTGTTCAATGTTGTTAGCTATGCTGTAGATTTATAGCTGTGTTTCAGAAATCTAGTCATTCAAGTACGGGAATGTGCACGAGGGTTTTGCATCTTTCCTCCTTACCATTTGTCCCCTGATGAGAAAGCTCTTGGCAGAGAAACATATTGCTTTTCCTATTAGTATTATTGTAATTCCCCCCTTTTTCTTTTCCTCCATAAGCTTCACAGAGGGGAAGAAAAGAATCAGACAGCTGTGTCACAGTCCCTAATCTTATAAGAGACCTAATAAGCTCATCTGGTCAATTCCCATTGGTGCGCTGAGCTCCTTAATAAACCTTGATAGGTTGTACAGAGCTAAGAACATGGTTTGTCACTCTCACTCTATGGGAGCCTGACTTTAAGGGGCTGCTGTAAACCAGTTTTCGACTTGACTGGACAGCAATACCACATCACAAGGAGGATTTATGTAAACATTCAAGAGCCTTTTAATTATTAAATGCTCTTTGTTGAACAAATTTAATGAAGCATGGTCCAAGTACTTAGAAGCTTTGCTCATTTTTATCCTGAGACTTAATTAATTTTTTTTAAAGTGCTTTTGGCATTATTCAAGTACTGCTCTTGGGTCAGATTTAGTTCTAAACCAAGCCTTTATGTACCAATAAAATTGTGCAGGATCTGAAACCAATATTGTACAGCACCTAAAAACTAATTCTTCTGGTGCATTTATTACCCAGATGTATTAGGGCATGGAAGATGAAAAAGAACTGAGGCTGGTGCCATTTATATGACATTCCTCTGTGGAGATTTGGGGGAGTACTTTAATTTAGTACATAAAAAAATCCAAAATTTTCATTGCACCCAGGAATCTTGATCTCACCCCTATCTGCTCAGGTGCTACAGGGTCACCCAGGATGTGCTGCAGTACTCACATGAAAAGTTGAAAAGCTAGTGCAACAAATGTTGCACCACATTGTGCACAATGCACATTTTTGACTGTACACAAGAGCACAAACTTGAGAAGTATCTGATGTAATTACACCTTTAACATGGATGACAGGGGTTTCAGTTCTATTCCTGGATCATGTTCCATCTAGATCAGAAATAGGGAGGCTGTGGTCCTTCAGATGTTGCAGACCTCTAACTCTCATCTGCCCCAGTCAGCATGGTCATTAGTTGGGGATAACGGGAGTTGGTGTCCAACAATATCTAGAGGACCACAGGCTTTCCATCCCTGATATAGATACTGGTCCAGATCACATGTTCAAATGCAGAACAATAAAGGAAATTGTGTCACAACAACTACATGGCTACATACGCACAAGTTGTTTTGATCCCCGAATCCAGCAACAATTCAGACACAGAACTGGAGCCTGCAGAGGCACAAGCTAAGAAGCTAGATCAAGGAGCAGGGCTCTAAACAGACTGCTCAACATCAGGAGACCACTAGAAGTCCCTAGAAGAACCTTTCATTACACCAGGGCTTGTAGAACCAGAGCCAGAATCCTCATGGGCACCTTCCCATGAGTCTGAGGAACCAAATGCCTCCCACACTACCTCACTGGTCCAGCAGTGCAGGGAACACATCAGACAGGAGGGCATAGAAGGGAAGAGAAGCACCTTTCTTCAAACCAGAGGGTTCAGCCTTTAAGAACTTGAAGTTTTCCACACGAACTATCCTACATTAAATCCCTCTGCCTACATGGAACTATCCTACATTAAATCCCTCACTACCGGGGGAGGCCCGTCCCATTTCACAACCTGAGGCACTCCCCCCGCCACCTCCCCCATCAAAGCCTTGCTTACCAGGGTTGCATGGTGGTGGCTTCTAGCAAAATCTCATGAGAGTTTCACAAGATCTCACGAGATCTCACCAGAAGCTGCCGCCTCTTCTCCTCACTTCTCCAGTGGCAGCAGGGGCAGGTGGGGCATCCGTGGGGCAGATTCTGCCACCAGGGCAGCTGCCTCAGTCTACCTTATGGGCTGCCCAGCCCTGCTCACAACTCTCTGAAACATTGAAGAACTGTTTCCAATGTGGACAATACTGAACTAGATGGATCAATGGTCTGACTATATAAAGCAGATTTTTTGGTGATCCTACCATAAGGCTCCCAATGCATATTTGCAGGGGCAAATACCCCTTTGAAATCCTGCAGATGATAAAGCAGCTTGGAGGTCAATGTAGAGTGGAGAGGTGGCTGGCAAGGAAAGGGGTAAGCACCCATTGGCCCCAACACCACACATTACTTCACAAAGCTGCATTCTCTGCAGGTGGGTGGATATGAAAGGGCCACTGAGCAGCCAGGTGCAAAGGAAGACTGAGCTTTTGTTGCTCTGATAGTAGAATCTAACCAGTCTTCATCAAGTCACACAAAAACTGGGCTAGTGGGAGCATGTCAGGGAGGAAGTTATACTTTTAGTAATTTTCCCTACTCTCGTGGAGCTGTTGCCACGATTCTGGAACTCCTGCACCTGTATCTGTATATTCAGTGGGAGAAAAAGCAGTCATTTGCATATTTAGTTCGTAATGCACTGTTTGTGCCAATTAGTGCCCTCCTCCAACCCCCTCCGATTGCTACTGGGAACCAACAGATTGCAATAAATCACTATTTTGCATGTGCTCTTTATTTGCAAACCACTTAACCGCTGCCATTATCTTCCTTTTACATTAGCACTTCCATCCTTCGTTGGAACATTTGGAGCCACCTTCATTCATTTCAAATGGTGCCCTTAAATAAACCCATTTCTTTAAATAATTGCTGTGTTTAGTCCCCCCCCCCAAGAACCTGACAGTTCAGAACTATTATTTTGGCTATTTTTGAACCCAGTGTTGATGAGCTTTGTTTCCATTCTGCTGCACATTTGGCTGTGCATCATTTCCATGGACACAGTGCGCACAGCACATCAGAAACCGGAAAACGTCCAGTTTCTAAAAGATTAAACTAAAATGTCTTCCTTGAATAGGAAGAGAGACAAAAGGTCGGCATTTTTCATCAGGTAAAAAAAGAAGCAGCAGCATATATTCTATTTCCTGACCAGCTGTCATGCCTACAAATTGTTGCTAGGGACCAGAACCCCAGAGTAAATTTGTGGATTCTGCTTCGAGCCAATTGCACCATAAGGTTGAGGGAAGTGTGGTTTGCTATGATTTGAAAGGGTGCTGCCCAGATCTATATAACGCAATCTGCCTCTCTCTCTTTGCACAACGTTACCTTTGCATGATTGTGCTTTCGTACTACTTTATTTGTAATTTCAGCATAACACTGCAGAGCCTCAAAGCCAGTTAGCTTCCCCCTTGCTCTTAACTAGCCTTGCTGTTTCTCTGCTATTGGGGAAAGAGCCCCTAGTTTTTCTGTTGCTTGATTGGTGAGACTACGGATTGCCCCTTCCTTGTTTTGCAAACAGGGCACGTCTTTCAAACATTAACACTGCAGCTCGGTGCCTCCCAAGGCGAATAGTGTGTTTGCTGTTTGTAAATTAGCGGCACTGGTAACATTTTGAAAAGGTGTGATTCAAAATTGGACATCTTCGGGGCCTGATTCCCTTTCTCTGACCATTTTTTTCAGGTGTCATCGTGCACATCAGTACAAAACAAGGGGGAAATTAATGTGGAGGCAGAGAAGGAATTGTAGGAAGCACTGTCTCTTTTGTTTAAACATTTGCTTTTATCTCTCCTCTACCCAGAAACATTAGAATTGGGGAGCCAAACAAGACATAACATTTGCCAGGTTCATTTTTCTTTAACAAATAGGCAACTTTGGGAGGGGGAGCTGAATTCGGACCAGGTCAGGGAGGCATGGGAGTGTTAACCCTTTGTCCACACCATGGCCTGGGGTTGAAATCAGACTGTTTCCCATACCTGCCTTTCGCAATGGGAGGAAAACTCCCATCAGTGTCAAGGAGGGATTTCTTCCTATTGCAAATAGCAGGTGTGGAGGGTGAACAATTCCAAGTGGGAAACTGGTGGGGGCAAAGGTTTAAAGGTCTCTGCCCATAATGTCAAGATCCCCCAGTTCAGCTTTTTGTTGAGGAAAAAAAATCAACCATGCAAGGGCAAGCAATGTGTCAAACATCACATTTATTTTGGACCAACATTGTTCCTACTGTTAAGCAATTTTTGATAGTCTGTTTTCTTCTTTTTCCAAATTCTGTAACTTGAAAGAGTTGCACATTGCTTCTCTGTTTATGATTGCCTTGTCTTCCCCTATTGTTCCCCCTGTGTTGGATTTCAGATTGTATGTTCCTTGGGGCAGCTGGGACCTGTGCTATTGTGCTCTGTGAAGTGCCACACACATTGATGATAATTTTTTAGCCATGTTCAGTGAGCAGAAACTCTCCCCATGATCAGAAACGGTGGTAAGTCAGGATTCTCACTCTTATGGAGGTTTCTCAGACCTTCATGCTAATCATGCAAAGATCTGAAGCACAACCTGCTCGTGCCTGAGGACATTGGGGATGGTACTTAAGTTCATGCATGCCCCTGCCCTCATCAGCAGTTTAACATTTCCCTGGTTTAACATTTTGCGTGCTCAGGCAAATGCCTGGATATAGCTTTAGTGTTGGGGCTAAACGACATAGCATCACAAATGTGTGGCTGCTGCCAATTCACATTGCCTTGCAGATCTCCCGGGTGATTTTAATTAAAGAAGATGCATTACATGATAATGTGGAGCTTGTTATTTCCCTTCTCTACTGCAGTGCCTGCTACTTAGAATGGGACATAGAAACTCTGGGAACGGTGAATGATAATAGGGATTCTGTGACCCCCCCGGGTATTGCTGGACTACAACTCCCATCAGTCTCAACCAGCTTGGCCAATGGTCAGGGATAATGGGAGCTGGAATCCAGCAACGACATTTGGAGGGTCACAGCTTCCCCATACTTGGTGTAAGGGATGGGGGAGAAGGGGGCGAATGTGGGAATGCAAGTTGCTTTCCAAAAACGATAAAATAAAAAGTCATATTGGATTTGACCTTCTGTCCAAAAGTAACCACAGTCCTCATTGCAATATGATAGTTGCTTTAAAATGGTTTTTATTCTTATAAACTGCTCAGAAGACCAACTGGGCAATGGAGGGGGCTATAACTACAAGCAATGAAAGCGCAGAAGAGAAAAGTGTATAGAAAAGCAATGCGTATGTGCCAGAGACTCTGTTTTAATGAGGCATCAGCTTTTATAGGTAAGGATTTAATTTATCAGGTACACAAAGTGGACTGTGACACTGAGAAGATGTAGATGTGATGGGACGTTGTAACTGCAGAGTCCCAATCATTGTAATAATATTGGTGTGGACACAATGGTAGCCTTTCTTGACATCACTAGAGTGAAATTCACCCATACTTTGAGCCTCCACAGAAGATCTGTGCATTGTCAAGAATTTTCTAAAGTATGCTTACATTGCACAGAGATCGAAAATGGTTTTTTAAATTATTATTCACACAGGGAAAGAACCCAGAAGCCCATTCTTGTTCAATTGTCCTGGGCTTACAGAGTGAACATTCTGGGCCACAAAACAGAATGAAATACCCATATAAGGAGACATCTGAGATCCCTAAACTCCACTGTCTCTCCACAGAAGATTTACATTGCATAGAAATGAATGGGCAGAAATGCTTACCTAGTGAATGTGCTGCCTCCTTGTCTGTGGAACAGTGCTCTGCAGATTCCCCTTGTCTGTTCTTCTCTCTGGTCTGATCTCATTGGCCTTTATATAACCATTACCAGCTCCTAATGACATCAACAGCCCTTGTCAGTATTCATGGCCCTTGAAGACATTGGATTGATTGGAAATGTAGGAACATAGAAATGGTTTTGTTGCACATACCAGGTGAGAATCCTCAGTTTCCAAGGAGCGTTGCTTCCCTTGGTTGCTGCCACTGGGAATTCTGGGCTGTGCTTTCATGCCCATCCCTTTCCTCGCCTCCTTCCCAGCGATTTTGTTAAAATGTTTGATCCACAATCCTAAATAATTGTAACCATTCACAACGCCATTTGAATTCAAGGAATGGCCTTTTCATCTTAGTGACAAAGCTCTTGCTGAGCGTCTCTTAATGCAACATTACATATTTTGGAGCACATCTTAAAAACGTACACTGTGAATGCAACAAATATGTTTGCAAATACAAGTATATGTAGAGGTATACGCATCAGAATGCCAGGCTTGGCTGTAGCTCCCTGTTGAGTATATACTTGCTGAAAAATCCAAGTTTACTTTGAGTGACAGGGGTGGGGAATCTCAGACTTGAAAGCCAAATGTGGTCCTTCAAGCCCCTCTATCTAGCCCTCAGCATTGTCCCCAGAGCACAACTGAATGTGCTCCTTGCCTGTTGTCTGGCTCAAATGCGTGATGATGCCTCTTGCTTGACTGGATAGAGGTTGCAGAGGTGGCTGTGTCGAAACCTGTGACTTTTGCTTGGCTGGAATGTAGCCTGCCACACATGCTCTGCCCAGTTTTGTATCTGGTCCTGAGCACCACGGACATGTGCCCCCACCCCCCGGAAGGTTGTCCATGAATAAATGTGGCCATGGGCTGAAAGAAGGGGTTTCCTTTCCTTGCTGTAGAACATGGGCCAGGCTTCAGGCCTGTGAATCTTGTCGACCATTCTCTGTGTTCTAGAGTAGCTGGCTTGATTTCCTGTTACTTAATTTGCTAAGTCTTAATATCTATAATTAGGCTGTGCAGAATTTCATACCAACAGAGAGTACATCCATGTTTGTTTGTAAAGGAAGTCTTTCAGTGTTTATCAGTTTGGATGAATTGTGGAAAATTACAGCTTTTAAGCATTTTTTTTTTAAACCACTTACCCATATCTTTTAAGTATTACAGAAAATTAAGGTGTCACTCCATAATTATGTAAACACTGAGATTCTGAAAGTTAAATCTTTACCACTGTCAGAAATGATAACTCACATTACTTACACAAAGCTGTGCCAAATAAACATTTTTAATTCAATGTATCATCATCTGGAGTGTGCAATTCATTTTTTCCCATCATGGATTACTTTGCCTAGACATACATGACACTGATTTATGATGAACCTTTCTATTTAATGCTTTGTACATACATGGTAAAAGTTACTTACAAACGGGTAGATCTTCCAAGTCTGCATTTCATTTTGTTATTGAACTATTGCCCTGGGGGGCTATTCTTTGAAGCCCAGACACTTGAAACTGTAATCTCAGCTTTCTTCCTTTCATTAGTCTAAGTGAGTGTGTGTAGCCCTGAGGTGAGTGGGAAAATGCTTCAAAGTATGAAGGTAGCAAACTTCCTCTGAGACTATCTATCTATCTATCTATCTATCTATCTATCTATCTATCTAATCAGTCAGCCACTTCCATTTCTTGATACACTGTACAGTGGAACTGTCTGAGTGCAGATGGCCTGGAAAATCTGATGTGACCAACAGAGGACCCACATTGCCTCCAAAGGTGACTCCCTCAGTGTTATCCCATTGTTATGGGAAGAAGCAACCACAATGGAGTTTGGCTGGAGAAGCCACAACTCTGGACACAAAGGCTTCCAAATATATCTCAGTTCTGATTAATAGCAGCTGGGTTATTTCCCCTGTTCATAAGAGGTTGCCAGAGAGACTTGCCTGGTTTATTTTATTTTATTTATTTATTTATTTGCCAGGTGAATTCATCTTAGCCTTCTAAAGTAGCCTGCATTTTATGCTGGGTTTAAAAAACCTTTTAGATGTTGGCCCTAATTGCTGCTTTTATTATGATTATCTGTTTGGTTCAGTTATTTATTATCGGTTGCATCTATCCTTGATTGCATTTGTAAGGTGCTCTGGAAGCCTTGTCGACCAAAGTGTAGGGCAGACGTATCTAAAACAAATGACAAATAAATAACAGATTCTTTCTTTCTTTATTTCAAGGAACATTTCTCCTGCTGTGTACGGATTCCGAGCATTCTCGGATACAAGGGGGTTGGAGACGTGGGCTGCTTAAAAGAGTTTTCCTCATCTGCTTTGGCTGACAGCGGCTCAATGCAAACACGTTCAACTATAGAATTTCACCCAAGTTTTATGACACGTTCCCAGTTATCGTCCCAGTCAATAATGTCATCTTCGATCAAAACACACCCTAGAAATGTGCTGGTAGTTAAGGCACTCCCCAGAGCCCTTTGTATTTATGATAGGTTATCGTAAATCCTGTGAAGGGGGCCCAGCTGTAAACCTCCAGGAGGGGTCAAATGGCTTTGCTGCTCAGAACTATGTGCCTTCCCCTGACAAATTTGTGACACCAGTTTTCATTTTAATTGAGCTTTAATTTTTTTTACAGCAATGATGGATGTGGCTGCGAGACAGCAGATGGTGCTGGGAACAGCAAATTAATTATCAGGAAAGGTCATTCTTTGAAAGCACAAAACTTTCATATCTTTCTCCCTTTTTTGTGCCAGTGAAATGTGTCTGCCAGCCAGCATGAGGGACAGTTTTAAAAATAAAAATAAAATGGTTAGATCAATCATATTTGTATCAATTAGATGTCAGAGGACAAATTAACTATGCCGATGTGGTTTCCACGGCATGTGTTTGTAGAGCTGCTGCTGGAGCACAACCAACGCTCTTCAAAAGACATACCTGGTGGAAACTGCCGAGGAATCATTAATTACAGTGAGGCGATGCTTGCTTTCAACACGCGAAGATGAGATCAATAGTCTTCTGATGGAGGAAGACTCGCAGCTCCTGAAATCCACTGCTAAATTCACTGTTTCAGTTTAAATGGAGCTGAGTTTTGGGACCAAAAGTTTGGATTAGCACCGTAGCAGACGGTGCGGTGGGGCTGTGCTGCTTACCTGGCCAAATTGCTGCTGCTGCATACTGTGACGGCAAGGAATGAAGTGGAAGCATGGGCAGCATGGTGCAAATGTCCCGGCAGGAGCACTAGATTGGCTCCACCTGCGTGTTTGCACTGCACCAATCTTGCTACCCTCTCTGTCATGGCATGCAGCAGGGACTTGGCAGGAGGGAGGTTGGCAAGCAACACAGCCTGACCACATCATCTGCTACTGAGCATGTCCAGTCCCTACTATCTCCAGAGAAAAGGATCAGATAGCAGGTGATGGGAGATTTCTCAGACAAAGGTTCTGGAGAGCCGCATGGGCTACATCAAGCATGGGGAACTTTTAGCCCTCCAGAAGTTTCTGAATTACAACTTCTATGATCTCTGGCCATTAGCTATGTTTGCAAGGGCTGTTGGGAGTAGTAGTTCAGCAACATCCGGAGGGCCAAAGATCCCACTCCTAAGCTAGATGGGCAAAATTCTCATCTGTAACTTCCTATGACATGATGCTCAAACAGAATGGTTGTTGGAGATTATCTCCATTGCCCAGTGGATGCATTCAGATGATTGCCAAAAGCTTCCCAGACATGGCATACAATGCTGTGAATGAACACCATAACTGTGTGCCCTTCTCTTAATCCTTCCTGGCCCTCTTCCTGTTGTGCTGGCTTCTGCATTAAGAGCCTGTTTTGAGTTAAGCCAGGGTTCCCTGTTGCATCTGAACAGGCTGATGTGACATCTGTTCTGTCTATGATCCTGGCTTATTTTCCTGGTTTGTTAACTGGCATGAACCCTGAGTTCCTGGGTTAAGATATAACAGGAAACTCGGCTTAATGCCGAACCCAGAGTACAATAGAAGGATGGCAGTGTAGAGGAGGGGGGAGCAAACAGCCTTGGTGCTCATCCACACCTCCATAAACCATGGTTTATAAAACCTTTGCAGACCATCTAAACTCAGCCATTGAGTCCTTGGACCAAAATTATATATTCAAGTTGCTTCTCCTCTTTTCCTGAAAATCCACAAGTCTTTGGATGGTTAGGTGATGGAGGACCAATTCACGCAATCCCTGAGCATGTAGAGTAGGTGGTACTATAGAAATAAATACAATTAACATGGGTGGCTGCTTTTTCTTGATTGCACCATGATTAACAAATGATTTGTTGTGAACACAAATTGTGATTTGGCACATCTCTGCTCAACTCTCATTAAGTTGATTTGTGCATAAATCACAGCATAAAGGGTTTGTGTGTGTGGTGGGGATCCATGTGCTGCTGTTCATGAGAACTAGCATTTATTTAAATATCAAGCTGCGTTTGGTAACCAAACTCAAGGAAAGCACAGCTACACCACAGATTTCTAACACTGCGTGTGCAAGCACCTTGCTCGGAATTCTAGGTAATGCAGACACATCATCTGACAGAGGTTTGTTTTAGAGGCACCCATCTTGTCCACTGGATCAAGCCCACACAAAACTCCAATTTTAATCCCTCTCTTTGCAAATGATTTGATCTGTGGTGTAAAACAGAGCATATTCTTATCCATGCAGCATTTGCAAACTGGTGCCAGTGAATGCACAGATGCATTCTGGACAACAGCCGCCACCACCGCTATCTGTGGGTGTTCAGCTTTGCTAATGAAGAAAAGTGCCTTTGGCAACTTTTAATACATTTTTCTTAATATTAGATTTTGTCCCCCTGCATACATAAATATTTGAAATTCAGAGGGTTTAAATACATGTTCACTCACAGCATAAATATTTTAAATGCACAGCCTTTAACTTGTGTTTCTATTCTTCCCTGCAGACTGGTTACATTTCTCCCAACTTCTCAGCAATGTAATTCATGTTAATTCACTGGAGCATAGCCGGGTTGGAAAGAGACAATCAATAGTAAGATTTAACTCCTGCTGGGTTCAGACCATATTGCGTACTCTGGCTCTTGGCCGGGGAAAGCAATGTCAGATTAATGGGGAATTCGGTGGGGGGTTTGTCACTTTCCTGGATTAACATTAAACTCTCACTTTCCCTGCCTTCTCAGATCCATGCCAAAAGATCATGGTTCTAATTTCAGCTGGGAATATTTACTGATCCTAACAAGAGCTGATTCATTTTTCATGAGAGACCATGGTCCCCTACAGATTGTGGCATCTTGTCATCTTGTGCTCCCCCATAAATAACAAACCGATTTTGGCTACACCATTAATCAGATGCCAATGGCTGCCCCAGGCATGTGATAATGAAGGATATCAGAAGTGAGGTTTCATCCTGTCTGTGAGTGCTACATAGCCTGCTATGTACTCCTGATTCAGATGGAAGATCAGTGACAGGCACATTGATTCAGCGTACCTGACACTCATAAGCCATATAAGAATGGTGCCAAATCCTGGGCTGATCTCCATTAGGCCAGGTACCACACCTGAGGGTATCAGGGACTGGCAGGGCTCTGAAGTAGAGGCAGGGGGCTAGGAGAATGACCCAGGAATGGGGGCCAGTGATTTATGGGGTTGGGTGCTGGTCGCAAGGCAGCAACCAGGCCAGGGCGCACAGTATGTGGCAGAGGAAAAAGGGACAGTTCAGGTGAGGGATGGGTTGGGACTGTCCTCACCTTCCCCCACCCCACTGTCTCCTTGAACCAGGAGGGGCTTGAAAAGGGAAGAGCAGTGATGACTTCCATGCAGGATAAATCTCAGGTTTCAGGCATGCAGCCCATCAGAGGAAGGTATATAACCCGGAAGGAATGGCCCCGCTGTTGCTGCAACTGCTCCATGGGGTCCAGACTATGGACAGCTGCCTAGCGACTAGAAGTGTGTGTGCGTGTATATCCAGAGGACTGTGGGAGCTGATGTTCCGTACTTTTCCATGTATAAGACAAGGTTTTTTTCTTTAATTTTTGGGGTAAAAAGTGGGGGGTCATCCTATACATGGATAGTGCATAGGGTGGATGTTTGATTGGTTGCTGCCACATCTGTCAGTGTGTATTGGGTGTGTTATTGGTTGCTGCGTCAATGGCTGGTGTTGATTGGCTGATGCTGTGGCAATTGGGCAGGCGATTGACAGGTTCTGCCAGCAAGGGGGCAGATGAGAGGCATGTGGGTGAGCGATTTCCCGCAATCAAGAACCATGGGTAATCCTCCCTCCAAAAATTCAACAACTCTGTGCTATCTCGCCCCATTTTCTTAAATTTGAGTCCCCCAAAATAGTCTTATACATGGGGGCATCTTATACACGGAAAATTATGGTAATTGTTTCTATTGTCAATAAAGAGTTAACTATCAGATGTGTGCCTTCCTTGTCTGGGGTGGGCTGTGACAGAGGCAATAGCAAGACAGGCTTGGGTTGTATAGACCCCGTCAAGCACACTTGCAGTTGGGCTTGGGATTCATCTCCTGAAGCCACATTATCTGTTCCTACCCAACTTGCAGAGCAATGAAGGGATGTGCAGATTGGCGAATCTACAGCTGCATCCAAAGCTCTACCAGCTCATTTTGGCCAGGGTAAAAGGTGGGGTTCCCTCTCTTGCTCTGCCAGTGGTATAGTTGGGAGGCCAAAGATTCAACCCTTCAGGGGATCCACGAGGCTTCGGATCCAGCAGATCCAAAGCTGGCAGATTCCTCCCAGTGCCCCATTTGGGGACTTTCTGGTGGTTACCACTAGCTGGAAAACTGCTGGTTTTCATACCCACTAGGCCTGTGCTGTTCCTCTTTGCAAGTGGAGGCTAATGGAAAGAAGCTTGTGTGCTATTCTCTCTGTTCCCAGCACCAACAAAGGGGAGAGCATCACTGCACTCTTAGCAAAAGTGTAGGAAAAACAAGCGATGCTTAGTTTCACTTGTAAGGAAAAGAAGCAATGAAGATCCTTTCGTATTTCATACGAACTTTATTGTATTGGTATTTGGGGAACTGCTTCCTGGGTTGGGCTTCTCAGTCAGAATATTGGGAGCTGCCTTTTAGTCATACAGATGGTCCATTTACAGATGTAGATGAATGGAACTGTCAATTCCAGTTCTCTCCATTTCTCATTTTTCCAATCTTAAATTTATTTCCCCACTCTTCTGCAGCAATCTGCATTACAAAAATCCCCATGAATATTTGTCAGCATTTTAGTGCAAAATTATCCTAGGGGGGTACACATTCAAATGCAGTTTTGACTAATGCATTAGCAAGGAATTTCTCCTAATATAATGCATTTTGCACACTGTTTTCACTAATGTTTTCCTCATTATGCATCTTTGTAAACATTGGTTGGTTGGAGCATTGCATTGCAAAATTCAGAGGTGTATAAATTTCAAAGAATGGCTGTGTTTTGGGTCTTGTATTGTTTTCGAGAGTGTGAATTAGGTAGGTTTAAATGCAAACTGAATAGAATTCCTTCCACATCCCTATTGACAGGCCACCTGACAGGCACATTGGTGACTTTTAATCATTTTACTTGTTCCTTCCCTCCTTTCCCTCTTGCACATTCTCAACAGCAGCATACCAAACTGAAATATATTAAGCTAAGCATAACAAGATAAAATACCACAGAACCAGGAAGGACATTAACTATGTCTTTGTAAGTTGCCTGTACAATCAAATGAGTAAGACAATGATGCATGATACCCAAGTCCCTCTTGACAAAGGATGAAAAATTGGCTTTAAAAAAGGAAGCAGAAAAAATGACGAGGCTGTCCTCTGAGCCCTGAGTGACCAAGGTCTTTTTGCTCACACAAATTTCTTACAGAAACCAATGGATATTTTGCCTGGGTAAGAAGTGAGAGACCCTTGGATTCAACTTTACCACCCAAGTCTTGTCAGTAGATATTAGCTGTCACTGTAAGAAAGGTGCACAATGAAAAGAAATAGCTGTTCTCAATGCTGTACAATTCCCTGGAGATTTTCTGATAACAGGAATTGGATTAAATCAGGCTTGGATGCTTTAGATATTATCAGCATTTTTGATTGACAGTTGCGTGTTTTGTTCGCAAAATTCTGTGCTGTCAACCTTACTATTTATCTGCAACTATTAGAGTTTGTTTGTTTGTGAAGATTAGTGGGGCGGCCATTCGTTCAGCATTGACACACGGATGAGGAACAATGCTTCCACCCCCAACCCCCATAGATGGTGCTGCCCTCAGTAGCGCTATCACAGCAGCAGCAATGTAGTAATATCTATTCATTAAAATAATGTTTAGATCACTTCCCAACCATGGATCCTGAAGCTGTTTAAAGAATAAAATTCTAGCACTAAAATGTTAAAAAGATATAAAATCAATGAGTATTCAAATATGCATAAAAACTAAATAAAACCAACAGTGAACAATAAAGAATGTCAGGGATGTGCATCATCATCATCATCATCATTTATTTATTTATTTAACCCCACCCATCTGGCTGAGTTTCTCCAGCCACTCTGGGTGGCTTCCAGCAAAATATTAAAATACAATAATTTATCAAATATTAAAAGCTTCCCTAAACAGGGCTGCCTTCAGATGTTTTCTAAAAGTCAGATACAGTGGTACCTCTGGATGTGAACGGGATCCATTCCGGAGCCCCGTTCGCATCCTGAAGAGAACGTAACCTGCGTCTGCATGTGCACGGGTCACAATTCGCCGCTTCTGCGCATGTGTGTGATGTCATTTTGATGTCACCATGGAGCACAACCCAAAAATGCTCAACCTGAAGCAACTTTAACCCGAGGTATGACTGTAGTTGTTTATTTCTTTGACATCTGATGGGAGGGCGTTCCACAGGGTGGGCGCCACCCTCTGCCTGGTTCCCTGTAACTTTGCTTCTCACAGTGAGGGAACCGCCAGAAGGCCCTCAGCGCTGGACCTCAGTGCATGGGCAGAATGATGGGGATTGAGACGCTCCTTCAGGTATACTGGGCCGAGGCTGTCTAAGGCTTTAAAGGCCAGCACCAACACTTTGAATTGTGCCTGGAAATGTACCAGGAGCCAATGTAGGTCTTTCAGGACCGGTGTTATGTGGTCTCGGCCACGATATCTAAAACGAACCAATAATCTAGTTGGGGGGAACTGGCACAAGTATGTTAACAGGCAGAGTGTGAGAGTGTGGACCCTAGGATCAATCCAGATGTGCTCTTCTCAGTAGCAGATGGCATGGAGGGGCTGTGCCACTCAGTTGACCTCCCATTGGCTAAGTCACGGCTACATAGTGAGATGGAGTGGGGGGAAGAGGGAAGTGGCAGCATGGACCTTGAATTGCAAATGTGCTGGCATGAGTGCCCCATTGGCTGCATGGATGCATTCACACTGCGCTGACCTCCCCACCGCCTCACCCCCCACTCTCTTCAGCAGAGAATTGGCCAGAAGGAGGTCAGATGAGTGTTTCAGCCCCACCATGCTATGGCTCTTCTACTATGCACACAGATGCTCAGCAGCTAGAGAATTCCATAGGTTTTTGCCCAACTCCTCACCTTAAGTAGTACAACACTATCACAGTGCTAATCTGCTGGGAAGGATAGAAGAGGGACATAGTGCCAGAACACTCCCCCTCTATTATTATGTTATATATGTGTTGGAGAGGGCATGCATGCTTATTTTCTTACCATGAAATTATAACTGTTGAGAGGACCTCAGACTTAGAGGCCCCCTAGCACCAGTGGCAGAGCAACATGCTACAGCCCCTGGAGCAGAGAACAGGCGGGAATGTGGCTGGCGTGTTGCCTGCGGGGGCATGGCATGCGTCCGGGATTGTGTGGCATGCAGCGTGTGTCCTGGGAGGGCGTGGTGCACGTCCTGGGGGGCAGCCGCGATGGTACCCTTTTCCCAAATGGTGCCCAGGTGATATGCTCCCCCACCCCCCCTTCGTATGCCAGTGCCTAGCATAACACCCTGCTCAGTGTTTGCTTAGGCTGCATGCTCATTATCGGGGCACACACAGAGAGAAGGAGAGATGTGACTTATTCCCCCAGGAACAATTAGTTCTAGAGTTCCTTAGTCCCTACTGGCATTTCTGTTCAATGCTGACTGCAAGCCCCACTTTGGGCAGGGATTGGCTGCATTCTGGAGCTCCTGATCACAGCTGACCCAAGCAGGTTCCACTTTGGGAAAGAATCATCTTCACTTGGGACTCTTGAGTGGAGCTAAACCCAGCTGCAGCTGTTCCTGGACTGGGAGAGTCTGACCACAGTAGTTCCGGCACTGGTAACTTCAAGACTGAACTAACAGAATGCACTCTATGCGGGGCTGACAAGAGTTAGTTCCTACCAGCATATTGCACATCTGCTCAAAGATCTGTACTGGCTGCCAATTTGTTACTGGTTCAAGGTTTTACTGTTAGTACACAAGGCCCTTAACAGCTTGGGGCCAGCTTACTTGAAGGATTGCCTTGCCCCTTATGTGCCAACTAGACGGCTTCCATCTGCAAAATTTGCACTTTTACAAGTGCCATAAAATGTCAGTTCCACATTTTGCTAGGAGCTAGTTTTTCAGTGTAGCAGCGCTGTTGCTTTGGAACTCCCTGCTGATTAATATTAGGCAGGTGCCCTCACAATGCTGTTTCAGACGCCTGTTAAAAATATTTTATTTCAGGAAGCCTATCTGGACACATAATTTAGTTGTGTACACTTGTTTTTAACGTCTGCTGATTTTTATCTGTATTTGATTGATGATTCCTTTATGCACAGCCATCGGAGGTTTTTATTTTTAAATTAAGTGGTTTATACATCCCTCCAAATAAAGCAAAACAAACTCTAGTTTTACCATTATTTTCCTGCAAACTACAGAATGTCAGTGCACCAGGTTAGCTTGTCTCCTTTCAAGCTTTCAAGCTGTCGTTTTATTTTTAGTCTTGTGTAAAATTGTGCCTTCCTGTAGCCAGCAGAGGGCTTAGGAGCACAGAGCTGGAACAGCTACCTGAGATAGAGTTAATCTTGACTCTGAAGGGAGAAAAAACAACAGCACAACACCAACAAACCTAACTGTAAATATATCTGTGTCCTACTTCTTCCCTGTCACACATTTAAATCTATTTGATCCATACTAATGGATTGATCTACAAGTTTGTGCACACACATCCTGCTTGGGGCGGCCCAGCTGACAGCAATGCACAGATCATGACCTGTCACATCCACTCAGGCTCACCTTAGCCAGGAGCTGCTGGGAATGAATCCAATTACAGGATAAAGAGTTTTCTTCCCCTTCCATATGGTCTCTACCACTCTCCAGCTTTATCTCCATTTAACCCCTTTCCCATTGGGTGAGCTCACAAGCCACAGATAAGCAGCTCAGCTCCTCAACAATGCACAACTTGGTCTCTACTGGGGATAGAGAGGGGCAGGCAGGAGGGGTGGAAGTCTGGCTATAATAGGAGATTTCCTTTCTCCTGCTCAGCAGGAAAGCAGCAACCCTTGCCGAGAATTAGGAAACAGGTCAGGACATCATTTAGGGAACTGAGCAAATGTTTAGCCAGCCTGTAAGCTTGCTTGCCTCACTGCTGGTTTCCACTGTGACCTTGGGCAAACCTCATGGTCTTGCCAACTATTCTATTTCCTGGCTCTCCCACCTCATGCACAGGATAAAATTGCTTTTATTGCAGACGAGACAATTTTGTTCCTCTGAAGCTGCAGCCAACGGGACCTTGTTTTGAAGGTTTTGTTTTGTTTTGTTTTGAGATGTGGACACCAACATGCCTGCATCAGTGTGTGGGGAAGTGGAGATAAGAAATGGAACCCCACCCAAGCAAGGCATTGCAAGGGGCAAAATGGTCTAGAGAACAAAATGTACTGGGGTTAAATAGACAGGAAGGATGGGCAGTGTAAGTGGAGAGATCTCATGCGCCAGGTGTCACAAGCACAGCTAATCTGTTCCTTAGGCAAGAATTGGAAAATGTCCTGGAAATATTTGTAATGGCCAAGGTCAACAGGCACTAATGATCAGGGAGGGAGTAGGAGTTCAAGAAGATATCTGGAGGACGGGGATGCAGTAGGTCTTCCAAGCTGAGAACATAGAGCAGTGGTCACTTATCCCAGAGTTGCTGGAATGAGCCTAACAGCTCCAAGTTTCATGTTTTTTCTGTACCACTCCTTTTTACATCAATGGTTGTTAACACATAGCATGCCTACTATCAAGGCTGGCTCAAGACATTTTGCTTCCTAAGGTGGAATAGTGAATGGACACCTCCCACAGAAGCTAAGGAGCATAAGACCCAAGCCCTGATGTCATCATGGCGCACATATCTCCACCCACATCTGCAGCACCCTGATGAAGTCAAAAGGGGTGAGAGTAAAGTGAACAGTGTAGTAACTCCTGAGTAACTTGAACTAAATATTACGAGAGAGAAGGAAGGTACTTGGCATGAAGCTGAGTACAACCCATGTTCTTTGTAATGTGTAGTTTTGCCCCAGGACTAGATTTCTAAGCAAACTGTGTTTCACACCCTCAGCTGGCCAGAGGCATTCTTTTCATACCAATGAAAAGAATTTTCCCACTAGCTTTGCTGAGAGTAAGTATATCATAGCATACAAATGCTGAGTGCTTAATGCCTGTTGCATTATTTATCCCCTGGCACTCTGATCCACAGCCCCTCTTTAATGAAGTACCAGGATTTAACCCAAAGAGATCATTAGTGATTATTTCTAAGGTGAGCACAGGAAGTGACTCTGGTTTTATCCCGTTGAATAAAAATAAGGTTTCCATAGTGTCCCCGTTCCAGAATGAGTAGCTGTGAATTTGCAGCTCTTTGAGACACAGTATATTAATATTGTTGTTGTTTTTTTGGTGGTTTTTTTTTTGGAAAGTTGCTTTGAGTTGCCTGTGGCAAGAATAAGCACCTAGTAAATTTAACAAATAATAATAATTCAGATTTTAAAGTGCATATATGATATTGGAGGTCATGGAGAAGCTACCAGGTCCGGTCATCCCCCTTAGTCAGGAAGGAGTGGTTCTCTCTTTCAAATGGCGAAAAGAATCTTAATGGGGCTACTAAATCCCCTGCACAGTCTGAAAAACTCTCCTCCTTCCCATTTACTGCAACTGAAGGACAGGTCCAATTTGTATAGAAAGCAGGCTCAGGGGAATGGCTGGGAAGTGTTAACAAATCACACTTTTTGTTATTTAAACCCCAGCGCATCTTCTCCAAGTGACTCAGGCCCAGGCCAAAAATAGCATTGTTTTATCACCCCCAGTGAGCGTCCTTGCCAAGAAGCTTTCTGCTTTTCAAACTGTATTGTGCAATCAAAGCTGTCCATTCCCTTCTTGTTCATCCTTTCCCCTTCCCTAAGCCATTTCCTCCTTTTTTGCTTCCATCTCCTGGCCTGGGGTTATGCACTGGAGGTAGCATAACCACTGAGCTTGGCAGGCAAACACACTCACCTCCTAAATGAGTATACCAGAGCTTGTCACAAAGGTGCATAGATGGCTCAGAGCGATTGCCTTACAGACTGGGAACACAGAGAATCACAGCCATTTCAGGCCAGGAAGGGGATTCATTCAAGGGTGCTGATTGTAACACTGCAAAGACATCTAAAGTCGTCTCCTTACAATGCTCCTGACCTTTGAAGAAATAAATTGACCCCAATCTCAGCAGATCTGTTGTATGTGAGGATAGGATTTAACAAACTTTAATGCTATGAGGTATAATAACTTGTATGTCTAACCCGCACCCCCTCGGGCTTCATTCATGACTGGGCTTGGTAAGCCAACCTATTTCCCCCAAAGACGGGAACAATAGGATTTTTTCAGAGCCCAGTTTCAACTCTAAAAAAACCTCTTGCACTCCTGATAACATATGAATGCCCTTGCTTCAGGAGCTCCTGGTCCTTTTCACTTATCTGTGGCTGCAGCAACACCAGGGACAGCAGCAGAATGCACCTATAGGGAAAACTCCATCTTTCAAGGCCCTTGGCATGCTGTTTCAGGCACCTGGGAGGGGAGAGGAAGGCCTCCAGGTCTTCCTGTCCACTGGCACTGTTGCTGCAGTCACCACTTTTGCCATACTTCAAGCTGTGAAAATCTGGACAGAAAAGCTGTCCAAAAGTTGGGCAAAATGGCAAAAAATGCAGCTTTTGAGCTATTTTTATGGGAAAACAGCTGCCATGCGTCTGGATTTTCCCTGACATTTCCCAAATTTCCACCTGGACACTGCTCCACTGATGGAAGGCTCCATTGGATCAAAGAGCTTTTCATCAATGGAGGAGCACCAATTGGATGTAACTCACAAAGAGCAAGATGCTACCTTGCTTTGAGTTTCCTGCTGCCTTGTAGCCCTGAATCCTTCCTACTTTTCTTGGAGTGTGAAGGCTTAAAGAAAAAGGAGTCATGCAAGTGTGCTGATGTCCAATATTGCACAAGAGGGCAAGGGGCAAGGGGCACATTCTGCACCAGTATCATAATAATGGTGGCATCTCATTCAGTATTATAACTGATGTTCATTGAGGCCGAAGTCCACGGTGGTTAAACTCCTTGGAAAGTATAACCCAGACAGACTTGAGATTCTAAATGGGAGATAAAGTTCTTTGAAACCTTGGCTGAAAAGTATAGGTTGTAAATTACCAGCGTCCAAATTGAGTGCTTGTCATTTATGTTTATGAAATTATTAAGGCTGAATATTTTTCACAGTAAGCAATTGCTTATTTCACGGTACAAGGGGTATTTTTCATGGTATGTTATCCCCTCCTCAAGATTTGTTTCTGAAAATCTTAATACAGGAAAATAAACTGTGTGACATTAGGTGGATTTTAACCGTTAAGCTCTGGTGGTTTCTTTCTTTTAAATGAGATGTAGAAGCTCAGGTGGCATGCTTTTGCTCATTGTAACATTTGAAAAGCCAGAAGAAGGAAGGCTGGGAGTGACAGGACCACAAAGATCAAAACTGAATGTTCCTTGTTTGAGAGGAATCCTTTAGCTCAATGCAGGTGGTTATCTTGGCCTTTTTTGACCAATGATGGATGTTTACACACCACATGGATAGATCTTTCCCATCCCTTCTAAGGCAGAATCCCATGTAGGTTGCCCGGATGAAATCCAAAAATCTTGCTCATGCATTTTAATGCACTAAGGATTTTCATAGAAAATAATAAGGTATACACATATAATAGCCCTTAATTAGAATAAAAGCATTAGATTTCTGAGGCTTGAGAAATACTTCCTGGATTTCAGCATGGCACACAGAAATATTATTAGATCTTAATACTTTAATGTGTTTTTAATTGCAATGGCTTAAACAACTCTAAGACCCAACTGAAAAGATTGCTGTGAAAGAACTCAGATGAATGAATAAACAAGCATTATTTCAGATTGCTTTTTCTTAACAAGATATGGGGGTGCTATTCTATCTGATATTTGGTCCCCCCCCCCCACTATTTTAAATTTTTTCCCTGTTACTGGATTTTATTACTTTAATGATGATTTGATGTATATATGTTTGATTATGTATACTATATTGTTTTATGGAAGCTTCTAAGGATGTTTTCCATGAAAGATGGTTTCCAGAGACTGCACAGCCTTTCCTGATTAAGATGCAATGGAGAGAGAAAGAGAGAGAGAGAGAGAGAGAGAGAGAGAGAGAGAGAGAGAGAGAGACTGATGACACTGTGCCACAATCCCCTGGATGATTGCTCCCAATGGCTTCATGCAGAAGAGCATAGGAGACAGAATGGACCCCACTGCCCAAAAGCCATGAAGCTTTGCAACTGTCTCCTAGTGCTACTTCCTGGTAGTAATGCCGAGCTACTGTAATACAACACCTCCAACTCTCACTTCCCTGGGTCATTCTAGGCTGACACCATGCATGGCCAATGGTGCTGAAAGCCACTGACAGATCAAGAAGAACCAAAAGAGTTGCCCTCCCATTGTCCCTCTTCCAATGAAGGTCATCAATCAGGGCAACAAAGGCTGTTTCAGGGCTAAACCTGGCCTGAAGCTATTTTGAAATAGGAAACCTAGATGATTTGCTTCCTCCAAACATACATGCAGCTGGTTGGCCACCTCTTGATAATCTTACCCATGAAGGGGATATTAGAAAATGGGTGGTAATTTTATACAAGCTTTGGATCTAGGAAGGGCCTTTTCAAGAGGGGCAGCCATCTCCTGCAGTGAGGCATTAACCACTTCATGGACCCAGCCAACCAATCACCTCCTACTAGATTTTACCAACCAGGGTGGGCAGGGATTGAGAGTCCACATATTCAGCCTTAAGGCTGCAAGTGTCTTGTCCATATTATCGGGCTGCAACAACTGAAACTGATCCCATGGCAGTGCTTCAGGGACTTCCAACAAGCCTGAACTAATTGTGGCATTAAATTTGGCACAGTTCCAAGCAATTTTGTCCTCAAAGTGCTTCTCAAAATCTCTTGCAGCAGGCAACTGAATGGTCCATTGTTGATGATACTGTACTGGTCTGTACTTGAGGCAGTTTACAACCAGTTTTAAAAATAAATAAATGCATGTTTTAACAAGAATCTTCGACATGCAGTTTTTCAAAGTGATTGTAGCTCTCTCCCTTTTATAGGCAAGGAGGTGTACAGGGTTTGAGTGGGGAGGCAGCAGTTTCAGGCATCTGGATATACCCTAACGAGCTTTGGATTAAATATATCACTTCCCAACTCTATTACTAGTGAAGAGAAAGTTGGGGAGAACCTAGTTCATGTCCAAATATGCACTGGAAAGCCAGTCAATTGACCTGTATCATTTTCCTTCCCTGAGTTTAGCTGAGGTCTTCAGCTGTTGACTGCCTATTGCTGACCTGATGATAAAACTAAATCCATGTCAAGTAAGGACTTCAGCATCTATCTATTACTCTTAAGTGAAGATCAGGCACATAGAAAGACACTGGAATGCAATGTCTACCAGACACAGTGGAAGAAGCAGAGAGCCAAATAAGACTATCTATCTATCTATCTATCTATCTATCTATCTATCTATCCAACAGAATATCCACGGAGTAAGTGAGTGTGTGTTTGTGTGTGCTGTACATTTAGGTATGGCATGGATTCCAAAGAATTACCAGTATTTGATCAGTGGATCCGTCAAACACTGTAACTCACATAGAGAGAGGGTCATGCATTCCGTGGTTAGTTAAGAATAGCATTTTAATGTTTTGATTTGAATTTCCCTGCTGAAAATGTGAATATACAAAGTAGAAGTGGCATTTTCCTTTGAAATAAATATTTGCCTTGGAGGCAGCCCACACTGTTGCTAGCAAAGAAGCACTTGGGACCATCTAATGAAATGAAATTGATTGACAGCTGGTTCAGGATAAGCAAAAGGAAATGTTTCTTCACATAATACATAATTAACATATGGATTCAATTGCCACCAGATGATGGCCAGTAGTTTTAGATGATTTTTTTAAAGGATTAGACAAATCAATGGGGCATGATTCAGTTAATGGCTCTTAGCATGGTAGTTACTCATGAAACCTCTGTATTACGAGCAATGCAATCCTCACATTGTAATGCCAACCCAAGAAGCAGAACCTTCCCATGTGGTGCCCATAGATTACCAGGTGCAGCCTGATGCTTGAGTGCCATGGCCTGATCTTTCTGTGCTTTATCAGAGGTGTCCTAGTTCTCTGTCCTTTTAAAACCATGGCTAAAGGATCAGAACATGCAGGTGATGCAGATATTGTTCCTATTCTCTGGCCTTCTGTTCTTTCCTGGAAGCCTCTGCTACAAAACCTCCCCCCACCTTTGCTCAGTCCTCACAGAGCTTTGGGGACAATCCAGTTCCTTCATCTACATGACGTTGACTTTTTCCATCTCTCTCATCCTGGCAGAGGGGAGGGGAAAAGGAATGAGAGATTACAGAATTGGATTAGGGCAATGAAACCCGGCAAATGCCACAGATTAGACAGAGAGCTCTCCTTACAAGGTTTGGATCCTTTGCTCGTTTCAGGAAGGCCTCCAGTTAAAGAGAACAGGCTGTGAGAAGGCAAGCAGTAGACAATTTGGAGGGTTTTGGTTTGGATTTACTTCTTCTCCTTCCATGATCTATCCATGGTTTGAAGTTCTCCTTGCTCCTTTATCTATCCATGGTTTGAAGTTCCACGTAAGTTAGGGTTGAGCCCCAGGCAGCATGGCCAATGATAAGGGTGATGAGTGGGCCACAAGTTCCACATCCCTGAAATGGTTCCTAGGCTTTCCAAATGTCCCTGTTTACCAGGAACATCTTCTTTGTGGTTGATCTCCTTCCCCAGAGTTTCTAGAAGTTAACAGTGCTCTCTTAATCCTGCTCAGAAGCAAATCTCATTAAGTTCTATGAGGCTTACTCCCAGTAACTGTCTATAGAAATTCAGCCTAAGAGCACAATCCTATTCTTATTTACCTAGGAATAAGTCCCAGTAGACATGGATATAGATGGGATTGCACTCTGTATCTGGTGAACGGTGAGTGGTCACAACTTGTCTTGCATGCATATAGTGTGCACGCATATAGTTCAGGAGGTACAGGGCTCCTGAACTTTTCATAGCTGTGTAGAAGAGGGGCGTTTCAGCAGGTGGAGCTTGCATGACAACCCCTTCATCTACACAATGGTCCTCTTTTGTATCTGTCCACCCTAAGCATGTGCCTGTAAATCCATGTACATGAGTGATAAGCTACTTGTGATGCACAGCATACCATATTACACACTGTAGCTGCTGCTGAGACATATGTAATACATATAAATTAACCTATTTTAGGACAATTATGTTTTATAGTATATCTGTAGCCTAAGGTGCAAACACACGCTTGGTTTTTAAATCAGCTGGGCACGTTGCTGCAGAGTAACGGAAAAGATCACCCACAGCAGGTCGTTAAGAGCCTTCAGTGAGGTGTCATAATGGAGGAGGTGGGGCTAATGGAGTCATCCTTCAAATGGACAACTGAGGTGTTGCATGCCTGTTAAGGTAAAGGTAAAGGTACCCCTGCCTGTACGGGCCAGTCTTGACAGACTCTAGGGTTGTGCGCTCATCTCACTCTAGAGGCCGGGAGCCAGCGCTGTCCGCAGACACTTCCGGGTCACGTGGCCAGCGTGACAAGCTGCGTCTGGCGAGCCAGCGCAGCACATGGAACCCCGTTTACCTTCCCGCTGGTAAGCGGTCCCTATTTGTCTACTTGCACTCGGGGGTGCTTTTGAACTGCTAGGTTGGCAGGCGCTGGGACCGAACGACAGGAGCGCACCCCGCCGCAGGGATTCGAACCACCAACCATGCGATCAGCAAGTCCTAGGCGCTGAGGTTTTACCCACAGCGCTGTCAGGAAAAAGCAGCAATGCAAAAGCCAGCTGCAGGTGGCTGGAATGCAAAACACAATGTTTATGTTTGCAGATGTACTGTTGGAGAAAAGGTGGAGCCTATTCTCTGTACTGAGCACCGGATGTTAGCTCAGAGTGTCATCTGACCTGTGCTGGAAGTGCAGGGGCGGAGTTTTGACTCTCCTAATGGAGTCTGAAGGGTGCAGTTGCATTTCTATGTACTGCTGGAGACAGGAATAAAAAGACATGTAAAAGGACTCCTGTCTGTCATTTCCCCTCCCTGGGAGGGAGAGAAGAAGAGGAAAGCAGAGGGTGTGTTCTGTCTCACATCTAATGAGAAGAATCGCCGGGTTTGTTTACCTAGCCTGCCGGCAGTCGCAGACGGATGGTAAACACAGTATCTCGCTCAATTGCCTCGGGGGAGGCCAGGTACCTCTGCCTGTGAGCCACGATACTAACAAGCGCCACCTGCATCCCTTGCATGCTTGTTGCTGTCTACAATTGTGAAATGTTGGAGGGTGATGGCTTCAAGTTTCTGGGACAAAATGGCTTCACATTTGTAGAGAGGCTGTTCCATGTTGCAGGCCATTCCTCTGAAGCAGTTTGCACATGATACTAACTTTATATACCTTAAAGTAGTGAAAAGATATGGTTAAACCTTGAGATGTAACCGCTCAGATTTCCGGGCCATAAGGAATGATGACTGTTGTGTCTCTTAAATGGAAGGGTGTGTGTGTGTGTGTGTGTGTGTGTGTGTGTGTGTGTGTGTGTATAATATTCATTCCTCATATTTTGGCTCTCAAAGGGCTGGCTAAAACACCACTTAAAAAACTGTATGTGGGAAAATCTCTGCCAGGCGTATTTTCCCTCTCTTCTCTACAGCAGATCACCTACTCTATGAGTCCACATTTGCTCAGCACATCTTAGAAGTAAAACCCCCCAACTATGTTTATCTTTTGCTTCGAGAAATTATTTGCAGGTTTGAAAGCTAAAATTGCATAGGACTGGGACATCTCACTGTATTTGCACAGTAGCAATAAGGCCAGTCCTGATAACGGGATTCATACTTCCTTAGAACCCTTGGAGCTCAATTTATTGCAGGAACTGCTGCAGGCATGGGCTATGTTTGTTTGAGAAAAAGTATTGCCAACTTTATTTTGTCACCCTACAGCTGACAGATCCAACACAGCTGTATGTCTTTAAGGCTACAACCCTACTGTGTGTACACATACCTGGAAATAAGCCTCATTGAACCCAACTGATTCATAGGATTGCATTACAAGCCCAGTTGCTTTCTGTGGATTGTGTATGCATATTAGGGCTGGTACATTAATTTATTGATCAGCTTACTCAGTTATATGTCTTGGGGAGTTTGCAAAATGAAAGTCATATTAAAAATATAAAAAAAAGAGAAACATTAGTAAAATTCTCATAAATTGCGTAATAAACAGCATCATGAAAATGACTTACAGAGTAAGCTGAGGTCCCTCTGCACTAGGCTGTCTGGGTGTATGTGTGTTGGACTGGGTAGAGGTGTCACTCTACTCAGCCCTATCAGCCTCCATCAGACTCCCATTGGACGCTGCCTAAAGAGGGAAACAGGACCTGCCCCTTCCATTGAAAATGGCAGGGAGAGATCAGGGCAGGCTGGAGTTGCTGGAGGAAAAATTAGATTTGGTCCACACTGAAATGCAAGCCTATTTAATCTTTCCAAAACAATGTGCAAAGTGAAACACAGACATCCTTAATGGACCTTTGAAGCAAAACTGAGAACCCAAAGTTGGACTGGAAGCAGAAAAGCTGGAGAGAAGTCCAGTTTGGAGAACAAGAATCTGAGTAGGGGATAGCTGGCCATGGCCCTACATCAGCTTAGGAACAGAAGGACAGAGAAGTCCCTGAGGAAATACTCCAAGCCTGAGCCAAGGAGTAGGAAAATATTGTTTGCTACTCCAACATTCAGTAAAGCTAGATTCAGTTTGCATTCAAAGGTCAGCCTGCCTCATTTACACTTCCTGAAACAACAGGAGGACTGAAACACAGCCATCCTTTGAATTTCACACATCTCCAAATTTTGCAATGCCATTCTCCAGCCAAGTAATGTATGCAAAAATGCATCTGTTAGGGGAAAGTGTGAATTCAAATGAATATATTAATGAAAACATTAAAAAATGTGCTATGTTAGAAAAAAATTGCATATGAAAATGAAATTTGCAGTAAAATGCTGGTGAATTTTACGGAGGACTTTTAAAAAACAATTTGCAAACTGATGTGAAAAGGTGAGGAACTGAATGTAAGGCTGGGAAAACTAGAAACTAGGAGAAATCAGAATGGACATCCCTGTGTAACAATTTGGGTCCTTCTCCCCCATCTTCCACCCTGGATTACCCATAGGCGTTAGACGTGCGGGGCACCCGGGCGCCGGGCTCTCAGGGGCGCCAGGCCGAGAGTCCAGGGCTGAGATTTGGAGTCCGGGGATTGAAGAGCCAGGCCAGCTGACAGCCGCTGCTGAGCGGAGCAGAGCCCGTCGGAGCACCGCAGGCTTTTCTGCTGCGGACGCTGAGGCAGCCGGCTGGATCCGCCCTCCTGTGTGCCTGGGATTGGTGGGCCTTTGAGAGGCCCGCCCAGTGCACGCATGGTGCTCACACAAGGCGTGCAGCTTCCCTCCCAAACCTCTGCGGGAATTGCTCTCCTCCTGCAGTGGCATGGGAGAGAGTTGTGCGCTCACCACCCATATGGCTGGCAGGTGCGCAGCTTCCCTCCCAAGCTTCTGTGGGGATTGCTTTCCCCCTCCACCCACAGCGGCATGGGAGAGAGTTGCGTGTCCCCCCAAAAAAGCTCAACAACTTTGGTCTCCCCCCCCAAATTGGGGGCGTTGTGCAGTTTTTTGCACCCCGGCACTGCATATGCTAAAGATGGCCCGGATTACACCTGGCAGGGCTTTTGATGTCCTGGCACCCCTTCCCCACTTTGTTATGCCTCACTTGGCAGGGGGTTAGAATTGTTCCTTTCACCCACCAGACTCAAAAACAGTGGTGTGCCTTGGGTCTTAAAGATTGGGGCACAACCAGTAACAGCTGGTGGGGCAGCACAGACAGGGCTACATTGTTCATCTGGCTTCCCAATGCTTCATGTTGCCACAGGTTACTAAGAGGGAAACTGGCAAGGCAGCCAGAAGCTCAGTGTGGTTTTGGTGCAGCGCTACCAGCATCAAAATGGCTCTGCTGCTGTACCTGCACCACACCAAGCTCTGCCCGTTCCTCCTGTTGGCAAATAGCAGTGATACAGATCACTGGAAAGCCACGTCAGCAATGCAGCGCCCCCTGCCACGTTCCACCAGAAATACATATTTCAGTGAGGAGATGAGATCGTTCGAGAGAACATTTGTTATTTTGCTGGATCTTGCAGTATTTTAAACACACACCAGAGTAAGAACTGCAACCCTTCTACTTTTTCATACCCTCCCACATGTCGAAGGCAGAAACCAGAATTCCATCTTCTGGGATGCCATTTTTTCCTCATGAGAGCACGGCAGCCATTTTGGGTGCCATGATCTCACGCAATTTTGTGCCACCCCTGAAAAAGCAGGTTTTTTTGGGAGCACAGTGCCCTAAAACATGTGTTTTGGGGTGCCACATGAGATCACAAGAAAGCCACTTTTTTTGGGGGGGGGAACTCACACAAGATCACAACACCCAAAATGGCCACTGTGCTGTTGTGAGAGAAAAAAATGAGATGTCCTGATTTTTCCAGGACATTTGATGGGTACACATTTTTAGCAGGCTGGAGCCATTGCAGGACAATCTAACATTGAGGATCTCTGTCTGTGGCTTCATATGCACGCAGTAGTAGCAGCATGAAGCCACAGGACTTGGGCAAACATTCATATGATGAGTTCTTTTTAAAGCTATTTTATTGGGGCTCAGCTTTTCAGTCTGCTGTGAATATTAGCAAGTCATCTGCAGGGGGCTGTGACTGTCTGATGTCATATATCAGTGACAGCCCACATCGACAAATTATGAGACTAAATTGGATTTCTATAAAAAGCTGGTGGCATGAAGTCCCATGACAGATCCTTCCTGATGAGAAACGCAGAAAGGATACATGATGACATAAAAAGCGAGCTTCTCTACTACCATTTTTCTGAGTTAAACTGTGATCAGTTTGTGGCTGAAATCCTGAAACTGAATTAGAGAGCCAGGAAAGGCTCGCTGGGGTTAATTACATCTGTTTATTTCTTTTCAATTGCACAGATGTGAATTTACTAGGCTTTTATGGGGTAAACTGAAGTAGCAAGTAGAAATGAAGCCCCTGAGACTTAGGGAATCCTAACTTTGCAACACATACTTAGGAATTTTATAGAGCATCTCATGTTTTTCCTTTCCTCTCATATCTTTCAGTACCCTGGGAAAAGAAATCGTAAAAAGAACATTGTGGTTTGAAAATCTGGGTTGTGAAACAGGCAGAGGCATTCCAGCCCAGTCAATTAAGATTTTGTGCCTGCCAAAGGTGGACCTAGATGTGGTGGACTCATTAAAGAACTGCATTTGGAACCTGACGATTTCTATTGGATTGCAGATCCATACATTAGGTACATTGGTACCTAATATTAATGGGATGAGGGCATTGCCTTCTTTTATCCATGCACACAGCCTGGTCACCCAGCCAACACCAGGCCTCATTCACTGTGAGAAGCCGTGGATGTCATCAATCCTTGAATGTGCTAGACCAGGGATGTCCAACAGGTCGATCGTGATCTACTGGTAGATCCCCGCGAGATTTTGGTAGATCGTGGTCAATCTCTGGCTCCCTTTCCGTAGTGCTGCTAAAACTGACTCCTCGCCACCCTCTTTCCCTGATCTCCATTGTTGTTTGATTTGTGGAAGGGAAGATGGAGCTTTCTCTGTGCTGCTGTTTTCATCCATAGCTATCTTTTTAAAGTGACTTTACACCTTTGTCCTTCACCTTTAACCCCCCCAAAAACAGAAGTCCAGCCCCCAAAGCTTTGTTTTTAACCCCTAAAAATGGGGCTAAAAAAAAGCTCAACAACTTTGAGCTGAACCCCCCAAAATGTGGGTAGATCACTGCCAGTTTTTAATTCTGAAAGAAGTCTTTGGAGAGTTGGCCACCCCCGTGCTAGACATTTTAGTGAAGATAATTTCAGAGCCTATCATAGACAAAATAGATTGCTAAATCCATAGATTATTTAGATTGTATATAATGCTTTCTATGTGTAGTTTTGCAGGTGCAATGGGACTTCCATTTCCTATCATCCCCCAAAATCTGCTCTAAAGCATTCCATAACTCTCCAGTACTGGTTTTGAGGGTGCCTAGGTGTGAATAGAAGAGGCAGGAGAGGAAGAGGATTCTCAGTTGCACACATAGATGTCTGTTGTGCCAGTGGAGCTGCAGAGATGGATATAGCCCCATATTTTGCTTCAAGGTTTAGGAGAGACCAAAACTCATTTTTTTTCTGGAGTCCACCAATTTTTTTCAGAATGGAAGCTGACACTTCCACAACACTTCAAAATGATGCTTAAAATGAAGAGGTTTATTGGGAAACCCAGAATGCCTAAGGTGTATCCAGGTTTGGTAATCACTGGGGGCCAAAGGATTCTGTTCAATTTATTGCAGTAGTTACTTGAAAACATGTTTCTCCCCCCCCCCCCACATAGAAGGTGAAACACCAGGACACACAGGGCCACTATATTTCCCAATAAATTTCTCGATTTCCAAACCTTCCCTTTTTTGGGGAGTATCTTGTCTTCTTGATGCTACTCTCCCTCCCCATTCTATTGGTGTGAGTGCCCATCTGAATAATGAATGGTATATCTGCACCACTATTTGGGTTAAGTTTCCTGCTTTCTTGAAATTTGGCACAATCTAACGGAAAGGTCCGTATAGTTAAAGCTATGGTTTTCCCAGTAGTGATGTCTGGAAGTGAGAGCTGGACCTTAAAGAAGGCTGATCGCCGAAGAATTGCTGCTTTTGAATTATGGTGCTGGAGGAGACTCTTGAGAGTCCCATGGACTGCAAGAAGATCAAACGTATCCATTCTGAAGGAAATCAGCCCTGAGTGCTCACTGGAAGGACAGATCCTGAAGCTGAGACGCCAATACTTTGGCCACCTCATGAGAAGAGAAGACTCCCTGGAAAAGACCCTGATGTTGGGAAAGATGGAGGGCACAAGGAGAAGGGGACGACAGAGGACAAGATGGTTGGACAGTGTTCTCGAAGCTACCAGCATGAGTTTCACCAAACTGCAGGAGGCAGTGGAAGACAGGAGTGCCTGGCGTGCTCTGGTCCATGGGGTCACGAAGAGTCGGACACGATTAAACGACTAAACAACAACAAATGGAAAGGTTGAGCCACAGGTTTCTGGTTAATTGGGAAGGTAACCAACTTGAAAGTTGTGGACTGCTCAGACACCGATTCCTTAGATGCATGTTCCATAGATGCTTATGGCAGATAAAAGAGGACGTGTCGCACACATAGAGCCATTGAATAACTTTCCTTCTTGCACATTTAGTGGCAACCTGTCAAGAGGATATTAGAAGCAACAGCCAAAGAGCTTCTAAAACCCTCCAATCCCTGCAAAGCTGCATGGTGATGGATTGGCACCTCATTTCCTGAGGAGGAGTTTTGTCAGGGCAGGGAAGGTGAGCGGCAGGGGAAGAACCCAGTGACCTTCTTCAAGCTTCCAGAGAGATGGCCAGAATACCAAATGGAGCCCTGCCTCTATGTTGGGACATAAAGCAAACTTTCTTGTTACTTTCATTCAGAGCGTATGACTGAGACTGCATTGGGGGAAAATACTACCTGCAAATCAGTGAAGGGTGCGCCAGAATTCCATCATGTGTGAGAGATTGGAGTAGGGCTTCTGTATTCTGATCCCAGGGATTGGTGCTTAGGGTCTTTTCTGTAAAAGCTCCACAGGCTGCTTGGTTGGGTACCCCAGAGCTCACAGAGAAGAAAAGGAAAAAATTAATGAACTAGACCAAGGAAAGGAAATCTTAACATTCTAGTGCTATCCTTTTTTTTTTTTTAACAGTGCAATCCCGGTCAGGACAGTGTGAAACCGAATGATTAATATAGTACCAGAAATGTCAGATTCCATGTAATGAAGTTTCGCACCTTTGAACAGCTACAGCATGGCAGATGGCCTGTCCCTGTGCTTCAAGCATCTGTAGCACGGCCCATCTCTGACATACTTTCCATAGTCTTCCATCTAAGATTCAACTTCTGCTAAATTAGGCTAAGGTATTACGCTAAGTGGCAAAGCGTAAGATTACAAAGTGCAAAGAAGATCCCCAATAAGAAAATAGATGACCCTTGCCAGCTACACTTTGTGAAGTGCTGAAGTAGGTCATGAGGAAAGCTCATCTACAGAGGTGAAGAACATACCACCCCCCCTTGGATCAAATAAACACAAAGTATTGGCACAAACAAAGTCAAAAACTGGAGAGCTAGGGTGGATAGGGTATTGGACTGGAACCTGGTAGATTCAGGTTCAAATCCCCATTTGACTGTGAAACTCACTAGGTGACCTTAGGCCATTCTCAGTCTCAGACTAACCCACACCACAGTGTCATTAGGAGGACAGAATGCAAAGAACCATGTATGACACCCAGAACTCATTAGAGGAAAGGTGTGATATACATGTAACCAAACAGCAGCAGCAGCAGCAGCAGCATAGTGTATGTGAGAAAAGGTTGGGGTACCAACATATTCTGGTTTCTGATTTTCTACCAGAGATATATTCCTTTGAAGGTACAGAATAATTGCCATGTTCGCCCCAAATCAGGGTTTCAAAACCATTTGGCAGCCTCAGCACTTCCCACCACACCCTCTGTGTTATCAAATTTATTTATTTATACTTATAGCTTTCCCTCCACCAAATGGCACCAGGGTGGGTTACAAAAATATCACAGTTGAAGTTAGTCCAAGGAGCAATAAAAACCATAAAATAAAACCAAAAGCCGGCCAATATCAGAATAACAAACAGCAACACAGAGCAGAGGTGCAGTGTACAGAAATGTGGGAAGACATACACTCAACCAAAGACCTGGGTAAAGAAGTGCATTGTGACCCATCGTCAAAAAGTATACATTGGTGGTGCAAGACACCTCAGGGCAGAGGCCATTCCACAGCCTGGGGACCACCAACAAGAAGGTTCTCTCTCAGGTGATGCCATTATTTGAACCTGTTTTGTTTCTAGATAGCATATGGTAATATCCTCAGCTCAAGATACTCTAAGAACACTGTCTTGTTATGAACTTGCCTAAACTTTGAGGTCCACATTAGAAGTTCTCTTCTGTGTTCCTCAGCTGTCAAAGTTGAGGGAATGATGAAAGTGGTAGTCCAATAACATCTGAAGGCACCTTGTTGACTATCTCTGGAGTTCTCTCTCTTGATTTGCAAGTTTGCAACCAGTTTGATTTTCATAAGGAAGGAATTTTATATCCTTTCATACGGGTGTATTTTTCTTTTCTTTTCTGTATTTTGGTACAAATCTAACATTCTTCTATGACAACTACCTGCCAGTCTAGCTGTCCCCCTCATCTCTAAATAAAACAAACCCTTTAAATAATATTAAACACTTAGTAGAAACTAATACGCCTTAGGGCAGGTTTTGGGGCCAACTAGCTGCTTAGAGGGTGCTTAAAGCATCAGCCCCTCTCAATCCCATTGCCCTTGTCATATAAAGTTAGCCTAGACCCTAATCCTCCTCTCCCCTCCCCGCTCCTTCCTCTCCCTCCAGCAGGACTGGGCAGAGGGTATAAAAACCCCCTTTGGATCCTGGCTGCGCCAGCCCCGGGACATAGATGACGGCAGACGCACCAGCCCTGCATTCCCTTAGGGGATTTGCTATTTTTTTTAGAGTTCGTAGAAAAATAATCAAAGTTGGGGGGCGGGAACCCCAAATCGATTTGACTTAAAAACCAAACAAAAAAGACAACCCTAAAACCAAAAGAAGCAGTTGATTAAATAAGTGAATCATGAATGGAACAGAAGGTATCAATTTTTATGTGCCTCTTTCCAACAAGACAGGGCTGGTGCGGAGCCCCTTTGAATATCCCCAGTATTACCTAGCGGAGCCCTGGAAGTACAAAATGGTGTGCTGCTACATCTTCTTCCTCATCTCCACTGGGCTGCCCATCAACCTCCTCACCCTCCTTGTGACCTTCAAACATAAGAAGCTACGACAGCCGCTCAACTATATCCTGGTTAACCTGGCGGTAGCAGACCTCTTCATGGCCTGCTTTGGCTTCACGGTCACCTTCTACACAGCCTGGAATGGCTACTTCATATTTGGTCCCATCGGCTGTGCCATTGAGGGCTTCTTTGCAACACTGGGAGGTAAGATCCATGAGGGGTGTAGTGAGCACTACTTTGTACCGAGTTAAAGGAGTGGTCCTCTTAACTCAGTATTGTCTTCATTGTCTGTCAGTGGTTCTCTGGGGGTTCAGACTCAAAATTCCCTGCCATACTGGGAGATGTCAGGGGATTGAACCTAGGATCTTTTGCAGATGCTCTAGCAATGAGCTATGGAAGCATTGCAAGGAAGCAGTGGCACATGACTAGCCAAACGGTGGGGAGAAGCTGCATGGCTGGCTCAGCTTCTGCTGCCTACATTGGGTTCACTTATCATCGGACATCTTGCATATGTGAACCAAAACACAGTTATCCTTTGAAATTTGTGCATCTCTGAATTTTGCAGTGCAGTTCTCCAACCAACCAAAATGTGTACGTTAGGGAGAAATGCCTATAAAATGCATATATTGGTGAAAATAATTATATTGGGGAAATTGCTTGCAAAAATGTGTACATTAGTCAAATACATACAAAAATGTGTTTATTAGAAGAAGTTCTTCATGAATTTTCATGAAGATTTTAAAAAGAAAAGCGTATTGCTCCAAAAATGTACCAAACTCATTTTAAGATTGAGAAACTTAGGCAACCAAAATGGACAGTTTTGTCCATCCTGACCCATTTATGTATTATTTTTTATTTGAATTAGTGGCCAGCTTCATGAAGATATGAATCCCCCTTTATTTGTTTCAACTATAATTACTACAAAAAATTTGAAATATTTCATTATTCATCGTATCTATTGGTTCAAAGACTCGGGGTTGCTCATTTGACATAATTCCTACCTGAAAAGCATTGTACACACTGCGACACATATCTGTGTGCAGTCATTGTGTACGGTAATCAACACATGATGTTTCCTACATGGAGACAGTTTCCATGTAGGTTGTGTCTCAAACGATGGAAATCTGAACAAAAAATGGAAGATGGAAATCTGGAAATCTGGTAGAGGCTGGTTTGTGTATGTCAGTGTAACATCCTCAGGGAAATATGAAATTCCACCTGTAGTAAGGAAGGCACAGTTCCAGTGAATGAATAGAAAATGTTGTGCCCCCTAGATCCTTTCTGTTTGCAAGGAACGTTTTACTTAAGCATTCCTACTGACAGGAGATTATTGTTTCACATGGAAAGAGAAGTGATCCAACAAATAAATTCCAGTGCACTAAACTTGCAGTAGGAGATGTTGCCATATGCTGACAGGAGACTCCAGCCCATAGGCTTCCAACAGCATAAGATTGAATTGGGTATCTCTTCTGGCAAACGTATTGGAGTTCATTTAAGAACTGCTTCTCTGCATTGCAAGTTGCAAGAGAACATTATTACCCTATGGAAACCATTTCCCTATGGAGTCTATGTGCTCTGTTGTTTCTCTGCCATCTGGAGAGAACACAAACTAAGCAATGCTGAATCTTTGGCCCTTGCTCTCTGGAATGAATATTTCAGGGATAAAACAGCTCCTACTTGGGCACATGGAACAAAGCCCATGCCTAGTACAACCACACTGACATCACTCCAGGGCTGAACCAAGCCAAGTTTTAATATAGTTAACATATACTAGGGTTGCCATATTTCAAAAAGGTAAAATACAGACACAAAAGTTGTTGAAAAAGGAAAATCGGCAAAAACAACACTGATGACACGGGTTGCCATACATCTCGATCTCACCAGACATTTTATCAATTTTTGCCTGGACACTGCAGTATTCCAGGTATGTCTGGGAAATTCTGGATGGATGGCAACCCTATAAGGGTGAGGAAATCTCTACGATCTTTATTATTATGTCAAGCCTGTGTGCGTGCAAAAAATAAAAACACACATTTATTTTCAATGTGCATGCCATAAAATATATACAATTCTTTATGTTTGGAGATGCAGGTAGGCAATGGGGAGGTATTCAACTGAAGGCAAATTTACCATTGATAAATGAAAACCTATCCCTTAAATAGATTATGAATCAAGTCAGTGTTGTTATTTCCTCTGCTTGAGAAGTATCTCATGTCCTGCAAATTTCTCACATTTTGCCTAATGCTCAAATAGATGAAAAATGTCACTTCTTATTCCACTGGACACATCTCCAAAAGAGGCTCTGAAAGGACACAGCTGGTGCTGCATTATTCTCTACACTGCCAAAGAAAACACTCAGCGCACATCTGCATGATGCTCCTTATGGGAATTGGAGGCAATCATGTAGAACACGGTCCTTAAAATCCACATGGTCTGGGGGGCTTTTCCTGGCCTTGGGTTCCCTCTATATCACTTAAAAGGGCAATTGCAGGAGCAAGCTGGGCTGTGCCATGTGCTTCACTTCTTGGTGTGGTCCTGAGAGGAAAACACCAGCCTGCTAATCATATATTGCTTTTTCAGAATATTATGGCTAATGCTTGAACACACAATTCTCTCTAAGTTTTGGCTTGAAAACGGAAGGTTTCAAATCACCACAGTTCAAGAAGGACACTGACAAACTGGAACGTGTCCAGAGGAGGGCAACCAAAATGGTCAAAGGCCTGGAAACGATGCCTTATGAGGAACGGCTAAGGGAGCTGGGCATGTCTAGCCTGGAGAAGAGGAGGTTAAGGGGTGATATGATAGCCATGTTCAAATATATAAAAGGATGTCCTATAGAGGAGGGAGAAAGGCTGTTTTCTGCTGCTCCAGAGAAGCGGACACGGAGCAATGGATCCAAACTACAAGAAAGAAGATTCCACCTAAACATTAGGAAGAACTTCCTGACAGTAAGAGCTGTTCGACAGTGGAATTTGCTGCCAAGGAGTGTGGTGGAGTCTCCTTCTTTGGAGGTCTTTAAGCAGAGGCTTGACAACCATATGTCAGGAGTGCTCTGATGGTGTTTCCTGCTTGGCAGGGGGTTGGACTCGATGGCCCTTGTGGTCTATTCCAACTCTATGATTCTATGATTCTATGAATTGTTTTCTACGTAGACAAAAATAATCTAGTTACGAGTAGGGACTTGTAAATTTCACTGATTTCAATGCGAAGAAGTGAAATCTGTGCTTAATCTATATTACTGCAAAGCTGGAGCACAATCAGCTGATAAAATAATAACTAACATGGACATACCCTAAGATAAGCTATACATGCCAGCCTTTTTTAAATAAACAGTCCAAACCATGATCATGGTTTTGGAATGAGATAAGGCAGTTGACATTTGGAGAAAAATTGGTGCTGTGCCAGGGAGGAGCATGTCTTGTGTGTTTCAGAGGGATTGAGTTTCAGGGGGAAAGCCAGGACATAGATAGCATAATAGGTACAGATGGAAGCTAACAGTAAACAGGCAGGGAGCAGGGAAGAGATGTGGCAAGATACAGAGAGAGTCAAGGAAAAGCATGGCAAGAGCAAGAGAAGAATGAGCAAATGGATTCAAGGCACAGCCAAGGTGCTCCAGTTGGGAGCCATTGAACAACCTGCCAGTAGCATCTTCCTGCTTCCTGGAGTCAAAGGGAAGCCCAAGTGCTCTCAGGTGAGCTCACATTCCAAGATGGGGTGAGGCCATGGAGCAATTCCTGTGGGCACAACTAAACATGATATGAGAGAGCCATGATCAAGGCTTCATGTGAACGTTTGAAAAAAGTGAATACCTGCCTAGTGGGAACATTCAGATTGGGACTGCAGTACTGGCATTGAGGCTTGCAACCCAATTCCATGTGGTTTTTCTGAACTAAAAATCAGCACCCTCTATCCAACATGCTATTTGCTCTCTGAGAGAAAAAACATAGCCACCCCACATCTTCCTTATTTATTTGTATTCAAAAGGTTTATTCCATGTTCTTTATACAGAAACACTCCCAGACGCTGATAAAAATAACATTTGAAACACGTATGATTTCCACCACAGGAAAAATAGCTTGGGGGAAGGGAGCAATTTTATTGGGGAATCTGCATGGAGGCAAAAATATACCAGATCACCATCCTCCAGCTGCTATTAGTTCTTTGAAAAATCTGTGGGAGATCCCAATCTTGGATCTCCTGGTGGGTCAAACCTAATTGTGTCTATAGATGGTAGAGCTCCATCTGGTTCATGCTGATTTGGTTTGGAAATAGTCTAAATGATTCTCTCTGTAATCAGGAAACAGATCACCTAATTTCAGATCCAATATGAATTTGCTATTTCCCCCACAGCTGCAATCTTTGAAAGTAGTCTCTGTGCAAACAGATGGAGATAAGGGTTTCCTTCTATTTGCATATTGGCTGCTTTCAAAGACTGCACCTGGAAAAACTGCTGCTTTGGGGATAAAAGCCCTCTCTCATTAGGAGATCCATGGGGCAAGAGGGTTCCTTGAAGGGGATAGATGTTTATGTCACACCAGCAATTTTCCAGGATGCAGCCCTTCTAAGCAGGGTTAAGCCAGGAAGTCCTCTCAGCTAATAGTTTAATCCAAGCCAGAGAAGATTCACCTCTTCTTTGTGCTACTGAAGTCCTTTTTGGGTTCCAAGTTTGGCAAAGTTTATTGGCATCTTTAGTTGTGCTGTGAGAATGGCGAAGCAGTTAGAAGTCATCTTCAATGCTCTGCACAAACCATCCCCAAAAAACAACAACAGAAAAAGGGAAATAAGATAATATAGCCTGGGGCTTCTATCAGTATTTTTGTGAAGAAGAATGGGCTCAAAGAGACACCTAGTAGGAGCTCTGAGACTAAAGAAGTGACATTAAGAGCATCAAGAAAAGAAAAGTCACTTGTTTCTAGCTTGAGCTGGGTAAAAAAATCTCTGCAATAATAAATGTGCAACTTCAAAGGGTTCCATGTGTTTCTTTAGGAGCTGCATTTAGCACATCTGATGATAGCCCTCCTTCCTTGTCCATGTAGTGAACAGGGGTGATTGCAAGGCTGTTACTGGCTACACAGACGGGTTTTCTCTTTCAGTACTGCAGGATTCCAAGGCAAAAGTAATTCCCTTTCACAACATGTCAGCATTTGTTGCGCTTCTGGCTATGTGCTGTAGTAGCCAAACTGGAATCTGGAGCGGATTCACGAGTCCCAGAAATGTAACTGAGATTTGAGGGCCCCCCGCCTCCCCCAATGCATTTCAAAGCAGAATCAGTACATGTTGTCTTTACTCACCCACTGAATGAGCAACCTTCTCATGAGTTTTAGTTGGCTTGAACCCTAGCGAAATCTTCACTATCAGTTGGTAATGGTTGTGGTGTGCCTTGTTTGTTGGTTGGTAATGTGGGACATCTCATCACACAAGGAGGGATAAACCAAAATAAAAAGAGCTGGAGCCAAAGAACTGGAGCAGACTAAATCCTTAGTAAGAAATGAGAAAGCTCCCATTTTAGTGCTGCAGTTAAGCCTCAATTTTTGACCACATTCTACACTTCTGTTTAATGCATCAAACTTGCCCCAGAATTTCCTGATGTGCACCCGCCCTCACATTCTCTCTTGCTTTGAAATAAATGAGTTGTTTATAAATGAGCATTGACAAGCATTCCCTACATCAAGAGAATAATCCAAATGGTGATTATAAGGTCCCAATAGGATTATATGAAAAGGATGTGTGTATATTTAAATAATTACAAAACAAGGCACATGCATGTTCATGACGCAACAGGAAATTGTGAAGCATCACTTTACACTTAAGACAAAAACTTGTCCTAGGTCCACAGGAAAACAACACTGTAAGTGAGATACCATCTCGGGTGGGGGGGGGGGAGAGGAAATCATGTTATATTTCAAATGGAGAGTGAAAAGAACAGTCTAGATATAAAAGCGGCAGCTGCCTTTCCAACATGAAACCCTGCATACTTATCACTGGATAATCACATGCTGGGGGCCTTAATAGGCTTAAGGCACAGCCTAGGCTCAGATAATCCCCTGAGTTTTGATTACATTTGATAAAGAGATTAATAGGCCCATATGCTCATGTACACAATCAAAGGATGATAATACTTGTACCACTGTTGGCATTTTGTCAGGAGCTTTTGCATCGCCATGCCGTGCACCACAGGTCTTGCAGACCATCTTCCATTAAATGTGGACTCAGATGATGTAATGTAAACTACGAGGCTCCTGATTCCCCATCCTTCACTGAAACCAGCACATCATGCTTCTGTGCTATCTTAAAAAGACCTGAATTAGGCAAACCCTCACAAAGGGCATCCAACCAACCTATATACATTAATTGCATTTCATTGCTTTGTGTTTTTCTCTCCCCCTTATTACTTGCAGGTCAAGTTGCTCTCTGGTCACTGGTTGTTCTTGCCATAGAGCGCTATATCGTGGTCTGTAAACCAATGGGAAACTTCCGCTTCTCTTCCTCCCATGCCTTGATGGGCATTGCTTTTACTTGGGTTATGTCCCTATCCTGTGCATGTCCACCCCTTTTTGGTTGGTCCAGGTAAGTAAAAATGATAGTTTTGCATTATATACAACACTGGAGTACTATGTTGCACTGACTAAATACTGAAATCCAATTACCGGTAGTTAGGAACTGACTAGCTAAGAAGTAATTATGGGAACAGCTATAGACTTGATCTCCTTTCATAGGCATCAATCCCATTTACCCATTTATGGCAATACCCCCACCTCCTGCAAAAGCCCACAGGAGCCGCGCACCTTTTAAGGAGCACGCGGCTCCTGTGGGCTTTTCTACGAGGAGGGAGAAGGGACTGACTGGCCGCGTCAGTCCCTTGTCCCTCCTGAGGAAAAGTCCACAAGAGCCGTGCGGAGCTTGTGTGCGGCTTTTGGGGGCTTTTCCTGCCTGCCTCCCCCCTGCATTCGCTCCATAGGACGCACACACATTTCCCCTTCATTTTTGGAGGGGAAAAAGTGTGTCCTATAGAGCAAAAAATACGGTACTTACCAAGGCTGGCACTTGGAGTATGGTACAATATCAGATATGAAAGCAGAATTGAATGAAAATTTTGGTAATGACTGCACATATAAGCCTTTATGTGCAATTTCCTTATATTCACATAAGAATGAGTAAATTTGAATGCATTTCCATGCATTCTGGCAAAAGTTCATCATAGAGATGATGAAATCACCCTGTTCCAGATTAATCTGGGGACCTGTTGTATGATGATTCTATCAATTTCTGACATCAACTTCCAAATATTTTCCTCCCTATGGAATGCCCTCCCATCAGATGTCAAGGAGATAAAGAACTACACAACTTTTAGAAGATATCTGAAGGCAGCCCTGTATCAGGAAGTTTTTAATGTTTGACTTTTATTATGTTTTTATATGCGTTGGAAGCCGCCCAGTGTGGCTGGAGAGGTAACCCAGCCAGATGGGCGGGGGATAAATAATAAAATTATTATTATTATTAAATATCTCCATGGGGTCTCACTCATCATGGCAGACAATCTCAGTTTGAGGCATCATTCTCAGTAGAACCATTAATTCTCTAATTTCAGGCCCACTCATTCATGCAGTGAGAATGTGGGTGAGTTGAGTGGATAAGGGCAAAGTCAGTTTGGCATGCTGTAAAATTGGTTATATGAGGTCTTCACAAGTCACCCGGAGTCTTCGAAACTTTACACTATTTAGTCTGAGAAGCCAAAGCCCTTAAGTGAAGGGGGTGAAGCGCCTGGGAGAGGAGAGATTCTCTGTACTAAGCTGAGAGTTTAGTGGAAGTGCTGGCTGCTTGTAATGCAATTGTCTAATGCCATGTCCCACCTGCTGTGCTCCATTTAACAGCTGCTTTCTCTTCTGGAGTGCCCGAGGCACATTTGTGCATGCATGCTTGCACATGTGCCCGGGCACACACACAGCATCTCTTTTAAGCACACGTGCACACAGAGACCATCTCTTTCTACTCCAGCAGCTGCTACAAATTAACCTTAGCTTTAACGAAAAGATGGTGAGTCCCATTTTAACAGCCCTGAACCATTCAGTAGATCCCTATGCATTTGTGTCATTCTCAAAGTCTGTGGGTTTCCATGTGCAAGTAAGCTGAGGTCATGCTTTTCAGATGCGGTGCTTAATCAATTGCCATTTACTTCTGAACAGCAATAATGGGAAGGAGCTGGGTGATAATCTGCATTGGGTCACCATGCCGGGCATCGTGAATTGGCCTAGTATATGCTTACAGTTCAATGGAAAGACAGGGGATTTCTCTACCATAGAAAGCTGTCTATTCAGTATCTCCATTTCCAGCCTTCCAACACAGAAATATTCCCCACGGCTTCCATTTAGCTTCCCAAATCCAAGGTTTGCACCAGCAAAGTAAAAGCAGTGACTCACACACCTAATCTTTTTCTCCACACACAATGGTCAGGATCCACAGAGAGCATGTAGACATGCCCAAGGGGTGCCCAGCAAGATGCTTGACTTTCCCCCCTTTGAACAGCAGCCTTTATGCTGCATCACAAATACCTTTGGAATTTCATCTCCGTTTCAAAAGCAGTTTGCCATGGGGCATTGGATGCCTGCTGTTCGAGAAACACAAATTCAAGCCCTTTTTGAAAAAAGGCAATAGTTTGTGTGCCCCCCCCCCCAAATCTAAGCTGAACAGTTTTCTTCTACACCTGACCATTCCTGGTCCTTAGTATATGGAAACACAAAATCAGTAGCCATTACCGAAAAACCTCACCATTGGTTGCAGCGGCCTAGCGTGGGTTGCCAGTACCCAGGGCCATGCGGGGGGACGGGGGACGAGACGGGACCTGGCAGAATATGTATGTGTTCATCTGCCTAATGGCATCTGCACCACCCAGGAGACTGCAGCCACAGAGATAAGAAAAGATAAGTTGTTCAGTTGTCTGGAGAGGTCACTTCTTGGTTCCCATGGAGAAGACATTTTCAACGGACCCCAGCGATGGAATCACATAGCTGTATTGAGGCAGCAGTGGGTGTTGAAATTTTGTGCCTCTAAGAATTTTTGGCCCGGGGGAACTGCCCCTTTGTCCCCCCATTGGTGGTAAATCTTAACTGCAGTCCTGGACATACTGGTGAATTTTTGTAATTTTCATGGAGTGCTAATGGTGTTCAGGTCAACAGACTTCTGCCATACGTACAAGTGGAAAGTATCAGTATTTAATATATTAGTGCTTTATCAAGCAGTAATGCTCTAGCACAGTGTTTCCCAACCTTGGGCCTCCAGCTGTTTTTGAACTACAATTCCCATCATCCCTGACCACTGGTCTTGCTAGCTAGGGATGATGGGAGTTGTAGTCCAAAAACAGCTGGAGGCCCAAGGTTGGGAAACACTGCTCTAGCATGCTCTCTTATTATTACATACTATGTTACATGCAGCTGAAGTGAACACTTAAGACTAGGCTTCCGGAGCTCTGCTTCCAAAGCATTGTTTATAATTCTATTTACAACTTAGCTGTGTGCTACTTAGGTATAAGGGCCTGGCAAATGGGCACTTTGATACTCCCCTCCTCCACTTCCTTCGGCAGCTGCAAATTACAGACTCCTTAGAGTTAGCAGTGCCCTCAAGGACCCACATAATCTCTGTTCCCTTCCTCATCTGCTTGCCACAACGCGATCAGGTGTCTGACAAGTTCAACCACACGCACTCAGCTGCGCAGAGATTAGACTAAATCGATAGTTCCCCGTGGGAGGCAGCGGGCGTCACAACAAACTGATGTTATACATCCAACTGCAACATGCCGGCTTGGAGCGCATTGGGAATGTGTTCAGCTCATTTGTTGCCTCCTTCCAAGTGAATATACATGATGGCATGGCATTGTCCTTGTGAGACTGGGAGCAGGAAGCACCGGGTCCCCCAGAGAAGAAAGCCGGTGATCCCTGCATGTAGTGTCATTGCTTGAATATGGCAGTGTTCCCTAGACATTTTAATTAATCATAAGACTTTCAGTTGATGACTAGATCAGATTTGCCTGTTTTCTATTCTTTTTCTATTTTTTCATTCATTCAATGTATTTATTTAGCAAATTTTTCTATACCACTTGATTGTACCACCCTATAAATAAAACATAAAAATTCTTGATAAAAACAGTTAAAAGCAGGCATTTAAAAACATTCAAAGATGTCTAAAATCAACACTAGCTAGAAAGAGATAAAACACATGTAACTTATACTGGTGAAATTCAGTGTAGCATATGTGCATGGCTAATGAAATCCCCCTACGTAACAGGAATTTCCTTCCTCTCTTTTCCTCTGTGCTCCCTAAACCTGTTTCAGTTCTGACTCTGCCGGCTACTGGTTTTGGTTCCACCTACCAATAGCATGTGGACCTGCACAGATCCGCCTCAAGGGAATGTGGTTTTTGACAGAAAAAGGTTGCCCACTCTTGCTTTAGAGTAAGCAAGAGGTGGTTATATATCACTGGATGTACAGTGGTACCTCGGGTTACAGACGCTTCAGGTTACAGACTCTGCTAACCCGGAAATAATACCTCTGGTTAAGAACTTTACCTCAGGATGAGAACAGAAATCACACGGTGGCAGCGGGAGGCCCCATTAGCTAAAGTGGTGTCTCAGGTTAAGAACAGTTTCAGGTTAAGAACGGACCTCCGGAACGAATTAAGTTCTTAACCCAAGGTACCACTGTACCTCCTTTGTCAAATCATCTCCTGCCCAAAAATTCTGGAGACACAACTGATCTCGGAGAGAGGCACCAGGTGAGCAATCTTCCAGAAAAACACTATGGTCCCTTATTAGCCTACAATGAATATAGCCCAGGACTTCTCTGGATCGGATGGAAGTGCCTGGAAAGAACTGTGTGCTGAAAGTGGAGCTCAAACGTTCACACTAAAGGATAGTGGGTGAACAGGTCTGAGACCAGGTCGAGAGCGACTATGGAATGCTGCAAGAGTCTCTGGTGCATTAGCTGAACTGTTGAAGGGAGATGTAGAAGGGAGTGCAAAGACAGGAAACTGCTAGAAAAACTTCACAGAAAGATATTCTGGAATTATAATGACTTCAGTTAATGCTATCAACTGGGAATCAGTGGAATCATCCTGAAACAATTTTCAGGCTTTCTTGCTTCCCTCAGAACTTCTTAGAGGCTGCAGATAAGTGAGCGCCTCCACTTTAATGTTGAAATTTAGTTAATGGCTACTTAGGGAGGTGTGCAGTTGCTCTGAGAAAAGTTGCTAGTTTTAACTACATTCTTTGTGCTTCCTTTGAAACCCTCAGAAGTTTCACCTCAGAAAGAACCTCCAAATTTAGCTGACAATTTGACTTATAGGTGAAATTTGGTGGCCACAACTCTACTTGAGCCAGTGACTCTTGTACTGATCCAAAGGCTTTGTGTAAGATAAACATCTTTACTGACTTGTTTTTGTTGTTCACAGATATATACCTGAGGGGATGCAGTGTTCCTGTGGCCCAGACTACTACACCCTCAACCCTGATTACCACAACGAGTCCTACGTTGTCTATATGTTTGTCATCCACTTCGTTATCCCCGTGGTGGTCATCTTCTTTTCCTATGGGCGGCTCATATGCAAAGTCCGAGAGGTAGTGTATCTCCCTCCACACTCAAGGTATGAGGAGGCAGAGGCCAAGAGCAATGGGGTGTACACTGGACTGTCTCAGGGATGCTGCAGGCTAGTTCCACCTTGATGGGTGGTCATAGAGATAGCTGGGCATGACTTCAGTGCTATATATGCATCTAGGTTTTATGGAGGCTCTATAAGGGAGACAAAATGGAAAGGCTACACACTTTGAATAGGCAAGATCACAAGTGATTTGTAATATGTAAGAGTGGAATTTGCATATCCACAAGGGTCTCTGAATTGGGGACAACTTTATAGGTGCACCTGGTCTGTTTTGTTGCTTCTCAGGCCACATTCACACCACACATATAAATCAATATTATATCACTTTAGACACCCATGGCTTCCCCCAAAGAATTATGGGAGAGTTTTTAGGAGACCCCGATTTCTCCCCACAGAGCTACAGTTCATAGAACTCCCTGTGAAACAGGATTGACTGTTAAACCACTCTGGAAATTGTAGCTCTGAGAGGAGAATAGGGGTCTTCAAATAACTCTCAGAACCCTTAGCAGACGACAGCTCCCAAAATCTTTGTGGGAAGCCAGGACTGTTTAAAGTGGTATCATAAAGCGTGGTGTGAATGTGATCTGAGCCCCAACTATTCTAGGCCTCTGGTCTCCTGGAAGGGCCAATTCAGACATTAGCCTCTTACATGAGGAAATGTTTGAAACTCATTTTCCCACCACTTGTTTTGACGACTGGAAGAATATAGGAGATATCTCAGAGAACTTACCTCCCCCAAACCAAAGGAAGTGGGGATTGGGACCAGTTCACAGCCACAGCTTCCACTTGCCTTAACCAAAGGGAGAAACCAGCAGATAGACTTCTTCTGGTTGCCTGAACAAATGGAATCTGGAGTGGGGAAAGAGAAGATATGAGCACCAACATCCACTTCCCTGCAGAGAAGGACAAATGATGGAACAGCCTTCATTTGCCAGTCCTGTTTTGGCTACTGGAGGACAACAGTCTACTGCCTTCTTCTGATGTTCAAGGCAACTGCAACTCAACTCTGAGGGTGATGTTGAAATAGCTCCATAGCTGCTTGGCTGGAGAGAGCCCTTTTGAGTAACTGTCTTCTCTTGTACCCCTAGGCAGCTGCTCAGCAGCAAGAGTCTGCAAGCACCCAAAAGGCAGAGAAGGAAGTTACCCGCATGGTGATCTTGATGGTGCTAGGTTTTATGCTTGCCTGGACCCCCTATGCCGTGGTGGCATTCTGGATCTTCACCAACAAAGGGGCAGACTTTTCTGCTACGCTCATGTCAGTGCCTGCCTTCTTCTCAAAGAGCTCGTCCCTCTACAATCCCATCATCTATGTCCTCATGAACAAACAGGTGAGATTCCCCCCGAATTGGGAAATGAACCTGACTTCCCCTCCAATAGACTCCATTCCCACCTTCTATGAACTTAAAACACTGCATATGCCTCTCTTAAATAATAACCTCAACCCCAGGTGGTGTTAGAAGTCCTCATTTGCAGGTTTCGGACATTACAGTTTTGAATGTTAATATAGCCCTCTTGATAAATGTCTGTGTCAAAGGTGGAACATAAAAACTAAATCTCAGTGGCTATCAGTTAATGTCAATTCCTGCTAACCAAGTCCAAAGTCCAAGTAGATGCAATAGTGTATCTTATTCTGCTACCTAGAGTTACTTGAAATGTCATACTGCCATTGAGTTGCTTCTCTGAAAACACATATTTGTGATGACGGTTAATATGCCTAGAGTTGACAGCCCAACGAGGCATGCAGAGACCCTCTGCTTTCTACCAGAATATCTCCCTTGCAGCTGAGCTTCTCTGACTGTGTGGTACACATTAATTGTTCCAGAGCATCTCTGTTCTCTTTTTCTCTTTCCAGTTCCGTAATTGCATGATCACCACAATCTGCTGTGGCAAGAACCCCTTTGGGGACGATGATGTCTCATCAACTGTATCCCAAAGCAAAACTGAGGTATCCTCTATCTCCTCCAGCCAAGTGTCACCTGCATAGGCTATGGACAGTTTGACCTTTGGTGACCTGCCACACTTTGGGACCAGGAAATGGAAATGGGCTCACTCAATTGAGCTCTGGTTTATGAGTTCCTCTTACCCAATTTTTCTTTTATGCACAAGTGTTGTATGCCACACACATACAGGAGTGCACAGTCTAGCATAACCCTTTTGATGGTATCTACTTGTAATCTATGTAATTCCCTCTCTGCAATAGTTATGTGCATCCTATAACCATTTGTGCAAGCATCCCTCTGGGCAAATACCTGTCCATGACACCTGGGATAGCTCAGCTGGTACAGCATCAGACTCTAATCTCAGGGTCCTGGGTTCAAGCCCCACGTTGGGCAAAAGATTTCAGCATTGCGGGGGGGGGGGGGGGGGACGACACTAGATGACTCTGTAGATGGACCCTTCCAACTTTATGATTCTATGATTCTATGTATTCAGCACACATTTGTGGAAATGGATATGCTCCTCATCACATTTATTTGTGTTGTTTGTACATGAGAACTGCAGTTTGTACAAAGGCCCTGTCGACTCACACCTCCCCACTTGACACACAGTCAAAACAAAGCTTGTCTGCTCACTTGCACAGACAAAGAAAAGGAAATAAAATGTTCTCCATGTCACTGGATGCTGATGATGGCGGGGGCGGCGGGAACTGACTTGTTAGGTCAAGCCACACTGGGGTCAAACTTGGTCAAACAAATGTGCATGACAGTGCAGGGGTGTGGTATTTGGCCAAAATGGTGAAGCTTGGCACGCAGCTCAGCTCTGCCTTCTTAGCAATGCTTAATGCTTTAAGTGCTGTGTGCAACTGCCTCCATTTGAAACAAAGCCAGAGAAGATGTCCGTATTGAGACTGACATTAGGAATCAGCAGCTCCCGGCTACCGTTCTTATAGGAAGATTGCTAGATCAGTTAAGGGGCCACACAGGTTCATTTCTAGGTACTGAGTTTTTTTAAATGAACAAATGCAGTAAGCCCACGACTTATGTACATTTAACTTGGGTGCATTTATCTTTGCACACTTGGCATTTTTAAATAAATAAATAAATAAATAAATAAATAAATAAATTGCGCCCAATGTGTTTTGACTATATGCGATTTTGACTTTAGGTGCTATCCCCGAAATGCAACCCCCATGTAAGTTGCGGGCTTACTGTAATAGCTTCTGCTTACAGAATGCAGTTATTCTTAGGTTTTAACACTTCTCCAGATTTTGAGATGCAGTTGTTCACTAAAAACGAAACCCAGAGAAAAATATATACCAGAATGTGTTTAAAAATGCCTATTTAAGGTTGAAATGTATCCAGAAATGTGTGTCTTGTGAAAAAAAGGTTATATGTGAACTTTCGTGCAGGTTTTTAAAATGCAAATTGATGCAGAAATGGATCACATGTGATTTATGAATGAATTTATGAAGGAATGCATGTGTTACTAAAATGGAGCAGAAACAGACTTATCCATCCATACTTTTTACCACTTCACCATGGAACTAAACTATGCAGCACAAGGGAAGGCTAGGATATCAGATCAAGAAGCAATTTCTGCATTTCATTCAACAGTGGTTACAGCTAAGGAATGGTATGATTTGCTTTCTGTGTGCTTTGAGGACAAAGATTGGAACAACCACCTGAGCTGTAGGTTCAGCTTTCCACATGTTCACCAAAGTCTGCTGGAAGGGAGGAAAGGAGGGGAAAGGGTGAATTATCACAGTGGTTGCATTTAACCCAATGGAACAACACTTTGTTTCTGGATAGTTGCTTTTAGTTCAGGGTCTCCCAACCTTTCTGGGACCAAAGGCACACGTGGCAATTTGATAAAGTCATGGATACCATGACAAAATGGCTGTTTTGGGAACCAGCCTGGTTATTTGTGTGAGAAACTAAAAAAAGGCAAAGCATCTAGCCCGAACGAACAAAAAACAGGCAGCCCCCCAATAAACAGACAAATTGCTCACACCCCAAAACAGGTAACACACACACACACACACACACACACACACACACACACACACACTAAAAAACAACAACAGGCAAGACACTTCTGCCTCAAAAGACAAGGTACCCCCAAAGAAAACAAAAACAAGCATCTTACAACAAATAACACAACAAACACAACACACAGACATGGTAGCATCACCCAAGCTTACCAGGCCAGGTCCCCCCCACAGAGTTTTAGACAAGAGAGGCTGGAAAGCAAAGTACTGGCCTCCAGCTACTTCACCTTATTTTACTATAAAAATGGGGAAAGGAAAGGAAGGGAAGGTGGCAGGGTTGCTGGAGGCCTACACGTCTCTTTCCAGCCAGCCTAGATGCCACCCAAAGTAAAAGAAAAGAAAACAACAACAAAGTAAAAGTATTGCCATAAAAACCAAGAAGACAGGTAGCTTTGCCCTTTGTCACTATCCGTGCTTAACTTGCTTTACTGACTGATTAAAGACATCATCTTCACTCAAGATGTTTGTTACTCACTGAATCCTATTAGAATGCACAAACACATTGTTTCTAGGAGGAAGAAACACACTTCATATTTGTATTTTCCTTGTGGTGGGGGGCAGGTTCCAGAGTCCATTCCAGCTGGACCCAAAGATGACACGCCTAGCTTCTTTGTATTCTGAATCCTCTTGAAGGCACACGTTGTATGCAAATTATGAAAGCTTCAAAGGATTATTGAACTGAATTTTTCTCTTTCTGGAAGGTATTCAGTGTGTTTCTGAAGTTGCACAAGATTCAGGGGCTATTTTCAAGGCATCCATTTGTATCGATAAAACATGGAGCAATGAATCCAGAACTGTCTCTTTCACTCTTTTCTAAGTACAAGAAAATGAATGCAAAGTCATCTGAGTTGTGCATTCTTGCTGTAAGTGTATGGATGATGGAAATCAACATACATATCACTGATAAATCATTATAACAAATGGAACTGTACAGAGTTCTGAGTCTTGCACAAACCTCTATATCCTCAAAATGGCACCATAGATAGCTTTTTGTCTTGAAACCTGTAAATATTTGCTTGCAGGCTTTGAAATCTTTCTGGTTTTTTTGTTTGACAACAAGCTCTTTATCCCTCCCGTCCCACCCCCAGGGCAGAGGAAGCGTCTTTTGCTATGACATTTGGTTTATGAGCCGAACGGACTATAAAGGGCGGAATGACTACTGTGGCAATTTTCTGTACATATTTTATAAATAACTTATATCAGTGATGACTTTGTAAAGTTGGAAAGTAGAGATTGGAAAGAGAGAGAGAAAAGAATAAACAGCAGCAGTACAAAGGAGGAGAATGTTTGCCTCTTTTCTATGCATGTCAAGAAATAACATTTTTTCCCTTTATTTTGTTGTTTGTTTTTTATACCCCTTTCCAGACAATTATTGTCTTGCAAAGCAGCTCATGTCAGTAAAGAAAGAGGCCCCATCTGCTGTACACATTTCAAGCAGTACCATAACATTCTAAACAGATAATCCCAGAAACTGTAGTTTGTTAAGGATGCTGGGAGTTGTTAGGAAACTCTTATTTGCCCTACAGAGCTACAATTTCCAGAGTCGTTTAACAACCAATCTATCTTTCCAGGGTGCTCTGAGAATTGTAGCTCTGTGAGGAGAATTGGAATCTCCTAACAATTCTCAGCAGCCTTAACAAACTGCTCTTCTCAGGATTATTTGGGGGGAAGCCATGACTGCTTAAAGATGGGGCCTGCCATCAGACTTACAACAACAACAACAAAAAAAGGGGGGGGGGGAATCACACACAGTAAAGGAAAAGTATCTCCAAGGCCAGAATGAAGACGTAAGCTTCAAGTGGGCATCTATATCCACTTTGGGACAGACTGATCTTCCCTTGCTGGTGTCCTTGCTTGAAAAGCAGTTGGTTCCAATGGTTCCTTGGGCTGATGAGTGAGGTCCTATTGTCCTTTCTCCTTGTTTCTGCAATTCGAATCCTTCAGCTGTTCAATCCCTGGACAACATCTGGTGGGCAAGACACTTTTGTGGATGAGCTGAATGAATCCATACTAGGTATATATTTCCAAAGCTTGAGTTTTCAGATCTTCTGCAGAGTATGCATGATGTGAACAAATATACTACATATACAGTGGTACCTCTGGTTAAGTACTTAATTCGTTCCTGAGGTCCGTTCTTAACCTGAAGCACCACTTTAGCTAATGGGGCCTCCCGCTGCCACTGCACTGCTGGAGCATGAATTCTGTTCTCATCCTGAAGCAAAGTTCTTAACCTGAGGTACTATTTCTGGGTTAGCAGAGTCTGTAACCTGAAGCGTCTGTAACCTGAAGCGTCTGTAACCCAAGGCACTATACATATATTGCTTGATTTTTGGTTGAAAAAACACCTATTTGAGGCACTTTTACTGCAACCAGCTAAAAAGGGTCTCTCAGAGAGGAGCGCGCACACACGCACCCCCCCCTTCTTATTGGGGGTTGAAGAGACTGGAGGAAGTTGGTTTTAAGTCTGTCATTGCAATTGTGGATTACAGTATTAGCCTGCCACAGGTATTTTGGAGACAGAAAGAAGGGGGCACCATCACAATACTTGAATAGATTTGGTCTGAAACACCCTCAGATTGCATCAGAGGAAGATGTCGCACAGTTTCATCTTCCAGGTGATGGGCAAATCAGAGCTTGCTTGGAACTTTAACCACTAATGGACAGTTTTGGCAGGGACAGTGCATTCATTGGATATGTGGAGTGTTTGCCTTTCCCAAAGGAAACAGCCAATTTGTGAAGGAGGCTGTGCTGTTATGGATAAGATATTGGAGGATTGCACTGGAAAAAAAATGGCAGTGGATGGACCAGAACTGGGAGCAGGGCGAGGAGCCATGGAGCCAGGCTCTTATCTACAGTGTATCCACCCTGATCTCAGTGGAAAATGTGGGTACAACTGCAGTAATTAAATTACTCCATGTTAAAAGGACTTGTAATCTGAATATCTGCTAGATTCTTCAGTGTGCATATGAGGTTGCCTTTTGTGTTGTGTCAGTGCTAGGATTTCATCATCTTTATCATCTCAAGAGGAGGAAGATGGATATCCATACACAGTTGGGGGGGCACTCTACTTCACTTAAAGGTCAATCCTATTTTTTTGTCACCCCCTAGATAATCTCTACTGGAATCAAAGAAATTACATTAAGAGCTAACTATAGCATTGGGGGTATATTCCTCACTGGCTCTTCTCTTTGATTCTAAGTGTCCCACTGCATTTTTCCCTCAGTGAGAAGAGGATATTAAAAATAGATCATGCAGCAGCATAATTGCAGCACGAGCTTTACAAACCCAGCCTCATGCCCATCTAACTCACTGCTCAGTCTTCAACAATAGTTTGTCAGCAGCACCAGAAGCTTCAAGGACATGTGGCATAAGGAGTTCTCTTGTCTGGATTCCCCCAGTTTTTGTTGTAGGTACGGGTCTTCTCTTGCAGCTTCGAAATGGATCTCTCCTCTTCCCCTTATCATGCAGTACTTTTACATTTCCAAGAAAGCTGGCTTTGCACAGCATTCAGCAACAGCTAATTCTGGTCTCATTGCTACAGCAGCATATTTACAATTACATATTTACATATTTACACACGCGTACAATGTGTGCTTTATTTTGCTTCCCCCCTTCCTTGTAATCTTCCTTCATAGAGCTAAATTAACTATTATGCTATGCATGCTACAGTACAGTGTAAGATCCCAGTTGAAAAGAGAACTCTGTTGTGGTGCAATTATTAGGGGAAGGTCCTTATTTACTTATATTTAACATTTCTATCTCCTCCTTTCTCCAAAGAGCATAGAGGACACGGTTCTTCCCTTTCACTTGTTCCTTTTTTCACACCAGCTACATATCTGAAAGTGGGGGGAGGGGAAGCGAAGAGCTCCAGTCCTTCCCAACTCTCAAAAATCCCAAGCTCCCTTACAGTTAAACCCCATAATGTCTCAAGTTAGCATAAGAAATAGAAGGGGTAGGTCCCATTGGCAGACTAACAATTATAAAGCTCCAAAATACAGGCCAAGAGAGAGCAGGTCTGGGAAGAACGAGGCATACAATGGGCACCACCAGCAAAAAGGCCCTGCTCTGTGTAACTCCTGCCCTGTCATTTGATAGAGTGCCCACCTGCCCTCCTTCTTGACATGGAATGCTCTCTATTGGAGTCTCCAGGTCCAGTACAAAGACCATAAGGTGGGAGAGCAGGGACCTTGAAGTTCCCAACAGCTGTTAAGCAAGCAAGCAAGCAAGCAAGCAAGCAAGCAAGCAAGCAAGCACACAGGTCACCTTTGTCACAGTCAGGATGCCCATGTCCTGGCCAGGCCTGCACCCAATCTTGTTTTTGTACAATCTTGTTTGTCCTCAGTAACCAAAATTATAATTATCAACATATACAAGCAGAAAAGTTGTTTTCCTTCATTTGCAAGGAATCATACAAAACAAAGTGGCACTAATAAAGAAAAGTTCCAGGGTGGCAACAGAAAGCAAAATAAAAATGCTTTTGTATTTCATCAAAACTATCCAGCAATATCAAGTTATAGGAAAACCGGTGCTATTAACAGTTATCCTTCTAGCTGGTTAATTGGTTTGACAACTTCCATGCACATGACATGTGATGCTAATTATTTCCCCCAAGAGTTAAATGATAACTAATCAGAGGCAGCTACAGGAGATCTATGCGATTCAGGTGAGGGTCAGATGCCTTGTCAATCCCAGCAGGTATATAAGAGGACGACCCGGCCTGGGCAGGCCGTAGGCACCTAGCATGGAAGACTTATATAGTGTGCAGATCTGAAAGGGCCACAAAGATCTGAAACCACCCAAAAGGTATGCTGAAGAGTTTACAGCTGTTGTTAGTAACTCAGAGAAGGTTTGGGAACCTTCAAGCTTCCAAGAGGTCCAGAGTTTAAACTCAGAGGATGCTGAGCCATGGTTAAATGCCATGAAGGCTGAACTTGATTCCTTAGAGAGGAACAAGACATGGGAACTAGTTCCAGGCCTGCCCAGGCCACAAAAGGTTTACAAAGTTCAGTTATTGCAAAAGTTTTTCAGTGTTAATTTTATGCCTTTTTTTAAAATCACCATGGTATTTAACAATAATATCTTATATCTCCTTTAGAGGAGAAATTGTGAATTGTAGAATTTTAAATACCCATCATCATCCTTGGCTTCACTCAGTTTTGTTTATAACACTCTTCCATTTTCTTCTAGTTGTGAGGGTGGGGGATGGGGAGGGGCCTCACAAGTGCAGTAGCCTGGGGCCTCTCTCCATCTAAATCAGGCCCTGTCCCCATCCCTGGTACAAATGATGAAAGGGGAGATGCAGAGTGACCTGTGAGAAGCTAGTCTGTTGCAGTCATTGCTACATGCAGCATCAAGGTTTTTTTGCGCAATGTTGCAAGGGTTCAAAAAACATTTGGAGATGGTTCACACCTGGCGTGTTCTGGCAGCACCTTCTGAACCACAGCAAAAAACCCAAAATCTGCAGACTCCCTGTAGTGAGAATTTGCAGCAGGGTACATTTTACATCAGTGTTCACACAGCTTGACATTAGGATGATCCCTTTTAGAATACATTACCTCCCTTATCTTGAAGTTCTGAGTGCACTGGCAAAATGGAATGTCCTCCAGCCCCTCTCCCTGGGCCATCTTCAAATGACCAGAGAACCTGTCACTGCGATTTCTGCTTGCACAAACTCCTTGGAGAAACTAAACAAAGAGAAAGAAAGCAGGCCAAGCACCACCAAAAAAGGAAAAAAAAGAGAGGGAATTTGCAAGTTTGCAGGTTTTGCTCTCCAAAAGGAGCTGTGGGCGGGGGGTGGGGTGGGGATGACGACTGCTGATAGAACCTAAAACAACAGCTCAGCCTTTGTTGTTTCTGAGAATCCTAAGCAATGCCTCTTTCTGTATTGATACTAATTCTTAACTGAAGAATTCTAGGGTAAATTCCGTTTTCTCTTACCACAGTGTAAATTCACTGATTCCAATCAAGTGACAGATGACTAAACCAGAACTTCAGAAGTAAAATGCACCGTGATAGTTCTTGTGATAGGGCTCTAGAATTTGATGGAAGTGACATCAAAAAAGAAGTAGAAAAGCGATATCTGGCATAGCTCTGAAAGGAAACTGAGAGCAGAATAAACTGTTTGGTTTCCCTATCCTCTGAAAAACCTCTTAAACACACACATGCACACACACGCACTCTTTCTCTCTACCGTCAGTCTTTGGTGAATGTGGGCTCTGGGAGGTGGCTTCTCCTCTTCCGTCTAAACTAACACCATCCATTATTGCTCAGTCTTTAATATTTAAACATGCCCAACATAGCCTTAAATAAAGCAATTCTGTTGCAGTAAAGGGTTTTTTGTGGAGTCAAAGTTCCTCTCCCTCTGGAGCCCTTAGAGTCAGCATCGTTAAAGGAATTGGCAGCGTCAGGGGGGCGGGGGAAGACGGTTCCCTGTGTCAGTGAATTTGTTATCAAACCAGTTAGTCGTGGCACTCCTTCCCTCCTGCTTTGCTTTCCTCTTCTCCCACCCCTCACTGGCAGCTTCTGCCTCGCCACCTTCCAGCTTGAAACAGCCAACAGCAGAGAGCTGTAATGTCGTTTGAAAAGGAACAATGGACCGTTCTCTGCTCCCTTTAAAAAACCAAACCCCAACCTCTCCCAAGAATCTGAGCCACAATCAAGGAGAGACCTGCCAGGCATTCAGCAGCACTGCCAACCCAGCTTGAGAGGGGTCTTCTGGAAACACTTTCCATGTGGGGGCGTCCTTGCCCCATCTGTGCACATTCCATGGCTGGGTTGACATTGCATGACATCAGAGTTCCTCTCCCATCTCTGTCTTTCTGTCTGGCTTTGGAAGCGATGCTTTTCAAAATCCTCTTTGCTGTTTTAACCTTTTCAAGGCTGGATCAAAAAAGAGCAAGCCAAAAGAGTTGGAGGTAGGTCTGCCTGGAAGGGAGCCCCAGCGAGTTCAGTGGGACATACTCCCAGATGGCTACCTTACAATACTACATACTTGAAAGTCAACTCCATTGATTTCAATATGGTTTCCTTTCAAGTAACTGTGTGCACAGGACTGGAACATGGGCTACAAAACATAGGGATTGTTCTGGAAGGCTGAGATTGCTTCTATAATGACCAGATTTGCTATCCTTCAGTCCCACTTTAAAGAGAATCCAGATGTCACTGCTATTCTGTTGCATTCCAGAGTTTTCTGTGATATCCTCCCATCTTTTTTCAGAGCCCATCTTAAATCACAGTTGCAATGCTAGGCAATCCAGGGCTAGTACACTTTTACTTAGAAGCTTCCTTCTTGTTGCATCTAATTGCTTCCTGTTCAGTGTAGCTGGGACATGACTGATAAACTATCCTTTAATGTTCTGCTTCTGCTCTCACAAAATGGTTTCTTTTCATTTTTTTGTTAACTTGTGAAATTATGCTATTTTCCAATAAGAAGAAAATATCCCCCCCCAGCCATTAAAGCCCCTCCCCAACATCAGGTTCAAATAGGAATTGATCAGTTATGGGGACTTCATTAGTGATGTGCTGAACAGGAAGCAATTACAGACAGAAGTTATGTCTGGGAGAAAGATGTACTAGTGGAGAAGCAGAAACCTGGGGAAGAGTTAAGCACATTTTCCTTGTCTACTGGTTCTTCAGTTCAGATTGTGCGTTTCCCCTCTGCTTTTAAGATTTTCCATGGAGACTCAGGGTGCTATCATTCTGTCACAATCTTGGGCAGGAGTCAATAATATAATGGCAAATTCAAGGCATGCAATTATAGCTGATGGGGGAGGTCTCACACAACAAACCCACTTCCTCTAAAGTTCAGCCTTTTGTGAAAAAGAAAGTGATGGGACAAAGCATTGGGAAGTGTGGGATGACACTTGTTTTGACACAGCATAATCTCCCTGCAAACAAATCAGAATGAATGCCCAAGAAACAGACCTTCTGGAAGTGCCAACAGGTATCAGAACCTGAGTCTACTGAAGGTCCACTGGGAGCCTTAGTCCATGCAACAAATTGTAGGGTCATTAAAATGCCAATAAAACTAGGTTAGACCTTTCTTCCTAAGCTTTTGAGGAGCAGAAAGTGTTGTTTCTTTGTGGATGAGCACTAACACTTGTAAACATCTCATCTATAGTCCAAAGCTGGGGAATTCCTGATTCTGCTGAGAATCCAAGCATTCTTAGTGAGTCCTAGATGCACTTCTTTGAGGAAAATGTGCACGCCAGTGCTTCAGATGTTGGATGTACACGTCCCTGGGTGCTGGGTGCTTCCTTGTAATGCCTAAAGCCACCCTGAGAAGATCTTCCTCTCCCTGCTTAGAATGGCCAGATCTAACCAGATGTGAAAGATGATTGTTGCAATCTCTAGGATGTTCACCAGCTAACAGGGCCGCCAATTCATTAGCAAGGTGAAACAAGATGTTGGGTCCTTGCTTCCTTGTAGCAAAGCGTCCTTAATTAATTGACTTTATTCTCCATGCTGTTAAACAAAAGAGGGGATAAGAACAGCCATAGGTGCCTTGAAAGACACTGTGCCTGGACTCATTAGTGTGTAATTAACCTTTGAGCCTGTTGCTTGGCAGGCTTGTGGCTGAGAATGCTTGTCAGCCCAAAGTGATTCTAGGTTGGAGGAAGGACTGGTGAGGCATTCAGGATTCCCAAGTTTGCCTTAGTATTTGTGGGGTGGAGATGCATTCAGGTTCAGGAGCTTAACTCTGCACAATCACAACATACAGGTCCTCACTCCACAGCAGACATATTCACATACCGGCACTGTCTCTTCATGTACTATCTGTGGACCTGTTTTCCTATGAATGCGTGGCATCAAGTGCTCCCAAAATGCTTCAGACCAGGGATTGAAGTGATCTATCAAGGGCCACATGCTAACTGTGGACAGGGCTGAAGCTAGTGGTGGAGTCCAAAGCAGGTGGAGTCACTCCTTCTCTCTGTCTCTCTCACTTCCATTTGTCCCAAGATTTCTCGGCATGTCTTAGAGGTTTCACTTTTGTTCTACCCCTTTCTCCAGGAAAACCCTCTGTTTACTGCTGAATCAGAGAAAACATCAACTGGGCAGAAGTATCAGATTGGCTCAGCTGGTGAATTTGCATCATGCCAATCTCCCTCTCTGTAGGCAACAGTGACCCACCTTCCAGGAAGCTAGTGTAGCAGCTCCGCCGCACCTGGTGAGCCGCACCTGGTAACATCTATTTGCATTGGTCCATTATATACCCACCTTGCTGAAGCAAGCTAGCTCTGGGTCTGGTTAGCACCCAGATGAGTAATCCCATGTATCCCTTGAACTCCTGGGAGGATATATATATATATATGTGTGTGTGTGTGTGTGTGTGTGTGCGTGTGTGTGTGTGTGTGTGTGTGTGTGTGTGTGTGCGCCCAGGCCTATACCCATGCCTATGCCTATGTATGTATATGGGTTTGCTTCTCAGTGTACAACTAAAGATGTGATGTAGGAATGTTATGGACATATCTCACATGAGTACACTCATTTGGAAGCTGCGATTGACTGAATGATTTATCCTTGGTATCCTTCAATCCCATGCATCTCCAGGCAGGGCTGGGATAAACCCCTGCCTGAAACCTTTGAGAGCCACTGCCAGTCACTATGGACAGTACTGAGTTAGTTGGAGAAATTGTCTCAATCTGCATAGGGCAGCTTCCTAAGACCCTTTTGTAGGAGATCCTGAAAATGACTGCAGATTTGGAACCTAAAGGACACCAGATGTTACATAGGAAAGATGCTCCAACAACTTTTTCTTTCTTTCCTAAGTCTTGTGAGGCTGCAACTTTGAGCAAGAGAAGCAGCTGTTAAAAGGGTACCAAACCTTCCCTCTGTCAGCTATTCTTCTGTTCAAAACCACCACAGCTTTGCTTCCCACCCTGAGGGGTTCTAGATGTGTTTATTTAACCTTGTAATGATGCGTCCTGAGTCAATAGAGGGCAATTGGTAACATGGACAGAATTCCTCCATGGCTGTCTTTGGAGTTCTTGTTTGAATACAACCCCCTCCCTCCCCTTCCCTCTTCTCTTGGCTAAAAAGAAACTTCTAACTCTGCCTACAAAGGGAAAAACATATTTTCTTCTGGTCTTTGAAGTCAGGGACAAACAAAGCAATGGAAGCACCACCAGGCTATTTTATGTCTCATGACTGAAAATGCAGCATTCAAAGGAGACCTTGTCGGTATTGTTTATCTTGCCCTATAGACTTTTCAGGGTAATAGATTATCTGCATTCAGATCCTGCAACCTGCAAATCTTTCCCTCTGTTGCTGGGTGGGTTCCCTCTCTATTTTTCTTTAAACACTGCAGCTGTTTCAGGTGAGAGCCGCTGTTCAACTTCCTGCTGAACAATGTATTCCGGGGAAATTTGTAATGGGGAAAACAGATACTGTACTGCAGGAAGATAATAACCAGATCTGAGAAGGTGCAGGGTAAACAAGAGCCCTTGGGTATGCTGAGATCTGTGACACCCACACACATAAACACAGGGGTCTAGGGCAGAGGCGCATTCTGGGTGGGAGCCCACCTCCATTTTTCTACTGCAGCTCTGAACTTTGAGGACCCCCTGATTTCTATGACACTTTTTTAAAAATCGCAAAGCTCACACATTTCTTTTAGGTAAGTCTGCAAAGAAGATATACCATGTTTTCCAAGGAGAATAACAATTCAGCTAATCCAGACATTATATCAAAAGAGACTAATACTAATTATACAGTCAACTGAATGTTGTTACTCTATATCACCCCATCTTCATATGTCCTCATGCAGATTAATTCTAGATCAGTGTGTATTAAAATTCCAAACAACAGCATCAATAGGTTTGTTGTAACAAAGCACAGCACTGATAATATAAATATAACCATGTTCAGTACAGTTCAAGATTATAAAATACAGCCATTGACAACAATGTCATATAATCTCATGATTACTATTTGAAATGAGTTTGAATAAATTACACGATTCTCTTCTATTCCGTTCTATCATCAGAACACTTGCCTGCTGTGCAGGAGGCTCCTCCTTCAGTTTTATGGCCAAGAAAACTGTAAATGACTGTGACAATGAACTCCACAAATTGTGGACCACATCAATGTAAAGGAAATAAGCAGCCTTAGTAGCACACAGCCAGGACCTAGGGCAGGGCAGGGGAACCCATGACTGCCTGGTTCCCGTTAAATAACAACTCCCAGAATCCCTGACCATTGGCCATGCTGGCTGGGGCTGATGGGAGTTGGAGCTGGAGGACAAATAACAGGATTGCTTCCACCCTGACATTTCCAGTGTTCCCCGCTCCCCACTCTGAATGGCCAGAAACTATCCAGAAGCCCCTCCAACTCTACAAGTCTATGAATCTATGATAATGATGAAATAGTCTCCAGATACTCCCTCCTTCACTTAGACTGCTATTTTCTACAAGTTGTGTGATGCTGATCTAGCCAGCTGCCCCTCCTTTCTCTGCAGTAGCTTCCTTTGTTTGGAGTTTCCTTAATCAGACCTCTTCTGTACCAAGTTTTGCTGCATTCCCCTGACATTAAGAGAGAGAACAGGACAACATGAAGAGCCCTACTGGGTCAAACCAGATGCCTATCTAGTCCAGAACCCTATTAGATGCCGGGGGGGGGGGGGGCAGCCCTCAAGCAGGATATGGGCACAGCAGTCCTCTCTCACTGTTGTTCTCTGGCAACTGGCATTTGGAGGCATGCTGACTCTGATAGTGGAGGAATTATATAGCTGACATGATTAGTAACCCACTGATCTCAAGCTGCATCACTACCTTGGCAACAAAGCAAGGTTTCAGACACCATACCTGCAGTCTTTAATCTCTCCTCACATTCCTCTTTATCTGCCATTCTGAAAAAGAAAGGGCCTTCCTGCTTCACAGCCTGCCTTGTGTCCCCAAGTTACACCACCAGCCACCTGCCAAGTGCACACCAGCACCCCCCATCCCCACCCTGACAAATGGGTAGCTGCTAGCAGTGATTTGTTTCCATAAAGCAGAGCACAAGGAGGATGCCGGTGGAAAGTCTAAGATAAATCAATTAGGCATTTGTGAAGCAGGCAGAGGTCACAATTATCCTGTCCATTACCATCACGGTTTCAAATGCGTGCAGCTGACCTCAAGTGATTCATGTTGGGCTGAAGAGGGAATCCCCCTGATGAAGATCTGCACTTACTCCCTGTGATCTGATGGGCCAACAGGCATCTCTCCCACTTCCCTCTGCTGTATTCAGCCGTGATGAATGGCTCACAAGGGGGCTATAGCCTCCCCACTGATAAACGCTCTGAATAGGTATGACTCTGCTGGGAGCCTTTAAACACTGAACCACTTTGTTGGCATAAACAGATGCAGCCTCAAAAATCCTCCTGACCATGAAGCAAACATCTTGTGGTGCTCAACTGGCCCTGATATTAAGAAGGCAAAGCATTAGATGTTGCTACTGAAGGGAAGCCAATTGGAATCACAGAACTAGAAGATCATCTAGCCCAACTCCTTACTGCAATTCAGGACCTGCAGTTTAGGATTCAGGTACAGTATGCCTGGGAGATGGCCAGTCATCCTTCTGCTCCACTGAAGGGCAGTGCACCCATTGCTGAACATCTCTTACCATTTGAAAGTTTCTCCTAATGTTTAGCTGAAATCCGCTTCCCTGCAATTTCCACCACTAAACGGTCAATTTTAAAATTTATTGTCAATTTTTTATAGCCAGGTGTGTGTGCGTTTCATGATACAGTGGAGCCTCGGGTTACGTTGCCTCTGGCTTACGTCACCCTCAGCTTGCGACCACAACGGGTTACTTCTGGGTTCGCACCATTTGTGCATGCGCAGAAACACTAAATCGTGTCTGCGCATGCACAGAAGCGCTAAATTGTAACCTGCACATGCGCAGACACGGCGCTTTGGGTTGCGTCATTTCCAGGTTGCAGCTGGGCCTCTGGAACGGATCTCCGCCATAACCCGAGGTTCCACTGTATTGTTACGAAAGTTGTGCACCACCCAATCTCTGCTGAGCTGCAGAAAGATTCAGGGGGTTTCAAGCATGTACCCAGGGTCGCAGTTCTGTTGGGAAACAAGACACGATGTAGACTGTCATGTCTTTAAGAAATATAGTTTATTTTACACATATTCACAAACTGGGTGCAGATGGAGGGAGTGCAACCTTTACAGCATTGGCATAGCAAGAGGGGCTTGTTCTCCACAGCAGTGCAGCACTGAAGTCCAAGCTATCTCTATGCCTCTGTCTCAGTCTGCCAACATGGTTCTGGCCTTCAGTTCCCACATGAAGTTCTGCCAACGTCCTCCTCCTTCCCAGCAGTGTTTGCAGAAAAAAACCTCCTCCTCTCCCACTTCCCGCATCCTCGCTATCTCTCCATCACCTCCATTCAAAAGTCCCCTGCAAAATGCACTTTTTCCTGTGGTGACATCACATCTGTAATCTTGGCAGCCTCCCCCTTTCTTGTCTGATGCTGAATGTCTCACCTTTTGTCTGAATAATGACTCTGCTATCACTTGTCTTTGTTCCTTGATGGCACCTCTCTAAGACCAGAGCCTGAGGGTGCTGGCTTGACTTCAAGTCCACATTTACTAATTTCAGAAATTATGGGGAGAACCTGGTAGCTAGGAATTTTAGGGAATCCTTGGCCCCTACAAACCCATAACAATATGATGCTTTAATCCGTTTTAGCATTTCCTAATGTAATCATTCAGATGAAAACATCACTTTGATTACAATGCATTTTCAGTGAAAATGGAGCTCCTCTGCTTTCTGTCCCACAGTCCCATCTGGATACAAATTATCTGAATAAGGCCCTGTGGTACTATTAGATGTGTCACGTGTAAATAATACGCTTTTTATATTAACCATTCCTGCATCACCATTTCATTGGGCATACAGCACCTGTTGAGATTTTGCCCATTGCAACCTTTTAAAGGCATCAAGTCAAGGCGATGTACATCCAATTTCAGTTGTCATTCTCAGTTAAGTATACAAAGATGCCTATGATTGCCACTGATGTGATGCCTTTAGTGTCAAAGAACATTTAATATATTTCCCCCTTTTTAAAATGCTGCACTGGAGACTCGAAACCATAATTTTCTTGCACCTATCTGCAGGCTTCACACACCTCATTTTTCACAACTAGGTGCTTTTAAAGATGCTCTGTATTGATCACACGCTTATTTATATGCGAACAATGAGAGAAGACAGTTAGTTCAGTTATTAAATTTAGAGCTCTGACAAAAGCAATCAGAAGATATATGGTTTAATAGGAGATTAAAAAGCTGGCTGCAAGAGTCCAGATACCTGACCTGTCATCACAGAGATTTCATATATGTGTGTGTGTGTGTTTGCTGAAGGGTTTCATTAATTGATTTTGCTGCAGACTTCCTGGTTTGTCTCTGGCTCAGAATAATTAATTTGAGAGCTTCTTGATTTGGCAGGTTGCTGAGGAGAGGGGAGAGGAGACCCACTGCCGTTCCCTAGCAGGAGATCTGAGTTTTGAAAGCCAGGTATAGTGACTTGCATGCTCTGTGACTATATACGATTCTGACACACACCTAGGCTACAAATATATCACCTCTAGTGCAGAACAGGAGAGATGAGGTTCCAAGCATGTGCACAAGTCAAATCCTGAATTGTGCCACAGTGCTCAGTTTCAAATCAAAGATGCTTCTGATATTCAGAGGATGTCCCTATAGAATTCTTGGGTGGGGCGGTAGTTCCACATTGAATGGTTGTGTGTAGCCCCACTGAAGTACATGACAACAGGTGCTGGAAATACTTTGCAAGATTCATTAGCAGCTACATCAACAGGTGTGGTGGTTACTTCATCCTGATGATTACCTGGGAGTAAGCCCCATTAATGTCAGTGGAGCAGGACCATAGCTTGGCAGTAGGACACATACTTTGCATGCAGAAAGTTCAGGCAGGAGATGATGTGAAAGAGCCCCATGAGCTCCTTACTGATTCTTTGGGAGAACATCAACTTCTATACTTATTTTTGGCACATACATTCACACAGAAACATTAGCTCTCCTCTCCTAAACTGTCTTATCTAACACTGTCTCTTCTTCAGTGTTCATGGAGATGCAGCCATTCCAGGCAAATCACTCATGCGCAAAACAAAATGGAGCCTGTAATAAGATACCTCCCATGTGACCAAAGTTAACCAATCACACAAGAGTTACTGGGGAACATTCCAGAATTAAACAAACAGTAATGCATTTAAGCACTCACAATTTCAGTAAATTAAATCACTCTACCTAACAAGAGACCTGCAGAGAGCACACTCTGAGACACCGTCCCTTGCAGCAGCCTGAATAGCTTATGCACATTGGTAGTCTCAATGGCATCAGTGTGTACCAATTGGCCTTGCAGATAAGCACTGATTTGTCTGAGCAATGTGCAATCTCCCCCTTTCTTGCTACTTCTGTACTTGGCATGGATGGGTCATTGAGCCCCAGGGCAACTGCTCCTCATCTCTGCTATATCCATTACTCTCACCCACTGACACAGCATTGGTTCTTGAGCCGAATGGAATGTGAGAGCTGGGAGTCAGATCAGAGCAAGGGTGAGGTTGAGGGAGTTTGCTAGAGCTGCTGGCATGACATAAATTATGGGAGCCCTCCCCTCTGCTGTAGTCCCAAGAGGGGGATGTTTAGAGGGTGGCAGTGGCAGCAGCTTCATTTTAGCATGATGAATGGCTGTTCCACAGGGAGCCAGAGTTTTCCAATTTGCTGCCCATTTGGAGTACAGTTTACCCACAATTCGTACTGTCAGGGTCACAAATCACTCAGGAGAGTCTGCAACAGCTAATCCACAAAGTGCCCAGGGACATCACCCACACAAATAGGAAGTGACTCAAGCCCGGGACTAACCCATACTAACATAACATGAATCAGACATTTTAGAACATGTACAAAAGATACACAACTGGGGCAGTGAAGAAAGAGCATCAACATCTGGCTATCTGAAAAGTAGCATCTGGAAAGTAAGCTCCTTTCCCAGGACTATCCATTCTGATTTTTCTACCATGAAGGTATGTATGCATGGTAAAGCGATTGTCTGCATGCTCTCTGATGTGCAAAGTCCTCCATTTAATGTGGTGCATTGCAAACACCTGAAAGAATGTTTGCAGCAGCACCATAAGACTGGATTTCTGCAGGGAGAGGCGTACTCAAATGGACACTCTGTTTTTCCGATCTTTTGTTTTCACTTTTCTACATGATGCAGCTCTCCCTAAATTAGCAAGATCTGCCCAGGATTCCAAGAAATGAGGGATTTAGGCACCATATGGGGATTGGCTGTACAATTATTTAACTAGACTGGCAAGTGAACATAACTGACAGTTCATCTTGAATGCTTTTAAGATTAATAAAGAAGCAATCATCTCCCCATGGCCCTTATTTGACTTGACACTAAATTTGATGTGACATGACACATGGCCCTTAGTTCTTTTTTCAATCAGCACTCCTAAGTTTGAGGATAGGGAACAGATGATATACTTCTTCTAGGTTACATTTGCTACAATTTTCTCATCTCTCTAGGACTCCAAAGGATTGAGGGAAAATAGCCTCCTGAAAATCATTACTCAATGGAGGTCATCTCATTGATGAAGTCTTGCACCTCTTTTAATTCACCATTGTCAATCTTGCTCTTTGTGTAATCATTATATTGGGGACTTCAAATCACAGCAGGGTCTATGAGCACTTTTTATCAACCCAAAACAATGAGAAGAAGTTGACTTTGAAATGAAATCTGGTAACCCTTCACCTGAACATCTAAGAACATATAACACTAGTGTTCTGGTGAGCTTTCTTGGCTTCTGATTGTGTTCCAGCAGTAAGCCTAGATCCTGGCTTTCACCTATGAAACTTCCTCTCCTTACGACATTTCATCACGATTTGTACAATCTGCTCAAGCATCCTCCAGATGATGTCCAAGCAGCCTCTAAATCAGGTGTGGGGAATTTTTTTTGGCTGTCTAGATGTTTCTGAACTACAACTGCTATCAACCATGGCTATTGGCCATGCTTGGTAGGACTGATGGAAGTTGTAGTTCAACAACCAGGCAGAGGGCCTTCACGGTAGTGGTGCCCGCCCAGTGGAACACCCTCCCATCAGATGTCAAGGAAATAAACAACTACCTGACTTTTAGAAGACATCTGAAGGCATCCCTGTTTAGAGAAGTTTTTAATGTTTGATGTTTTATCGTGTTTTTAATATTCTATTGGGAGCCGCCTAGAGTAGCTAGGGAAACCCAGCCAGATGGGCGGGGTATGAATAAATTATTATTATTATTATTATTTATTCAACAACATCTGGAGGACCAAAGGTTTCCCACTCCTGTGCTAGAGGATGTCCTGCAAGCATTGGGTATGAATACAAAGGATATATATAGAGAGGTATTCTTGGCATTCCACCCTTTGAAATGCCATTTCCCTGATGTGTGACAAAAATGTAACAAAAAGCAGAAGCAAAAAAAGAAAAAGAAAAGAATGAAAAAAGAGGAAGTGATCCTCACAAGTGCCAGTTGTTAAAGTTTTAGTGTTTGTAGTTCAGTGTGTGTTTCAGAACTAAAGTTTCTTCTTCAGTAGCAAGACATTTCCTAACTGTGTCAGACAGGGAGGAGTGTCTGTGTGAGCTGCTCCAGAAAGGCTAAATATTATCCTCTAATATCAGTTCTACTCAAAGTAGACCCACTGAAATTAATGGACATGGCTAACATTAATTTCAGTGGGTCTACTTTGAGCAGAATAAATGTTGGATACAACTCTAATATTGTTTCTGAAGGAGGAACTTCTGAAAAGTTCTGAGATACAGCAAATAACCCTCTGGAGAACAAAGATCTCAAAATGTAACTCTGCATACTTGAGCCATAGCTTAACTCTTAAAAACTGTGTTGAATGCTACTCTTGGAATATGAGTCATAGTAAAAATAATAATAATTAAATGACTTCAAATATATCCTTTCCCTGAGTAACCTAAGCTCACCCTTACATATCTAGAGTGTGTGTCATGTTTTCCAGGTCCAGGCAGGCTCGACTGGTGGTGCCTCTCATTTTACAAATTAATCATCATCATTTCATCCAGTGTTAAACTATTTTTAAACTGAAGGCACCACCAAATGCTCAAGTATTAATCCGAAGCTATTTTAGTGGGATATTTTACAATATATTGGTATTATGTTTACATTTTTTTACCATGCATTATAGCTACTTTTAAAATCATGAAGTTAAGAGCTCTCTGACTTAGTTTAGGAAATCAAAAAGAAGCAAATCATGCAGAACATGAACTATGATTAACCACTCAACAGCCTTTAAGGAAATTGAGACACCCACTGGGGCAGGGATTTTAAGTCTTCATAATGTTCCTATTGACCTGCTTGCTGAGGAACTCCTGCAATATGCCTTCCACAGAATCCCTGCAGAGAGGATTCTGGGGTGCATTTTAGGACATACTGGCGGTGGCAGATTTGGGGCTTTCAAATTTCAGCAGCGTCCTGTGCAACGCCAAAATTCGGTCCCCCCCCCCCGCCTCTCACCTTCCATTCTAAGTCATTGTGGTGGCACCTTTGTGGCACCTTCTTGTCAAAGCACCCCCTAAATCCACCTCTGACACTGACCAGGCTTGCTTGACTTCAGCATCCACTCATCTTTACTGCAAAGCACACCAGAACAAATTCAATTCTTTGCCGCAGTTATTAATTGCAGGGGAAGTTCATTAGCAATGAGCAGGCTGCCTCTCAGGGCATCTTCTCTGACGGCTGATTTTATCACTGATAAACCTCAGGGTTTCCCAGAACCATTTGAAAACCACTGCCCTAGGTGAATATCGGAGAATGGTTCTGACCATTAATGCCTTCTCATTAACGTCTCCACAGGCAGAGCTGAACTGAAATCCGATGCATAGAGCAGGATGCTGAAGATTATTCTGCTGTTTACTTCCCCTGCTTTTCTCTGACCATTTGTTCAGCACCTGAGAGTGGCTCTTCTCACTTCTCCTGCCTGCCTCCCTCTCTTCTCACCTCCTTGCCCCCCTTCATCCTCCTCTTTACTAGTACTTGCGTGTAGAGGTCCCTGTCTCAGCGCCAGCAGCACCCCCCTCTGTCCCTGGCCAGATGATGGATAATTCTGGATTGGGATGTTATTTTCTCAAATTGCCCACAAAGTCCCAGTATTTATCTTGTTTGAAGGAAGAAGAGGTATCATCTTTGCAACGCTGGAAGGTTAGCAATGTGTCTGGCACAGTCCTATTTATCTTTCCCTGCCTGGTAATTCACCCCTCAGAAGGCCAATCTGGCAGCACCTTCAAGGCAGCGAGAAGACAATGATGAAATTCTCCTGGGATGACAGTTTGTATATCAACAGCTGGCAGCTGCAGGGAATCCAATGTACTCATTGGACCTCAGACAACCTCCTACCTATCACACAAGACAGATGGAGAGGAGTCAGTCTTCCTCCCCACCATGCACCTTGCTTCATCCTACCCAGTGCTACGATCTTTTTTGATTGATACCCCAAGGGAAGAGGGTGCCTTGTTTGGTCCAACCAAGGGGAAAAGCTAATATTTGATATTAGATTCAACAATTGCTGCAGTGAATCCTCCTGAGTACATATGATATTTTCCTTCCTATGCTGAGATAACTCAGGATTCTTTTCCACTGAAATCAACGATACAGTGGCAACTAAAGTGAGAAAACAACTTGGTCTAGGTGTTTGTTCCACAGACTTAGTAAATGCCTCCGCTGCAAATGCAATCTCGTTTTAATCCAGTTTGACTAGCATGAATGTCAACTCTGGAAATGGTTGTTTTGGGATGGGAATCCCTGTTCTCAAGACTTCAAGGGAAGCCATGAAGATGAAGAAGGTTTAAAACTGGTTTAACACATATGGTGCCCATAGAGTCATAGAAGGAACGCAATAGATGATTTTACTATTATGTGCAACATATGTATATCTCCTGAACATTTTCTTGAAAAACCCTGGCAGACTATCTCATAGCCTCCCCAAGAGCAGCTTGCCGTTATAGTTAGGATGCTTTTCCTAAGGCAAAAATGGACTGGTCCCAGACCAAAGAAAGAAGAAACAGGTCTTGCTTGCCAAGTGAGCAAAGTGTGGTGCAGGACACACAAACAGGAGTGGGAACGGCAGGAGAATACAGTTTGTAGCTTCCCTGTCCTGTAGCCTTGGCTCTTAGAAATTGCACAGGAGGTCTGACATGCATCAGATGAAATCCAACTGTAAACCTCTTTCTATGAGGCTCATAATAATAAAAATCAACAGAAACGAGGACATGGATTATTGGATTTGGAATATATATGGAGAGTCCTCTGAATGAACATGGAGCACACAAATAGATCAAGCCAGCAGTGACAGAACTGGTCACAAGGAGCCATCCATCCATCACTATATCGCATGGTCTGAGCAATTACACAATAATCATAACACAGCAAATCAGGCTGAGCTGGGCCATTTTTAAAAGACACATCACCAGCACAGGATATGTTCTTTCCACCTGAATCTCCCCCACCCCTTTTAAAGAAAAAAATCCATTTGGCATGCTTCATTTCTTCTTATTGCCTATCAAAATAAAGAGTTACTGTAAATGCTTTTGTCTGAGCTGATTAGGGATAGCAGCAGGTTGTAATTGATTGGGGGGGGGGGACAAGGAACCAAAAGGGATGTACACCATTCCCTCCCAGTTCTCATATTATCTCACAACAGCAACTGTCAGGTAGGTTAAGCTGAGGCAGTGACTGGTTCAAGGTCACACACTGAGCTTCCTGGCTGAGTGGGATCTGTACCCTGGTCTCCCAGGTTCTGGTCAGACACTCTAGTCACTATACCACACTGATAAAGCACACCCATATGTGCTTATATGACAGGCATAGCTGAATAAACATTGTTCTGTCCTCCCCCCCAAGTGGAAAAAAAACCACTTTGAGACTAAGGAAAAGGAAGTTGTGTGAAACCCACCACACCTGGATTGGTTGTAAGTAAGAAGGCAAACAGGTGTAGGATGACTGAAGACAGACTGAGACTGGAGGGGCAGTGCCCCAGTTGCCCAAATGGACAAGTTTACAGTGTTGGACTCAGCATAAGGCAGTTTATTAGGCCCCGTTTCCTTTTTCTCCCCCGTTTCTCCCCTCATTATTATTGCTTTGTTTTCTGTGACCTAATCCTTTTGGCGGGACCTCTCTCTATCCTCTCTTTTAAGTCCGTATCTTTGTACTGCCTTCAACTCAAGGGACCCTGGTTTTGATTGGATTAATCAAACTAGTCTCCCAAGGCCTCTAATGGCAAAGGGTCTCCGACTTCGGCCTTGTAACCACATTAAACATCAGAGTGTATACGATGCGCAGATATTCTCAGCCATCGTCAGATATGTCTGTCTTTGTTCTTCATGTTACATCTATGCCAACGGCAAGATTAAAGAGGCAATTCTGCACTTTTATTAGCTAAACACCCCAAATAAATGATCTGAGCAATGCCTGATTCCCAGAAGCAGAGTGTCAGCAAACTCCCTCCTCTTTCATCTGCGTAGATAAGTGCAAATAAAAGCAAAGGATGATTGGTGCTTAATACTCTCCCACTGTCTGTTTTGCATTGTGGGGGGTCCTTCTAAGATCCATTAATGAAGCTGGGGGCAGCTCTGTTTTTGCCCTTGATGACTGGAGGGAGGCAGGGGGGTGTTTGTGGTTCAAGCACTCAGCTGGTTGCTTGTTGATTTGTCACTTGGTCTGTAACTAGCAGGGAACTAAACAGGAATGTATTGCAATGGCTTTGGTGAACAGCGCTGGGGCAGCCCCTGTAAGTTAAATTGCTTACTTTTTAGGGGAGGGGAACACACATTAATGGGGTCAATGGAAGAAAGGAGCCATTGGCTCATGCAACTTCTTACTCTTGCCATTCTCTTCATCTCTCTCTCTCTCTCTCTCTCTCTCTCTCTCTCTCTCTCACACACACACACACACACACACACACACACACACACTTGTACAAACAGCAGCATTGGGAATCAGTTACGTTCTGATTCTGGAACTAGCTTTTACAAGAGACACAACTAAGGCAAGAGTGGGTCTTTTTCAGCCCAAAGACCACATTCCCTTCTGGGGGCCACATGAGAGTGGTGGGTGGGGCCAGAGGCAAAAGTGGACAGGGCAATCACTAGAAAATTCACCTTTGTACAGTAGGGTAGTTTTTGCACAGATTTCCACACCCTTCTTCATCTGGGGAAGCAGGATACATTATCAGCGCTCAAGGAGATGTTCCAGCCAACATAGGGTTGCCATACGTCTGGGGAAACCTGGACATGTCCTCTTTTGGAAGAAGGCAACCTGTCCATCTGGGCAGATTTTTATATTTTAAAGGTTCAGGTTTTTTGGCTGGCAGTGGCTTGGACTCAGTCACCTGACTTGGGTTCAGTTTGCTCTGCATGCTGCGGCCACTGCCAGCCTGAGCTGGGGAAAGAGGCATGCAGGTGTGGTGGCGGCGGCTCAGTCTGTCTTCTTTTTTGCTCTTCAAGATTTGTTGTTGTTTAGTCGTTTAGTCGTGTCCGACTCTTCGTGACCCCATGGACCAGAGCACGCCAGGCACCTCTGTCCTCCACTACCTCCCGCAGTTTGGTCAGACTCATGCTGGTAACCTCGAAAACACTATCCAACCATCTCGTCCTCTGTCGCCCCCTTCTCCTTGTGCCCTCCATCTTTCCCAGCATCAGTGTCTTCTCCAGGGAGTCTTCTCTTCTCATGAGGTGGCCAAAGTACTGGAGCCTCAGCTTCACGATCTGTCCTTCCAGTGAGCACTCAGGGCTGATTTCCTTAAGAATGGATGCGTTTGATCTTCTTGCAGTCCATGGGACTCTCAAGAGTCTTCTCCAGCACCATAATTCAAAAGCATCAATTCTTCGGCGATCAGCCTTCTTGATGGTCCAGCTCTCACTTCCATACATCACTACTGGGAAAACCATGGCTTTAACTATACGGCTCTTCAAGATATGGCAACCCTAAGCCAGCAACATCTGGATAGCCCCAGGATGGGGAAGGCTGCCTGATACTGTCTTCAGATGTTTCACAGATGTTTTACAAATCTGTGAAAAGTTCACTAAGTTAGGACTCCAATCTTACAGTAAGAGTCCTACTGTAAGACCTTTATCCTTTGGACAACTATTCTGTTTGTGTTGGTCATTTTTGTTACACGAGCACAACCCCAATGTTCTTGTATCCACTTTATCCTGCTGCCTGGTCATTTCACAATACCAAAAGATATTTAGCTTTTAACATTTTCATCCTTGCTGAGCCTTTGCATGGACTTACTAGGGAACTAGCCAGGGCCACAGGACAATGGTTCAGTGATTTCCCTGCCCCTTCCCATTCTAATTATCTTTGTTTCCTCATCCTACACTCTACTTTTCTTCACCAAGTTTCAAAGCAGACCACAGAAAAAACTATTCCCCTTCAATAGGCTCCTCCCTTGTGATGCTACCATCTTCAAGAGACCCATGTAGACTGGGGATCTTGACACAGAAAGTTTGCAGCAGACCATTCAGTTCCCAGGAAGCTCCCTTGTACTGATCACTGGCCCACCTAGCACACCACCAGAATCCCATTCCCCACCCCTAGTCTACACTGATTGACAGTGGCTCTCCAGGGTTTCAGGTGGGAGTCTTTCTCAATCTTACCTGGAGCTGTCAGAGACTAGATCTGGGGTTTTCTGCATGCAACATGAATTGACTGCTGCTGAGCTATGGCCCTATACATCCCAGAATAGCACTTTAGCAAGTGGGCCAAGGTTTCCCTGGGTTCCAAGCATTCTTTTAATTCCTTTTGCCTTCACCACATTAGTCCCCCCTCTTGCCCTTGTTGTTTTAGATCGTTTCTCTTTGTTTTTCTCCTGTCTATTCCACCCCCTGCTAGCTTTTCCTCCTCTTTAATTCCCCATTCTCTTCCTGCTGCCAATTCCCTGCTTACCCATCAGGTGTATTGATCCTGGTATATAAAAACTTGCTTTTTATATGTGCTTTCAAGAACAACCTGTTTCTTCTTCCTTGTTTTATTCATCAAAGTCAAGTGGCTGCAGAGAGCAGTCTAAGTGAACTCTCCCACCCAGCCTTCTGCCCCATACCAAAGAGTTCTTGCTTTATTCTCTAAACTATCAGTTTATTGCACAGTGTGCCAGCCACTAGGAGCACTTGCTTCTGTTATGCTTTCAAGACTTGGAGAAGAGAGAGACTGAAATCTCCCATTTCTGCCCCTGAATGAATGTGTTGCACTGTGGCGTGTTTTGGGTTGAAGGCGCTGCCCAAAAAATATTTCCTACCCAGCCAACCATTTAACATTCCAGTCAAATGCCAAGGGTTCATATATTGCAGATCTACAACTCTGAAAGCTGACACTATTGACTATGATGTAGTTGAATAGCTATCTGTATTCTTGCAGCAACTTGAGACAGACCATGATTGTACCAAAATAATATACTTCCCCTAAATATACTTCATTATCCATGTCCAGAGATAACTGCTGTTGTTTTTTGGCCTCCGTTCTGAGGTGGGCTCAACACATGGCAACTGGGAGTGTGGAAAATCCCTTCTGTTGAGCATAGTCCAGCTGAAGAAAAGCACTAGTGTGTCTTGTTTATTGAAGTGGGAATTTTAAGGAAGTACATCAGTCTCTCCCATCGAAGACAGTGAGACTTAAGAATGCTTAGCTTTAGATGGATTGCAGCCTTGTGTGGTGATGTCTCAATGAAGTAAAAACCAGAAGTATGGCAAGCGTGTGTGTGTGTGTGTGTGTGTGTGCGCGCGCACTACAAATAATGCTGATCATTACTCACCTTTTAGTGCATATATTTGATCTGCTTATTTCAGGAAGGTGGGCAGCAATTTGTGTGAGTTTTGAAACAGCCTTGGAACTATGTCAGTAGTGTCAACATTTTACCATGCACCAGGAAATGCACCCTCTGACTTTGCAGGACTCTAGAGATCAACGTGCTGTTATTCCATGAGATCAACAGCTTTAACTTTAACCTTAGCATTTCCTCTTAATCTGTATTCATCTGTAGCTCTTCTTTCCAGCGAGTTACTTGTTAGTAGGCAGTCGTAGTAGGCATTTACCTTATGTAAAAGTGCCACGAGAGGGCAGCAAAGATTCACCCTCTCCAAGTGACGAAAGTTCTCTCAGTATAACTTTTATTAGAGACTGGGCCAGGTTAGCTCCCTCCTCACTTGACGCTGAGCTACACTTTTATGAAAGCCCTTGATAAAGAGTAACACAGAGTGACTAATTGATTGGCCCTGGACAGTCACTCCACATGTTTTAAAATTATCCTCCCAGGGCCAAGGCAATAGATGCTCCACACTTGCTCAGAGTGGCCTTGAATGTGTGTGTTTAGCAAGAAGGTAGTTCACCTGGGCTGATAATATGTCAACTGAAATTACCCTTGAGTGGCATTGTCATTATCAGAGGTATGGATCCAACATGGCCTTCAGCTGAGCACTCCACCAATGAAAAACATTTTAGGTCTGCCATGATGATACCACATTAGCTAAACAAGATCTGTTTTCTTCTGTCATTTTGCAGACCTCAGTGAAATTGCTAAATCGACTAAACACATATTTATATCAAGATGTGAATCAACTACCAGCTTATATTAAATCCCTGTACTGTCCAGCATAAGGTCAGCCTGAACAACTACAATTTCCAGGCCCATTGGTCAATGGAGTTAATTAAACCATAACTCTTTTGGGTCATTAAGTATCCATATGTTTCTTGACCCTCAGGGGAAAACTAAAATACTTTACGTGGCTGATCATTCACAAAACCTTCCCCGAACCAACTAGATCTGTATATGGAGAAACTGAGGAATGCATTGACACATATGTTCAGTCACAGGAGATGTTCAGTCACACCTGCTGCCTGGGGCTGATGAGAGTTTTCATCAGAAACATCTGGAGGGCACCAGATTGGAGAGGGGTGGAGTTGACACCGCTGGCACTGTCATGAGACAGAGGTGGGGACGATCATCTACCAAGGGGACCTGACTTCCTTGCAGTGGTGGCAACTACTTCTCCTCAGTAGTGAAGGGATGGTGTTGAAGGGTCTTCATTATGAACAGGGTCCTGGACAGATACCCGATGAAGCTGATTCCTGAAGCAAGTCCTGGTTCCAGGAATAAGGAATCCCAAAAGAGAGCGTGCAAGAAGGGAACAAGCCTATGAGACAGCTTGACAATAATAGTCTGGATGGACCATTGGATTGACTCAGGATATCCTTAATCCCAGACACAAAATTATTTTTCCAAAGGTTTGGGCCTGCTTATGACATTCACACCTCTACCGAGACAAACACACAACCCTTCCAATTCCTTTATTCTTGAAATAATAGATTCCATCCCCCACCCCCTGCATAATTTCACCTACGACTAGCAAATAACCAGCAAACAAACTCCTTGCTATTATCGGTGTGAGCCACCCCCACGTTCTGCAGCAGCTGAAGCAGCAGGAGCAGCTTATAAATTTCCCCTCTCCCGTAATAAATACATCTATTACCACCGCAACGCTTCTTACTCTCCCTGCCTGGCTGGGACCATCCCTCGCTCTTGCTTTGGCAGCTCTTTGCCTGGCAGGCGGACTTGATAAACTGCAGTCTTCATTTCCAGGAGGAAACAAACAGCTCGCCTTGCCGTACCATGCTACCCACCTTGACTTAGTATCATAGGATTGTAGAGTTGGAAGAGACTCCAAGGGTCATCTAGTCCAACCCCCCTGCAAAGCACTGGACAAAGGTAGGATACCAACCAAGTTCATTTTCAGCAGCAGAGCCTGAAAATCCACCAGTGTGGAGGAACCACAATGGTTGAGAAGCTGAACTGAGGGTCAGAGCTGGTCAGATCTCAGCCCTGTCACCCCTTCCCTGTTCCCTGGTGACAGCGTTCATTCCAGAAAATGAGTGAAACTTATACATTGCCACAGAAGTCAGTGGAGAGCCTCAAGTGACTGCTGCTCCCACTTCACTTCCAGTCAGCAGTACCACCAGAAAAATAAGTAAATGGTAGGGGGCACAGAAAGGGCACAGAAAGGTGTGCATGCTGTATCCCCTATTTTAAGATCACTGAAAGAAATAAGAACTGTATGTGTTAACGACAGGAATCCAGTAGTGGCAGGACAAGTGGGGGTGAGCCCTTTATTTGGGGGGCACTTGCCCCCCCGATTCTCTCCCTGGGCACTGCCCATGTCTCCAGTGCCCCAACACAGGCCAGGGGTATAATAACTCTGCAGCTAATCACAGCACGCCACCAGCAGCATATTGGAAAACCCAATCCAGGAGCATGCATCTCAAATAACATCACTGCTGCCTCATACCTTGAGGGCTTGAAACATATGTGGGAACTTGTATATTCAACAATCCAGTTTTCTGTCTGATACTGGCCTGTAGCTCTTGTTTCATCTCTTAAGTGCTGCCTTGACGAAGTAACTTCCCAATCCACAGTGCACCTTTTACCCTTCTGATTACATAATGTGGTATCACTAATTATTTACTCTAATCCTTAATCAACTACCTTGCACACACACAGCCTATTGCACTCCTTGATAAATGCCAGAGGGCTGCATCGAATGTTAGGCCTTCTCAGAATAGACTTAATGAATTAATCTGCATGGCTAACTCAGGTTCACTCATTTCAGTGGGTCTACTCTGAGTAGGACTTGGTTAAACATAACCCCACAGCCAGCTGCAAATCACTACAAATATTGTACAGAATTTTGTCCTTTGATGCTTTCTTTTTATTTATAAAATGTATCAATATATATTGATACATATGCTATTATTATTATTATTATTATTATTATTATTATTATTATTATTATTATTATTATTATTATTATTATTACCTCTGGTTCTTTTGGTGTTTCTGTTGTTTACCGCTTTAAAACATGTGTTGGGAAAAGGTTTAGAAATATATATATATATATCAAAACCAAAGCAAACCACCACCACACTCATTTACCGAAAAAAGCTTTTGGCACCCCTCCTCTGTTCAGAATAGATGGGAGGATGGGCATCTCATCCTGATATCTGAGGAAATGGATGTATATTTAAGGTCGTGTGGTGAATGTAAGAGAGGCTGGGTGAGCATAGCTTACCTTTTGTAAATCGCTTTGAAGTTGTTGGGGTTTTTTTACAATCAACTGGCGAATAAATTTTATGAAAGAAACAGGAAAACAAACAAACAAACAAAAAACCAAACAGGAACTGAACGTGAAGAACAGTCTCTTCTGCATTGTGAATCTTTGAGAGAATATTTGCTGAGACCCTTCATGGGCACCATAGGAAGTATTGGCAGCCACACTGGTGCTCGAAGGTGTCATGCTGGTGACCCCTCTCAGAAGGGATGGAGAACCTGTGGTTAGAGCAGTGATGCTGGTCTGAGAAAGATTCCTGCCTTGTAGAGCATGTATTTGGGCATGTAGTGAAATCCCTTTTGCTGCTGTTGCTCTTGTATGTTCTCTTCTTACCTCAACTTCAAGGAAGTTGTTCTCATTAGTAATAATGAGTTTTGTGCTCTCCTGCTGAAGGGGGATTTAACATAAAGCTTCCCCATCAAAGGCTTGCCTATCAAACTGTGGCAGAGTTACAAGGAGGCCACCCACCGGGACAAGGCTATCAAGGTGTAGGTAGAAGGAAATGGATGTGCCTCCTGCCGTAATCCAAGTCCCCCTGAAGCTGAATTATTAATTCCATTTTCTTTGGGCAATAGTGCAGCTGTGGAGGGATGATACTTGCTAACGTCGGCTCATAAGGACAAGATGATGGCAAAAGCAGAAAGCCTCATTTACGGCTAAGCAGAATATTCTCAGTGACCTGCAAATTCCATGAATGTCATGAATACACAAGGGGTCCATTCAAATGCAGAGCATTCTTCTAATGTACAAACTCTCCCAGAGGTGTTCACTGCTAGGCCACTCGGAGGTCCACAGGTCATCCATCAGTATTTGTGCTTTCAGGGTTACATAACTTGTGATTGGCTAGACGGCTTGTCACATGTGCTACCCTTGCAGATTGAAGCGGATGGAGAGCAAGCTTCCATTTTTAGTAGGAATTGGCAAAGTGAATTGAAAGATGACAACATTGCTGAGGCAATTTATTCAAGGGTACAGAGGCAGGACAGGTTCGAGTATTTGTTGAAGGAAATTGCTACTCAAATTTGATTCACACAGCCAAAAAACCATTTGGTCCAGGTCCATTCTCCCCCCACATCTCATATTCATTTTGCCCTTACAGTATTTGAAACTGCTACACTGGAGGCCAGATACAAGAAATAGTGTCATTCCAAGAAGCCAGACGCCCAGGCCACTGATCTAGGGAAATAACTTTAAGAGGAGCATCAAGTGATAATGGACCTCAAACAATAATCCACTTTAGTTTGGGAAAGAGAAGTACCCTCAACTATTCTGCCTCTTTCTTAACATACCATCCGACCACTTGGTTGGATGGCCCTGCCTCAGTCCCTGCCCACTCTATACTTCCTGTTCATCTCTATTGCCTTTGTGTTTTCACTAGTCAAGTACACCTACACACTACTACCACCTTTACCAGGGAGACATCTGTATCCCGGTCTTCATGTTTATAGATTGTCTTTCTTCTGTTGATCCTGGTTTCAGCAAAGCAGAACCATTTCTGCTGGACCAGTAAATATTTAGAATGGCTAGCCAATGTTCTCCAGATGTTGGACTCCACCTCCCAACAGCCTTGATCAATATTGCCAATAATGAGAGTTAAAGGAGTCATAGTCCAACAGCACTGGGAGGGCACCACGTTGACTTAGAAGATACAACACATAGAGCTACACACCAATCTTTGATATACATTCCCCTCCTCCCCAATTCTGACTTGAGCGAGCCTCCCCTGAAAGTTAGTTTTTTGGATTGTGGAGGAAGAGATTTTGTCAGGAGAAAGATGCAGGGGTGTAGGAAGGGGGGTGTGTGTGTGGGGGGGGTGCGGTCCACCCTGGGTGTTATCCCTGAGGGGGTGACAAAATGGCCCTTACCACGGGCCTGGCCTGCAGCACGCCTGAGCCACTCGTCTCTCCTGGGAGTGGTGCGGTGGCTCGGGGCCCCACGCTGCCGTAAACGGCAGCCTGGGTCTTGCGTCTGCCAGGTGGACTCCGTGGGCAGCTTGCCGCGCTGCCCCCTGGGGTGGATCATCATGCCACCCCCATGTGCAGATCACCCCACCCCCGCTGCTCCAGGTGTCGGAGCAGCTAGCTACGCCCCTGGAAAGATGAATGCATTTTAAGTTGTGAACATTTTGTTTTGCACTTTAACGTGAGCTGTATTATCAACACATGATTCCCCTTCCCTTTAAAGAAAAAAGAAGGCAAAATTGTGGGACCTGAAAGACTACCACCCTCTGAATGTACCACTTACTTATACCTAGGGATCTTCTTAGCAGTGCTCTTCCCAAGTGAGGCATTGTGGGTGGCTGTGTGGGGAGAGGGGGTCTTTTCAGTGCTGGCATCCAGTTATGGAACGGTTTCCCAAGAAAGGGTCTCCAGGCACCTAATCTCCCTTGTCATTCCAGCACCAGGCAAATACATTTTTAATTCCCCAGACTGTTTAATTTATTCCCCCCAAAAAAAACTTGTTCTTACTCTATGGTATTTAATCTTTTATGCTGCACTGCATTATTGGGTTAAGTAGTCATTAAATTTTAATTTCTTTTTACTCCTCTTTTGTCATAGGGTGGTGTCAGATAGCCATCTCTAACAGGACTGGAAGTCGTCAGAGCGTCTTTATTTCAGAGCAGCCATGGCGAGTCTCCTCTTCCTGAACAGGAGATCATCACAGGTGTCCCTCTAGCGCACAGGTCTTCAGCTAGTGGGTCATGGCCTGAGCCAAGGTGGTCACAACATGAGCACTACCATCATGCAAATATATGGAACAAGGTTAAGAAATGGGTTCCCAGATGCATGTTTGGGTTAAAAGTTAGTCATGGGTCTGAAAAGGTTGAATATACTTGCTCTAGTAGATCATGATTTCATAGCTCTCCCCCCCCCCCACCTTCTCATAACTCCCTCAATAAATTCATTCCCCCCTTTTGCCATTCAGTAACTAGGACCATGTAACTCACAGTCTAGTTTGCTGTTAACTGGGCTCTTTCCTTCCTTGTTTTGTTCCTTGTCAGGGGAGAGTCTCTCAAGTTTCAGTCCTTCTGCTGGTCTTTGCATCCCACATGGGACACACCTTCTCTTTATGCAGTCATGGTGGGGGGCTGCTGGAAGACACCAGACATCCAGTTGTTGCTGTGTCACTTGTGTTTCAGCAGGTTCCCCCCCCCCCCCAGTTTTGGCCAGTTGGTCATGGGATCATGTGGCAGCAAGCAGGCATGGGGGAGAAACTCAGTTTGGCTCACATTGGTAATTCATTAACAAAAAGAAGAAATGCACTCTTTTCTCTTCTGGCTCTTGAGAAAAGTCCCTGGACCTGATTGACAAGGAAGGAAAGTGCCAAAATGTTCTTCTAGCCCATGATAGGGAGAGCCAGGACTTCTCTGCTCCTCAATCTTAGCAGTGGTTTTGCTCTCATTGGAGAATCGAGCAAACTTATTTATGGAAACTACATGTGCACCGGCTAATGCTTTGTGGGTTCCTTCCTGATTGAACGTTTCCCTGAGAGCAGCAGCACGAGGTAGGAGGCTACCTACTGTGAAGATGCTATGCTTGCTTGAACGGAGGGCTTAACCTTAGACGCCAATAGGGACACAGAAGAAATTGCTAGTCTGGATGGGGAAAATTGGTTGCTTTAATAAAACCTGGCAGGGGACCACAGGGGGAGCAGGCCAACTCACCGCTCTGGCAAGAGCGAATCCACAGCTGGGAGAGGATCAGCACCCTCGATATGGGGAGTCTGATTGTCTAGAAATGGCTCACAAATGCTCACAGCAGGAAATCAAAGAGCATCACAAACCACACACTTTTGTTGCGCGAGTGTGACCCCCCTGCTGCCCTTCAAGTCTTTTGTTTCTTCAGAGTAACAGAGTTGCAACTGGGAGCTTGTGGGGAATGATGTGCCCTTGCCCACTGAAACCACGGCATTGATACATGGGGCAGCAATCACTCTTAATTCCCTCATGGGAGGAATCCAGCATAGCCAAGCAGAGACAAAGCCACACATTCACACACAACTCAGGGAAGAGTTAGGCATACCATTTCAGCCACACCGAGACTGCAGCCAGAAGTACTAAAGAGATTGTGTGGTGCTGCTGCTGAGCCCAACTAACCTCCACATGAGCCACCTTAAACGCATTGGAGAAATAGGTGGGCTATAAATGTCACTGGAGAAGGAACCGGCAAGCCACTCCAGTATCCCTGCCAAGAAAACTCCATGGACAATAACAGGCAGGACAATAACAGGAAGATGAGCCCCCTCAGGTCGGAAGGCTTCCAACATGCTACTGAGGAAGAGTGGAGGACAAGTACAAGTAGATTCAGAACTGATGAAGCGGCTGGGCTAAAGCCGAAAGGACGCTCAGTTGCCGATGTGCCTGGAAGTGAAAGGAAAGTCGAATGCTGTAAAGAAAAATATTGCATAGGAACCTAGGTCCTAGAGTGTAAGATGGTAAGCAGGATGTTGTCAAACATGAGATGGCAAGAAAAAATATGTGGTGCTGGAGGAGACTCTTGAGAGTCCCATGGACTGTAAGAAGATCAAACCTATCCATTCTGAAGGAAATCAGCCCTGAGTGCTCACTGGAAGGATCCTGAAGCTGAGGCTTCAATGCTTTGGCCACCTCATAAGATGAGAAAACTCCCTGAAAAAGACCCTGATGCTGGGAAAGATTGAGAGCACAAGGAGACGGGGACAACAGAGGACGAGATGGTTGGACAGTGTTCTCGAAGCTACCAGCATGAGTTTGACCAAACTGCAGGAGATAGTGGAAGACAGGAGTGCCTGGCGTGCTCTGGTCCATGGGGTCACAAAGAGTCGGACACGACTAAATGACTAAACAACAACAAAGTAAATGCCACAAAATAAATAAATGAATGAATGAATGAATGAATGAATGAATGAATGACTCTTTCAATGTGGGCTTGACACCTTTCATAAGGGAAAAATCCCTATATTGGTTTTATATGGATTGCTCCAGTGCTTCTTTCTTCCAGAGTGCTCAGAACTGTAGAGCTGGAAGGGACCACTAGTGCCATCTGGTCCAACCCCCTACAATGCAGGAATCTTTTACCCAACATGGGGCTCAAACCTACAACTCAGAGATTGAGAGACTCACGCTCTAGCGACTGAGCTATCCCAGCAGGATGCTCTTCTTATCTTGATACCTTTCTTATTACATTTTATTCACTTTGGTTGTACCCTTAAAAGACATGCCATTTCGTTAATATGGATATGGTACAGTATTTCAAAGAGAAACCAGAGTATGACACGGTATAGTATCCCATGCTGTGGTTAGTTCAAGCTTCATCACTACCTTGAAGCTGGATAGCTTAGCAGTGGACCTAAGTCCAGTTTGGCCGTTCACTGCCATAGACAGATGGAGTCTGTGCAACTGAAGCTATCATGGAACCAATGCTACTATTCCATGTTCAGCTCTGACATTACCTTGAAGCAGACTCAAGGAATGCCTCCTGGGTGAGGCTCATCTTATATCTTTGACTGATTTTTCACTTTTTGTATTGTATCCTTGTAAAGTGCTTAGAGACAATTGTACTTAAGTGCTATATAAATTGTTTAAATAAATACACATAAATAAAAATCCTTAAAGGACCAGAGAGTTTAATCCAAAGGATGGGATCTTGGGGGTCTGTTTTGCTACTGCTTCTTAAATGTCATTGGGCAGGTCATTTAATCCATGCATCACTTCTCATTTCTTGCCTTTCCTAATTAGAATGAAAAGGTCCTGGAATACGTACTGTCCCTTGCTACATGCTTGTCTTACAAAGACCATCATGTTTTGGCCTTGCTGCTTCAAGAGGCCCCTTGGCACATCTTGCAATAGTGCACTTTTAGCATTAGGTGCCACATGCCTGGATGCTGTTCCTATTTTTCGTTGCCTGTGGCTCCATGCAGGGGGATAGTAGGACAAATGACTCCAGAACTGCATAGAATCTCATCAAGCCAAAGCAGGTGGAAACACTCAACTGTGGTGCAAAATCCGTCATAGAAACAGCATTTGCATTAGTTGGCAGTGGAAGCAGTCTCTGGAGGCAGCAAGGGACGAACGAACGATACAGATGGCTCTGCTGGAAAACTGGGGATGGCAGGGGAAATAATGATCTATTGGTAAAGAGAGATACTAGTTAAGCCAGCCAGAAGGGGGAATGGAAAGACACTTGGAAACGGGCTGTACCACCTGCAGAAGGAATGGGATATTGTGAGATAGGATGGAGATAGAAAAGATCAAAATATTGCTACAAAAGATGGGTGCCTCCCCTCTCTCTGCTGAGCGGTGGCAAGAGCCCCTGGGGTCCCAGGCCCTCAACCTGTGTCTGTGTTCCTTTGAAGGATGGAGACACGACGGAGACTGTTGTAGCTTTAAGAAACATGGTTTATTTACCTATTTACACCTTCAGCCTGCATGGAGAGGGTCCAGCATGGCCATTTCAAGAGGGGCTTGTCTCCCATAGTAGTGCAGCCCTGGAGTTCAAAGCATCTCTCCCAGCCAGCCTCCCCAAGATGGATCCCAGTCTTTCTTCCTCCTCCTTCTTCCCAGCACCCCTTGCTCAAAAACCGTCCTTTCCTGTCACGTCAAACAACCCCCCATCATCTTGGCAACACCTGTCTCCCTAGGCCAAAGGATTCCTCTCGGGTGGCTCATATTAACAGATTTTCTGCTCTTCACTAGGCAAGCCAGACTGTTTTGCATAAGCCAGAATAGGGATTCCTTGTCTGGTACTGTTCTGCAGCTTGTACTTTCATCCATATCCCAATTAATCAAAATCCTACCATTTATCAATTTCTAGGGTTTAGCGGGGTCCCTCCCAATCTATAACAGTATGATGCTCAGAAATGTCACAGTGGGAGGAAAACAGGGGCACAATAACTTTTGATTCAGGACAGGGAGGAGTGGCTCTTGAGGCAGAGTTTAAGCAGAACTAAGTTGGGCTGTTAATTGCCGGCCATTTCTTGGTGTTCAAGGGTGTGGTTTATCCACAGCATATTATGAGGTCTTCACAGGTGCCAAGCGGGAGAGGGCATGCTTGAGGCAATTCATGTGGGTAGAGGTAAATGAAGCACAGCCTTATCTTCCGATACCAGATGCAGGGAAGATGCTTCTTGCCCTTGCAAGCCCAGCAGACCATGATTTTACAGCGGGCCGCCTACTTCAGTCTTCCTCCATTAACTGCCTTCGAAGTCAGGTACCTCATTTCACACTGTGGAATAAAGCCAGTTGGATTTTAGCAATTTAAATCGTTCCCCCAAAAAAGTGTAATAAAAATCATCAGTCACATTAAGGAATCATCTACAGAATACAGGATGCCAAGCAATCAGTGTGAATTTAAGCAAGACGCAAACGTCTTTGGCTGGCAGAAGCTCCAGGGCTCATTTATCATTTAATGCGGAGAACACTGCAGTGAATCTTGTCTGAAGGCCCTTACCTAACGAATTGGCTCCCGCGCAGTTCCCCCTAATTCATGATTTTGTTCCGCTTCATAAAGTCTGGGATTCATGTCCCTGAGGCATCTGGTCATGTGTCAGAGGGAAGATCAACTTGTGATCTTAACCTCGTGCCTTCCATTTTGTGAAATCTTGTATTTCTGTTTGAATGTTTGTGATGTGTCAGCCTTGTACGTTTGCTCAGGTAGACAGTGCTGCACACTCACCTATCGACTTGCAGCTGTTGCTCAGCATTTGACAGAATATAAAATGCTGACAGGAACTTTTGACATTTTTTATCTTGTTCATTCTTATTCCCCTGGTCCCCGCCCTCCAGGCAGTAAGGCTGAGCTCTCATAGACCCTGGCTACCCTCTCTCGATTTTGAGTTGGGGCAAGTGCATTCCTTTGTATTCCCCCAAGTGCCTTACCAATCGAGATTTTATATATATATATATATATATATATATATATATATATATATATATATAACCCCCATATATATGCAACTTTTCTGAAGATTATTCATCTCTATAAAATAAATCCTATAAAATCAACTTTCTACAACCAGAATTCCCACAACACACACACATGGGTGAACTTCTCATTTATTTATTTTTTACGAAAGCTAAATAAATAAATAAATATCTCTTCAAATAACCTGAAAACCAATAAACTAGTTTGTTACACCAAGACTGGTTGGATTATTACAAATTCATGTTATCTTCAAAAGGTGTTGAAATAAAACCTCCTGGCTTGCCCTCAACAAATGGCTGGGGAAAGGGATCAAAATGTTGTTAGCCTTCTCCTGACACCCCCCCCCCCACAAATGAGCAAATGTTAGGCCAAGAAATGTTAAACACACACGCACATGTACACGCACACACACACACACACACTGCACCAGGCCTCCCAGTGGAGTAGATGGTGGAGGAGAAATTAAGATACAGTCATACCTTGTGTTGCATTTGCTTCATGATACGTTTTTTCAGGTTGTGTCCCGCAGTGACCTGGAAGTACTGGAAAGGGTTACTTCCAGGTTTTGCCACTTGTGCATGCGCAGACGTGCAAAATGACGTCACGTGCATGTGCAGACGTGGCAAATCGCGACCTGCGCATGCGTAGACGCGGGTTGCGTTCTGCTCATGTTGCGAATGGGACTCTGGAACGGATCCCGTTCACAACCAGAGGTACCACTGTATATAGTTATTCTATTCCCTATCCACCTATTTCTTTCAGGTATTGACAAACAACCATTGGCTATCTCATGCCTTTCTCTTTCTCCACACTCCAGCACAACCACCCATCAGTTGTCCTTCATGGAAGCCCCCAAGAGGGTGTGGATGTGAAAAGTAAGCATGTACACGTCCCAGAGCAGGGAAACCATAAAACATTAAAAATAAAAAGAAATAATCTTCTAAGCCATGCGTGCATGTTTGTTTGTAGACAAGGGGATAAAAAGGGCGTGCGTGGAAAGTTGGCAGCATCAGGAGGTGGGACTCCAAGAAACCATGGATTAATCAAGCCTCTCTTTGTCCCCAGACAAACAGGGCTTTGAGGAAGCACGAGCTGAAGATCAATGGAACTCTTGAGTAAATATGAACAAGATCTGGTTGAAAGAAGCGACTGAGAGTAGATTACAAGGAAGGCCAAAAGAACAAGTACCTTGAGAAGAACATTTTGGTCCTCTGCAGCTGTGTAGCCAAGAGCTTCTGAGCCTCCATTGTTTCTCTGCCTTGTTAGTCATTACTGACATTTCCCATTGTTTAGTGTAAAGTTAGTTCCCATTGGTTTTGCCTGATACACACATCCTGCGGATCCTCCAAGGGTCCCTGTTTTCCAGGGACATCCCTGATTTAGAAAAGCCTTCCCGGTTTCTGATTTGATCCCAGAATGTCCTGCTTTTTCATAGCCCCTATTTTCATCAGAAAAATGTTAGAGGGTATGGTAGGATGTCCCTATTTTCATTGGATAAATGTTGGGGGGGGGGTATGGAGTTTGACTCCCAGGCTGTCTGAAGGCAATCCTGTATAGGGAAGATTTTTTTTAAAAAATGTTTAATGTTTTATTGTGTTTTTATATATGTTGGAAGCTGCCCAGAGTGGCTGGGGCAACCCAGTAAGATGTGTGGGGTATAGATAGTAAAATTATCATTATGGAATAGGATGTCCCTATTTTTATCCGAGAAATGTTGGAAGGTATGATTCTGCAAAGCAATTTCCTCTAATATAATGCATTATTGTGTGCTAACTGCAATAACTAATATATGCATTTATGCAACACTCTTTGCTAGTATATTCATTTTTGGCAGGAGAACTGCATCACAAAATTTGGAGACATGCAAATTTCAGAACATGGCTACGTTCTGGTTCACATCTTGTTTCAGACAGTGCCAACTGGGCAACTTCACCTTTAAATGCACACTTCCTTGAGTTTCTCCCCCATCCCTAGTTGATGACAATCATACTTTATTGGTAAGGTAGGTTTATTACTGTCATCCAATGGGGGAATAGCATTTCCCCAAGGCTTTCAGCTAACAGTTGGGGGTTATCCTACTTACCTTTCTCCTGCACTTTCCAGGCACAGCTGATGTCTTTAAAGCTCCATGTCTGAATCCCCCCCCCTCTTATTTTTTTTCCTCCAGAGCTTTCTCTTTGAAGACCTTCTCTTTAAAGCTCAATCACAGCAAACAGCAGTCCATGGAAAATCCGAATGGCTGTTTGCTCCGATTCAGCTTTAAAGAGTGGGGTTTCATGGGGAAAGCTCTGGAGGAAAAAAAAGGGTGTCTGTGCTTGGACACAGACCTTTAAAGCACAGACTTGTGCCTGGAAAGACCGGGGCAAAAGGTTTGTGTGGATAAGCCCTTTATAGATGTTTTCCTAATGGGCAACTAACAGTTTGGTTGTGGTTAGCAGAGACAGAATCTTAAAGTGCACCCTGTTTGGTTTGGGGTCTAGCTGCTGCTGCTTGAAAACTGTCAGTCTGTGGTTCTGCCTGTTCCCTCATGCTCACCTTATAAATAAACAGATATCACAAAAAACACAATAAGCCACCAGTACACCCTACTCACAAAGGAGCTGACACAGTAGTCACACCTCATAATTACAGTTTTGCTCAGATGAAAATTTCCTGCTGAGAAATCACCCTCATCAATCTTCTTCATCATTTCTCCAAAACGAAAGCTTGAATCTGCCTCACCCCCCCCCCATTTACTGAATTATTCGGGAGTGAGTTTCTTGATTTAATATTCAAACAGAAAAGAAGCAAGTTTTCTTTTCTTCTTTGGAAGAGCTAGAGCTCATTTGCACACAAGAGGTCCAAGATTCTAAATTCTTGGCAACTCCTGGTAGGGTTGGGAAAGTCTCTTGCTTGAGACTCTGCCAGAGAGTCACTGCCAGTTTGAGTTGGGTGGACCAATGGTCTGTCTATAAGACAGCTTTCTAAGTTCATTCCTAATAAAATCTGGAGTGGCTGAAAATATTGATTTTTTAAAAAAGATATTCAATTTGTTTGCTTCACCATTTTGGCCTGTAGCAAGTCCTAGAAGTGACCTAAAATATTTTTACTATAAAACCAGGTGCTAAAAGCAACATGCTAAAAGAAATGAAACCAATACCAAACCAAAATCCAGCATTTATCAGCAATACAAAAAGGTTAAAGTTCAGGGTTGTTTGTGGGTACTAGCGCTATATGGTTATTATATTTTTCAAGGAAGAAACGCTTGAGAAGTCTTGTTGAGGAAGAAGAGACCTCCCAAATGGAACACTTGACAGGTTTTCAGATGATAAGAAAAGAATTCAAAAAGGATGTTGAATCCTGGCCTCGCTCAAGTGTGACGGCGTCACTTTGAATCAGCGCAGCTCCAGGAACAGCCCAACTAGTTTGCATTTCTGTTTATTGAAAGCTATTTGTCCAATATATGGCAGCACAGCTCGACAGCTTGTTTACACAGCAGCTTTGCCCCGAGGCAAACACATTACGCCCCACGTGGCAGCGCAGAGAGGCATGCAAGGAGTCAAACGTGGCTTCGCACGGACTGCATTCAACAGCTTCCAAAGGCACGGCTGACTGCAATTGAAGCCCAGGTGAACTGATAGCTCAGTCTTTGGGAAATATTCAGCAGAGTAGCAATTTTGTTTATCCAACACCAGCACTACGTTTCCTTGAATTTCACTCAAAGCTGTTGGCATTGAAAACAAGCTTGCAGCAACATGGAATATTTCAGTCTTGATGGGTACAAGCATACAGTCAGCCTTCTTGAACAGAGCAAAAATTTTGCAAAAGTTTTCCCCCTGATAATTTCTGAAATCATTATTTTTCTCACCACCCTCAGAAAAGGACAGATTTCTGAATACTCTCCATTATTGTGTATGTGGTGCCTGCCATTTTCCATGCACAATTCCCTGGAATGATGATTGGTCTGGGGCTTTTTGGAGAATGTTAAAAGGTAGACAGCACAGTTTTATTTCTCTTTTGTAGGAAATGTATACTTTTTTTATGCATTCAGCAATTTCCATTCACTACTTGCAGCAGCAGCAAACCAAACATCTAAGGAAAAAAGAAAGAAGTTGTGCCACTGCCAGTGTTAATTGTGAGTCACCCACAACTGCTGGGAGAATTTCTTCCTCTCTCTGAAGAAAGTTTGTGGAATTGGTCCTTCCAATTTCTCTGTCCCCAAATAGTGAAGAATTTCAGGATGCCACTCGTGTATAACTCTATTAAGAAAACAAAGCTTTTCTACATCATAAATGAAAAGCGATCTGATAATTGTTCATATTATTGTAACACTTGTTTAGGGCAACAAACTTGCATATCTCCAGCAGACATCTAACTTTTTCAGGAACTACCCGCCAATATACAACAAGAAGAATATGAGGTAGAGAACCTAAGCTTAGGCACTAAGGATGTGGAACAGCGTCACTTACTGATTGGAGGAGTTCCTCTGGTGATCTGTTGAAGGGTGGAGCATAAGTCTCTTAAATAAAATGATCATTACAAAATACATTTTAAAGGGAAAAGCCATAGCTGACAAGTATGTTCACCCATAACAATTTCATGCATGTGCATTTTGTCCTTGGTTATGTGTTTCCATAGGTGCCGACCCCTAAGGACGGAGGCGGTTTTGACCCCCCAATGTATTTTTTGAGGGGGCTAGCCTCCTAATATATCTCATAATAAGTGTACCCTTGCAGCCATCAGTGGTTTTCTTACCATTTCATCCTGCACTTCTCTGTGCTGAACCAAAATAATGGTATCAATAGGCTCAAAATGCAACACCTTCTCATCTTGCTAATCCATTTTTCACAAGCAATAAGCACATCCTCAGTGCTATTTTTCTAGGGAAAAGTGCCAGAACTCACCATGAACGCCTCCCTTGTTCTATTATAATGGCAATGGCTCCCACTTGAGATCTTGAAGAACTGAGTTCCAGTGAGTTCCGGTTGGAAAAAGCCCCTCTCATTTTTCAGAAAGTCACAAACATACCCATTTTGTTTCAAGGCAGAAGGGGATCACAACAACATCAACTGGGCTGTGATGTTCACCCACTGCGATGGAGAGAAAAGTATACATTATGCAAGAGACTTGTCATTTGTGCTCCCAGCAACTCACATAAAAATAGATGCAGGAGGCTAACAAAATGGGGGTGATTAGATCAGGCCAAAGGTAAAGGGTAACATTCTCTTCCCCAACACTGCTGTTCTGATCTGCCCTCCTCCCCTTTACATGCTTGCAAATACATGTAAGGGGAAAACCAGTCACACATCTGTTAGGCAGTATGCAGTCTTGCTTTGAAACGGGTTTTTCCCATTTCCCATTATAGCTATACAGAAACAAGATAAATTCATTTGCAGATGTGTTCCCAAATGCCATTGATTTTTTTTTTCAAATCTACAAGATGGGGGCATCATCTGCATTGTACTTTACAGAGCTGAGCTGAAATTTCTCAGAAGACTCACCCCTCCACTCCGAGAAAACTTATGAGATGTTTCTTTTTCTAACCTCCTTAGAAGGAGAAGGTCACCTTACATAATTTTCTCCAAGTATTCTCCACCTTTTTTTGGGTGGTGCCTCTCAATGCCCTGAGGTGATGTTAGGTCTAAGGCATTCTGGATGGTCCAGAATATTGGCCAGGCTGCCAAAGAAAACCTTAAAAAAACAATGTAAGAACTGCTGGAAAATTTCTCCCACTCAGAAATTTGGTGAAATTGTCCTCCCAATGTCTCTGTCCACAAGCTGAGTGGATAATTTTGAGCTGCCATTTGAGCACAGGTTAAGATAAACAAGATTAACAACAACAACACATAAAATCAGATAACATGTTGATGAAGTACAAGCAAATACAACAGGCACCGACATTTAAATTTTGCCTTTTCATGCTTGAGGAGTGCCTGGAAATTGCTGGGTTCCTCAGGGGCTAAGGATGATAGCAATAAGGTTTTATTGTAAAGTCGTTTGGGGCAGATTGGGAGCAAAGCTAACAGCATCCAGGCCCCGTAAGCTCTTGGAGATCAATATGTTTTTGCCTTGCTGCTAAGCTTCTGTGTGTCACTGCCAGAAAACACCTAAACTAGCTGAACAGCACTAAGAGGTAACACCAATTCTATCTCCCGCAGAAACCTGTTAGTTGCTCTTAACCTGGCCTGCTCAGTCAAGGAGAAACCTTGCTACCCTTCTCTGAGGAGAGTGATGCTTCAAAGAAATAGCCTCTCCTCTTTCTTTTTTCTTTTTGCTTCTCTCCATCAATTTATCTGCTGTATTTTCCTTTTTTGATGAAGCTTGCCAACCTCAACATTACAGTCACATTGTGATTGTTGTGCAAAATGAGTCAGTGCTGACAACACAGGAAAACTGTTAGGCAAGTTTTGTATCACAAGGCTAAGACACATCCGCATAGGGTCTGCTGTGGGGTGCAGGTGCAAGACTGTTAGGCACCCCCTGGTTTCCATGCTTCCCAAATACCAGCACTGAGAATCTCATGAGATGGCCAGTTCCCTGACTAGCATGGCACAGGATGGCGATATGTGTTGTGGGGAGGGAAGAGAAATCTTACTTGTGAGTGTCACAACTGAAGCAGTGCACCTGGCTGTCTGACGAGGGCATCAGACCCCTGCAAAACCATTAGGTCCAGGGACTATAATTACCTAGGTGCACCACTGGGTGGGGTCACCCCCACCCTGGTTTGAAACCACATGCAATTTATTCTTCCAGAACCCTTATATATCTGGTCACTCACTCACCGATTCCTACACACGGTGACTTTACACATTTCACAGGCTCAGCCATCGCCACTGTGAGCGGCAGGAAATTTCTCAAATGTCTCTTTGATTTATAGCTCTAGTTAATTCTCCAGGAGACCAGCAAGTTGCCCTTAGCACATGAAGCCTCAGAGGGATAAATAATTTAACAGGTGGCTAAATATTCTTTAAGGTCCAGAGAACACCAGAAGGAGAGCAGATTTGGGGGTGAATGTGAAATGACAAATTGAGCACAAGAATGAGGGGGTGGGCGGGGAAAATGATGCAAAGCATCACACCATTTCCTGATGATCCTGATGGTTAGATGCTCAGGAAATTCCAGCACCAAATCTCTTCACCTCACCTGTAGCAAACATGGCCCTGTGTTTGCACAGTGAGGGCAAATGTAGTAAGTGAGTTAAAGCAGAAGGGAGTCTAGGCAAGATGACCTACTGGCTAGCAGCTGGAAGACCACTAGCATGTCTTGATAGGTTAAGAAGGAGTATGTATATGTGTGAATGCGTATGCGTGTAAAACTTTCTGACATCATGTGATGGAAGAAGTAGGCAGGAAAGAGGGTTGTGTAGGTGTGGGCAATAAAAGATACAGTGACATCATAACAGGCCAGCAACTAAATTACCAAGAAGTGGGTGATTCCTAATTCCAGGGCATTTGCATAGAGGCTCTAGTTGATTGGAAGGCTAGGCTAAGACAAGAGGCAATCAAAGCCTAAGGAAAAATATAGAAAGGAACTGTAGACCATGAGGGAGCTTTTCAGTTCTCTAAGCTTCTTAGGGTGATTTCTGGTCCTTTTTGTCTATGGGTGCTAGCAACCGACACTGAACTCTTAACACATTAAATATCTCTTCCACAATATATCAACTGGGATGGAGGGGCTATAGGGGAGGGCATGGATGCAGTATTATGAATCATTGTGAGACATACATGCATCAATGTTTTCCTCTCACTATAGCTGCTTCTTGTTAGTTTTTGTAGTTTCAAAATTTATTTAGTGCCTTAGGGAAACACCCACACCCACACAAAATCCCTGGAGTTATTTTGCATCTGTTTAAAACATGTTTCTACCATAGGGATGTGAACATAAACATGCTTTCCTGGGAGTTAGCTTTATTGAACTTGAAGGGACACACTTTCAAGTAGATTACAACTCCTATCAGCTGAGGACTTGTAGCTGGGGCTCATGAAGGTTGCAATCCAAAACATCTGGGGGGCACCATGTTGGTGAAGGCTGTCTTGATTGATTCACTGAAAGAAAAGAGATTGGACGTCAGAAATGTGGCCATGTGTGGCAGCTATGACCAGTAATGCATCGCATCTGCCATGCAATCAAGTTCTTCCATTTCACTTTTGTTTGAGCACCAGCCCTTTGATCAGATACAAGGCTGCCCCTTGACTGCATTTCACTGCCTGTTGCAGTATTCCACCTCCCAGCAAGCTGCCAGCCACATTTGAAGGAGCTGACATTTCCAAGCCTGCCTGCTGGGGAGACAGGAAGATTTTTCTCATGGTGTCCTCTTGACACACAGAGACTGTCAAGACACACATGCCTGAGTCCCAGGATTGGAAGGGAAGTGACTAACCTTTTCAAAAGGAGATAAAATAGTACAGTGATACAGCTGTGGGTGCTAGACCTTGCAAGATTTTAATGAAGAGACTCAGGGGAGGGGATGAGGGGAGGGGACAGGTGGTTCTGAAAAATTGGGAGGACCACAAGTATCTTTTCAGACTGAGAAAAGAAGAAAAGACAAGACTGGTAAATATGCAGGTTAGGGTCAGGGGGAAAAAGGATGCACAAATCTGTCAATTTTTGCCCCCCCCCCCATTAATAAATTCCATTCCCCACATTTCCACAGTTTACATTTAAAAAAACATTATGATATACAGATTTCTACAAATCATTTCCACTGATACAGTGGTACCTTCGTTTACGAACTTAATTCGTTCTGGAGGTCCATTCTTAACCCGAAACCGTTCTTGACCTGAGACACGCTTTTACTTATGGGGCCTCCCACTGCTGCCGTGCCACCAGCGCACTTCTGCTCACATCCCAGGGCAAAGTTCGCTACCTGGAACACCCAAAGCGTTTTGTAACCCAAAGCGTTCGTAAGGAGGACGGTACGTAACCAGAGATTCCACTGTATATGCACTTTTATGCACACTTTAGTGTATATGGTTTTTTGTACATATTAATTGACTGGAGAACTGCAGAGTCACATTTCTTCCTTATCCCTAGTTTGAGGCAATGAGGCATGCTTAAGTTTGTGGTTTGCTCTCCCAAGCTTCTCAGCAGGGCCGTCTTTATCATATACCACCAGGGTGCAAAGATCCGCCCAGCGACCCCAAATTTAGTTTACTCCCCAAATTAACTTTTATTATGCTTATGTCAGAGACACCACTCCTGGCACCCCCCAGAATTCAGCGCCCAGGTGCCCCACACCCCTTGCACCCCCGGGTAAAGACGGCCCTGCTTCTCAGTTTAGTTAGATAAGAAGATTAAAATCTGGCACCAGCAAGTCTCCCATTTGAAAGTATATTCTAACATTTTTCTCTACAGCTCGATTGGAGAGGGGTCAGCTCCAACACATGTGACAGTTATGTGGAAAGGATCTTCCCCTTTAAAACACTGTTTCTCTCACCACTGAGAGATCATGGCTGCCCCCACACTTGTGGAACTAGGAAGTGGTGGGGACAATGTTCAGGGAGATGATATCTCCATTTGCTAATAGCACTGAAACAAGTTCTAATGATCTTTGCTTCAGCTACCCAGAATGAGTGAAAAAGCTGCCTCATTGCCTCTTTTATGCAAAAATACTCCTGAAGAAACTGTCACTGTTTGCTATTCTCTCTCTCTCTCTCTCTCTCTCTCTCTCTCTCTCTCTCTCTCTCTGGAAGAGTTTGTGTCACATAATTCTCTTCCCTCATTCCCTCTTTTGCCTTGTATCCAGGAATATATATACACGGTATTTTAGGAGGCTATTTCCCCCACTCCAACCACCTGTGACAAACACCCCATGACAAACAGTGGGGGTGGTTTTGTCCATTTAAGATGCTGTAAACGAGTTTGGAAAACTATCAGAACAAATGAAGATCATTCTATTATGTAGGAAAACAGGAATATAAGCGTGGAGAAGCTCCATGTCACCCTAGGTTGTTAAACATTTGAGAGAATGCATTTGTTTGTGTGTGAGGGGAGGGGGAGCAGCAGTTAACAGGCTATGATCTCTATCTGTCTATGATTCAGTGATCTCATACTGATTTTCCTAGAGTTCCATGATTTGAGAGAGCACTGGCTTTATCCCTTGGGCACTAGAGACCTACAGTTATCTAGGTGGTAGGGGGTGAGGCAATTCCTCCCAGGGACCACATGTTGGTTGGGGCTTGACTCCAAAAGTGGGCCAACAGAGATGTAAGAATCTGGGAGGGGGCACACTTTTCTCTCTTTCCCCCTTTCTAACAGTACCTTCTCTTTCTCTGACTGGCTTTCTCCTTCTTGGCATCTGCATGAAATTTGACCTACGGATGCATGAAATTAGGTCTCGAGCTCCAGAGTAACCACCTGCTGATCAAGTTCATAGAAGGTTTGATCTCAGGAAGTTGGTATCCTTGGGTTTCCATACATTACAAATGTGGGAATAATCAGACCCCATAAAAGGCTGGTTGCTTATACCTAAATTCCTACAGTGTCAGCCAGTGACAGTGATGAGCAGTGTTCCTTCCTAATTCACACATATTTTAAATTTATTTACCACATTTTTTCTATCCTTCCTCCATAGAGCTTGAGGCAGCATTCATGAACTTTCTTCTCTTTTGCCCACACAGTCACTCTGCAAGGTAGCTTCAATAGACAGTGACTGGCCTATGGCTTAATAGCTGGGCAAGGGTTTGAACTCAGCTTTCACTGTCTCTGCTACATCAGGTGGAACCCCTAGTTGGTAGTCTCTGCTTTGATGGAAGCAGCAGTTCTAAGCAATAACAGTACTCTGTCTTTGTAGTTGTTGTTTAGTCATTTAGTCGTGTCTGACTCTTCGTGACCCCATGGACCAGAGCACGCCAGGCCCTCCTGTCTTCCAATGACTCCCGCAGTTTGGTCAAACTCATGTTGGTAGCTTCAAGAACACTGTCCAACCATCTCGTCCTCTGTCGTCCCCTTCTCCTTGTGCCCTCCATCTTTCCCAACATCAGGGTCTTTTCCAGGGAGTCTTCTCTTCTCATGAGGTGGCCAAAGTATTGGAGCCTCAGCTTCAGGATCTGTCCTTTCATACATACACGGCCAGGTCTTTTTAATGTTGTGTATGTCTTTGCAGACAGAAAGGAAGGCTCTTAGCAATCATGGGCCCAAAGAGCTCTGAAGTTTGGTTTATTTATATATGAACATCACCATAGTTAGGTGAGATTCAGAAACCTTCCACCTGCAGTTCTTTCTACCCTCTCCCAACTGTACTGGAACAGAGAGAGAAGGATGATGGGATTCAGTCTGGCACAGCCTGTAAGATTGCAGGAGTGTGATGGGCTCAGATGCACCAGCTGTTCAGGTGACCTTCCTCTGCATTCCCGTGCTTAAGTCACTTCAGGCAAATGCTTAGTTTCCCATAAAGTCAAGCACTGGATTTATATGCATCCAACTGCTAAATGACCCATCTGCCCTGTAATGGGCTGGTTGCATAGATTTAAAGTGGGCCAACCACAAAAGTTCATATTAGAAAAAGAAACCCCTTACCCAGGAGTAAAGAATCTTACCTTGGAACAGCAATTTTAGGCTAGGGAGGTGAGAAAGTAGGTCATCTAATCAGGGCAGCATACTCACCCAACAAGCTGTAGCCCAGGGGATTACTAATGTCAACGTTTTAGCCCTCTATATACGAAGGTTAAAAACATTGGCTTCCTATTGGGAAGGGTCTGCGTGTAGTAGGAAAATGCAGGCTGCTTGAGGTCAGTGCTGCCTTTGTTGCACATATGTCGCTTTTGATGGTATTTTTTGTTTGAATGTATGTTTGTATTTAGTGTTATTAATTATATGCTGCCCAGCAACCTTTACTTTGTGGGAAAGCATACAAATGCTATAAAATCAGCCAATGAATCTGTTGGGGTGGTTGGGAGTGGAATCTAGTCAGAGATGTAAGAATCTGGGAGAAATTCAATTTTGCTTGCATTTTAATGAAAAACCAATTTGCAAACTAAAACACAACTAACCTTTGAAATTAACACCTTCCTGAATTTTGCGATACAGTTATCCAAGCAAACAATGTATGCAAAACTGCGTCTCCAACCTGCCACCCTCACCCCATGATAGCACTGACCACGCCACTGCCTTTTTTCCAAGGAATCTAGGGATTGAACCCTCTATGGCCTGTGTCTTGGCCAAACATTGTCAATCATTGCACCTATTTCTTCTACATGGGACTGCATTTCAGCTGAAAAGGAGGAGTGTTCAACTCTTAATATATATTACCCCAATCTTCCATGTAGATAATATCTATCCCCCCTAAACCTTTTATATGACAAGCTCTGTATGTGTTAGCTCATATGTGCTATTCCCAACTATTAGTGTGAGACGAGCTCATAAGTATAAAAGACAAGGTAACCCTAGTGTATAGAGGATCTAGTGTATAGAGAATAATGTATCTGGCAATTTTTGCCCAGCCTGGGGAAGATAACTGCACCATCAACAATCCGTTTGCTAGATTTTTTTTTCTTTATTACTGTTGCCCCTGATGGATGAATAATGAATAATTTACTTTTGGCTTTTGCATTATGAAGTATTCATCGAGTTCACGCTTCCTGGGGTAATTAAGTACAGCATCAGCTGCCCGTAATCTGACCAAGAGGCAATTCATCTTCAGCACTTCATTAGCAGGGCTTCTTGTCGCTTTGATAAATTAATGACAAACACAGGAACATAAACACAACTCCCCGTCAGGACCTTAGCAGCTCACCCTTGGAAAAGACAGCGGAGCAATCTAGTAGAGAATCCTGGGTGCGTGAACCAACTCTTAGGAGCTGAACACCTCCATCTGTGCAAGCATGGGGGAAGAATGTCTTGGTCAGGTGTACTGCCTTTCGCAAAGCCCTGGTGATTCCATTTCTCCTAATTGAGACTCTGAATCCAGCAGTGTTCAGAAGAATCTCTGGAAAATGGGGCAATGTGAATGCTTCCCTCTTAACTAGGAGGGGATGCCTGTTCTGATATGATGGCTGCTAAGACAAGCTTGCATTTGACACATGGGAATTATTTCAAAATACAGAAGGCATGCTTCTTGCTTCAGAAATATGGTGCAGAAACAACTGAAAATGTATGCAGTTATGATCATCTCAAAGCCATACATTTAATCAACTAAGATCCCTTTATAAGCAGGTGACAGCTCAATTTCCTACCCCTGAACAATATCAGCAGGAGAAAGAGGGCAGGTGATAAGAGTCCTTGTGCTGGAAGGAATTAAGTTGCCATTTAGACAGGGTCACTGCTAATCTGACCTAAGTGAAATTACTTCACAGCCCCAAATATGAGCAAGAGCAAGAGAGAACCCAGCCAAGTCTCCCCAAGGGACATTTAACTGAGCGTGCCTATCAGGGCCAGCCCTGCCAATAGGCAGAGTGACACAGTGCTTCAGTTGGCAGATGCTGAATGTTGGGCTGTGGTAATGGGATGCTGAAGGGGTAGAGTTGTGTGCATCATATTGCCTGCCCTCTACCACCTAAGCTAGCATGCTGCCCTCAGATGTGGTGGAGGGTGCTGTCCTGTCACCAGTGCTGAGGCAATATCCAATTCTCAATTGAGTCAGCTTCTGTATGTGGAAAGGGGGGGGGAGAGCACGCTTTTGTCCTTTGCCTTGAGCAGAAAGATTTCTGGGCCCAGCCCATGACAACCAGCTTCTTATTCCTGGTTGTGGTAGTTCCCAATGTTGCAAAGAAACAACATATATCTCCACCCTGCCCCCGCCTTGGAAAGCAGGCCCACCTTATGTGTGGGGTGCATCCCCTTAGTGACCTCAGCGGAGCGCTATTCAGAATAGTACTTGCACAATAAGCACTATACATCATTCTGACTTTGTTTTTAACCCTGTGAAGTTATTTGTTCCCACAATTATTTTAGGGAGGCTATACCAGGATTTTTCTAGCTTTAACCCCCCCTAAAATATTCTGATTTCCAGCGTAATTTGTAGCTGCAATTTGTAGCTGTTGCTTCTCACACCCACAATTCTATTATTACTTACCATGTTTATTGCTTTTAATTTGCAATGTGCTCTGAAACTATTTTATGCATTTGGCCTGATAGCAGCCTTGTGAGCAAGAGTCTTCTTGAAGTTATACAGAGGGCAGTCTGCATAAAGAGAAAGAAAACTAAAAGTGCTGCACTTTCCTTTTCTGGTAAGGACTTGCTATATGTACAGAGATGAACTTGGTCAGACCCTGCTGTGCTACCATCTTTTCTTTCTTTCTTTCTTTCTTTCTTTTTTTAGTTTACATGAGGAAGATCAAAGGTAGGCTCTTGATTTATTTATGTTGCAGCAAAGCTTCGCCACTGTACAGCTTCTCTCTCCTTACAATACAGACAGTTTATCTGTGCACTCCATCAAAATGATTGTGTTGACGGTCCTTTCAGAGAGGCATAGAGCTGGAAGGGTAGCTTTCATTCCTCTGCTGTTAACTTGCAAGCATGAACTGTGAATCCACTCTTCCTCCAGATTCTAAATGCGTTTGTATGACATGCAACCTGGAAGTCAGTGACATGGATTTGCACATCTGGAGCCTACCGGATGACTGAAAGGGATTAGCTGAGGTGGTCTGCTTTGATGCTTCAGGTGCCTGCGCCCCAGAATAATGTGAACAATCAGACTGAGATCTAAGTACGTTTCCTTCAAGCTAATAGGATCTGGGTATTGTGGGCATCCATCATAGATCCTTTGCCAGCAGCAGATATGTAGGTCTAATTCTTACAGACTGTGGATAGACTGTACAGGTTCAGGCTGCATGTGTGGCCCTGCATTTTGTAAACGTGTCTTTATAAATAAGAAAAAGTTGATCATTGCACACTGTCAGGGAGAATGAGTATAGCAATCCATGTTTGTTTATTGGCTTCCATATGTATACCTGTGTGTTTCTTCCCAACACAAGTAGGGCAATAGGGCCTTCTGGCCCTGTCCTGGTTTGTTTTCATCTGAACCATACTCCCCTAGGCCCAGCATGCTTATGATTCTTGGATTTATGGCACATGGGTGCATTCGGGTCAATGCTAGGAGGCTACAAAGTCCAATAATGCACGGACTTTAATTTAGAAATTTTGCTGTGGGTGTATTTGCGCATGGGGTCAATGGGTTGGTGACCCCAGGAGATGGTGCAGGTGGAGCTGAACCCAGTTTAGCAAACAGAGTGGATGGGAGTGAACCATGTCTGGGACAAGAGATGGGAAGATCTATGCTGCTCCATAGCACACTGAATATGTACACATTCAGGAATATGTGAAAAGGAATCTTAGCATTCTCCTAAAAACTGTGGCTTAGTTGAAACCCAACAAAGCTGGTTTCTAAGACAGATTTAAGGAGATGCATTGAGAAATAAGTGTGTGTGGCAGGGAGCTGTTTGATCATGTTGGATCCATGAGTGATCTCTTTGGAAGCACTGGAGGGGGATAAAAGCTTTGTGTTCTGTGCAATAACATCATCATTGACTCCACGTAAAATCAACTTGGAGCTGGGTTGGAGGGGAGAGAGAGAGAGAGCATAGTGAAGTTTTTAGGTGGACACAAGGAGAAATATGAAAGAATCTAGCACAGTTCAATGATAGCATCAGTGACCTCTCTTCCTAATTTCCCACAGGAACTTCTGAGATAACCAAATGGGCTAGGAAAACACCACCAACAACGCAAAGTCTTTTATCGTGCTTTTGTGGCAAAGTCTCTATCCAATCCATATAGCACATCACTTCAAATTCCTATTTTATAAGATTTGTTTTAGTGTAGAGAGGGAAAGGTCAAAGGGGATGGGTGTCATGGGACTGCTGGGGAGGGGGAGGAATGTTCAGAGGGAGGTGGACAGGAAGTGACGGATGAGGAAGGGGGAGAGAGCCAAGAGGTGGAAAGGCTCTCCGATGCAGAAGCTGAGCCCCAGCACTGCACAGGAAGTTCTGGCACTGGTGGAGAGGCGGTGTCTGTTCCATCTGCCCAGGAGAGGAGAGAATGAAAGAGGAGGGGGGAGAGGCATCACATGAGACTTCCCCGCCTTTTCTGTTGGAGGAGAAGCCAGTGAAAGCCACTCCCAGAATCTGAACTGGAGAATTCAGATGCATGATTGTAACGTGCTGCCTGTACATATGTAAATTAAAGAACTGTAAATATCTCTGAGTGAGCAGAGGTGCTTATTGCGAAGAGCATACACAAGCCATTACAATGGGTCACAGAGGGAAGGGGTGGGGTTAGAAGTCAAAGATGCAGTGCCAAAGGGGCTCCGCTGCTTCTCTGCTGAATGAGGGTCGGGAAAATCCCAGAGCCAGCCCTGCTGGAAAAGCCCAATATAACATGTGATGAGAGTCTGGTGGCACTTGAGTCAGGTTTTGAACATGGTTAGTACACACAGTTGAACAAGCCATTCTCACTTACCAAATGAACTTTTTTTTTTTACTTTGTTTTAGAATTTCTACACTTGCCTCAGGCAATATCAGACATAAGCGGGATAGTGAAAAGCAGGCCAAGGATGAAATCGCTGTCTGCAAAATGCCAAAAAGAGGTGACACAGCAAAGCAGAGATAGAAATGTGGGAATTCATTGGTCTGATAGATATAAATTTCCTCCCCAACCTCCATCTGTTGTGTCAGCATCTCTGACATTAATAATTTACAGTAATAAACTGTGAGATAACAGCAAGTCACTGCGTGGGACGCAAGGCAAACCTGGGTGCAAAGTGAGTGATGGTTCTAGCTGAGAGGCTGGCTTATTGCTAATAGGATTGTGGAAGTCAAATAATTATAGAGCGCTATTCAAGCCAAGATATATTTTTCAAGAGGATGTTTAACCCTGTCACATCCCACATGGTAGATATGACTCAGGATGCTACAAGGAGGTGGTTGTTTGGCTTTGTGTCCTTCAGACACGATATAAATCATTCAGCCATCCAAAAAAGACTAAAAGAAGGCCCATTTTAACAATGATTCAACCAAGCTTCATTGTCTTTTTTATTATTATTTTACAAAGTCCATCCCAAGTGGAAGAATAACTTGAGCAATCTTTGCCCACAAGATTGGAAGCACATAATTGAATTACTCCCTAATATCAGTTTATTAGTCTCCAGCCTCTCTCCCTATGGGCCTTCTAGGCTGTGCATATACTCAGTACTTATGTGTAACATTGAGACTGCCAAGTCAGCTGTGTTTGACCTCAGCCTTATGAGGGCAATAATGACAATCTCTGCAGGCTACAGTAAGCAACATCTTCATGATTCCCCCTGCCCAAGCTCTTCTATGTGCACAGTCTTTCCTAACGATTTAGCAAAGATTGTGGTGAAGATTCTTCTTCTTCTTTGGCGATCACTCATAGCCGAGTAAGATATGTGATGAAGATCAAGGGAGGAAGGCCTTCATAAACATTTTGTATGCTCTAAGTCACAAAAAAGAGCAAAAGTAGTCATGTTGGCCCATAAAAGAAATCCAAAATCCACATAAGGGCAATAAAATTTCTAAGTACAAGATGATTTCCCCCCCAGGCAGTTTCTCAGAAAGTCAGATGTCATCTAATAAAGCCAGATGTTTTGGACTACAACTTCCAGCATGGCTGATGAGTGTCACTCTTAGACAAGGGAAATGCTTGAGTCAAATCATGGCCCAACTCTGGCTTTCCGGGGCTCTAAAAACCATGAAGAGTTTTTACAAGTACAGAGGTTTTCCCACTGCAAAATCACTCCCCATGAGGTAGCAGGGGAAGAGGGAGAATGGCGCTACTGCACTCGTCACCACTCCCTCCGCATGTGTCCATATCCTTCAAATATGAAGCGAACCAAAACCAGGACACCATCTTCCAGCTGCACACTCCTGCGCGAGTCTGTACCTACGCAAAGACCAGAGTAGTGATCTTGCACGGTGGCCCATAATGTGTGTTTTCGGGCACCATGACTGAAAATGTGCATCCCAAAATTGTGATGGCCATTTTGGCTGCTGTCCTCTTGTGAGAACAAACAAGATGTCCCATTTTTCCCCGTGGCAGTTGACAGGGATGTGCGTTTACTTCACCCCCAGATGTAATGCCTGCAAAGGGCTATAGACCTAAGCGTGTTCGTGAATCTGGTAGCTTTATATGGGAATGCAAGACAAGCTGCTCACTGCACTGGAGAGTCTCCCCACCCACTTTCCATAGCTGGCCGTAGATCAAATAACACCCATGAAGAAGTATCTGTGGTACTCCCTCTATTTGGTTGACTTTAGAATATGTTTTCTGACTTTGCTGCTTGGTTTCTTCTTCTGAATGCTCTCCTCGGGGAGGTTCAGCTGGCGCCTTCATTATACACCTTTGGCTGATTAACATCCTAAACCCTTTTAAATGAGGTTGTGGGAGGAGATGGGGAGTAGGGAAGATTTTGTTTTTTGTTTTTATTATGTGTTTTTTTAATCTTGCATTTTTAAGTTGTCAACCACCCTGGGATCTATAGATGAAGGGCAGTATACAAATCTAATGAAATTAATTAATATTATTTGAAATGGGTGATTTATCGCAGTCGTACATGCTTGTATGCATGGATAGGATCACAAATACTCTCTCACACGTCGTTTGTTGCGTCAGCACTCATACTGCCAATTTTCCTGTGAATTTTACAAAAGAAAGAACATGATGGCCATAAAGGTGTTGTCGGCTTTTCTTTTCTTTTCCTTTTTATGGCATATGTATGTTATTGATTTTCAATAAACAATGAAGAAAAAGAAAACGATATAAAACATGGAGTACAGATGGTCAGAAAAGGAAAGTGCAAAAACATACAGTGGTGCCTCGCAAGACGAAATTAATTCGTTCCGCAAGTCTCTTCGTCTTGCGAGTTTTTCGTCTTGCGATGCACGGTTTCCCATAGGAATGCATTGAAAATCAATTAATGCGTTCCTAGGGAAACCGCCTTCAGACCAGGTCCGGGGACAGTGTGTCCCCCGACCTCTTCTGAAGGCTGGGGGGGGGGAAGTCTTTGCTCCCCCCGCCTGCATTCAAAAGCCCTCCGGGACAGCGGAGAAACGTGCTGCGTTTCTCCGCTCTCCCGGGAAGGCAGGCAGGGGGGAGCAAAGACTTTTGCCCCCCGCTGGCCTTCAGAAGAGGTCCAGGACCTCTTCTGAAGGCTGGCGGGGGGCAAAAGTCTTTGCTCCCCCCCGCCTTCAAAAGATGTCCGCCCAGGGTTTGCGGACCTCTCCGCAAGCAGCGGCAGCGCTGCCGCAGCTTGCGGAGAGTTGCCGGCATGCCGAAGCCTGGGCACGCCGAGATCAGCGCGCCCAGGCTTCGCGGCCCCGCCCCCGGCATCGGGGCATGGTCCCGATGGCGGGCGGCAGGGGGAGGCGTTCCCGCCCGTCCACCGGCATCAGGGCATGGTCCCGATGGCGGGCGGCGGGGGGAGGCATTCCCGTCCGCCGCCCGGCATCAGGGCATGGTCCGGGGCTTTTAAATTGCCCCGGAACAGCGGAGAAGTCCCCCGCTGTCCCGGGGCTTTTTAAAATGCTGGCGGGCGACAGCGGAGGCTTCGCTCCCGCACGCCAGCATTTTAAGATCGCCCCGGACAGCGGAGAAGTCCCCCGCTGTCCCGGGGCTTTTTAAAATGCTGGCGGGCGACAGCGGAGGCTTCGCTCCCACCCGCCAGCATTTTAAGATCGCCCCGACAGCGGAGAAGTCCCCCGCTGTCCTGGGGCTTTTTAAAATGCTGGCGGGCGACAGCGGAGGCTTCGCTCCCGCCCGCCAGCATTTTAAGATCGCCCCGGACAGCGGAGAAGTCCCCCGCTGTCCCGGGGCTTTTTAAAATGCTTGCGTGCGACAGCGGAGGCTTCGCTCCCGCACGCCAGCATTTTAAGATCGCCCCGACAGCGGAGAAGTTCCCCGCTGTCCCGGGGCTTTTTAAAATGCTGGCGGGCGACAGCGGAGGCTTCGCTCCCGCACGCCAGCATTTTAAGATCGCCCCAGACAGCGGAGAAGTCCCCCGCTGTCCCGGGGCTTTTTAAAATGCTGGCGGGCGACAGCGGAGGCTTCGCTCCCGCACGCCAGCATTTTAAGATCGCCCCGACAGCGGAGAAGTTCCCCGCTGTCCCGGGGCTTTTTAAAATGCTGGCGGGCGACAGCGGAGGCTTCGCTCCCGCACGCCAGCATTTTAAGATCGCCCCGGACAGCGGAGAAGTCCCCCGCTGTCCCGGGGCTTTTTAAAATGCTGGCGGGCGACAGCGGAGGCGCTTCCCCGCTGTCCCGGAGATTTCCCTATGGGCTTTCGTCTTGCGAAGGAAGCCCATAGGGAACTTCGTCTTGCGAAGCGCCTCCAAAACGGAAAACCCTTTCGTCTAGTGGGTTTTCCGTCTTGCGAGGCGTTCGTCTTGCGGGGTACCACTGTACAGGGTTACAGCTTATCCATGGATCAGAACTCTCGATAACAATACATGTGTCACAGGTAGTTTGATTAGGAAGGCAGATTTATTAATAGAAACATAGTTCTAGTTACAGGTTGGTAGCCGTGTTGGTCTGCCGTAGTCAAAACAAAATAAAAAAAATTCCTTCCAGTAGCACCTTAGAGACCAACTAAGTTTGTTATTGGTATGAGCTTTTGTGTGCATGCACTTAGTTGGTCTCTAAGGTGCTCCTGGAAGGAATTTTTTTTATTTTAATAGAAACATAAACCAAGTACTTTAAAACTTATTTTTCTTAACCTGACCTCTAAACCTCCATCTAACCTCTCCAATAAAGTTATCTTCCAGACTCTGGCAAGCCAGTCCTGCAATGTAAGTCCCAGTTCAGTCTTCCATTTGGCTGCTGTTGCCAGTGTTGCCAATTTTCCTGGGGAAGGTTAACTATTTGTACTATATATTTCAGCTTGTTGAGTAGCTACTATAATCCGGGCTTCCCCAACCTAGGGCCCTCTAGATGTTGTGCCTGACAACTTCTACAAGAAAATAAAAAGAGATTGCTGGGTCGGGCCAATGGCTAATTAAGTCCAGCATTCTGCTCTCACAGTTGCCAACCAGATGCCCATGGGCACAAGAGCACTCTCTCCTCCTGTGGCTTCCAGCAACTGGTATTCGGAAGCATTACTGCACCCCACTGTGGCCAAGTTGGTTGGAGCTGGTGGGAGTTGCAATGGAACCCATCTGGAGGGCACCAGATTGGGGAAAGCTGTTGGGGATTATAACAGGCACCTCAAGCCTGGCACCCCAGGCAGCCACCATCCCTTAAATCCAAACCTGTGCCCATCAAAGCTAGATATGAGCACTGGTCATGCAGCATACAGAAGTTTCTGGTTTCCGAAGTGCTTTGGGTGAGGGACTCTCATTAGACATGTTTTGCTCCTTTCACATTAGCACTGCCATTCTAAACTGATCTCATATCGAAATCTGTGATGTGGATGCACCTTAAACATCCCTGAGCCTTTGTTGGAGGAAGCTTTGAGGAGAAATGCATTTCTAAAATGCTCTGATGGCGAGATACTAGGCCAGCTGAAAGAAATTCTGCACACCAAGGCTAGATAACACAGACCATAAGTTAATTCGTTTTCATACTGCCGCCATACAGATGTACCCTGCAGCGCTGTTGCCGAGCCGGTACAGGACTTTGCTGTGGCATAATCTCCATTAGGAAATGCCGCACAGATAGGAGAGTTGAGTTATGCTAATGTAAGATGGCTACTGGGATTTAAGGTGATAGGCAAGACATTAATATTGCTGAGATGACAATCTCCTTGTGTATCCCAAATAACAGACCGGGGCTTTATCAATGAGCAACTTAGCATCCCTATGCAGTAGATCCACCATGTTACATGACAGTTAATATTATATGGCTCCACTCCATAGATCTATGAGATTAATGCTCCCCAAGGAGAAACATCTAAAATTCAGTCAAGTAAATATAGCTCCAATAGGGAAAGCGCATGAGATAAATCTGCTGTGATATCTGGTGCTTCATATTCTTGGCTCCGGGCTATTATAGAATGTACCTTTCCCCTCTGTGGTGCATTTCTTGTGTTAAATATCATGTAATCATGAAGAAATGTAATGAAACAATTAAACTATAAAGGAGAGATCGTGACACTATTGAAGACACTATTCAAAGAAGATGAGGAGACAAGCAGTATTTTCTTCAAAGAAGGATGAGTCCATAGATTAAAGAATCTGGGGGGAGGTTGGGATGCAAGAAATCAAAGAGATTTGAATGTGTCATCCTTAAATGGTATGGGAGAAAGGACTGATGGGCCACATGTTATTATAAATGAGCTTCTTCTTGCAAAAGAGCTCTTTCTTTTTCGGCTTTCATAAGAAAATGGCACCGTTAACTGGTAGGAGGAGTAAAATGCACAGAATTGTGCAGTGATACCAGATACTAGTAATGGATGCAACTCATGGCCACAAAATGTTACCAAGATAAACAGAATAATTGTAAAGAGTATGTATGTGTTCAGAATAGGTGCAGCTTTTCTGTAGCAGAAAGAAGAAGTGTTCTGTTCACCAACAGGAGAAGAAAACTGTAAGGAGCCTTCTCTCCTTCAAAGACATATGTTAAATATGTTGAGTGGCTCTCAGTAGTTCCATCCCACATCCTAGTAGTTCCATCCCACAGATGTATCCATGAGATTCTGTGAAGGTCTGAATTAACATAAAAGGGTGGAATTCAATGTTGTGCTATGGTGAACATCCCAACAGTTCCAGCATGGCAGCTTGCCTGATCCCCTCATTCTTCTGATCCTCCTGAGACTCCTTAGGTGAACCCTGCCACGGGTCCACAACCATCACATGGATTGGGGATCTTTTTTTTGCTGGAACAGGGTGATTGTATAAAGACTGTATATACAAATTGTAGGAGAGGAAATTAGAAACAGGTGGGACAGAACAGATCTTGGGTTATAGGAATGTGACCTTTTATGAAACAATATTAAGTCCATGTCCATTTGCTATGAGCATCACCTTTCCTTTTATGATGCTTTGTGTTTCCACTCTCCCTCCAGACATTCCCTTTCTTGGGAATCAGACAGGCCCTTCCTGTCTCTGCCATAAATGGTTTGATTGGTTGCAGTACCTAATTAATAGGCCATGCAGGGCATACTATGCAGATGTTGGTATTTGTTTTAGTGCTTTGCCGCAGCACAGAAAATCCAAAGCATGTAATTTTCATTATATGATATCAACATTTAATTCCAGCATTGGATGTGTCAAGCCTAATTATGTTCAAGGAGTCTTGACGGCTCTGGGGATAAATCAATATAAATAATGTGTTCATAAACTCTGAATCATGTTCTTAATAGTGTTATGCCCATAATTTTAATAGAAAAACCTAAGATTCTCTCTCTGTTTTCAGTTATTGTCATTTATATATCCTCTGTGCACTAAATAACATGTCCCTGGAGCACAGGGAACCCTACTATGGATTGCTGGAGGGGGGCGGGTGAGCAAATGCATCTGATATATGTCTTACAATATTACTGACCAATAAACCAAACTGCATACTGCTGTACTAAGGAAAGAACACGAGGGGAGCAAAGACAGAAAGAATGGGGCATGAGATGGAGAACCTGGGCAGTGCAGTCAATTTGAGTAGTTGTAAGAGGCAGTCGTGGAGGAAGGGGCTTCAGTACCTGGGGCAGTGGGGGCGTGGCACGCTGCATGTGTGAGCATCCCAAGGGGGAGGTGCCCACCCATGGTGATGTCACCCCCCCAGGCTGGCACCTGGGGTGGCTCGCTCTCTCCTCCTCCGCCACTGGTAAGGGGGGGGGGGTGTTTATGCGGGAGAAGAGAAGGAAGGGGGTAAAAACTGTAGCCCTCGGTAAGTCATTCTACTCAACACCCCAATTACCATTGCTTGCATGTAGAGGAGCACAAATAAGCCCACCCCCTCCCTGTCATTAGCTTCATAGCCTTCTGTATATTGGGAACAGAACTTGTGAATCACCTTCTATGTGTTGCGGAAAGGAACTTATTCCAGGCTTCTAATTCGCATGGGGAGCCTACACAAGTAGGCTGCAGAAGTTTCTAGCTTGTGAAAAGCATTGAAGCTGGAAATGTAGATGCGATGGAAGGGGCACAGTCAATGGGCTCATCCTCACTTTCCTCCCACCACCATGTGAGGCTTTAACACAGATGTCAGGCCGTGTGTAGGTAAGTTACGGAATTTACTCCTACAAGGCGTAGGGGTGGCCAGCAACATGGATGGCATTCAAAGAGAGTCGGACAAATTCACGAAGGATAGAGCTATCAATGACTATATGAGGTCTATGCCCTCCTCCAACTGCTGAAGGCCAAATGCTTCTGAATATGAGGTGCTGGGAATCACAGCTGGGTAGAGTGCTGTTGCTGTCATGTTCAGATGCCCCGTTAGACATCTGGTTGGTCACTATGAGAACAGGAGGCAGGGCTAGACAGGCCTTTGGCTCAGTGCTGAAGAGGGCTTGTGAGAGAACAATGGAGAACTGATAGAAAAGGCTGAGTAAGATGCAATTCTGGGGCAAAAAAGGGATAAGTGACGGGTGCACAAATTGGTGGCCTGTGTACACACGTCTATAAAGCATGTTTATAAAGCAGAAAGATGAATCTTGCTCTAAGTATAAGAAGGGTAAAGGGACCCCTGACCATTAGGTCCAGTCGTGGCCGACTCTGGGGTTGCAGCGCTCATCTCGCTTTATTGGCCGAGGGAGCCGGCGTACAGCTTCCGGGTCATGTGGCCAGCATGACTAAGCTGCTTCTGGCGAACCAGAGCAGCGCACGGAAACGCCGTTTACCTTCCTGCCGGAGCGGTACCTATTTAACTACTTGCACTTTGACGTGCTTTCAAACTGCTAGGTTGGCAGGAGCAGGGACTGAGCAATGGGAGCTCACTCTGTCATGGGGATTCGAACCACCGGCCTTCTGATCAGAAAGCCCTAGGCTCTGTGGTTTAACCCACAGCGCCACCCACGTCCCTTGCTCTAAGTATAGCTGGCCACTATTCCTGGTAAGACAGCCAATGGCAAAGGGGAGAGAGCGGAAGCTAAAGGTAATTAATTTACATGCAGGTGGTGGGATGCTTGCTTCTTCTGGCCTCCGGGAGGCTGTTGCTGGAGAACTGTGTGGAGTGTCAAAAGCAAGAAAAGGAAGGAGGTGTGAAGTGATTTATTAATTGCTGTGCTCATTTCTGAAGGAGGACTGAACTGGGAGCAGGCAGTACACAAATGGAAATCCCTTTGAAAGCTCTGAGCAGTTCTGCATTGCTATGCTGCGAACCTAGCGTGTATTTTCCGTTACTGGTGTGGGAAGCAAGAGGCAGCGTTTTCCTGCTGTCACTGCTAAGCAGCAATCAAGGAAGATGGGGGTGCGTGTCTTTACCTGAGGGAAAATAGAGGTCGTAGTGGTTCTGCTAGGACTGCGCAGTTATGCTGCTGTTAACTGAGTGACATGGGACACTGGCGCTAGCAGAGCAGTCTACGGGACAGTATACGGAGCTGGCAGAGATCTGAATCCAGAAAAAAACACCAAGAAACTCTCTGCATAGCCTTGGGCAAGTCTCTCTCTCTCTCATTCTCCTATTTATAAGGTGAGAATATCAACAATCACACCATAGTGCTGCTGCGAGGATACACGAGATAATCACCATAAAGCATCTTGCAAAATTTAGACGTGCTAGAGAAATTATTCGTCATAAAAGCATTTGCCATATGCAAAAAGGAATGTGTGAAGAGAGGCAGTAGCTGTGATTATCTTCCTCATCAGTTGCTGACTTTCATCTTACCAGAATGCAAGAGGAAGAGGGAGGGGATCGAGAGAACAAGGTCCATGCATTTGTTGGTCTGGAAGGGGAAATGATGGAGATAGACACTCTCTATCTCTACAAGGGACGCGGGTGGCGCTGTGGGTAAAACCTCAGTGCCTAGGGCTTGCCGATCGCATGGTCAGCGGTTCAAATCCCCGTGGCGGGATGAGCTCCCGTCTTTCGGTCCCAGCTCCTGCCCACCTAGCAGTTTGAAAGCACCCCTAAAGTGCAAGTAGATAAATAGGTACCGCTTTCTAGCGGGAAGGTAAACGGCGTTTCCGTGTGCTGCGCTGGTGCCGGCTCGCCAGAGCAGCTTCATCACGCTGGCCACGTGACCTGGAAGTGTCTCCAGACAGCGCTGGCCCCCGGCCTCTAGAGTGAGATGGGCGCACAACCCTAGAGTCGGACACGACTGGCCCGTATGGGCAGGGGTACCTTTACCTTTACCTTTATCTCTACAACGTCTCTCTAAGTTTTGCTTCCTTTTGGGGACATTATACATTTAGGAAATGTGTCCAAGGAACCAATGATAGCCGTGCCACTCAATAAGTATGTGTAAACTGACTCATGCCTGTTTGCTCACAGCATTTTATTCATGAATCAATGGAAATTGAGTACTTGTTTTTCTACATAGTCTACACACAAACTATAGCTGTTTCTGTCACATGAGATGGAGCCTGCCCTAAACCACACTACTTTCCTTCAAAAAGAGTTTATTGCTTTTCAGGATAAGTACAAGATTTGTGTCTGTAGGGATGTTTAGATGGGGACAAAAGGGGAAAAAATGTTTATTTTAATCCATATGTTCAGTTTGGTCACCTCAATTGCTAATCTTTTGCATATCCTTCCAACCTAAAAGTTCATTTTGCCAAGTCTATTGTTGTACTGCTTTGCACCAGAATGAAGGGGGGGGGGATCAATCCCAAACTACTGGTGTGAAGCTAAATTCCCTGCTCATGCTGGTTACTCCAACAGTTTACCACCACCTATAGCAGCTATGCTGGCCAATGTACCTTATGCACCACTTGCCAATACAGTATTTGCAGCTCTGTTCTCACCTGCTTGATAAACTTCAGGAATGTGCCTGTGCAAAGCCTGTTGTTGCACCCCAACACTCTCATATGTTCCTGCTCCCATCAGCAAGCAGCAGAGATTGGGAAGCTCACACTGCCAGGGATGCTGAAGGCCCTATGTCCAGGTCAACAGGGTTGGATGGAGCCTGAGGGTGTAAGGGTGTTACGAAAACAGTTTCCAAGTTAATCAAGCACGGTCCAAAAGATGATGATGTGAACATTTTCATCAAAAAGTCTGACACTCCTTCAGGTGTGGAACATGTTTCAAGTTTACAACTGTTACTAAACTGCAGCCCACAGCAAAACATCGTGGAACTATTTACCCAAATTATACAATTGAGAAGCATTTGAAACAATCCTACCACCGTGAAACCATTCTGACTGTCAACCTTGATTTTGACATCTGTGAAAACTGCAGTCTTCAGGAAAAGCAATATCCATGGCCAATGAAAAAATAGCAGACAAAGCTGGCATCCTTCTCCTGTACGCAGATGCAGATGCAATGAAACTGACTCTGAAATGCATACTCATTTCCCACAAGAATAGTTGTGAGTAAAGGAGCACCTGCTTTTTTCCTTTTCCACTGAAGAATCAGTACGTAGGACCAAGATGAACTGGGCCACAGGTTCCCTATCCCTGGCATAGAATCAAAGAGACAGTAAAAGCAAGACAGCAGATGTGGTTTAATGGGATTTCCTCACAGGTTTGTATGCAAAACTGCTCACACCACACAGTCCAAGACCATCTCAGAACAAATTAAATGCTGATATGTTCAGAATAATTTGAAGGGCAGGGCACAATTCTGTCTTTCCTTTGTTTTGTACTGCTACGTAATGTGTGTACTGTTTAAGTAGAATCCAACCTGAGTCAACAAATGCCTTTGAATAGTCATGTCAGTGACTCCGGCAGTGGCTCCAACCCCCACGGCAGGTAGCCAGGAATGGATAAGACAAGGAAAAGTTCTTACCAACAGCTTTTTATCCAATATTCACAGAGAAAGGCTTGGAAATGTCGCCTCTTGGAATAAGGGCATTGCTTCGAGTGGGTCTCCACCCCCTCCCTCTCTCCCTTCGTGCATCATCACTACAGGTGCTGAGAAGTGCCCTCAGCCTTTGAGCTCTTTGCTCTCCTACTTTCAATGCTTGCTGGGTTCTGGGAGGGGGTCTGGAATGCTTTCTAAAGACACCGTGTCCATCCTCTGTTGCCCTTTTGGTGCTTCTTCTTCCTCCTCTCCCATGACGATTCTGAACTGTCTTCTTCTCTGGAAGGGTCAGGCTGGGGAGGCAGTCTCCACCATTCCTTTTCTGCACAGTCCCTAACAAGTCAGTGGTGCTATTAGAGCTGTACAAGTACACCCACATACCCTCCAACATTCCTCAGATGAAAATAAGGACATTCTGTTCTACATCACTATCACTGCTGGGGTGGGCTCTTCTTTTTTTTTCTTTTGCACATTAAGATTTTTATTAAAGTCTTTCATGATACAGATACCCCCCCCCCGCAAAGCCCAGCTAGCTCCAGTGCCAATCCTTGACCCCCATAACCTCCTTGCTCCCCCTCAAACTCTAGCCTCCCTCAGGCCTGCCTGCATCCTGCCAGCTACACACTCCCCACCCCTCCACACCCCTCCACACCCTGGGGCCTGCTCCTGCTCAGGGTCTCCTCCAGCCGCCACCTTCTCTTATAAGCCTGACCTGGCTCACTTCCTCCTTCTCATTTTTATTCAGCATGGCTGAAGGAGGAGAAGGAGAAGGCAACCTCAGTCAACAACTTCCTCTTCCCCCCACTTCCCCCCACGTGAAGCCATTTCCTGTCAGCATACATCAGCAAAGATGGAATCTGGGACTCTGCACGACAAAGTGAGAAGCCGTGACGGCTTAAGGTTTTTGTGTGTGACAGTCCTGGCAGTTGGAGACTATGCACCAGCAGCAGTGCTGGATTGGCTCAGGTGCTGTGTCCCCCACAGCTCTGTTCTCACTGCTGTCCTTTTCTACTTTGTCCAGGTAAGCAGCTGTGAAGCTGCTGTCAGGAGGGCAGCTCTGCCACATCACTCCTCCATGCTGGTTGCAGAAGCTGGTGAAAAGGCACTTGTTGCCACCCACCATCATCTGAATATTTAAGGAAAGCATCAGGTCAAGGAATTCTGCCAAACTGTACACCTGCTTCTTCGTGTGATGGCTGTGTGTGGAGTGCAGTCTAAGCTAGAACAGGTGGTATAATGGACTCCCACACCATTATAACTCCTAACTAGCATGTCCCCATCTTATCTGCATTAAGATTTCGCTTGTTGCACCCATTCCTGAACTGAGGCTGGATTACAACATGCTTTTTTTGTCACCTTGATTGCACTTACTGACCCAAGAGCTAGAAACATAGTTTCTAAACAGAAACTAAGAGTTCAGACAGACTGCCCAACTGAGCCGTGAGCCTGCTACGGAGGTGCACTCACAACTTTAGAGGTACGTGTACCATCTTCTCTCCAGAATCAAACTCAGAAGAAACTTCCTGAATCAAGCCCCCTCCCCTGCTTTGAAGAAAATAGATTTACTTTTTAAAAAATTCTGCAAAAAGTTGGAAAACTATGAAAATGGCAATTTTAGCACAACCCCTGCTCACTAGGAACAGGCCAAAATGCCAATTTCAGTTATTATTTTTCCCAATCTTCAGTCTCCACATCTGTTTGTGATTTTTTTTTTAAGTTCTTATGAAAATAAATCAGCATTTAAGTGTAAATTTCTCCTAATATATACATTTTTGCAAGCACTTTCCCCTAATATAATGCAGTTTTCAATTACTTACACACTTTCCTCTAGTAGTAGAGGCATTTTGTACATGTTACTCAGCTTACAGAATAGCATTGCAAAATTTGGAGAGGTGTTTTGGTTTGCATATTGTTTTGCAGAGTGTGGATTATATAGCTTCCAATTTCTCCCCATCCGTGCTCTTCATGAAGGCACACCACGTACTCCTATAGCAAATTCATTTCCCCCCCATCTGCCTCTGGAGCCAAGGAAGGCTCTTGTGCACTAGAAATGATGACGGCTGTTGGGAGATTAGAATGAAGCTGCTATTTGGAGTCTTGAGAAGGAAAGAGAAGCACCTGATTGAGTCAATAAGCATAAAGCAAATAAGTCTGATAAGCCAAGAGCACAAAAATGTCAGCAGCAAAAAAAGCAAACACTATCACATTAGTTTTTTATTAGTTGCTGTGTCACGAGTGCAAGGCATTGGCAGAGTAATGAGAATGACTGTGAATTCCTCAGTAGCCTGACAAAAAGAGGGTGGGATGCTGCTAAAAGTGGGACTGATCCTCCAAAGTTAGAATCATAGAATCATAGAGTTGGAATAGACCACAAGGGCCATCGAGTCCAACCCCCTGCCAAGCAGGAAACACCATCAGAGTCCTGACATATGGTTGTCAAGCCTCTGCTTAAAGACCTCCAAAGAAGGAGACTCTACCACACTCCTTGGCAGCAAATTCCACTGTCGAACAGCTCTTACTGTCAGGAAGTTCTTCCTAATGTTTAGGTGGAATCTTCTTTCTTGTAGTTTGGATCCATTGCTCCGTGTCCGCTTCTCTGGAGCAGCAGAAAACAACCTTTCTCCCTCCTCTATATGACATCCTTTTATATATTTGAACATGGCTATCATATCACCCCTTAACCTCCTCTTCTCCAGGCTAAACATGCCCAGCTCCCTTAGCCGTTCCTCATAAGGCATCGTTTCCAGGCCTTTGACCATTTTGGTTGCCCTCCTCTGGACACGTTCCAGTTTGTCAGTGTCCTTCTTGAACTGTGGTGCCCAGAACTGGACACAGTACTCCAGGTGAGGTCTGACCAGAGCAGAATACAGTGGCACTATTACTTCCCTTGAAGTTAGCAGATGAAAGTAGAAAACGGGTCTCTCTTGGAACAGATGACAGGTCACATTCTCTTCTCCAATGCACTGCTGAACTTTATTTTCCTTATTTCTATAGAACCAAGGGTGAACTACATGGAAGTTAATCCCTTTTTACTTTCAGAGCTCCACCTGTGAAATAAGACTGGAATGAAGGAGCATGGCAGTGTCGCCCTAGGGAACTGCATGGCTGAGCAGGAATCCTAGGCCTAACTTGACAGGCCTATTATGTTGCATTGGCTATGAATGTAACGTTCATGCACTATCGTACTTCGCACCACCTACAGTGAGCAGTGTTTTTCTTCTGCAAGTAAGCACTAGCAGGAATAGGCTGAATAGGCAAGTGAAGCGGTGATGTGGACCTGCACTCAGAAGACCTGCCACTTTCAGAAATCTCATGCCTTTGACTGAATTCCTAAAAGCTGCGCATCGAATCCCTCAACATCCCATTAAATCCACAGCTATATCTGGCAGATTAGGATGTGGAAGAAATGTCCAGTTCTCATTTAAAGGAAAGTCTGTCAGATTCATATTTTCTGAAATATAGTGGTACCTCTGTTTATGAACTTAATTCATTCCGGAGGTCCGTTCTTAGCCCGAAACCGTTCTTAACCTGAGGCACGCTTTCGCTAATGGGGCCTTCCACCGCAGTGGGACTTCCCAGGGCAAAGTTTTCTACCTGGAACAACAACTTGCAGGTTAGCGGAGCTCGTAACCCAAAGCGTTCATAAGGAGGACGGTACATAACCCAAGGTTCCACTGTACATGAATTGAAACACAGTTGTCTTTTGAAATTTGCAGTTGTCTGAATTTTGCAATTGGTTCTCCAAACGGTGTTTAGAAAAATGCATACATTTAGAGAAAGTGTGCATAAAAATGAATATTTTAGTGGGGAAAATGCACACAAAAATGCATTATATTAAGGACAATTGCTCACAAATGTGTACATTACTCGCAACTGCATACAAGTGTGTTCATTAGGAGAAACGTAATTAAAATTCTGATGAATTTTCATCAAGATTGGTTTTAAAAATAAATAATTCACAAATTGCTGCAGAAACGTGGAGAAATAAAATAAATTAAGATGGGGAAAATAAGAAACTGAGAGAACCTAAACGAACAGATCCTTCCGTCCCTTCTGGAAGGTCAGGATCAGCCTCCTACCGGCCTACTTCTCAGCTTCTCTGGGTAATTCCCAGTACTAATCACATCTCTCTCTCTCTCTCTCTCTCTCTCTCTCTCTCTCTCTCTCTCTCTCTCCCCCCCCTTCCTTTTACTTGTGCTTCACTTGTGCTTAGCCCCGGAAAGCAACCCATCCTACTGTTGGTCAGTCCCTCAACTGCCACTTCTGACCTTCCTGATTAGGTAGCAGAAAACCTTTAATATTTCCCCATGTATATTAGACTGTTCAGTAGAGATTGAAGTAGACCAGGAAACAGATTTATTTTCTTTTACTGTACTGCAGAGACTGTTGCCCCCATTTCCCCCATTTATTCTTCTGTAATAGAACTCAATTAATTTAATGCTTGGGCTTGACTGGATTTCTGTACTGCCCAGGGAGATACACTTCCTCACAAAGCTACCTAGACCACTTGAATTACGCTCCAGGATTTATGTTAATAGGAGATAAGGAAAGGGAGATGGATTGATGCTTGTCTGGCAGGAGACTGGCAATGCAGCTGATAGACCCCGTAATTCTGGTTAAATAAATTGCAAACCATGCGAAGCTCACTTGTCCTGGCTTAGGCCACCTGGGCATGAGTGGTGGCAGATGTAACAAAGTGGGAGATATGTTGCCAGTGGTCTGCCTGTAGTGGTTAGCACTGGGAAGTTGATTGCCTGCCATGGCTGAAAAAGCAATATGATGTTTTGGGGAAAGTTTGTGCCCAGCATCCCATAACAATTCATGTGGTGCTATTTCTGTTGACAGTCTAGATTCAGCAATGCACAGGATCTGACAAATAGTAGCACACCTGCCCATTACTGTATTGACCTGACATTGCTGACAAGGGAAGGATTTCTGGAAAGCAGGTTAAATGGATAGGTATTTATCTAGCAATCTTTATATATCACACAATCACAAAATAGTCACAAAAAACAGACTTTTATTTATAAGCAGGATGGAATGATCTAAATGTGAATAACATCAATTTTTTCAAATGCTGGCAAAAGCCAGCTACAATACATGCCAGTCCCCCAAATGGGGCGTTCTGGGGATGTAGTGCAATGTGGTGAGATAGGACAAGGTAAGATTCCAAATCCCTTTCAGTTCAGTCACATGATCTAGCAGCCCAGTCAGACTTAGCTGGTGAAAAGGGTAGTGTAATCAAATCCCTCCTGAATGGAGTTTGGAATAGGGGTGACTTATGCTGGCATAACTTTTGCTGGCTTACTTAGGATTGCTCTGTTAAAGATGGATGCCTTGTGAGCGCAGAATGAACATTATGTGACACTTGTAAAAGTGCCAGTGCCACAAATCAAAGCAGTCATATATGGGGTAAGGTAGTCCTTCAAGTAAACTGCTCCCAAGCTGTGGATATCTGGTCCCAAGATACACTGCTATGCATTTTTATTTTTTAAATGTGTATCTGAGAAAAGAATTCTGATTCTGTTCCAATAGGAGCTGTCATTCTGTTAGCATTGCCTTTGGAGAGTTGTCCCACTTTGCCACTGCAGACTCTTTCTAGGCAACTCTCCAACTTTTAACTCACACCAGGGGGCACTAATGGGTGCCTTGGTGTGGATTTGTTTATATTTATATATTCTATTGCATGGGTAGGCAATCTAAGGCCCAGGGGCCAGATCCGGCACAATCACCTTCTAAATCCGGCCCGTGGATGGTCCGGGAATCAGCATGTATTTACATGAATAGAATGTGTCCTTTTATTTAAAATGCATCTCTGGGTTATTTATGGGGCATAGGAATTCGTTCTTCTTCTCCCCCCCCAAAAAAAAATATAGACCAGCTCCCCACAAGGTCTGAGGGACAGTGGACCGGCCTCCTGCTGAAAAAGTTTGCTGACCCCTGTTCTATTGATTGTTTTAAATAAAGATAGCCTAAAAATGCATTTTAGGCTGCCTTTTAGGGCACAGCCCTTTCAAAGCAACTTCTGTAAAATCATTAAAATTCAAGAACAACAGTATAATAATTGAAGAAAAATTAAGAACTGTGGTATAAAACCAACGCTGTACAGATATTTCACTGTATAATATCCAGATGATTTTGCATAAAACTTCAGACTATATTTCTTGGGTGGGGTGATTTTGCAGTGATGTGGCTGAGGACCTTCTTTGTAGTGGCTCCCCACATGTGGAATGCCCTTCTCTCTGAAGTATGGCTGGCACTGATGTTGTTGACTTTTTAGTGCCAACTGAAAACATACCTTTTTGTCCAGTCCTTTGCAGGATTTTGATGGACTGTTAAATTGTTCAGTGATAGGATCGTCATGAGTAATTTAAAGAAATTTAGAGATATACATGTTGATTTAAATTTTTATACTTTATCAGCCTTTTGGTGTTTATTTATCTGTGATTGCATGGTTTTATCTTTCTATTTGGTAACCCACCCTGGGATTGTTAACTGATGAAGAGCAGGCTAGAAATATAATAATAAACAAACAAATAACAAATAATAGGGATTCAATGCTGCAGAAAGTGGAGGGAAGGAAGGGAGAGGGAGATGGAAAGGTGGTGATGGGAACAGGGAATAATATATTTAGAACTCACCACCTTCTCTCCCAGTGCCCAAACCAAGCTTTCTATTTGTGGGGGGTGAATGTCGATTTTGATTTTTCAGGTTCCCATTTTTCCCCCAGCCCAAAGTTCAGTTCTCCATATTTCCATAGCAGTTTGCAATTTTTACCTTTTGATTACTACAGTATATGCATGTTGGAACACATCACTTGAATGGAAAACCATGGGAAAATTTGGAGAAGTGCAGATTTCATAGGATGACTCTGTTTCCATTCTCATATTGTTTCAGAAAGTGTGAATTATGTAGGTCTACCTGTAAATGTAAACAGAATCAAATTTCTCCCCCATCCTTACTGGAGAGTCACTGGGTGTTGGAGTAGTAGGTAATCATTTCCTACTGCTCAGCTCAGGCTTGGAGGTTTTCCTCAGGGACCTCTCTGCCCTTCTGCTCCTCAGCTGAGGCAAGACCCATGGTCAACTCTACTATACTCAAGCCCTCATTCAGTTCTCCTAAATGAAGTCTCTCTAGCTTTTCTGATTCTGTTTTGCTTTGGATTCTGTTTAGGATTCTGTTTTGCTTCATAGGGACGTTAAGAGGTTTCCTGATCATGCCTAGAAAACAACTTGAAAGACTTATACCGCCCTGAACAGAACCCATGGCAGAGCACACCTTCTTAAGCACAGGATATAATTTGCTTAACATGTCTCAGTGAAAATTCCTGACATACTATTATCTTTACAATTTCACTGTGAATGTGGACCTTGTCTGTCAAATATTGTCATCCACCTTAAATTAGGAAATTGGCCATTTCTGGCGGGGACTTGCATCTTCTGAGGAATCTCAGAATTTCTAGCACCAGTCTGCTTGGTTAATACAATAGTTTGTAGAAAGAGGCTGATAAAAGGGTATAACCAGTCATTTGTAACATACCCACAAAGGCCTTGTTATGGGGACGTTGTGAGATGGTAACATAATAAATTCTCATTGCAGTAGTGATCACTTGTGTGGGAATTTTATGTTCTCTTTTTCAGGGTGAAAAGTTCAGGAATGATGTGTTTTCATTCACATGGTCCTGAAGTTACAATACAGAGTAGTTGCAAACATATTTCATCTTTACTTTGGCGTTGTTTATTGCTGAAGTTCAATGTTGTGAGACCTTCCAGTGGGCAAGATTAAATTCGATTCAGACAAACCTGCTTCTCCCTTATACCTGAAAGTTATCAGGTTTGAGGCTTCTAAGGTTTGTAGGAGCACATAAGTTAGTCATTCTGGAATACCATGTACAGTATAATCATTCAAAATTAGAATTTATTCAATTTAGTCTTTCTTTCATTGGGCCCATACTATACATAATTTTGTAATGGCCCCTAATCCAGCAGAATTAAGCAACATTAGATCCCACTCATTTCAAAAGGAGAGAAACTTAGTACACAACTTTTGCTGGATCATGCCCCAAGTTCTTTGCTTTACTGTGTAAAATGTAGAGTTTACACAGTAGGTGTAACTCTGACCCATTTTTCACTTATGCTATGTTGTAGGGCTGTACATGGATCACCCCAACCTGTGGCCTCTGGATCAGGCCAATTTACCTTGTGCTACCCTGGGGGCCACCTGCCCCACCTTGGATCTGTGCTTGAAGCAATCAGTGGGCAGAGCTAAGGGTTGAAAAACTCTATTTTAGCATACAGTTAAAGTAGGGTTTAACAAAGGTTGGGGCTGGTGGTGCACTGGGACTGTGCAGGATCAGGCGCTCCCACAGCTGTTAAATGGGAGGATCCAGTCCTGCAAAGTGCTAGCTACTGCTTCTCCGCAAGCAACTTCCCTGCGTGCAAAGGAAGCTGCTGGTGAAGGAGCGAACTATGCAGGATCAGATAAGAAGGAAGAGGTAGGAAGTGGCAGGAAGAAGGTGAGACACGGGGAAAAGAGGCCTGGTTGAGAAACCTTCTCCCATGAAAATGCAGGCACTGTGAAGATGTCTCCTTTTCATGGTTCCTCTGCCTTCATCTCAATCATGCTTCTCTTTCCTGCCTGACGGCCCTGGGAGGCTGTGTGCCATCAACTGAACTTTTAGCAGTTTGGAGGTGCCTTAATCTGATTCAAAGAGACCCAATTTGGCTTGGGATTGGGGCCTAGGTTGAATTTGGGGCACAGCTCTACTGTTAAGCCCTCTATTTTCTTTGCAGTTTCCTCACAAAGGGGAATTAGTCAAATTAGTTCATGAAGCTCTGTTATAAACATGTCTTTTCCTGGCCACTGCATAGGATAAAAGGAGTTAACAATTCACCATCTGGTATTTTTGTGCCCCAAATTCCAGAGGTCTCAAAGATAAAAGTCTACATTCACTTTGCTCAGGAAGTTTCTCCCTGTGGAGCGATCACTGCTTGTTCTTTTCCTTCTTCATCTCCTTGGTTTTGTCCCCTTTCTTAGTCTTGATAGTCTTGAATTGGAGCACTGAACATATAGAAAAGGTCACATTCCTTAGCTAAAAATAGGGTTTCTATAACTCTTTGGAGCATTGCTGGGTCATAAATAGCGATGCTTTCCTCTCTTCTCACTCATATTCAGGACATCCATCACCTTAAAAACTGAAGCACTATTTGTCTCAGCAATACTTTCAATCTCTGGGGATGTGAACTGTGTCTTCAGTACAGGGATATCTGAAATATAAGAAGAAATAATTCTATAGATACAGAACATGCCCTAAATAAGAAAGTTATTGCTGCATCTTTATGATAACAGTGTCATTAATTTGCTGAGCTACAACAGGCAGCTATATTCAGCTTAGGAATCAATGTCCTGAAGTCTCATTTCTTCCAACTGGTTTATTTTGCAGGGGCACAACAGACAAGTTAACTTCACTGATCTGTGTCTGAGCTGAATGCTAAAGAGAGATCTGGACAGCTTTACTCTACTGTGAAGGGTGGTTCACAACCCTCTCAACTGGGTATCTTCTACCTGAAGAAGGTCAGGATTTGTGCCTATCCTCTACCATGCACCTATTTGCACATCTACATATATTCTAGGGGATTCTGGTATTGCTGTCCCTTTCCCCTTTCTGTATTCTTCTAATTCAGCTAATCTGTTTTAGCTATTTAGCATTTTTCAACTTCGAAGCCACTTGATTGTGAAATGTGGCCTTTCCCTTTTTGCAAGCAGCTAGAAGCACTTTACCTCAGATAACTTGGAGAGCCTGATATTCAATCACAGCCCACCTGAATAATCAACAACCTCGGAATGAATGGGGCTCATAATCTCACAAGTGTCAAAGCTCCTTTAAGAAACTTTGTTAAATTATTGCCTGCATCTGTCTTGTCCAGCGGTGAGTTGCACAGTCTAATTAATAGTACAACAAAGGTGGGGAAGCTAATTTCCTTTGTCTCCATAAGGAAGTTGTGAAGTGCAGCTGCAACAAGAGAGGAACATCTATGAGATTACCATAATATGCATCTTAGCTCTTTCTGACATTCTTTTATCTGGCTGATGTTGCATCAAATCATTCCTCTTCAGAGGATGAAGACAAATCACTGTGCCACTACATTTAAGCAATTTATGCTTTTGTGTACTGGAAAGTTGTGTGTGTGTGTGTGTGTGTTTTCTTCACTTCCATAGAAGGCACATTCAGTCTGCAGATGGCTTGCCATATGCCAAACTCCCCCCTGTGCTATCACCTTGTAAGCAGATTCTGTCAGGTTTAAAGAGGAAAAGCTTAATTAAGGAGTTGTGTGTTTACAATTATGTACTTAATTATCTTCGGTTTTTATTTCTTTGTTGCTTCTTATTTTCTAAACTTCTGTAACAATTAGAGGCAACTGTTCCCCCAAGCAATATTCTTGGTTTGTGGTGGTGTATTTCAGGGGTTAGGCTGGCAGTCTTGCAAACGCTCAAACAGATATTGAAAAGTGCTTTGGGGCTGAATTTTTCAACTGCTGAGCTCCCTTTTGGGCAAGGGATTTAGTGTCATATGGAAGCTGCCAGGCACTGAGCCCTTTCTGAAAACTTCTCCATCTATATAGAAAAAGAGTTTTGCAGCAGTGGGCACCAAACTTCTTGGCAGACCACTTGATGATTTTCCTGCCTGTTGTATCAACTATAATGCACTGTGCTAGATGCTGTATGGTTTTAATTGTATTTTTATTGCTTCATTTATTTCTTATGTTGTATTTTATTTTATTGTATTACAAGTTAAATTCAGATTATAAGTATTCCTCACAGTCATGCCATGGACAACCTGAATGAAGCCCATCACAGTGTGGGGACCCCTGTTCCACAAAAGAACTAGAATCCCATGTCATTTTCCTTTATTGTTCCAGAACTATAAAGAGAAAAGGAACATGGACTAAGTGGTTGTAACTTTTGGATTCTCTTTATAGTTTCAATTTTGTAATCACTTGTTTTAGTCCTTGAAATCATGGATGTTCAGCTCAAGAGCCTGTGAACAGGATGACAAAGATCGGGACTGGGGGAGCAGCTTGCTTTAACCCCCAGTGTGTGTGTGTTTTTTCTGTGGGGTACCAGTTTGCACAACACACTTCCCTGTGTGAGCTTGGTTGATTGGGTGGGATCATACAGAGATGATTTGCCTCTATGAATCAGCAACTACCTTAGAGGCTTAGACCTGATGCAGAAATTGCTAATGCTATCATGTTGCCAGGAGCTGTCAGTTCTACAACTTGCAAATTGGGAGATGGCTGGATGTAAGTGCTGGAAAACTCACAGTGGCTATGAGCCAGTGCAGTGAGTTTAAACCAACACTGATGAGTTTGCAAAATATTTTGAGGATAAAATTGTGACTTTACTGTGGTGACAGTTCAGTCAGTGAATGCGAGCAGAGCATCGTTTGCTCCAATTCTATGGGGTGATTTCAACATCCCATAGAATAACATCCCATCAACAATACAGGCATCTCCCCACTTGTGTAGGGTTACGTTCCTGGGTACCACAAGTATATGTGTAATCGCGTATCGTGGGGAACACCATCTAAAAAGCTTGGAAATTGAAAGGAAAGGAAAAAATATTTTCCACCCACCTAATATTTAAAGGCAAGAGCACCCACCCTCCAGTTTATAAGCATTCACCCACCCCTGAAGTTTATACCATTCTTTGTGGAGCATTTTTGTCTTGCCCTTATGACAACTGCAAAAGTGACTTGGTCAAACATAGTTATTTTGTCCAGATCTTTGACTTGTGCTTTCTGGAATGTAGCTCTATGACTGCCCAGTGCTGTCACTATGTAGAGCTCCAGCTAGAAATATTTATGGCTTATTTATTAGCAGGATTTATAACCTGCCTTTCTATGAAATATCCATGGCAGCTTACAACTGAGATTGTAATTACCAGGAAACAACAGCATAACATCAAGAGCATCATCAGTAACCGTCCGAAAACTGCTTAAAAAATATTGCAGTGGCAAGCCCCACATCTGTTACTGCCAGCATCTTCCATCTTCAACTGACACTTTTTACACTGACTTTTGCTGGTGACAAGATGCAAAACTCATAGGCAGAGGCTGAATTTAATTTAAGGTTAAGGTCCTGAAGCCAGTGGGTGGGCATAAGGGTCTCACAGTCCCTTAATTAAACATTTGTGGATGAAATATGACTCTGACAAGAGATTCTCCATTAACATGATTTTATAGTGTCCAGGAGGACAGCAAGGGCCAAGCCCAGAGAACTTGCAAGCCATCAAGCCAAATCAGTCAGCGTCTCTTGTACTATGGCTTGTAGAGCTTCATCCCCATTCTTCTATCCTGGACTGCAAAATGAAAATATTATGTGCTTTTGCTTGGCCACCTGATTGATGGGGAAGGGCCATAGCTCAGTGGCAGAGCATCTGCGTTGCTTGCGGAAAGTCCCTGGTTCAGCCCCCAGCTTCTCCAGACAGAACTGGGAATGCTCCCTGCCTGAAACCTTGTCCGGAATCTGACATTTAGGTTTGACAGTACAAGCAACATGGACTTATGGTCTGACTCAGGATAAAGCGGCCCCTTGCGTTCCTGCATTTGGCTTCGTTGTAAGTTGTGCAGGCCTAGGAAAGAGCATAGTGAAATAAATGGCAGCGGATGGCCCTCAAAAACATTTCATGCAAGCTTCCCCATCTGCAAGTTACAGTTCAGACCTGAAGTTGGCAACAAAAGTAAGACTGCTGCACTGTATCCATAGCAGAGGTGCGTCCTGATACCTTGTACTGTGTCAAAGAGCATGATGAGCATAATTACTGTGGTACCTCGGATTACAAGCGCTTTGGGTTACAAACGCTTCAGGTTACAGACTCCGCTAACCTGGAAGTTGTACCTCGGGTTAAGAACTTTACCTCAGGATGAGAACAGAAATCGTGTGGTGGTGGCGCGGCAGCAGCGGGAGGCCCCATTAGCTAAAGTGGTACCTCAGGTTAAGAACAGTTTCAGGTTACGAACGGACCTTCGAAACGAATTAAGTTCTTAACCAGAGGTACCACTGTACTGGATTGGGACAAAAATCCTGGATTGCAGAAGGTTGAGGGGACCTACAAAGCCAATTGCTGGCCACAGTGATTCATGTGCTGGTAAACTCAGTTTGATTATTGAAGTGTGCTTTATGTGGTCCTGGTCCAGAAGCACCAGCTAGTGCAAAATGCTGTGGCTAGATTGTTGATGGGGACAGACTATTGCCAGCACATAGTACTTCAAAGCCACTAGGCCAAGTTCAGTGTTCTTGTATGGATTTACAAGGCCTTTAACAACTTGGGTCCAGGGTACTTTAAGGCAGGTATAGGCAAACTGGCCCTGCAGATGTTTTGGGACTACAACCCCCATCATTCCTAGCTAACAGGACCAGTGGTCAGGGATGATGGGAATTGTAGTCTCAAAACATCTGGAGGGCTGAGTTTGCCTATGCCTGCTTTAAGGACTGCCTTATATCTACGCCTTATCACTGAGATCTTGAGAGGATTCTCTGTATGTGGTCCCCCATGGCTCAGATGCATGGCCCCACATCCACCAGAAGCTGTGCATTCAGTATTGTGGGCTTGAATCTGTGGAACACCCTCTTGGCTGATAGACTAAGCTGAATGTCAGACAGGCTGAATGTCAGACAGGCCCAGTTGAATGTCATGTTGACCTTCAGGTGCCTGACAAATGCCTTACTATCCCAGGCAGAATTTTAAGGAGATTTTCAGTTTATGATTAATGTTAATTGATTTTATCAGCTGTATGCTTTTCGTAATTTTTATGTACCGCATTTATAAACTTTGGTGAGTGAGTGGCATATGAATAACTGAAATACATAATCTGTTAGCTTCTAAAGTAAGGGATGCATATCCCAGGTATCCCTTCCTATCTGCCCCCCCCAATGTAGTCTTGCTGGCCATCTTAAACTTGCATGTACTCTCCATCTTTTGTAAGGTAGGAACATTGCGCAGCTCCAACAGGCAGCATTATATTGCTAATCCAGCAGGGATCTCTAAAATTTACTACTTGCCATTTCCTTCCCTATCTAAAATGTCCACTACCTCATAATAGCTTTAGCTAATGTTTTGCCAAGTTTCTGTAGACTGAACCTGCAGGCTACCTGGGCGTTCCTGTCCTGGAATTTATTCACGCTTGCCAGCCTAATATATAGAATGTGCATATTAGAACAGCGAAAATGTTCCTTCATTGCCATGGGAACTTATGGTGTTGCCGTGATAGCAAAAAATCTGTTTAGGTTATTTGAGCATCGGAAATTCATTTTGAGCTTAGCTAGTTGAAGGAAGCAAAAAGAGAACTGTCAGTTTTTAGAAGCCGACAACATATTGGAATGGGGAGGGACGGAGAAGAAGAAATGCATTTTTGTTTTCATAGGAGAATCCCGCTCCCTTTTTCTTTTTCATAAGTGCAGTGTGCATTTGGAGGGAGGGAGTCTGGAACTCAAATCACATACAAGTTCAGTTTTGATTTTGTTTATGTTCAGCAACAAGAAGAAATAGCCAGAATAAGCCAGAATAATCCAAACCACCACTTCCTGTGGGTGGGGCATTGCAAAGTGGTGGGGAGATGATCGGGCCAAATCCTTGTACCAACCCTAGAGATGGCAGTGTAACTGACTCGAGATCCAGTGGGTCCTGCCCAGTTGGCTCACCTTTAGCTGCAACACCCTACTTTGGGGCTTTCCACTGGTCAATCCTAGTGGTGACCCCACCAGCATGTCTCCTGTCCAACTGCATGTTCTGCAACCAGCAGAAGGCTGGTTCAGCGGTTCTCAATCCAACCTCACCCCAAGTCCAGCATAAATAAATGAATCACTCTGCTACTGAGGGTTAGACAACTACATTGCGTGTGTGTGTTTGGGGTCTATAACTATTCCAGTGAGGATTCCTTTTGTGTATTTTATGTTGTGTGTTGTATATGTTGTGCATTTTATTTTGTATTTATCTGACTTGGACACCATTGTGCAGAAAGGTGGGGTATGAATTTAAATCTCTGTCACCTTCCATAAAGCAGCAAAACCATAGCATACTAGTAGGCTAAATGTGTCACCTTTCCTTTCCCTTCCCTTTCCAACTGTCCTAAAGACCTTCATAAGACTGCTGTGGCAGAAGGCTAGGAATGTGCTGTATTGCATAAGCTGTAAAAACTGCTTATTTTGTTTTTATCTTAGGGTTGGCCCTACCATGCAGAACCATAAACATCTTACCTCAGGCACCATCATGAGGGAGGGAAAACTGAAAGCAGGAATTTGGTGTCAGATACTGAATGGTGTGGAAAGACTTTCTAAAGTGTTGGGGCTAGTAGGTGTGCATGAGATATGCCATTTGTTTCTGACAGCAATGTGTCCCCAGTCGGCTCTGATTATTTTTGCCCCATTCCCACTGTTAAGGTTTGCCAGGGGTGAAGAACCTGATGCTTGGAGCTGAACGCAACCCTCCAGGTCTCTCTGTCGAGCCCTTAAGATTCCCCACAGGCCACAGATACCCCCTCTTCTCAATCCACATTCTATAATAATATAGAATATATACAATATATAACATTGAATCTAACTGATCTGTAGAAAGGATTCTATGATCTGAAAATAGGGGCAATATATGTACTTTTGCAAACTAAGACAATCTTTAATAGAAACAATTTAAACCAGATGGTGTGTTGTGTGTTGTGTGTTGTGTGTGTGTGTGTGTGTTCTGCAACATGACATTGATTAAATAATAGAACATTAGTGGTGAATTTATACTGGACAGTCCACACATTATTCCACTGTAATTATTCTGCAATGTTACTGCATAATTGACATCTACAGGACATCTTTGGAAACAAAGCAGTATGTCTGGCCCGAAACTTTTGCAGGTTCAAAGAGAACTGAAAGCAGGATCACAGTTAACCCATATTTTTATATTTATGGCTCCCTTGAACTGAGGCCTTCACGGGGATTTGAGTCACGGAGTTCTAGTCTATTGGTTCTATTTGGTCAAAATCTACAACTTGCCTAATATCACACAGGGACTTCGTGGGTTGAGGAAGTCTGATAAGCTAAGAAGCACACTGGGCCACACACACACACACACACACACACACGGTGACAAAATTAAAACAATATATCAAAGTACCCTATCTTAAAAATAATTGAGTCTTAGATATCTTTTACATTTTTTGCCTTTCTTTGTGTAAAACAAATAGAGAAGAAATCTATAAATAGGCTCCCCTATAGTGGTTCATTTGCATTGTGATATGATCTGTAATAATGGGATTCAACAATTCTGATATTTGCTGCTGCTGCCTTTGCCATGAAGGTTGCCTAAAACAAATACAGCAGAAAGCCAAATGAGCCTCCCTGGATTGTTGAGTTTTATTCTGTCCCAGGAAGGGTATTGCTCTTGCTACCTATTTAACATGATAGGGTGCTACAGGATTTGAGTAATGCTGGTTCTTTCAGTTTTATGTGTGTCTTTTGCCCTAGGTGTGTAGGTAGTTTTCTTTTTCAAGTGCATTTATAATCAGCAGCTGATAGCATGGTGGGACAGAGGCATTTAACTGACCTCCTGACATATGAGTTGTAGCTATTCGCCAGGAGGGTGAGAAGGTAGCAAGACTGGCATGGTGCAAATGTACCAGCAGAGCGAATCCAGTACAGCGGCACCTTGATTCTCAAACTTAATCCATTCTGGAAGTCCGTTCCAAAACCAAGGCGCGCTTTCCCATAGAAAGTAACGCAAAATGGATTAATCCGTTCCCGACTTTTAAAAACAACCCCCAAAACAGCAATTTAACATGAATTTTACTGCCTAACAAGACCATTGATCCATAAAATGAAAGCAAGAAACAATGTAGTCACACAATCAGTCAATCAGTAACAATGTAGTCACACAATCAGTCACAAAAACTAAACAAAAAGGAGCCGCAAAAACGAAAATGCAAAATAAATAGCAAAAACAGACAGACCTCGGCGTAACACTCAAAACAGAAGTGTGACACTCAAAACGGAGCATGTTCGACTTCTGAAAAAAGTTCACAAACCAGAACACTTACTTCTGGGTTTGCAGTGTTTGGGTTTCAAGTTGTTTGAGTACCAAGGCGTTTGAGAACTAAGGTAGCACTGTATTGCCAGCTCGCCTGCCAGCGCCTCATCCCTCTACTTGCACTGGCTTGCTTTCAAACTGCTAGATTGGCAGGACCTGGGCAGAGCAAAGGGAGCTCACTCTGTTGTGGGGATTCGAACCACCAACCTTCCAATCAGCAAGCCCAAGAAGCTCAGTGGTTTAGACCACAGCGTCACTTGCGTCCCCCTTAAAAATATAGTGCAGTATAGAAATGCAATGAATAATCATAACAATAATTTTGGAACAGGGAAGGCAACAATATTAAGTATTTCTGAATACTACAATCTCCAGCAGGGAGTCATAAATGGTTTTAATGACTTCTTCATGGTTCCCATAGATGTATGTTGCAGTGATTATTAGGGTGCATGGCAGTTTGTGCAGATCCAGTTACAGCAGCATTCTTCTTGAGAAAAGTGGAGCAGCTCCATCTAGGGCAGGGTTTGGGAATCCTCTGCCTAACTTGGATCATGGCAGAGAAGCAGCTGCACAGGTAGCCTGCTGAAGCCTTGAAACTGCCAGCCCCTCTCTGCATTTCCTGCACATCTCAAAAACATTTTCCATCAGCTGGCACAATTGGTCCCCCCCCCCCGGCATCCACCCCCTCCCCCCGCAATATCATAGGTTTCCATAATAGTTCCAATCTTTAAATTTCAGAAGGCAGATTTTCAGCAGCTTCGGTATTATACCTGAAAGCCATTTCTGGAATTAGAAATGGACTGCAAGAATTATGAGATTGTCAGTTGACAAACACGATGCGGATGGCTGAGGTTTGCAAAGACGAATGGGCTCTGGCAACTTCTTAATAACATTTATGCAAATGCCGGCTCATCTCTATTAAATCATCTCTGCCATAGGGCATGGAAAGTCTGTTGCTGGTAGAATATATCCTTGACTGTGAGGCAGGGAAGACCAAGATTTGGACACAGCTGGTTTAAAGAACAGGCCCTTTGCCAAGCTAAATTTGGAGATAGGGCGCCAGCATGATTTTCGGACAAGGCTCCTGTGCCTTGAGAGCAGAGTAGAAAGCAGAATTCTATCAAGCAAAACAGGAGGGAAAGCTTCACCTGTAGTATTTCTGTCCGTTGCCTCTTTCTGTATTATGAAAAAAACAACTCATAATGCATGTCCCTAGTGTATATGGATTTCTAACTTTGCTCTGCTAAAACTCGCTTGTGATCCATGGGATTTAGATGCACCTGGTCTCTGTGCATAGGCGTCTGCTTGTATATACAGTAAAAGTGCAAACCATTCATGGGAAGGTTTAGTCTGCTGAGTTGGGTCTCCCAGTCTTTCTCTTCTCTGCAAACAGCTGCTGGATCTGACTGCATTTCCATGCTCCTTCCATGGCTCAATGAGGAACTGCTGAAGAGCTGCATGCGATTGAGCAGGTCTCTTTAGACACCGGGTGAGGTCACGGCTGGTTGAGTCTGCTTTGCTCTCTGCAGTCAAAGGCAAGCAGAGCGAGCAGAACCAGGAATGAAGCGCAGCTGGCGGCAATCAATAAATCAATAGATACATCAACACACAAATAAACAAAGGCGCGCACAAGAGCGATTGAGAGAGGGAGAGAGCAAAAGAGAGGGAGAGAAGGGGAAAGGGAATTACAGTGGCAGGAAATACATCTGAACAGTTTGGTTGGCTAATGTCAGCTGGGGCCTTGGGCGATGGGATCAGAGAAGCCTCCTCCTTGGGGAAATCTGCCTCAGTGCTTGATTACTCGACACTCATGTTAAGTATTGTGTAGAGTTGGATTGCTGAGAAAGTGTGTGAATAGAAAGTTTTGAATAGATCTGTTTTTCCTGCCCGGGCTGAAGAACTATCCTGTTTATAAACATTTCTTGGTGCATATATGGTGAACGGCTGCTATTAATGGTGTACTTAAGTTTCTAGCTGCAGAGAGAGTGCATATGTTTGTTTCCAAATAATGTGTGTGAGTGAAAAAAAGGCCAGGGAGTTTTATTAAACCCCTTAAGGACAGGAGTGGTGAATTTGTGGCTCTCTGGACAACAACTGGACTAGAATGCCGATTTAGGGATGGTGAATTTAGGGATGGCTTCCTCTCAGTTTCTCATTTGTCCAGTCTTTAGTTTAGTTCTCCACATTACCACATCAATTTCTGTTTTCTTTTGTTTTAATTTCTCATGAAAAGTGTTTAGCATTTGGGTAAGAATTTCTCATGATATGCACACATTTGTACATACACCAGACTCCTTTAACACTGATATGTGATGGTAACGTCTCAGCTGATGGAAGCTTCTTCTCTGTGTGCAAAGCTTCTTCCATTGGGACAAGAACCCTGGCCTATCAAGGTGTCCTATTCAGCATGTGTAAAACTGAGAGGATCAGATGTTGGCTGGAGGATATCATTGTTGCCTTCAGTGTCACTGGAGGGAGAGGACTAGCCCTGTTCCCAATGGCCCCTTAATATGTTTTGTACCCATTGGTATCCAAAAACCGAGCTTTACTCTGTTCACAAATAAAGAATATAACCATCTTGCTAATGAATGTGAAATGATCATTCTAAAGACTGAGATGGTCTGCTTTGATTGCCTGCTGATTAGCATTCTTTGCATTTTTTTCCTAAGCCATATCAAAGACAAAGGGAAGTTTTGAGTAACAGGACAGCATGGTCCCTAGCAATGCTTTTCTAATAAGAAACTAAAGTTAAAGTTCTCACACTTTCCATTACATGGGGATCTGATCAATTCAGAACAAGCACCTTTCACGAGTTGGGTGAATGCCCACAAGATGGCATGGACAGGCCGTCTGCCCTTTTAATCTGGCCAAGCTACTTTTAAAATTGTATATATAACCAGAAGCAGCTGGAGAATTTCTAATGGGGTATTAAGCAGCAGGAGAGTGTATCTGTGCCAATGCCTATAACTTCAGCAAATCCCTGACTAGAGAACAGCTCACAGTGCCTGTAGGTTTACTGCACAGTTTTACTAGTAGTGGTGCGTAATTGTTAACAAGAATGATATTTGCCTGTGTGTACAGTAACAGGGATATCAAATATATTCTGGCTAGAGTCAGGCCAATAAAATGTGAGAATATGTAGGTGCCTTGTGAGCAGTCTCCAGCAGGAAGGCTTTAATGCGCAACTGGGTCTAATTTATGTCTGGCTGAAGCACCTGAAAGGAAAATCCCACAGAGGTGCCAGGCATGGCCAAACTTGGCCCTCCAGCTGTTTTGGGACTACAACTCCCACCATCCCTAGCTAACAGGACCAGTGGTCCTGTTGATGGGAATTGTAGTCCCAAAACAGATGGGAAATAGGATGACAGGAATTGTAGTCCCAAAACAGCTGGAGGGCCAAGTTTGGCCATGCCTGCTCCAAACAGATCCACAGATGGGTAGGCCTTACCTTCATGGTTTGTTCTGCATATCCAGAGCCCCACCTATGGGACCATATATGAGAAATCAACTCCCTCGTGGGCATTGCTTCCCATTGTAAACTGCAATAAGTCAAATTAAAATCACAATATAGAATTGTGTCTGTTACTCTGTACAAACGCGCATTGAGCTTTAATCTGTTCAATACTAGACCAACTTGTGAGATCACCTTAAGCCTTCACTATACTCTTTTCAGCACCTACTTCAAAGATTTATGTTTAGGCAATTCTATACAGACATGTAGAAGTTACATTTGTTTTATTTCTTTTAAGTACTGCTGATTTTAATAATATTTTGAATATTTTAAGTACCTATTTTAACTTTTTATCAATACTTGTTATGTTTCATTTTATATTTTTGTACAGAGGGTTTTTTAAACATCCTGAAGTGATTTACAAAAATGTTAAAGATGGTTTTTCCTTTTAACAGTGAGTGTTTGCTTATTAAATAGAAAGTCATCTCATCCTTGGGGAAAAACTATGTTTTTGGGAGGACACTTATACTGAAGCTGTGCTAATATGCAAATGTAATGTTACTTTTAATCAATCAAAATCTAGGTCTTTAGTTAGCTGACAGATACATCTTTCCCTCTGGACTTATTTAGACTGCATGCTGTTTTTCTACAGAGAAATGAAATAATTCTCAGCAATAATCCCCAAAAGGATATAATACAGAGAAGAGATTTGATTTTCACTTTCTTTGCTCTATTTCCTCTTCCTAGATTCAGATAGGATCAGATCTGATATTTGTCAGCATATTAGTCCACAGCCAGTGTGTGGTATATTGGTATACAATCAAAATGTTCTGCCTTTGATCATGACTTAATTTTGGTTTTAACATGACAAAGCTTTCCAAATCCTTAACTGATGAATAACCTTTGATTGCAACAAAGTCATTTGTTTTCAGCTTCAGTTTCATTGATTGAGATGATTGACTGTTAGAGGATGGATGCGGGGGGGGGGGGGGGGAAGCGAAGAGAACCCATCCCATATGAGGGCAGTTCATACATCCACAAGGAGCTTGCCTTCCTCCTCCTCCAACAACTCAATCTGATTAGCAGCAGAACCACTCTGTTACAGTCTGTGCCACTTGCTCCAGTGATGCTAAAACATCTGAAGAGATTAGCAGTCTCTCTGTTAAGGCTCATCCACACTTTCATTTGTTCCATGATTTCAAGTGCTTTTAAGTCATGGGTCTGAGAGGTTTTTCTTTTATCCTACCATTTTCCTTGTGAAAACCTGCTGCTGGGTTTTCTGTGGACTGATGTTTACTCCCATTCAGCAGCAAACAACAAGTTTTCCTAGGGAAGATGGTGGGACACACACACACACACACACACACACACACACACACACACAAAATTTCTCCCCTCTTTTGGACATGTGACTTGAAATCACAGGACAAATAAAAGTGTGGATGGGCTGATTTTCTATTAGCATGATTGCCGTAGGCCTCTAAGCCAATGTGTCAGACCAAAAAGAACCATAGAGATCTTGCAGTGTGGGTGTCATAGGGAGAGATGTCATGGCTCAGAGCATGTGGTTTGACCACAAAAAGTCCCACATTTAATCCATAGAACGACATGTTAAAGGATCTCAATCGGAAAGGCTTATTCCAGAGACCAGCGAGTTGATTCACTAAAATACAGTGTCAGGAATGAGCCAGCTCCAAGCAAAGGTTTACAGCCAACTGCAGAAAGAAACTCAGAGACAGCCTCTCAGAACCGGAAGAGGTTGGAGCTGATCCAATCAGTCCAAGGAGTTGGTGAATGGGAGGGTTGCTAGATAGGAAGCAAAACAAAAGACGTAAAGGTCATAAGTTCAATATCTGCTGGAGGTGCTGGAAGGGGTCTTCAGAAGGGTCATTTTGAGTAATTGTGCCAGAGACTTTGTTAGAGCCATCCGGAGCTATCTGTTTGTTTTTGCAATAAATTCTCCTTTTTAATTATCTACGCTTACTGTGTTATCAAGCTGGGAACCTGGGAACCTGACATACAGCTTCTAATGTCCAGATAGAAATGAACAAAACCGTGTTTTGCTTAGACTGGAATCAAGAAGGACAACCCCTTTCAAGTCAGTGGAGTTGAACTGGCAGCGTCCTTCTGAAGGCAGCAAAGTTTATGCTCAACCAATTATTTTCTTCACCCACTGCTTTACCTCTGTCATGGTGCCCTGTGATCTGCAGTAGGAGCTGGAATTGTGGGCTGCCTAACTGCCTGACCATGTGTCCCTTTTCTAGGTGGGTCCCTCTTGCACAGCTGTGGCAGCACTGTGCTCAGGTCATCCGCTTGGTGCTTATTGACTATCACATATACAACTTGTTGGCCTTTGTGCACCTCTGCTTTGCCTAGCAAGCTGGCACCGATGTGAGCAATGTGTTCAATGGACTGCCACACCAGCGCTGATGGAATGACGACTCTGGCAAGAGCATTACTACCTATGTGGCTTCAACATCAAGTCAGACTCTGCTGTGCTTGGAGAAATAGAATCTCATAGGTGCCCCAGCATTAAAGAGGAATACCAAATATAAAGCAGTAGATGTAGGTAAGTACCACTTTAGAGAAGAGATGAGGGAGCCAGCTGCCATTTAGCTTCCTGGAATGCATTTGCTATGTATTTCTGCTTTATTGTTGCAGTTCTTATGAAATTGTTCTTGCAATCACAATTTTGTGGTGTATTGTTCTCATAAGCTCCTTGGAATTTGATTTTTTTTCGGGGGGAAGACAGCATACAAAAAAAAAATGATGATAAGATTTTGCCCCCCACAATCTCTAATTATATTTAAAGTGAGCTGCTGAGGCCCCTTGGAGTGCAGCAAGGCTAGGGATTGGCAGATCTATTGAGTTTGGTTTCTCTTAGTGTCTATATTTTCCAGTCTACACTCAGTTCATCACATTTCCACATTATTTTGTAGGACTTTAAAAAAAATTCTCATGAAAAATTGTCAGTATTTCAGTGTATGCAGTTGTGCCCGATATAAACATTTTGCAAGCACTTTTTTCTAATATAATGCATCTTTGTATGCTATTTTTACTATTAAATGCATGATAGGCACACTTTCCTTTAATATATACATTGTTCTACTCATTTTTGAGTTTGCACAGTCAAATCTGGAGCATTTTGAAGAATAGCCATGTCTTGGTTCACATATTTTTATGGGAAGTGTGAATTAGGTTGTTTCATATTCAAATGTGAATGGAGCCACATTTCTCTCCCATTGCCTAAATAAGACCAGCACAAGCATCTAGAATAGCTGGGAGGGGGAAAGGGAGACAAATGGTTTATTTAGTTATTTATTATTCAAGGATTTATAACTCACCTTTCAGGGCCCATTGCCCCCAGAAAGCAATTTATATAAGCTTTAGAAACATATAAAAATAATAACTGTTACGATAAAAAACATCAATTAAAATCATTAATTAAACCAGTGGCAGCCACAATTCTTCAAGCACAGTGCGATAATTAAATAAAAACTGGGACAAAAATCCTCATAGTCTCTTAACAACTAGTGGCGATCCAGCCATCACTGCCAGATCACTGCTAATTGTTGGGAAACTAGATGAACTTAAAAAAACAACAACACTCCAGTTTGCATTTAATTAATTATTATTGTTCTATGTTTGAAGAGTAAGCGGTTCCAAAGTTCTGGGACTACCCATCTAACTGGTCCCTCCCCCCCCCCCCCCGAGACTGATCTTAATAGTCAGGCAAGCTTGTAAGAGTACATGTGGGTAAAACACAAACACTAAAAACAATTAAAAAAACATTCAACTAATTCTCAAAACAATACAACCATCCCTACAAACAGTAAAACCGATTTTCATGAATGACAGGGTCAAACCTCAGGAAAGCTGCCCTAAACAAAAATGTCTGCAGTAGGCACCCAAATATCACGACACTAGGTGCTTGTCTGATTTTGGCTGACAAATGATTCCAGAGAGCTGAAGCTGCAACACTAAAAGCCCAGTTTCCAGTATAGGCTAAGTGCTCCCCTGAGGCATATACGGTAGTTCTCTCAGCAGTGCCTCATCTGAGGAGTGCAGTTGCTAGGCAGGGATATATTGGGTGAGGCGGTCCCTTATATATCCTGCTCCCAAGTTGTTAATGCCACAAAGGTATGCTGAATTCAATTCTCACCCCACCCTGGTGATGGGAGTATTTCCTGTCTGTTCAGCTCAGCTATTCAGAGGCAAAATGTGCAGTTTTGGTAAGGTGAAACAGCAAGTCTGCCATTTCAGGAATACTGGCCAAAATCAGCTCTGCTTTCATCGTATCCCATGTGCTCCCAGGCTATACTCTAATGTTTTCAGCACCATAGCAAGGAGCATACTACATCTTCTTGAGTGGCTCATCCTTTTCACACAGAACCACCTCCTGCAATCTTGCTGAATCCCATGATAATCTTTATGGGCAAAGACCCATTTAAAATGTGAACATTTATTATCCAATTTACTTGAATGACAGTTTCCACAGTTTTAAGATTATAGCTCCCATGGTGCAGGGGTGACCCCAAGCAAAATAGGCACATGCAAGAGCTACTATGTATATATTACAAAGCTTTAAGACTCCAAATTGGCAAAGCCTCCAGGAGCTCATGATGGAGCAAACAATTGAAAAAGCAGTGGAGGGTGGAAGCCCAGAACTGTATTAAAATGTGGACAATGAATGATTATGGAAATCCATTCATAGGAGTGGACTTCAGCAACATGAAATAACTAGAGGTGTGTGGGTTCAAATACTTTTGATGGAATATGGAATTAAGCCTTTCCATGCCACCCAAACTCCAAATGGTTTGCAGTATTTTGAATAAATGCCAGACCACTCCATTTGTATATTTAATTTATATCTTTCTTCCAGTGAGTTCAAAGCAGCATACATAGTTTTTTCCCCATCTTTTATTCTCACAACAATCTTGTCGGGTAGGTTAAGCTGATATAGTGACTGGCTGAAGATCATCCCAGTGAACTTCATGGCTGAGTGGGGATTCAGTTTGGGGTCTCCCCACTCTTAATCTGGCATCCTAATCACATCACAGAGAGGTCTGCATAGGTAGGCCTCTCTGCAAATGCTCAAAGGTCTTCAACACGCCAAAGAGATGGTAGTATTGCTATCCCCTTTGTGCACCAGGAACTTTGTGTCATATTCTTCTCCAATGCCAGATCCCATAAAATGAACCAGCAATGCAGGTCAGAGGTTGCAGGACCACGGATAGCTCCAAGTGAGCAGCTTGCTCCAACAAGGTTGAGACTGGACTGTGACTCATTAAGCATCTGCCCCAGACTATCTCCTCTGTTCCATCACCTCCCTCCTGGTGCACTCCCTGTGCCTCTGGACCAGTGAGGTATGAGGGGAGGCACTGGGTTACTTGGGCGCAGGGGAAAGTGTCTGTGAGGGTCCTTGCTCTGGTCCCACAGGCCATGTTGGTATGGGAGGTTCTTCTGAGGGCTCCTATCTGTCAGCCTCAGGTGCAATCATCTCCTGATGTTCAGTGTCAGAGATTTAAACCTGGTCTGACTCCATAATGAGAGAATTTGCAGCCTCTGACTGAACCTAGATAGCTTTGGGGTCATTATAGCTTAAAACAGATGAGAAGAATTTTAGTGTAGTCTGAGGAAGCTTCATTGGGCCATACTAGACCTTTTCTCATCATCAAGTCCTCAAGGACATCAATGGATGGTGATATTGTTGATGTGGGAAGTGAGTGCAGTCCAGCCAGCGACAACTGTCAAGTCACATGTCATGTCAAGTCCATTTATTTACATTCCCTCTTTCTGTACTTCCATGTATTTCCAGGATCTGTTCAGAACCTGACGGGAAGCAGAAGATCCAGGGCCCATTCTGGAAATGATTCTAACTACTGTGGAAGCTGTAGCTCCAATATGAATTCCAGCTGGGTTAGATCTTTAACCAACAGAATTTCTGCCATGAAGTTCAAATACATGTGTAAAGATCTCATGGAGAACTGTATGACTGCATTAGACTCATGGATTGTGCAGATAAATGTGCATCTCTGTTAAGGGGGTCCATGCAAATGCCCCCATGCATTGAAATAACACATGGGCAGAGCTGCATGGTTCATCTCCTCCCACCACTGCACAAGCTTGTCCCACCTATCTCCAGGGCTAACTTCTGCATGTTCAATGGATGTTAGAAGGTGCTTTATACAGACACATGTAGGTAGAGTGCCTTAATGTGAGGAGGGACCCTGATTGGGAAGTATTCCTTCTCATGTGGATGGAGCTCTACCAACATATATCTGTATGTGGGCACCACTCCTTACATTGTTCATTGGATGCATGGATGTCAGTGGAATGTGGCATGATGGTGGTGGTGGGTTGGGCCAACCCCAGAACCCCCTTTGCTTAGTCTTTCAAATAATTATGTTTTAATTAAAAGGAACTCTAGAACTAAGACATGAAGGAGAAAAATGGGTTTTCATTCTACCCACTTGCCTTCCTAGCCACCCAAATATTAAAACAAGCCAGATCCTTGACAATAGAAACAGCAGAAATAGATAAAGAACCAGCTTCTCTTAGCTCTGTGAACAGGGGCCAAGGAGTCCAAGCTACAATTAATGTTGTCATATCATGCAATACATTATTTAGAAACAACAAGGGACTTACATGGAAAACTGCACATACTAGAAGGTCATTCTTCTGCCAGTAAAAACAATGGGTTTGGGTGCATAATTTAATTGGCAAGCAGAAAGGGTGATGGAAAGAGAAACAAATGGAAATGGGATGGAGTCAGGGGTAATAAAAGATTCCAAACTAGATTAAGAAATTGCAGGCAGGGGAAAGGATGGATTTTGCTTTTCCCTTGGCCGTGCTGTAACCGTGACTGTAGAAACACATGCGTCCCTAGTAGCATTTTGGACCAGGCAGCCTGCCATCCTGCTGTGAAAATGAATATGCTTTTTTGTGTGTGATTAAAGGCAATCACTCCCTCCCCCCTTGTTTCTAAAAGCTTAGGAGGCCTTTCTAAAAGAACACCTGTTAGCAGGATCTGTTTAATGGCTCATTTTGGGAGTACATGGAGTTCCTCTGTGTTTAACTGGTTTCTATGGGGAATAAGGGCGACTGTTTGCCCTGAAAGAATAGATTCTGTTGTTGGAAGGACAGATAAGTTCTAGGACAGTCATTGTCCCACTGATTTCTTTACAAAGCTAAAAATTGTGAGGAATTAGCACTGATGGGATATGATTGAATGCTTGTCAAGTTTGTTTGCTCTGTTCAACCCACACACCTACAGTACTTTCAAGTTGCCTTTTTAAGTTGTGAGGGGTAAAACTTCTATGATAAATTTGAAAGCTGAGGTTTGCATGATGTTTCCCATAAGTATCACCATTTTGTTTTGTTTCAAGGAAGTCTGGAATTAAATGGCCTACACGAAAACCAGAAGAGTTATCAGCAAGTGAAGTTATTATGAACTAAAATAATAATAATAATCTATGAGTGGTATGCATTTTGATTTAAATAGTTTCCCCTGTTGCAGTGTTACCCATTAGAAGTCAAGTTGAAAAGTTAAAAATGTGTTCTTCCTGTTTGCTTGCTTCCAAAGCCATTTATGCCTGGATTGCTGGAGTTATTTAATGTTACATCAAATGGTGTATAATGGTAATTGTATTTTAAATTACTGTGAAAAATGCATGAACACATAATGAGGGCTTGTATTTTTCCATTGCAAAGGTGAGGTGGGGGAGGCTAGGTTTTACGACTCGTAGGTCTTTGGATAGAATTTCAGGATGTTTACTTATGTTAATGAGGTCACCTACACCACTCAGAGTTATGAGTTGTTCTTCAAGCAGACACAGATCTTCCTTGGTGCTGCCCAAGATGCAACCCAGCTGGAAATAGGGGGGGGGGGGACAGAGTTCAGTTTGATATTTAGCTAAAAAAGCTGGGGGTTGGTGGGGCAAATATATGTCCTAGAGTGCTTTTTGGGGGTGAGAGAGAGAGCAAGATTGCATCATGGTGCACTGGGCTCATCAGAGGGTTACGCCAGAGTGCTTGACCTTTGACCCTATTGATGAACCCAGAGCACCAGACTGAAAAGCACTCTGGTGCTCATGAGCAGGGTGATGCCTGAGCCCTGAACCTTCAGCACTCTGGTGCGACCCTCCCCACAAGTGCCAAAGTGAGAGTCTTTTGGTCCAGTGCTCTGAACAAGGACTTGCGCTAGAGCACCAGACCAAAAGAGCAGGACACCTGGGAATCAAATGGAAGCCAGGATTGGCTTCTGTGATTCCGGGATGTCCTGCTTAAAACAGGGCAGTTGACAGGTATGTGCTAGCTCCAGGACTGGTGTAGTTGTTCTTTCTGTTCAGAGATATGGCAGAAGCAAAGGAGAGCTTTGAATTGTGTGGCTACAAAGCCTCCCCCAATCTTCTCCCAACACACCCCTTTTCACCCCCTTCATCATTGGACTATCAACAGCAGAGGGGTGGTGGTGGAATAGCTTTCTGCCATCACAATAAGGAGGTCTCCACTGGTGGATCTCCTTTTCTGGCCTTGGACTTCACTCTTCATGGGCAGAGAAGGAGGTCCACAATGGGACTGCGCAACTGATTTGTCTGAACCCTGAACCAAATTGTGTCAATTTGTACACAATTCTGAGGGTGGCAGAACTACCTAGAGAGTCCCCACTGCCAATCTTAACACCTGAAGTAGTCTGTAGAGAAGGAGATTATCCTTTAGATATTTGGGACCTAAGTCATTCAGGGCTTTAAACACTAATGTGAGCACCTTGAATTGAGCCAGTGCATTTGAGTTAAAGCAGGGGTTAATATGAGTTCTAAATGAAACCCAGGCCAGTAATCTAGCTGGTTACAAACCATTACAAGGGTTACAGCCTCATAAGCAGCATTTTCTTTAAATAGCACTACGGCTCTGACAGTATAAGGCCTGTTCATTAGTTGGTATAAAACTTCATTATGAGGCTATTAGCTGAAAAAGTGAATAATAATTTCTGAGTTATGGGTTACTGTGCAAAACTTGATATGACATGATTTAATATATCCTGTATTAATTAACTCTTGAATTAGTGATAGAATGGCTAATCAAAGATGAATCATTTGGTACATACAAAACAGAACACATGCACTTTACATTTATGACTGAGACTCTCATCACGTATTCAGGAGACTAGAAGGAGCAGATTAAGAAAAACACCCAACTTGCAAAATTTGCTTTAAAAGTGCACATTCAATTGATATAAATATCTGCACTCTATAATCCAGAATGATGAAAAATTAAATCATTTTCCAATTGCCTAATCTTTCATTGTAAGGATTCTTATTTACATTTATGAATTCATTACAAAACTCATTTGGAAGCATGCAAGGAAAAATTGGAAGTTAACAGTAAAGGCGGAGGGTAGAATGAGCAGTTATTAAGAGCTTAGTTTATATAGAGGAAATATCATCAATTGCCTGAGAGGTGGGAGGGTACATTCAGGTTTTTTCCCCCATCTGTATACAATTTCACAGTAGAAATGTAAATCACATGGGAATCTCCAGATGTCAAAACTAAGGAAAACATCTGCTTAATTAAATGCAGTAATGAAGACACTGGAATGGTCTTAATTTTGTCTGTTTGAAAAGGTTTTTCAGCAAATGCACTTTCAAGGAATGAATATATAATTTGTTATATCCCCCAAACCAGCATTCTATTACTTAGTATCCTCCAGATGTTGTTCAATTCCAACTCCTATCAGCTGCAGCCGGCATAGCCAATGGTCACTGTTGTATTCCCTAACATCTGGAAAGCACCACATTAGAGAAGACATCACAAACTCTTCTGAGACATTGCTGCTGGGGATTTTTGGAATTCCCAAGAAAGGATGAGCTGGAAGTAGGGAGGACACACAGAGACACATTTATGTGTTTATTTTGTCAAATTTAGTTGCAATTCACAGCGAAGAAGTGGCACTTAAAGTAGTGTGCAACATGCATGAGATAACAATGAAACACAATACAATAATCTGAACCATAGTTGTAAGACGCAACCATAAAAATACAAGGTACATTTTAAAAGGCACAAAAATATCCATTAAAATATCTGTTGAACAATTTAAAAGTACAAGAATGAGAGAGAGAGAGAGAGATAAAAGAAGAATGAGCACCATATGCTCTTAACCAGTATAAAATGCTTTCCAAAATTTTATTTTCATTAGCTACTAAAAAGTCAATAAGGAGGCAATTATTCCCAAAATGTGGGGATCACAATGGAGGAGGTGCAATCCTGTGCCCTTACAATCCTGACTCTGGAGGATGTAGTCCTGAAGGTATGAAACATGTAAGGCAGAAATGGAGAAACTGTGGCCCTCCAGATGTTGTTGGACTCCAGCTCCTATCATCCCTTCCTATAGGCCATGGTGGCTGGGATTGATGAAAGCTGGAATCTGAAGGGTCATAGGTTCCCTGTCTGCACTGAAAGGCTTTTAAAGGTAATCAGCACTACTTTGAATTGGGTCTGCAAGCAAACAAGGAACACATACAGAAGAACTTGCACTGGAAGTAATATCCTCTCCAGGGCTGGCCCAATAAATTTTGGGACCTGAGGCAAACCACAGAGTGATACCTCCCTCCTCACTGGAGAAGATGGGGTGAGTGAAGAGCTAAATCAGGAATGGGGGGGGGGGAGAGAGATCTACATTGGGATCTTCTGTCCCTGTGGATTCACTATTGGTCTTGTCTGCACAATCTGACAGAGCCTGTCTTTGCATGCAGGGTAAGACCCTAACTCACCGAAGGTTTGAAATATATTGGCGACTCTCACCTGGCCAGTAGAAGCCGTTCCTGGGAAATTTGATGGTGGTGAGTTTGGGGACGATGGATCCTGAAACCTAGCTCACCTTTGTTCACCAACACCAGTTGCACAATGGTGTTGCTTCCCTTAGTGGAAGATGTTGGAAAATGCCCCCCTTTTATCCAGACATCTCCCCAGAATGATGTTATGCACTGACATGGATGTGTTAATAATACAACAACAACAACAACAACAACAACAACAACAACAATAATAATAATAATTTTTATTTATTCCCCACCCTCCCCAGCCAAGGCCGGGCTCAGGGAACCTGTAAGGGAAAATGGTGGTTGACAACTTTACGACGGATTCTACTACCACTATGGGTAAATTCAGCCACATATACACCTTGCTTCAAATAATCAAAATACGTCCTCAATCTCATCTTCTGCCAATGGGGCAGAAAAATGGCTAGAGGTGATTTCAGTTCAGTCTTTCTACACGGACTAAATCATGGAATTGATGGGAGTGGGGCAGGGGGAAATAGATGTGGGTTTCATCAGCACATTGATCACACTGCATTCCAAATTGACAGAGGATTTCTGTTGATCAGCATTCCTAAGGGCAGAATCCCTTAAGAGCACCACTGAACTGCTGGGTGCAGCCACGTTATTGTGAAAATTTTACAGTGTTGACTTCCTAATAGTAAATATAAATAAATTAAGGGATGTATAACAGAACAGGGTTGAAAAGCCTACATATTACATACCAACACATCTTTCCCCCCTTCCCTATTTCCTCAAGCATGGTTCAATTGGAAATCCATTCCAATCTATGCATCATTTACACAAAATCACACTTTTGCAGTTTGTGTGAGTTGGGAATAATTACAACCGCCTGTTAAAAGCCACTAAAGTGGATTGGAAGCCACGCTTCACCAATAAGGAAGGATTAAAATGGTGGGGAAATAGTCTTTCCACACTCCTGACTGTGACACAGTAGCGAAGGTTGTTAAGAGAACTTGAGAATGGTCCCCTGGTTCCATACTCACACTACCAACTGCCACGAAGGATTTGCTTCTTTTTTCTGTATATTACTGTGTAATGTGTATTCATGTAGTGGGGAAGACCCAGCTTTTTATCACTCTTCAATTATGTGTATAAAAGAACGACAAAAACTTGTTAAGAAATCATTTGTTCAGAATAACCAGTCCAGACAAATAGCAACAGGAAAGTGCAGTTCCTACAAATGTTTCAGGACTAGCAGATGCTGGAGGACAAAGCTATGTGTACAACAAGGTCTGCACTGCATCATCAGTGTGAGTCTGCTGCCCTCAGGTGAGCTTGCCTATTGCTGGTGTTGAAATAAGATTCATCTTCCAGTCCAGTCTGCTTTTGTACATGCAACAGAGGGGGCACCATCTTGTCCTTCACTTCAGGCAGCAAAATGGCTTAGGTCAGTCCCTGATCTTCAAAATTCTTCAAGCTTATAATTTTAGGAACATTAAAAATAACTTTAAAAAACCAAATCTGGACCATTGTCCCTCATATTTTCTGGTTATTCCCCATTACATCCATTGCCTGAATAAATTGTTGGCATTCAGAAGAGAGATGTTTGCTAACCCAAACCACTCTGTAATGTCTGGTGCAATCCAGTGCATAGAGAGCAGAAGGCTTGCCAAAGGCTGAGTTCATTTAGCCCCTGTGAAACCTGCAACTGTGATATTTCCCTGTTGCTTGAACTGAAGGTTTGATCTTTGTGCCTTCAGCAACTGTCAAGAGGTGCGATCAGACACCCTGACATGTTGGCACGATTCATATTGCAGAGATGGATTTGACAGGTGCTGCCTGCCCAAAGTGGAGCCGGACTTGACAGATAATTAAGGGCATGTTACTAGACAGTTAAATGGAAAGACTGAGATAACATTTGAGGCAGTTGCATCTTGAATATGTCAGTAACATTGTCTTACATTTGTGTCCCAGGTGCTCTTTTGCGGAAATGGCAAGAAGAAGAATTTCTGTACTTTATTGCGTGAGGTGACATACCTATGGCTTTAAAAGTGCATTACACAAATTCACGGAGGAGAAGACTATTAATGGCTGCTAACCCTAATTGCTATGTTCTGCCTCCGCTGTCAGAGGCAGCATGCTTCTGAAAACCAGTTGTGGGAGGGGCGAATGCTGTTACGCTCAGATCCTGTTTGTTGGCTTCCCATGGTTGGCCACTATGAGAACATGATGCTCATCTAGATGGGCCACAGGCTTGTTTCCAGCAGGCTCTTCCTATGTTCTTATGGATACGCTATATCAGGGTTCCATGCATTGAGCAGGAATTGGACTAAATGTCTTAGAAGGCCCACAGTTTTATGATTCCAAGGATTCCCTATAAGCAAGAGGACTACAGCAGGAATGTGGAACTTCTATCTCACCAGATGTTGCTGGATTCCCATCAACCCCAGCCAGCATGACTACTGGTCCCGGGATGATGGGAGTTGCACTCTAGCAACATCTGAAAGGTAAAAGGTTAGTCATGCATGGACTAGAGACTTCCCTCCCTCTTTTAAATGAAAGCCAAGTTTGACAGGGTGCCATGCCCTGTGCCAGGTACCCAATTCTGATTTTATGCTGCTGCTGAAAGAGGGAAGTACTTAGATATGCCCAGTGATTAGCTTAGTCCTGGAGAGAATAACAATGGTGTATCAAACCAGGCACCAAAACTCTCCTGATCCCTTCTTTTGCAGTAGAGCTCACGTGCTTGCTTCCCTGAACTTGCTTTATAAACTATCATATAAACTACAACTAATCCAGAATGCGGCAGCTAGACTGGTGACTGGGGGCGGCCGCCGAGACCACATAACACCGGTCTTAAAAGACCTACATTGGCTCCCAGTACGTTTCTGAGCACAATTCAAAGTGCTGGTGTTGACCTTTAAAGCCCTAAACGGCCTTGGCCCAGTATACCTGAAGGAGCGTCTCCACCCCAATCGTTCTGCCCGGACACTGAGGTCCAGCGCCGAGGGCCTTCTGGCGGTTCCCTCATTGCGAGAAGCAAAGCTACAGGGAACCAGGCAGAGGGCCTTCTCGGTAGTGGCGCCCGCCCTGTGGAACACCCTCCCATCAGATGTCAAAGCGATAAATAACTACCTGACATTCAGAAGACATCTTAAGGCAGCCCTGTTCAGGGAAGTTTTTAATCTGTGATATTTTACTGTATCTTTGGTTTCTATGGAAGCCGCCCAGAGTGGCTGGGGAAACCCAGCCAGATGGGTGGGGTACAAATAATAAATTATTATTATTATTATTATTATTATTATTATTATTATTATTATCATCATCATCATCATCATCATCATCATCATCATCATCGTAACCTTCTTTATTAGCCCGATCTGTGTCTATGTCCAGCAAACTACTGATCTGAGGGATCCACTATGAGCAAAATGGTACCAACGTACCCACTTTTCATATCTTGCTGCTCATTGTGAGCTGGATTTGTGGTGTTTTTGCATGGATCCCATCCATTTCAATGAAGCTTGCCCAGGAAAACTTCCCAGTGGATGGGATAGCTTGGCAGTAGAAGAGACTGCTGAATAAAATGCTTTCCAGTATGGAAATGCCATTCACAAATTGTATCAAAAACACACAGCATCCAGGCCACAACTTAAGAAATCTGTAATCAGAGTAAAAGAGAATCAAGCCAAAATCAAAATGAGCTTTGCAAAGAATAAATTAAGGAAGCTAAGCAATGGATGTGCTTCTTATCAGTTCTTTGGAGCTCTGTACAATGCTTTGAGTTTTCATCCAGGCAAGGTGTAGGGAAAGAGTTGGAAGGCACTGAAAGACAGAAAAGACTTGAAGCTGAACAAGCCACAGAAAAGTACTATCAGGCTGAGTTTGGCAGGAGCTTAGAGTGTTTCATGCCAACCAGGGCCTGACACTTGCAAGGGAAATCCTCAGTATGTATTGTCAACAGTGCCATTCTGTACATGCCAATTCATAAGTAAGTACCACAGTTCCTAAATGTGGATCATCTTCCAATGATATTGTGCTTAACAGGCAGTCTTATGAAGCCTTTCCCAACTTGATGTTATCCATATCTTGTTGAACTCCAACTCCTATAATCTACAGCCAGCATGGCAAATGGTCAGGGATGGTGGGAGTTGTAGTCCAAAATATCTAGAGTGTACTAGTTTGGTGAAGGCTCACCTTATGAATTAGAATAAAACATATCTCTGCATATTAAAACCCTGCAACTGTACTTTCTGAGACATTGGTTTCAAATGAAGTTTTTTTTAAAGAAACAATAAATAAATAAAATCCTTAAAATAGTTTCCCACTTGGATTCTCTTTTATTGATAACTGTTCTAAACTATCACAAAAACACAGAAATGTCCTATGAATGTTTTGAAATTTCTTAATGATCATGGTCAAAACAATCTAGTGAAAGTTGAAAATTTCTGCTGAGACTAGTGTGGTTTTTGGGGGGTGGGTGGGAGGATTGCAGTACAACAAAAACTTCTTCCTACTGTGCTTGAACAGGACACTTTGGCTTGTGAAGGCTTCTGTTCAAAGTCTTACTGTTTATGTTCAAACCACCCAAGTGGGATTTACATGCAAAGGGGATTGATTGTTAATGAAAACAGGAAAAGAACAGATGATGAATTCCTTAAGAGTTTGTCAAATCCATTGAGTCTTTTGTATTCCAAACAGGTTGGCAAATACTGCTAAATTTCCAGATACCTTGACAAACAAGGCATTGCAGTAAGTCAATCTAGGAGTGTCTCAGAGGCACATACAGATCAACTTCTCTGTATTAGACAGCTCATGACCTTTGCGGTGCTTTGTTACAAGCAATAACACGAGATCTCATCATCTCCTCTCTAATATGAATTCTTGGTGAAAGATCAAACTCCACAGGGCAGCGAGTAGGGACCTGGCCTCTTATCTGATTTTAATTTCCTGGTGTAAGGTAATGCCTGCATCTGCTCTGTTGTATCCAATGTGCAAAGGGCAAGGGATGAGGGCACCGTAGGACTTTTTTTCAATTAGGAAAACTTTAAGGTTCTGAGACCTTTAAAACAAATCTGCTGTCGTTCACAAAGAAGCTGATAGATGTTCCTTACAAGAATGAGCCGTCTGACGCTTTGAATCCCAGAACCATAGGCCAATCCACACATTATATATTTTTGAGCAATTGCCAGAAGGGTGGCCATGCTGGATTGTGGCAGCAAAAACAACAAAGACCAAGAAAGACCAACACATTTTATTATGGCATCAACAGGGGTGGCTAATGTGTGGCCCTCCAGATGTTGTTGGACTACATCTCTCATCTCTGGCCATTGGCCATTCCAGCTGGGTCTGATGAGAGTTCGAGGTGGAGGTCCACAGCTTAGTCACTCCTGCTGTAAACTATACGCCCTTCAGTCTCTCAAGTCCTAAAAGGCATCCATTTGCTGGTTGAGACCTTCTCCACCTCCTATATTGTGCACAAGTTCTGATGGAATATGGGAAGCTGCCTTATACTCACAAGACCATTAGACCATCTAGCTCAGTACTATCTATCTTGAGGGATTCAGACAGCGTGTCTTTCCCATCTTTACTTGTATATGTAAAAAATGAACCTGGGACCATTTTGGCATGTGAGGCATGTGCTCAAACATTAATCTAAGGCCATTCCCACTAAGAATACCACCTCATTCCATGTCAGCTACAGGAGCTGGTTGAAATCAATGGCTTTGGTTGTGCATTGGGCTTGTGTGTTTATGTGTTCAGATTACGGCCTCTTTGGGGGGGCCACAATGGCCTTTCTCTGCATGCTTTCCATCATTTGCCACTCCATTTGCAGATGGCAAAATGAGTTGTGGTGGCACCAGCAGAAGGAGATGGGGCGGCGGGGGGATTAGATTGTTCCATATGACTTGCTGAAATGATTGTTCAAATGAAACAGCTGGAAGAGTGTGACATTGAATTTCACCCACTGAAAGTAAACTTTCTTGTGAGAACTGCTCTGGGAGCATCCCAGTCCCATTCCTCTCATGGTCTTTATAAAGCCAGTTAACCTGCTTGCCAGGGGTTCACCCTTTGATGGGCATGTTTGATGCCTCAAGACTTGGAATAAAAGGTTTAATTACCTGCTGGGCAGGGAAAGGGAGCTGAGCTGGCAGTTGGGGTGGGCACTCCATCCAGATCTTAAAGAGGGAGAAACTTCCTACAAAGAACCATTTCTCTTTCATGTGCACAAGGTCAGAGCTTCTCCAGAGACCTCTTTCAAGGGAGCATGGAGCGGGTCCATGTCCCAGACCTCTTCACCGTCATATTTATATTTCAGTTAGCCTTCCCTTGGCTGAGATATGTGTCTCATTTTCTCCACACACCTATGTATGCCTCCTTCTCCCCCATCTCTGCTGTTATTCTTAGGAAATTGATGCATGGACAGTGGAGTTCTATGTCATGTACACAGAGACAGTGATGTTTAGAAGCTTGAAGATTGTATTATGGAGCTATTGTTACCCCCTTTGTGTCTATACACATGCATGCAACACTTTCCCCCTCTGCAGTCTCTGGTCAAGCTAGATTCTTTATTTTTTTGAAGCACTTCACGGTGGATTCAGGCAACTGGGAGACATGCGCAGAAAAGGGCAACTAAAATGGTTATGAAGCTGGAGGAGATCCTCTACAAATAAAGGTTACAATGGGTGGAATTCAATATTATACTGTTCCCTCTGCACAAGCATTGCAGCTTGCCAGATGGAACAATCTACCTCTCCTGCCCACATGGACTGTTCTGGGGATTCCCCAGTATAGGTGCCAGCTCCTTGGGGCTGAGGCTCTGTGGGCTCCCACAACCTGTGGGTCGCCCCCTCCCATTGTTGAGGCTAAACACAGAGCTGGTCGTGGAGCGACATCAGGGCATTGCATGATGTCATTTGCACGATGTGAGAAGGTTGCATTGGGCCCCCTCAATGTTTTTCAGAAGATGGTGCCTCTGTCCCCCAGAGTCAATTTGGGGGGAAGTTGCAGTTGCAGAGGGTGTTGCCAATTTTAGTGCTGGGAAAATGAGACTTCACAGGAATTGATGATTGGCTGGGGGGATATTGGCTGCATCACCCATAATGTCTAATAGTAACAACTGCGCTTTCACCTTCTGAAAAAACACCAACATTTGGAAAGGATATTAGAAACAATGAACTTTGCTTCTTCATTGCAATGTTTCAGTGGGCAAAGTGGCCTGTGACTGAAAAAGCCCTGAGTGGGTGGGGAAAACAGATTCCCTCCCTCATTTTTTCAACTATAAGGAAGGTCTGTAATATACTTCATCATTTTTAAATGATGCACTGAATCAGATTGAATGAATTCTTCTCCATAACCCAGTTCCCAGGATATTTTTTACTGTGCCTCATAAATTATATTCCCTTTTTATTTTTGTTTTATTGCCTGTCCCCGGCCGATTCAGGTGATATATGTTTTCATTCTCCCCTGGTGTTTTAGGAACAATCTCTTAATCGACTGAGAGATATAAAGAAGATAGTTGTCTCCTTTGACCTCTCTCATTATGATGCTTCTTCACGACTGTGCCTTCCCCATGCTCTGGATGTTTCCCTGGAGGCTTCAGAGGTGGAGCTGTGACTTAACTATGATGTCTGAGGATCAGAAAGTCATGACACTCTGATTTGGAGGCTTCAGCGACTGGAACAGAAGTGATTTCTTTAATCCATTTACTTAAATTTATACCCTGCCTTACCACATAGCCATGAAACTTTATAGTGCAGGGACATGTCTCCTTTCCTCAACTCTGTCAGCCACAGGTTACTCATACAGATGACCAACCAACCATGTGGGAAACCCATTTTTAATGTCTGCTTAAAGTTGTTGGGAGTGATCACCATCAGGAATTTTGTGGCAAGGTGTTGTCAGTATTTGTCCACGTCATCAGAAGCAGGTGACACCACGCAGGTACTGGATCAGAGTCTGGAGGTGATAATGGGATGGGTGAGGGTCAACAAACTGAAGTTGAATCCTGGCAAGATGGAGGCATGGTGGATTGATGTATCTGGGAATTAGGTGCAAAAGCTATTCTAGATGGGGTTGCACTCGACCTGAAGGATCAGGTCTGTAGCCTGGAAGTGTTCCTGGATTCCACCTTGTTGCTGGAGGCCCAAGTGTCTATTTCCAGATTCAGATGGCTGTTCCTGGACAGGGAAAACTGGGTCATTGTGTTCCATGCTCTAGTAAATTACCATATGGATTACTGCAATGCACTCAAAGTGGGGCTGTCCTAGGAGACAGTCTGGAAGCTGCAACAATTGCAAAATGCAGCTGAAGCATTTGCAGTGGCTGCCAATTAGCTACCGAGTTAAATTCATTGTTTTAGTTCTGACGTATAAACCCATATATAGGTGGGGGCCAAGTTACTGGAGAGACAGCCACTGTATATACCAACCAGCTTGTGACTTGAGAGCTGCTGGGGAGATCTTGATGGTAGTGCCATCAGCAGGGGCAGTGAGTCCCATTTCACCACTTGAGATGAAACGAGATGTGCCACTTTGTCCTGGTGGCTTTGTCCTCCTGCCACCACCTATCTGTTCCTGCTGCCATCACCTGTTTTGCTACCGCCATGCACCATGCATCATGCACCATGCCCCATCTGCTGTCTGCAGAGAAGCAGCACCAACATCTGTGCAGATTTTAGGCAGGGTCATGCCTATTTGGGGTCAGACCTTGTGCCAAATGGCCGTGATCTTGCAGCGGCACTTCTCTGCTTAATGGTTATTATTATTATTATTATTATTATTATTATTATTATTATTATTATTAATTTATTATTTATACCCCACCCATCTGGCTAGGTTTCCCCAGCCACTCTGGGCGGTTTCCAGAAGAACATTAAAAAACAATGATTCAACCAGTATTAAAAGCTTCTCTAAACAGGGCTGCCTTCAGATGTCTTCTGAAAGTCCAATAGTTGTTTATTTCTTTGACATCTGCTGGGAGGGCTTTCCACATGGTGGGCGCCACTACCAAGAATGCCCTCTGCCTGGTTCCCCGCAACTTTGCTTCTCGCAGCAAGGGAACCGCCAGAAGGCCCTCTGCACTGGACCTCAGTGTCTGGGCAGAAAAATGGGGGTGGAGACACTCCTTCAGGTATACCGATCAGGTATAATGGTCACCTCTTAATTGGACATTTGTCCATTCTATTGTGATTGCAGAGCTAATAAATGTGAGACACTTTCGCCATCCACCTACCCACCCAGTCCTGACACAAAAACCGTTTTCCAGCATATAACTAGCGTGATTTCATGGTAACCTTGGAATCAGTCTTGAACTTTTAGATAGATCAAGGTATCAACATATATCAAAAAAGTTTTTCCCCTCCCCCATCACACATATCAAGACTTTTCACCTCTGACATTATGGTCACTGAGAAGCAAAAGTGAACGTTAACCATACTCTACATTTACACTGATGGCTGCTCTAATTTGCCTGCTGAGAAACCAGGCAGATTAGATTGCTTAATAGAAGAGGGCTCTCAGCAAAGGTCAAGTGGAACAGTGTTAATGCTGTGGATATTCTAAAGTAGTTGCTTTCCTATTTCCAGCCTAGAAGTACTAGTGAAATAATAGTTTGTGGGCATGAAAATGTCAGAGATTCTTGACTCATTGAAGTCAATGATTATTTTTTATTATTTTTTATTTTTGGAGTGGGGGATGTCTGCAGATAAACTAATTAATAGCTTCAGACTTTGGCCCACTATTAACAACAGTAATTAATATTTTGCACTTCATTAGCACCTTTCATCAGGGAATCTTGAGTGCCTTACAGGCATTAATTAACTAAGCTGCTCAGCTACCTAGTGAACCAGGTAGAAGAAAAATATGGAGCCCATTCCCTTTGCCTTTGAAAAAAGCCACTACCCTGGCTCTTCAAGCGGTATTTTGAAAATAAATGTGCCAGAGCTCAGTGCACAGCCACAATGACTATGAAATTAAGTGGAGATAGAGTTTTCTCTAGCTGCCTTTGTACAGAGAATTTAAAAAGACAGTGGTTGGAATGCTTTTGTCAAGAAGAAAACATGATTCCCCCTTTTTTATATAAAAAAGAAAGCTTTTGAATGGAACAGAATGTTCATTTCCCCTGCAATATGAGAAATGCTTGATGCAAACTTTTAGTTTTCCATAAAACTACTGTGCTGGAAATCAAGCGCCGAAAATACCTTGCAGAACAAAAAGACAAGTGGGGTTTTTAGATTTTCTAAAAAAAACAAAACAACAGCAACAACAAAGACATGGGAACCTGTTTTTTCCAAAGATGTCTCTGCTTATTTTTGCAATGCTTGTCAAAGAGAATATTCATTTTCTCAGTCAGTTGTAACATCCATATACACATTATGGGCATCTGCCCGATTAGGATCACATCCTCCTGTGTAATCGAGCTCCATTCCATACTTTCCTTGTCTATCAGGGCCAAACTAGACATTGTTGAAGGGAACATGGAGTTCCCAACCTCTATCATTATACTGCAGGCAATGATCACTGCCTTTATCCACTATATGGCACCTACCTATTATCTGGGGATGTTATTATGGCTATAATTACTGTCGCTAGATGCTGTGGACAAACACCAGGCATTGGTGCAAAGGGGCTTTTGATTGATGGAACATAATGGAATAGGCCATCTTTTGAGGAATTTAGGGGCCCAAGGCAGTCTGCCATTACTGGCTTTTCACAAACATCTACTGTGCTCTGACGCCTCCAAGCATACAGCTAACACAGTATGGGGACGACTGTTCTAGTTGCTCAGCAGTGATGTCAGTGCAAGGAGTATAAGCAGACAGCTTCAAAAACAAGGCCTAGTACAAAGTCTTGTAGTGCCCCCATTTTTCATAATGAAACTGAATTTGGATTGCTATTTGCTTTCTCAGAAGATTGTGTTGTTGTTTTCCCTTTCTCAAGCATGGTTATGCTTCACCCCCCCCCCAAAAAAAAACCCCACAGAGACAGAAATTTGCATAAGATTTGCATAAGATGCAAATCTAGAAATGTTTATTATAATTTAAACAATAATACAATGCATGCAATCATAGTGTGAACTATGTGTCTATCTGGTCTGCTGTTCAGGGGCAAACTTTCTTCTTCACCATCATTAAACTAGACTTGGACAGCACAGATCTTCAAATAAAGGATGTCTTTCAACAGAGGACTTTTTGTGGGTTTTTTTTGTAAAGTAAGACACATGACCACGCTAGGTGGAGTGGGAAGCAGAGGGATGGATTTATTAGCAGAAGCCAGTGCAACAGGGCTTTCCCCCATCTCTTCCCTCTGCCCCCTGCCAATCTGCTCCAGATGGACTAGCATGCAGGGGGAGGTGAGGGGAGATTTTCTTTGCCCAACAGAACTATATCTTTAGTGCTATGATGAATCCTCTCTAATAGCAATATGATACTAAGGATTGTATTCAGCTAAGTCCTACTCAAGTTTGCTGACATCCACCTGTCTCAAGAGACAATGGAGTGCACCTCGAGGGGTGAAGTCAAACCACTGCATTAGCAGCACTGGAGTGACCTCCCTGGGGCGCAAGCCTGGGCAATGTATATGGAGGTCCTGGGCTGCCCAGATGACAAGACCTCCCTCTTAGCCTCGCTGATGTGGTCCAAAGGAAAGAAAAGCAATATGTTTGGCACCAGCTTGGCTGCAGGAGTTGTAAGGAGAAGGTATACAAGACATCATACAACCATCATAGAGACTCCACTCTGGATTTGTGTAGGGTTTACTCCTTAGCCTTTTCTTTTCCTGGAGAGGTCCTGCAAGGCAGTGGGTATGGGTTTTTCCTCAGGCTGTACAGTGGTGCCTCGCAAGACGAAATTAATTCGTTCCGCGAGTTTTGTCGTCTTGCGATTTTTTTCGTCTTGCAAAGCACGGTGTCAGGAAAGTTTTGGAAAAGCTTCAAAAATGACCAAAGTCTTTAAAAACCTCAAAAAAGGCTACCACACCGCGTTCTATGAGTTGCTCATCGAAGTCAAGTCGCAACTGTATTAACGGTGTTAAGAAAAAGGAAACAAACTTGCAAGACGTTTCCGTCTTGCGAAGCAAGCCCATAGGGAAAATCGTCTTGCGAAGCAGCTCAAAAAACCAAAAACCCTTTCGTCTAGCTAGTTTTTTGTCTTGCGAGGCATTCGTCTTGCGAGGTACCACTGTATTCCTGAAGCCTTTCTCAAGCCTTTCTGCAAGGCAGCAGAAGTTCAGGATCAGAGTTTTGCTTCTCCTACATGGGCTACCTTCCCAGCTTGACAACCCCATCAGTCTCTCACTTCCCTTTACATCACATGCAGAAACTGCCTCCTTGATCGTTGGACCCACTGTTGGTGTCCGCTCAATCTGCCAGAGCCTGTCTTCACGTGCATGGGAAGTCCCTAACTCACTGAGGATTTGAGAACCATTGGCTCCTTTCACTTGGTGTAACTGGCCAGTTGAAGCCATTCACAGGGTGTGGCTGATGTCACATGGTAACAGCTTCTAGGTACTGCAGGTGAGAGCTAAGTGCAGGATGGAGACCAGAGGTGGACAAACTGCCACAGAAAGAGAATGGCGTGTCCCCCGCCAGAGGTGCTACCCTCCTCTTACACATGCAGCTACTAAATTAGTCACGATTATTTCAGTGGGTCTACCCTGAGTAGGCCTAGCATTCCTATGAAGAACACAGCCTGCTCCAATTAACACATTCCAACTGCTAATGGAAACATTTTGAACTGTTGATAAAATACTACAGCTGCAGGACAATTAAAATTTCCCAACATATATGTACTAGTCCAGGCATAGGCAAACTTGGCCTTCTAGATGTTTTGGGACTACAGCTCCCATCATCCCTGACCACTGGTTCTGTTAGCTAGGGGTGGTGGGAGTTGTAGTCCCAAAACATCTGGAGAGCCAAGTTTGCCTATGCTTGTACTAGTCTGACCACTATAGGGTTAAATCTAGAACCTAATCATTATGGGCTGGAGCCAAACTTCATCCTTAAACTTTTATTTCCAGTTGTTTTTCATTTCTGCCCAGTGTTATTTGAGCAATGAGCAGATTGCCTTTTATTATCCTGGCAATAAAGGGAACCAGCACTTTATGTATACATAAAAGGAGTTCCAATACAAAAAAAGATAATCTTTAACCAACCAAACACACACCCTTCCAGCTTTTAAACTGGTAAAGAATAGGCACTTGTAGAGTGAAGGAATACAATAAACAAAAGGCAGAGTCAAGCCTCCAGCAATGTAGAACAACAAAGGGGTCTGGGCAATGGTCCTAAAGGTAAAGGTAAAGGTACCCCTGCCCGTACGGGCGAGTCTTGACAGACTCTAGGGTTGTGTGCTCATCTCACTCTATAGGCCGGGAGCCAGCGCTGTCCACAGACACTTCCGGGTCACGTGGCCAGCATGACAAGCTGCATCTGGCGAGCCAGCGCAGCACACAGAACAGCGTTTACCTTCCCGTTGGTAAGCGGTCCCTATTTATCTACTTGCACCCGGAGGTGCTTTCGAACTGCTGGGTTGGCAGGCGCTGGGACCGAACGACGGGAGCGCACCCCGCCGCGGGGATTCAAACCACCGACCTTTCAATCGGCAAGTCCTAGGCGCTAAGGCTTTTACCCACAGTGCCACCTGTGTCCCTCGGGCAATGGTCCTAGTGGTATCGAAATGTGTCCCTATATCTGTCTGTAAAATGGTGAAGGTAAAATGGTCTCTTTTTTATTCTCTCCAGGGGTCACCAAATGGTGTTCATGGGACTGCAAAAGCCTCTCCTGGTGCCCGCAGGGTACCCCCCCTCCTGAAATTAGACTTGAAAGAAGTGTCAATCGAATAGGTTGCAGGGAGTGCTTGGTTGCTGCGGGTGCGCATTTGCCCACAACAGTTTCTTTGGTTTGCAAATGAGCCTACCAGTCTGAGAAGGTTGGCAACGCCTTCTCTGTGGAAATGTCTTCGATGACACCTCCACCCGCTTTCTGCTGCATGAAGGGGCATCCTCCGCAACCCAGTGCCCCAAAACACGGTGATGCAATTAAGCAATGTTACACTCTGAGTGTGATGGATTTAATAGAGGGAGCCAGGGCCTCCCTCTACGGATGGTAGTGTGTATTCCTTTGATTATTTAGAAGTGTGAGAAGCCAACTCTGCAGAGTTTGCTTTCCCCACCCATGGTGCTGTGTGAAGCTCTGGACACTTGTCCCAAGTGCCTGTGGGGAACCAGCAAGCAGAATTTGAGCACAAGAGCAAAATCTCCCTCCTGTGGTTTCCCGCAACTTGCATTCAGAAGCATTTCTGCCTCCAACTGAGGAGGCAGAGCATAGTCAGCATAGCTAGTAGCCATTGATAGCCTTGTCCTCCCTGAGTTTGTCTAATCCTCATTCAAAGCCATCCAAGTTGGTGGCCATCATTGCCTCCCATGGGAGTAAGTTCCATAGTTTAATTATGTTCAGCATGAAGATGTGCTTTCTCTTACCTGTCTTACCTACTTCTAGAAACAGCAAGCTATTGAGGTTTGGCCCTTGTCCGAATCATCCCCCCCCCATTTCAGCTTAAGTCAGGGCCGTCTTACCCATAGGTGCTAGGGGTGTGGGGCACCCAGGCGCCGGGCTCTCAGGGGCACGAGGCCAAGAGTCCAGGGCCCAAGAGCTGAGTCCGGGGAAGAGCCCTCCCATTGGTTGGAGTGCCGCGGTGGGCTCTTCTGCTGCAGTTGGCTCTGCGCCATGTGTTCGGGGGCGAACGAGCCAGCAAGACTCTGAGGAGTCCATCCGTCTTTGCCCTCCTGCGTGCCTGGGACTGGGCAACTTGGGTGTGTGTGTGTACCAGGCGAATCTTTGCACCCTGGTGCCGCATATGCTTAAGACAGCCTTAAGTGATGCAGGGTGAAAGCTCAGAGCATAGCACATCACCACCTAGTTTCCTACAGTTTGTTGCCATGCTGGTTTCAGGCCATTAATTTCTCCCATTGCCCATATCCTTCTCAGTGTGTCCTTGGTGGGTCATCATGACTTTTTTTCTGATTGCTTGGTAATAGCTGTGTTTCTCCCATTGTTCCTTACAGCGTGAATTCAGTTTTTGGGGCCAGGCATACAGAGCTGTTCCCAATGGGGCTCCAAACAACTTCATTGTTTTGCTGGCCACCCTCCCGCTCCCCATTCCCAAGCCCTTGTCTAGGGAAAGTAGCACAGATAAAATCTTGCAAGAGGGCTCCGATGTTTAATTTACCCCAAAGCTTGCCTGATGGAAACTGTGGAGACGGAGGGCTTGCTGGGAACACTGTCAAACAAAAGAAATGAGTGGTACTCTTAAGAATCCTTTGGGAACAATGTGTGTCCTCATTTACGGAGGACAGACCTCAATTTGGAGGAGCAAACAGATATTCTGAGAAGGGTGCCGATCTCTGGAAAACAATAAGCCTAGCAGCTCACACAAAAAATAAAAACAGATGAGCCCCCCCCAATATAGGCAGTGTCTACCCCTGAGAAATAGTGACAGTTTTTCCTTCTTCTTCCTCTTCCTCTTCCAATTTGTATACCGCCCTTCATCCAAAGATCACAGGGCAGTTCACAACATAACAATACAAAATGGGAATGCAAAATACATAATAAAAACAAAAACAAACCAATAACTCCCACAAACATATTTGAAAGGACATAGAAGCTCTGCCAGACAGCTCGAGGTTGCAATGCCAGCAGTAAAGTATGCCTTCTTTGATGCCTTCACTGACACTAGGTGGGCTTGGTGATGAACCCACACCAGTGTTTGACTGCATTCTCCTGAAGTTTCCCTCCATTCCTGTTTGAGCTGTCTACCAGCATGTTTCCTCAACCTAAGCTTTGGGCTCCACAAAGCAAGAGAGGGCACTTAGGAGTCATCGTGTCAATGGCCCAAGCCATTTAGATGTTCCAGACCAGGGTTTTGTCAGGGTGCCAGTTATATCAGCTGGGAAATCCCCCAGAACTGTCTGGAAACCCATTGTATCCATCAGCATCTGAGGGTGGACCAACCTAAAAGGTACCCTGCCTCTGCGGAGCAAAAAGGTACTGAAAGCCTAAATCTCAACAGGAAGTGATCTGACCGTGATAAGGGACTGATTCCCCACTCTCATATCACCCTCTTCCTTCCCTAGTTGAGAAAGCAAGGTTGATAGTGTGACCTGCCACATGCGTTGACATGTTGGGACAGCCCCATGATCATCATGGCAGCCATAAAGTTCTGAGCTACCCCAGAACCAGTCACCTCAGCATAAATGTTGAAGTCCCCCAAAACCAGCAATCTGAGAATCCTTTACATCACCTATCCCTCCTAGGACAGGTGGCAAAGCACCTTAGAAATAATTCCAATTCAGATGAAGTTCAGGCAACTGCAATGTCATAAGAGATAAAACTAGATTCCGCCAGACTCAGACTGCATTCAGCCATGTGACTTAAATATCTTTCTTAGAGGCCCTGTAGAAGCTTGCTTTAAAACAACAGCACCATATATTGCAGACACAATGATTTGGTTGGACTTACTACATGAATTACATCAATCGTCTGGAAAACCACAAGGGTTATGAAGCTCTAGCACAGAGACGTTTGTGAGATTCTGTCAACAGTAGGGGTGGAGTGGGGAAATCGATTCAGCTCACACTTAAAGCTGAATTTACCCATTCACACTTTCTGAAACAACACAAGAACCAAAACAGCCATCCTTCAATATTCACTTCTCAATTATGCAGGGCATCTCTCCAGCTAACTAGCTAACAAAATGCAGACATGAGGGTAAAGTGGATGTAAAAATGCATATATTAGTGAAATAGCATAAAAATGCATTATATTTGTGGAAATTGCATACAAAAATGTGTATATTAGGATAAATGCACGTTAAAATGTTGATGATTCTTCACAAGGATTTCAAAACACATACACCCTCCCCAAAAAAACAACAACCCACAAACTGATATGGAAATGTGGAAAACTGAACTTAAGATTGGAAACATAAGAAACTGACAGAATCGAAAACTGACAGATCCTCCCATCCCTAGTCAACACACATGCCAAGTCCAATAAATGCAAATGTTTTATTTATGATTCATTATTACATCATATTTTTTCACTTGAATTTCATTTCTCTCTGAAATGGGTGTGTTACAAAAATATTTACCAAGTTATTATGCAGTGGCATAGCATGGGGTGTGTGGCCCCGGGCACATTTTTTCTTTAGGGGCCCGACAGACACTCTCATCAGAGCCTGAATCGGCCCAATGCTGCCAGTTGCAGCTCCACTCCCGGGTCAAGCCTGACCTGGGGGCAGAGAGAGGAGAGTCAGGGCAATCCTGCTGCCCACTCTCTCAGCTTCACCCTGTGCTCCACCAGGAGGCACTAGCCTGTGCTCTGCTGCTGATATTATGCTCCCTAAATCGAGCGCCAAAACTTTCAAAGCATCTGTTGGCAGAAGCAGCATTATATCACTACAATATTTTCATTTACAAAAAACAAAAATGCAGTTGCTCAAATAATTAGGAGATATTTTTGGTAGAAGGTGAAATAATGGGAATATAGCTTGTGTGATTGAAAGGTGAAAGAAAGAGATAATGGAGAGCAATGTGTTATATATATATATCTCAAGTATCTCTTGTGAAAACATCCTTGGGTTACAAGCCTGTGCACACTTGCCTGGGAGTAAGCTCCATGGAACACAACCAAGCTTGCTTCTGAATCGCCATGCAGAGTACTGCACTCTCAATAATTGACAATGCCAGCATTTCCTCATGTAAGTAGATGTATTCACATAGGATTTTTCTTACAGCATCACCATATTTATTAATCTGCTCTAGACTGTTTACTCTGACACTTCTGGCTCCATGACTATCAATACAGAGTTATACAACAAGGAACGTCTCTCTCCTTAGTCCATGGTATCTTCAGCAGCCTTCCCTCACTGTGTGGTTTGCCAGATGGAGACATTGTGTTTCAATAGGTTTGGCTCAGGGTCTTTTCTTCTTCCCTCCTCTTCTGTTTGTGCCTTTTAAACACTAAATTCTACAGATGCCTAGAAGTTGCTGTGGGAAGTAACAAACTAAACATAAGCCATGCAAATTAGGGGCACAATTCCAAAAGACCTTAAAGTCTTTGTAAACGGAGGCATGTCAGAATCTCAGCTTTCTTTCTCGAATCTCTGTTACAGTGCAGGCCACCTTGAGTTCCTTAGATGAAGAGGTGAGAAACAAATGCAGTACATACTTACATACATACCGGAGTAGAACAATCCAAGGAAGAGTGTTATTATTTTACTAAACATGCAGTAGATCAGCCTTTAGCGATTTGCTTACATGGATTTTAAGCTCTCTGACTTGTCTCCTTGTATTTTGCACAGTGCCTCACATAGCATTGACACTAATAAAATGTTAAATGCTCAGAGTAATATTAGCAGCGACAACAATGCTTTTAATTACTTCACAGCACCAATTCCTTCTATTCCTTTGCTAATTCTAATAGACAGCAGTGCTAGGGAAACCTCACTCCTGCCCCATTTTAACCTCATTCCTACTCTTGGGGAAAACATTTGCTCTACAGCAAGAATGGGCTAAGTTTCTGGATGATTTTGTGGAAAGCACAAAGCCAGTAGTGGATGGAGAGGTCTTGTGGGATTGGGTTGTTTGCCCAGGTCCCATTTGCAAGCATTTGCTCAAAGGTGCCACAACGCTGCTCCAGAATCCCCCATTTGGACTGGGGGATACTCTGCAGCAAGTCTTCACGAAGAGCTCTACCATGTAGCTTTATAATACACCTGTGACGTTACCAACACCTGTGCAGGGCATGAATGAGTAATCAACAGACAAAACACAGAGGGTCTACCTCAGGGCAGGGATTCTGATTTGATTCTGAACATTCTGTGAGTGAAAAATCTTGCTGGAGATTTAAGCAGCTGCTTTCTCTTAAAACTCTTCTTGGCCAACCTCATATTAGTCGTGATTTAATCCCACAGTGTTGTTTCCTTGGTGAATAGATACAGTTTGTCATTACATAAGCAAAAGAATTGCTAAGGGAGCTGTAAAGGTCACATCCTTAGCTTTCTGAATGAAGATCAGCCTGAATTGATCACCCCCCTATAGTGATGATCGACATCAAGTCTTTTTAGTAAATTACATTCTTGCACTTTATTCGTAACACAGTTGACCTGGTAAATGGTTAGCAAAACAATATGGAAGCTTTTCTCAGAAGAAAATGTTTAAGAACCACTTAAGGTCATTATATTCGGCACAGTATTAAACCTAAGTTGATGTGTTGGTGTGTAAGGTATCCAAAGCCATGTCTGTTTGTCTGTCTCTGTCTCTGTCTCTGTCTCTCTCTCTCTCTCTCTCTCTCTCTCTCTCTGTCTCTCTCTCTCTCTCCCTCACACACACACACACACACACGAATGAGATAGAGAGAGAGAGAGAGAGAGAGAGAGAGAGAGAGCGCACTGTAGAGTTGGAAGGGACCCAAAGACTCATCTAGCCGAATCCCTCTGCAATGCAAGAAAATATATATATTTGGAAAACAGGTTTGTTGGAACAACTATGCTGCAGGCAAGTTCTTGGACTCCACAAGTCAAAGGCTAAGAGGAATGAAAATTCCAAATTGGGAAGAAATATCTGCAGCCCAGTGGAGCATCAGATTTTAACATTGTACCACACAAACCTAATCTTGTACAGTATTCCCACTGCCCTTTTACTGAACAGCTTTACTTTTACTACAGGTTTAGAGGTGCTTCAGAAGTTTAGAAAAACCAACAAACAAAACACTCCCATTTCCTCTTTAGCATTGCTATTATTTATTTTGCTTCAGAATGCAAATTCTGACAGTAAAGGCTGTTAAAGCAGCAGCACCAGCAGTTTTCACAGAGCTCTCTCATATGATACACACAATTCAGCTGCTCAGAAAACAAATGGCAAAATCCATCTTGGATGCATTTTCAGGTGTTGCACAGGTTCACACCCCACATGGTTGTGTTTGCAGCACAGGGATATTATTTACTGTAGCAGCTGAAATTCAGGCAGTCCTTTACACCACCATCACACACGTACGTTTCTTTGCAAGCCCACGGAGAAAGTCAGCAGTGTGAATCAATTGGTGTGCTATCAGTAGTGCTGAACTGGAAGAGGGAACAAGTTTCATGAACATTTTTGCTTCTCTGTGAAATGCACCCCCTTGGAGGTGATTAATTGCACTTCTTTGCAAAAGGGTCCAGAACTTTACAAAGGGGGCAGGTGCTGGGGAGAAGGGTGGCAGCTGGCTGATGTTGTCTTCCCCCATGCAGTCACTTATTGTGAATAAGAATATACATTTCCATACACATCCTGCCCCAACAGGTCATACACAGATGCATCGCTAGAGTTGAACTGATGTACTAAAAAGTCTCTTTGTGTTGCCTGGACAACAGATTCACATTCCCTTCATCACTATTCAAAGTGAAGGCAGTCTGGGGGCTTTGTTTACTCTTGATGAGTTAATCACGTAGCTAAATCTGATCAATATGTAGTGGCATAATGTAATCGTGTTCACCACGTAATTGCCTGATAGGCTGGGATAACAAAACGAAGAGAGAAGAAGGCCTAAAAATGTCACCGAAGAAGCAGTATATCAGGGCTTAATTATCACTAAAACACTTTCTGGTTGTTTTGTTCAATGAAATTAAAGCATAGTGGTATAATATCATATTACAATTGTGTTACAGTGCTATAACACTATGCAACACTAGAGTTACGGTGCTGTAGTACTCTGTACAATTAGAGCCAGAAAAAAATGTTTCAATAATAATGAAAAATTGATTATTATTTTTAAGGATCATAGAATGGTATCCACCAAAACTGTTATAATGAATGTGTGCTGAACTGCGAGATTTACATTCCTGATATGTCACTACCCTCATCAAAACCTCATCCCTTTAAAAATATGGTAGTGTTATAGGCATCTATACCTGCAGAGATAACTCTACTATTTTTCAGACTTTCTGTGGTACAGTGGTACCTCGGGTTAAGTACTTAATTTGTTCCGGAGGTCCGTTCTTAACCTGAAATTGTTCTTAACCTGAAGCACCACTTTAGCTAATGGGACCTCCTGCTGCTGCCGCACCACCGCTGCACGATTTCTGCTCTCATCTTGAAGCAAAGTTCTTAACCCGAGGTACTATTTCTGGGATAGTGGAGTCTGTAACCTGAAGCGTATGTAACCTGAGGTACCACTGTATAAGAAAAGGTAGAAGTAGCACAGGGAAAATACTGGATGATGACTGGATGATAGAATCATGTGGATGTTCTACAAAAGGTTCCTTGAAGAAAGTGTGGCAATTCCACACTAAATTCCTAGGGTTGGAGCACCCAGGCACAAAAACCTAGTTGTACCTCCAGCTAGAACACCACTAAGATATTTTGCCCGCTTTTTAATTTTAAAATCAAACTTTCCAGAACTTTGGCACAACACTAGTTATTAGGATATGAAACCATGCCCCTAGATGGTTTACAGTAAATATAATGCACACAAAACTATTTCCCCGAGCAGCAGAAGAACACAGGAAATTGCCTTCTAGCGTGACAGACTGTCAGTCCATCTCACCCATTAATGTTGACTCGGACAGGCAGCAGCTCTCTAGGGTCTCTGCCTGACAGCATTTACCCATCAACTGCTGTTGGTTCGTTTTAACTGCAGGTGTCAGGAATTGAACCTGGGACCTTATGCATGGAATGAATGTGCTTTGTTACTGAGCTATGGCCTCTTCTCCAAAGAACCATACTGCGCAAGCAGTGGTGTGAATAACCTACACCACCTGCTCTTTCAGAGAACTGTTTCACTCTTGAAACCTTTCCAAGTGTTCTACCCTGCATGCAACGAGGGGATGGGTGTGGCCAAGGGCACTAGCTATTTCTCATCCGTTGCTATTTCTCTTCTGTTGCTTCCCTCTACATGTCTGTAGTGGGGAGTCTGCTGCACTCATGTAGGCTCCCTGCATGAGTGCATGATCTAGAACTCTGTAGGATCAGGGTTTAAAATTGTAAGGAAAGCCTTTGTGAGTACAGTGGTACCTTGGGTTACATACGCTTCAGGTTACAGACTCCGCTAACCCAGAAATAGTGCTTTGGCTTAAGAACTTTGCTTCAGGATGAGAACAGAAATCGTGCTCCAGCGGCACGGCAGCAGCAGGAGGCCCCATTAGCTAAAGTGGTGCTTCAGGTTAAGAACAGTTTCCTCCGGAACGAATTAAGTACTTAACCTGAGGTACCACTGTACAGCAGTTTCCCCACTGCTGATGCCTTTCCTCAAAAACTGGAAGGGTGACACGGATGGGCCTTGTAGCATGACAGAAGGGGTCAGAGCTAGGGCACTCATCCCCACCAACCTTCATGTGCTATCTCACACTTCTGACACCACTGCATGTTTACCTGGATGTCTGCCTTACCTGCAGCATTCCTGCTTTTTTCTCTAACAGCCATGTAGATCAACAGAGAATGTAGTATCCTATAGTCTGGGTGGTGGAGACAGGAAGTTCTGAAGCAGCTCTAATTCTGACCAGCTTGACTGGGAGTCCTGGAAGATCTGCTCCCTTCCTTGGAGGCCTTTCCCACCTAGCCTGGGAGGGTGGGACCCTGATTGACCCCAGCTACAAAAGCTGAGGCTCTTAAAGAGACCAGAGACCATATTGGTTGTCTCTTAGTGCAGACCAGGGTCATTGAGCCTGAGCTTCCACCTGCCATGAACCACCATTGGCAGAAATAGCAAGCATATGTGTTCTATGCTTATGATAATGTTTTATTCTCATGCTAATTATCCCATTTTAAATGTGCATTTTATGTTTGGCTTCCTTTCATAATGTTTTCTTAAATGTGCATAATGCAGTTGACCTTCTGTGTATACTTTGTTCTGAAATCTTTAAGATACTGTTTTAGGTTCCTGTTAATTAAGTTGCTTTGAATGTATACTTCATACTTGACTGTAATGTTTTATTCTGGATTGTTTTATGTTTTAATGTAGATTGTAAACCGCTTTGAAATGAATGAATAAATAATTCTGATGGCTGCAAACTCTATTTGGATGCAATATTTATGGGCAAGCTATATGCTTAAAGGCAAATGCGTATACTGTATAACAATGTCCCAATAGACATTTTGTTTTCTTAGAAGTCAGATCCAGGAGGCTGTACAGTTGTTGTTTTAAGTAGAGAAGAAGCAAGGGGAGTGTGCTTAACCCTTTCTGCACACACTATTTCTATGCCTCAAGTTTTCTCCCCAGATGTTTTCCACATCTGCAGTCAGGAGTGTCAGCTTGGCCCCATGACTGTGGTTGCCTGGGGACGTGGGTGCTATGCAGCGTGCTTGCCCCTGGCACCAAAATTTGTGGGTGCCCAGTCCCTTCATGGGGAATTTTGTGGGTGCTTGGGCACCCAGGGCACCAGGGAGCTGGCACCTATGTTTGCAGTCGTAAAAGCCATGCAAAGGTGGAAGGAAGCATGTTCAAATCTGGAGTTGTAAGAATGGTGAACAAAGAAAGGGTCTTGCATACACATCTTAGCAGATCTTAACAGCAACTCCCCCCCCCCCCCCCAGCTTCCTGAAGCTGGGTTACTGCACAAAAATGTCCCTCGGGACATCATTACACCCATTTTGTGTGTAACGTTTTGTTTGCTGCTTAGTTTATCTGCTGCTTGGAACAAAGGCCAGTATTCTCATTCAATGTTTCATATCCAGTCCAGCGTGATGCTGATCCGTTATAGCATAATACTGAATTTTCAAAACTGATTTGTCTTGACTTTGCACCACCTTCTCCCTCCACTTCCTCCACTTCTACAGATATTCTCACCTATAACCTTGGTGATAACATGAAATATTATTGGGCGGCTGCTGCTGTATATAAGCAAACAGCAAGTAGGGGATGCTGCTGTTTCTGAAATCAAAGCAGGCGCTAAGTGCCTCAACAAACAAATCCAGACAGACATTCCGTGGCAAGGTGAGGTTTGGGTGGAGATTTCCTCAGTATTACCAGCAGTTTGACAGGTATGACTTCATAGCGGAGTGGGGACAGAAATCAAGCAAATATGAGCCACTGAGAACGGGGAGCAAAAGACTGAAGTGCCTGGGAGATTCCCAAGGTTTTCAGAATGATTAAAAACAACACCCCACTAAGAGGGGAACCCCCACCCCCAAACAGGCCTATGTGGGCTAGGAATTGGGGAGAAATTTGATTCACTTCACATTTAAAGTTGAATCAACCTAATCTGCACTTTCTAAAACCATTTGTGAAGTGAAACACATCATTTGAAATTCACAGTACTCTGAATTTTGCAAATGCTGTTCCCTTGTCAATTTATGGGCACAAAAATGTACAGTGGTACCTCAGGTTAAGTACTTAATTCGTTCTGGAGGTCCGTTCTTAACCTGAAACTGTTCTTAACCTGAAGCACCACTTTAGCTAATGGGGCCTCCTGCTGCTGCCGCGCCGCCAGAGCATGATTTCTGTTCTCATCCTGAAGCAAAGTTCTTAACCTGAAGCACTATTTCTGGGTTAGCGGAGTCTGTAACCTGAAGCGTATGTAACCTGAAGCGTATGTAACCTGAGGTATCACTGTATTGTTGTCGTTTAGTCGTTTAGTCGTGTCCGACTCTTCGTGACCCCATGGACCAGAGCACGCCAGGCACTCCTGTCTTCCACTGCCTCCCGCAGTTTGGTCAAACTCATGCTGGTAGCTTCGAGAACACTGTCCAGCCATCTCGTCCTCTGTTGTCCCCTTCTCCTTGTGCCCTCCATCTTTCCCAACATCAGGGTCTTTTCCAGGGAGTCTTCTCTTTTCATGAGGTGGCCAAAGTATTTGAGCCTCAGCTTCACAATCTGTCCTTCCAGTGAGCACTCAGGGCTGATTTCCTTAAGAATGGATAAGTTTGATCTTCTTGCAGTTAATGGGACTCTCAAGAGTCTCCTCCAGCACCATAATTCAAAAGCATCAATTCTTCAGCACTCAGCCTTCTTTATGGTCCAGCTCTCACTTCCACAAAAATGTATAAATTGGGGTAAAGTGCCCATAGAAATGCATGCATTAGTGAAAATACAGTACAAAAATGCATTATCTTCGGGGAAATTGTTTTGCAAAAATGCATATATTAGTTAAAATGTGCATGCATTAGGAGGCCTTTGCACTAAAATGCTGGTGAATTTTCATGCAGATTTTAGCTCTTTTGCAAGTTCGCAAACTTACATGGAAGTGTGGAGGACTGAACTTAAGCTTGTAAAACGAGAAATTCAGAGAAACCAGTTTCTCCCACCCCTAAGATTGAGCAGGCTCAGTAGCCATGAAATGTTGAGTATCACTTGGGAAAGGAAAATGGAAAACTGGAGGCACGGAGAAGGAGTGCCCTGTTCATAAGGAATGGTTGGCCAGAACCCTGCACAATGAGCACTCCTATTAGAAGAGAATATACGCTGCAACATTTTGTGGTAGTTTATACTTCTATGGAGTAGAACACACACACACACAAACAAACAAACAAACAAACAAACAAACAAACACAGAACACTCTTTCTCTCTAGCAAGTGCTGCTGCTGCAAGTGAAAAATTAACATGTCGGAGCAGGTTAACAACCAAGAAAATTATTGCTAACAATGCAGCAAGGGGCTTGTTCTTTGCTTGCCCTCCCTCTCTCTCTTTTATTAGTGACTCTGTGATTACTCGCAGGTAGTTAAGAGGCAGGCACTGTATGTTATTGGAGCACTTGAGCAAGTGCTCTTCGGCAAAGGAGCGCTAATTAACAAGCAACTCTTGTGCTCGATTCAAGAACAGCATCCCTGTGGGACAAGCTGCAAGGCCAGGATTGGCTGCATCAAAATGAGCTGCACTTAAATGTGTCAAGGTACAAAAGCGCTGGCAGGAAGAGAAGGCAGGATGGATGCACTCAGGACCAAGGCTTGCGAGTGGGTCTCAGAGTTTGTCACAGCTAATTTGCTGTGTGAGATCCATCCTTGTACACAAAGCTTGATTTAAACCAATGATCGCCTCCTGTATTTAATGACATTATTAAACTCTCTAGAACATGTGAGACAACAAAGATTGGTGGCTGTGGGCACACTGTAGGGCATAAGAAGATATTTGATTTGGTTTGCATGCAAGCCTACCAAATTCACACATGAACAACACATGAACTGAAACACAGCTATTCTTGGAAATTCACATTTCTCCAAATTTTGCGATGCAGTTCTCCAACAAAAAAAAAAAAAAAAAAAATGCATGCAAAAGTGTGCGTGTGTTTGGGAAAAGTGTGCATAATGATGCATATTTTCATGAGTAGGTACATTAAAAAATGCATCCTATATTGGGGAAACTGGCTTCCAAAAAAGAGATTGCTGCTGCAGAAGTTAAAAGACTGATCTGTTCTCAGTTTGAAATTAATCTCTCTCCTGGACATCGTAAATGGCCTTTGGCAAGCTCCCCACCCCACCCCATCCCCCGCACACATTTGCAATATGGGGACAATATTTGTGATCCATCTTAAGAACCATAGGAAGCTGATCAGGTTGGACTATTCAACCATCTAGCCTACTAGCATTGTCTATTTTGTCTGGCAACAGCTCTCCAGGATCTCAGACAGAGATCTATTTCCACCACATGATCCTTTTAGCCTGAGATGCCAGGATTCAAAGCTGGGTCTTAGGGCTTGTCCATACTTCTTCTTTCCTCCAGGGAAATCCACTCTTTACCACTGAGTTGGGGCAAATGGCAGTTGGGTTTCCCACAGATTAACATTTATTTTGATTCAGTGGCAAAGAGTGGGTTATCATGGGGAAAGCTGTGAGGCAAAGAGAAAACTTCTCAGATCCTTGCCTGGAAAGCAAAGGACAAGTGAAAGCCTTTCAGACCCATTCTTTCTAGGTGGGATAAGTGAATGTGAGGATAATAATAATAATAATAATTATAATTTATTATTTATACCCTGCCCATCTGGCTGGGTTTCCCCAGCCACTCTGGGCGGCTTCCATAGAAACCAAAAAACACTAAAATATCATACATTAAAAACTTCCCTGAACAGGGCTGCCTTAAGATGTCTTCTGAATGTCAGGTAGTTGTTTATCGTTTTGACATCTGATGGGAGGGCGTTCCACAGGGCGGGCGCCACTACCGAAAAGGCCCTCTGCCTGGTTCCCTGTAGCTTTGCTTCTCGCAATGAGGGAACCGCCAGAAGGCCCTCGGCGCTGGACCTCAGCGTCCAGGCAGAACGATGGGGGCGGAGACGCTCCTTTAGGTATACTGGGCCGAGGCCGTTTAGGGCTTTAAAGGTCAACACCAGCACTTTGAATTGTGCTCGGAAACGATGAGCCATTGATGCAAATCATGTGCTTTTCTCACACACTAAAGGAAATTAGAGGCTCTGTCGAATGCTAGGCCTACTCAGAGTATATCCATTGAAATTACTAACATAGGAATTCATTAATTTCAATTGGTCTACTCTGAGCAGGACTTCCTTGGACATAATCCAATAGATTTTACAGGTTATCTGCAGAAAATACTGGAATGATGTGAAGAGATCAAAAATAAAATATTCTTATGGTCACTAAAAAATAATAAAAAGAAATAAGTGGAAGGGAATCTAATTATTTATTTTCAAAGTTAGCCTTAGTCTGTTTTGGAGAGCTACATGGTACCTTGGGACCTTTTCTTCTTCAGAGGCATTAGCAAGATGAGAGAAAGGACAGAGAATCTTATTCAATCCACTGATTTTTTCAAATGTTGCTTTATTAAATGTTTCTTAGAGCAAGCTCCCACACTTCTTACAGAGAGACCTGTTTGGTGTTTCCTTTCATTTTAAAGTCATGCTGCAGAGACCCCTTGGCAAACATTGTTCCTTCCTTCCTTCCTTCCTTCCTTCCTTCCTTCCTTCCTTCCTTCCTTCCTTCCTAGCTTGTTCAGTGTGCAACCATCCCAGGCAGCTGTTTAATTTTACTAGAGTCTCTGTGTTTACAAGGCTCTTCAGACAATGAAAGTTGGAATGCTAGGCTTTTGGCTTGCCTTTTGAGCTGTTTTTTAAATATATGGACTACAGCATTGGTTAAGTTTCCCCTCTCACACTCAATTGCTCTCTCCAGACAAAATCCAATCCAATCCTATGAGTTCAAGAACAGACAAAAGGAAGAGCTTTTTCACACAGCGCATTGTTAAATTATGGAGTTTGCTACCGCAAGATATGGCCACCAATCTGGATTGCTTAAAAGGAGGATTAGACAAATGCATAGAAGAAAAGGCTATCAATGGTGCAATATTACCTCTAGTTCCAGAGGCTGTATATTCATAAAGGAATCATCCCCAAAGCCTAGTCTTTGCTGAGACACAAAGAGCAAGGCATTTGTCAGAGAGTCGACCTTAATGCAAGCCAAGTGCTGCATTTCTGATTTGCCTCCCTTGCTTGTCTTTCTCGTGAGTCCCTAGTTCCCATTATTTCTGCATTTTCAATGGGCTTGGCTTTCAAAAAGTTCACCCCACTTCCTTTGCTGTCTCTTCCAGAGGCTACTGGAGACCATATTACTCTCTGAAGAGGAAGATCCGCAGCTGCAACATCCAGAAAAACAAGGAGGGAGAATATTTCATTTGATACAACTTGATGGAGGATCATAAAATGCCTGATTAAGATTGCAATAATTGCCAGCTATTTTACTGTAACAACAAAAATGCCAGCCTGCTGAGGGGGCAGGGGGCTTGTGAAAATCTCCATGTGAAGTAGAGATGGTTTGGAATTGGCCACAGATGAGGACAACACTGATTGAGTTGGATCATGTTGTTGCTCCTTCTAATCCAGGAAACGTCTGTTGTTGATTTGTATGTGAACTGCCGTAGTGGATGGCACTATGTGGGAGAGATGGTTGCACCAGTGATGTGAAATACATGGACACACACGTTACAACTGCTGTGACTTGTAACTGCAAATCAACACACGGTGTCACCGCATAATAAGAGATATAACAACTGGTTATGGGTGAATTCTAGGCTCCTGCTCTTCCTTTTTCTTGTTATTTATCTTGACCTTAGATTTGGACCAATCAGCTCTTAAAGTAGTGAAGGCCTTCAACTAATGGACTGACCTCTTACAGTCCTTAAAATAAAGTAGGACACATGATACGCCACCTTGTGTTGAAGTGAATGAACTCGAAGGTCTATGGCCTGCATAGGATGTGATCTCTGTTCATGCATGGCTGACAAGCGTTTAACACAGGAGCTGGTTTCAGAGATTTCTGGCCCACGTTGGCTGCCTAAGGAGCAGCACAATGGTGATACAAGGTCAACATGGACAACGTTGCTTAGGTTTCAGAGCTATTCAGCATGCAGTTCACTAGCTGTAGCTCAGGCTTGTTTCCTAGTTGAGTTCTTGACGTGACTCCAGCTGGCACCTCCATACATTTGAAGGATGATTTTGTTTTTTGACGCCTTGCTATTAAGTATTAGAGAATGCCCAAATGGATCGTGCAATTCAGCTGTTAGCTCTGATTAAATCACTGTGACTGACCGATATGTTCATTTAATTTCAGGAACATTTCTTCCCTTCTATAGGTTCTTCAGCCTGGGCTGTTGCCAAACTGTCTTCTAATAGCCGTGCTTATTATCTGGCTTCTGTCATTGCCATCTATGAGCACAAACCCTGACATCTTTCCCCTGCTCGCATAAGGCACGTCCACCCAAGTTCTGCAATCAGCAAAGGCTAATTTTTAAAATCTTTACCATAAGGAAAATAGATTGTGGAAATGGGAAAAATGATGGTAACAATTCTACTCATCAGTGGCTTGCTGAGAGGCAGAAGTCACTCCCAGCATTTCACTTAGGACTCAGTTATACAGCTGCAAATAAAATGTTTTAAATATGTTGTAAAGTGCAATATACAACTGTGACACTAGATGGCGACAGTGAGCTATGCCAAATTCAATGTATTTTTCAAAACGTTAATAAAACACATTTTCACAGCATTTCTTTTAAATATGTGTGTAGATTCCACCTTACAGTCCGAAAGAAATGTGACAGTGGTCACTTCCAACAAAGCGCATATGCTCGTATCTGCCTGAATGTATGAGAAATCCACACAAATGTACAACAATCTAGAAGCCTGATGATACCTTGAACAACTGGGTGTCCTCAGCAAACCTGGCAATCTCACTGCTCACTCCTAACTTCCAATCATTTATGAATGAGTTAAAAAGCACAAGTCCCAATACCAATTTTTGGGAGAACTATCCTGACCTATGTTTCATGTTCCTTGACCAGTTATTGATCCATAAGAGGACAAGATTGCTTAGCTTTGTCTTTGGTGAGGGACTTCTCAATTTTCTTTTGAAAGTCTACATACACTGTCATCGCTTGGTGACACTCTCAAAGAACACAGGACTTAGCCTTGCAGAAGCCATGCTGGCTCTGCTTCAGCAAGACTTGTTCTTCTGTATGCTTGGTAATTCTTTAATAATGCTTTCCACTAGTTTCTCATTCCAGACAGTAATCTAACAGGCCTGTGATTTCCTGCTTTTCCTCTGAATCCCCTTTATTTAATATTTTAGTGTTACATATTTTAGAGGATCACTTCTTCCATTCTAGTTTTATTCTTCAGCTAATGTAGACTGCTAACCCTTCACTGACAGTCCTCTTTCAGGCACCACAGCTCTGTTCAAGACTGAAAATTTCAAACACCTAAACAGGGCTTATGTCATTCTAGGTTCAGAAGAATACCTATCATTTCACCAGTGTTAGATAAACTATTAGTTATTGGTAGTAGTAGTAGTAGTAGTAGTAATTGACTTAGATCAGCCTCCTTAAAATGTGTCAGATGTGAAGCTATGAACATTAAAGTTATGTGCAGGGGAAAAAAAAGCATTTCTAAATTCTCTCTGAGGAAATGTGCACATGCCTACATAATTTAACAAGAGAAGTTGCTTTGTAAAGTAGGGCTTGAGGAAACACAAAACTTCATGAATCTTGTGTGTAACTGGAAACATGTGTGCATAGTTTTGGGCTTGTGACTATGTAAATCAGAGCTGGGAAACCCACGGTATATTAGCCAAAGGGCTGGATTCCCTTGTGGGCAGCCTTCCAGGGGCTACAGGCCAGTGGTTGGCAGGGCCAGATGCAAAAATGGGTGGGGTATTAGTGCAGTAGGCTAATTTGTACCCAGACTCTCACACAGCAATTTATCATCCATGAATGCAAGCAAGAGGTATTATCAGAGGCCAAGGTATTATCCAGCCATGCAGAATTCTTGAGGACAGTGGAGAGCAAGGCCAGTGATGTGAGTGGCTTGGTGACAGGTGGTAGTGGTGGATTGTGGCCTGGGGGAGAGTCCTGGGGGCCAGATGGAACGGTATCCAGCCATGCATTTGGACTGAAGTTCCCCACTCCTAATGTAAATAAATAACTTGTGGATGCATCTGTATGTATTCTGCTGAATGGCTTATGTTGGGCCTGCTAGTTTGTGGAGATTTATGCGGAAATACAGGGCTAAAATCTCATACATATCTGGCACTGAGGACACACTTGAAATTTTATATGTGAATGACTATGTATACAAGTATGATCTTGCCTGACTATGACCCATAGGCATGTACGTATGTGCAGAGAGGCAGAGGAAACCTATGCTTGTTCCTTCATCTGTGCAGAGTCCTCCAGCCCTGCTTTCTTGGCAGACAGAGGCCCCTCAGTGGAATTTCGGAGCAGCCTTTCCTCCCACGGATCTCCAATCTTTCTAATTAATATCTACCGCCTGCATTATTTATTTAGAACAGATGTTTGAGTTTAAAGAGTGTTAAGAGGATATCCTTTGCTAATCAATTTATTTTAACTGGTTTATGTATTTACTGCAAACAGAATTTGGACTTTGGCTGCCATTTTTAATTATCTTCTGCGCTCACTCTTGTGATATGTATATTTCAAAAGCTCCTCAGCTGCACTTTGCAGGCCATCAAATTCCCAAACATAGAAGGCTGTCTCCACCTCTTCTTTTGCTGAAAATGTTGTAAAAAAAAAAAAGTGAAATGCATTCCTGACGTTGAGACCCCTGCGCTGTAAAAGTTATTGCAAATAAGGTATTGTACAATGAGGCACAGGAACTGCTAAAATGGCTTGGGAGATAAGGAAGTGCAAGTGGAGCAGGTTCATTCCAGTCCTGCCAGGAACCCAGTGGCTTCATTCAGATGATTCTGTAACCACAGCATGGAGGATAGGGTAGGAGCAGTGGCCAGCCCTGAGCTTGCACATTCCTTCTTCCCTTGTTTGTAAAGGGAAGTTGTGGAGATTAAAAGTTTCCACTTCCAGTTTAATGGCCAGCTGTAGTTTGCCATTTCCTCAAACTATAGTTTGGCCACATATCAGGATCCCAAAGCATGGTTTGATCCTGGTTGAGGGGCACAAACCTAGGGTTTCTGTATACCCGTAATTTCCCGGATATAGACGGTATTCAGTCCTCTTAAACAGCGAAAACTGCTGAAATGTTCAGGAAAATCCAGTCATATGGCAGCCCATGTCGGTAGTGTAGATTTTTATTATTATTATTTCACAAAAAACCTCAACAACTTTGTGCAAAACTATGGCCAAAAAAAGAAAAAGGAAAGAAAAGAAGCTCGTCCAGATTTTCATTGAACCTACACAAACCACAGTTTCCCACAGTCAAGCAAATGGCAAACTATTGAGAGCCAGTGTGGTGTAGTGGTTAAGAGCGGTAGTCACATAATCTGGGTAACCGGGTTCGCGTCTCCGCTCCTCCACATGCAGCTGCTGGGTGACCTTGGGTCAGTCACACTTCTTTGAAGTCTCTCAGCCCCACTCACCTCACAGAGTGTTTGTTGTGGGGGAGGAAGGGAAAGGAGATTGTTAGCCGCTTTGAGACTCCTGAAGGGCAGTGAAAGGCGGGATATCAAATCCAAACTCTTCCAAACTCTTCTAATGAAGTCCTCTTTCTAGGCAAGGTTCTTGAGCAAGTGGTCACCTTGTTCCAGGAGTTCTTGGATGAGATGGATATACTTGCCAATTAAGATTGCTGCAATATTGTGTGTGTGGTTTTTTAAGCTATGTAATCCCCCACCATCACCCCCAGTTGACAATCCAATTACATCAGCAGCTATACTACTATAAGCTTTTCAGTCATGCTCTCTGCAAATGGCAACCATTCCCTCTTCAAGAGCTGCCTGAGAAGGGGTCGTTCTTTCATATGATTAAGCCTGAATCTATTATTCATCTTAAGAAGGTACACCATATATCAGCACTTATCTCTAGTGGCTAAGCAGGCAATTCTGATACTAGAGCCAAATAAATGGTTTATAACTGGCAGGAACAGTTGTAGACAGTCACCAAAATGTGCAGTTACATACAGAACCCAAATGCCAGCCCTGCACCATGTATACCAAATCAAACATCTAAGTGGAAGTTTATAAAACTGATGTGCAGAATAGTGATATGGCACTTGGGGTGAATGTATCACCAATTTTGCCATCATCACAAATTTGAGGGAAGTGGTTCCTGTTCTAAATTGATCGTTGCTTTGCAAATTCTTAAGACTGTCACCTGCAACCCTGGTTTAAAAACTGGCACGTCATTCCAGCTTTTAACTTGTCACCACTTTTAAGAGCTATTGGGGGAAATGTTCAAATAGCACAGAGAAAGAAAAAAGATTAATGGAGGAAAGCTGAAGGATTGGAAGGCAGTAAATGAGAGAGGAAGAGAGAGCTTGGTGCATTACCGTTAAGCTGGAATGTTTCAATGGAAGCTGCCCATTCAATTCTGTTGAACTTAAATGAGTTAGGTAGGATTTAATTAATGTGCTTCAGTTTAACTGGCTTAGGGATCACACTGAGAAAGGAAGGAAGGGAAGAAGATGAATGAGGAAGTTTGCTCCTTTAAAAATGCAATTATACGTCACCCTTGAGCTTCTTCTGTCAAATGGAGCAGGGACAGAAATGGTCCCTGGTACTAATTTCCTGGCGAATTGCTACTTCATCTTCTTCAGTGCCTTGAAGTTCACAAAACTTTAGTGCCAATCAAGTCATGAATCTGAGCCCCAAGAAAGAGGAAGAGATAAAGAAAAAGAGGGCAAGAGAAAGTTGTAATCTGGTGGGCAAAAAGAAATATCTCAGGAATAGGTCATAAATATCTTCTTAAGTACTGTTGGAGAAAGTGGGTGGAAAAGTAAAGAAGCAGAAAGGAGAAAGGCATGTTCATTAGTTAACAATATGTTCCATGCCTCTAGAATAATTGTCAGCACAATCCTATTGTGCCTACTAAGAAATAAGTCCAACAGAGTTCAATGGGTGCTTGGTCTCAGGTAAAAGGAGTATAGGATTGCAGCCTCAGTATTAACTTCTTTCCTTTATAAAACTACCTAGGAAATCACTGGTCTTATCTCTCCCTCCTCTGCTGAATATATAACATTTCCCCTATTTACCTCACAGAGCTATAATTTCCAGGGCAGTATAACTCTGGGAACTCTGGGAATTGTAGCTGTGAGGGGAATGGGGTCTCCTAACAGCTCTCAGCACCTGTAATAAACTACAGTTCCCAGGATTCTTTGGGGGAAGCCTTGACTGTTTGAAGTAGCATAATATTGCTTTGACTGTATTGGGCATGGTGGGGCCAAAATGCTTAAGGCAATGGGTGGGCTACCTACAGGGGGACACAAATTTCCATGGAGGGGTTAGTGGTGTATCACCTCAAATAAGAGGCAAATGAGGACACAGATTTGCATGGAATTGGCATATGCCAACATATACATATAGATGCGGATTTAGATATAATTACTATAATTTAAACAGAAATACGATACATCACACTCTAGGGCAGAAGGCTATGGCCTGGTAACCTGTGCGCCTGCCTAGTCTGCTGTCTATGTGCTCTCCATTGATGTCTGTGGTTTTTCCTTCTTAGGGTTTGTGGCATGATAGCAGAATGCTGGAATTCAGTTTCTCTGGTCGAAAAGCTTTTCATTCAATGGGAGCTATTTTCTCCCTTTGCAAATTGCCACTATGCCCCAACAATCTGAATTTAAGACAAAGCAAGGGAAAGATTTAACCCCAGCTACCCCCATATACTAGGGTCCTGAGTGAGATGGGATCTCTGCATTGACAATTTGTATGACACCCCCCCCCCCACACATTTAATGTCACATATATAAAGCTAATGTATTGTCTAATTTGGCCCTAATTAATTAAAAAAATGATTATTGATTTTATTAGCACACATCTTGAAATCTTTTGGAAATGGTGTAAAGCCATATGAAAACCTTGCTCTGCAATACATGTTGTTGTAAAAAAATATATATTTTCAGCAGAAACCTTCTGGCTGGATAGGTCACTAGGGAAAGAAAAGATGCACTTGGCTGTAGTCAGGGCAAAGCAATGGCAAACAGCACCCTTATAATTCAGGGTCATAGCTGGGCTGTTTACGTGGCTTCTTCACCTTTCCTGGTCAACTCTGAAGGCCCTGCAGTTATATTTTCCAAATTGGATGTTACAGGTTGTTGCTTGCTTATTTTCCCCTTCTGACCTGGCTTCCATCTCACGTAGTCCGAACCTTTCCTATTCTGCTTCCTCCTCTGCCCCCTTCATCCAATTAACAGCAAGACTTTCTCAACTAGGATGCCATGTTTGCCTCAGCCTGTTGCTTAGCGATCCTTGCCTACAGCTCTGAGTGCAAATGTGTCCAAGAAAGCTACTGCAGCAGGAAGGATGCCAAGAAGGAAATCCATAAGATATGAACCTTCCCAAGAATGATTAACGCTGGACATTGCACCCTCTCTTCTTCACCCAATTCATAATGCATTGTAGCCTTGGGTAGATAATATACAGTCCTCTGAATTATATATTGCAAGGAGGAACAGCCTTTCCTGTTGCTGTTGTTTAACAAACAAAAACAAGTCCTGTCCCTTGCTCACTACAATTCACAACCTGTGAATTGTGCAGAAGATGTCTCAAGGACAATGGCTTTTGGGGTAACCCCTGGAAAGAATGTCCCCACTTCCCACCAGGGCCTGATTTAGGCTGTGCATGCATTGCCAGCTTAAAAGACAGCCAAATGATTCTTTTTCTTAATTCATATTGTTGCTGGTTTGAAGAATGTAGCATTGCCTAAGAAACAACAGGACAGATGTGGATTGTGCACTACTTCCAATACCTGTGGTAGGAGTGCACTGGAGAGCAAATGGGAGCATGTGCACGGTCTTAAACAGGATTAGAGACCACATATTGTTGCATGTCACTCCAATCTCCAAGCAGTGAGAAATTCTGGGGTTCTAGGTTCTTACCCAGGGTTTGTTTTCCTTGGAATGAAGGACAGCAGAGGCTGTGGTGTCTTCATTATATATGGTTTATTTACACATATATACAACGTGAGACTATAGTGGAGGGACTCAAAGCATAAACAATTCAGAAGGTCTTGCTTCTCCCATAGCCACAGCCTTGGATTCAAACAAAAATCAAGCATGGCTCTGTCTTTCCAGCTGCTGCCTGCCTGCCTCTCTCTCTCTCTCTCTCTCTCTCTCTCTCTCTCTCTCTCTCTCACACACACACACACACACACACTTCAGCTCTGACCCTTGTTGTTCCCACCCATTTGCTATCTGATGCAAAGCCACTTCCTTTGTTACCCTAATGGCCCATACTTAAGGGACCATTAGTTCACAAAGGAGCTGGCCTGTCTATTCCAGCAATGGAATCCCTGCTGGATCCAGGAAAGGGTCTCTGGCATACAGCCTGGCCCTGCCCTAATTCACAACAGTATACTTGTTTCCTACAGCTGCCATCTTGTACAAATGACATATTGTACAGGAATGATCAGGTGCATGTACAGTGGTACCTCAGGTTACATACGCTTCAGGTTACAGACTCCGCTAACCCAGAAATAGTGCTTCAGGTTAAGAACTTTGCCCCAGGATGAGAACAGAAATCGCGTGGCGGTGGTGCGGTGGCAGCAGGAGGCCCCATTAGCTAAAGTGGTGCTTCAGGTTAATAACAGTTTCAGGTTAAGTACGGACCTCCAGAACGAATTAAGTACTTAACCTGAGGTACCACTGTAATGTATTAGCAAGCCAATGATCTGTATTCTGGGTGGATGCACTGCTGGGACCCTAAAGATACTTTATGGCATGCAGATGGCCACAGCATGGAACCCTTTTCATCCAGCTTTGACATGTAAATTAGGACTCACCAGGAACTGATGGGAAGTTACATACTGATCTGATTCTTCTACTGCTAAGGGGAAGGAAGGATTCGAGCTCAGTGCTCACTTGGAATCATCCTCTTTGTTCTAAATCTAACTGCTCCAGATACCACCCACAAGGGAAACTATCATTCATGCTCTTTCTATTCCCTTCTTTCTCCCCTAATCATAGAATTGCTGAATCACAGAAATGTAGAGTTGGAAGAGACCCCGAGGATCATCTGGTCCTGCCATGCAGGAATATGCAGCTGTCCCATATGGGGATTGAACCTGCAACCTTGGCGTTATTAGCACCATGCTCTAACCAACTCAGCTATCCAGCTTAACTCTGCTTCTTTGGTGGGTCTGATTCCAACATGAGCTACTGCTAGAAGATATGACTAATCCCCCTGTGCAATGCCTGTTTGTGTTCTGGCTGTCTGCTTGGAATTCTCTATGCTGAAATGCAGGCCGCAATAGCCTCAGCTATGAATTTCCCACTTTACACTGACAATGTGTATCTTTATATTTCTGTAGTCGGCTGTGTGGGTTTGGGAGCAGATTGCTAGGGAATTTGTTTTTAAATGTTCATTCTCTCCTGATGGAACCATGGCTTTTTCTCTTAATTGGTCATAAAAGAGCATTTCAAAGCATAGCATTAAAGCACCTTTATGGGAGGGAAACACAAAAAGCAGCACCTGCAAATTGAGGAGTTTGGAACTGCTGTTTGTTCAAAAGGTGGCAAGTGTGTTGGCAGCACGTAACATTAGCTATGATACCTTCATTGGTTCCCAGTTTACTTCCCTATATTAATTTAGTGTTTAAAACTGAAACTTACAGAGCTTTACGTCTCGTTTATCTTGGAGAATTTAGAATCCCTGCACATGGAAGCTGAAGGGACCTTGGTGCCTAGGAGTTGCCTCCTATGCCTGTATTTAATCAAAAGAGGACATAGCATTTTACACTGAAAGACAGGACACTTCTGTATTATACAGGATGTGTGGCAGAGATCTCATGCAGCTGCTTTAGGGGCTTCTCAAAGCCTCTCTGGTTGCTTAGGGGGAACATATTCTACTCACAGTGAACCGGAGGAGAAGTCGGAAAATAGTATCTGCATGAAAACATTTTAAAGTGCTATATGAAAGATATGCTCATAGAATCATAGAACTGTAGAGTTTGAAGGGACCCCAAGACTTATCTAGTCCAACCCCCTGCAGGAATCTCAAGTAAATTGATTTAGTTTTAAGTACAAACAACGTGCAAGCTGTGAAATGATTCTTTTGTTAGGGGAAAAAATGACAAAGAAGCAGCTCAAGGACCTAGTTCTTGAAGAGTGAGTGTTAGATGGAAGTGTGAAATCAAGTAGGAGCAAGTCATCAAGGCTAAGTGGGCTTCCCAAAGGGAGAACAAGAATAGCCTTTAACTGGGTTAAAATATCATGACACAACATAAGCGGCAATGCATGAAGGCAGTACAAAGTGCCCAAGGTCCAGCTCTGAACACCTTCCATGTCACTAGCAGACAGCAGATAGAATAACTTTAAAGCTTAATCGTTAAACATCTTAAAATATTTAAATGACATTGTTCATCTTCTGGTAGTTAAGTGGGAGAGAAGGGATTCCTGGGAAATATTATTTTCTCCTCCCACATGGAATCTCAGGGCTTTGCTGCTACCATTACAGTGGTACCTCGGTTTACATACACTTCAGGTTACATAGGCTTCAGGCAGGTTACAGACTCCGCTAACCCAGATATAGTACTTCGGGTTAAGAACTTTGCTTCAGGATGAGAACAGAAATCGCACAGCAGCAGCACAGCGGCAGCAGGAGGCCTCATTAGCTAAAGTGGTGCTTCAGGTTAAGAACAGTTTCAGGTTAAGAATGGACCTCCAGAACGAATTAAATTCTTAACTGGAGGTACCACTGTAGAAGTATTCCATATTATATCCTGTTGTTTTCAGGATTTCTTCAAGCTTTCTAGCCTTGTGCTGAATAGCATGGGGGTGAACAATACTGATTGGTTCAGCCCATCAGACAGTTGACAAACCCAATCCCACAGTCAGTAATTTTATTTCAATAAAAGGACAGCACTGTTGATTGATTCACATGTTACCCTCCCCACTCAACTTTTGTAAAGAAGTCCCCAAGTGCTTGTAGTGGTTACCAGTTCTGAAACCCATGGCAGGCACCTGTGGCCATAGTGCTTCTGCTCTTTCCTTGCTGCAGATTTTCGGCAACAAGGAAGCGAACTGGCTTCTTTCTATGCTACTTGCTATTACACTGGCCTTGCTTTTTTCTTGCAGATACCCTTTTTTCTCTAGTAGAGATCAGTGGGAAGAGCAGGAGGAAGCCAGTGATTGCAGGATAAATCAGGAAAGAGAGCTAGCTTCCTTCCTTCCTTCCTTCCTTCCTTCCTTCCTTCCTTCCTTCCTTCCTTCCTTCCTTCCTTCCTTCCTTCCTTCCTTCCCCCCTCTCTCTCCCTCTCTCTCTCCCTCTCTTCCTCCCTCCCTCTCTCCCTCTCTCTCTGTTTCTGCAAGAATAAGCAAGGCTTCTTTAGTAGGTTAGTGGAAAGCAGGGGCAGTTCTCTCATTGCCAGTGCTCCCCCCCCTAAAAATATTTAGGTGTACTCTCATTTTCCTACTCATATTGAAATACTGCCCCTCAATGAGGCCAAACTTAGATTCACAAAATGTTTAGGGGTATGCGTACCCCTGTGTACCCCCAGGGGGAAAAAGCACTGCTCATCAGGAAAAGGAGGGCTGGAAAGAGTAATGGTTGTCAGAATCAGCAGCCAATACAGGTTCTCAGGAACATCTTTATATGTGGTGTCTCCTGCTTGTGTATGAATCACTATGAAATGTACAAGTACTATTTAAAACTTACTTGAGCACACATTTACAATTCACTGGGAATTTCCTCATTTTATACTGAGATGACCATTGAACCTCACCTCCAGTGCTTTCACCAAGTATCATTTCTTCATTTCACCACTTGTCTCCATAGATGCCACTCTCTTTTGAGATGGTAAGCTTTGAGCCAATGGCAAGGGGACACTAACATGAGGAATATTGAGTGAGGACGGTAGCTTCAAATCATTTATTTTGCAGTGAGCAAAAGCTATGAAGTATCATTTCTCAAGGGGGATCGAGAACAAAGAGCAATACATACCCATGTAGACTATTTTAAAAGCTTTTGTGCTCTGCGCATGGAGTCCTCCAGACTCCAGTAGTTTGTGAATTCTGTTGTGCTTCAAAGGTACCTATCCCATAGCTAGAGGGCAGAGTGCTAATTTGTGCTTGACCCTGGATAAGAAGTAACTCTGGCAATCACCTGACTCCCGCTACCATCCCAGTGCTAAATCTGAAACAGTCAAAGTGTCAGTCGGAATGTGTTAAAGACCCATGTCTGTCTTCATTATACTCACAGCACTACACCTTGTCACTGCTTGTGCCCTAACGTTGTGATATTTCGCACATGATTTCACTGGCTGCAGCTCAAGGCAACTGGGATTCATTGCTTCTTTGCTGCTTTGGGTGTTTATTTGCTTGTTTCTTGTTTGTTTTTTAAGGCTAACTCTCCAAGAATCTTCTTTTTGTACCTCTCCTTCTCCTCTGATGAAGCCTAGCAGCAGTGGCTAAAACATGATTTTGCACGGTTTCCTTGTATTTCTGGCAAATACCCAGCTGATAATGCCCAGATACGCTTAGCAAGATCCTGATGGCAAGTAGGCATGACAGATTCCTGTCTCAAAAGACGTTTTCATTCTTCATGGCAACTATTAGCTTCATTGGGTTGACTCCCTGCATGTGTTTAGAGGTAGAATCCATCAGCTGGCTAACAAATTATTATCTGGCTGTTGTTGTTGCTGTTGTTGTTGTTCTTGTAGTTTATTACCTACACTTTGTCATGGGTTGGGCCACAACACTAAAAGCACAATATTAAAAACAGTTTAAAATTACAGAAGCAGTGTGGGCCCTAAAAATATACATCTCAAGTGTCAAAAGTTAGAGTGAAGAGGTGAGTCAGCATCATTTGCTGAATGCTGTATAATGAACTAAGACATTTTGGCACCTGAGACTAGGGCTGCCATACGTCCAGAGTTTCCTGGACATATCCGGGATTTTGACTTTGGAAATCATGTCCAGGGGGAATTTCCAGTTCGTGGCAAAATGTCTGGGAAAACTTGGACGTATGGCAATGCCCCCTACTTCTTCTTTTTTTAAAAAAGCCCCCAAAGTGATGAAAATAAGCTCCAAAAGAAGGCCAATTTGCCAAAAGAGGTCAGCGTGCATTTCAGGTGGCAGCAGCTGAGGCGAGAGACAAGCTTCATCAGGCTGAGGGAGAGAGAATGCACGCGGGGCCTCAGCTCAACTTTTGCACTTGCCTCTCAGAGACAGCAGCTGGGGCACCTTGCATTCTCCCGTGATGGCGGTGGCTGCAGGGGAACCAAGGGGCAAGAGGCTCCTGAGTAGGATGTTGAGGCAGAACCCGGGGAAGGGAGTACCCACAATGCACCGGGCCATGGCATCGAGCAAACCAAGCTGAGGAAGGTGGGGAGCAGGCCGGGGGTGGGGGTTTGAGGGAGAGAAATGAGTGCCCCTAAGGTAGATTGGATTTGGTTATGTGCATTGAAATGTCACACATTTGAATCTGAATGAATGCTTGATATCACAGTGGGCAATCCTCTGGTCCAAGTTATCTGAGGAGAAGGGATGGTGAGTAATTTCTTCCATTTTAAGGTTGCTTGAAGTATTTTGCTAGCTGCATGAGGCAAAATTGTTAGGGGCGCAAAATTTCAACACCAGGTGCTGCCTTCACATTCCCGTCACTGGGCTCTATGTGAACCAGGAAGTGACCTCTCCAAACAATGGAATTAATCTTCTTTTCTTATCTCTGTGGCTGTGATCTCCTGGGTGACAATGGACACCATTCTGACATGCGCCAGGAGTCATCTTCACCTGCTGAACAGCAGCCTGAAGGGGGAAAAGGGTGAGTGACTCCACCTGCAGCTAATCAGCCTTCAAGGACACAGAGGAGAAGGCACTGATGAGAACCAGCTGGTTTCAGCCTCCTTAAGCAGAGCTTCCAGCAGTAATTAGATGGCCCAACCTTGCTGCATCCTGCTCATCTTGACCCCTGACCCCTGACTGCATGATACTCGGATTCCCTGACCCCTGGACCATCTGATCATGCAGATTGCTGTTTGCCCTGCCCTAGGACTGGACCTGACTTCGGATGCTGACTCTGCCTCCAAGCAAGTACACCTCAGAGACTCTTCTGGTTGGGTGGCCTCTCACCCCACTGAGTTCTGCATGTTGTTGCTCAGCAATGAAACTACAACACATTAGGCAGTTGAATGTGCATGCATACTCCTTCTGTTTTCTTCCCTCTCACCTATCCCCTCCACGTGGCCCTGGCCCCTGGCAACCCACGCTACACCACTGATTCTACCATGTTAATACATGTATAATGTATATGGAATTACCCTTTTGCTCCTATTAATGGTACCACAAAATCTTGAGTTTAAAGTAAAATCCCATTGTTGTCTTTCTGAGACTGGAACTCCATGTTTGGTCAGGTCTGGGGAAAGTGGAATTCAAGTAATCACATGCAAATGGTGGTTTAAGGAGTAGCTTGCACTGAAAAATTGGTGAGTGGTAAGAAGTGTTTAACTCTTTTCCTATCAGCCGATTATCTCTTGCAACTCCCCCCAGATGGGGCTCTGGATGTGTGCTTACAGTGGGGTGTGGAGAAAAGAATGAAAGTGGCCATAGAGAAAGTATCACCCACCATTTGTCATCCCCTCTTATCCACTGTTTCAAGCCAGCAACATTGGTGTGCATGTATGGACAGGTGGTTGTTGTAGGTCCAATAGAAACACTCTCTAGAAGCTGTATATCTAACAACTACAAAACTGTCAAAAATTCACCTGTGAAGCTTTCTCTCTCATGGAGATGCAGTATTGTAAAAAGCTGGATCCATTGGATTTCTGCAAGCCATATGTTCATTAAAGCCACAGTATTAGGGAAATGGTGGCAATTTTAGCTCTCTGGATACCTCCAGAGACCCCCAGAAAACTGCTAAACTCTCTACTTCAATTGAATCCCAGGCCCATAACATCCAGTGCAGTACCTGGAACAACCCTTGCTCTCTTTGGCATCTCCCCACAAAGCCCCTCCACCCCCAAATGCATTTGGTGGAAAACTTGGTATTGCAGCAGATTAATGACCTTAGCAAAATGTAATTACACAACAGAGTTCTGCTCTTAATAACTGCGTATTTTACTTGTCAATGTGCCTTAATTGAAAATGAGTAGGCGATACAAGTTGCAGTGGAGTTGGCTGGCAAGCCTTTAACGCTATATTAATTGTAGTAATTAGCAGTCACTTTATGTTGGAGTCATCTATAAATAGGGGGTCCATTAGTTTAGCAGAAGAGCGTGATTTAAAATGCAAATAAAAACCCAATTAGACATATAAATCACTTCCCCCCTCCCAAAATTTACTGTCAAAAAAGCCAGATTTTTTAAAAAGTATTTCAGCTCCCATGAATAGGGTAGGGCTGCTGACTTTTTCAATTGGTCGCTGTGGTTATACCTTTAGGAACAGCCAAATGTGCAGGCATTTTCAGGTAATAATGTTTATTTCCAGGCTGTAAATAGCTTCACCTGCTGATTTCTGCAGATCAAGTTGCTGTTAAAGCAGGCCTAGTTAGATTCTCCCCCCGCCCCAGCCCCGGTTGGTAGATATCAATAGAAAAGGACATGTTTGGGGAGTTCTGGCTGTTAAATATTACATTTCCCATCATCCCTGACCACTGACCATACTGACCAGGGCTGATGGGAACTGCAGTCCAACATCCTCTGGCAAACAGGTTTCCCACCCCTGGAATAGGTTGGGATGGAAAGAAGAGGTCAAATGTGATTTCTCACCATTCTGAACTCCTGGTAATCTGACCACAAGATCTGTGGATAAAGGATGGCAAGTGGTACCTTGGGTTAAGTACTTACGCAATTCATTCCGGAGGTCTGTTCTTAACCTGAAACTGTTCTTAACCTGAAGCACCACTTTAGCTAATGGGGCCTCCTGCTGCTGCTGCGCTGCTGGAGCACGATTTCTGTTCTCATCCTGAAGCAAAGTTCTTAACCCGAGGTACTATTTCTGGGTTAGCGGAGTCTGTAACCTGAAGCGTATGTAACCTGAAGTGTATGTAACCCGAGGTACCACTGTATATACATGTAATAAATAAAAATAAAAGAGGCGCTGCAGGTGATGATGGCTACTCTACTCTTCAGACAATCTTCTCCAGCAATGCTAAAAAGGGCAATAAGATTTGGAAGAGATCTGGTCCAAAGGGTCAATGACGGTTTTCCACGTGAACATCAGCAATATTGTACATTGAGATGAAGAGACTTTGTGCCATCAAGTTAATGCGCGCTCTCTCTCTCCCCCGCCCCCCAAAGTCCAAGGGGAACCAGAGCCCAAGGGAAAAATTCGCTCTGAAGGCTGGCAATGTCTTTTCCCACTCACCTTCCGCTTAAGGCCTCTTTCAGCTTTGTGCCAGAATCAACTTGTCACACAGGGCCATGTGCTCATAGGCTTTTGAACGGCAGGTGTCATGTGCTATAAAATGCAGCAATGCTTGAAGGCCCAGGAGAGTTCTAAAAGTGGCAACATCAGATTGCTTGTTTTTAGACTAAGGAAAAAGCAAAGGGAAGCTGCCCTGCTCCCAGCCACCCATAGGCTTCTGTTTATTTCCCCTGATGTCCCAATATAGTGAAGAGTGCAGAATAACATTCCAATGCTTTTTGCAGAGCCTTGTGATGCTTTGACATAAAGTGACATCCAATGTACCCGAAAGACCCTATCCAGAACAACTTATAGAGAAGAACTTCTGCTGCATAGATAGAACAATGGCTGTACAAAACAGCTTATGACACTTGAGCCATATCTCTTGGAACTGCACACTCGTCCATCTCCTTTTGATTCTCACCCAAAATGAATTCTGCTTTCATAGACATCAAGAAGGCTTACAGTCAAAGAAAGCAATTTACAAACAGCATAGTTAAAACAACTGACTGAAAACAGCAGAAAAACAATAAACACAGCCTATGCAATAAAACCAACCCAGCTAACTTAAAAAGGGCTGAGAACAATATGGTAATAAGCACCATATTCCTACAGAATGCAGTAAAGAGAGAGGGATGCTGCCACTGAAAGAACCCGCTCCCCAATCACCATCTATCTAAGTTCAGAAGGCAAGGACACCTGGAGGAGAGCATCTGACAATGATCTTAGAGCACAGGTAGGCATAGTTAAAAGTCAGGAGTGACATCCCCTCTCCTCAAACTTGGTGCAAAATTATAATTTCTATTACGTTTTCTGCTCTGCCATTGAGACTGACTAAATATCAAGCTTTGCCCCAAACATTAGACTCATTTGCTAAAACCTGATGATTGAAATGTATATTTTGAAGATTAAAACGCACCATTGGTATTATTCAAAATTTTAGATGCAGATTTTGCATGCAAATATTTTCAGTTCCATAAGCTTGATTTGTATGCATGGTGTCTAGATAGTTGGGACACTGGGTCGCAAAGGAATCATACTTGAGAACTAAAGGTTGCTCAAGAACAGCCAGGAGAACAATATTAGTAGATGGACTTCTATAAATACAGTAGAAAAAGAGGTAACTAACTAAGTAAAAAAACCTAAAGAGTGGTCTAAAAGAGGGGGTCCCTATAACAAAAAGGTTGCTTAATAAGATACATTTATTAGATAGAGATACAAATGCAGTTACAATGGGTGGGATCCAATCTGTGTCTTTGTACTCATTGAAAAGCTATTGATCCAACGGAAATGCCTCCTTATGCAAGAGGAGAGACCATTTTTGGCAATTCCTTATCATCTGCAGCATCCCCCCCCCAAAAAAAAGCTCCAGAAAGCTGGGTGACCCTATAGAACACGGTGGCATAAGGGTCCCACAAGTTTCAAAGCAGGGGAAGGGAACTGGCAGAAACCACATCCCCTCCCCTTCCATTGCAAACACTTCTTCTGGATCACAACCCCTTTTGTGAGTACAGGGGCAACAATTAGATTCCACTGACCAGTTAGAAATTGTGCCACCACCCTTGTACCCAGTAGTGATCTGGACACAGAATTAGAGGGCTGCAGGGACACAAGATTGGGAGGGGAGGGTCTGAGTCTGGGCTCAGAGGTGACTGTAGAAGACAGGGAGACGACTGTGTCTGAAGCATTTGGACAAGAATGCCCAGGGGAAACTCCCATTACACTGAGGACTATAGGGCCAGAGCCTGGACCACCATGGACACCTTCCATTGAGCCTGAAGAACTGGATACCTCCCATAGCATATCACCAGTTGGGCAGCACCAAGTGGTAGGCTATGGAATGAAGCAGAAGTGCCCATCTTCAGGCCAGTGGTTGGCCTTTTAGTCAGTGCTCTGAAGTTTTCTCAAGGGCATGAAGCCTGGATGAAGTATTTTTGATATGGAAGCATAAAAGGTCTCAATCTACTCCAAACTTTTGTGGAGCAAGTTACCCACTCAGAGCTGTGGGCCAGCACTCATTGACTTGCCTTGCCTTACTGCTTTCCCTTGTGGGCTCCAGCACTGGAAAAGTGCATGACAAGTAGAGCTCTTTTGTCAATTCTCTCAAGGGTGTTCCATTGAATTTAGGGCCCCTCCAGACATCCTTTTTATTAGCCATTCATATTGATTTGTGCTCACAGTGCTTTCAGAATGTAACACACAATCCAACTTTTGATACTGCAAAGGTTTTGGGGTGGTCACACTGCTTCATTTCCAATTAGTGCACACCCTACAACTTCCTGCTGAAATCCTGAAACTTTATCATTATTATTATTATTATAAATGTTCTGGTTTATTCCTCTCATAAACACACATGCTTTTGTTGTGCTGTAGGCCCTCCTGACACCAATAATGTGGTAGCATTGGAGTAGCTGTGCAGAACAGGGGGAGCATCTAAAGCAGAATAAATTTGCTGGTAATGCACTATAATTGTGTCAAGGCTACATCTGCAATAAAAGACCAGTCCAGAGGGGGCCTTTAGTAGAACTCTTAGGCATGTTAAGGATCAGACTGCCAGGTTCATAGCCCTACATTTGGGTGCAAAGGAGGAATTTAAGGGAGAGTTTTTTGCCCTATTTGTTGAGCCAAACATTCACATATAAGAATGTTTGCAAGCAGTGTACATCTATATTTGTGCATGATAGAAATAATGCATAAATGACATATAGCCCTTTTTATGCTAAATAATCTTTTATATTTGTGTGTGGTGGTTTTGACATAACACAACTGAAAAAATAATTAACTCTCTCTTGACATCTCTGATAACTTCCAGACAGAAGAAGGTTATGAATCTGAAAGAGAACAATTGATTGAGAATGAGAAAGTACTGAGTTGATAGACTTTGGTGTTCCAGTCCAGGAACTTGGAGTACAAGCACACCTTGTTTCATGAATGAGTCCATCCTAATGGCTCCTGCTCTTATCATAGAGGGGTCATTATATCCAGACATGGCATCACAATCAAGGCCATTCAGAATCACATATCCAAAGCAGCAGATCAAGCACTAGCAATCCACACAAGATGAGGACTCTGAAGATGTCTGTGTATTCAAATGCAGAGGGCCCAGTGTGCCTCTAGGAAGGAATTCTTGCCACATCCTCTGATAATGTGAAGCTGCCTTCTCCATCTTACACAGCCAGAGAGCAACCTTTACTAACAGACCCTTTAATAACAAACTGTGCCTATTTGATTAAAAAAAAAAAGTATATTACTTTATTAGCACAGAATCACATTAAATTACAAATTGTACTACTGGGGGCAAAAAACCCAGCTGCTATGGAATATTGGCTTAACACCGACAGAGGATTTTTCCCAGCTTGACGATCCCTGTTATGATGAAGGGAGTTATTAAAACTCCTCAGCGTTGACCAGTTCTCAATTTAAAATTGAATTGTTCATCTCTGTTGCTGCTGCAATTATTCATGCTGATCGCTAAGGATACATATATATATCATTGCTCTGCTATTCCCCAAGGGAAAGGTGGGAGAAGAGAAAGAAATATCATTGTGGGAGGAGACCTTTTTTTTTCTTTGGGTCCCACTTTTATCAAATTTTCTTCCCTGTTCTTTCCTCATTTTAATTAAAGATGTTTTTTTATTGCAGTCTGGAGGGATGTAAAATATTTCATCCATTCAATAATTTATCTTCCTTTAACATTATTACACAATAGAGATGAGTAAGGAGATAGGAACCATGTCTATCTATTTATCTCCTCTTGGCCTATTAAGTTGCATGCTGGGCAGTCAGATAAAATTCTCCCAAGAAAGAAAGTTGAACACCAAAAAGGAGTTAGCAGCTCTAAAAGTACTTTGGGTTCTATTCCTCAGATAATTGCTTTACGGGGAGATTCTCTATCAAATGAGGAAAACGGATTCATGAACACTGCTGCAATCTGGGTGAATTTTTCAATGAGTGCAGGTATCTTTCTAGGCATCGACTGAATGTGAACTGTTTGTATTAACTCCATCCTCAGATGAAGGGCATTATATTAAATGAATGAATGAATGAATGTCCAGAACGTTTTTACAAAAGCACAAGTCATTGGCATGCCCTCTCTATGAGTAGAGTGTGGTTCTCCCCTCCTCAGAGGTAAATTGGTGATTTGCAGTCTTGTCAAAAACTACAATACTCCATATATGTTACAGCCACAGTGACACGTGTCTTGGTTGCATTGAGCCTGGGTTACTGTGAAGTCCCTACATGGGGCTGCCTTTGAAAAATATTTTGAGCTTTCTTTAGATCCAGAATGCAGCACCAGGGTGCTCACCAGCACATAGTTTTCTGAGCATACATTTGTACTTTGGAAGTTGAAAGGGATCCATTCTGGAAGTCCATTTGACTTCCAAAACATTTGGAAACCAAAGCGTGGCTTCTTATTGGCTGCAGGAAGCTCCTGCAGCCATTCGGAAGCCCTGTCAGACATTTGGTTTTCAAAAGAACATTTGAAAACTGGAACACTCACTTCTGGGTTTTGATTGTTCAGGAGCTGATTTGTTTGGGAGCCAAGGCATTCGAGATCCAAGGGACGACTGTACTTTGCCCACTTTCGAACATCTCCACTGGTTCCTTGTATGCTTTTGGACACTGTTCAAAGAGCTGTTTAATACCTGTATAGCCCTGAATGTCTTGAGCTTAGAGTACCTAAACAACTGTCACCTCTCATGTTATCTTGCCTGCACTTTCTGATGGAAAGTCTCTTTTCTGTGTCCCATTATGGGCTGGTGCTAGGTTAGATATAACATGAGAGGGCCTTTTCTGTATGCACAGCCCCCAGTTGTGATGCTCTCCCCTGCAGGGAATTTAACACGTTCCTCCCCTGCAGTGGTCCTGAGGAAAATCCCTCTTCAAAAGCAGGTTATTTGCTTTTGTCTGAAATCCTTCATTGGCATGAACGACAGGTTTTCTCCCAGTGCAAATACTAGCTTCAGAGGAAAGGGTTTTGCTCAGGACCAAAGCAAGGGAAGAGAGGGTTAAATTCATTATCCGTGCCATGTTTGATCCCCTTAATTATCACCCACCCACTCCCAAGCTGATGCATGTCTAGTTGGTCCCTGACACTTCCTAAATCTCAGCCCCCTCTGTGAGTGGCTCTAAGCTTTGCTGCCTCTGTTCTGCCAGAAGCCTGGCTTACATGAAAAACAAAAATCTCATTCCTGCAGTGTGCCGGAAGGAAGAGAACCGGGATTAAATGCTTTAAAACATATATAATGAGAACATTTGGAAGGTATAAAACAAACAGGGAAAGCCTCTCTGTCCCAGTGTTTGCAATGATCCACCACTAATTACGGCTTCATTCTTTGAAGCACATGCCTCCCCACCCACGCTTGGCACTGGCAGGCCTTTGTGGAATGAACACAAATGCCATGGTCAGGGCAGTAATGAAATAAAGGATCCATCTGCTCGCCTGATTCATCTGCAGTATTGGCTTGCAAGCAGTGCTTCCTTGTTTCCCAGCAGTCCTCTAAGACACTTAACAGAAAACCCCCAGTTCCTTTCTCACAGCCAAAGATGATCTCATCAAGAATGCAGTGGATGAGACAGCAGGGGCACAACTACCCCGGATGATGATGACCCCTGTCTCTTTTTCAGGGGCTCAATGTGCATATGATGTCTACCAGTTGATTCTATGCAGCATCTTCCAGATAGAGAAGCTTGAGGAATTTGCTCTTTGTAAATTCTGATACTTACTGACCTAATCCATGCCTCCTTTATTGTATTTCTATCCTTTCCTCCCAAAGCAGCCCAGGGTGGCAAACAACAAATTATAAAAATGATAAAAGCACCTTAAAAACATTTCCAGTACAGATGCAGACTGAGAAATATCTCTTCCAGAGTAATGTGCATATCAAAACCTTATCTATCCACCGGCTTTCACACTTCTTCAGTGTTTTGATGCAGTTCTTAGCTAGACAATAAAATAAAAATAAAAATTTGTATTTTCAAATAATATGTGTTCAAAGATGTACATTTGGCAATAAAATATATTTAAAAGTATGCATTTATATGTAAACTTGTTTGTGGCTTTAAAACTGTCTTTTTTGCTGATTAAAGCAAAAACAGGATGGAACAGTCCAATGGGTGAACACATACAAGAGTGGCATAGACCAAAAATAGACTGATTTGTCTACTCCTCATTCCAGTCAGTGCTATCAGTCTGCCCATCAGCAGGGTTGAAGTTGGGGGGGCACTGTTTTACAATGGTTCTGTTCCTGTCTACAGGACTACTATCAAAGAATAGCATTGTGGGACATATTGTCCCTGATATATGTGGGCTAATTAGCCTCATATAACCAACAGGCTTAAGTCTAATTAATGCATGAAAGGGTTAATACAGTAAAGTAAGCTGTCCTGCCAGGCTTAGCAAGGCCCCTTACCTTGGTAGGAACTGGGTATTCAAGCCTATTGTTGTACCTCAGTCCACCTGAGAAGCTCAATGTGTGAAGAGGTAATGCCAGCATCTGGAGTCAGTGACTGACTGCATGAATGGCAATAAATGGAGGTGAGTTTGAATACAATGGAGGTTCTTTGGGTTGGCAGTTACCAGGTTCTGGAATTAGGGAGGTGGCATGCTCTGAATGGAGTAGCACTCCTCTTTAAGGACTTTGTTTGTAACACCAGGGAGTTCCTCAATTCTGAACTGCTGCTGGAGGCCCAAGTGGCTTCGGTGACCAGGACTGTCTGTGTCAACCTATGGCTATTCCTGGATTGGGACAGCTCAGCCTCTGTTACCTCTGTGCTAATGACCTGCTATATAAGATTACTGCAATTAACTCTGCATGGGGCTATCCTTGAAGATGCACTGTAAGCTGCAGCTGGTGCAGAATGCTGCTGCTATGTGTGGCAGCAAGCAGGAGTCATTATTCAAACCCTCAAGTCTTTGAACAAGCTAGGCTTGCCGGGTCAGGAGCATTGAAGCCCCTGAGATTTCAGGGCCCAAACCTGAGACCCAGGGCTGGGCCCCAGTGATGACATGAAGGCGAGTCCTGGAGACAGGTTAATTGGGAAAGAAAAGTGAAGAAGGACAGACCCTCTCACCCCGAATGTTTATGTTGCAATTTACTCCAAGCTCCTGCCAAACTGAAGCTTGCAAGTTGCAGGGACAGTCTCCTTAATATTGTTTGTTTGTTTGTTTATTATTAATAATCATTATCATTAAAGGCACTCTCACCCAGCTAGAGATTCAAGCCCTGGAGGGGCCTAGGCACACCTGGAGATTTCAGGTCAGATCTGGAGGTCTGGCCACCCTAGTACAGTTTCAATTCTAGGTGTTGGTACTAGTGTAGGAAGCCCTGAATGACTTGGGTCCCAGGTACCTGCACTATCTTATACATCATTGTTTGATTCAGCTATTAAGATCAGCTGGAAATGCCATGCTACCTATCTCAGCATTAACTTCTGTTAGCTGAGTGGCAATGCAAGATGGAGTATTCTTGGTGGCAGCTCCCTCAATATGAGACTTCTTTCCAAATAATGATGCAGTTGGGCAAATTTATTCACAAAGTAAAAAAAAAAAACCTCTTTGTACAGGCCTTTAGGATGTAACCAATAATCCTGCCATTATTGTTTTACTGTAGTTCTTTATTTGGATTTCTTTGTTTGAGTCACTTTTTTAGCCCACTCTTCATTAAAATCAATCCCAGTGTGGTTTATAACAAGGAAGACTCGTAAGACACATTCAAAAATAAGAACTATCTAAAAACTCATCGAAAATCATCCCAACAAATTTGATGTGACGCTTTAGCTATATTTTGTTGTGGCTTATGATTATGACATTTTGAATTGTTAGCTTCCTTGTGTTCCCATTGGAACCCAGATAGAAATATGAGGAAACAAACAAACAATTACAGAACCAACGAAGCAGGCCCTTCCTTATTGACTAGGAACATGACATCTGCATAGGGCTTCCTTGCAATGCAAAGCTTTCTGAGACTTAAAACAGACTTTAAAACAGGAGTAGCCAATGCTGTGCTCTTTGGATGTCACTGGACCTCAACCCATCATATCTGAGCATTGGCCATGCTAACAGGAACTGATGGGAGTTATAACCATCATTTGGAAGGCAGCAAGCTACTGTTGTTGTTGTTTTAAAAAACTGATTGCAGCATGCAACTGAGAGCCAAAATGTTGTATCATTCCTCTTAAATCAGCAACAGTGACATCCTGCATAGTCTCGAACACTTCCCCTCCCCCAGTGCATTATCTGGCTGCCTAGCTAGGAATCCTCTAAATGAAGTATTCTGCAACTTCCACCATTTCTAGAGTTCTTGGTCCCTTTGTGAATGGTTATGTGTCTTGCTGATCTCTTCACAGCATTTCTGGAAGATAGGTTAGATGATTTCAGTGTTTCTACTTTTGAATTCATAGAGTCACATGTTAATGGTTCATATCTGGACTTTTGATCAAGGTTGCTGGAACTGACGATTGTAACCCGGAGAGCATTGCTTTGAATCACAGAATAGAACTAGGATCCACAACAGATGCTTATTGAATTGACATTATAATATCAAGCTTCCACTTAAAATGTGCTTTAAGAAATCTGAAGGTTTAGCCAAACCTCTATAGGCTGGTTGAGTTCAGTGTAAATAAACAATAATCTTATTTAAACCTCTGCAGTTACACTGAGCTTTATACCTTGTTAAATGAAATCAGAATAAAGTCTTTTGAGCCTGCAGAACTGAATGGCAAATCTCAAGTCTTTCACAATGTTTCTGAGGATAATATACTTATTTCAGTCATACTTGGAGACTCATTCAAGTGAATCCTGATTTTTAGCAAAAGCACTTAAGTAACAGTAATAGCCATTCTCAAATAATGTAGTTGGCTATATAAGCAAACTGCTAACCCCAGTTAGAACACTAAAGACAAAACACTTGGCTTTGGGGAAATTCTAAGTAAATTCTGGACTTAGAATTTATTTATTTTTCTATCCTGATTTCACCTATGGGAATGAGAGTAGCTTGGTGGGCAACTATCAAATATGTAGCTCTGTTTTCCAGGACACTTTTGTAAGTTCTGCAAGGGTTACAGCCAAAGAGAATTGTATATCTCACTATGCTTAAAAAAAAAAAGTCCTCCGTGTGTTAGGCTTTCTGCAGTAATGAGCTCATTCATAACTCGTCAGTGAAGACTTGCTAATCTTAAACTCCCATGTGGATACTCTTTTAATGGGTTAAGAATTAGTGCCATGTAACCAAGTTAAACTACTGAAGAAAAGTCATTTTTGCTCATGAAAGGTTTATCAGCCTGAGGTGCCTAACACAGAGATTAATTAATCTAAATTGACTTTGTAAAGATCTCCATGTCACCAACTCTCAATGGGTTGAGACAGGTGGTAGACCAGGAGGAGTTGCAGATTGTGCTCCCAGCCCACTACTGTCTAACTGTGCCTGCCCTACTGCCCCAATTTATTGAAGGAATAGTCCTTCCTCAGAGTGAAGCATTATGGAGCATGTGGTCCCAGAGTACTCCCATGCCACCACTGAAAAACTTCAAACTTTAGATAGTGCTTTTCATCACAGTAAAGCAGCTGATTGGGTTTTCACAGGGCTCTCTGAGGCCATTTTGCCCCAGTCATTCCAATACCTCAATGTGAAGGGATGAAGAGATCAGAATGAGGCCTTGCATGTTGAGAGCTTGTAGGTTCACCTGTGCAGCCACCACTTGGGTGAAAACCCAAGGATGGGGATTTGGGGATGCAGTGGTGAGTGGCCCTGACTGGGCCACCTCAGGCGGCTGGAAGTCTTTGACTGGCACTGGTATTAGGACTTCTTCACTGAGGTTAGTAATGGAAGACAAGCTTTTCTGGCTGAAAGGTAGTCTGCTTGTCACTACCCACCTTCCTCTGCGTTGCACACCCACAGAGGAGAGTTTCTGGACATTCTCTGGTATGATGCTGTGAAATGGAGAGGGCTAGTTAAAATGGCCAGTGCCCAGCATGAAATGAGCATGTACCCTGGAATATATCCCAGAAATCTCTGGAACATGGAGGGATTCTGTGGTATATGCTCAGGGGGTTCCTCAGCAGGCAAGAAAAGGTTTCCTGTGATAGAAAGTTTGAAAATTGCCAAGCTAGCCCAAGGCAAAATCAGGAAGTGCTGCTGCTCCTGTCTGGTACTTTATGATCCTGGCATGGAAAGCTTAATCAGTTTGGAAGGAAAGTAACTTTGCATGTGGTCAGAAGCATTCCCTTCTAACATAGGAAGCTGAATAGTGCTGCATCAGGCTATTGGTTCATCTAGCTCAATAATGTCTGTACTGATTGGCAGGATCTGTCCAGAGCTTAGGACAAGGACTCTTCCCAATCTTCTGAAGAGATGCCAGGGGCTAACCCCCTCCCCCCACATTTCCTTTTGTGTGCAATACAAGTGCTGTACCACCAAGATTCTGCCCAGTCCATGACAGAACCCTGGTATGAGAAAGGTGTTATATACACAATGGGGAGCAAATTCCTTGCACTGGAGGTTTAGTAAGTGATCCGTGTGCTCATTGCCTTCCACTGATGCTCCTTCCACAAGGAACAGGGGAAAAACCCCATCTTCAAGCATTTTGTTATGGACAAAATGGAATTGATCTTGTGCTTGACTTGCTCTGAAAATTGCATCTCCGCTGTCCATTTATGTGTATTAATTGAACGTCTAGCCCGAGAGAGCATCTGTTTAAGTTTTTGATCAATCCGCCTTCAGATGGCTGCAAAATCAATAGGATTCTAATTGAATAAGAGATATTTGGGGCTGATTTTCTTTTTAAAAAAGCTCTTCTCTGCTGGCTAAATTTAATTCTTTTCTTAGAGAGGGACAAGATAACAAGAATCCCCAGCCAGGCTATAATTTGAATATGGTAATTAAGGGCACAATCCTATACTCAAGATACACTGGCTGAGGGGCTGTGGAATTTGTAGGAAGCTCTGCTATGCCCGTAGAAAACTAGTCACACCTCTGTCATGAAAAACAGATTGGCAGAGCACGTCAGATATGCCAATGGAAGATATGACAGTCAAAAGTGAGGAAGACGTGCACTGCATGGACTGGAACACCCTTATGCCATATTCTATACATGTTTGATCCATGGCACATATAGCAACCATGGAACTGGTAGAATAAATCTCACTCTCATGGGCTTCAGTGGCAGAGGAAAATTTAAAAGATAGCCACCACTGCACTAACAAGCTCCCTCCCCAGGTCACCTAGACAGATGATAGGTATGGAGCCAACATTGCTCCCTCTCCAGATGTTGTTGGACACCACATCCCACCAGCCCTAGCCAACATGACAAAGGGTCACCGAAGGATGGGAGTTGTAATCTAGCAACATCTGGAAGGCACTTACACAAATAGGCAGTTCAGTGAAATAAAAATTCAGCCAATAAAAATGATCAAACAGCTGATCAGGGAAGGCTGATTAGGTAAGACAAATACAGTATTGGGGCCTAATTAAGGCTGTGTGGGTGTGGTTTTCAAGGAAACAGCCCTGAGTATGCCTAATCTGCACTTCAAGATAGCCCTACTAGTCCTACGCTGAGGCTAGAAATGGCCTCACAACTGCAAGAGGAAGAGGAAAAATCTTGGACTGAAAAGCTGGCAGTCCTCCTGCAATTCAAATGTTAGTCACATTATTTTTTTCTGCACATGGCATACCCTCCAACACTTTGAAGCCAAAATCCGGGACTCCATCTTCCTGCATGCCATCTTCCTGTTTCTTATTGCAACAGCACACCAGTCATTTTGGTTGCAGTGATCTTGTTGTGATTTTGTGCCAAGCTTCCCCCTACCCAGAATTTTTTCCCCCCAGGAGGGAATTTGACCACGAAATCGCACAAGATCACGACCACCAAAATGGCTGCCGTTCTCTCACAATAAGAAACGGGATGTCAAATAAAACACTTGCAAGGTATGACATGGGAGGGAATCTTCTTATGTAACATCCTTGCCTTAAAGTGAAACAGTGTCAAGATTTCAGTTTTTTCTATCATCTCCCTCTTTCAAATTTCCTGATCGATTTCTCAATTTGAAAAGCCAGATTTTGAATACTAAAGGTCTGATGAATTCCAAAGTTGTGCAAAGTTTGCTTTCAACCTTGGGCATCCTGCTTAAAGCTCGACTTCATGGCATGCTGGCCTCCCAGCCACCCTGCAAGAAAGGAATTATCCCTAGCACTTTAGAAAAGGCTGGTGGAGCACTCAGTGTCCTAAGGAGACCCTGCAGGGGATGGGAAAGAAGAGTCAGATTCATTGACCTGATTTATGATCCCCACTTCTCCCCCAGATCAGGCCAGCAAGCAATTTCATCCTACTGGCTCCTGCAATCCTTCCCAAGATGTATGGTCCTCATTAACAGACTTCTTTCATTAAGAGGGTACTTAGCCCATGCTGCCTGCAGAACAAGCTCACTGCAGGTAAAAGGCAACTCAATCATTTAGTCATCAGGTATCCCCCCTCCTGCCTCCCGCCAGCATCCATTCCCTTCTGTTCCTGCCACCCTCCTCCTTTCCAGAGTAAATGGATCCCCACTGAACAAGCCTTTATGGTTCCTTAATAGCAAAAGGGGAAAATGGTGGCTGAAGGGAGGCTGGTGTTCACTAACAGGTAATAGCTACTTGGACAGAGTGTGAGACATGAGTCACGGCTTGTCTCTAATGCTTTAGAGTTGAGGCAAGTCCTCTGAATGACTGATCACCTTGATTAATTGTAAGTAATTGCTATCCACATTTCTTATAATAACATAATAGATTAAGCTTGTTTACATAGCCTGGGTCATTACCCCCATGCACATTCCTTCAGAGTGCCAGGTACCAAATAGGGTATCAATTAACACAAAATTGCCATCTTCTAATCTCTTACCAGCACCATCAGAGAGCACTGCATAGCATCTTGGCTAGGATCTCTATTAGCGTTCTGAAGTGTTACCAGCTTCTGTGCACAGCCTGGGAATGACTCAGCCCATTCAAACCCTAATATCAAAGACCCATTTGCATGTTAGGAGCACTGCATGGTACACCAATGGCATGCCACATGGACTGAGTGATGTCCATCATGCTGCACTAATTTACCATGCTGTGGCAAATATCCACAAAGAAAGACTTGTCTTGGTGTGCTAAAACAATTGCCTGATTTGTGTCAACATGAACCAATGTGTTAGGAGATAACAGCCCTCCTTCATGTAAGGATCTAACAGTTCCATAACTGGCGTTCTATGAGTAATGTACAAAGGAACAAAAATATACATGGAAATTGGGCACATTCAGAAGTGGATTTCATTGTATTAGTTTTCCTGATTATAATGCTGGTGTTTCTATTCCAGATTCTAACATTACTTCCACACTGCATTATCTCTTGCATTATGGAAGATCGTGTCCTCCATCATGGAGGGCATGTGTTGCGGTGAGATCACCTAAACTGCCTCCGTGTTGTGGGGTGGGACCATTTGGATAGCCACAACACCCTATTGGTTGCCCCTCGGTTGCTGAGGCAGAAATTTGGCCTGTTAGGTCATTTATTGGCTACCGAGGGGCTATTTAAGCTGCTGCGCTTTGCTGGGAGCTTTCTCTTCTCTGCGACATGTATCGGATCACCCACCCTCCCACCCTATATTTGGGGCTGTTCTTTGGCCTTGCTATGCCTGTCTAGGGGTTTGGAGCACAGGCCCGGTAGGAATTTTGCCATTTGGTTGATTGGCTGGTGCCATTGGTTTTTTGCCTACCGTGTAGCAATTTGTCACAAATTTGTAAGGTTGGCCAATAGTCATTGGTTCAATGTTTTGTGCAGGGGAGGTGGTTGGCTGTGCCTGCCCCTCCATTGCTGCTAGAGAATTCTACTAAAGGAATTCAGGGGCTTGCCTTGCTTTTGTCCAAACCCTGTCAAGGGGCCAGGGCCATGCCAGAGCCCCTGGGAGCATCTGGGGTGAGCTGTGAGATCGAAGCCAGCTTCTCGCTCCCCCAGGATGCTTTCTCTTACTGACCTCTGGTGGCGTCCACTTGTCAGTCCTGTTCCTGCCACTGTGCAGGTTCAGGTAGTCTGGAACCAATGCCTAAGCAACCACTCACATGCTGTAATCAATAAAGTCGCGGTCAAAATTAATTTATTTTGGGGGTGGTTTTGGGGGTCTTCACACGCAATGTGTTTTTTTGATTGATAAACCAACATGGCTGATTGATAGCTGGGTTTGACCAATGTTTGGGGTCCCCTGTGGTGCAAACCACTACCAGTGGACCCCAATCAGTCACTAGGAGGGGTTGCTGTGGCCCGTTAGCCCACGAGCTGGGCTTCTGGAGAGGAAGCACCCCTCTCCAAGAACCCTTAAGGGAAGCCCCTGATGGGATGGGATGGGGTGGGGTGGGATGGGGGCCCTGGTGGTCAGTTGATGGTCAGGGCTTCACTTCTTAATTTCAAACTGCATGGGTGAAAATGAGATATCTGATGATTACAGGTGGGTGGCTCATCTGTCAAATCTGGCCCAAAGGGTTTAGGGACATAAGGATCTGACTCTCTATGGTTAGATACACTTCCCCATCCATGAAATACTGTATATCAAACACAGACTGTATATCAAACACAGCACCGCCTGTTGGCAGCCCATTCAGAGCAGGACCAGAATCACCCTTACTGCTCCAAGAGCCTTGCTTGCATGATCCAGTAGCGTTGACCATCTGCCATATACCGTATATTTGCCAAGACATACACGGAATGATTTCAGGACCTTCTTGCATCTCTCAGTTCTGGTTCTGTCTTGACCATTCTACAAATCTACTTTTTTTCACTCTTTAAAATGTCCCCTTGCACCTTGTTCCATTTTAACTGCGTCATTCCTAGGCTCTACATTGTTAAGTAACAAGACCATTTCTCACCCTCTTCTCAATGCAATGAATCTCTGTATTTATAGGCTACAGCCTATTTCCCTCCTAGCCATTTCCCCCCCATTGTGTACATGTTCAGCGTCCCTCAGTCTCTTTATTTGATAGCCTTTCCCAATAATATCACACAATTCTTGTCACTCTGACCTGTTCACTCAGCCACCAGTCTCTCGCCTGCTCTCCCGCCTCTTCCTTTTGTTTAGAGTTGTGTCTCACACTATAAACATTATTTTGGAAGAGGTTTAACAAGAGTTGGATTACAGCTTGTAGATACGATGCCTCTAGTTATATATCCCAAGACTGTGTTTACCTCTTAGGCACTGCAACATAATCAAATGATTGTACTGAATTTTTCAATAGGTAGTAGGCCTACGTCTGTCTTCTGTTCTGCTCCTGGGCACATTGTGGTTCTTCACTTCACATCTGTGGTTGTGAATTTTATTTCCAGTACAGGGATTTAGTACTTTATCCTCATTAAATCTCATTGCCTTTCCAACCACAAATTCCTCCAATTTAGGTCCATAAAACTCATTCTATGCTCTAACGGCCCATTGGGTCAAAATCACTAATGATGACAAAAACTTTTCCCCTGGCCAGATTATCATAACTCTTACTTGGCCATGTGTGAAATGCATTTTGGAGAAACATTGGGCTCGCCGAAGTATAGCAAAGTGGATAAAAATCTGAACTTGGATCTCAAAAGGATTCATCAAGCCTGACTCTGTTGTGGATTCACTCTGTGGCCCCAGGTTCCCAGTCTCCACTCCCCATCTGTGTAATGGGAATCATTGTGACAACCCTCACAGATAAAGATCAAAAACTTCACATTTTAATTCTAATTAGTTGATAAAACCTAACTTAGATTTTGACTGGCAGTTGTGAAGGAAAGATATTCCAGAAAATAATCTAGTGTGGCACAAAAAAAAAGGTTATTTTCACTTAGTGATATGCCCAAATTGTGGGAAATGGCCACACACAAAAGTACAAGTGTTGAGGTAATGCTTCCCACCCACCAATGGGTATTTTAGGGAAGTCACTAGGAAAACTCCATTTCCCTGGGCCAAGTATACATAGTAGTGCTATTTGTGTTTGTATATGATTGGGTTCAGGTTTCCTTGCTATGAATAAAACAAGGGAGGAATGCCTAATTGACTGTAGTCCAGGAAAGCTTATGCCACAACAAATGCACTAAGCCATTAAAGTGGTGATGTTTTTTGTCACAGCCAACAAACCCAGCTGCCCCTTGGAGGTTACTGTTTGAATTTGGTGGTACTTGTACAATGAGCCACCATTTTCTGTGGTTCATTGAAGAACAAGCAAGTGATAGGTCCTCTGCATGGAGAAGATGAATAGATGCTATTGGGTGAGAGAGAGGAGGCAGAACTGTTCAACACCTACTTTGCCTTTGTCTTCACCCAAAAGGAAAGCAGATCCCAACCTGGTGGTAAAAACAAACAAACAAACAAAAACAAACAAACAAACAAACAAACAAACAAAGCAAGGAGGGAGCTGCAGTGAAAATTAGGAATTTTGAGGTGGCACTTTTTTCAGCTGAAGGGCCACATTCTCTTGTGGGCAAGTTTCTGGGGGCCATAGAGCAGTTGAAAACATTGGTAGAGTAATGAATTTAACTCTTCCCTTCAAGCAATAGGTTATATTTTAGCCATGCAAAAGGAACAAGCTTTTTTCTAGTGCTGTGATCCAATTTGACTAAATCTTGAATTCAGAATTCTTGCATTTCTGCCTTTGTTACTACAGTGGTACCTCGGGTTACAGATGCTTCAGGTTACATACGCTTCAGGTTACAGACTCCGCTAACCCAGAAATAGTACCTCAGGTTAAGAACTTTGCTTCAGGATGAGAACAGAAATCGTGCTCCGGCAGCGCGGCAGCAGCAGGAGGCACCATTAGCTAAAGTGGTGCTTCAGGTTAAGAACAGTTTCAGGTTAAGAATGCACCTCCAGAATGAATTAAGTTCTTAACCTGAGGTACCACTGTACCTTGGTGTGTGTGTGTGTGTGTGTGTGTGTGTGTGAGTCTTGTGAGTACATTGAGCACAAGCAGGGCACAAGCAGCAGTCCACAGTCTTCTAGTAAATAACGCTTTTGAAAATTACAGACGTTAAATGTGGCTAGTACAACGCCCTATGGAACTACCTATCTGACCTGTGGCAGGGTTAATCCCCTCTTGAGCAGCTATCATGTCCCCAGATTTCATTTACCTATGTGAGGGAAAAAAAGTCTATGACCCTTTTGGTTTCCCAGTGCATAAATGAGAAGACCAAGGATTCAGATTTTGAAATCTTGATTTGGATTTAGGGTGCAAATTGAGTCTGATCTGGTCTACATCAATCCAAACTAAATTTGGAAGGGGGAGACTTGCATGATCTTCATTTCTACACAGACACAGACAGACAGACAGACAGACAGACAGACACCACCACCACCACACTTCCAAGCTATCTAGAGGCATTATCACACTTCAAGAACCACTTCCAGACATGCAGACACACTCAAATAATATGTGGCCTCTGGGCAGGTGTGTAGCCTGAGGAGAGTCTAGCAGGGCACATCTGGATGATTGTAACCCTTCAGAGTTCAAATGTATTCAGAGAATTGTTGTTTATCCCAGTCAATTTTGTGGGGCCACTGCAGTGAGTTGTATAGCATCGTGCCTGCTCTCTCTTTTACTCTTTGTCATATCATTTACAGGGAATTGTTTCTGCTGCCTGACAGTTCAATAAATTCCTCACATTTCCACATCACTGACATTTTTATTCAGGAAAGGCCTTTTAAAAAATCCTCTCATACCCTGTGAAGTGCAGTTTTGTTCTTCTTACTTTGTGTTTGTTTGTGAGAAAGAGAGAGAGAGAGAGAGAGAGAGAGAGATGTGTGTCTTCCCTTTGAAACTTCTAGTTTGTGAGCATTGATGATATTTGGTGAGAGTCTGTCCTAGTTTTGCACAATGTATTGTGGTACAGCACCTGCGACTGAAACTTTTCCATTTCATCGTTCTAAATTATACCACTCAAAAACATTGCAATTATTCTTCCTACCAAGCTATATAATTTAGGCAGGAAAGTGTTCAGCAAAAGCACTTAAAAACACTGTTTCTGTGCCAAAGCTGTTCTTGTTCCCATCACATACATAAGCAGCATGTGTAATCTGCCTGCTTGGTTTTAATAAAAGACATTGAAACCACTCAGCTGATTTGCACACACAAGGAGTCACCTGGAAATTCATGGTCTGTAGGCAATAATGATATGGTTTAATTTGCTAAAAAGTTGCTGGTGTACCTTTGAATTTAAGTTATAAGGTCTCCTCAGGCCTCCCACCCCATGGCGGAGAGCAGCTTAGACCAAGGAGGCTGCAGAGTTTCTCTCTGACATCAGAGAAGCTAAGCCAATGGTAGCCAGTGTCTATGACCCCTCTTGTTTCACAGACTGGTTGTGACAGTAAAGCAGATGAGGCATTTGCTCCTTTGCAGAGCTAGTTTTTGAAAATGTGTCACACATTTCCCCTCTTACGATTCTTCTCCCATTCTGCAAAATCTCATTGATCTCCCAAGAAATAATGAAGTCACCAAATATTATTAACCTACGAAGAAGGCAGTTTGCTTCCCACTTCTATCCTGGTAATTAGATGGCACTTCCCAGGGGCAAAAGGGCTCTGCTGTGGGCTAGCAAAATGCTACCAGTGTCAGCTCTTAGATCACTTCATTATAGCTGGGCTGCGTGGTGCCTGTAGAGGCTTCACGTTGGGAATGGCGATGTGGAGGTCTGCAAATGGCACAGCGGCAGAGAGAAGACCTCCTTGCTCCTTGTGATAGCTTTACTCCTCTGGAATGTCAGCAGTAATCAGGGAGCAGGTTCTGCTCACTCCCAATAAAGTGGGAAAGCAGGTCATTCCACTTAGATGTCCTGCATTGCTATTTTCTTTTTATGGATAAGTTACCGCTACTTTGGCAATTAGGAGGTCACATGGCCAAAAGCAGACCAAATACAATTGACCTACTCACAACTCGAAAACAGAGTGGGGAACTTGTGGCCTTCTAGATGCTTCTGAATTACAGCTCGCATCAGCCTCCTGACCAGCTGGGGCTGATGGGAGTTGGGATTCAGCAACAGGGTGCAGGTTCCTCCCCCCCTTACTTAAAAGGACCCCTTTAGCACCTGCTCAACTATATGTAGGACTGCAGACCAAGTGAACTGCATGTATTCTTGTAATATTTACATCACTACAGTGGTACCTCGGGTTAAGAACTTAATTCGTTCCGGAGGTCCGTTCTTAACCTAAAACTGTTCTTAACCTGAAGCACCACTTTAGCTAATGGGGCCTCCTGCTGCCCCAGCACGATTTCTGTTCTCATCCTGAAGCAAAGTTCTTAACCCGAGGTACTATTTCTGGGTTAGTGGAGTCTGCAACCTGAAGCATCTGTAACCTGAGGTACCACTGTACTTTGTAAACCACAAGAAAGCACTTAATCCCATTTTACAGAAAGGAGAATGACAATGCTTCAAGTGTTGGCAGAGCTCCTGGCAGGAGCCACTTCATAGTAGCCAGGGCATACCACAGGTATCTATCCTCCATCATCTTGTAAAAATCTGGGGGTATTAGATATTCAAGAGAGTTTCATAGAATCATAGAGTTCTCAGTGCAGGAAATACACTACTCCAGCAACCCTGATAGGTGGCTCTCCAGCTTCTGCTTAAACTGGAAGGTCATACAAGCCACAGAAAACAATACAGAATAATAATTACAATGAATGGATACTCAAGAAAATTTTAAACAACTGCAAAGGCCTGTCAGCATTTTTTTAAAAAAGGCTTTGCTGTGCATGTAAAAACAAAATATCTGTGCATAATATCAGCATGTTTCCCACCATAGGTATCACACACATACATGCTCAGACTGATGGCATCTTCCCTCTCCAAGTAATGATAAGCAGTGTTTACAGCATGAAATATGTAGTGGTCCTTAACTATTATTAAAAGTAACAACTACTTGATTTTGTAAGGATACTGCACCAGATCTTTTTTGGAAGGGGTCATAGTTTGTACCTGAATGTACAACAAACAGCTTGTTGATTCACCTTATTTTGTACTCTGTCCTGATTAGTGCTCTATTTCTACTTGTGAATCTGATGTCCATATTGTATTTCCCTTCTATCAACTCTTTATTGTACCACAATCCTGGTCTGAGACTCAACTTCTTCAGGAGATGAGCCTGGAGATTCAGAGTGGGAGAAGGAATTGCCCTCAGGGTCAGCCCCAGAAGCACCTGCAAGCACTTTCTCAAAAAGAGCCTGTGGTGCCAATACTCTTATGACCTGAGAATGTTGTATTGCTCTCCTCTGACTGGGAATTCCAGCTCAGAAGCCCTAGTGCAACCATAGTCTCCCCTTCTTCGTATTGAGACCAAGCTGCAGTTACTATGTATTGCTCAGTTTGAAGTAGCATCTGTATCCTGCTCTCCTGAGGTCTCCAGTCTGTACATTACATGGAGCTGTTCAGGATAGCCTTGCTTTGCTTCTCCTGAAGTCATTGCTCACAACAGAATTATTCTTTGACCTCTCCACCCACTGCATGCTCCGCTACTGGGGGCGGAGAGCAGTCGGGGGCATGGCACGTATCCCAGGGGCGTGGTACGCTGCCCGCAAGAGCATGGCGGCGTGCCTTCTGCAGGGGCATGGAGCGCATTTTGGGGGCGTGGTGCACCAACTGTGGGGGCGTGGTGCCCAACGCACAGGGGGTGCTCTGCGCATGTCGGGGTGGTGGTGCCGTGATGGCACCCTACCAGAATAGTGGTGCCAGGGGTAGTCTGCTCCCTCCACACCCCTGTTCCTCCACCAGTGCTCTCCACCTGCCTTACTTTTTGTGATGCTGTTGGTTAATTTCCTGCAGTGTTGCACTAGGCCTTTGTAGGCAGAGGGGTTGTGTCTTGGACTAGTGACCTTATTAAGGGATATTTGGAACTGCTTAAATAAGAAGTCTACAGCCCATGTTGAACAATCTTTGAAGAGTTCTATCAGTGCCTGGACACCATGGTTTTAGGGTTTCTTTGTTTTAATGATGTGTGGATCAATTAGGTGGTTTCAAAACCTTTCAGTTAAAAAGGGGAAGTTGACATTTGCTGCTCATACCTGCAATATATTTAAACTTGTTATAAGCACTAGAAGTGACATTAAGAACTGACCACACTCTCCTGAGCATATTAAGAAAGGTAAAATGCTTTCTGTGTTTTCTGCAGTTTAGGGAAGGGCTTATCAAAACATGTCAAGGAAGCTTTGGCCTGAAAGATTGAAAAGCTTTTAGTGGCTTTCCCCTTCACTTTTGTTTCTTCACCAAAACATCCCCATTTTCCATGTCAGTGGTGATTTTCTTTTCAGCCCAAGATATAGCCTTTGAAATACCCTTCTGGCTCTGGGTTACCCATCCTTGGAATTCAAGGACTCCCCAAATCCCATCTTGGAATCTATGGGATCAACCCAACTAAATAAGCGCATTATAGAATGGACAAGGAAAGTCTCTCTTAGGCTATTGGTCTTGAAATGAAACGCTGGGTAGGATTTTGGAGGGCTTGTTTTGGATAAGTCTGCAGCCCTAGGGTCCATGGAATGAGCTCCACTTTGTTCAAAACACCAGCAGCACCGCTTGGTGTTCTAACTAGTGTTGCATGCTTCCTCTTAAACAAATCTCATCAGCGTGAAATGAACTGACACTGTGCCCGATTGCATTATCGTATCCGTATGACTCTGAAGTTTGTTGGTTGAGAGTGGCTGTCTGATGGCTCCCCTCCTCGTCCCCATGCATGGAAATGAGACATGTATCTCAGAGACACTATCCTGGGGAGCATAAATGTATAAATAAACACATGAATAAAACATAGCAGCTAAATGAGCAACTCTGCCAGGGTCAGACAAACAGTCTGAGCATTCAGCAATATTATCTACATGGTATTGGGAAACTCAGACTAGTGATAGCCCCTATTTATTATTTACTTATAGTTTAGAAAGCACCAGTTGGCTTGTATCGGCTGCATTGTATCCCGTTCCCATTGCTGACGTCAATGGGATTATGCCTACTGAATGCACCAGGAGCTAGGAGTGGGTTGCAAGCTATCTCCATCACAGAATTTAAAGGTGTACTGCTAGGCTGGCAATAGGGCATTGTGAGTCACACACATCCCTTACAGAGTACCATGATCTCATGGCACAGGTGGGGGAAGTGAGGAAAGGAGGAAGGAAACTGGCCACGGTTTAATTGCCTGTGTCAACTTCTTTCAGTTGCACACACAATTTAAAACTACCTATTTCCTGGCATGAAGTGTCTGCATAGTAGCAAAACAACTAGACAACTGGTAATTGTATCTTAAAAGAACTTCCAAAATGGAGTGAGCCTTCATTCATTTCATCTGTTGTCAGCAGCTGAATTCATGGTCAGGGTGATTGTGCTTTGGTGGGCTTTGCCTAGAGGCATTCAGTGGACTAAATAAACAGCTATTCCTTGCATCATGAGGACTATAAAGGTAAGCTTCTTAGAGTCCCACTTTGTTTCACAGGCAGGGAATGCACAACTCAGAAGCAAAATGTGATCCTTAGGCATTATCTGAAATTAGGCACAAGATGCAGCAATATTGATGTAGCTAAGCAGGTCCAGATCTGGTCAGTGTCTGGACGTGAGAACATCGGCACACTACCATAAGGAGAAAGGCAGGAAATCAGTGCAATAAAAATGATTTTTCCTGTAGGTAAAAAAGATGATTGCAGTGACAGTACTAAATTAGAGGACTCTCTCTGTCTCTACATTCTTCAGCTGTGTGATACACCCCTTTCTGCCTCAAGTGCCCAAGTGAGATTTGACCATGGACCACAGCAGAGAGTCATGGAGTTGGAGCACCAACTAATATTGGTTCTGGTTCACTCAAACAAGAAAGCCAAGTCACAAGTCCGAGAGGAAGCAAATCAACCTGGGGGTAACAAACTAATGCAAATGTGTTGGGTACAGAGCAACTGAGAGACAAGCAACTTTTGGCACCTCCTGTCTTTGAAGTTTTCTACCTCAGCTGTTCATGAGAAAAACTTGCAACTAAGGATTACCACTGCTTAATTCCTCTTCCTTCCCAATCCATTTTACTTTTGTGCCATGCCTTTCCATTCTCATTTGAAAGCCTGATGACAGAGACTGTCTTTCTAGTGATCTGCAAGCTGCTCCAGTATTATTATTATTATTATTATTATTATTATTATTATTATTATTATTATTATTATTACTGAACAGGTGTATCTCAAGGCCTGCCTCTCTCCAAATGAACCGACACAGACCCTCCAATCATCTAAAGAAAGTGACTGGTATTTCCTGGTGTTTTAAAACCTCTTATTCACTTGCCACCTGTATGGCAGAGTTCTTTATAGGCTGGTTATCTGTTCAAAGCCAAGGGGCATTGCCTTATGATAGGATGCAGCACAACTTCAACAACAATGTGAGATTGACTTCCATACTTCCTTCTTTAGTAACTAATGGTGGTTCTCTCTTTTCTCACCTCCTTGATTCTGATAGTCTTTCTTTAATAAATGTATACTTAGCACAATTGGACTTTAAGTGCTGCATTTTACAGGAGTGCTGATCTGGGACAAATTGTTAAATTGGTAACACTGACTGCATTCTTTCTCTGGAAATGGCAGCTCTTAGAAACTTAACCACTCAGAGTTAAAACCTGAAAAGCTTAGGAGTGTCAGTCCCTTTACATTCACAGGAGGGCAAGCTGGAATAAAGGTGGTGGTAACAGCAGAGAGAAATCTTTGCTTGACACCTGATTCTCAAGCAGCTCATGCTGCTGTTACACACACACACACACACACAGAGAGAGAGAGAGAGAGAGAGAGAGAGAGAGAGGCAGGCTTTCATGTTCTTCAGCTTCTCTGATGTGAATCAAAGGGTGCTGTGTCCAAGGTGGCAATTCTAGAACATTGAGATTGAGATATTAAGAAGTATCGCATTTACCATAGCTGATTGATGTCAGGTGTTGTCCTCCAGGCTGAGACCATGTAATGTAAGATGTCAAGATCCAGAAGTTTTCTTTTGTTTCCAGTGTTCTTGGATCAGATGACATCTCTGTTTCAATAGCTGATCAAACAGAAAGGTCATAATTATCTGAATTAAAGAGCTTTACAACCAGTTGTTCAGGATTGCTGATTGGTGGTTTAAGCACAGTTCTCAATAATCTGTGTGGATGTCGAGCTTGGAAAATGCTGCAACAGGAAGCTTGCTAATGCTTTAGGAACATGTTCAGAGTTCACTAACAATGGGTAGCTTTCTCTGAATGCCAGATGATACTAGATGAAAATCTATACTGAATGGGGATACAGTTTCCTTGGTTGGCTAGCACTATACTTCCACAGATATCTTTTGTTCTCAATGGTGAGGAGAACATCAAGGGATGTCTGGGGTTTTTGATGGTGCCATGAAAAATAGGTGACTGAATGTAGAGACTGGGGCTGGGTCTGCCCCCCCCCCAACTCATAACAGTACCATAGAGTAAATTGTCCTGCCAAGCTTGGCTATGTCCATTTCCCTTACCCTGGGAGGAAATGGGTAATCAACCTATTGTTCACCCTCTAGTCTGTCTCAGAAGCTCAGCATGTAAAGAGGTTTCAGCTAGTTGCTCCAGTTCAGACAGCACAAGCTATTCTTGACTCCCTACACCAATAACTTAGGAACCATCACCACTTTTTTTAAAAAATGTATTTTTATTAGAGATTTTCTTTGTTTACAAAAGCAATTTCTCTTTTTTTCCAAGTAACATTTTTTATAGATCAGTTTCATTTGTTGAGACATTAGGAAGAAAAGGGGGAAAGAGGTGGAGGGGGGAAAGGTGAGTGGGGGTGAGATCAGGTGGCGATGTTTCTATTTTACTTAATATATGTGGGGTTTTGTGTCAGCGTCGCTTGTGCAGGTTCTCTGCTGTTCACTTTTGTTCCTTTGATGGTGAGAGAGGTTGGGGTTGGCCTACGGTGTGGTTGTTTGTTTGTGATTGGCTGTGGTGAGCTTTGTTTTCATGTGTGAGTGGGGTGTGTGTGTGTTTTGGATCAGGTTAGTCATACTGATTTGTATGCTGTTGGTGAACCATCACCACTTTGTAACTAAGACAAGTTTTACTGCCTGTGCAACTTTTTCAAAATGATGTATGGAAAAGCACATGAATCTGACCTTTGGAGAGTTTGTAGGTAAAACATGTTTAACTTACCAAACATACCCCCCCCCCCCCGTGCTAGAGGAAGTGTGAAACTTGAGAAGGAAACCTTTTAAGAAGACATTTTTGAGGTTTTACAGTCTATATTTCCATCTTTACTTTGCTGCATATTTTGTGATTTTAAATCTGTACTAGCTTTTTCTTATCAAAGGTTTCTTGCCCCAAACCTGGATATATACACCCAGGGAATTCTCCTCTTATACCATTTTTTTCCCCTTGAACCAACAAAACCTGCCTCTGGAGGTCCCAATTGTGTGTGAGAGAGTGTTTTTTTGGGGGGGCAGGGGGCTGTGGGAGCTTCAGCTTGAGGTTAAGTTTCAGGAACTGGGTATTGCTCTTCTGCTGGTGATGCATGTCCCATGGATATGTCTGGCTCCTCATCTTCTATGTATGTGTCTTGCCTGATGCTCAGTGCTGGCATCATCATACCGTAATTGATATTTGATAATGTTTTGCTAATTGGCAAGCAATGGTATTTAGCATTGAAGGTTTGACACAAAAATCTCAAATATTCTTTAGAAATACTTTCTGTCTCATTTCCCAAGGAGTTCTTGCACATCTGTCACAGAACATTTATGTCAGGGATACAGAACTTCTGCTCTTCCAGATGTTGTTGGATTCCAGCTCCCATCAACCTTAGACAGCATTGTCAATGACCAGGTATGATGGGAGTTCAAAGTGTTGGTGCTGACCTTTAAGGTCCTAAACGACCTCGGTCCTGAGTACCTGAAGGAGCGTCTCCACCTCCATCGTTCAGCCTGAACACTGAGATCCAGCAACAAGGGCCTTCTGGCAGTTCCCTCACTGCGAGAAGTGAAGCTACAGGAAACCAGGTAGAGGGCCTTCTTGGTAGTGGCACCTGCCCTGTGGAACGCCCTCCCATCAGATGTCAAGGAAATAAGCAACTATCTTACTTTTAAAAGACATCTTAAGGCAGCCCTGTTTAGGGAAGTTTTTAAAGTTTAATGCTTTATTGTGTTTTTAACATTTGGTTGGGAGCCACCCAGAGTGGCTGGGGAAACACAGCCAGATGGGTGGGGTAATAATAATAATAATAATAATAATAATAATAATAATAATAAATCCAGCAATACATGAAGGGCCACAGATTTCTCCGTCCATGCCTTAAATATTGCTCCAGGTTACATGCTCAGTTCGTGATTAGGCATCCCATTGTGAACTGAGGGTGGCACCCAACAATAGCACCTCATTAGTGCAAGGACTTGCACAATGGGATTTCCTCTCTCTCTTCCCCCAAATACACCCCAAGTCTCCCTGGCGGAATCCCTAGAACAGATTTAGGGAGTTCAGGGGGAGGAGTCTTGTTGCACAAGCAGAAACACTTGCACTGATGGGACACCTTACTTAGTGCTATATTGGATACAACCTTGGGTGCACCTAACATTCTCCCTGGGCTGAACATGCAGAGGATGATCACTATTATTGGTTGGTAAACAGGTTTTCAGGGAAGCTTACCTGCCATTACACGGCTTCTTAGTGAGAATCTCTTAATAAGCTTCAAAAAACCCAAAAACATAAAAAACCCACCCTGGAAAATAATTTGAAATCATTACATCACATTTGATAGTGGACATGCAATATTTTTTAATATTTTCCCCCAATATTTGACAGTTCACAGGGATTGCTATTTATTTTTTTAGCATCTGACAGCATTAGATAGATGTCATGTAAAGGCATCTAATGTCTGGCAGTTGCCAGCTAATGAGATTTCATGTTTGATGCCAATCCAAAGCAAAGAGATGCCAATATGGAATTCTGAATTTGAATTTTCAGAATTTCAAATATTCATGAAAGTCTGTGTCTGCTCTAATGAGTGCATATCTGGATAACCCTGAAAAAGCAGCAAATGTGAACTGTTCATCCAGGTTCTTTCCCACTACTGTTATTTAATTTTCTGGTCCTCATGAACTGAATCCCATTCTCCCATCTATATAGTGTGAAAAGCCTTGCCTCTCAAACACGGAGGCCTCTATCCGATGCAAACGTTCTCTTTGCGGGGGGGGGGGGGGAGGACACGGAGAATGCTATCTGAAGCTGAGACTCTGAACAATGAGATAGATGATGTAGCCTGGAGCAAAATGATATGGCTAAGTTACGAATTTCTGAAACTGACAATGTTTTTAGCACTGGTGCCCGTTGGCATTAACTTCAGCCATAGCAATGTCTTTGCTCTAATTGGTTTTTAATGCAGAAACAAGACCAGTTAGTGAAGGTATTCTCATATTATTTTTTTCTCCTTTGCTTCCAGGGGTCTTTTAATTCATGTGCTATGCATGCTGAATCAGAATTCTCAAATGGACCCTCAGAGTCCCTAGCTGAATATTTGCATACACAGGTTGAATCTTCCTAATTGTGGTTCCTTGTAATTGGTCCCACTGTTGTCCATGTGTGGTTTCAATCACAGCTTTTATTTTCATCACTTCACCATTTTGTGTTCTTCTCCATCGCTCTTCCATTCATTTGATTTCCCCTTCCTTCTAGATGGAGTATTTAGTCTTTTATACTCAGGGCCATACCCATGGTGATGGCATGTCTGTACAGTTGCAAAACAGAGCATTTTTTTAAAAAAAATATCGTGTACATCTTACTGTACTGTATTTCCCACTTCAAATGAGGATCTAATATTTGCCCAGCCTATTTGATTGAATAAAAGCAGCCAAATACTGTGCTTGGTATTAAACTAAAGGAACATCATTGACGACTCACGTCTTACATCCCTAGTTCCAATTTCTTCTCCTTTAGGATCCATTAAGCTGTCACAGGCTCTTCCCCTTTGTAGTGTATATAGTCATATGCAGGAGAGGTTAATTTTGATTGAAAGAAGCATTTTCCTCTGATCCCTACTGAGAACCACAGAGGACACTTTCAAGTGTGAAAGGTGCAGGCACCATGTTGTAATTCTGGAGCTGGGAGTAGAATTGGGGCTGGGATCATACACTGTTAATCTTGCACACACCCCTAAAACCACGTTTCCCTTTATCCACGAGGCCTTTTGGGCAAGAGAAGCAAATGACAGACTTGCACACTGAAGGGGAAGTGTCATTGTCCAGTACCCTTACATGCAGAAGGTCCCTGGCATCTCCTGGTGGGGCTGAAAGAGACCCCTGTCTGAGACCCTGGAGAGCTGCTGCCAGCCAGTGTAGACAATATTGAACTAGATGGACCCAACAGTCAGACACAGTATAAGGCATCATCCTACAGTTCCCTAGCAGCATGAGGATGGAATGGTCCTTAGTGTTTGCATTTTGAAATTATTTCTTCTCCTTTGAAGAAGAAGAAGAAGAAGAAGAAGAAGAAGAAGAAGAAGAAGAGGAGTTTGGATTTGATACCCCGCCTTTCAGTCCCTTTAAGGAGTCTCAAAGCGGCTAACATTCTCCTTTCCCTTCCTCCCCCACAACAAACACTCTGTGAGGTGAGTGGGCCTGAGAGACTTCAAAGAAGTGTGACTGGCCCAAGGTCACCCAGCAGCTGCATGTGGAGGAGCGGAGATGCGAACCCGGTTCCCCAGATTATGAGACTACCGCTCTTAACCACTACACCACACTGGCTCTCTTTTTAGAATGTATATTAGTTTGTTGCAGGCCTGGGGCTTTCCCCAGGTAGACAGATATCTCCTCCACCAACATCTGTGGAAAACTCTGCTTTGCTGCCCTGCAGGACAGGCACATAACCATCATCTTTACTATTATCTCATCTGTCAATAGTAATAATAGTAGTGGTAGTAGTAGTAGCAGCAATAAAAATTACAGGCAACTCCCCACTAACATGGGGGTTATATTTCAGGCCTGTGTGCTTATAAGTGAAATGTGCGTAAGTGGCAAGCTTGCTGCAGTACATACAACTTCCCACCCCACAGCTGTTGAGCGGGGTAGCGCAGCAGCTGCAAGAGCTCCCGCACACAATTTTGGAGCCCTTTCCCCCTGAACTTTTGACTCACTGTGTGTGAGTGTCCTCTTTGGGCTCTGGGGGACAAAACTGACAGATTTGCCCATCACTATTTACAATATAAGCTTCTAGTGGAGTGTAAGAGAAAAGGACTATTGGATACTTTTCAGCCTGTCACTTGTGAGAAGGCAGGATCTCCTTGGATAGGCAAGGTGGCTATTGTGGATGTGAAAAGAATGAAAGACAAAACCTTTACTTTTAAGCCCATTTGTATATCTTCCCTTCTGTGACTGACAGTATAATTTTCTGTCCCTGAAAAATGTCCACGGTCAATCTAGTCAATACAGCACAGTCCAGTTTTGCCTAACTCTTTGCTCCTTCTATCCACATTTTTGTCCTTTTATTTTCTTGGCTAACCCAACAAAAAACCCCAAGTGAGCCATCAACAACCTTGCCATAACAAGTTCCCCTTGGAAGCCTGCAGATGTTTGCCAATTTTAAGCTCCTAAAAAGTGTTTATGTTGAACAGGGTTGTCAGAAATGCATTTAAATGATAAAGACTGGTTTGGGGTGTGTGTGTTTAGTGGGGAAAATGAGCCGATTTCTGCTCTAGAGAGAGCACATATGTAGCAATTCATGTTTTCTACCTCACGTCACTAAGCCAGGTCCTCAGCTGGTGTAATTCAATGTTGCATTCAAATAGTGTTGAAGCCAATAGCATGGGAATAGAAAGCCAATGCAACTACCAAAACAATGTAGCTTCAATTAGGATGAGAATAAATACCAGCACCTGCCCTCCTCATGTCTCCACCTTTTATAGTCCTTTGAGAAACAAGGAATTGAAAGGGTAATTCATCCATCATTTTATTCTACTGATTTATTTATACTCTAGGCCAGAAATTTGCAACCTCTCAGGGACCTGCTAGCAAACCGAAGAAACTGTTGCAGACACCATGCACAATCCACAGCCACACGTGCATGTACACTTTGCAACCTTGCACACATGCACACTTACTCTTCTCCCCTGCAGGAAAAAACCATTTGATTGGCTACAGTAGGCTTCTTTCATGCATAATTTCAGTGGAGGGGGAGGAACAGGGGAGGGGGAACCCAGTGGGTAGCAGGAAATGCATTGGCTCATGTGCATCCATGGGTACTATGTTGCAGACCCCTTCTCTAGGTGAGGACAGTCATTCTAAGTGTGGTGGAAGTGGTTTGAACATTCCCCCACCCCACCCCCCAAAACCAACCCACAAATGCCTCTTGATTTGTTGAATGTTCCACATTTAGCATGCATTGAATGCTATGTCTGTCTTCACTCTCAGATTGAATGGCAACCACTATAATGTACTGATTCAGCATCTACCAGTTTTTCCAGAAACATTTCATATGATTCCCCCCCCCCCCTTTTATTCTCCCACTGGCTTCTTTAGATCCCCCACCTCTTTTCTGCACACCAAATTGAATCAATTTATTAAAATGTTTACCAAATTGGCATGTCCCGATCTACCAGCAGTGACAGAGAAAAATGGGTCATTCTCTTCTCTGGTGTTCCCCTGCTCATTAGGAAGGATAATGCTTCAGTAGCAAGGGAGCTATTTGCAACATGCCTGAGCGGTGAAGACTTATTAAAAGGGAGACACATGACTTCAGAAGATAAGTGGTACTCAATATGATGAATGGCAACCGGCATCTCACCACGGGATTCCCCACAGAAACCTTGCAGCCCCAAACTCTGCATATGGCATGAATATGCAAGAATGAGAGCCAAGTGAAAGATGACTGTACGTATTCAAGCATTGTGGAGATCTACCCCACCCATGTTATACTAACAGAATGAGAAATGTGACTGGACTAAATTATATACCAAATGGTAGTTCACCACTGAGTTAATATACTCTAATAGTAATAGCAATTATAATACAATATAATGGAAATGCATCACAAGAAAGCGGTCAAAGGTGGATGCAGATTTGCATAAACTTTACATGTGCTAATTTATATGTAGTTATGTAGAAATAATTACTAACATTTAAGCAAACACATCTCACCATGGTGGGAAAGACTGTGACTAGTTGCTCATTACTGAGAACACTTTCCCATCTCATGGTTCTTTATCTCTAAAGTGGACTTGGACCAGCCAAACCTTCAAACTGAAGATTCTGTAAAGTAGGGCACATGGCCACTGTAAAGTCACTTGTGATAGACAGATGGTCCTCTGAAATGCTCTGTCTAGGTTGAAGACAATTTTCCTCTTCTCTAGATCTGTCTCAACTACAAAGTAGGTGCAACTGCATAGAAAGGTTCTGATAATCACTTGGGAAGAGCTATAACGTGTGTTCAATCCTCCTGATTTTATGACGAAATAAAGAAATAAATAATTTTTTATTTATACCCCACCCTTCCCGGTTTAAAAAGCCGGCTCAGGGCAGCTAACAGCAAATATAAAACATTGATTAATATGTGATTTAAAAACAGCACAAAAACAGCACAAAATACAACATAAATGCAATATCAATGTCAATAAAATTCAAAATTCAGGGTCATTTTTTTGGGGGGAGAACCCAGTCAGTAAACATCAAACGATCACCAGGGCTAACTAGCCAAGTTGGTCCTACTAGGGCCAGCAAGGAGACCAGGGAAGAATTTAAATGTGGGGTCCCAGTAGGGTTTCTTCATAAAAAAAGGAAAGGGAAAAGGGAATGGAGGGTCAGGCTAATTCAAATTGAAGGCCAGGCAGAATAGCTCTGTCTTACAGGCCCTGCAGAAGGAATTCAAGTCCTGCAGGGCCCTAGTCTTGTGGGACAGAACATTCCACCAGGTCGGAGCCATCACTGAGAAAACCCTGGCCCTGGTGAAGGATAATCTGGCTTCTTTGGGGCCTGGGACTCTTAAGCTACTATTATTCATGGGCCTTAGGGTCCTCTGCGGGACATACCAGGAGAGGTGGTCCTGAAAGTACAAGGGTCCTCAGCCACATAGGGCTTTTATGACATGCCTGTACCTGTTGTGTGCCAAAATCTTCTGTACCATTTGGCAGGAAGAGCCCATAGAAGACAGACATATGCCTCAGGGATCAGCTGTCTCACTCCAGAGTAAACTGTCTGCAAATGTCATCCTGCCAAGCAGTATGGAAGATTGCAGCTGTAGGAAAAATGTGGCGGACCTTGCCCAACTTCTAGAGAGGATGCAACTGGGGCTCAGTATTGGAATGGGCAAACAAGCAGCATGTGGTCACAGGCAAATCAGGCAGATGCCGATCAAAGGGCCAAACCCAAGAGCAGAGTCAGCTGAGCTCCAAGGCAGCAATTCAGGACTGGAGAATATGGGAGAAGGTGCTTTGAGCAGAAAACTGGGTTCCAAACCATCAAGGGCTGCAAAGACCAAAACCTTAAATTGGCCCTGGTAACAAGCAGGCAACCGGTGCAGATCCTGCAAAACTGATCTTATATAGTCAATCAATAATCATGCAGCAGAATTCTGCACTAGCAGAACAGTCTTCAAAGGCAGTCCAGCCTGGAGCACATTACAGTAATGTACCTATGAGACAAGAAGAGCTTGGATCACTCTGGCTAGGTTATCCCGATCCGGGAACTGTCACAGAAGCAGAGGAGGAAACATTTTTAAAAAAATAAAAGAATGGAGTCATCAGCTCACTGGTGAAGAGACTGGGAATACAGAAATCGGCACGAAATAGAAATGTCAAAGCCCAGGTATGACAGGTTTTAATCCCAAGTGCTTTGACAGGGCTGTTGCCTGCCATGTTCCGTCTGAGCTCTGCAGAAAGAGACCCTTCTTAGCAAGCACCCTTGTCACACACACTGTCATGGTAATTTGACACAAGCCCCTTGAAGTGCTGGGCCTTTGGATCTCCAGTGACATCCTGGAGGAAAGGAGAAACAGACTGAGAATGTACATGGCTGGCATTTTGCAGGTTGCCTTCATAGACCTGGTTATTTCAATCACTCAGCAGAGGTTTGGAGGAGTCTGTGCAGAATGGCATTCAATGTAAACAGAATGCATCTGGTGAGTTTCTATAAACTGGGCTGCTCATGCTTGTCAGGATATGGCCTCCTGGGAGACGGAAGGAGGGGGAAGCTCAGCCCAGGCTTCCTGCTTAGGAGTAGCTGTGCCTGTCTCTGAACCTGGAGAAGTGGATTGCCTTGCATGCCTCAATGGATGGGTTCAGAGCTGCTCTTAATTGCCCTACAAGATGTAAATGGACAGGAGATCATAGCCCACACAATGACATTATTTATCTTGAGCATACTATAGCTCAAAGGGTGTAGACCAGATGTTGGCCCTCCAGATGTTGCTGAAGTATATATAATAAAATTAAATGCAATTAAAAAGGGACTAAAACCTGAACTAGTGGTAAAGACCTATCTATTCAGCTAGGAAAGCCTCTCAGAACAACATATGAGGTATGTGAGATCTTTGAACTTGCAGGAGAAACTACCTCCTCTACTGGGTGCAGAAAAGATAAGGCGGTCTCACAAGCCATACTCTGTGATAATTTGACACCATACTTAGCTAAGTGGGGATCTACCTGTTCTAGTGAAACAAGGACTTCTCCCAGTCACGCACCATTTGTGCCTTCCTAGTGCTTCCTCCTGCCCCCTCAGACAGCGAGACTCTTCTGAATCTTTTCGATTTTCGATTCTATTTCTAGCTGTTTGTGTGTTTTAATCCCGACGCCCCCCAGCCACCAGCTGCATTGCCAGATGGGCTGGCAGCTGACATCCTCATGCCTCCTGCTGAGCTCAGATCTGGAGGGACCTTGTGAGCAATGCTGCAGCTCAAACTTAGACTGTCGGCTCTACTTGCTACTTTCCCCTTGCAGTGGGACTTGTATTACGATGCTCAGGCACAGGCAGAAACCTAATTTGCACTGCCCCTTAAGCTTTTGCAAGACGTTCAATGTTACAAGGATTGGGAGAGCAACAGAGATGAGATTCATTTGTGGTAGAATGCCACTGATGCCATCTCTTGCCATAATAGATGACATTTTCCAGATGAGAGTTTGGCCTATTAATTTTTCCAATACATTTTAATCAGGGTCATGAGTCCAACTCATGTTTTTACAACCAAATGGCCCTGAACCTTAGGAGAAATATAAATTTGCATATTAATCCAACTTCTAATAAGGGCCACCACCAATCTCCTTGTAGCCTTCCTTAAAAACCACCAGTAATTATTACACAGATACTGATAAATCACTCCCAGTACCCCAGGGGTTAGGTCCAGTAACTTATGAGTAAAACTTAATTGAATACCACTCAACTGCTAGGATTTACAAGAAGTTAACGTGCCCAGGTAAATGAAAATGCTTTTGCTTGCTGAAAACTTTTCAGTGGTCTGAAAAGACTGGAATTTAGGCACAAGGCAAAAGTCTTTGGGGAAGGCATTTCATAACCAGTGTGTCACTGACTGAAAATTCTTGAGTTCCATCTCAGCTCCTAGAAAATCCAGGGTTCAAAGCCTGTTTTCTCTGTTTGACCTTGCATCGTGGCACTTGGTCTGCTGTATGGGTTAAAGCATGCTGCTTTCTTTAAATTAGCAAAAGCATCCCTACCTGGTCTTTCTCAAAACACTGGAAAGTCTAGTGTCGCCCTGGGGATTCTATATGCAAGCTAGACTCCTGGATTAATGTAAAATGCTGATAATGTGTTTTGAACTATGAAGATCCTTAAATCCAGCAGTGGTCAGTTATACATGGCAACTCAGCAGGTCTTTATAAATCAGGTATTAAACCTCAGATTAGTGTTAATGTGGGGGCTTAACAAGTTGGGAAAAAATACATACTGTATCACTGTCCCTCAGGGGAGCCGACTTGGGCCTCAGGTTATGGGTGCTCAGCATGCATTCCCTGGCCTCAGAACCTGATTTCTGGTGCCACTGGAAGTCAGGTTCCAAGGTCTTGTAAGGCCTCGGACAACATCTCTGAGGCCTCGTGAGGCCTCAGACATGACTTCTGGTGCTTTGTGAGGCACTGGAAGTTGCATAGGGGGTCCTGCAGTGTGGGTGCTCTGCACCCAGAGCCCTGTACAGTTGGTGGCCCTGCTGTACCTAGTGTCACCCATGAAGCTTCATGTGATATGTTGAGAACTTGCAAAACAATAAATTCAGAGGGAATCAAAGAGTGGAGCCCACACAGCTCCAGATTCCAAAGCAATTAATTCATAACAGAGCTAAAAATATTTGAAAGTTTCTGGATATTCCAATTTCACCAGGCATTTCTGAATGAAAAATTTCTGAGCCACATCTGTATTTTTAATATGAAAAATTCAACTGTAGTATTAGAATTCTTCCCATAGCAGACACAGATAATTTCCTAGGCTGATGCTGACATGGTAAGTGTTTCCTAAAGTAGACTGTATAAAGATTATTTCCATGCCACTGCATATATACATTCTCAAGATTGTCAAATATTGTTTCACATGATTGCATATACACTCTTAGGACTGTCAAATATGAAACGCCATTGTATATCAGCTATCAAATGCTACCAAAATATCATTGGTTAGATATAAAATGTCATTGGATACCATTAGGTGGATACCAATTGTTCTAGGAAGATATTCTGCCATTCAAAGGATTGCTGCAGAATATTCAATGGCAAAGTTTGCAAAGCGGCACTCCTGAGAGCAAATTTATTGAAGCTCTAGTTAAGGCTGAATTGAAAGTTCTCTCATGAGAACTTGTAGCTTGAATTTGGGGGAGACGAACTTGTGGAGTGAAATCAGGGATAAAACCAGCCCAGGGGTTTGCCTCTTGCCACTGCCTGCTTCACAGCAATGAGTGGTGACACACTTCCTGTTTCCACCTGCATAGCGGCCACCCCAGAATGACGCCATGGAGTGTGACTCGGAGAGGAAACTGTGTGGGGATGGGAATGGTGGTGGGGCTGGTAGTCCGCAGGATGAGCCCTGTAGCCACTACCACTGCCAACAAATGTGCCAACTCATTTTGCACACCACCCACCTGTGAAAAACTGTCACCACCTATTTTGCCAGCTGCAAATGGAGCAGCAAAAAGTGGGGTGCATACTGGCCAGGGGAAGAAGATTTTTTGGGGGGAGAGGACAGACTAGGGTGGTGATATGGAAGGGAGGATGGGATGGCAGAAAAGAAACCTGAAAGTAAATAGAGAAGCTCTGGACAATGTTCCCCCCACACCTACCCTGGCTCTTACGGCATGTGGCTGAAATTGCAAGTCTAGGAAGGATTTAATGGAGAGAAGCCTGCAGATGGGACTGTGCAACACACACACAAGCACACACACACACACACACACACACACTTTGCAGAAGTAGCCAAAGAATGCAAATCTCTTTTTTTATATATAATTTTTTATTAGTTTTTTAACATATCATTTTCAAATAATTAAACATACTTTTACTTCTTATACAATATTTTTTGGACTTCCATCAATCACATCTGAAAATTTTCCAATATAATCACTTAATATACATCTCTTACTCTCACTATTACCTTTAAATCTCATAATTAATCTCTCTTCTTTCTCTATTTTGCAATATTTCATATATTTCTCCTTACAAAACTTCCTGTAGTCCTACTAACGTAATTTGTTGATTACAGTTGCTCTTCAAATAGTTCGTATATTTTTTCCAATCTTCTGCAAATCTCTGGTCCCACAGGTTTCGGATCCTTCCTGTCATTTTATCTAGTTCTGCGTAGTCCATTAATTTTGTCTGCCATTCTTCTTCTGTCAGAATTTCTTCTTGCTTCCATCTCTAGGCTAATAATACTCTTGCCGCTGTTGTTGCATATAATAACAATTTAACATCTTGTCTATTTATATCCTCGCCTATAATACCAAGTAAAAATGCTAAGAATGCAAATCTCAGTTTCCTTTTCCTGTTTGGAAATTGAGGTGCTGGGATTTCCTCTGCTTGCTCCGCCCCTCCTAGCGCACATGCCCCTTCTAACTCCATTCACAAGGGCCTTGAGAAATAATGGTGGAGGTGTCTGCCCAAACTCTTGCCATGCAGCAGCCCATTTACAAGTCCTTTTACAGGGCTTGTTGGGAAACAGAGTTCAAACATGGAAAAGAAAAAAAGGCAGCAATGCCCATCAACTTTGGGGGGGGGGATCTGCCCCTCCAAATATTGTATTGGGGGAATAAAGGGACCTGAGCCCCTAGGAGTTGATGCCTGTGATATTGGCTTAGCCCTAGATTGTGTTGCATCCTGAATTTCAGAGAAAGGCTTGTTCTACCAAGCCTGCCCTTGCAGCCATTATGCAGAGTTCCACTGTAATAATAATAACAAGACAGAATAAATATAGCAGTAATCTGAACATATAAACAGGGTATCAAGCTGAGGGGGCACAAAATAATAATAATAATAATAATCATCATCATCATCTCATTTATTATATTTAGGAGGGCACCAAATTTCGTCAATATTACCCTTGTAAGCACACAAACCCAAGGCACAATCAACTTGCTCATGTAGCTGATATGGCATGAGGTGGTATTCTTACTGGGAAGGGCCACAGATCAGAGTTAATTTCTTTGATTTGAAAAGATTGTCAGGCTTCCAGGTAATTGGCAGGACTAGCATTACTTTACTTGATAGATTTAAATTTGAATGATTGATATTATTTATACAGCACTGTGCACAATGAAGCCCTAATTCTGATCACTTTTAGGGGCCATTTGTAGTAACTGGTAATTGACACCCGTCTTCAAGCCATTTAAAACTGATGGATGGCTCATGACGAAATATGACGGATTGTCTCCTAGCTTCTTGCATGTCATTAGCTAGCTGATATTTACAGGCTTCTTAGCTGCAGTATCATTTTATATAGAAGAACTAAACACAGGAGCTGTGATGGAGGGACTGAATAACAACCACATAATTCAGCTTGATTTCTTTCAGGGTTCCTCATTCCCCTTGTATGTCACCAGCAGTTTAGTATACGGGGGTATTGCACATGAACCTACTGCAGCAGCATGTCATAAATAAAGAAAATAAATGTTGTGACTATATTAATCAGCCAGCGCTCATCCAAATGAGTTTCCTATACATTTTTCTGTTCCTTAATTACTTGTCACCTACTGCTAGTTCGTCCATGATTTTGTTAGAAGGCTTTTCCCATTCTGTCTTCCTGACATAAGTAATCTGCTTTCTGGGAGGGGAGAATGAGGGAAGTATATTTTTTTAACTGCATTGACTTGTGCTATAGGTTTCTCTTGAGCTCGTGTTGGGTGAAGGGAGGCCATTTTTGAGATTAACCTACTAGACCTGGGTTCTTAAAGACAAGTTACTTTTGCAATGCCCAAAACTGCAATAAAGACACAGCAATAATTTCTAGCTACATTCATTTGAATTCAGTCTCGTTTTGACCTCTCTTGAGTTTTGAAGTCTAAAGTCTGCAAACTCAAAATAGGTCAAAACCAGACTGAAAGTCCACTTTTTTTGTTACTACTCTACAGTAGGGGAGCTATCACTGATAAGCTGAGAAGTGTAAATGCTTCTGAGATAGCTCAGTTGGTCAGAGCATGGTGGTGATAATGCCAAGGTCACAGGTTTATCCTGTATGGGACAGCTGCATAATCTTGCATTGCAGGGGTTTGGACTAGATGATCTTCAGGGTCCCTTCCAACAGTTCTGTGATTCTATGATGCTCGTTGTGTTTGGTGGATAGTGATGATACTGCAAGTGGATGCAATTTTGTCACTTAATGTGTGGTAGAAGGTAATGGGCATGGTTTCAGAGCTGAAAAACTATTTAAAAATGTCACCTTCAGAAAAGTTAAAAAATGAGACAGTATGCAGGAGAGGTAGGCAAAAGTTCAAGGTAAATGTGTGTGGTCCTACAATCCATCATGCAGACATCTCTGCAGAAGTTTGTGTGCTTGAATATGTAAGCCTTTTGTATGAACATTCTAGCTAGCGATATGAAATGTAGTCCTGATTATTTTCTTTCTTTCTTTGAAAGTGTACAGTCTTGAGGAATCAAGCACCACCTTCTTGTAACAGCTTGCGGGGCAGAGGAGTTCATTTTGACTCCCATTCAATGCTTATGGCTATCTTTATGTATTAGTAACAGCTTCTTGGATTAAGAATTTTGGGTGAGGTGTGCAGCCTGATGCTGTTAATGATGAATCACAGGCATTCCTAGTTAAAACTGAGTAGGAACAGAGCACTTAAACTCCATGATAATGTGCTTGCAGTGAAAGTGTGCAGAAATGAATAGGACTTATATAATGGAGAACAAAGTCCAGGGGTATATAATTGTCTGCACACAGCTCTCCATGATTTCAGATAGAGATCCCCCCCCCCCCCGTTGGGTGGGTCTTTTAGCATGCAGAACACGTGCTCCACCATTGAGCTCTGGCCCTTTCTCAAAGAATCTTGTTTGTTGATTCTAGAACCCTGTTTCTGCACAACATATGGGTGATACAAACCAGAATGGATGCTGATTATGGGACGAGGAGGAACTCCACCCAGCCAGCACATATTCATTTGAATTTGTGTTTCAAATTAGGAACCCCATTTTGTGTGAAATGAAAAGTGAGGACGAAGCTTCCAAATGCAGCAAAATATAAGAAACAATGGAAAAATTGGCTTGCTGCACAGAAGGAATAATAGCACTATTAGATGAATACATTTGGTGTGCAGCCAGCCAAAACGTTTCATTAAAACAATTGCACTCCACCCTACCCTAATAATAAATTAATCTCTATAGAAAAGACAGATCTGCTGGAAGGAGTTATTTATTGTGCAGCAGCCAGAGGTGTGTCAGCCAGAGGCTATGAGCACCCTAGAGCCAAAGCACTTTTGATCTGCAAAGTATGTAGGGGTCTGTAAAGATACCAGGTAAAGGTAAAGGTACTCCTGCCCGTACGGGCCAGTCTTGACAGACTCTGGGGTTGTGCGCCCATCTCACTTAAGAGGCCAGGGGCCAGCGCTGTCCGGAGACACTTCCGGGTCACGTGGCCAGCGTGACAAAGCTGCATCTGGTGAGCCAGCGCAGCACACGGAAACGCCGTTTACCTTCCCGCCAGTAAGCGGTCCCTATTTATCTACTTGCACCTGGGGGTACTTTCAAACTGCTAGGTTGGCAGTCACTGGGACCGAGCAACGGGAGCGCACCCCGCCACGGGGATTCGAACCGCCAACCTTTCGATCGGCAAGCCCTATGCGCTGAGGCTTTAATCCACAGCGCCACCCGCGTCCCAGGTACCAGGTACCAGAGCTCAAATGGATATTTGGATTTTGGCTGGGATGTGCATGCCTCAAATTCATATCTATTGAGTGAAGGCTTGAGGTTGCTTCCATCTCCAGTTACAGCTCTGGTTTTCTGCATCTTCTAATACTGCCTGCCTTGAATTCTAGGCTCCCCAGGTGTTGCTGGACTACATGATGTTGGATCATGTGGGTTTCCTTTAATTTCCTCCCAAGTGAACGCCATTCACACATTGAGGAGGGGAGCAGGACTGTACTCAGCATCCATGACCTCCACCATTGGCATGCATACCTGAGGGAGCATCCTGGGCTATTCAGAAACACCTCTTACAAGGAGGAGCTAACTGCATGCACATTGATATGCACACAGAACCCCTTCTCAAGCTCACTGAGTACATGTTCTCAGTATCTGAAGAAGTGTGCATGCACACGAAAGCTCATACCAAGAACTAACTTAGTTGGTCTTTAAGGTGCTACTGGAAGGAATTTTTAATGACCATACTGTGAGACAAGAATGTAAATGTTTTAAATTAGCATTAAGGAAGTGGAAATGCTCTCAGGGACTCTTCTGGCTGTGTGGTCCCTTTGTCGCTGAAAGACTGGGGTGTGTGGAGAGGGGAGTGTTGTTGCTTTAAGCTCAGAGGAAGAAATAATGAAGAAATTAGCAAAAGACTGCTAAATCAGGGTAGGAGTTGTCACAAAGATGCTCCAGCCTAGCAAGTGATGAAAGTTCAGGGCTTGACAGAGTCTTCAGTTTGCTTCAAATTATTACATCTATCCAGAGTTTGAAGTATTGTTTTAATATGAAATCATGGAAATACTCATATAATGAGCATGCTAAACCATTTGCAATTTAAAGCTCTATGAGCTTGCCAACAACTTTATTTTTTTGTTACTACTGGTGCTAATTCTTATTTCTTAATTATTGGCTCAAACATCTCTCTGGTGAATCATTTTCCATCTTTACTTTTAATTATTTTCATTTCCCTCTATGCTGCTGGCAAAAAGGCAGCTTGCCTTGTTACCATTGTCATCTGCTTGTAAACCTTCCTGGGGCATCTGGTTCTTGCCAGACAGGATGCTGAGCTAGGCTGGACCAGTATGGTAATTCCAATGCCCTTCTGGGGGCTGTATTTTAAATATATCCTTTCCTCGCCTCTGTGCAGCTGGTTAAAAGTTGCATCAAAGCTGGGAATCTCCATAGAAACCTGGGAGAAGACTTGATGGAAAAGGCATATTGGAAGGCCATATCAGTTACAGTACATCCTGTGAAATGTTTGTAGTCTCCTATGGGCTTCCACTAGTTGCTGTTGTTACTATTATTATTTTATTAGTAGTAGTTCAGATAGACAGGTGTCAATCTCTTGTGTGTGCACTAGGTAACTGTGCATGTGCAAAGTGTACCACCACAAACCTTTCATTGCTGTCTTCCATTTCTAATAGAAAACTTATATTTAAACTTGCAACGGTTAGCAAGTTTCCCCTTGGTGTTACCTGCAGGGATGGGGGAGAAAGCTAATTCAGTTCACACTTAAAGGCAAACCTACATAATTTGCGCTTTCTACAACAATACACAAACCAAAAACACATCCACCCTCCAATATTCATACTTCTCTGAATTTTGCGATGCAGTTATTTACCCAAGAAATGTGTTATAAAAATGCATATATTATGGTAAAGTGTGCATTAAAATGCATATATTTGTGGAAATAATATACAAAAATGTATTATATTGGGGAAAATTGCTTTGCAATGATGGGTTGTATCCAGAGTAGTGCTAAGTGACGCATCCAATCAGTATAAGGATTTCCACTTACACAATGGGATATCCCCCTCCCTCTTGCATGTCTGCTAAAACTGTATAGAAAAATGCATAGAAAACTGTGTATTTTAGTGGACAATGCATAGAAAAACATGAACAAATTTCTGTGCAGTTTAAAATAATAATTGTAATTGAAAGCGTACCTGTGATTATGGACACGCTAAAATAACCTGGATTGAAAATAGGCTGGTCCATCCATGCCTAGCAAACAGATATGACTGGAGCCCAGAAGGAATTCTGCAGGGTCCTCAGTGGTGGAGTCAAAATGTGGCATAAGGCAGAGAATGAAAAACACTCCAGGCTATTGGAAAAGCTGCCAGGGCTCTGTGAATCATATTAGACATTAAACCAGCCTGAGAGTCATGGAATTGAGAATGGTGGGTTTGTATGGTGCTTTCTTTAAGGGAAAACTGAGGCTTAGAGGAACGAGAGCCACAGGCCTTCAGTGCAGGGACATTTTGAAAGAAGAGCCAGAGTCCATCAGTACCACCCTGAGAAAAGTCAAAAGTCCTTCTGGGTGTTCACAACCCTTTCTAAAGTAGATATTTGGATCCCAGTCTCTGTGTCCAAACAGGACCCATTTTACGAGTACATTATACTTGTGCAAAGAGTTTTATAAATAAATGTCACACAGGAAGCTGCTTAGATCAGATCAGAGATGAACTATTTGTCCATCAAACCCAGTACTGCCTTCCTCTAACTAGCATCAGCCCTCCAGCATCTTTTTCGTCCCCTGCTCTCTCTATAGAGATGTCAGGGACTGAGCTCCACTGAGTTACAGCCTCAGCCTTTCTTCACACTTTCCATTGCATTGCTGACAGCTCCCTAGATCCTTTTCATTTATCCAGGTAAAGCGTAGTGGAGCCTTGCAAATGTGCATGGCTATGAATTGCAGCTTATTTAAATGCAAATTGTAAAGATACAACTTCCTTTGTTACAATGCAAATTGCTGATCCCAAGTAACACAGCTTGTGTGTGTCCATACCTATTTTGACTACACCTTGAAACTAAGCCCCAGGACTCCCCAGAGGGCAGCAATACAAGTGAATGTCTTGGTCTGATGACAAGGAAGCGGGAAGGCGAAGTGCAGCGGTCATTAGAAAGGCAAATAAGAACAGTGCTGAATCCTTGCTAGAGGAATCAAAGAATGGAGGGAGAAGGCGGGGTGTGTATGTCTGCTTCGTAAGTGAATACATTTCTGAATCCAATTACATCCCTCTGAGATTTGTGTTGTGAAAGATGTCAGTCTTAAGAGCTTAATTTCATAACAAGATTTGGAGATCCAATGTCACAGAGCTGCTTTTTATGAAATGAATAATTATTGTTTTACCTTCCAGGAGATTTTCAAAACAATTTTCTACCAAAGAAGGAAAATAATGGTCAGAACAGGTGCCAAAAGCTTGGCTCCTCACCCATATCTCCTCACTGCAAAGGACAGCCAAGCAGAAGATTTCCCTTTAATGTGGAAAATAACTTACTGGCAATGCTGTTTATGGGCAAGGATAAGTGTGAATGTTGCATCAGCCTATGGGTTGAGGAGTAAAATATTATTGTATGCAAAGATGTTTAACTTGGTTTGAAGTTCTGGCCCCAAATCTTGGAAGCCAATGATGTTATTACAATTCCCTACCATCTTCTTCTTGGTGGTTCTGGTCCTTATTCCGAGAGGAATTTCGTCTGCTGTACAGGCTGTTCAGGCCTAAATCTTTGCACGCAGAATGTCCCAGGTTCAGTCCCCAATATCTCCAGGTACATATGGGAAGTAATCTTATCTGAAAACCCCAGATAATCACAGCCAGACAACATTGAGACAGATGGACTAAGGTTCTGAGTCATATAAGGCATCCCCATTGCTCCTGGGTGGAGTAGATGGCTTTTTCTTGCAGTAGAGAGTTGAATTAAATGACCCTTGGCTGACCTTTACAAAGAATTCTGAAAGACCCTTCAAGAATGGGACGAAAGATAATCCCCTTATGATCTCTGACTTCTATATGCAAATACAAGAGAATGATGTTTCAAGACATTTCTGTTCCTGCTAGCCCAGCACATTCCATCTTCCGATTAATTTTGAATATCAATCACTATAAGGCCAGAGTAATAGGACTCAAACCTGCCAAGAACCAGATGCTCAGATCCCTGTAGTGGCAGCTGCAATGGCAAATCAAGATCCTTACATGTGCATATAAATGAGCCTGCATCTGAAGGCTCTAGCAGAGTTGCTTCAGAACCCCTTGCTGGGGGTTTCAACAATCTGGGAATCAATGCCTGCATCTTCTCACCATCTCTCAGAGCTGTTCAGGACCTCTGTCTGATTTGAACAGTTTTGTAGTACAAGAACCCTAGTTGGTAATTTTCTTCCTCTCTCGTAATACTGGCAACTCGGGGCCATCCAAAGAAGCTGAATGTTAAAAGATTCAAGGCAGACATAACAAAGCACTTCTTCATAAAGAGTACAGTGGTACCTCGGGTTAAGAACTTAATCCATCCTGGAAGTCCATTCTTAACTTGAAACTGTTCTTAACCTGAAGCACCACTTTAGCTAATGGGGCCTCCTGCTGCCGCCGCGCTGCCGCACGATTTCTGTTCTCATCCTGAAGCAAAGTTCTTAACCCGAGGTACTATATCTGGGTTAGTGGAGTCTGTAACCTGAAGCGTATGTAACCTGAAGCGTATGTAACCCGAGGTACCACTGTATAATAAAATGATGAAATTTTCTTCCAAAAGACATAGAGATGGCGACCAACTTGAATGGTTGTAGAAGAGGACAAGACTATCTATAGCTATTAGCCATGATGGCTATGTTCTACCTCTACTGTCAGAGTTGGTGTGCCTCTGAATACCAGATTCTGAGAATCACAAGTGGGGAGAGTGCTATGGCCCTCTGATCCTATTTGGACTTCCTATAGGCATCTAGTTCAGTGTTTCCCAACCTTGTGCCTCCAGCTGTTTTTGAACTACAACTCCCATCATCCCTGACTAGCAAGGCCAGTGGCAAGGGATGATGGGAATTGTAGGCCAAAAACAGCTGGAGGCACAAGGTTGGGAAACACTGATCTAGTTGACTACTGTGAGAACAGAATTTTGGGCCCTAATGGGCCTTTGGCCAGACCCTGCAAGACTTTTCTTATGTTCTTAATGCTGGGGAGATATTAACCTGCTATTTGCAGAATTTTGATGAGGATGCGCTATTCTGCTTGCGTTCCAAACAGATTCCTGTCTCTGGAAATGGATTGCCAGGAATGGATGGTGCACCAGCAAATTATGTTAAGTTTTAGAAGCCACCACAGCAAAGAGAATAAAAGCAGGCCTCAAAATGGTGCTGGAAAAGGTATGTAGGTATCGCTTACTAGTGCTCAATACTTTGAATTCATGTGTCCCTAAGGAAGGTTCCACTGAAAGGCACTAGACATTTTACCATGTTATCAAAATCCCACATATCCTTTAAAAAAATCAATAGTTCACCATTTTAGAGCAATCACATATGACCAGGAAAGATTCCTGTCTGAAAGCCTGGGGAGTCACTTGCCAGTCAGAGTTTTATACTATCCTGTGCTAGATGGGCCAATGATCTGGCTGATATAAGGCAGGTTTCTATATTCCTATAAGAATAAGGGGTTTAGCGTTAAAGAACCTCTGCACAGGAACCCATAATGCAGCTGGTGTGTAATTACCAGGGATAATTTCAGTGAAAGTAAGGGTTGAACATCAAAGACCTTTTGTGCACACACTGATACAACAGCTGTCCTTGGGCACTAGATCAGCTTAATCTTGGCCATGCATGTGCAGAATCTTACAAAATGTTGTTTTACATTCCAAGCCAAAGACGGATTTGGGGAGAAATAGTTGAGCATTACAAGCTGGACAAATTTGTATTCCAACCCAAGTAATTATGAAGTTGGATGACATCACTAGCTTCATCTAGGAGCACCTAATCCCCCTATTCACATGCAGAGGCACAGAGCACACCTAATCATCTCTCTCCCGCTTCAGGGGATTGGGTAGTTTCAATGAGCTGCAGGTTGACCTTGCTGCACTGTCTTTGTTGCTCTTGCTGGGTCAATATAGGCTGTGTTGTTCTCTTTGTCCCTGCTTACAAAAGTATAGCATCAACATTTTTCTTCTTCAAGGTTAGAGCACACAAAGTGCTCCCGGTTCCTGCTTGATGCCAGTAGCAGCTGCCTGATTAATTATAAGTATAATACATGCGAGAAGCTGATGAACAATTAGCCTTGTGGACACACTGAGCTAAGTCTGTTCAAAATAGCTCTCTGTTTTTAATTTAAAAAACCCCCCAAATTCTGCACTATGGAATGTAAATTCTGTGATCAGACTAAACAGTTCAAAGTCAGAAAGCTTGCCTATGTGTGGGCCCCTTCAGACTGGGCTTTCCTCATGTATGTACAATATTCTGCAACATGCCATTGATGCTATAATAGTGCCTTAGTGGGGGGTTTGTATGGACCATCCACTCACCATTCTGCTTTATTAATTGGCCTGCAACGCTTCACAAATGTTACTGCGTTATTGATGTATGTAGGGGCGCACTTGAGCTGTAGCGCAATAAAAACAGAAAGAAACCCAGACTGGAGGATTGGAGGTATGAGACGACTTCCTCTGCTCCTATGACAAGCACCTGCCTTCAAAATAAAAACTTGACTTCACCTGAATCAACCTCTATACGCAACTTGCTTCATGCCACCCTACGTTCTATCGAAACAGACTACTCCTGCCCTTTTCTTCCCCCTTCCATTCCTGTCTTCTAACTGCCCTACTTCTTTGAAAACTCCTGGAGGCCAGCTGCTGGCTGGGACACACTCCTGGAAGATTATTAAAGATAGCAGGAACTAGAAAAGGTCCAAAGTGTCTCATTCTTTCTGATGCACTGGTTCCCCCAGGACAGCATTTAATTGCTTTTTGAACGATCCCCAAATCTCTGCCTGGTCACCCAACCATCCCTGATATTTATGGCTCCACCGGGCCTGCTTTGGGATTTGTTTGCCTTTCACTTTCCATTACTGCTGCCTACATCCTCTTCCCTCCTGAGACCACTCAACAAAACTGGCCTTACCTGACATCTTCCTTATCCTTTGTCTGGGCATCGGCAAAGCTCTTCGAGCATATTATTTCCCTTTATGTTTAGCAAGTGAGAGTTTCCCTGGGATTCAGGAGCAACAGGATTATTATGAATCGATGCTCAGGGACCCCGAAATCAAATGCCTGGATTAGGATGACAATTTACGATGCCAAAAATAAAAGGGGAAGGGCATCATGGAAAAGGAGATGGATTTGCGTACAATTTGAATATAATTCATATGTTTAGTTGAAATTTTATTTTAAAAAATACTATAATGGAAGTTGAAACATGATAATCTCATCACAGTGGGGCAGACTGCAAGGAAGGATAATAATCAAACCATATGTCCTCTCCTAGTGTCTAAATCAATTCCTACCTTCAAATTCCTGTTAGCCATGAAGTTCATTCTGCTGACCTGCAGCCAGTCACTTTCTCTCATCCTAACCTATCTTATAGGGTTGTTGTGGGCATAAAAGGGTAAGGGAAGAACCAGGTATGCCACCTAGAGATGAATGGAATAAAGGTAGGATATAATGAATGAATGAATGAATGCATGCATGCATGCATGAATGAATGGAATGGAAAACACTTCTAATTCATTCATAGTCATAGCTGTTTGTTGTCCTTATCTATCTAACTATGCAGCCTATCCTCCATTTCATGCATCTCCACTTGAATTCTTTTGTTCTAACATCAGGGTTTTTTTTTTGTTCCGGCATCTATTGCTGGTGGGAGCGGAGAGGCAGGCTGCTGGGCTTGATATTTAAGAAATTGAGCCTTCCTTGCTATTTTGTATTTTCATCCTCTTAAAACCATGGATATATACTCTATTTGCTGTAGCTGCCAAAATGCCAGTACTAGGATATTGATTTCTCATTACCAAGAATTGGTTTCAATGTTCCTGTCCTGTTTAATTAAAACTGCAAGGAAACAGGGTAAGCTCTCTCTCTCTCTCTCTCTCTCTGTGTGTGTGTGTGTGTGTGTGTGTGAGAGAGAGAGAGAGAGAGAGAGAGAGACCTCTAGATAATAAGGACACAAAAAAGTTGCAGGAAATGAGTGGGATGTAGCCAACTAAATTTTACTTAGAGTAGGCCCATTAGTTGTGTTTATTATAAATCCCTTTTGCCACGGAACTCTGGGAATTGTAGTTCTTTGAGAGGGATATAGATATCCTATGCTCAACACGCTTAACAAATGATAGTTCCCAGAATTATTTGGGGGAAGCTATGACTGTTGATGATACTGCTTTAAATGCATAGTGTGAATGTGGCCAAAGAGAACCCAATACTGTCATTTTCAGTCATCCTCTTCACAGCTTTATGATTCTATTATTTTCTCTGTGAGATTTCCTAATGATTGCGGCAACTCTGCTCTTTGAATGCTTCAGATAGTCTGACAACGTAAGTTATTGTAGAAGGGAATTGTGCAGCATTCCAGGACTCTTGCTCTAAGTAAGATGTGGAATCCTGTTTCCTCATAAATCTGCTCAAATATGGCTCTCCAAGTCCCCCTCATCATCATCATCATCATCATCATTTAATAAGTTTGTATACCACCCTATACCCATAGATCTCAGGGTGGTTCACAACATAAAAGTACATCTGTTCATCTATTTGCTCAGGAACAAAAGATCCCCACAGCCAGAGGGAGTAAGTCTAACACACATGAAAGTCACTTTCTATCCCACCTTGGTTTCCTGCATTCAGGCCTACTGAGCAACAGTTGCTTCTGTTGTTAATATGAAGAAGGATCACAACATGATGCAAGATGAACTGGATAGCCTCAGTTCATCAGCCTCAGTAACTGTGCTTGGCTAGGGAGCCATCAGCTGGATGAAAGGAGAAGAAAAGACGTCAGTGCACTGACTAATCAAAAGATAACCCTGAGCCCTCAGTGTGAGATTCCTGCAAAGAAAGCAAAAAATCATTCTTGGATCATGTAAGGGTGATTCAGTAGATGGGTTATTCTCAGGTTCAGGCTAGGGGTTAACTGCTTTGCAATCAGGAAAGAATATTCTCCCAGATGAGATTTGGTATGGTCAGCCCTTCATGCACTCAATTCCTAGCCCTCAGACAGTGGCCAAAGCAGGGCTGAAACAAAGGGATAGTAATTGTGGAGAGACAGGGCTGGACAGTGTTCTAGTTGTCACACCTTTTTCAAATCTCCCTCAGTGGCATATGAGGCATATGAGGCTCTCCATCTTTCAGCCAAAGCTAAGTCCAATTCTCAGCTGGTGACTACCACCACCCATCACCCTGTGGTGAGGTCACCATCATGGAGAACAAACCAGTGCCCTTATCAAAGCATTTGGAATGAATGCTGAGCCTTTCTGGCCTTGTCCAGTTGCAAAGGTTTTGGCCAACAATAATGTTGAAAGTCTCATCTGTAACATGGGAGTTGGTGATGGTACTCCAGCTGCTTCAGTCCCTGGAAGAATTTGAGGACACCATGGGCTTTGGTCTCCTGATTAAGCTAAATTTCTATATTCTCTGTTAATAAAGATACAAGCATGTACACGGCAGGGGAGAAACCCAAACCATGTTGAGTCTGTATTCTCCGGAAAGGCTGGACAAAATTAGAATGGTGGGCAGACTTCACAGCCTGGTTCATCAGCACAAATGCAAAAATCCTTAGATGCTGCATTATGCATGCTGTCAAATTAGACCATCATCGCAGTCCCTAACAAATCAATGAATCACTTCTTACTGCTGTCAATCTTTGCAGCTTCTGATGCTATTTGTGATCTTGATCAGCATAGAGGTAACATGTCAGCCAAGAAAGACTAAACTTTTGGCAAAACCAATGCATAAAAATACCACTGCTCTTGTCCTCATCTCCCAGCCCAGGAGATTAATTACCTCAGTCTATGCCTGTCACCTAAACTCTCCCAGGTGGCAAGATCTGAATTACAAATGAAATATGTCTCCATTTCCTCCTAGGTTCCCCTCCAGTTTCCCAGCACCTGTTTTTAAAACAACAGCCTAAATAACCTCCCTCTGCTCTGCTGCATAAATCACCTTGATTATATTTAAGTGACAGAGGCAAATGGTTAAGGTTTGAGGCAGATCCTGGACATGCAGAAAAAGGAGTGCTCCAGAATCTCCCAGACCCCAGTCCATTAACCGTAGTAGGGATGGAGGAGGAATTTGATTCGGCGTACATTTAAAGCAGAATCTATCAAATTTGCACTTTCTGAAGCAATATGTGAACTGAAACACAGCTTTCCTTCAAACTTATCTGAATTTTGCAGTGCAGTACTTCAACAAAACAATGGTTACAAAAATGCACATTATAGGCAAGTGTGTACGAAAATGATACTAGTCAAATTAACATAAAAGTGCATTATATTAAAGAAAATTGCTTGCAACAATGTGTCCATTAATCTAAACTGCATACAAAAATATGTCTAAGAGGATAAATTTGCCCCCAAATAATTTTTCATAAGGATCATTCTTAATTATTATTTTTTAAATCAAATTGTTTCAAAATGTGGAGAACTGAATTTAAAATTGGAAAAATTAGAAACGGGGAGAACCCAGATTGACAGATCCTCCAATCCTGTGCTAAGTGTCCTGTTGTTTCAGAAACAGAATATCTATCAAGTGGGCTTTGCTGCTATTGCAGAGTTGTGGTTGAGTCACACTAGAGTTGGGGAGAAGCAGTGATTTGATCAATAATGCATGGAATTGACCCAGTGATTCAAAGAGTAATAGTTTTGTGAAATGGTTCCTCCCAACTTCGTTTCACCAAATCATTTTGCCAGTTCTGCATGATTACTTGGCTGTAAGACCCATCAAATAAGCGGGATTCACTTTTGATTAGACTGCTTTCTTAATCTCTGATAACTAACCCTGCCCCCACCCCGGCTTTGGGTCTGCTTTTGAATAATGTATATTTGAGAGGTTGCAATACATTTTTATTTAAAAATAAATAACATTCCAATGATAAGATGAGGTGAGTGGTGATGCCAGAGACAGGTGCAGTGAACTCTGCAAACCATAACCCAGGGTATTGATAATTCGTGAGGTAAGGCCGTGCCACTCAACTGGGATTTTGCAGCCCTAGGCAAAAGAAGACTTCCATCCTCACCTTAAGGGTGGGGCATGGGAAAATACCGTAGTTGGAATTTAGGGCTAACTTTACTCCCTGCAGGGTAGACTCACCCATTCAATGGGCTTAGGAGCCTGGCAGAGCTTAGAATCTTTCCTGCACACGGTTTTCGTTTACCCACTCTGCAGTTGCATAAGTTGATGATGTTCCTATGTTACTTGAATAAAGTGGCCTTAGTTTTACCCCATACCTTGTGTCTTGCCTCATTATTTCTGGTCTCCTAATCAAATGGTTGGTCGCAATAAGCAGCCTTTATCTATTTTGTCAGGGAAATGGATGCCAAAAAAGAACTTGTCACATGGAATTAACATTGCAAAACACTACCAATCTTTTCATTGCAAAATGACAATCAAACTGAGAAATCTTGCTTGACATGTCAAGAATGTCTCCAGGCTGATGTTCTTCCTATTGGGTCCATCTCACCTATTCTTCCTGGCCTCCCTACATCTTTATTACTTGTCCAAATTCGGGAGTGTTTGCTGTGCTATAGGAAGGCAGGGCTTGCCCATCAGTTCTCATTCAAAACTCTGCCTGCCAGTGGCTTGGTCTATAGTTAAAATCCTGCCACATATACAGTCATTACAAACGGACTGAGTACAGGAGTTACCGTATTTTTCAATCTATAAGACGCACCAGACCATAAGACGCACCTAGTTTTTGGAGGAGGAAAACAAGAAAAAAAATATTCCGAATCTCAGAAGCCAGAACAGCAAGAGGGATTGCTGTGCAGCGAAAGCAGCAATTCCTCTTGCTGTTCTGGCTTCTGGGATAGCTGCACAGCCTGCATTCGCCCCATAAGACGCACACACATTTCCCCTTCCTTTTTAGGAGGGAAAAAGTGAGTCTTATAGAGCAAAAAATACAGTATATTGGAGTGGATCCTCAAAAAAGGTTAAAAGGATTGGAATTTTACTTTACAGGAAAACAAAAGTGTTTAGGGCTGCAAGCAGTGAGGAAAGTAAATATGAAGGTAGATAAAAGTGGGTGAGCAATCTTGTGCTCACCCCTAAAATGTACTTGCTTCCCTGGAACATTAAATGCTGGGGCTCCCCAATGATTCATTGAAAGGCACAAATACTGCCTCCTGCTGGCTGCTATCCAGACTTCCTCTCCAAAGGAGTCTGCTGAAGTCAAATGAGGGATTCACAAATGACCTGTCAATTTCAGTTTTCCTATCTTAAATTCAGTTCTCCACATTTCTGTAGGAATTTTCAAAATTACATTTTTTTAAAATCCTCATGAAAATTCTTCAGCATTCTAGTGCAAATTTCTTCTAATAAACACATTTTTATACGTAGACTTAAATAATGTACATATTTGTTCAAGCATTTTATCCTAATAGAATGCAGTTCAAAATATTTTATTTCACTAATATATTCATTTCATGCACACTTCAAACTAATGTATGTAATTTTGTAAACATTGGTTGGTTGGAGAAGCACATTGAAAAATTCAGATAAGTGGAAATTTCAAACGATAGCTCTGTTTTAGTTCTCATCTTATTTTGGAAAGTGCGAATTTCATTAATTTGACTTTAAATGCTAAGCAAATCAGATTTCTTCCCCAACTCTAGGTGGGTGATAGGTGCATTCTGCACTCGTCCTATGGAATGTAATCCTTCAGAAAGGTGTAACAGAAGAGAAGAGATGTCACAAAAGATGGGATTTTAAAATTTGATAGGTTGCTGCCGTTACATTTGTTTGAGTGATGCTTCCCATATGACAGTGTGTGGGAGGTTACTTTGGTTGCCCAGCAAACATTTTCTAATCGATTTATTTGGTTGTGTGTGGGTTTTTTTTTAATTGGTTAATTATTCATGATGCAAGCTATCTGCCCCTCCCCCTTAGAAAAGATATGATTCATGGGGTCTTTCCCATCACTCCAAACAGTCAGGCTCCTTTTTTATTATTAAAAAAAGGTCACATTTGCATAATGTATGCCCCATCTTTGCAGTATGCCTGAGTTTTTCTAACTTGGAAATCCCCAGCCAAATTGAGCCAAGACTCCAGGACAAGGGTACCATTCTGTAAAGCATAGACCCATTAAAAGAAGTTCAAGTCAATTTCAGCAATCAGTGAACACGCACCGATTGTCAACATGGCAGTTGCCCTTATGAGCACTTACTTGAGTGCAAAACAGGCACATAAGCCTATCATATTCTCAGCTCAAATTACTAGCAGAAGACCATTTTCACCAGGGGCAAGGGAGCTAGCTTCTTTTGGAATACACCAACGTTTTACGAGCTGAGTAAATTTGTATTCCATGCCCATTTTTGCTGAACTTCAGCAGCATCACTAATAACATTTGAATGAGATGTAAGGGTGTAGGAGAAGACCCAGAAAACTCTGTCTTCATGATATTTATTTTATTTTAAAACTGGAACGATTCATTATCCAACTTTATTTAAAAGACTGAAACTCTTGCTAACCTCTATTTAAATAGACAGATTGCCCAAAAGAACATGTTTTAATTAGAAAAGTTGTGGGTTGGATCCAAATGTATTCATAGAATCATAGAATTGTCAAGTTTGAAGATACCCTAAGAGTCATCTAGTCCAACGCCCTGCAATGCAGGAATCTCAATGCACGAGCCCCCCATCCAATTCGAAACCATACCAGACATACTTAGAGGAAACCCATTGAAACAAATGTGACTTAAGTTAGCCATGTCTATTGAGTCACATTGATTTCAATGGACCTACTTGAAGTATGACTTAGCCTGGATGTCCAACTTAACATGTTGCTTGTTTTGAAACCAGTTCAGCATTAATTATGGCATTCTACTGAACCATTTGTTTCCATGAATAAAATACCAGCAAAGTGGTACCAAAATGGAGGGATAGAGAAAACAAACATCTTTGAGGTATAGCAACCCGGCAAGTCGGCAGTGAGCAGTGGAGAAGCAACCACCATGCAGAGGAGAAATTTCAGCTACAGAATTACACCACTTTCGTACTTTCATCATGAGGTTGTAGTAGCTGGAATGAAATTGCACGAAACACTGAGCATCATTCTTTTTTTATAAATGATTTTTATTGGTTTTACACAGGGGTCAGCAACCTTTTTCAGCCATGGGCCGTTACACCCCTCAGACCATGTGGTGGGCCAGACTATATTTTTTTGGGGGGGGGGAATGAACGAATTCCTATGCCCCACAAAGAACCCAGAGTTGCATTTTAAATAAAAGCACAAATTCTACTTATGTAAAAACACCAGGCAGGCCCCACAAATAACCCAGAGATGTGTTTTAAATAAAAGGACACATTCTACTGATGTAAAAACACACTGATTCCTGGACCGTCTATGGGCTGGATTGAGAGGCAATTGGGCCACATCTGACCCACGGGTCTTAGGTTGCCTACCCCTGGTTTTACATATAATCACATTATGTAACCTCGTACTTTCTTATTTTATCTCTTTGGCTCAACTGAGCCTAACAACTTCCCTCCCACCCGTCAGATGGTTTACAAAATTAAACTTTACATCTTTACATTTCTCTTCTTTTCCTATCTTTGTTATATCATTACCTAAAGTATGATATTACTCAACCTGAATAGGTAGCAATTTCATCTTACAAATCTTCAGATAACCCTGCTAATTGTGTTAATTGCTTACAGTTGTCTTTCAAATATAATATAAATTTGTTCCAGTCCTTTTGGAATGCTTGGTCTCGCTGGTTCTGGATTCTTCCCGTCAGTTTCACCAGTTCTGCAAAGTCCACCAGCTTCATCTGCTACTCTTCTTTGGTTGCTAACTCCTGTTGTTTCCATCGTTGGGCTAACAAAATTCTTGCCACAGTTGTTGCATATAAGAATTTTTTTTATATCTTGTCTGGGTATCTCTCTACCCACTATACGCAATAAAAAGGCTTCTGGTTTTTTATTTTAAACACTGAGCATTAAACCCTGCTCATGAGCAAAATCAGTTCACAACCCAAGTGAAACAGGATCTACCATTCATCACAGGAAATGTTAGAAGGTTCTACATAGGCCAGCCATTCTCAACTCAGGACTTGCTCAGAGTTGCAGGGAAATGCACCGTTGAAGGTGTAACAGAACTTTAGAAGGCAATCAAACTGCTGCCAGCAGCAAAACTTCACTTAATAAACCAACCAGTTTAAGAAAACCGAGGAAAATCTGAATCCTTATATCCCAGCCTGATCACTGAGATCATCTTCAGGAGCATCATTAGTTGTTTCCCAAATTGGCAAGGCTCACCAAACAGCAAGGAACTGAGCTTTTAGTATCATTGGTCCAGTCTTGTGGAGTACTCGGCCAATAGAGTTTCAGCAAGTGCTTTCTGTATTAAACTTTAAACACCTACTGAAACCTTGTTGATTCCATCAGGCTTTTGCAGGTGATTGAGAATACATCTTCCCCCAGTAGTTAATTGATGCCTGATTTTAATTTTCATATGGTTTTGTATGTTTGGTATTTATATAAAAGGGTGGTACATGAATATTTTTTTATAAATACAAACATAAAGAAAGCCACACTCTACTGCAGTGTTGCTGTTGGGTAATTTAGACACTGGACTTCATGGTTGTAAGCTCTCCTTCCTTAGATGGTCATGTGTGTTATGCCCCTTATTTCAATATGTCCTGCAGCAATTAGGAGACTTCTTACTCATTTTGCTGCAGGTGGTCCTGGACATCTCTCCCAAAGTCCTGCTTTGAAGGCATCCTTTGGTCCACTGCTTGTGGTAGCAGTAAATACATTATACAAATGACAGATAACTGCCCGCAAGGCAGAAAGGAGGAGTGGGATGGAGAAAACTGAGAGGCAGAGACTGAGTGCTCAAATAATGTGGCACTAATTATGTAATTATTTTATTACATAGCCTAAATCACTGGGAAAAAAGGTATCATTCAAGCCTAAATTTCCCCTAGTGAAGAATTACTCCATGTTTGGAAACACAGTAATTATTTCTTGAAAACAAGTTGCGCTGTGAGTAATTTGAGGGTTTTATCTCTTGGGTTCTGCAGCAATGTAATTCAGCAAGTGGCAATAAATCTCATACTAATATAAGGTGGTAGATGGGGGTGGGAGGGGTAAGATACAGGGACCCAGTTTATTGCATAGTGTTGGAAGCACAGGAAATGCCAGACAGGGTCAAAGCCTCATCCATCTCACCTAACGATCTTGGTCTCAGCATCAGCCAATACCAACTTCTGTGCAGGATGGTGTATGAAAACCAGCACGAAGTAATTAGGAGATAACTTGCCCTCAGAGATATTCACCCCCCCCCTTACCATCATTTAATTTATGGCTGGCTCTTGTCTAGAAACTTGAAGGTCTACATCCTTTTATTTATTTATTTTGCATATTTTAAAATCTGATGCATAAATTGTAAAACAGTGTCCTGAGGAAATCCTATTGGAAACTGTAGGGGGAGGGGAAGCCACTTCCCTTGGAATCATCTCTTTAGTCATCTTCAAGATTCTACCTATGAGTAAAACCAACATTTGAGCAGGAGCAAGTGCAGTAAGCTCTGCCCTCTGTCATATCTGCATCCTTTTCTCTCAGTTTGTCACTCTTTCCATTCTTAAGTTCAGCTCTCCAGATTTCCACGTCGGTTTGCAATTCATTTTTTTAAGTACAAAAATCCACCACTATTTCCGAAGGTGCACAATTGTTTTCCAAAGCATGCTTTCCTAATATAATGCAATTTTGTATGGTTCCCCCCTCACCAATATATGAATTTTAATGCACACCGGCATCTGCTTTTTTGTACACATTACTTGACTGAAGAACTGAACTGCAAAATTCAGAAATGGGGAATTCCAAAGGATGGCTTTCATTGGTATCTTGTTTCAGAAAGTGCAAATTGGGTAAGGTTGCCTTTAAATGTGAACTGAACTGAAACTGCTGCCCTCCCCGCAAATCCTTATTTGTGAATCTGAGAGCCTTCAGGACTAGTAGAAATTCCTTGCACCATTCCAATCCCTGGGGAGCTTTCTGAGTACAGGAGGCACTAAGCTTCAGAAATTTGTCCTCCAACTCATGGAGGGTGACAGGGATGGAAACAAAGGGTGCAAACTTACAAATGCTTCTCCCAGCTCTCTCCACCACTGACATGTTCAGACATGTTCATTTTCAATATCAGTATAACACCTGTAGCGGATTGAGAGCCTCAGTCAATTAATCAATCAATTAAATTTGTACATATATGCATAAGCAGCTGGAAAGGGGGGGGGAGACACTTTCTGTATCAAGCTGATTAGGAATACACCCCACAGATCTTGATGGTACAGTGGGACCTCGAGTTAAGCACTTAATTCATTCTGGACATCCGTTCTTAACCTGAAACTGTTCTTAACCTGAAGCACCACTTTAGCTAATGGGGCCTCCCGCTGCTGCTGTGCCACCAGAGCACTATTTCTGTTCTCATCCTGAAGCAAAGTTCTTAACCCGTTTCTGGGTTAGTGGAGTCTGTAACCTGATGTGTATGTAACCTGAGGTACCACTGTACTCCCAACAAAATTTGCAGAATTTCAGCCTTATAGCCTGCTCAGAAGAGCCTGGTGTGATGTCATACCTTGAAGGGCTAATATGATGAAAGACCAATACGTTGTCAATTATTTAAAATATTGTTGTTGTATTTTTACTGCCCCAGAGGGAAAAGGGTGTTTGTGGGATTTTTTTTGCCTCAGATTCCAAAAGGATAGCCTGGTCTTGAGTACTTGACTTGTGGGAGACGGCCATCTTCCATTTTCCCTCTGGCATCAAAATATCTTGGGCTGTCCCTGCAGGCAGACAACACAGGAGAGCTCTGAGTTGCTTGTTACTCTTTCTCTCTGTTTTGTTGCCCAAGTGCAGGATTGGGGAAAGCCAAGGCAAGGTGCCATTTCAGAAGGTGGGAGAGTGAAGAGGGATTCCATTTCTACAAGGGTGTCCAATTAATCAGGGACTCTTTTTAATAATTTGGAAAACCTGCAAGTAAATGTTGTGGCCCTAGAAATAGCTCCAACCATTCTCGATTCCCCCTCCCCCTTTTACCTGAGAAGGAAGAGTGTGGACATCCCCTCTTAGCTTTCATCAGAGGCAAGATGTCAGACTGCCACAGTCACTAAAAACAATGCCATAAAAATGTGCCTCTGTTTCATAGCGGCTAATTCTCCACTAATATGTTCTTAGTATTCAATTAGCATTTATGTAACACAGCAAAGGATTATCCTATTAAGCCTAAATTAAGTGCCTCCTTCATTAATTAACATTTCTTATTTCAAGTGGTGCCAACATTTCTCCAAGGAAACATAATATTGAAACCAAACAAAATGTTTTCACAAATCAAGAAAAGGACACTTCTTTTCCCTTTTAGCCTTTTTGATTTCTTAGAAGTGTGGATTCATTGTGGAGTTTGTTGGGAATGTCACCTTTGGCCCTATGAGAATGGAATGCTTTAAGGCAATGGCAAAACGAATGAAGTCACAGCCGAGGTTTGGCTATTCAGAGCCCTGTGAGTCTGATTCATTCGCAGTTCCATATATTTTATTACATTTTATTTCTGAAGAAGACTATTCCTGTTGATGTGGATAGGGAAAATCTGCCCCCAAGAGAATTGAGTAAGATTTGCAAGGCCCAAATCATGTCAGGTCTGGTGCTTCACCTTATAAGGCTGGCTCCAGCCTCTGATACATCCATCTTCATATTTTCAGCATCCCACCCTGACCATCCTGTGGCAGAGAAAGCTCTGCTAGCTGACTTGTGCAGGGCTGAGTGGGAATATTTGGGAGTCGTAAGTTTGCCTTAACTTACGTAAGTTTGTGGTTTAACCCACAGTGCGGGTGGGGCTGTGGGTTAAACCACAGAACCTAGGACTTGCCAATCAGAAGGTTGGCGGTTCGAATCCCTGTGCTGGGGTGAGCTCCCTTTGCTCGGTCCCTGCTCCTGCCAACCTAGCAATTCGAAAGCACATCAAAGTGCAAGTAGATAAAACGGCATTTCCGTGTGCTGCTCTGCTTCACCAGAAGCAGCTTAGTCATGCTGGCCACATGACCCAGAAGCTGTACGCCGGCTCCCTCGACCAATAAAGCGAGATGAGCGCCACAACCCCAGAGTCGGCCATGACTGGACCTAATGGTCAGGGGTCCCTTTACCTTTAAGTTTGCCTGATGGCCACCTTCCTTCCTTCCTTCCTTCCTTCCTTCCTTCCTTCCTTCCTTCCTTCCTTCCTTCCTTTCTTTCTTTCTTTCTTTCTTTCTTTCTTTCTTTCTTTCTTTCTTTCCTACTCCATACTTCCCTGAATCTTAATTAGCAGCCACAAGAGCAACAAATAGTTGAATCCAGTCTACTGTATTTCAATTCTTTGTTATTTCCAAGATCTTATTTTAAAAATCACATTACAGCTCAGTTGGTTGAGTGCTGATAATGCCAAGGTTGCAGGTTCAATCCCTGTATGGGACAGATGTTTATTCCTGCATTACAGAAGGTTTGGACTAGATGATCATCAGGGTCCCTCCCAACTCTACAATTCTAGGATTCTAGGATTACTTTCAAATATTTCATATATACAACCCCTAACAGAATATTCCCAAGGATGAAATGTTTCCTACCCTCATTCTGGAATGCAGAGAACAGCCAAGATGATCAAACATGGCACTGCTTGGTGGTATTAACAAGTTGGTGGAGCCAATCCCTCCCTGCTTCTCTCTTCCACACCTTTTCTCTTTTACTGCCACCTGCTTTCCCTTCTCCCTTTCCTTTCCCCCCACTGAGCAGTGGCCTGCTAGGGAAGGGACAGATTGCTCGGAGATCTGAATGTATTACTTGCAAAGGGCTCATCCTTCCATTGCTTCATGCTTTTTTACCTTTCCTCTCTCCCATCCACCTTCTCTCCCTCCAGGCTCCCTGTGAAATTAAGCCAAGGATCATAGGTTCCCCACCCCTCCTTCTAGAAAAATATTCAAAATGTGGATTGTGCTGGGACATGACAAGCAACCATCCCTGTACATGTTGGAGCAGTCAGAAGCCAAGCTAAAGTGGCTGCATCAACTGCCTATAGAACAACGTCCTCTACACAGGGGACACAGGCTGGATTGGAGCCACTGCCCCATGGTGTGATCCCATGGAACTGCAACATGTATGCCAAAATCAATATCAAAACTACTAGGATGGGATCAATAGTGTGGCTCTTTCCCACTTGATTGTCACCTGGCTGACCCCTCCCACTTGCTCCTCAGTCCCCTATGTTCTCCAGCCATGTGGACTTGTAGCACGGAATGGGTGCTCCACTCCAGTTGGTTGCATACCCTCTAATGTTTCTCCAGTAAAAATAGGGGTGTACTATTCAATAATAATAATAATAATAATAATAATAATACCCCACCCATCTGACTGGGTTGCTCCAGACACTCTGGGTGGCTTCCAACATATATAAAAACATAATGAAACATTAAAAAACTTCCCTATACAGGGCTATGTTCATATGTCTTCTAAAGGTTGTATACAGTGGGACCTCTAGTTGTGGACACAATCCGTTCCGGGGTGCCGTTCACCCCAAAAAGTCCACAGCTATAGCGGCGCTTCTGCTCAAGCGCAGAGCACGATAGAGTGCTTCTGCACATGTGCAAAGCGTGCAGAACGCTTTGTGCATGGCAAAACCCAGAAGTATACATTTCCGGGTTTGCCACATTCGCAACCTGAAAAACTGCAATGTGAAGCAAATGCAACAAGAGGTTTGACTGTAGTTACTTATCTCCTTGGCTCGGGGGGGGGGGGTCACACAACTCCATACCCTCCAACATTTCTCCGAGGAAAATAGGGATGTCCTAAAGAAAAGTGGGACATTCCAGGATCAAATCAGAAACCTGGATGGCTTCTGTAAATCCAGGACTGTCCCTGGAAAATAGGGACACTTGGAGGGTCTGTGGTTGCACATGTGAAGGGGTCCGACAGTAATGAGGGACTCAGCATAGTGGAAATATTAAACAGATTAGAAACTCTGAGAGCTATGCTATAATGTGTGTGTGTTTTAATGGATATCAGTGGGAGTTTAGAATCTTTTGTTCTTTTAAGGCTAAGTCTTATATTCTCTTTAGTCAGCCACGAAGCTCGCATTAGCCGGAATAAATGCCCCCTGCATCCTGTGGTTATTAAATGCTTAAGCTACATATTGGAGCAAATCAAACCCTGATATAACTGTGTTGTCATCAGCCACGTTGCACTGGGGAGGAATTAGGCCCAATAATGCCGATGCTGTTGACAATATAGTTACTAAGAAATAGCATGAAATTCAAATTAAACAAACAAGAGGTTCTTCTCGAAACAAATTCTTTCCCCCAAACAGGCTTTGTTACAAAAACTCAATTATCCACAAGGCTGAGCTGCAGCATGTTCTCAGAATCAAGTTCACTGCAAGCATTTCATGTTACATTCAAATTATAACTTCCCTTCGGTGCAAGTGGGAGGTTCGTCTAACACAACTCATTGGTCTTTGCCATTCGATAAAAAAATAACAACACCACAAAAAACAGAACAAGCTTTAATTCACCAAAAGAACACTGCTCATTTGTATTGAAAGCATCTCCTCTTTTGCTCAGTAAACTTATCACTTTCCCTTTCAGTCATGGAATCAGGGTCCATCAAAGCTAATAAGAGTGTATGGGCTCTTTGGAAGATCAGGACCAGAGAAATCTGTCTTGATGTTCCTTTCTTCTTAGTTCACATCAGCTCCATAAGGGAGCTGCCAAGGACTAGAGCCACGGGCAAAGCTTTTAGCAGAATGAAGATCCAAGTGGCAGACTGTCGTCAGTAGAAGAAGCAGGAAGGTTCAAAGGGAAGAGCCTTGCTAAAGGTTGGAAGCTCACAGGTGGATCCTACATCTGGTAACTTGTAAGAGCACAGGATGTGTCAGAATGCAGGAGTCCAAGTACAACACAGGCAGTGGAGGTTTGCTGATTAAGGTGACTGGGGCACCACCTCACAAACCTCCACCAACCTAGTTGCTGCATTGCCCCACTCCATCCGTGTCTTGGTGAATGCAGCATCACTGCTTTCAGGAGGATGCTCTGCACTGATGCTCTTCACCTTGTCACAGTGTTATTCTCTCTGAATTAAGCAGAATGGGAATGCAACACCAGCGTCCTCCAGCATGCTCCTCTACAGTGGAACCTTGGTTCTCAAATGGCTTAGTTGACAAACAAATCGGCTCCCATACGCCAAAGCCCCAGAAGTAAGTGTTCTGGTTTTTGAACATTTTTCAGAAGCAGAACGTCCAATGCGGCTGTTGGCTATTGTTTCCGGGGCGCCTGTGCCAATCGGAAGCCGCGCTGTGGTTTTTCAACTTTTTTGGGAGTTGAATGGACTTTTTGAATGGATTAAGTTCGAGAACCTAGGTTCCACTGTACTGGACTTGGTGCCTTGGTGTTGTCTGGCCACCATGAGTCAAGCACAAAGGCAGAGCTCACAGCTCTGACATTTGTCATCATGTTCAGCAGGGGTCAGCAACCTTTTCCAGCCGTGGGCCGGTCCACCATCCCTCAGACCATGTGGTGGGCCAGACTATGTTTTTTTGGGGGGGAAGGAACGAATTCCTATGCCCCACAAATAACCTAGAGATGCATTTTAAATATAAGCACACATTCTACTCATGTAAAAACACGCTGATTCCTGGACTGTCCACGGGCTGGATTGAGAAGGCGATTGGGCCGCATCCTGCCCCCAGGTCTTAGGTTGCCTACCCCTGATGTTCAGCTTTCAGCTATGTACTAATCCATACTGGGCCCTACCGGACTGGAGAAGCATACCATGGCTAGGCAGCAGATCAATCTGGTAGTCTGATTCCTATAAGCAGGCATGAGAACTGTATTGCTTTTCAGTTCAGGAGTCATGGGAAATGAGAGATACAGAGGCAGGAAGGAAAACATGGCAAACAGTTAATAAGCTCCCAGTCTAGCAAAGACAACGTAATTGACAGCTATTTCCCCTGAAAGTCTTTTGTCTCTAGGACTAATGCAAAACCTGAGATTGATTAGTAAGAAATAGTTACAGCTGCCTGAGGGATGCAGGAAAAATTACATTTTGTCTGTATTTTAATGAGAAACTACCTAATTCTCGCTGCTTGAAGCAATACACAAACTGAAACACCACTATCCTTTTGAAACCAGCACATTTTCCAATTTTGTAATACAGTTCTGTAACTAAAGAGGGCATAAAAATGCATACATTTGGGGAAAATGTGTGTATATATTGGTGAAAATGACATTCAATGATGCATTGCATTAGGGAAAATTCTTGCAAAGATGTATATATTAGTCAAAACTGCATACAAAAATATGTCTATTAGGAGAACTTTGCACTCAAATGCTGATGAATAAATCCACAAATTGCTGCAGAAATGTGGAGAAATGAATTTAAGGCTGGAAAAATGAGAAACCGAGAATAGCGAAAATGGTCAGATCCATCATTTCCTAAGCTGCTCTCTTTGCATGCTGCCTTGATCCTTCATAAGGGGTGGGGACTATAAGGGGTGGGGAGAAATAAGTCATTGTACAGAGCAAAGCCAAAGCAAAGCTGAACTAAGCCTTTTGGTAACTGGTGGAAATTGCAAGGAAGCAGGGTTTCAACTAAACAATAGGAGAGACTTCTTAAATGAAAGAGCTGTTCAACAGTGGAGAAGCTTGCCTCAGGAGGAAGTAAACTCTCATTCACTGGAAGCATTCAAGCAGAAGCTGCATGGCCATCTCCCAGTAATGTCATAGTTGTACCCAGCATCACAGATCCTGCACTGAGCTAGATGACCAAGGGATGAGACTCTGAATCTCAGGGTTGTGGGTTGGAGACCCATGTTGGCCAAAAGAGTCATGCATTGCCAGGGGTTGAACAAGATGACTGTCATGGTCCCTTTCAACTCTGCAATTCTATGGTTCTAGAATTTCTGAATCTGTGATGCTATGGTCCCATATCCACTACCACATTCTGCATCTTTTTCCCGTGCTCCCACACAATTGCAGTACCTACCCAACAACCCTGCTCATAGGATATAGGTTCTTCTATAGCCTTATTTCTGCCAGGCTTTGACTGAATCCATGGAAATAGGTAAACTACATATTGTTTTGCTCTCTGCCATGTTGCACTCCCATGGACAGGTGCTTTTTCTATCAAAGAACCTGTTTCCATTGGGGTTGGGAAAAGGTCACCACAGGTCATGTACAGCCCAGAAACCCATCAAATGTTCTCATCCCTTTCAAAGGCTGAAGAAAATATGTTCTCTTATTATTTCCCTGGCAGTACAGGGGGGGAAATAATAAGAAAACAGTTTACAGGCAATTTCCTTGTCAAAAGTTCCTGTCTATAAATACAATCAAGATAAGACTGACATGTCTAATAGCGCTTTCTCTCTGAAATGAATTATTCAATTCACAACTGATCTTCTCTAACTGGCTTATATTGCTTTCCCCTCTATTTATTTTTACTTTATTTAGTCCTCTTGAGAAGCTGGTGCCAATAAGCTAAGTTATTGCAGGTGATACCAAGAGTTAACAAAATCCCCCTTTCTTCCTTGCAACCTCTGCCAGGTGCTAAGACCTTTCTGGCACCCCTGCAGCCCCCTCCCCACACTGCGTTTCAGAGGTAAGCTCCAATGAAAGAGTGACGGATCAAAGCACATTATATTTGAGCAGGCTCCTTTATCCATGCATACACAAGGGAGCAAATCCTTTCAGCTGGGAGCTTGCGTGCTGAACTTAGTGCCCACGTATTTCAGGGAAGGAGAGTTAATAGTCTGACTTTCAGGATCCAAAGGATTAACATAAGAGTGGCCTTGTTAGATCACAGTTTCCGAATGAGGCCCAACTACTCCACTGGCCCAAACTGGGTCACAGCTCATTCTAAATTGGATCAGATTAGCGCTCCTGCTACAATTTTCTTAATTTAAACAATATATATTATTTACAGTTGAGCGGGCAGTCATTTTCAGCCTTTGGGCTACATTTCCTTCTAGTAACCTTCCAGGGATCGCAAGCCAGCAGTGAGTAGGGCCAAAGAAAAAAGAGAGCGCATAACTGAATGTCAATTACAGACCCTCCAAGTACCCCTATTTTCCAGGGACAGTTCCACATTTACCAGAAGCTGTACCCATTTCAGATTTGATCTTGGAATGTCCCAGTTTTCCTTAGGGTGTCCCTATTTACACCGGAGAAATGTTGGAGGGTATGGAGTTGTGTGAGCCCCCAAGCCAAGGAGGTAAGTAACTATTCAACCCTTAGATGTCATCTAAAGGCAGCCCTCTATGGGAAAGTTTTTTCATGTTTAATGTTTGATTATGTTTTTATAGATATTGGAAGCTGCCCAGAGTGACTGAGGCAACCCAGGCAGATGGGCCGGGGATAAATAAAATAGGCATGAGTCCGAGCATTTTTGCCTTTGTCCTACCACTATCCCCTGGAAAACCCAGTCTTTAGTGCTGATTCAGAACAAATGACAATCCTTAGAAAACCTGATTGCAGTTTGCAATCAGGTTTTTTTTCTGGGGCAAAGCAGAGGAGCAAATGGAAGTGTGGATGAGCACTTGGAGAGATACGTTATTGTTGTTGCTACCGTTAACCAGTCAAGAATCAGAAATCCTTGACCATCATCCAGTAATCTCCCCATGAATCCCAATCTACCTTTGGTCCACCACCAGTAGTGACTGGTGCCCATTGGGACTGATTGGGCAGGAGGCAAGGAGGTCAACAGTAGGTGGAGCCAGAGCCAGCGGCCATTGGAGGCAGCCAATCCTAGTCTTGTCTCCACCATCATCCCTTTTGAGTGCAAAAGGAACTAAGGAGGAGGAATCTGCCAGCCAGTGCCCCTCCTTGAGTTGGTTTCAAGTGGGGCCTGGCTGAAGGCAGACTGAAGGCAGTGCCCCTTTTGCCCCAATGAAACAGCCACCACTGACCACCACTGGCATAGATAAATGGAACTGTTAAGGCCCTTCAAATGACATATTCATTTCCACATTCTTCTGGAGGGAATTTAAGAATGCTTCCACCAGATGCTGTGGCCCATACCTTGCTCAAGCTGAAAACTGGATTTCAGGGAGCAGGGTGTCAAAAAATAAGAAGAAGAAAATCCTTGTAAGCGAAGGAAAACATACCCTTCCTGTTTACAGTGTTTACAAGCGATGAAGTAAAATCCAAGCTCAAATAAAAATGATTGTGCTCTCAAAAGCAGCCAAATATTATCCAGAGAGACAATTCAATTACACACAAGATTAGTGCTGCTCTGTCTATGGGAGCCAAAGTTTCTTGCTGAGGTCGGTGCTCAGTTCCAAATGAGAACTTCATAAAATGCAAGCGAGATAAGGGAGGGAGGGAGAGGAACACAAGCAAAGAGGGAAATTGAATTCCAGCCCAGAAATAGGGCACAAATATTGAACAGCAAAAGTAATTACCCACTGCAACAGCCTATGGAGGGGCCGGGCCCAGCATAGCTGAACCAAAATTAGATCCAAGACTTTTTCCACAGGACACCAGAACCAAGGACCCAACTCTAAATGGAACTGTTCTCGATTGAGATGAATGGTACAGTTCATATCTCCCAGAGCTATTATTCTGACTGACTGCAGGTTCCAGCAGACATTGCTACCTTAGTTTAGAACTGCTATTTTGTTAAGGTTTTCAGCACAACAGAAATATATAAGCAGTTTTTTAAAGAGAGCGAGAGCGAGGGGAGAGGATAAGAATTGGAAAAGGGGGGGGGGGAATGAAGCTTAAGTCATGACCTGGCTAGCTAGAGAATATCTTCCTGAAATTTATCATCAGTCTTTTGGACAAGTGTGTTAGATGCTTACACTGGTACATCCCACCCAGGGGAAAAAAATCCACAGGGTGAATTATTTTTCCTGCAGGCTTTTGATTTCTGGTGCCCCTGTTTTTGTAGCCTGTAAAGGTCAGGAAGATTTTTCTTTTCCTTTCTGGGTCATCAAGGGCTAAAAGATAGGATGCTGAATTTCCCAGGGGCACCTGCCTGGCTTCTGTTTTTAAAAAAAGGGGGAGAAGAAGCAAAAGGACATAAAATGAGCCTCCTGGATCAGACCAATGGTCCATGCAATGGCCAACCAGATGCTCTCAAAGAACCAGAGTCCTGTTGCCCCCCCCCCCGAAAAAAACCCCTCAGACCTCAAGTTAGAGGTCTGAATGTGCAGGTTCCATTTTTTATATCATGGTTGATAGTCAATGATGCACCCTTAATTTGGTGAGTTGTCTTTTAAAGCCCTCTAAGCCAATGTCTACTATTGCAGTAGCAAGTGAAGTGGTGTTAAATATGATTTCATGAGCTTCAGTGCACTCCCATAGCAATTTGCCATTCCCCATGACTAGGAGAAGCAGAATAAAATATGTGAAATAGTAAAAGTTGCAGAATCAATTATGCCAAAAGAAAAGGAAGGAAGGAAGGAAGGAAGGAAGGAAGGAAGGAAGACATTTAAATTGCAGAATTTATACAGGTTGCAGAATTCAGCTACTTTTGGCACAAAATTTTGATTGCAGAATTTTATTTTATTTTTATTTTTAGCAAAGAGTGCACCCCCCCATTGTATCTTCTCACCTTACATGAAAACTTGGTGTTGGATTATTCTAACTAGTTCTTTGTAGTACCACAAACAGCCCCTAGCCCAATGTGCTTGCAATCTTAAGTCTATCCTAGTGGAAAAGACAAAAATAAGCATTCTGGCAGCGATAATAAATTATTGGAAGGGGTAGGAGAGATGGTGATGAATCAGTGCATGAAACACACAAGCAAGTAATACTAATAATAATAATGGAAGAAGCTAGGGTAGAACTGCTTTAGGAAGAACTGCTGGCATCTCCTAGAAGCAGAGGCCAAGCCCTTTCTTTAGAAGCAATTTTAAAACCTTTTCATTTGCCTTTTTGTAAAAGGGGGAAAGGAAGAAAAATAACAAACTGATTTCTCTTCAGATAATTTCTAAGGGCTCCAAGTACATTGTAAATGGATGCCTTTATCCAACAGGCAAATTGCTGACTGCTTTTGTGTTTCTGTTTGCCGAACAGCAACATCCTCAGTGGAAATCTCTCTTGGTTTAATACTCTCTTTAACACTTTGCATAATTGCCAGGCTCGATTTGCTCCCTGAAAGGGTTGTATGTTGAGGGGCTGGAGAGAAGAGAGGGAGAGGGAAGGGAGTTGGCCGGTGGGAGGGGGTGGCAGAGAGAACAACATTAATGGAGTTTACAATTAAATGTGTTTTCTGAGATAGAATGTGGTTGGGAAATATGGTCCAGCCTGCAACTCCTACCCTGCCCCTAAAGGCTGAGAGGGCATCACCTTTGCAAAGGAAAGAGATCTGAATGGCAACCAATGCAATAATTCCATTCATACAGCACAGAGCTGGTTATTTTACATCCCAGCGTCGGTTTGTAAATATCATCAGCACCTAACTAGCTTGCTTAAGAACGCTGCCTCCATTACCTCAACACATGTGTGCTTCCCAGCTACTCGATATTTATTTAGCAAGCAATGAGTCCTCTGCTGAATCAATGCTCTGTGCATAATGATGGGAAGAGGGTGGCTCAGGGGAGCAGGAAGCAATGAGACACAGAGCTCCTTGCATCCATTCAGCCCTCGACTGCCAATAAGGAGTGTTATTGTCTGAGCAATGGGAGCTGCTTTGATGCAGTCCATTGAAGCCCATGGATGTTTTTCAACAGGACCAAGTGCAAGCCTTGGAGCAAGCTCTGATCTGGTATATATTTGACAGGCATTCACCACGATGCAACTAAAAGCAGTGAGTTGTGGGGATCAGGAGGCATAAAACGCAACTATCAGAATTGCCTTGCTGCTTCAGAGCAAGGAAACTCACAGGCTGGGCATAGCAGCCATGACCTGTTCTTTGCCTCTTCACCCAGTAATTCATCCTGTAGTCAGAGATACATTGCTTCTAATGAGAGAGGCTCAATTTAGCTCATCAAGTAGCCCATCTTCCATACATTTGTCTAATTGTCTTTTACTGGATGGGAAACAGCTTATTGAAGCAAAGGGCAAGTATCCTCAAGAGGGCAATGTCCATCCTCTGGAACAAAGTCATCATTTCTGGGAGCTCAGGGACCATCGGTCAGGGAGGATGTGGACATGGTGGAATTTATTTCGAGGAGAACTGCAAACTTAATAAAGAGATTTGAGGGAGTGGTGGCGCTGTGGGTTAAGCCACAGAGCCTAGGACTTGCCGATCAGAAGGTCGGCGGTTCGAATCCCCGCGACAGGGTGAGCTCCCGTTGCTCGGTCCCTGCTCCTGCCAACCTAGCAGTTCAAAAGCATGTCAAAGTGCAAGTAGATAAATAGGTACCACTCCGGCGGAAAGGTAAACGATGTTTTCGTGCGCTGCTCTTGTTCGCCAGAAGTGGCTTAGTCATGCTGGCCACATGAGCTGTATGCTGGCTCCCTCGGCCAATAAAGCGAGATGAGCGCTGCAACCCCAGAGTCGGTCACGACTGGACCTAATGGTCAGAGGTCCCTTTACCTTTACCTTTACCTAGAACATTCATAGGACCACTTCAATGCATGACTATTAAGAGCTTGCATAACCCTTTAGAATTATTTTTGGTTTTGTTATATTATTGTTATTATTATTCTTGATAGAAATTTCACCTGTAGCTTGAAGCTCCCTCTAAACCTGATACAGCATGAGAGCAGTACAAATATAATGGAAGCATGGGGATCGCCTTGCTGCAAGAGGGTTTGCCTTTGCTGTTCTCTAAACAGTGGGTCATTGCCGCAAGGAAGGGAGCAGCTTTGCTCATGTTCATCAGGTTTTTCTTTTAAAGGCTATATGAGCACTCATATGGAACAGCAAGGAAGCATTCAGCCTGTAAAGCAAAATAAATCTTTTGAAATAAATTCCAAAATTTGCACAGACATGGCCGGGGGCAAGACGCATGCCTTGTCATAGATGCCTATGACAGTCTGATAACCACATTATGTGCAAGATCTCAAGGGTGATTATGGTGATAGTGTAGGAAGAGAATTGCACCACTAAATTCACTACAAGAGGGGCTGGCTGAGGGAAGATGTTCTTGTTTAACAAATGCAACAGCAGTGCATTGTTGGTTCAGACTGTCTGGATTATTGAGTTGGGAGGACATTTACAAAATCTCTTTTGGGTGTATCTGCCTTGGCCATTTAAAGCCATTGGGCTTACAGGGGCTGAAATATAAAGGTCTCCCTCAAAATATCAGTATGTGTTTGGATGGTGGGGAGAAGGATGAGGAACCTGTGGCTCTCTAGAAGTTGTTGGACTACAGTTCCCATCATAGAATCATAGAGTTGGAATAGACCACAAGGGCCATCGAGTCCAACCCCCTGCCAAGCAGGAAACATCAGTCCCAACCAGAATGATCAGAGATGATGGAAGCTGTAGTCAAGGAATATATAGAGAGCCCCAAATTCTCCATCCCTGACCTAGAGACTTATATCCTCACTGGAGGTTAGCTCATTGCAGATCCCTATGCAAAAATCAATCACTTATTCAATGGCCCTTGTTTAACCGACTTCTGTGTTTCACCTCTTTATTCCCTGTATGTGGAACAATCATTCACAGGTTGTTGACAGGTCTATCATTTAATAATTTGTCTTTATTTTAATTAAAAAAAAATGATCCAACCTAATGGTGTTAGCCAGTAACATAAATGATTTTTTAAAAAAGTATTAGACAAATCCATTCCACAACTTGGTGTCCTTCAGATTTTGTTGGATTGTAACTCTTAATTTAGCAAGCATGGCCAGTGGTTAGGGATGGAGGGCCACAGGTTGGGGAAGGCTGGTTTACCAACAGCTTTTAGCCATTATAGCTAAATGAAGGCAGTAAATGTGGGCTGACAATATGGCTTTGGAAAGGTTGAAAGCATGCTTCTGTTGGTCATGTGACCCTTAGATGATCCTCAGGCCAGTATCACAAGTTACATTTTTCTACATGCATGTCTATGCTCATGCATGTGCATTTTATGACCCCACCCTCAGAGTATTTTGTTCAGATTGAGCCTTGTATCTAGAAATGGATTGCCATTTCCTCTTCCAGACATGTACATCAGGCTGAGAAAAGACCCTTGCACAGAGATCTTATGATGCCAATTGTACAAATCTTCATCCACAAATGGAAATCTGCATGTTAGTTATACATCCGTGAGCAGCCTTCAGAGAGGATGGAAACTGGAAGGGAGTAGAAGAGCAGGAAATGAGCCCTGGGAAGGCATGAAAGGGAAAGGGGAAAGACACAGAAACATCTGAAGGATGGGCCATAGAAAGGGATTGGTAGCCGAAGAGCGAGGGGTGGGTGGGAAGGTGGGGGGTGCAGAGAAGGCAGGCGGTGTTTATTAACTTTCTGCCTCGCTGCTTTTGATGCCATAGCTGAGAGATCATGGAGTTGCTACACACTCTATTAAATAACTCAATCTGCAAAGAATCTAAGTGGGTAAGCGAGTGCCCTTCTCCTGCGTCTTAAAATTTAATTGCAGAGCTAAACGAGATTAAGCACAAGGAGTACATAAAGGATATGAATGGTTGCCATCCCTCTTTTTTTTCAGCGGGTCCAGCCCAAGAAGGGGCTGCTCACCCCATTTTTCACAGGACTCCAATGAAGAGCGTAAACTCTTTCTTCTCTCCCCCTTCAGTTTTTGCTCTATTTACAGCTGTGTTTGCAAGTGACAGGCTCGCAAATCACTTAATATCCATTAGAGCAGCTCTGCTTCCCTCCCCAGACTTCCAGCTTTATCACGTTGTCTATTATAAATCCCTATTTGCTGGGTTTCAAACTCAGCCATGGAAATTTGCTCCGTCGTCCATTCTTCTTTGCCTGGCTCTCGCTCTCCGTTCCTCCTAAATGCTCCAGTAATTGTTTCACAGAAGCTTTCTTTCTTTTTGCGCTTTGTGATTTTAGAGCTAGTGAAGAGGACTGGCTACCCACCCACAGACCACATGGGCAGGCAATGTGTGCTTGAAAATCCCTTATCATAATACCTAGTGAAAATAGTTCATGTATAACATCTGAGTGCTAGCAAATGCTTACATTACTTACTCTCAAGCAACTTCCAGTGGTATACTATGAACATTCCCATTTTGCAGATGGAAAACCGAAGCTGAGAAACAGTAAAAAGGAACTTCTCCAACCACGTACTTGCCAGTTGCACTTTGGTATTATTATTATTATTATTTACCACTTTTCAGTTTCTGTTCTCCTTCAGGAAAATGGAAATAGATGACCCTTGGGGTTCTTTCCCTCCCTACAGTTCTATGATTCATTGTTTTCAATAGAGCTTGCTCTCAGGTAGTTGTATATATGTCTCTGCAACTAAGATGCTAGATTCTGGGTCTGCTGAGTCTGAGTCGTCAACCTTCTACACACACACACACACACACACACCCAAAAAGGAAAAGAGAAAAGTGAGACTTAATTTAATATGTTAATTTTTAATAAAATCAAATTATATCTAGCCTTTTTATGTGGAAATGAACTAATTGTTGAAAGGGAATCTCACTTTTGTGCAGTGTCACAGTTAATATTACACAAATGACAAAAATTATATCAGAAAAAATGCATATTTTACCAAGTCACATCTCTTACTTGCTTAAATATGCAGTTCTAAGCTGAGAGAATGTGTCACAAACTGATCCGATATGCATATACACTCGTAAAACTTATCAAATGGCAACAAATTAGCAACAGTCTAAATTTGAGCAACCTTTGAGCTTGAGGACTTGGACAAAATGGCCCTTCTGCCCCTCCCACTGATTTGAGAGCCAGTGTGGTGTAGTGGTTAAGAGAGGTAGTCTCATAATCTGGGGAACTGGGTTCGCGTCTCCGCTCCTCCACATGCAGTTGCTGGGTGACCTTGGGCTAGTTACACTTCTCTGAAGTCTCTCAGCCCCACTCACCTCACAGAGTGTTTGTTGTGGGGGAGGAAGGGAAAGGAGAATGTTAGCCACTTTGAGACTCCTTAAAGGGAGTGAAAGGCGGGATATCAAATGCAAACTCTTCTTCTTCTTCTTTGCCCTACTCTGAGGTTTCATTATTACTACATTACTATATTACTTACTATCATGGCCTTGTTTGTCCAGCAGCAGAGGGCTAAATCAAAACTTTGGTTTATTTGACTTTAATACAAATTTAAAATGGGTCGGTGGCATCACGTCACTCCATTTAGTCAGAGTTCCAAGAGCACTAGGGTGAAAAGAGAAGCAAAAATACCAGTAGAAAAATGGGGAAGGAAGAATCAGGAGCATGGAGCCTGCCTCCACCTCCCACTCAACTTAATAGCCAGCGTTTTGCTTCTGAAATATCTTTATGAGGCGGACAACCACTACTAAGTGCTTCTATAAAGAAAGAACAAAACCAAACATTAAAGCCACTATTAAATGAGCAGAAGTGATAGTCATTATTCCCCACCATAACCCACCATTTGCAGTAATGTTATCATAGGAAGAGTACAGGGCCTAGTCCTCAATGAAATGAAGTGCCTATTACGTGATACTTTTCTGGGGTTCAGGTATGCACAAGTCTGCTCTCTACTTCTCCATCTATCATTCTGGACCAGTTCACATGATTAGAGCAAACTTTTTAGAAAACACCACCACACAAAATCAATCCAAGTTGACTTTTTCATGGTATTTTTTGCCACAAGTGGGTCTTTGGAATGCATTCTAATTGCAGCTTGCCACTTTCCACGGGCTCAATCCCTGGCACATCTTCATTTGAAAAGATTAGGTAGCATAGGATGGTAATATATGTGTCTGAGACCCCAGATAGCTGTTACTGGTCAGGATAGACCATACTGGGTATGACTGTCTGGCCTGGTGTAAGGCAGCTTCCTCATCAGGTGCTTCTGGTACCATCACACAAAAATACTATGTTGATCTCACTCTGGCCCAAGTTCAGTTAATATCTGCACAAGGAATCTTAAAGAACTCCAGAAGAAGGTTATGAAACTAAATATATGATCTGGGGGTAGTTTAGTGAAAGGGTCATTTAGATAGCCGAAGTTCAAATGTTTTCAAAGCTACTGCAGATCTTGAGAGCACTACAATGGGTTAAGCAATAGTAACTTGTCTTGACAATAGTACAGAAATGGTATCCTGAGGCTTAGAAGGGAGAATATTGGCAGTTCCAACTTCTCTCCTAGCATTGTGGAGTTAGGAGGAGCTGTGCCCACTGAAATACTGAGTGTGTGCCACTATTTAAAGGCACAGAAATTCCACATTGAAGTTGTCACCTCCAGGGCCCAGTGGAATCCTGCCATAATAGAGATTTCAGGCTGCTAGATAACAACAATGCTTCTAGATGGGGGTTCAGGAAATAAATTCAGGAGGAGAAATTACCCCTTGACAATAATAAGAAGTGAAGGAGCCAGCATACAGCCCGAGAGAAAATTGCTATCTAGCACCTGGTGGATTTATCAGCTTTTAATTACAGTTGACGCTAATTATCTCGGTACATGGGGTGGGGGAAATAAAAGGCTGGTACTCTGCTTATGCAGGAGTCTGACAGGAGAAGGGAAAGCAGGCAGGCTTTTTAAAAAATGAATGTCATTCCAGGTTCTGTCACTTCCTTCAAAAGAGTGTCCTTACCCAGCTGCACATAGAAATGTATTTATTTGGTATTTTGGTATTTGGTATTTTCTGGTGTGTGTGTGTGTGTACGTACGTATGTACACAAGGTGTACAGGAGGGGCAGATGGGTCTAAGCAACCTGGGAAGATAGCCCATCTAGGACAATGAAATCTATTATCCTAAACCTCTTCTGCCTTGTGGCTATACTCATTTGTGAGAAAGGCTGTGGGAGTAAACCTCGAGGAAAAATTCATACCCACTTCCTTGCAAGGACATCTTTGGGAGAAGAATAGGCTAAGGGGTAAACTCTACACAAATCCAGAGTGGAGTGCCTACGATGGTTGGATGGTATCTTGTGCACCTCCTTCCGGCAACTCCTGCAGCCAAGCTGATGCCAAATGTATTGCTCTGGTTTCCTTTGAATCACATCAGCAAGGCCAAGAGTGGGGTCTGGTCATCTGGGCAGCCCAGGACCTCCATACACACTGCCCAGGCTTGTGCCCCAGAGAGATCACTTTGGTGCTGCTAAGGAAGCAAAAATAATGTGGGTGGCAACAGTTACCAGTTACCAGTCTCTGCAGTGGTTTGACAGACAGATGCCAACAAACAAGGCATGTGTGTTCCCTCAGCAGCAATGCCTTCCAGAAAAGAAGAAATATGGGCACAGTGTGTGATCTTCATTACTTAAACTGACATCTGGAGGTTTACCACCCAATTAACTCTGTGCTGTTACTTTGGGTGCATCTTATTGTTACAGGGTATGTGGTTTCTCAGAGTGTTCATAAACATTGCCAGTATCTCTGGGTGGAATAGCAACCCTGTGTAAGACAAATAGGCCCTTAGCAGTTAGTTTCCCACAAAAGATACAGGCAAGAAAGGGACCTGCAAACCAAAGATTGGACTGATGATGAGCTCAAATCAATATGCACATTTCCAACCACCCTCTCAAATCTCTGTCTACCATGGCAGAGCCAATACTCCCCCCAGTTCCCTTGCCAGCATTTATTAATGATTATCCAATTCATTTAAAGCAGCTTATATATGGATCCCAGGGGCCTTCACGTGGATTCCAAGGCCAGACTAACTTAGCTTTGCTCATTATCCTATCCCATTTCTGCAGGGAAAAGTAGAAGAGCAGAGCAAGAGTTCAGGCCAGCAATCAGTACCATGGACAGCTCCAAATGTAACTGGGTGGTTTTTATCTCAGATCAAGTCTCCCTAGAACAGCCTAGCAAAATGTTGCTCCAGCAGAAATCTGGCATCAGCTGGGTTTAATTAGTCCTGCTGTCAGGTTCGGTGCTCCTGGTCCCACCCGCTCTGAGAGGCTGTTCTGACTGTTCTATTCCAAGTAATGGTCCCATCTAGGGGACAGGTTTGAAGTCAAGTAGGGGCACCAGATCCAAGTCCACAAAGCAAAGCCAGGCTAGGCACAGATCAAGTTCCAGCAAGGCAAGATCAACACAGCAGAGGATAAGGAAGGTGAGGCAAAGCAGAGATCCAAGTCCAAACAGGAAAAGAAGCAAAGTGGGCAGCCCCCTGAATGACTCCAAGTTACACCTGGACTGACAAACGGACTGCTGCTGCAGCAACCAGCAAATGTCAACTGGGTCTTTAACAGGCCTGTAGCTTCTTCTGAGCAGCAAACTCTACCTTGTTGAGCAGAACATCTCCTTTTAACGGGACTCACCCTGTTTTAAGAGCTGTGGACTCCAGCAGCATAAGAAAGGTCAGGGTTCTATTATGGCCTCTGAGCTGGAGCTCTAGGAGTCTGAAGATGGTGACCAGCCATCTTCAGGCTATACTGGCATTGCAGGTTCTTCTTGTGTGGGAACTGCAGAGGAGGAAGTATATCAAAGGATGGTCATAGTCTCCTGGGTCTGATGTGTTCTCTGAACCCAACAGCCTCTTTCTCTGAGGATAGGGAATCTGAGCCTTATATCAAGACACTGGTGCTTAAAGGAATCATACCCTGTCCTTCAAGTTCTATCATCAGAAGAACTGGGAGTCTTTGGCTCTATCAAGGGGTACAATGTGGAGTCCTTAAGAGGCCAAATAAGAGGGCAAAGCAGAGCAACTTCCTCAGGCCATGGAGGTAGTGGTGAGACTAGCTTACAGAAGCTTCTGGCAGAGTGATGACTTCAGAGGGTTATTCCCATACCCAAACTTCTTCTTTCTCAGTAACCTCAGACTCTTACTCTGATTATAGTGGGTCACAGCACTCATTAACTTTTAAACTATTCTTTGTAGTGCCAGCATCATACACAGATGGGCAGTCATCCACCTGTCCCTCTCTCTATTAGCAAGTTACCTGGATCTTTCATTTCACCTTGGCCCACCTTTTATCATTCATCTCTGTGCTTCTTCTATTCCCTTTCCCCCAAGTGTCTGCCTCTACTTCCAATTACATTTGGACCACTGAGTGCATATAGCTCCCAGACAATGTTAACTGCACAGGCTGCCTTTTAAATTCCACGTTTAATTTAAGGTGCTGCTGATTACCTATAATTAACTATACAGATTACCCATACAGAAAACCTCCCAACACCTCCCCTATTTCCTTCCCTCTCCATTCCTTGGTTGTGTTTTAAATTGTGAGCTACACATAGCACCCTGTCTTTTACATTTTTAAAATAGCCACCTATTTAAATACAAGGATAATTTGAATCACCTCCTTGGTTTATCACAGTAGTTGCCTATTTTGCAGGCCAGGTGAAAATTTCTGGGAGTCTCAGCAGACCACATAATAAACGTTTTTATTCATCATCAGCAAAACCAACATCATATTACGAAAACCATGGTCCATATACCAAGGCCTTGTTAGTCCATAAAGAAATCTAGCCTGATCAACATGGTCTTAATTTCTTTGTCAGCAAAAGAAATTCAGACCAATTGCAGACATTAATTTAACAGCAGCAACAACAAAAAAACCTTCCAGTTTAACATTTTGTATTAAGGGCTTGGGGACGCGGGTGGTGCTGTGGTGTAAACCACTGAGCCTTGGGCTTGCCAATTAGAAGGTTGGTGGTTCAAATCCCCATGATGGGGTAAGCTCACGTTGTTCGGTCCCAGCTCCTGCCAACCTAGCAGTTTGAAAGCATGCCAATGCAAGTAGATAAATAGGTACCGCCCTGGTGGGAAGGTAAATGGCATTTCCATGCGCTGCTCTGGTTTTGCCAGAAGCGGCTTAGTCATGCTGGCCACATGACCCAGAAAAACTGTCTGCGGACAAACATCAGCTCCCTCGGCCAGTAAAGCGAGATGAGCGCCACAACCCCACAGTCGTCTGCAACTGGACTTAACTGTCAGGGGTCCTTTACCTTTTTACCTTTTATTAAGGGCTTCAATGTTAATTCCAGGAAATTGCAGCTGTTAAGGGCTACATAGATGTGTTACTTAGGAAATATATTATGACATTCAATGGTATGGTTAGTTCAAGCTTCACCATTGTCATGGAGCTGGATGGCTGTCAGTGACAGGGGGTGGACCTATGTCCCAGATTTATCTGTTCACTGCAATAGATACATGGAATCAATGCAACGGAAACTACTATTCTGCATTACAAAGACCCAACTGTCAACCAATGCCATCCACATAGGGCTGCCATACGTCAGGAATTTCCTGGACATAGCCAGAATACAGCTGTTGGAAACAGTGCCTGCGTGGCAATCACTGAAATGTCCAGGAAAATCCTGACACATGGCAACCCATGTCAGAAGTCTAGATTTTGGCGCATTTCCTCAACAACTTCTTTCTTCTAGATTTTGCAAAAAATCAAACAAGCAAGCAACTTTGGCAAAAAAAAAAAAGGCAAGCTAGAAAAGCTATAGACTATCTACCTAGACATTCACTATAAGTTGATGTGACTAGGGAATACAATGTGCTTTCTGGATACATCAGGCGGAAATTCTACGGTGTACATAGCATGTGTTTGGGGAAACTGCAGCTGTACCTTGTCATGCACCGCACATTATTGTGGTTAGGAAATGCAGTGTTTTATAGATGAATGAAACAGAGAGAACAGAGTGTATTTTATATTATGTACATGCAATTCTTAGCTGTGTACCTGTAGAATTTCTGCCTGAACATTTTGTGTTTTATTTTTCTTCTTCCTCTCTCAATCTCCTGTAATATCATGTGCTACAATAACCAGGCCCATCCTTCATTCTCTGTATTCTAGGTGAGCAATCTCTGCCTGGATATTCACCACACATGGCTGTGGCGAGGCAACATCTTATGGATGCATCAGGTAAAAACCTTGGTGTGTTTGCAGCAAGTGTTTTGAGGAAGTTGCACCTTTAGAGTTTCTGTATGGATGTTTTATATTTCCCCCCAAGCCCCGTGCTTCTCAAATTGTTTTGTGCCAGAGTGCCTTGTTAAATGCTTAACTCATTCAAAATAAGGTGTTTCCTATCCCCCCTGCTCCAAAATCAGCATGCACCATCCTTAAACTTACCTTACCCACACTGTCAAGTATCAGATCAGTCCACTGCACTATTTTTTAAGCGTAAGTTGCAAATCCTACTACCCTGATTTCTCATAATAATGGTGAACTATCGACAGAATTGCCCTTAGCAATTGTGATCCTATAATTATCGACTGTTCTGGAACTCAAGGACCAGCAGTGGTTCACAGACCATAATTTGAGAACCTCTAATCTATGGGTGATGTTTGCCATTTGCACACTGAGCTTCCTATATTCCAACCTATAATATTTTCTATGTTCCATCAGCAATGCTCAATGTTTGGAAGGCAAGTGAGCTTCACTCCCAGGTATGCCTGATGGGGTGCATCAATGTAAGAGCAGCCAGCCCATTGGGAGGCAATTGGCTAGGGAGCCTTCAAACTTGGACCCAGCAGAGGAAAGGAAAACCAAGATGCAATTCAGACACAGGTCAGGTCTGAACATCATGGAACTGATAGTTTCCAGTGTCAGTGATTCAATAGCCTAACACTCACACAGAATGACAGATATCTCTTACAAGAGCACGAATGATTGACAGGTATCACAGCAACATGTGAATTAAGGAGTCTCAGGTTCTGACACCAGCGGTAGTAAATGTCATAAATGATTAGCCAGGATATCCTGAACACAGCCTTCCTTTCACTAAGCAAGGCTGAATTTGAGGATTTGGTAGAAAAGAACCAAGTATGAGAGCTCTGTGAGATAACCTCTCGTTTATCAGAACTATCAACATTTGGCAGGTTATCAGTCAACATAGACTAGAAGAGTATCAGCAGCAGTCAATAGTGGAGTTCCTTACAACTGGGCCCTTTGGCTATAAATTTTCCAAAATAATTGTTTATTCCAGTATGTGCTCCCCTTAGCTAAGACTGGGTACAACCATGTTTTTTAATTTGGGGAGCTGCCAGATCTCAGACCTTTGTCTCCCTCTCCTCCTGTGCTGGATGGCTGGTCCAGGAGCTGCACACCATTTAAATTTCCAGCAATGTAGTATCACTCTGAGGCACTATGAACATTTCAAATGGTGGCTCCAAGCTGCTGCTTGCCACCACCAGGTCAGCCTGCCAGAAGCCACCTATTTTATAGGTTCAACAGAATGTACTTTGCCAAGCGACCCCCTCAGACCTGGAGTCAGCCTGAAATAGTTGTTGGGACTGCAGATTAGGACCTAGGTGAGTCAGTTAGGAAACTAAGTCAGTTTGGTGCTAAGGCAGAGAGTTTGAACCCTTTCTAGCCTATTTTCAGATCTAAAATACGGTGGTACATTGGTTCTCAAACTTAATCCGTTCTGGAGGTGCATTCCAAAACCAAGGCGTGCTTTCCTGTAGAAAGTAATGCAAAACAGATTAATCCATTCCAAACTTTTAAAAACAACCCCTAAAATGGCAATTTAACATTACTTTTACTACCTAATGTGACCATTGATCCATTAAATGAAAGCAATAATCAATGTACTGTACTATAAAATAAATAAGACAGTATTGTAGATGATAAAAATTATTACTATTGTTTTCTTACCTGCACTGATGATAGTCATTGTTTGAATGGGGGCTTTAATCCATTTCCACAGTCACACAATCAATCAATCAATCAATCAATCAGTAGCTGAACTGGGTTCCACACAGTCACAAAAACAAATCCAAACTTAATCCATTCCAGATGTCCATTTGACTTCTGAAATGTTCGAAAACCAAGGCGCAGCTTCTGATTTATGCAGGTGCCCTGGAAACAATAGCTGACAACCGCATCAGATGTTCAGCTTCTAAAAAAAGGTCAAAAACTGGAACACTTACTTCTGGGTTATCAGCATTTGGGAACCAAGGTGTTTGAGTACCAAGGTACCACTGTAACTCCCTACAAAGTTTCTACTATCCACAAAGGCCTTGTACCTTGTCCAGTGCCAAAGGTGGTGTGCCCTTTGGTATTAGGTTGCTGGAACCACAGGAGGGAAGAATGCAGTTCAGGGAGTCCCTGCAAAAAGGCCCGTTCTCACATTGCCATCCTCCTGACCTCTCACAGAGGAGGCTCACAAAGAAGGGCCTCAGAAGATGGTTTCAGGGTCCCAGTCCCTGAGGTGATCCTGACCCTTTTAAGGCTTTATAGGTCAAAGCTAGCACATTGAATTGGGTCTCTAATCTAACTGACAGCCAGTGCATTGTTGTTGGGCTAATAGCAGTGGCGGGGGGGGGGGGGGAGGTATCTGGCTCCTACAAATGGCACACCACTGTTTGAATAAAAATGGAGTCTCCTGCCAGTGCTTTAAAAGAATGGATGGATTTCAATCATGTATGTATTTCCCCACAGTCTGTATATACCTGGAGGATCAGTATGATGGCATATTGACCACTCTGCAAAATAGGTCCATTATGCAAAAGGCTAATGGCCAACTTTTTAATGGCTAATGGTTAACTTTTTATGACCAGTATTAAGGAAGAGGAAATCCGCTGTAGATGTATCCTTAGTCTGCCTTCTTTTCAAGTTTGCTACTTTATGCTTTGACATGCAACAGTGTTACAAAGTAGTAGTAGTAGTTAGTCACCCACCTTTGATCCTAAGGTCCCAGGGTGGGTTACAACAATTAAAAAACAATATTAAAACACAATATTAAAAACATGGTAAAATAGCTTAAAATTACAAGACACAAATGGCTCAAAGCCCTCACCATTCCCAACAATTTGGACTATGAGAGCAGTAGAGCAAATGACTTTTTCCTACCTTCAAAAGGAAGCAGAGTGGCAGGGAGAGAGGAATCTGCCTGATTTGTGAATGAAATTTGAAGGATAGCTATTTGGTCTCCTTTCTTGCACAGCATATGAATAGCCAGATAAAGCTTAATGCATATCAGTCTGTGAAATTGACTTGAGCAATTCATTTGTGCACACATACTGTATATGTTTGGTGCTACGTTCCTGTTTTCCCTTTTCTACCTCTTGTGATATTACTGAGTTTGAGCAAATTATCTAAGCATCCAAAGAGCCTCTTCTAAATTCTTGGGAGCTCTCTCCTGCCACACACACACACACACAAACTAAAGCAAATAATAGCATAAATGTGGAAGAACTCGATAAATTAGTATTCTAGAGGCAGGGACCTTAAAATAATTTTGTTTTGCTGTAGTGGCACTTTAAATCTAGAGCTATTGAAAATCCAATTTGCACTTAGAAACATTCAATTTGTTTGCAGGTGTTTTTCCTTTAAGTCATGCAGTAATTTAGTCTAGCAAAGCAACATCCAAGAGCCTGGGACCTATACTGCGATGGAGCCAGCTGGGCTACTTGAGGTCAACAGATTTAAATGGTCTTTCACCGTAAGGGGGAAAAGTAATTTATCAAGTCCAGTGGACTCTGTGAAATATATTCTGGGATAGAGCCATATTCACATGGTCAGACCTTGAAGTGAATTCTGTTGGTTCTCCAGGTCAGGGGTGGGGTACCTGTCGCCCTTCAGATCTTGTTGGATTTAACTCCCATCATATCAGACCATTGGGCATGCTATGGCTGGAGCTGATGGACTCAAACAACAAACTGGAGGGGCACATGTTTCCTATCAGGGTACAACAACAGTATCAGGAAATCCCATTTATGGGGAGATTAGCTAAACGCAATGATAGAGGTGAAAAAAGAGAGACTTCAGAATTTACTTGTGATATTGAGTTTCTTAGATCAGCCTTATAAAATATGTACACACAAGTTACCAGCCTGCATAAATGGTTACAAGCATATCTGCCAAAACATGTTCATAATTTGTGTAGGAAGCAAGAAGCAGTAATTATTAAACTTTCCAACTTGGTTGTATAGATGTATTCTGTATTCATCACAGGCAACCAGGATATTTACAAGCAGAGGCTACCCAAACCGGGTGGCTCATAGACTGGATCTCTTAGGTCATAAAGTCCCAAATATGTACCAAGCCCAGTTCTCTACCTTGTGAATTTTAAAATTCACAATTCAAACTGAGATTGATCATAGGTTAATTTCAATTTCTCTGCAGACAACTGCATGGAAACTGGCTGTTGCAGCAGGAAGATTTAAACACAGGGATGAGGCTAAAAGCACAGCCCTAGCTCACTATCCCTACAAGTGAGTAGCACATTAACACGCTCCAAGTTCAAGTCCAGAGTTCCTGATAGCTGTGATAGCAGGAAAAGCCTGTATGCCAATGGGCCAATGCCTTTTAAATGTGGTACCAGCAAGATGAACCTCCCCCACCCCAGCTGTTTGCAAGACATTGAAACCTGGCCTATAACTAAACTGCATTAAGGAGAGAGAGAAAGTTACAGTGCAATTCTCACCATGCCTACTCAGCAAAAAGTCCTATTGAATGCAGTGAGTCTTACTCCCAGGTAAGTGGGGTTAGGATTGCACAAGCAGAAGCCCTTGTTCAGGGGTTGTGAAGGCAGGACAGGCCTTGTCGGGTGAATTCCACCCTTAATCTTTAAAATGATTTTTGAGAACTAAAATGAAGCACAGACATTGTGTTGGGACTTGCATAACTTTCCTGGTTCTGAAATAGCCCACAGAGAAGGGTTATGCCCTTCTGCAATCATTAGCCCACCCATCCACATCACCATTACTTCCCCATACCCTCCTATCCACAAGAGACTGCAACATAGGTATTAAACTGACTTTCCATAGTCCATGGAACTCATAGTTCTCTTCTTACAAGTGAATCAGAAGCGAGGGATTTGTTGTTACAGTTTTAACTAGAGCAAAAAAATAAAATAACACTTTTTGAGACTTTTGACCTTTGTTTAATTGTTTTGGCAATTTTAACTAAAACAAAAGCTGGCCCATTCTCTTTCGGTTTTGAGAAGATCAGCCAAGTCACACAACAAATTATGTATTCCTCCCTCATTTAATACCAAAGAGCACATTACAAACTCATGAACCGCAAACTGCAAATTGAGAATTTACAAATAACAACTTACAAATAATGAGCTGTGAAATCACAAAGAGCTAGTTAAAAGAACACAAATAAGGAACTGATAAATATCTCCAGAAACCACCTGTTCTACTTGTTCCTTTCTAGCAAGTGCCTCTTACCTGCCCGCAGTTTATATATATGAAGTAAAATCAATTTTCTCACTTCATTTTCTGCACCCATTAAAATGTCCTTGTAAGCCCCTGAATCTCAGGATTATAACATATGATTGTGCTTTATTTTTGAAATTTGATGTGTGACTGTTAACCACTTTGAGACAAGGGAAAAATTGAGCAGATTATACATATGGTAAAGAAAGGAACAGGAGAACTTTGGTTGTGCATCTAAAATGTTGAATTCAGAACCAACTAACGACATTGCATTCCTCAGCTGAACTGAAAAATCTTGACATTGGATGTGATCTTCTGTCAAGATCCTTCTCCTTTGCAAAAAAGAAAATAAAAAATGAAATATTCCAGACTTCCGGAGAGCAATTATGGATGAATCTGTCCACAGTGAAAGTTTCTCCGAATTGAGGTGTCCTTTAATGGCTGCTGCACACACTAAAATTGAAAAGTGCTATGCCCTAAGCATCAATGCAACAGCAACCCCTTCTTGGCGTGCCAGGGACATATCTGCCCAGATCACCAATCATTGGTGCAAATGAGCCAGCACAGATAATATGTGCATTTAAATGTGAAGGGCCAAACCTGCAGCATTTGCATGGTTAAAGACTTACCTGTATCCTGTATCATTTCTCAATGGCAAATCACGTTTTGCTTTAGCAAGATGTATGGAATAACACTTATCTCCTGAAGAATTAACTTCTTCTGAAGTTTTACCCTGCAACTCTAGATTCACTCTCCCATGCTTCCAACCTTTATGTATGCCCAAACGGCTAGGACTTTCCATATAAGAACTTAAGAACTGTGCAGCTGGATCAGACTAAAGGCCTGTAGAGTCCAGAATCCACGTTCTCAAAATGGCCAATGAGATACCCATGGGAAGCCCACAAGCAGAACATGACTGCAACATCCTTTCCCCCACTTTTTTCCACATCCATTGATCAGTTGTCCAGTGTTGGCTTCATGATCACTCCATGCTTCTGTCCTTTCTAGTTTCCTTTGAGATAAAAATCTCCCTCCCTATCTCTGATTATTCCTGTTTGTTGGCTTCACACATGCTAATAAGAATTCTTCCAAGGCGTCATGGACGCTTTCCCCCTTTCACACTCTTAAAATTCATGTACAGTAAAATTCATGCCCAGAAAATAGAGTCTTTGTCATAAATGAATAGCCACACAAGTTGGTAGAGCATGAGACTCTTAATCTCAGAGTCATGGGTCCAAGCCCCACATTGGGCAAAAAAATTATGCATTGCAGGGGGTTGGACTAGATGGCCCTCATGATCCCTTCCAACTCTAAAATTCTATGATTCTTTATTATGTAGGGCAGGATTCGCCTAATGAGTCCCATCAATTGATGTCCTGTGCTTCAGAGTTGCCACCCTCACCTTCCCCCACCCCTAAATTGGCTCCAGTAAATGTAAAGGTGGGACGTGGGTGGCGCTGTGGGTAAAACCTCAATGCCTAGAACTTGCCGATCGCATGATCGGCGGTTCGAATCCCCGCGGCGGGGTGAGCTCCCGTCTTTCGGTCCCAGCTCCTGCCCACCTAGCAGTTCGAAAGCACCCCTAAGTGCAAGTAGATAAATAGGTACCGCTTTATAGCGGGAAGGTGAACGGCGTTTCCGTGTGCTGCACTGGTGCTGGCTCGCCAGGTGCAGCTTCGTCATGCTGGCCACATGACCTGGAAGTGTCTCCGGACAGCGCTGGCCCCCAGCCTCTTAAGTGAGATGGGCGCACAACCCTAGAGTCGGACACGACTAGTCCGTACGGGCAGGGGTCCCTTTACCTTTAAATGTAAAGGTAAAGGGACCCCTGACCATTAGGTCCAGTCGTGACTGACTCTGGGGCTGCAGCGCTCATCTTGCTTTACTGGCCGAGGGAGCCGGCGTACAGCTTCCGGGTCATGTGGCCAGCATGACTAAGCCACTTCTGGCGAATAAGAGCAGCACACGGAAATGCCATTTACCTTCCCGCCGGAGCGGTACCTATTTATCTACTTGCACTTTGACGTGCTTTCGAACTGCTAGGTTGGCAGGAGCAGGGACCGAGCAACTGGAGCTCACCCCGTCGCGGGGATTCGAACCGCCGACCTTCTGATCAGCAAGTCCTAGGCTCTGTGGTTTAACCCACAGCGCCACCCGCGAGAACCCTCAAAATAGCATGTGGGGGGAGGTGAGGGGATATCCTTCCATCTGGCAAGCTAAAACGCTTGCCCTGATGGAAAGATCATCTTAGTGCGAAGAAGAAGCTTCCCATAGGCAATGTGCTGGTCCCAGGGGGGATAAGGTACTATTACCATAGCCCAAGATCAGTCCAGAGTCTCTAGCAGGGTAGACGATCACTAGATGAGACGCGAGGTCCGAGACAGGGAGCCGGGCGGGGTAACAGGAACGCTGGTAGGGCAGAAGCAGGAAGCCAGGCGAGGAACAGGAACACTGGTAGGGCAGAAGCAGGAAGCCAGGCGAGGAACAGGAACACTGGTAGGGCAGAAGCAGGAATCCAGGCGAGGAACAGGAACACCGGATAGTCAGGAGCAGGAAGCCGGGCGAGGAACAGGCACACTGGGAGTGCAGATCAAGGACTGGGTAAGCAGGTACTCCACAACGACGTTGCTCCCGCAACCTGGGACCGGGCTGCCTGACCTTTATCTTCTTCTAAGGCCGGGGGCCGGGACCAGTTCCCTTCGCCTCTCTGCCCTAAGCCTCTACAGATCAGGAGAGGCCGAAGGGTTACTGGGCCCCAGGGGAGGCTCACCTGTAGCCACTGAGTCTTCCAGCACCTCTGGGGCCAGAATGGTTTCACCTGGTGCCTGCTCTTGAGGTTCCTCAGCATCTAGGCCTTGCCCCAGTTCAGCCGGCCCTGGAGGCAGGGATTCCTGTGCCGGCTGGGATTCCTCCGGATCGCTCTCAGACTCGGAATCCTAGGCCATCACAGGCAACAATCCTGACAAACCTCTCAGGAACTTGCACACTGCTCATGCATCTTGCATCTGATGCATTGGAAAAAGGTGTGTTGCAAGAAACCAAACTCCCATCTAGGTGACTGCCTCTCCCTACTTTCCCCCTACCCCACCCTCCATAATGTGAGGGTATGATATTGTGCCATTATCCCAGATCAAGTTAGCACTACCTTATGCTATATTTAATGGCACTGTTTCCTAAAATATTTTCTTCATCTGGATTAGCCTTCAAATGAACAAGGCTATTCCATATCCTTAAGATATGTCTCCTGTGGGGGAACTGGAATATTTTGACTAATTTTCACATGTACTCCACAAAGACACATCAAAATGCCACATTTGTTCCAAATAAAAATGTGTCGCTTTTTAAATGTTGGTATTCTAGTCAAGTTACTGTAGCTCTCCTGTGAGACAGAATGCCATTCCAGTTCTTCCCTAAAGAGTTCTTCCCTTTTGAACAACAAGAACAAAAACCGAATGAAGCCAATTAAGGCCTAAGCAAAGGGGTTATCAAAATCACAGAAAATTTGATTTTTTTGATAACGTAAGAAAAGCCCTACTGGATCACACCTAGGGTAGCCAATTATAGACCAACTAAAAAAAGGAAAAGGAAATGAAAGGGGGGGGGGATTCATCACCAAAAAGAAGACATAGATCTGCATGATATTTGCATGTGATAGTCATTTAGGAATAATGCCTATAATTAAAAGGGAATGCAATGCTTCTTACTACTGTATAGTTTTGAAATCCCTGCGCTCCCTTCTTATGGTTCCATATCTTTAAACGAGACTTGGATCAGACAGCCCTTCAAATAGCAGACTCTTTCATACACAGGAGTGTTCTTTGAAAGGCCTTCAGATAGATCATTGCCCTCTGTAAAGTAGGATACATGGCCACCCTAGTCAGACCAATGGGCCATCTAGTCCAGCATTGTATTTCCCATAGTGGCCAACCAGATGTCTCTGGGAAGCCCAAAGGAGGATTGTAAGGCAATGGCCCTCTCCTATTGTTATTTACAGCAACCTAGTGTCTAATGGGACGCGGGTGGCGCTGTGGGTAAAAGCCTCAGCGCCTAGGGCTTGCCGATCGAAAGGTTGGCGGTTCGAATCCCCGCGGCGGGGTGCGCTCCCGTTGTTCGGTCCCAGCGCCTGCCAACCTAGCAGTTTGAAAGCACCCCCGGGTGCAAGTAGATAAATAGGGACCGCTTACTAGCGGGAAGGTAAACGGTGTTCCGTGTGCGGCTCTGGCTCGCCAGAGCAGCGATGTCACGCTGGCCACGTGACCCGGAAGTGTCTCCAGACAGCACTGGCCCCCGGCCTCTTGAGTGAGATGGGCGCACAACCCTAGAGTCTGTCAAGACTGGCCCGTACGGGCAGGGGTACCTTTACCTTTTAGTGTCTAATGGTCTGGCTGCTGCCATATATGAAGGCAGCTTCATTATTGTGTGACCTCGAAATTCTGGATCCCCACTCCCAAACCGATGTTGCCTTGTGAAGGTTGCCATTCAGAGCTGTCTGGAAACTGCAGTTGGTTTGGAACAGGGCTGCAAGTCAGATTGTTAAATTGAATGGGGCGGCTAGACCACATTGTGCCTGTTCTTTGCCCAGTGGTTCTAATCTTGGAACCATATTATCTGAAAGACGGCCTTCTCCCATACTGATGCAAATCTTAAGATTTTCTTTGAAGGCCCTGCTCCCATGTCACGAAGAGGAGGGCCTTCTCAGCAGTGACACTCCAGTTGTGGAAGTGTCAGGGAGGCACAAATTTGGTGGTCTTTTCATTTGAAGACTTTTCTGTTCACCTAGGGCTTTTAAATAACATATACAGCCTGAGCCTTTCTGTTGGTTTAAATATGGGCATTAATTTGGGGCTGTGGTGAGTTTAGTCTTTGTGGTGCTTATATAGCTTTTGATTTTATCTCTTATTTTGTATATTTTTTAATTTATTGTAATCTTCCCATAGAACTTTATGTTAGCCATGGAGCAGCATATAGCATACCATAGCCATCGTGATTAGTAGCCATTGACAGATTGATTATCCATTAAATAATTTTGTTGATGTTGTTGTTTAATTGTTTAGTCATGTCCGACTCTTCATGACCCCATGGACCAGAGCATGCCAGGCACTTCTGTCATGTTCGTGGATTCAAGAACACTGTCTAGCCATCTTGTCCTCTGTCATCCCCTTCTCCTTGTACCCTCAATCTTTCCCAACATCAGGGTCTTTTCCAGGGAGTCTTCTCTTCTCATGAGATGGCCAAAGTGTTGGAGTCTCAGCTTCACGATCTGTCCTTCCAGTGAGCACTCAGGGCTGATTTCCTTCAGAATTGATAGGTTTGTTCTTCTTGCAGTCCATGGGACTCTGAAGAGTCTCCTCCAGCACCATAATTCAAAAGCATCAATTCTTCAGCGATCAGCCTTCTTTATGGTCCAGCTCTCACTTCTATACATCACTACTGGGAAAACCATGGCTTTAACTATACGGACCTTTGTTGGCAAGGTGATGCCTCTGCTTTTTAAGATGCTGTCTAGGTTTGTCATCACTTTTCTCCCAAGAAGCAGGCGTCTTTTAATTTCATGACTGCTGTCACCATCTGTAGTGATCATGGAGCCCAAGAAAGTTAAATTGCCCTTTAAAACTGTTTAAGAAAGTGGCCATCGCTACATCTTTTGACTGTGAATTTCCATAGCTAAGCAATGTGCTGTGTGAAATACTTCCTTTTGTCTGCCCTGAATCGCCTGATAAAGCAGTTTAATTGGATGCTGCCAAGTTCAAGTATGGTGAGAAAGGGAGAAAAACTCCCCTCTGTCCACTTTCTCCACACTATTCACCTTTTTGTAAAATGCTGAACTTTAAACAGGAAAAAAACCCAACCCTGCTTAATTGGAAATGTTGAGTTATAATGCTGGTCATAGAGATGGGAAAGAAATTCAATCCAGTTTTGCATAATCTTATGTAAACCACTTTATAAGTTCATGGGAACACTGTGTAATAATAATAATAATTTAAAGGCAAACTTGACTGCACTTTCTAAAACCATGCATGTTCTAGTAGGCTCGTCTTTTGTTCTTACAGTCCTCTTTCCTTTGCCACCACTTGGTAAGGGTGTGAGGAGTTTGCATTTAAAGGTGAACCTACCTAATACACATTTTCTGAACCAATATGCAAACAAAAATGTAGCCACCCTTCAAATTTTGCACTTCTCTGAATTTTGCAATCCAGTCTTTTTGCCAAGTATCGTGTACAAAAATACACAATATCCTAGCATAGGTTGTGTTTACAGACACGTTTATTAGTGAAAATCAGTGCTATTTTTCTAAAAAAAAGATGTGCTGGGACACACCATGAATACCTCCCTTGATCTATTGTAATGACAATGGTGCTCATTTGAGAGATGCCAGAACTGAGTTCCAGTAAGTTCCAGCTGAAAAAAAGCCCTGGTGAAAATAATATACAAAAATGCATTATATGGGGGAAACTGCTTTGTAGAAATGTGTAGAAATATTAGCCCAACAGTTGTTGAGCAGAGGCATTGATCCTGTGGAGCATCAGGCAGGAAAGATAGCCACGGCATTGGACTGACCTTCTACTCAGTAGAGGCAGCTGCCAATCAGGTCTTGGCTTTTTACATGCCCTGCCTGCATCTCCTGACTGCATGATACCCTGTCTCCTGACACCCACAGATGGTCAATTCAACCCAACTTGCAATGATCTGTGGCTGTGTGTATCTGATTCATCCAAGGCCCCATGCCATCAGAATATGACCGATTTGGCTCAGGTCTTAGCCAAATCTAGTGCATTTCCCAACTACTGAGTTCAAGCAGTTATACAATAGTTTTAGAGCTTCTGGATTCAGTGAACGACAAATATCCTACAGGAAATACTTAGTTGTGACATTAATCATTTAAAAGGCATGGGAGGAGCTGGGCCCCAAAGACACTCTGACTGAGATAAGCATTTAATTATTGTAGTGCACTAGTCTGAGTTTTGCTCTGAGTTTCACAGACAGATTTTAACAATAAGGCATTCCTAATTGAGCACTGGAGTGTATCAGACTGTTCTGCTCTTCCCAACACACAATAAAGAGAATGTTATCTTTTCGACTACAGCTCTATACACTTTTAGTATTGGGATCAATGGAGATCCCTTCTAAGGTGAGATGTCTAGGAACATACTGTTAGGATATGTTCAAGTAAAATTAAATGAAGGTTACCCAAATTAAAAACCTGGTATTTTTTTTAAAAAAATGAAATCCAGTATTTAAGATACTGGCATTTTATTTTAAAATTTGTTTTTAAGTGCCACTTTTAAAAATTTTTGCAATGCTAAGTTTTAATTCATCAAATTTATTGTTATAAACTCATGCCCCTGCCACACACACCTTGCAAATCCAAGATCACACATGCTTGGAAATGAGGTGAAAAGTATTCAACATTTGCAAACAAATTCAAGAGAAGTTTGCTTGAGAATGATTTCCCAATGTCATTTTGGCTAGAGTTCAAATAGCTTTATTATATTTGAACATTTGGGGAGGCAGGTTAGAACTCAGTGATATTTTAATGATATTATTATTATTATTATTATTATTATTATTATTATTATTATTAAAAAAAACACTGCTGTTTTTGTGGAGGTTTGCTGCCTGGCACATTTGCCTGCCAGTCTGTTTGTAAACCTACTTCCAAGTCAGGTAGTCTAAAAATTATGTTTCCTGCCTGGGTGGAAACAGAAACAGCTGCTAATCACAAGCCAAGTGCATTCGTTTATCCAGTGCATCACTCTGGTGCTGCTTTTACATTCCCACACACTTCTTAAGGCCTTGCAGGTATTGATCCTGCAAACATCCGCTTCATTGGAGTCTGAAATCAAACAACTTAAAAAGTCCAGCTGAGCCCAAACCCTTCAAATCATGTTGACATGTTTAGGAGGTGCCGGATGCTTCATCCTCTCTGCTCCGATATGTAATTATGTAAGTGTCAGAGTGATATAGGTGCTGGAAGGGGTCGTAAAACCCCAGAGGCTCCTACAAGCTGGACTCTGCCATTCCAAAGTGTCCACAGGAGCATTGCTGCCAGTTTCTCTTTACAGCGAAGCTAAAGGGAAGTGTGTTTAATAACAGGGGGCTTGTTGCAGAGCAATAGAAGTAATTGTCCCACGAGGACGTGGGAAGGGGAAGATGGTGAGTTACTGATCTGCCTCGAGGGAACACACCAGGACAGAAGATTGGCGGGTTTGTCCCCTCTCTCCTCCTTTCAAAACTGCTCTTGCCAAATGCTTCCCTTTACTAAATGGTGTTCTAAATATTTCCGACAAAACTTTTTCACCATCGAAAAATAGTGTCTTGACAAAATCTTTTTTTTAAAAGGTCTGCAGCGAGATAGCCTTCTTAAAAAGAGATGTCTGAGTATTGCTTTAGTGCTTTCCATATACATTATGGAAAAAAGTAATTCACCATTAATATGCCACAACTATCTTTCCCCTGTGATAATCACACAGGCAACTGCTGTATGTGATTCAGTGTGAGTCAGAGCATTGGTCCATCTAGCTCAGTACCATTTATATTGACTGGCCTTAATGCCAGGATTTCAGGCTCTTTCCCAGATGGTGGGAATTCAACCAATTATGAATCACTTCCCACGAGACATCCCAAAGTGACCTACAGTGATATCTATCTATGATCTATCTATGATCTATCTATCTATCTATCATCTATCTATCTATCTATCTATCTATCATCTATCTATCTATCTCACGGTAGATAGTTACATATTTCAAAGAAGTTAAAATAATCACATATATAAAAACTTTTTTTAAAACAAACAAACAAATCACCCCAATTATATAGATTTAAAAACAGTTAAAGCAACAGCAGCACATACACTGAAACAACTCAATTCCAATACAGGTAGCAATGAAAACCTCCCCCCGCCCCATCGGCAAACACCTACACTTTCTGTTTGCTTGGGTGTAATCAGAAACAGTAAAAAGATGATGGGGTGTTCCAGTGAGCCACTATTTTAAAATAGATTCTGACCAGTAACGTGTGTGCATGCACACCATCAACACACAATCCAGTCTTTTTTTAAATTAAGCATTCAAAGACACACAAGACTTTGTGCCAGCTTAGGGGACACAGTATGTGGCAGAAGCCCTTCTCTGATGGTGGAATACAAGATACCCAGCTGCTATGACAGATACACCAGCAAAACACCCCTGATATTCCAACAGATCACTATGTCAGTGGAGCTGTTCTTCTAGGGTGGCAGAACAGCTGTCAAGTGGGGCAGAGTTGCAGGGGAGAAGAAGCACAGGGAGAAGCGCACTCACACTGTTTCTTATAGACAGTGGAACTTAACACGAGTCCCAGACATAGTGTCAGGAAATGAAGGGGAATTGGATTTGGCATAAGTGTGCTCCCCTTTCCCTTGCCCCCAATGTAACCAGCCCAATTCAGCTGCTCCAAATGGTGTATCTGTCGGCATGCAGAGGGTCACAAGGCCAGCTGACTAGGCCCAGCTGGGTCGTCTCCTTCCAGCTGTCCTGCTGCGAAGACCCATCAGCCTCTGCTCCGATGGAAATCAGCGACTCAGGCTTCAAAGCCAGGGCACACTATACCAGCCAAGCGAACTGCGCACACAGAATAGGTGTGAGGCTTGTGGAAGCATACTACAACTACGGATTTATTAATCATAAATCAGGACAAAGAAACATGTCGTCTCTCTCTTTGTCTTCTCAGAGAGACAGAGAAAAGCAAAAGTTATGCACAATGGAAGTTCCCAGCAAGCTGTGCTGGTATGTAAACAGACATGTGACATGCAACAGTTCCATGTCTGCAACTAAAGGTGGAATGGAATTTTCCAACAGTATCTTCACTGGCAAAATGGCTGTTCATGGCTAAGAACTGGTGCATATTGTTGGAGGGAGTCATTCACAATCTTTTTCTAAGAGCAAAACAATGAAAAAAAAGGGGGGAGAATAGATTGTAGCAATATTATTATTATTACTACATATGTATTCTTTCTGGAGAGTTTTTCCCTCCACACACCCACCCCAACACCCACACACCCCTCCCAGGGCAATCCAAATGCTGTGCCAAAACCTGAATTCTGGGAGCTGTACGAAAAGCAGATGTTCGCTTTTAATTAATTTATTAATTAAAATTTATTCATGTGATTTTGCTGTTCCTAGCGTTCTGGAGGAGCAACAGGCAGGGCACTAAAGTTATATGTGCCTTGCCGTTTGCAGTTTGTTAGAACTATGCATGCCTGGTTTGTGAGATTTCACCATTTGGGGTGTTATTCAAAGTCTTTCAAACCTATCATCACAGTCATAAGGTCTAGAAACTTGCCCCATAAAGAAAAAAGAAGGCTGAGATTCTCAGGATCCCGACTCCTGCACCTAATATCAAACACTGCATTTGCACAGTCCTGCTGAATGCTTACTGCTCTGGCTTTGGGTGAAGAAGTGCCAAACAGGCTTGGCTTTGCCAAGATTTACTCCAAGTAGCACAAGCTGTTCTTTACTGTTCGATTCTTCCCATCAATGCTCAGAAAGTGTAATTTTTTTCTCCTCTAATATATCTTTGGCTTGATGAACTGTCGATGGCAGGAGAATTTAATCTCTCGTCCTGTCGTTCTCTTCCAAATCCAGTAAGATGGAGGTACTTTATTACAGAACCACTCAGCTGTCCGTTTCTATTGATCAACCCTTGGCATGGATGACCTTGAATCGATAAGCTAAGGATTATTTAGTGCCTTTCAACCAACATCAAATGCCACTTTGGACTAATGGCAACATGTTTATATATATACCTGACTTCCGTTATCAGGATCCAGGCTCTGCTCTGGCAACATTTGCATGGTTAGATTTGGGGGGTGTATATTGAGATGGGAACTACTATAGAGAAGCATATTGCAGCAATATTTTTTCCCCCTGTTAAAACACATCTGTATGGGAAATACTTCTTCTGTTTTAAGTTTGCAATCCGAAGCATTATCCCATGGAAGTAAACCTCAATGGGTTTTACTTCAATGCAACTTACGGTATTTCTGAATAAATATGCACAGCATAGGGTGCCCATGTAGAGCAAAATACATTAACTAGATCTCCTTCTTGGCTTGTTAACTCACCTTTTCACTCTTCAACAACCACTGCTTCTGTTGTGAGCCATAGGAATGGGGGGGGGGGAATTAAGATGGTGTGGTAAGAATTCACCTCTACACCACCTTGTTCATTACCCAGGTGAGGAACAACCACCTTTTTAATAAACCACAGAACCAAGGAAACTATTTCTAAGATCTGCATCCAGATTTAGGTACCCAGCATTTATTTTAGTTATTGCAATAAGACAGAGCTCACTCAACTCAATGTGCCAGTTGAGAAGGTCTGCCCCGAGGCACTTCAGTTTATATAGTGGTTCAAACACAGCAAACAAAGAGTCATAAAACATCTTCACATACATCAGGAAAGGTTACAGATAATGAGATGTAAACACACAGGGCTCCATACTGGTATCTTCACCCCCGCAATCACCTTGGAGTGGCCCCAATGTGCCCAGGCCATTTGACCATTTAGGTCTCAGATATCTGACATTCAGTGCAGGAAGAGCATCATAAAATCCTCTTCCTGGGTCTCAGATAGCTTCAAGGATAGCTGATTTACACTCTGGTGCTGAAACATCCTGCCATTTGTACCAAATGCAGAACACACAAAAAGCAAGCCTAATACATTCTACAAGGTTAAATACAATTAAAGTTAAACATTGAAACATTATTAAAATAATAACAATATATACCTGGGGTCTCTAATTCTTATATCAATGGGAAACTGAGGAACTAGTTGTTGTTTTTTAAGAAAAAAGAAAAACACACACAACAAAATGAAATATCTTCAATAAATTTCTCAGCAGGCATTGAGTTAGACCCTTGCAATCCCACAGACATCCTTAAAAATTTATGCTACCAAACATCGGCACTCCTTTGCAAAAGATGCACCTACGTTTAGTGGGCAGATGGGTAGTGGCTCATAGATTGCAGCAGTTCAATGAAGTATTTTTGGAATGTAGTTGTACTGAAAGATGCAAGCTTGTTGGATGATAATTATCATTATTTACCTGCTGTGCCCATCGCTCTGTACCTTTTAAAACAGCATTTGCTGTTTGCCCACCTGTCTCGGTGCCTCTCATTATGATAACATCAAGATCTCAGCCTGTTTCACAGGTACCAATAATATCTGTTATGCATCAGTGGGAAGAATTCTTTTTTATTTTGCGCCGTCTTCAAAGGCAACAAATTTGATATGCTGGAGTCTCATAGACACGGGCAGTTATAGACGGAGCTTTACAACACTGCCGTCCTTTCCTCACATGCAGCTACCCTTCACAGTGCGAGCAGCCATTCAATCCCATTTAGCGGAACCAAAGTGAGGTTGTTCAGAAGAGAAGATAATTAACATGGGGAAGCTGAAAAATTTCACTTGTGCTTTTACAGCCTCTAACCCTATTAGACCAGCTATTTGGAATCCTGGGAGGGCCATTTCTTGCCAGAATGGATTGCAGCAGAATTGAGTTTCATTATATTTTTAATTAAGAGAACAAAGAATGGGGTGAAAAAGTGGCGCAGTTGTTAGAAACTTTGGAAGAAGTTTTCAAGGCTTCTCAGCATATCAGCCTGGGTTAAGTTGCTTTGTCCTCCACCCTCCTGGGTGACATTCCAGCTGGTCACAAATAGCAGGTGAGGCTTTGGCTGGTTGCCTGGGATGTTCAAGAGGCAGCAGTAAATAAGAAGATGTGGGTAAAGTTGATAGCATGGGTGTAGGGCAACATAGTTGATGTTGTTGCATCACAGACCGGATGCTGCTGTTCCAGAGGTTCCCTACAGCTGGAACAAGGGACTTGGTGATCTGGTGGTGTATGTGGGTTGTCTGGGTGAAGGTCTTGTGAGGATTGTTTCTTTGTGATTGTTTCTTTGTATAAGAGGGTGGTTCATTGATTGTTTGGGGCGGTTTTACATTAGAGGTTTATTTTGTTCCAATAAATGTCTTTTCCCTCAACAAGTGCTTTATTGTCTATCAAAGATCCATTAAAGAACCTGTAATTTAACTTGGCAAAACAGTATGTTTAGCCTGGTAAAGAGGACACTGAGAGGAGATATGATAGCCATCTTCAAATATCTAAAGGGCTGTCACATACTGCAGAAGATGGAGCAAGCTTGTGTTTTTTCTGCACCCAAACCAATGAATTCAAATTAAAAGAAAGAAGATTCTGACTATACATCAGGAAAAACTCTCTAATGGTAAGAGCTGTTCAAGAGTGGAATGTACTACTTCTGAAGGCGGTGGACTCTCCTTCATTTGAGATTTTTGGGCAGAGGCTTAGTGGTCATCAGCACTGGATGCTTAGTTGAGAATCCTACCTTGCAGGGGGTTGGACCAAATGGCCCTTGGGGTCCCTTCCAACTCTACAGTTCTATGATTCTATGAACTTCAAGATTTCCAGAGGTGCAAAATCTGGATCTTCTCTGTAGTGATGCACTGGCTGTGGGATGAATGCTCTTCCATTGGAAGCACATCTGACATCAAAGCTTCTGGCATTTTGATAACAGACAAAAGTTGATCTGTTTGCCGCAGCATTTATGGAATGGTAGCCACAGCCGTAATTATTGTTGTCACAACAGAACCTGTTTATTCTCTTTGCTATTCTCATATGGCTGAAATTTTGTTTTTAAACAGGTCATACCTTGCCCTGAGATCATATGACGAGCACCGGAATACAAATGTATTTAAATAAATCGGTTTCTCAGATGGAACTGATGATAATGGTTAAATTTGTACCCCACCCTTCCTCCCACAGGTAGGCATTTCCCATGGTATCTTGGCTGGAATATAAACTAACATTTTAACCATTTACATTTTAACAAATGTAAACTAAACAAACAGTTGCCACTGTGGGATTTTTCTTTCATGCTCATTGCTCTTTTGTTTACTCATGATTTATAATTAGGGAATATATCATTAATCTTTTTCAAGTTCCTCTGTTTTGATTGGTTGATTGATATGGCCTTGGAGGGGTAATAAGTTCTGGTCGTCTGCTTTAAAGGAGAGGGTGTTAGGAAAATTGCATTTTTAGACAAGCCAGGCCTGAGGTTCATTGGCTGAGCTGTGTGGCGCAGCCTTATTTCTAACCTTAGAACCTTAGTTGCATTAGATTTTCATGAGTGCCGTAATTCTCCCCGAGTCAATGTATTCATTTTCCTTTTTTTCTTTTTTAAAGCAAGCATGGCCCCATACCCTGTGATGTGCCCTGCACAGTGTGTCTAAGAAGCCCGGTTCTTCCTTATCTGTCTCCCACACTGTCTCAGAATCCTTCTGCTAAGTGTCTTTTGTCCCTAATAAACTGATAAGCTCCTGGTAATCCACTGATTGCTGATAGTGGGAGCAGGTCTGCCCTGGCCTGAGTAGATAAGGAACCTCAGTGGCAGCAAACAGAAGGGTGATATAGCAAGAAGAGGATGTGACACTCATGGGGGTGACAGAGTTTCCTGAATGCTTGGCCTCTGGTTTATGCAGACTGGTACAGAAGTGCTAAAATAGTGGTATGACTCCTGAAAGAGCTGAAGATGTCAACTCAGTCTGTGGCAGCTGCAAAAAAGGCAAATTCTATGCTAGGGGCCATTAGGAAAGGAACTGAAAATAAAACTGCCCATATCATAATGCTGTTATGCAAATCTGTGGTGCGGCTGCATTCGGAATACTGTGTACAGCTCTGGTCGCCCCACCTCAGAAAGAATCTGTAGAATTGGGAAAGATTCAGGAAAGGGCAACCAAAATGGATATTGAGCAATTCTCCTATGAGGAAAGCTTGCAGCATTTGGGACTTCTTAGTTTAAATAAGAATTGATGCTTTTGAATTATGGTGCTGGAGGAGACTCTTAAGAGTCCCATGGACTGTAAAAAGATCAAACCTCTCCATTCTGAAGGAAATCAGCCCTGGGTGCTCACTGGAAGGGCAGATCCTGAAGCGGAGGCTCCAATACTTTGGCCACCTCATGAGAAGAGAAGACTCCCTGGAAAAGACCCTGATGTTGGGAAAGATTGAGGGCACAAGGAGAAGGGGACGACAGAGGACGAGATGGTAGGACAGTGTTCTCAAAGCTACCAGCATGAGTTTGACCAAGCTGTGGGAGGCAGTGGAAGACAGAAGTGCCTGGCGTGCTCTGGTCCATGGGGTCACGAAGAGTTGGACACAACTAATCGACTAAACAACAACAACAACAAGTTTAAATAAAAGGGACGTAAGAGGTGACATGGTAGAAGTTTATAAAATCATGTTTGGCATGAAGGGAGTGAATAGAGAAACTGAGTAAACAGTATCCAATGCTGCAGCTCCGCTAGCGCAAGGGATTTCCAAGCAAGTGATTAATGTCCCTCTCCCTCTCCTCTCCAGCCCCTGCATCCCCACAAAATCATCTCCAAGGGGTTTGTGGACCCTCCAGAACAAATTTGGGGTAGTGCATGGGGGAAAGAGAACAGAAGTCCTGTTTCACCAACAGACTCCCTAGGGGTGTGCATGTGGTTCAGATGAATCACAAATCCCATACTGAACTGGGCAGAATTGGAAAGATCTGGGGCTCTTCTGAGGCAAGGTGGGTGTCTTCTGAGGCTTCTTGTACCAAACTGGGCTGCTCCCAGAGTCTTAGGGCTGACTTGGAGATTTAAAGTGCCCAGAGTCAGGAATTCAGGCACAACCTGTCTATCTCTTTGAAATGGTTATATTTCACCTCCCCAAGCTGTCCTTATAAGAATAGGGAAGAACGGGGGAGGGGGAGGAGTGGGTGTTCTCTACTGCCAAAATCAACTTTAAAAGTGGATTTAATAAACACTTTAAGGACCCTTTAAGAAATTCAGTATGTTTCTTACCTAGGGACACCTCTATGAGCTGTGCTCTTTCAATACAAATTGTTCACAAAACAGAGGGCAGAAATCACTCCCTTCTGTACCCCTAATGAAACTGTAAACGATGCCCTTGCAGAACCCCCTCTATCTATCTTTTTGAAATTTGAGAGGCTTTATCCATTCAGGAGGGGCTGCTAGTCTGCAAATTTCATTCAGTGATGTCAAAAGATAAAGGGGACATATTGAAAATTTCCTTTATATTTGTCAGTGGGAAGGCACAAAGTTTTGGTTTTTCCCAAAGTGAGGTTCTGAATTTGCCTTTAGCTGTCCAACTAAATTGGTCCATTTTCTGAATTGGAGTCCAAAGTGAATTCTGTGTTTGGTGCACACCCATAGCAAAAATAAAAATTAAAAAATGGTGTATTGATTCCTCTAGGTTCCTGCTCATTCCGCTTTGTTTTGGACACATTCTATTGAGCAGTTATTAAAATTGCAGAGCCTATAGATTTCTCCCTGGCCTAACAATCTGTAAACAAGTCTGCTAACAAGCAATCCCTCCTCTATAAAAATGATTAGTGGCAGTACTTTCAAGGAACCAACTTTTCCGTATTTTAATTTGCTGGCAGAAGCCACAAACAAGGGATGGTTAAAATCTATCACTCTAGCATCATGCCAAGGATATTTCTGGATCAACTCTTAGAGGACTAAGCAAACAAAGAAAAAGAAAATAATGAAAGCGTTTCAGCTACCTTGATAATTTCTCAATTCCTACATTTTGCATTAGGCAAAGCTCAAGACCCGGGAATTGATCATCTCCCCCTTTTGCCAAATGTTCTGAAATCCAGATATAACTCATTCTCAAGTTGCAGAGGCTTTCAAAAGCATTGCAGAGGGGTATCTAAAGCAGTGGCTTTCTCTTAGCAGTGGGGATTCTTGCTAACAGAAGCTCTTCCATGTACTTCAGAGGCACTTTCCCTGTCCTTTTCCAAACATAATTTTATCTCTCTTCATTGTTGGACATGTTACTGGGATGCCAGGGTTAAAATGAAAAAATGCTGAGCAGTGGACTGAAGTAGGGATTTGCAGCACCGTATTTGAGAAATGGCCTTCCCAAGACTTTGGCTTCCCTCAACATTTCTCATATATTTCACTTGAAGAGGATCAGTCAAATGCTCTTAGAATTTCACTTTAGGAGGGCTTCCACACAAGTCCTTTGCTTCCCACTGTTCAATTTTTTTTTGCTCTAAATCAAGGAGTGCCGTGCCAAACTTGAGAGAGCCCTGGGTAAGATATCCACCAACATCCTGGCCACTCTCCTCCCTATTCTGTCCAGGGCTACTCCACTGCTTCTGCTATGCTTTCCTACCACCACAAACACTGCCTCTTCGCTCTGCTCTCTGCTCTGCTCTCACCCCCTTCCCAAGTTTACCAAGCAGCTGTGGAAAGGGCTTCGTCTTTCCTTCTATGAAGACAGGGGCTGGGTATGGTGAGAGATGGGGAAGAAATTCATTTGGTTCACTTTTAGACAGTGCACCGATTCAAACTGGTGCGGATCGGAATGCAATTCCCTATCAGGCAATGTACTTCTCCAGATTTTGCCACACACTTTCATCTGCACAAAAGTGCACACAGAAATGCATACAGCCGTACCTTGGTTTTCAAACAGCTTAGTTCTCGAACGTTTTGGCTCCCGAATGCCACAAACCAGGAAGTGACTGTTCCGGTTTGCGAACTATTTTTGGAAGCCAAACGTCTGATGAGGCTTCTGAGGCTTCCACTTGGCTGCAGAAGCTGTGCTTTAGTTTCTGAACGTTTTGGAAGTCGAACGGATTTCTGGAGCAGATTCCTTTTGACTTCCAAAGTACAACTGTATTTTAAAAGTATATGTTTTATGTAAAAATGCCCACAAAAATGGGTAAAAATTGCTTGCAGCAGCACAGAATGGAATGGGTCAGAATGGGATGCCGTGGAACTGGAGAGAACAGGCCTACGACTGAAATGGGATGGAATTAGCTGCTTAACCTATCCCTAAGTGTCACGGTGTACTTGACCCTTATTCATCTATTCTGCCCCCCAAATTCCTACTCAGCTCCCAAATGGGCAACTAGTGAAAGCCCATATGCAGCATAGGGAGGGAGGGAGAGGGGGCACTCCAAGGATAAGACTGCAATGTTTGGGGAGGAGTGAGGTTTAAATGGGGCCTGCTCCTCCAATTCCCCATTTGGTCCAGGTATCCATTTGGGTCAGAAACACCCCTCCTCTCAAGGAAACCGCACAAGTCTTCTTTTCCTGGGGAAATTTGCCCCTACTGAAGTGTGGGAGTGGTATTGAATCCCTCCCATTACCATGGTAATGAAGATGGTGATTCCAGAAAGCCTATTCAGATTTGAGCAAAAGTTAAACTTCTGAGTGTTGGCTTTTGTGCAACTAAAGCAATCAGAACCAGTATATCAGATATTTTCAGATAGCTCTATTAGCCAAGGGCAAGATAAACCACAATCCTTCACTGCCACTTAACTTCTCATTACAGAAGAGGTAGCAAATGAGGTTTTCCCCAGCTTACACATTGTGTAAAGTAAACTACTGATTTACATGGCCATGGTATGTGTCTAATTTAGCGATCCATAATGTCCTGTAAATGAGTGCAAGCCACAATTTTTAAATCACACTGTCTAATGCAGATGAACAATTGCGCCTTCTATTTCACTTGTTAATAAAAGTGACATGAGAACACATTTACTGCTTTATTTGCTGAGCAAAAAAACCCAGCAGTTTCCCTTGGTGGGAATGAAAAAATATTACTTGTAGTTGCAAAAGCTCAATCCACTTACAGACTCCACCAGGCATCTTAATAAACTTTGTCCAAGGCATCACTAAAAGCCATGTATCTCTCCTAGCTACATTAACATTAACGAGAAGAAGATGAGAGTCAAGTTTGGACGCAATCTACAGGGAAGTTCTCCCCTGTAAGGTTTATTCCCATTTTACAGATGGGGAACTGAAGCTGAGTCTGCGTGACGGTCTCTTCCCTACTCCCCCACCTCCCTCATTATCCCATGTATAGTCTAAGTGAATACTAAGCCCACTGGATGAAATTCCATCAGATACCCATGGGCCAGCTGTAGTATGTCAAGCTGATCCTTTCTTGAGGAGCCAATAAAATAGTTGAATAATCTCTTCCAGCACCATTTTCCTCTTTGCTTTGGTTTCTGTCCTCAAGCTTTAGACAGCTGTGGAAATGCTCAAATGTCCATAGGAGGTCCATATCAGTCCTATTTCCAACTTGTCTGAAAACAGAAACACTTAACATTTTATTTGTCAAGACGATTTCCTGGAATCAGCTGTCTAACCTCAGGAAAGGCAGAATAAACACCAAACTGTTGAGGCTTACCTGAGTCCCAGAGACAAGGCTTTGGTTTGTGATCCGCATGGATTGCAGGAGGGTAACTGCAGTGACAGTAACAGCCTTCTAGTTGGGAAACAGAACTGAGATGCAAATTTTTAGGTGTTCAAACTCAGTGGCCTTGTTACACAGACCATCAGCCTGGATGGGCAGAATCCATTTTTGCTTTCAGTTCTACACATCTCTCTCCACTGTCATGGCATGTGGCATAACTTCACCATGAATAGAAACTACCTTCTGTGCAGCCATTATGCATGTTGCAAAATCCGCCATGAGGGTTAATGCAGTTCAAGTCTTATCAACTGCGGTAGTGGTGGGGACCCTGATCAGCCGAGGTGTTGTCAAATATACTTGACAGAGAAGCAGACCCAGCCTCCCCCCCCCCACGGCAAATGTGTCATGAAGATTGGCTGGTGTGTGGATGGCTACTGATAACAGGCACAATTCCAGAGAGTCAAAAGTTGTCACTCGAGAGCTGCTGTAGAGGGCTTGGAACAGAAGTGAGCTGTCAGAGGCTGGGGAGAGGAACAAATCATGGGCAAAAAATGAGGATACGCAGGAGCTTTTCTGGGAGATATATCCAAGACAAAAAGAAGAAGAAGAAGGATTTGCTAACTGTGCTTCCTGTGGGCATCTGAGTGGCCTATGTAAGAATGAGATGCTGGACCAGATGGGCCATTGGCCTCATCCAGCAAAGTCTTCCTATGTTCTCATGCAGTAAAATTCGCGAGGCAGAAATATTGATACTGTTATGCCCATCTGACTTTCCTGAGCAGAGAAAAGCTTAGGAGCAGTTTAGGTTTCCTTTGGTAGGAGGGATTACAGGAGGCATATTGTATTTGGATTCATTCACACACAAACAGGCTGAGAATACAGTGGTTCCTCGGGTTAAGAACTTAATTCGTTCTGGAGGTCCGTTCTTAACCTGAAACTGTTCTTTACCTGAGGTACCACTTTAGCTAATGGGGCCTCCCGCTGCTGCCATGTCGCCACCGCGTGGTTTCTGTTCTCATCCTGAAGCAAAGTTATTAACTCGAGGTACTATTTCTGGGTTAGTGTTGTCTGTAACCTGAAGCGCCTGTAACCTGAGGTACCACTGTAGGCTGAGACAAGCATAGTTCTCCTACAAGCAGTAAATCCACTGCTTTGCACCAAGGGGAGAAATTCAGTTTCGTTCACATTTTAATCCAAACCTGCCTTCTGAAAGAATGCACAAACTGAAGCACAACTACCCTTGGAAATCCCCACTCCTCAATCACCACCTCTGTGCAAAAATGTGCACATTAGGGGAAAGTGTGCATAAGAATGCATATATTAGTGAAAAATCACATAACCAAATGCACTGTACTGGGGGATATTGCTCACAAAAGTGTGTGTATCAGGCAAAATTGCATAGGAAAATGTGCATATTAGAAGAAATTGTCACCAAAATGCTAGTGGATTTTCATGTGGATTTGTTAACTGAAGATCAGGAAACCAAGGGAAACAAAGGGACATTGACTGATTTGTTCATCCTTCTCCACATCAGACCCCCCAGCATCCCCATATGCCCTTTTGCCTTCAGTCCATTCCCTCTCCTCTCAGTCTCAAGTTATAGTTTTTCTGACTTGCTTCTCTTGTTCTTTTCTCAGGTCCAGTTGCAGGTGGAGGTGTGTGTATCACCTCAGAGAGATCTCTGTATCTCTCCCATTAAGAAAACATTGATATCCTATTCTGCATCATTAGTATTCCTTTGCCAAGTTCCAGACCCTGGCCAGCTATTGCTTTAAGATAAGATCGTAATGAACGTCCCACCCTCAGTAATCAGATAGCAACTCTACAACAATGCAACAGATTCAAAACAAGCTAGTGGATTCCCTAGTGGAGAAATATAGTCGCATAGTTATAAAGTCTGCATGACTTTACAGTAGTGAGGCTATTAATAGCCTCTGTTCCCAGCACTAGGCATATAAAAATATACACAGGGACAATTGATTCCAAAGATACTGGCATGTAATTCAATAGAACAGCTTTCTCTGTCTATGCCAGAAACTCCAGTGGAGATCTCGGTCAAATTACTTAGTCTCTCTGAGCTTCAGATTCCATATAGCTAATCTAGAAACCGTAGAATGCTAAACCTTACCTGAAAAGTGTTAATAATAAGACTTCATGGCCTTGAGTATACAATACTTTATCCACACAATGAACAGCTTTTGTATGCAGTTTCCCACACTATAGCAGTAGAAAGATATTGTGTTGCATCCAAGGCTGCACAGGCAGCACTGAGCTTAAGCAATGGGACGTCACTTTTCTTTCCTCTCTGCTCTTCAGAGGGTCCCACAGTCTTCTGGAGAGGATTTTGAGAGTGCTCAGGGGACTGCAAGGGAGAGAAGGAGAGGTGGAAATCTGTTGCATGATAAGAAAAGTAGCACAGAAGACCACCCAACATTTTGAAATACTCTATGTACTTGCAGATGATGGTGATGATGATGATTCTATTTTGGAGCTGAAGGTCATTATTAAAATTTTCAAATTTCAACGAAAGTTAGAATCAATATGGAATGGCTTCAAAAGTCAACGAGAGCCCTAATAGAATCACACTATTAAGTTATCTTTGGACAGAGCTGCTAACAAGCTTGTTCCCAAGTGCAATTTATTTTATTTTGAGCAGATAAACATGCTGATTTTTTTAAAAATGCCTTTTAGAGATGACTCTGTGAGCTATTTGCATCAAACAAGTTGGAATGTATATATATGTATATACCACTGCTATCAGTAAGTTTGTCTCTTGCAGCAGCTGGTCCTTAAGGGTGGAGAATCTGCTTCTTAGTGCTATTATTTTGGGGTGTTCCTCTCATAACCATGCTCCAAAAACACACATTGTCCATCACAATCCAGCACACATTGTCCATCACAATATGGCCTTCTGGTGGTTCCCACACTGCAAGAAGTGACGTCACAAGGAACCAGGCAGAGGGCCTTCTTAGTAGTGGTGCCCACCCTGTGGAATGTCCTCCCATCAGATGTCAAGGAGACGAGTAATTCTAGAACCTTTAGGAAACATTTGAAGGCAGCCCTGTTTAGGGAAGCTTTTTAAAATTTAAAGTTTTACTATGTTTTTATATATGCTGGAAGCCACCCAGAGAGGCTGGGGCAACCCAGTTAGATGGGCGGCATACAATTATTATTATTATTATTATTATTATTATTATTATTATTATTATTACAATGGTGATATCTACTATTCAGCATCAGCATCTGATATCGAATCTGCAGCATTTGACAACATCTCCTAGCTAGCACCGGCTTGCGCTACCATTCAGCATTTGGTGGTATCTGAAATACAGCAGTCAGACAACATTTGATACCTGATGGGCAACAGATGCCAAATTTTGATAATATCAGACATGCAGCAATCAACATTTACCAATGAGTGACAACAGGCATGCAGTAGCAATGAGCACTTGATGGTATCTGACAGATGACTTGCAGTAGAATTAAATACATATATTGGGTGGTAATCAACTAAGTTTTACTTGGAGTAGAGCTACTGGATTTAAGGGGCATGACTAAGTTAGGTGCTTTTCAAACTGATGCCAACCAGTGCCTGGATGGTGGGTGTTTTAAAAAAAATAATGGGGAAGAAATTGCTTTCCAGGGGCAAGGAAGGGGATCTATTGGATCCCAAGCTGGCCCTGCTGCCATCACATGGCAGCATTTGGCCCAGTCTAGGCCCAATCCATATGCCACTTCCAGGCTGGCACAGCAATTTGCCTGTGCCTCACCTTCCACCCTGTGATAGGATTGCTCCAGCAGTCCATTCAAGATGGCAATTTTCAAAAGTAACATACACATAGGCATAGTGTATATATTTGCTACCAAGTATTGGGCATGGGGGACTCTTCCAGAGCACATATAAACAAGAATCGGGACTTCAAGTTTGCTTTTGGAGCTCTTTCTGGTAGCCTCCTTTAAACTCAGGCAAACTTGGACTCCTCAATTAAATCCCAGATTTGAGTATTGCAAGATAGCAGATACTTCTTAAAGTGGTGCTCTTTGGTTTATAATCTGTTTAGCTCTTATCTCCTCAATTGTTTGGGGACACGCGGAAATGAAAGTGGATGCAATAGGGGAATACTTTGTTTAGGAGGACCCAGGTTGTCATGGTTTTTACAGAACAGCATTACAGTCTGAGTGCTCTTGAGCTCAAAATCTAGGAGATCCTTTGTTTCCCTTTGCAAAGGTATTTCTCTCAACCAGCAAGCTCATCTCATGGCTTGAGTTTCCCTGTGATCAAAGGGGAGGGGGGAGAGAGATGAAATCTTGTGTCAAAAAAGAAAAGAATAAAAAAGCAAGCTACATCAGGGACAATTCTTCTTCAGTAAGTACCAATGGCAGAAGGTGGGGTAAAGGAACTGTGAATACTACAAGGAAGCGGATGTGATTTTAGGAACATCATTTACGCAGAAAGGAAGTAGCTGGATCCTTCTTCCCATGTCTAGAGATATCTACATTCAGTTGTTGAATTACTTTTCTTAGTGGAAAAATGGACTGATCACCACAAAGAGTAAGTAAACTTGGTGGCCCAAACCAAAGGTTCTCAAGGGAACTCTGTTTACATTGTGAAAAAGGCGACCGGGAGGAAGCCCTGTCTTGGAGGCTGAACCTAGTGACACACAGCTGTGGAGCCTGAAAGCAAATATCTATCTATCCAGAAAGTGAAGACAGAAAGGGCAAGGCTAACCAAGAACAGGTGGAGAAGCAGTCTGAAGGACTGTGTCAGAAGCAAGTCTCCTGCAGTGCAATTATAGGGCTTCCTAACATTTGTGGAAGTAATGACCATTCCACAAATTCCTGCTATCTCTCTCAGGACTCACCTTGGAACAGCGCTCCCAACATTACAAGTTAAGGTAGTTTAATTTGCCTCAGGGTGAATATTCTCCTTTCACTAAACCTTGAGATCAAACTGGGTCAAAGAGGCGGAGTGCTTCTTTTAAACAGTGCACAGGTAAACTCTGGGATTCGCTCCCACCAGGGGTAATGATGGCCTCCTACCCTAGATAACTTTAAAAGAGGATTAGATAAATTCATGGAGGAAAAGGCTGTCACTGGCGACTAGTCATGAGGGCTATGCTTTATCTCCAATGACAGAGGCAGTCAGCCTCTGAATGACAGGTTGTTTAGAATCACAGGTGGGGAGAGTGCTGTTTCCTCTAAGGTCCTGCTTACGGGCTTTCCATAGGAATCTAGTTGGCTACTGTGAGACCAGGATGCCAGAGTCAATGAATCTTTGGGCTCATCCAACAGGACTTTTCTTATATTCTTATGTTATTAACATATTGGTATTTCAATGATTCCTCTAGGCTGATTAGAAGTGTTAAATTGCTACAATACTGCCTTGTTCTTTCAGATTCTTTATAGGTGCACATGTGTGAGCATACATGAGAGGGGGGGGCTGCAGGACATGCTTTTCATTCCTTTGAAGGAAGGATACCTCTTGCATGATATGTAATGGCCTCACTGTGTTGTAGTAGTGACATGGCATCATGTGTTTTTCCTTCAGGTAGGAAAGTATATAAAATGAAGAGGTAAAAGACCCTACAATTCTCAGAAAGTTCATAGCAGCACAATTTCCAGCAGTGCCACAATAGAGGAATCCCAAAGTATAATAATGGGTTCAAACAATTTTTCTTTCAATTTCTCTTCCCATTGTATCAGCAATATGCTGGATGTTACCTTCTGCCTCTAGCAGAAATGGGTCTCTTTGGTGTTCTTCATTCTGAGAGACAGGCTACCTTTTTATTTTATAGTAATATTTCAAAACGATATAGGGTATATTTGTGCCAGTCTCAGGGCTTATAATATATGTCAGGGCCTTATACATAGAATATTCTCTTTCACTCCCTCCCTGGACTAATCATAGTAAAATATCTGATGCAAGCATTTCTCTTTGTTGGGATTCCTATATGGACTTTATCTCATCTTCAACTTCATGGAGACCAAAACAACAAATTAAACACTTAGGCTTCTCTCAGGGGAAGCATGAACCAGTTTAGAGTTAGGGCCAGACTTCACATTACATAAGAAATCAGTGATTGGATCTCTTAGCATTTTTTAAAATAAAAATGCAGCCCAGTTGGGAACTAAATATGATTTGTTTGATACTTTCCCCATGATATTTTCTCAGGGAGCTTCTAGACCATCACTGTTTTAGGGTGTGTTTCAATCACAAGCTGGCAAATTTGAGTTACACAATTATAGTTCACTGAGACACAATTATAGTTGACCTTGCTAAACAAACCTTCCCCAAAAGATTGGACTTTTTGCAATAAGGAACATGATGGGTAAGTTCCCTGTGAAATCTGAGATACCACTTACTTTAACGCAACATTGCCTAACCTTCCCACCAATTCAGAATGAAATGCTCATTAGCAAATCTCCCTGTAAACAAATCAGGACAAATGCTCAATAAACAAGCTGTTTGGGCATGTGCTCTGTCCAAATCATTACTTCCAGTGGTGACTGGTGCCTATTGAGACTGGTAGGTCAGAAGGCAGAGAGGCGAGCAGTAGGTAGAGCCTGAGCCAATGAGATGAACCAGAATGAATGACAGGTAGAGCCAACTAACTCTAGTTTTGCTCCCATCCACCTCCCTAATGAGTTTTATAATGACATCACTGAAGCTAAGAAGCAGGAAGGTTAACAGCCAGTGCCACCATCTGGACTGGTTGTAAGAAAGCAGGCATGTGAGGATTGGCAAAGGGTAGACCAAGGTTGGTGAGGCAGCACCCCATTTGCCCTGATGAATCAGCCTTCAATGACTGCTCCAAAACTACTGCTAGCTCCACAGCAGCAGGGAGTGGTATTGCTATTTTTTTCTACAGTGGAGCAAACTGTGACTGCAAGATGGGAATTTAATATAGGGAAATGGTCCAGAGGAAACATTAAGCAAATTCTGATTCGCAAGTCAGATTTGTAGGGGTTTCCCCCAGCTGCATTTCCATAAACATAAAAGCAGAGGAAGGCCTGTTCACTCAGTTTAGCCCTCAGTATTACAACCCTGGAACTCTTACTACTGTACCTGTTTTCCTGGTGTCAGTACAACCAGAAATGATAGATGGCTGTCAAAAGGTTTGATTTGTGACATTCTCGTGCATTACACAAATGTGTTCTACTCCTTTTGGGCTTAATATGACATGCAATATTCTTGTGTCGAACTTACACTTGAGAAGTTGCCTTATGTCAAAATCTAAAATATGGAACACTGTAGGGCTGTGCACAAACAACTTTGCCTCTCCCCCACCTCCAAATGCATGCAGAGATAGCAGGATTGTGCTCACTGGCTATGAACATGCCCCAACACATCTACTGGCAGCAAACCCCATGGCAAGACATAGGGTATTAATGAGAAAGGGCACAATGCCCATACACCTGTGTGCGCACAGGACCTTTTCTAAGGGCTTGTCCACCCTTCTGCTTGTCCCATGCCTAGAATGCTCAGGTTCAAGAACTTTCCCCCATGTCCCACTCCTTTCCCCAGGAAAACCTGCTCTTTAGTGCTAAATTGGAGCAAACGTCACTCCGGAGAAAACCCATACTGCCATTTGCTCTGACTGAGTGCTAAATAGCAGTTTTCACCAGAGAAGAGCAGCAGGACAAGAGGAAGCATGGATAATCCCTTAGTCATGCTGAACACATGGCTGCTGGACTGTGAGTGGACCCAGTGGATGCAATCATATTTTCAATGAACTGAAATGTGGGAAGGTGGTATAGATCTTAAAATAAGATTGCTTGGCTTGTCAATAATATGATTGTTAGTCCAAAGCCCCGTAGACTTTGTTTTTCCAGCAAAATAAAGCATTCTTCTAATCCAAATACAGTGGCACCTCGGTTTTCAAAAGTCTCGGAAGTTGAACGTTTCGGCTTTCGAACTCCGAAAACCGGGAAGTAAATGCTTTCGTTTTTTAATGTGCCTTGGAAGTAGAACAGCTTTCTCAATTTTCTCAATTACATTTGCAGACCACTCTTTGCGCCTTGGTTTTTGAACGTTTTGGAAGTTGAAGAGTCTTCCGGAACAGATTACGTTAGAAAACTGAGGTACCACTGTATTTATCCGAATGCTACCATTAGAGCAAATCCCTACAGCTCTTGTTGGCATTCAGAATTCTTTGAAGTTTCTTAACAAACCTTGCTGCCCTAGGGCTCTCAGTATGCTAGGTATGAGGTTACTGCTTGTCTTGCCCTCTCCACAACATTGCGAGGTAGAAGCTGGGCCAGCACTGAGACTGATGTCAGGGACTAATTGTGCCTCCATGACCAACATGAAGACCTCTACCTCATAAGAACATAAGAAGAGCCTGCTGGATCAGGCCAGAGATCCTGTTCTCACAGTGATAGACCAGAGGAAGCCTGCAAGCTGGACTGCAACAGCACTCTGCCCACCTGCAATTCCAGCAGCTGGTATTCAGATGCATAATACCTTTAACAGTGGAGGTAGAACGTAGCCATTGTGGCTGGTAAGCATTGATAACCTTGTCCTCCACAGATGTATTAATCTTTTTCGTCACAGCCTCCTTTGGGAACAAGTTCCATAAACTAGGTACTGAGTTTTGCTCCTATGCACCTGTGTTCACTCCCAAGACTTGGCCATTCAACACTTTCTGAAGTTACCTAACAGCGCTCAACAAAAATGCTCTTCTATGCCCCATGCCCAACATCCAGCTTCCAGCTTTACATCCCATGTCTATTAGGTTATAAATGTAACCTCACAAAAAGGGTGAATTGGAAAGAGTGAGAAAAAACTACCTAACTTTACAGTGACTGCTAGATTTATTAGCATCCCGTATTCTATCGATTCTGGTATCTTCCTTTTTTTAATGCCGTTGTTTCTTTTGCATTTGCTATACAGCCACTGAAAAGGCACTGGTGGTGAAGTTGCTTAATAAAACGGATTTTTTATGTAATGCTCCCAAGCAGCCACAGCGCTGCAGTTTAAAAGGAGATATAAAACCATGTAATGAATGCCATGAAAAGCTTTGCTTTGCTCGATGCCAGGATAGCTCAGACTTGGTTGGTTTCAACAGGTTTATCAGCTTTGTGTAATATGATTATATTGTGTTACATTAACTGTGGATATTGTTGAGAATTGGCAGAAAGAAAGGGCAATTTGCATGCATTAGAAAGCAGCTAGGTTCAATGCCAACATGACATTTTTACCCTTCTCCGCACCAGTTCTCACGCTATTGAATCAGTGTCCAGCCAGCTCTGCTGTTGTGCAGCTTGAGTATTGCTGCAGTGCTGTCTCCACTATATCTCCAGGATATTACCAAGCTGCTATACTTTGATTAAGGAGTGCAGAAATTGCTGAGGAAAAACCTAAAGGGGAGCAGAGAAACCTGCAAAATATGACCACCAAGGATGCCCAAGACGCTGTATGGAATGTTGAACAGTTCTTTCCTGGATAACTTACAGCAGACGAATGAACATCGGATTGGGTCATGTTTGCCTCCACCCCTCCTTTACTGCAAGATTTGGTAGTTTCACTCCTGAAGGGTAGGGGTTTGACTAGAGAACCACATAGGGTGGGAAGGACTCTAGGAAAGGGGTTGGATACTGGCTTTATAAGCCAATTCCCCCCCCCCCAGCCTTCTCCTCTTTCTGCTGCACTTTCCCTACCTAATATAGTGCTAGTTGCCAGATATAGGGTCTCATAAGGATTTTTTTTTGGTGTGGGGAACTCCTTTGACCTGTAGGATCCCTCTTTTTCACCTGCTCTTCAGTTCTGGGAAATTCTAACTGGCTTTTGGGGAGTGGGATTACTTGGTATTTAGGGTTTGGCATTTAGTGTGGGCAGGCACGGAAGTTAAGAACATAAACATCATGTACACTGGTGCATTATTGGGCAAGGGACATCCTCTATGCACCTGCCACTGCCTTTGGCCTGGTGAGTCCTTGGGGACAGAGGTGTCCTTTAGCCCTGATCATTGAATTTTGGTGAATGTTGGACAGTGACGTTGTGAGGTTGTTTCATTTCGTTTGTTTCGTTTGTTGGAAGTCACTTTGGGTTGCCTTGGGCAAGATAAAGCAACTAACAAATTAAAATAACAGCAACAGCCAAACCTCTGCTTTTGTGCAATTTTCAAAAATTTTGGCATCAATAATTCACTTCGCTAACCCTTCTTTATTCAGTTTTTGTGGACTTTCATTAAAATGCCACTTTGGGGGCTTATTTAACAGATTAGTCACAGCACAATTTGTGGTGTTGATGATGCCAACGCAGAAGAATGCTCTTTGACATTAAATCCCATTGTGCAAAATGCAACTTTCTAAAGCGTATTGCATTTTGCAATTTTCACATTAGCTTAGACCTTTGACAATTTGCCCTCTCAGCCTCTGCCTGACCACCATTCCTGTAAATGAATGGAACTGCTGGGGGACTGACATGGAGTAGGTCTGAGATGGAACATTCAGCCCCCGTCATCATTGTCCTTTGCCAATTCTAAAGAAGTAGCTGAAGTCAGAGCACAGTGTCCCTTACATGGTAGCACAACCCACTGCAAAGAGCAAGACCCCAGAGAGTGTTTGAATGACAGATTAATTAATGGGGGTGGTGAGAACACTCAGCTTAAACACACACATACACCTCTGCTCTGCAGAAAGATAAAAATAACCTTCAGCACATCTTGCACTGAATGGAATAGCTCTGAGGTATAAACAAGGATGATGTAAGAAAGCTGCCCCCCACCACAAGGCTGGAAGAGGCCCAGTATTTAATAGATATGTGAATATGTAAATACAGTGGTACCTCGGGTTACAGATGCTTCAGGTTACAGACTCCGCTAACTAGAAATAGTACCTCGGGTTAAGAACTTTACTTCAGGATGAGAACAGAAATCATGCGGTGGCGGCATGGCGGCAGCGGGAGGCCCCATTAGCTAGAGTGGTACCTCAGGTTAAGAACAGTTTCAGGTTAAGAACGGACCTCTGGAACAAATTACGCTAAGTTCTTAACCCGAGGTACCACTGTATGTTGCTTTGGCCACAGTTACCGGTAAACTTCCTGAAAGTCAAAATCTAATCTGGTAATGATAAACCAATCAGTCCAATTGCTGATTGTTTAAGAGGGCTACACACACTCGTAGCCCTGGCTGCTGCCTTCTCACACATTTGGATCAGAGCCAGTTTCTTCTAAGTGATTTTTCAAGTTCATTTACAGGGCAAATAGCAAAAATAGCTACCAAATAATTTATTGTCACCAGTAAGACTATCTATCATAGCACACAAATCCTGCTTTGTAAACTAAATTCATTAAGATTCAAAACATGACCATTTTATTCTAGTCTAGATTCCACACATTCTCCCCGCCCTCCCTTCACAATTATTGTGTGGGCTGCTGATTATTGACTGGGATTATGCAGAAATATGAAGTAAATTGTATGCTGATGAAACCCAGTCCTGTCTTTCTTTATCTAACTTATGTCCTAGAATTTCCATACTTGATATTTGGATTAGATAAAGAAAAGGAGCTGCCTTAAACAGAATCAGAGCAATGTCCTATCCTCTACACTTTGCAATCCATCAAGTTACAAACATCATTTACCAGCTATGTATGGTGGTTCACCAGGAGCTCAGGAAATGTACTGCTTTTGGTTTCTGTCTTGACCTTCCAAAACTGTGGAAGAACCTGGAGGCCTTAGTAAATGTCTGCACATGAGACTGCCCTAGAAGGTTGCAGTGAATACTCCCAGACCTATTGGTTGCTGCAATGGTCAAGGACATCCTTTTCTTTTTTTCTTTTTTTAAAATAATATTTATTAAAGTTTCAAATAGTACAAAAAACAAAAAGAGGGGAAAAAACAAGAAGAAAAAAGATTCAACCATTACAGTCCAAATTTTCAATAACTTCTTTCCACAACTTCCCCTCACCTCCCCTTCTTGTATTCCATGTCCAAATATTTATCCAACAAGTTCTTATCCCTAAATTTTTAACCTTAATTTGTTATTATATTTAGTTCAATTTATATATCAACTTTTAACTTATATACATCAATCATTTATGCTTAAAATTTTTTTCTAGGGTCGACCCAGTTTCCCTTCCACGAATTCCCCATATTTATACTAATAACAACACAATTTTTTTTTAAAAAAAGTAGAAAAAATCAGACACCCTTTGGATTTCCAAACCCCACCCTCCCAAGGACATCCTTTTCAAAGTGCATCTGTTGAGAAAGCAGTGGCCTATATTGGCATGTGCATGAGGATTCAAGAACTATTTTTCATTGCTCTTAGGACCTCAGTGGGACTTACATTCCATTTCATAATCTGTGTACATTGACAGTGTCTCCATGGTGTTCTTTTATTCTAGGATCTATCTTTGGCAACAGTGGTACAAGTAAGTAATAGCCTGGGCCAAACCAGGCTACTCAGGGTGAGTTGTTCACTTCCAGATGATGTTTGAGCATGACGGTGGATGATTATTCTGGGGAAAATGTTTATAGTTTTCTAAAGCAGGAATGGGGAACCTGTGGCCCACTAGGCAACATGGGCTCAAAATCCCACCAGCAAGGTTACAGACAAGGGCTACTGGCACCCATGCCAGCAAGGGCCCCAGACTTTTAGCTTTCTTTCTTTCTTTCTTTCTTTCCTTCTTTCTTTCTTTCTTTCTTTCTTTCTTTCTTTCTTTCTTTCTTTCTTTCGTCAACCAGACATTTCTGAAGAAAGTTAGGATACAAAACACAGAGGCAGCTCTTGTGTTTTGGCACTCAGCAGGTTGTACCATATTTCACTTTATCACTGTTGCTGAGCAATCAATGCCCACGTCACTTCATTTACTCATTCTATGCTGCTTTTACATACTAAAACACAATTGGCTAGCTTTGGTCTGTTTTACTCAGAGGTAGAAACAAATGAGGTCTTTTTCCTACTGAGATTTCACCATGGTCAGCATAACCAGTAGGCAAGGGATGATGGGAGATGTAGTCCAGCAACATCCCTGCAGGTTTCCCATCCCTGTTCTAAGCCTTACGTTCACATTTGGCAGCTGTTCACAGAGCTCCAGAAGCTCACATCATCTTTTTATCATTTCTCCCTCTGCTTATGGTCTTGTATCTTGAATAAAATGTGGTTTATGAGATACAGGCTTGTTAATTTATAGCTCCACTTTGTGGTGGGGAAGCAGGAGTCTGGTTCCCCATGTTTGCCAACATATTACTAGTTGCACAAAAAAATAAACTATTAGCAATTGTGTGTTGGACTTTGCTCTGCACAGTATTTGCTCTACGCTGCCATACAGCAAAAAAGGAAGAGAAAACATCACATGTTGCATTCAGTTCAATAAAAGTTCATGGCCATTTCCACCAACTATTAAATTATATAGGATTTTTCTGAAGGGCAAGACAAGGATTTGAGCCCCCAAATGAGAAAATGCACTGCAATATTCTTATTATTCAAAAAAGAGAGTGGCCGTGGTTCCAGTGTGGCAGCAGGCAACCCTAAAGTTTAAAGGCGTATTCAGTGGTTGTTCTAAAAGAATTAGACCCTATAGAAAGTGATAGGAAATTGCCTAAACGGTTAGTCTGAATGAAAGTGGATTCCTTTAATGGCTAATTCCTTGTTCATGGGGCGGTCCTGCTTTGAACAGCCATTCTATCCAAATGGCATCCTGGGGTTCCATGTTTGTTCGCGTCTCTGTGGCTTGGTGTCAAATTTGCTTTAAATGAAAAACATCTGCTGCATGAGTAAATGTAACTGCCAGAGCCCTCTGCTCAAGCTGGGATCTGAAAACTAAGCTCTGTACTCTCTGGTTTTCATTCTGCTGTCTGTAATGGATAGCTGGAATTGATGAGTACAAAAGGAAAAAAAAATTCCAAAGGCAAAAATTGCAGGTGTCTAAATGTCCACTAACTTTTTCAGTTGAGATAAGGGGCCTTGGGGTATCATTACTGAGTCAGGGGTTTGCTCGTTGTGGTCCTTGTATCAGTGTGTTTCTATCAGTTCTTGATCTTCCCAGCTTGATAGTCTTTTCGAGAAACTGATGCTACACAACCATGATAGCTTGGTGTGTTCTTGACACCTATCCTGCTGCTTGCAGTGCCCCAGTTCTCAGATTTGCCCCCCATTTTTTACCCAGGCTAAATGCTTAAAACAGCACTTAAGGACTGCAAGAGGAGCTGAATCAATTTCAAGAAAGTCTGAACAATCATGCCAGCAATTCCTTTTACATTGTGCTGGTTGTGTAGTCTACAGAATACAGCATAATTATCTAAGGCCCGTTCATTTAAAGCAGTATCATACCAATTTTACTTCCGCCAAAGAATTCTAGGAACTATAGTTTGATAATAAGACTGCTGATAGTTGTTAGGAGACCCTGCTTCCCCTTACAGAGTGGCTTAACAATCCAGGGACCTCGTAGAAATTGTAGCTCTGTGAGGAAGATAGAGGGGCCACCTAACAACTCTCAGAACCCTTAACAAACTATAGCTCCCATGATTCTTTGGGATTTGTGGCTGCTTAAAGTGATATGATCCTGCTTTAATTGTATAGTGCAGATGGGGCCTAAAGCAGCAGTCCCATACCCCCCCAAACTCAAGGGGACTTACACCTGAGCGGAAGTGTATAGGAGCAAGCTGTAACTCTAAATCATCATCCACCAGTTTCCTGAGACTGAGCTAGAAGAACATTTACCACCATCAAAGTTTAAACTTCAAAGGAAGCAAATCTGCAAGCTCAGAACACCAGCAAATCTGGGGCCTCAACAAATTAACGGACAAAAATTGATCATGACCACAGTCCTTTTCTTTAGTATATTCATTCATTCCTTAAGTGCCATATTTGCCCTTGAAACTGTATCTTTCCTTTCATCCTGCTGTAAGTCAAGTCAGAGTAGAATGCTTTCCTGTAGCTTCATTGACCTAGCAAGGGGAAAGAAAAGTTATTCCCAGAATCACTTAAACAAGCAGTTGTATTTCTCTTGCATCATAATGACAGCACTGAACATCCAGCAAGCACTATTTATAAAATTAATGTTATGCACTTGGCTAATGATATTTAGCTTCTAAGTTGATTAATTCAGCCGCATCATATGTGAAGAAACAATTAACCTTTAGCTGCAGATGGGATTTCAGAGAGGTTAAATGTCTTTCCAACAGTAGCTATGCCAAAGATAAGAGTAAACCCTATACACAGGACTCATGCTATCTCCCAAAAATCCTTGTCTCACTTTCATTTTATGCCTGCTTTATTCCCCACCTGCTGCACAGATATATGTGTTTTAAATGGAGAAAATATTTCATGAAATATAGATGGACATCTAGAACAATGGGAAATAATCTACCTCTGAAAATTCATATAGATATAGGTTGGAGGGGGTTCTAGTAGATCCTCGCAGAATCCACAATGATCTGCTTTGCAGAGGCCTGAAAGCTTAAGGAATCTGAAAAGAGTTCTGAAAAAATGCCTGCATTGGCCTGATGGAGTTTCCTTACCCTTTTTGCATTTGAATTCAGATTGGTTGTAGGGAAATCTCAAAGCTACAGGATTAATATACTGGTCATTTATTGAAACAGCAGGGCAGAATTACCTCTGTCTGTCCATTGCAGAGGAAATAGGTGAGGTTGGTCCAAAGAACAGGTGAGGCTTGGGATTCTATGAAAGACTCTTATCTGTGGCAGAAACACAGAGGCAGAAACATTGGTCATAGGTGCAAAACTCCAATTTCACTTTAATGGCCTCTTCTTCTTCTTCTTCTTCTTCTTCTTCTTCTTCTTCTTCTTCTTCTTCTTCTTCTTCTTCTTCTTCTTCTTGCCTAGTTCATGAATTATTGAGTTTACCCCATAGTATTTAACTGCTGGGAAAAACTACAGTGAGATTATCTTTAGGTTGTGTTAAATGTTATGTGAACATTCAAGTCATCCACCGGGGTTGTTGGCACATGATAGCCTGTTTAGTAATTGATGACTGGGCAACATTAGTCTGCTGGACAAAAGATGCACATTAACTTTTGTTTCTCACAAGCTGCACATCTTACCTCAAGCCAATGTGGTTTTTTCCTGTGAGAAAACTGATTTCTTAGCCCTCAAAGCACAATATTCTATACTGGAAGCAAGGGAAAAATTCTTTCTTTCTTTCTTTCTTTCTTTCTTTCTTTCTTTCTTTCTTTCTTTCTTTCTGTATACTGCCCTTCATTCGCAGATCTCAGGGAGGTTCACAACATAAAAATACAATATAAAAAAACACAAAATACTGTACTTTTCTCTCTATAACACGCAGATTTTTTCTCCTAAAAAGTAAGGGGAAATGTCTGTGCGTGTTATTGAGTGAATGTGTGGTCCCTGGAGCCGACTGGCCCGAGTGCAGGGGCAAAAATCAGGCAAAAATCCAATCGCGCATCAGGGAGGAGGGACGCCTGAAAAGAGGAAGCTGTTGCTTTCCTGCATTCTGCCTCAGGGTCTTACTGCCCACCCTCTTCTGTTTCTGTTTCGGTTGCTGTTTGCTCAAACGGAACAAAGCGCAGGGAAAGCCCCTCCCCTCCAGGCAAGCAGAGGGGAAAGGAAATGATCACATCCTTCCTTCTAATTCCTCCCCGTGCTCCGGTGCTGCTGCGTTCAGGGAAGCATTTTAGGGACTCGCAGGCAGCCGGAAAACATGCAGGTGGGAGAGAGAGAGAGAGAGAGAGAGGGCTAGCTTGGGTGGGTGGGTGGGGGGAAACTTTTGCCTTCCTTTCTTCCCTCCCGTTAAACCCCTCTCCTGCATTCTTAGCCAGCTGCTTCTCTGCACACCCCTCTCGTGCTCCTTGTCCCTTCTGTGTTTTTCCTTCTCTCCCCACTTAAAACGTGGTTACAAAGCATGGATCCACATGGATCCTCAGGATCTTTGCATTGGGTCACCCCAAATTCACCATCAGATCACATTACATGTCCATGGCTACAGCCTGCACCAAAAAAATCATGCACCCACTGTTGCCTGGGGCCACAGTGGTGCAAAAACGTGGTTACAAAGCACAGATCCACATGCATTCTCAGGATCTTTGCATTGGGTCACCCCAAATTCACCATCAGATCACATGTCTGTGGCCACAGCACGAGGCACAAAAATGATACATCCACTGTTTCATTCAGATTCCCCCCCCCTTGTTTTCCTCCTCTAAAAACGATGTGCGTGTTATGGTCAGGTGTGTGTTATAGAGCGAAAAATATGGTACATAATAAGAGAAAGAACAAACTAAAACGATAACTCAACTCCCCTCCCTGCCACACGCATTTACACAGAATATACTCTTGATAAAATGGTTGACATCCCTCGTGCTAACCTTTAAAGTGTCTTGGGACTAGGAATGTCAGAGAATTCCAACAGAAAAGGAAATGGGAGCAGAAATTGCCAATGTTCGCTTATTTGCCATGTCCAGAATGGAAATGAATCCAGCAAATACATGTAGTATTTGCAATTGTTGTGTTCAACCCATAAACAATATGTAATTGATCACCCCCCCCCCAAAAAAAATTTGGATAGTATTTCCTTTATATTGAAATGAATGGCTCTTTCATTGAAATGGATGGCATTAAATAATGTAATGATAGTGTACTTAATTATGTAAATAATTGCACAAAATTCTACCACAGCAGACAGCAAGCTAAATACTGTCTAGAGCTGCAAATGAGAAAAATGGAGAGAAACTGAAACTGACAGATTGTACCCATCTCTAGCGGGAATGTATCACTGTTATCTCATGCTAACCATCTTTGGAGTTTCCATTGCTGTGTCTTCCATCCTCTGTTCCAGCTTGACAAGATGAAGTCTCTTGACTCTTGAGGTCTCTGCTGTCAGGCATTAAGCCAAGAAGCCACGATAATATTCCTTCTGACTGTCACACAGCAGGTGGTCTGTAAAGAGGCTTCTACTTTTCAATGCAGAAGCATTTATCCATGATACTGACTCAGGTATTCCATGAAACATGAATGTTTCTCTTTTTATACATCCTTGTTCATGTCCTATCTATGATGTAAAATTTATGATGGCTATTTCTACTTCCCTTATTGATGTAATCACTGACATTGTAAGAATCAACGTATAAGTATATGTGATCTGGCCTTCAGAAGAATAACTGAGAAAGAAAAGCAAGACTAAGACAGGTAAGATTCAGGTAGGTAGCCATGTTGGTCTGATGCAGTTGAAATATATAAAAAATAAATAAATAAATAAAATTGTCCAGTAGCACCTTAGAGACCAACTAAGTTTGTTCTTGGTATAAGCTTTCATGTGCATGCACACTTCTTCAGGTATTCTTCAGGTATCCGAAGAAGTGTGCATGCACACAAAAGCTTATACCAAGAACAAACTTAATTGGTCTCTAAGGTGCTACTGGACATTTTTTTATTTTTTTGTATATTAACACAGGTAAGGACATTTATCACTAAAGTCACTAAGAAAAAACATTCAGTGACTCGCATAGTGAGTGAGATCCAGCATGTGATGGCATCTGTTCATAACCATCTCCATCTTTAGCTTCTAAATGCCCACCTTTGTCAGGGGCAAGCCAGCAATAAATCACACAAAGAAGCAAAGTTAACCCTTTATTAGAAAAATCAGGATCTGCACAAGAGTGCCAGACCTAATGAGGACAGCAACTCTTTTCTGGTAGGCCTTGCCCCTATGAAGCAGTTGCAGAGACTGAAGGTACACAGGCTGAGACCCTACCTGCCCGCGGACTGCCTCGCCAGAGTGATGCATGCTCTAGTTATCTCTCGCTTGGACTACTGCAATGCGCTCTATGTGGGGCTACCTTTGAAGGTGACCCGGAAACTACAACTAATCCAGAATGTGGCAGCTAGACTGGTGGCTGGGAGCGGCCGCCGAGACTACGTAACACCAGTCTTGAAAGACCTACATTGGCTCCCAGTACATTTCCAAGCACAATTCAAAGTGTTGGTGCTGACCTTTAAAGCCCTAAACGGACTTGGTCCAGTATACCTGAAGGAGCATCTCCACCCCCATCATTCTACCCAGACACTGAGGTCCAGCGCCAAGGGCCTTCTGGCAGTTCCCTCACTGCGAGAAGCCAAGTTGCAGGGAACCAGGCAGAAGGCCTTCTCAGTAGTGGCACCCACCTTGTGGAATGCCCTCCCATCAGATGTCAAAGAGAAGAACAACTACCAGACTTTTAGAAGACATCTGAAGGCAGCCCTGTTTAGGGAAGCTTTTTATGTTTGATGGACTACTGTATTTTAATATTTTGTTGGAAGCCTCCCAGAGTGGCTGGGGAAACGCAGCCAGATGGGCTGGGTATAAAAAATAAATTATTATTATTATTATTCCCACAGCTGCCTAAGCCCCCTCTTCTCCAGGTTTTCTCCAAAGCAAACCCAGACTGCACCTGTAAAACACTCTGCTCCTTCTGCTCCTGTGGACTTCCCTCCCAGTTGAGATTAGACAGGCCCCCTCCTTGCTGAACTTCAGGAACATGACCAAGACTTTCTTGTGCCAGTGGGCATTATATGGTAGTGTTCAGTATTGGGATGGTGTGGGATCCTTCTACATGCTAGTGGGTGCCTTGTGCAATAGGGGCTCCTGAGCACATGGTGGAATCTGTACAATTGTGGCCTGTTTCTCCTTCAGACCTTCACCCAATGCACAGAGATCAGGGTGTGTGGTACTGTGGGTACGGCCTATAACAGGGCCTGCTGCACCCGAGACAGCCCTGTATTGGGAAGTTTTTAATGTTTTATGTTATGCTTCGTTCCTTTATATTTTGTGGGAAGCTGCCCAGAGTGCCTGGGGCAACCCAGTCAGAAGGGTGGCATATAAGTTGTTGTGGTGGTGGTTGTCATGTTAACCCTCCATGTGACCAGTGTATAAAGAGGGCTAAAATCTTAGTAGGGCTAATAATGTAAGAAGACATAGACATGATGGCCATACAGTGTCATGCTGCATAGAGGCAGGTTTTATTATTGTTGTTGTAAAAAGAAAAGGTTGCAGCAGTGTTGCATATCATACCTGCACATATCAGGGCATGGCTGCAGGTAAATGGATGGATTGCCATTGTGCCTGATCCTGCAGCCATATCTTCCACAAGAGACAGAGAGCAGGTGGGGGCTCATGCTCTCCTCCCTTCTTTGTGAGAAAGAGATCAGAAGCATCTGCTTACACTTTTAAATTAAATACAGTTCTCTGTTATGATCAAACAGGGAGAACTTTGGTTAATTTAAACTATAGTTTGCTCAAACAAGTCAGAATCAATCTAGTTTATGATCTTGGCTTGTTAACAAACTATAGTATCTAGAGTAGGCATCCCCAAACTCGGCCCTTCAGCTGCTTTGGGATTACAACTCCCATCATTCCTAGCTAACAGGACCAGTGGTCAGGGATGATGGGAATTGTAGTCCCAAAACAGCTGGAGGGCTGAATTTGGGGGTGCCTGATCTAGAGTTCCCCTGTTCAGGAACAACAACAACAACAACAACAACAACAACAACAACAACAACAAGCTGCCCTCTAGTTTGTTTAAAATGAGAAATGCAGACTTTTGATTACTTTGCAGCCACAGATGAGCACTACAGGTGTGTATTTAAGTCCAAGGCTCAAATTGATCCAATGATACCAGCTATTCAAAGTCTAATAGTCATTTGCACTTCTAGCACAACCCCTGCTGCTGCTTAGCACCCACTAAGTAATTCCACTGTCCCCACCCCACCCCAGTGGGTAGTACCACCCACTTAGGGAACTACTGATTTAGTGTTTTGTAGAAAACACACCCTTGAGAATATTCAAGGAAGCAGCAGTTGCATCAGAGCCACTTCAGATATAATAATTTAGGGACTGCTAGGCAATGACCGTAGGAGCTGGTCACCAAATTGGACTGCCAATCTTTACTGTACTTCAGGCTGCCAAAGAGACAGTTTGCAGTGATATGAGAGGGGGATTAGAGGTTCTATTCAAGGATGCCACAAATAACTGAAATGGGGAACACACTTCAGTTACTCATGAGTAGGTCCAGTTTGAGCAGACTATAAGCAGGGCCCTAATCAAACCAAACTCTGAGTGCTTGGCTTCCACCACACTTATTTATTTCCCACAAAATATACACACTGCTTGATTGTAATGCAAATCTCAAAGGAAAAGCACCAAAAAATCAACACTTCCGATGTGGGCTGCCCAGGTTTTCCCTGACATTTCAGCCAATTTTCAAACATTCCATCTGGACGCCATTTCCAACTGGTGAATCCCAGCTATGTCCAGGAAATTACAGACGTATGGCAGCCCTGTCCTAATGCCACCTTCATCAGGAAGGTATGCACCATCAAGGAGCAGCCTCCACCTTTCTTCTGCCCCAAGTAAGCATGGTAACCCATGGAGGGAAGGAGTTGGGAGAGGAGGTGGTGGAAGAGGAGGAGATAGTTGCAGAGGTGGAGACAGCTGCTTATTCACCTGTGAGTGTTTTTGCTTACTTGGAGTGCTTGTAAAAGGCCAAGTCCCTCTGGGGCAAGCAAAGGGATGCTGGAGTATCCCAAGTTCCCCCTAAGGAGCAGTGGCACATACACAGTCCACTAGCAGTTAGCTTTATCAATATGAGCCCAGAATGCATTGCCCAGGCAAGGCCAGTTTCAGCCACAATGGACATCTTCATTTCCTCAGAGTGCTGGGCCCATGTGGCTCCAGAGGCTGGGTGTGGCTCTGCTACTGCTTCCCTGAGGAGCAGGGCACCCAACTGAATATTGCTTTTTAAAGAGGGAAATTGTGTCGACTGGGCTGCATTAGTCTCAGAAAGTCAATGCTGAGTGCTGATGCCTCACCTCTTTTCCACCACATTGCCATCCCTTATCATCTGCTGCTGCATCAAGGGATCTTTTGAGACCACCTAGGCTACCTGCTCCTGGACTTGGCCCTGCAGCCCATCAGTTATGGTACCACTGTCCACAGTACTAAGAAGGGAATTATTATCCTGTAGGTGAATGAGCTGCATGGCTTTAGAAGTGTGATCAATATCCATGCATACATAGGCATATCATTTCTGCTTGACCTCAAGAAATAGAAGAGTAAGCAATGGCTTATAGCAAAGAAGAGAAATAAATAGAAAGATGGCTTTAGTACAGCTTTGTGCACTGCTACTCATACAGGCATCAGCTTTTAACTATCCAGGCCAACTATCTGGCCATTCCCTTACCAAAGGATCTGACATTCAGTAAGTCATGGGCCAAAGCCAACAGTAATAATCGCTTTTTGACTTTTCATTGGCAGTGTGGATTGATGCTTCTCACAAGTTGGTCTTGGAGACTGCACAGTTATTTTCGACTTGGCAAAAGACTTGGGGGAGTCTTTGCAGGCAATTAGTGTCACTAAACACCCTTCCTCCCGCAACAGCAGACACAAGATGAAAGACAGCCTGCTCTGCACACGAACAGAAACTCAGATTGATCTGTTGACAGGTGGAAAGTCATGTTTTTTGTGCCTCTCTTACATGGGACTTCTCTTTCCCAGATAGCTTAAAAGATGCTTGCTGCAGAGAACTCAGAGAGATGCTTGTTGCAGAAGCAGCTAGGCTGAGTAATTTAGCAGCTCTTCCCCTTAAAAGGAACTGATTGCATCAGAGCTGTTGCCTGTTTACAATGGGAAGGGGACATGCCCAATATACTTGTCTTTGCACCATTTCTTAAGATATAACTTTTTAACCATTCATAAAAAAAAAAAACACTCTGCTGGATCAAACCAAAGCCAGTGTAAGCCAGCAAAATCTATGTAATCCACAATGGCCAACCATTGTGGATCTATGTATGGTGGTATCTTGGGTTACAGACGCTTCAGGTTACAGACGCTTCAGGTTACAGACTCTGCTAACCCAGAAATAGTACCTCGGGTTAAGAACTTTGCTTCAGAATGAGAACAGAAAAAGCGCTGCAGCGGCGCAGCAGCAGTGGGAGGCCCCCTTAGCTAAAGTGGTACCTCAGGTTAAGAACAGTATCAGGTTAAGAACAGACCTCCAAAACGAATTAAGTTCTTAACCCGAGGTACCACTGTAATCCACAATGGCCAACTACAAAAAGTCCATCCCTGCTGCCCCCTAGATGTTTATTTAGCTCACATGTGCAATGCCTAAAAAGTGCTTCAGTTGGTGCCCATCTTAATGGTGGCAAATTCCCAAAGTTAGCTATGTGTTGCATGAAATAGCATTTGATTTTGTACCCCTCTCCGACTCTTTTCCTTGGTGGCATCTGCTGCTTTTACACAGATTTGTTTTCCTAGCAGATGCTGCATTTTCCTTGGAACAATCATGAAGATGATCTTGTCCAACTGGAGACTACACAGGGAATGGAATGATGACACAGTGCTTCAGATCTGTGAATACAAAGACAAAATAGGGAGTGATGTGAAGAGGGAGCACTGGACTTCCCCAAAGGGAGAGGGGTTTTATTTCTTTATATGTGTATTCACCAGCAGTCTTGTACCAAGCATTGCTCTGGAATTCTAATAAATCAAAAACTTGGTGCAGTTTTGAAATTGGGGATTAAATCAGTGCAGATTTGAAAGCTTCAGCCCACTGTCTTGATTCAAAATGGCATCCAATTGCATCCAAGCATAGAAAAACACTGCTCCATTTCAGTAACCATTATGCAAAATAAGATTATGATATCTTAAGAGGCGTCTAAATGCATAGAAAATAAACAACTTTCCAAGATATATGGTAGCTATATCTGCTACTGCCAAAAATATAGAAAAGAGGACTTCTTAAATTTCTAACACACACATACATTTTTTAATTATTATTATCTTGCCACCTCTCTTTTCAGTATACTGTATTATCCGCCACAGAAAGATCAGGAACTGAGGCTGCCTTAATCTCCTCAGTAATTAATCCAGCCTTTTCTTGTGCACTCGGTAAGTAACAGAAGAAGACAGATTAAGCAGGATACAGGCTCATTGTTTACCTCAATTCTTACCTCAGAATTATGCCTCTGTATGAAGGAGCTGGTGTGGCAAAAGAAGCATAGAAACCTCCCCTGAATGCAAGCGGGAAAGTTGTCAAGCCACCATGAACAGTGGGCTGTATAATTAAAGCATAATTGCATCCTTAAAGCCCATGCTGCATTTAATGAACTCATTCCATTTAAATCGGCTGTGAGTCAAGAGCAGGCAATGGAACTCTTCCCCTCCCTCCTTGGTCTTGGAAAGGGAGGGAAGTGAAGGAGGGGGCGCAGAGAGAGAGAGAGAGAGAGAGAGAGAGAGAGAGAGAGAGAGAGAAAGAAAGAAAGAAAGGTGGGCTTTCCCCCATTCTAATTACAGCAGAAACAGCCAGTGCTCGACCCTTACCTCTCCAGCACCTTTCCTGCTCAACCACTTAATCACTGTAAACCAGTTTCTGTAATTAGTACTAGAAGCTATTTATCTTGGGTCCATAGGGCTGTGGTGTCAACAGAAATGTAGGTGCCAGAAAACAGGATATCTCACTAGGCAGTAAGGAGGGAGCGCTAGAAAGAGCAAATAACACTCAACCTATGCAACGTTATTATTTTTTAATTGTTTCAATCTACCTGCAATAACTGTTGGAATTTTTAGGGTTTATACCTTTGTTACGTCATAGGCCTCATGAAGGTGGTGGGCACGTGTTCAAGATATCCAGCACTCTCTGAAGGTTGGGGCCATTTTCCTGTTAGGGAAGCTGGTTGTCTTCTTGGAGAGCTTAGCATGGCTTCAGATGAATCACACGCTGCCTCAGTACAAAAAGGAAGGCTGGTGTGAAGTTTAAAAGAGCTGCGGCTGTTGTTTGGGTTCCAAGTAGCTTTATCGAGTTACCAAGAATTAACGACAACCAATGTGGGAAGCCATTCTGATACAGAAGGCGGTGAGAATCCAAGCTGTAATTTGATTCCTTTATTTGGATTAATTTAAAATCACAAAGTACTTGAGCTGGCTTTCCATTATCACAGAACATTTTCTCAAACATGATGTTGGACTGTAAATAAAGGCAGGTGACTGGGGGGAGGGGAGAGGGGGGAAAGTTTGCAAGCTGCACCAATTAACGCTGGGATAAAGAAGCAAAATATAAATGCCAGTGGTCATTCAAATTTCTCTTTAGCACGATTGAGAACTCAATCGGCAAACAGCAGAAGTTTAAAACAAAACATGACATTCAATACATTAGCAAAGTTGGAGATCAATTTTAGATTCTGCTTGCAGAATGAATGAATGAATGAATAATGCTTGTATAAAGATTATTTGACTGTAATTGCTCCATTTTTAGAAGACTTGGTATTTTAATCCTTTATAATTAGCTAAGCAATCAGATTGCGTTTTTAAAAATATACTTGTAAACATATAAGATGTCCTACAGTTGGTTAAAAAGCAACATTTTAGTGACTTTGAATAATGCACTGCGCCCATGCTCACACAATAAAAAAACTGGTTTTTGTTTTGTTTGCAACTGTGTAATTTACTCTCATAAACATCCACTGTAAAAATACTTTGCAATAATAAAGTATTTATGTTTTTTGCTTTGGAGTGCTTAGGTTTTGAATGGGATGTTATAGCGTTTTGGGCTTTGTAAATGATACACTGCTTAAATACCTTAACTCTTTGCAGTTTTTTTTAAAGGCTTTCTCTCCTAGCTTTGGGATTTTCCAGCTCCTTTAGTATTGGCTGCTTCTCATCAAGGCTGGCTACTATGCCAAGGTGCCCTCTATCACTGCTTCTAATAAATCCTGCCAAATGGTGGGTAGCACTCTCAGCAGTGGTGGGCAGTTTATAGTTGCCCTTTACATATCCTGTGAAAGCTTGGATGTAGCAGCACTTCAAGGCACTGCATAAAATGTCAATGGGAGTTCAAAGACACTTGCCAGTCATTGGACTGCTGGGAAAGGGGAGCTCATGACAAGCCTGAGGGGTGAGGCACCCTGGCAGCTGCCCTAGGATGCTGGATGCTCTGTTTCTTATGAAGAGAATTCTGCAAACTGCTCATAAGACTTTATTCTCTGAGGGCCACTTCCCATGTTAAAATGCCAATGGGTTATATCACAGACCCATTGTTTTGAATCTGGGCCTGGATGACATGTTGCCCAACTCAGCACCCCTGAAGTCAGTTTCTGGGGCTGAAAGTAAGGGGCTGGACTCTGAAGAGCACCACTGCTGGCCAGGCAAGGGCAGAGGGACATATACTATACCCATACTTATACTATACCTGCCCTCTGAAACTACAGCTTCCATAAGTGACAATTGTCAATGTTGGCTGGGGCTGGTGGGAGTTGTCTGAAGTACCATGGGCCAGCCACGCCTTCTTGTGATTCCTGCTGACTTGGAGGGAGAGGCAGCTGAGGAAGAAGACTCTGAATGGGAGGGGGGAGATAGTACATAGCAGCCCCAGATGGGCCTGGGGCACTGATAAAGTTGGACACTGCTTCTTTACCACATGTGGAAATTGAGGAAGGCTCAGGACTGTGGCCTGCTCAGACAAAGCAGAAAGATTCAGAGGGAAGGTGGAGCCACTCCTGTTTCCTAGGGAGAGGTGGTGGATCAAGTCAAAAGAGGAGACTTGACCCACTAGATGGAGTGACTGCCTGTAGGCCAAGAATTTTGCAAGGACAAGGATGCCCATGAGTAACCATTTTCCATCTCTGCTTAGAAGCTTGGTGGGTAGGTAGGGAAACTCTTTGGAGCAACTTGACAGCTCCCCTACAGTCTTGGAACTCCTGTTGCTAATCTTGGTCTCCTGAACCTTGGCTCTTACTCCTTTGCCTTGAAAGAGCACCTGGACTAGAGTCTGCTTTTGCATTGATGCTGAGTTTGCACTGTTAGACTGCCAAAATAAAAGTCAATTGCTTTCCTTCTTTACTTTTATGTAAGCAAACTTGTCATTGGTTTGGGAAAGGAGTCAAGACACCCTGTCACATAGTCATTCTCTGGCTGTTCCTTCCACGGAAGAAGCATGATGATTGGAAAGCCCAGCTACAGGTTTACCATGGCTGCTTGCTATCCAGATTTCAGACCTCACCTGTTCTCATTCTCCCAGGCTGCCTCACCTTTAGTTGAATACTTCTCTTGCCTGTGCTGTGTGAATAGAAACACCATGTTAACAATGATTCAATCGTGCATTTCTAAGGTGCATTTTTAGATGACCATGCCCTTGCAGGGGTTTTATTTTTATTTTTTGACTGCCGTGTGCAGTACATTGTATGCTGCTGTGTTATCACAAACTCCCCCGGTATTCCTTCCTGAACCAGCAATTTGGTGTGTGTGTGTGTGTTAATTTTAAATTATCAGTCCCTCAGTACGGGAGGAAGGTGAGGTTGAGGCTGAGTAATTGGAGGCCAAGAGGCAAAAGTCTCTGACAGAACAGAATTGATTGAAGCTTTTCACTGGAACACTTGAAAAAATCAATGCCTGTTCCCTAGATTGCACGAGTGTGTTTACTGTATTCAGCTGCTAACATTAAAAGTGAATTCCAGCAATTGCAATTACAGCTTTCTGCTTCCCCTCGTCTAGCCCTTCTCTTTGCTTGGCTTTCGTTTTGTCTTGCTTTCGAGCCTAAGGCAAAGCTAATGCAGTCAAACTGAAAGCGGCTTTATAAATTGCAACTCACCCCTTTCCCTCTCCTCTGGGACCCTCTTTTTCTTGAGCACTGTCAAACTTGATTCAGCTCAGAGGCATGGAGCTGCCTGGCTGAGGAGATTTCAGGGCTCAGAGTGTGGCTCAGTAGCTAGGCGCATGGCCAAAGTATGTTAATCCTAATGCTCTCTGATATCACTATTTGATTTCCTAGTGCCTGATGGCAGGAATTTTAAATGCTGTTGAGAGAAGCGTCGGGGATAAGGAGGTGAGTGATTTACTCTATTCAGAGGTGTGGGTGTGTTTTAGGAGATGAATAAAAATTGGGGATGGGACGTGGGTGACCCTGATTCATTGGTACCACTTCACACAATAGAGGTTAAGATGGTACAGATATGCAAAATCTGTGCACCCCACAATACCTGAAGCAGCTGTGTATTGCAAGTCCAGCTGGAGGAAAAGATGCCTATATTTGGTTCAAACACAATACGTACATAGCATGTCTATGCATTTGCCAGGCAGCTTTCTGTACTATTCCCACCACAAACTGTCATCCTTAAGAGACATTTGTAGAAGCAAGTCTTTCCTACGCATCCACAATATTTTTTTCCCATCACCCCCTTCTCCTGTGCAGGTTCTCTTCTTACCACAGATAACAGGCTGCATCCCCAAAATTGCATGGTGGTGGGGCACAAGCCCTCCACCTCCCAACAACCCTGGGAGTAACAGGGTCCTTGCACTGGGAATGACTTCGTCCACTTTCCTGGGGATTCATGATTCTTTTCTCTATAGCAACAGCCCCCTTTGATTCCTCTTCTGTCCACCCTAAATAGTAAAGTCTGTCCTTGTGTGAGAACCATCACAATTATCATTTCAAAAGTTAGAAGGTGTGCCTGTGCCTGTGAAAGGGAGAAAAAATTATCACAATTTTTTAAGATTTTGCATTCTAGTGATGGTGTGGGGAGGACCAGAGCTTAGTTTTTAACAGATGTAATTTGTTTCTGAATAGCAACTTGAATGGGAAAGATGCAGAGCAGCTCTGAAACAGATAAGATGCTTCCTTATATAGACAGTAGTGGAGCAACAAAGTGGGGCTGTGTTGGCCTCTTGGCTTCCAGCACTGAGCCTGCACCATGCCAAGTTCCCCGCTGCCTTGTCCTTCTCCCACTCCGTAGCCACCAGCAATGTAGGGTGTTGGGAAGCCAGCATTCAGCTTCATTGGAGGCCTTCATTGGATGCAGTAGTAGAGGAGAGGGAGAAAAAGTTCTCTTTGCCCACCTCCACCCCCCCACACCAGGCATTCTCTCCTGCCCCATTTCCTCTAATCTATTTGTTGAATCTATATTGCATTTTGTGAACAACTGTTGCTGTCATTTTTGCTAGCGGTTGGTTATAAGTTTGTTCTGTCCACATTTTCAAGGAACTGGCCTAATTCACACCTCCTGGACTAATAATATGGATTGTATCGCAATTTTCTATCAGATTTCACACTCCTCTGAATGTTGTGATACAGTTCTTGGCTAAAACAAACCCACCCCACATCCATACCAAAAGCCATATAGTTGCTTATTTTAGGATGGAATTAACTGTAGAAAGTATATGTTGAAATCTAATGTGTATTTAATTTTTTTTTAAGAATAATATACAGCACATAACCCCTAATGCATCTGTTACTGCCAAAGGCAATAATGCTTCTGAATACCAGTTCCTGGAAACCTCAGGAAGAAAGGTTCTGCTTGCAGATTTCCCACAGGAATTTGGTTAGCCACAGTGAGAGAGAAAATGCTGGACTAGATGGGCCATTGGTCTGATCTAGCAGGACCTTCTTATGTTCTTAATGAAACACATATTTAAGTCCATTTTTAAATACGATCTGGGGCTTTTGGGTTCTTCCCATTGTGTCCCCTTACCGATCAATTCAAACCTAAAATTTTAATGCTGTGCCATTCTTAATTAATGGCAGTCAAGCTCTCTTTTTTCATCTCTCTTCTATCTCCTGATCAGCCTTAGGGGAAGCTAATTTGGTGCTCTTGTAATGTCATTGGTTCACTCATAGAAGCAAGAGAATCACTAGAAAGTGGATTGATCTGCAAAAATACTTAAGGCCTTACTTCTACCTATGAAAGCCAACATATGGCTTGTCATCCTTAGTTTAGTTTCCTTTTAGATCTCAGTATGAGAGTGTGAATTTAACCCTGCTCATAACCAAGCAGTGTTTGTTTAGCATCTGTTTTATTTGCTTAGAAGCTGGGCTACAAAAATGAAAAGAAAACAACATCACTCCATTTGAAATTAGTGTCCATATGGATCTTACTAGAGTTTCATTTCATGTACGTTCATTTCAGCAGCTTGGCTCCAGTGGAATCGTTTTCCCATATGCATATAACTTACATTATTTCCAAGACATCCAGCACCATTCACTGAAGCCAGCAAAACTTGCAGACAAACCACCCAATCATTTGCATGTTCACTCTTAATAGAGCCCTGTTGATTTCAGTGGAACCTGCTTCTAGGAAAGTGTGCAGAGAATTTCAGTCCAAATATATTAATTTGTTGTGGCTGTGATGGCCAAGCATGGGGATCAGTCTTTGCATCTTCAATTCACTGTCCATGAGATGACATACAAGTGCTCAGTTCAGGAGATGATCTTAGGCAGATGGGACTCCAGCAGGGTGAATTCAGGTTCTGGCAAAGGAAGCCAGGCAAACTCAAGCAAGTCCATGTTTGAGTTCCAATAAGGCAAGGTAAACAAAGCCCATAGCATCCTGGATACCTCTGTGTGATACTCAAGCTGAAGGATCTTCCCAACAGGCTCCAGTGTTGCTTTAACAACATGCCAACATACACTGAGACGGAATTGAAGCTCAATCTGGGCATCTAGATCTGGCTCTGGAAACCTCAGCTTCTTCAGCTGAAGGGGAATATTCTGCTCCAGTAGCTGTTGACTCTGGCGGAGACATTACTATAAAACCAGAAGATTCCCCCAGAGAGCATCCTCTAAGACTGCACCCACATTTTCAGCCCATTCTACTTAGAATTTCTCTCACACCTTCATTAATTCAGTCAACTAATTCCCAACACAAACTGTAAAACTGCTGTTTTTCACACACATGCATACAGTTGCTCCTTCCCTCAGCTGAAAGGATAGCACCTTGCCCAGTTTCCAATGGGTATCACTTTCAGAAACACAAAGTGATTCCCAACTAGTGCTGTGCCAAACAATTTCCCTGTGTTTCCCGCCAAGCATTCTCTAGTAATTAAGGAGAAATGAAATCACATTTAAAAATTATCAACGGGGTGAGAACATTTTGGTGAAATCCTCATGAGCATGCTACAGGATTTTTCTCACACTTGCTATATTTACCAAAGGTAGGCAATGAATGTTTGTGGGTATCCTCTCTTTCATTCAACAAATCATCTCCCTCTGGTGCTCTGTGTTCTGCAGACTTTGTGCCTGCACCTCTTGAAAACCCCATAGTATCCATAGCTGGGGACTTTGCTCCCAGAGTATGAGGCAGAAAAATGGAAGCCTCTTTTGCAGGGGAAATTTGAGAGAATGGGTTTCTCCATAGCACTATTCCCAACTGTCTCCTAATCATTAGCTCCAACGATAAAACATAAGTGGCCACCCCAGACTATTAACCAGCCATCCCCCTAACAAAGGAAGGGGTCAACCAGCAGCCATCATATTCTGGGGATTGGCTGACTTTAGAAAGTCACTCAGCAGTGGGGAGGCTCAGTGTTCTTCTTGATACTGTTGCAAAGACTCTATATAGATTTTACAGCAAGCTCAGGACTGGCTTTGATTCCCATTTGATGCCTAATTCAAGAAGATGTGATAGCTAAACCCACCCTAGGGGAAGAAAACAAGTCCGCTGCATGTACTGGTTTGTTTTTGATATTTCTTATATTATTATTATTCTTTTTTACCCTCTTGCTACTGCATACGTTTGTTAATAAGACTGAGAGAACAAAGCACAGGAGGATGGAGGCAGAGGAAACCAAAGGGAGAACAAAAATTGTATTAAAATAATAATAATTTTACTCTGAGACTGAGCATCAAGAAAAATGAGCAATGCCTTCTCTCTGTATCCCCAGCTGGGAATAAAACGGGTTTTCTGCCATGCTTCACAACATAACAAGTCTAATGATTCCATGCATACTCAGCTATTTGTATAAAACCAGCCACAAGAGAGTACAGTAAAAGGGTACAGTCCAAAGCCTTGAACACTTTTTGCAATTGATTTCAATGAGATGAGGCCTGTCCTTTGAACCTGCCACTCCAGCTTCCAATAGATAAACCAGCATGCCATTCTTTCCCATTAGAGAATGGGAAAGAATACTGAGCCTGATAAGTAGGTGACAAAAAGAGGGCACAGGAGTTAAGCTGGTAGGAAGTCAGGGCAAAATTCATTTGGGAGTGATGGAAGTGACCGTTCCCTTGCCCTACAGGTCATTTTACTTCCTCTTAGCACAGGGGGGAGGTTTTTGTTTTCCAGTCTGCAGAATGTCTAGATCACTTTTACCTGGACATGGCCTCATTCACACTGTTTCAATTCCCTACGTTTAGGCAGAGTGAGAAGGGCACTTCAGATGGCAGATTTTGGCACAGGTGGCAGTCTCCTGCCACACCGTGGAAGGTCCCTAGTCATTTCTCTCTACCTGAGGACAGAGCTGTTTATGCTACAAACCCTGCTACCCTCTGGTACGGTGGAGTGTTGAAGTAAGAGTCAGCTTCCAGTCTAGTTAGTTTCTGCATGTGAAATGGAAGGGGAGGAGCCATCTTACCATTTGCCTCAGGAAGCAAAATATATTGGCAGTAATGCTCCTGAACATCAGTTGCTGGAAACTATAGGGGGAGAGGATGCTCTGTGTTCAAATCCTGCTTGTGGGTTTCCCAAAGTCATCTGGTTGGCCACAGCAGGATGCTGGATTAGATGGGCCATTGGTCATATCCGGCAGGCTCTTCTCATGTTTTGTATCAGTGCTGGTGGCTAACTAAGGACAGCATATTCCTTTGGAGAAAAGGCTAGAGGTCTATGGGATCTGTTTGCTTACAGGTGTAAGCAGATTTTAACAGAGAAAGGGGCAGAAGTGAGCACATATGCAGGCAGTGATAGACACGAAGCAACATCAGATGAACTCAGCCAAATTAGGAGGAACGCAAGAATTCCATCTAGCTCAGTGTATTAGCTCTACACTGACTTGGCAACAGCTGAACTGGGTTTTAGACAGGATTCTTTCCAAGTCCTACCTGGAGATGCTGAGGACTGATCCTGGTACCTGCCATATGTAAAACATGTGCTCTGTCCCTGAGCTATGGCCCTTTCCAGAACTCCAAGGTTTCATCTCTGCAGGTGCACGTTCAGCCAGGCTCAGTCTGGGCAAACCAGTGACAACCTCACATATCCATGCAGGTGAGTATGACTTAAAATTAAATCCATATGACTCGCCAAACAAACTGACATGAACCACTTCATTTACTGGCTGTTAATTAGTGTCCATTGCCCAACATCAATGACTAGGATATTACATTCCTAGGGAAGTGAGCTATTTCTCTTTGTGCAACAGAATAAAGCAACACATTTCCAACCTGCTTTCTTTATAACCTGGTTTGGGATTCCCCACTGCTGTGTTGCCAGCTCCTCCTCCTACGTTTTCAAGCAGCTGTGAATAGGTGTAGTTTGGGTCACCCATGGGACGAGGAAAGCTACTATTATGGGCAGCATGCCTGCTTCTTCTAGCAGCCCCAATTTCATGGGAAATGGTTTAACTAACCTTGACATTTGATTGCCCTTATCCTGAAAGGGTAATATGGACCTCAGGCTTAATAATCAGAATTGCTGAACCTTCACATCTCAATCTAAGGAAATGGAACTTCTTGTACAAGCTCTAGTCTTAAATGGATACTTAGGGACTCCAATATACAACCTGTGAGACCAAGGGATATAGTCTATTTCAGTGCAAGGAGCTCTGAAAATGAACTCCACATGTACAAATACTGAGCTCTTTAAATCTCTGAAGGGTACAGGCCCTGGATTTTTAATTGAGACCTTTTTCTGGACTGTCATCCCAATATCCATCTGTGCTTAGATGCCATCTATATTCTTCTGCTATCACAGCTTGTTCGTCGGTGATCAGTCCTTTGCTGTGGCAGGTACCTCTAGGGATACTGGCCCTTAGGGAGCTTTCCTACTTACCTTGAAGAAAGTACCAGAAATACTACTTGAAAAGCATCTTTAAAAAATGAAACAGTCTATGTACTTTTAGAGGAGTGACAATTAATTCCCTTTAATTCCTAAGCTGGTCCTCATTAAAATTGTTAAAAGAAATTTCTTAATGCCGCTTAATTTTATTATTTTTATGCCAAGCATTCCTTTTCCCTGACTCAATAATGCTATATCATAAACATTAATAATTATGCATGTATATTATTATTATTATTTGCCATTTCATGCTTTAAATGGATCATGGTGCTCAAAACTCTTTAGCGCATATCAACTCTTTACTTTGTGGTTTGGTTTGTTATAAGGATCTCCATGCTCAGTGCAATTGGAGTTGCGCAGGGAAGCAATTTTAGAAAACTGGATTTTCATTTCTACTCTAGGAAAGAAGCTTTCCCCCAGGGTTTAAAGAAGGAATGTTATTCTGTTCCCTCTCTGTGTCCTCCACCCACTCCACACACATAACGAAGAGAAGATTCATGCCTGATTTATTTGTTTGAAAACATCATACGAATGTGAGCAAAACAAGAGTGTAAAATCAGTTTTCTGAACATGATTAACCTCGCATAATTGCTTTGTTTGCTGCTCATTAAAAGCCTCCAGGTACTTTCAGCTCTGGCAAGTGGGTAAACAAAGCAAAAGTCAAGATTTTCTACAAAGGCAAATGGCTGTTTCCAGTGTTAAAGTTCTGTACTGGTAAGAATGAACATTCTTAGAAGCCTCCACACAGTCAAGAGTCTTGATCACGCAGGGTTCCTGATTGCAGAGAGGCTTCTAAGTGCAGACAGTTGTGTGTGCTTAGAAACCTCCTTCAGACCTTCCTGCTCAACACAGGACTGGGGCAGAGAGGGGACAGCATGCATGCATGCTCCTGCACCCCTTACACACTCAGTGCCAGGGGTAACCATCATGGCGCTCTCTGAATGCCATAGGACTGCAGCTTCCATCAGCAATAGCCAGCATGACCAATGTTCAGGGATGGTGGGAGTTGGAGTCCAACAACCTCTGGAGGGCACCACATTGGCTATCCCCGCTTTATGCCCTCACAAGAGCAGCAGACTGCCTGAACAGGGTCTGGGTTGCTTGAGCATCATTGCAATGCTTCCAGAGAGCAACACAACCTCCTATTTCAGAGGCCCTGTACTGAAACATTTCACTGCAAAGAGTGGGGGAAGCTCCCCATTGCCACTTGCATGAGTTTCAACTGCAGGTGACCGCATCCAGAAGCCCTTACTTCCCACGCTAATTCATAAGCACAATGCATTACTGTTCTGGATAATCCTAGTGTTCATGGTGGTGTGTTAGGGCATCACAGGGTTATGCTGTGGAAGGCAAGCACAGAATAGCTATTCACATTCCTAAAAGATGAATACCTATTTTCCTATCCAGGTAATTTACTACTGAGTGGAGAGTCCTTGCTCTCTCTCAGTTCAAGAGTGGTATCCTGTTAGAATCTGCAGAGCTGTTGCATTATCTCCCCTCAAACCTCTCCTTAAACCTGCCTCTGTTATGATGCCTGCAAAAACACTTGAAGGCAGTAAGGCTTTGCCAATTTTAACAGATTCTTACTTATTACACCAACCCAGTCTGACTTGTTTTTTTCCTCTTCTGTCTTTTGACTCCTTCTCTGCAATCCTGAAATGGTTTCAGGCCCAGTGAATCCCATAGGACACATGATGGTTTGCACAGGGCCCAAGACATTTTGCTTCTTATGGTACACCTCAAGCCAATGTGCATAGTAGTTCTGAATTTAATCCTGTCTTTAAACATTTTTGTTTCAGAAGGGAAGGTTTTACAAATATGATCCACACAAATATGTCAACTGCCTCCCCTTCTCATAAGGCTGACAATCCCTCATGCATTTATGTATTTATTTATTTAGGTAATTTACAACCTGCTCTTCATTTAAAGGGACGCGGGTGGCACTGTGGGTAAAACCTCAGTGCCTATGACTTGCTGATCGCAAGGTTGGCGGTTCGAATCCCCACGGCGGGGTGAGCTCCCGTCGTTCGGTCCCAGCTCCTGCCCACCTAGCAGTTCGAAAGCACCCTTAAATGCAAGTAGATAAATAGGTACCGCTTTATAGCGGGAAGGTAAACGGTGTTTCCGTGTGCAGCACTGGTGCTGGCTCACCAGATGCTGCTTAGTCACCCTGGCCACGTGACCCAGAAGTGTCTCCGGACAGCGCTGGCTCCCGGCCTCTTGAGCGAGATGAGCGCACAACCCCAGTAAGTACTTCTTTTCAGGAGAAGCCACACAACCACCTCTTTAGGACAGCTGCTGATCATCAACAATGACTTCTTTCCCCTGTTGTGTATCACAGCAGGCTACAGTAACCTTAGAAAATGGGTAGGCAAACTAAGGCCCAGGGGCCTTCTAAATCCGGTCCGCAGACTGTCCGGGAATCAGCGTGTTTTTACATGAGTAAAATGTGTCGTTTTACTGAAAATGCATCTCTGGGTTATTTGTGGGGCACAAGGTCTGAGGGACAGTGGACCGGCCCCCTGCTGAAAAAGTTTGCTGACCCCTGCCTTAGAATAAAAAGAATCCAGTAAACTCTCCAATACAAAGTTCAATGCATAAGTTCTTACTTGGAAAGGCACCAGATGACCAAATACATGAAATAGGTGCACCGGCTCGTTTTGAGCACAATAAAAAGAAAACTGGTTGGACCACTTCTGTTTGCCTAATTTTCTTTTGTACAAAGAGGCTACACAATGTTACATAGTTCAGAAGGTGCTTAGTGTGATCATGAATGAGTGTTTTACATCATTGTTCTACCTTTAAAAAAATAGGAATAGCTGTAACATGATCTGCAACTGAAACACAGAACGTTTTAAGACAAAGATACTACAAAATGTAAAACCATTTCGAAAGCAGCCGTAGAGCACCTGGGCACTTTCTCCTAAGGGTGTGCTTTGATTTGACTGATCCACAAATCCTAAGAGGAAGAGGGATGTCTCAAAGGCATTTGGGGCTTGCAGGGATGAAACAGGATCTCTACAAGATGGTGCGGCCTAAGAGGGGATCCCTGGACTATTTTGTGGCACATTGGCAATGCAAACATCAAAATGATGCAGACAAACATTTGCTAAAAGCAAAAACAATGCCTCTAAGTTTGCGATGAAGGTGTGGGAGAGAACAAAATCCATAGTGTGGGGAGGGAGCAGAGGAAGCACACCATTTATGTCTGAAAGTCTAGCTTGTAATCAGTGGAAATAGTTATAGCAGCATTTTCTAATCCTGGTGCTTCTTGGAGGGAGCAGTCTTATCTCTAAGCTTAAGGAAGGAAGATGTCAGGATGTTGTGGGTGGCAGTATTCTTTTGCCTCTGGTCTTTTGCCTCTGTAATGAGAGGGAATGATTTATTTATTTTTTACCAAGGAAGTGAATCCCTTTTAGGTTTCCCCACTCCAGAATGAACTCTAAAGGTGCCTAGCACAAAAGTCACTGGATCTTTTCGTCTATAGTTTGGTAGGTTTCTTACCTGGATGGCCAGACTCCCCCAAATACACTTGCTGGCCTTGGTACTAGAGGATGTTGCTGCTGAATACCTGTTGCCACGAAACTAGCCCTCTTCAGATGTTGAAGGTGAATATGTGAAGAGCGCATTGAATAGGAAGATCTGAAGGAGGCGTCTAAGCACATTTATCCCAACACATTCAGAAGCCCACTCAGGCCTTAGCACTCAATGTGTATCCAAACACACACAGAAGAAAGACCCACAGGTATGAAAATATACTTATAATATACTCAAAACCATGTAGAAAGGGGGAACAAACAATAATGTAAATAGAGCAATAAACAACACACAATGGAACAACTGGTTAGGGATCAATTTCAACCAATAAGTCTTTTTCAAATATGTCCGAATAATCCTAAATCCCGAGGGAAGTTATTTTCAACAAAGCTCTTGTGTGCCTAATTTGGAACTTGCTTCTAGGTGCTAGCATGTTGGTTGAGCTCACATACCCTCCAACATCTTGAGTCCCAAAACTAAGACACATGTCTTCCTGCTCCTGTACAAGATCATGGAGCCCAAAAGGTGTGCTTTTCTCAGGGCCATGCTCACACAACACCCTAAAACACATTTTTTTTGAGTGCCGCACAAGATCGTGGTCCCCCAAAAGCACTTTTTTCAGGGTGAAATCATGGCACCCAAAATGGCCGCCATGTTCTCGCTCGAGGAAATGGGATGCCCCATTTTGTTCTGGGACACTTGTGAGGGGGTACGTTCTTCCCCTTTCCTTTTCTGTCCAAGGCAGTGATTGTTCATGAAGAATCACTGCTCTAGGAAAGCTGAACAACACACACATGCCTGGACAAACACTCACTGCTGTTTTTAGGGAAAGCAGGCCGTTGCTCATTTTTCTAGGCCTCTGGCTTTTAATTTAATTGGATATGTTGGCCTCCCTTCAATGACTCCTGCTTATGAGTGGGTTACTTCAATCTCTTACGGCATGGTATGGTCAGATTAAATAATCACAGCATTTTTCTTTGACTATAGAAATCTTTGAGCATGGAGTGAATATTTTTAAAGAACCCTAGGAGTTCTAAGAACACAAGCTTCATTGAAAATCAATAGCATATTGACTCCTGTTTTGCTCAGGCATGTATAAAAGTTGCTCTTGCCAGAATGTTGATCCTGAAAACACCTATGAGCAACATGACACTGTTTCTATATTTCAGGATTTGTAGGAATAGAATTAATTAACATTGTTAATACAATATAATTAATTATTATATTGCCCCGGTCCAGCTAGGGCAGGGATGAGGAATTGCAGGATTGGGGTGTGTGGTTCAGTCGTTGCCCTCCAAACCTCCCTGTTTGGCCCTCAGGACTCCCCACAGCCTGCCCCAGCAGTGCTCTGTACCATCCATGGCTGAATTTCCTGGCTGAAATGTGTCCTTGAACTCTGATCATTTTTATTTATTACATTTTTATCCCACCCTTCATCTGTAGATCTCAGGGGGCTTCACAAGCAAGTCATGTGACCCATGCCTCACTCTCAACCCCCCCCCCCAACTGCTTTCTTGTGTGGTGCCCGGCGATGCGCTTTTTTGGGCGCCGTGAGAGATTGTGGCCACACAAAAATCACTTTTTGTGGGGTGAGAGCACAATGCGAGAGCTTGCAAGATCATGGCGCGCAAAATGAGCTCTCATGAGAAGAAAATGGGATGTCCTGTTTTTTTCTGGGGCACTTGGAAGGTATGGAGTTTGATACTCAGATAGTGGCAGCTGTTTAAAATTATTATAAGTTGGAGATTTCTCGACTTTCACTGGGAAACTACCCCATTTACAGTTTTATTTTCAGCTGCTCTGGCAAGCCTCCCAATGTTCAAGCTGTGGAGCAGGGGCAGGGAACCTGGGCACGAACACCACACTAGCCCCAGCCACCAACCAGCATGGCCAATGATCAAGGATGAGGGGAGCCCAACAACACCGGGAAGGCCTTAGGCTCGCAACCACTGTTGCAGAGGCTCAGGCATTAGCTGGAATGAAGCCTGAATGCAAAACTGCAAACTCCAGGGAACCTACTGGAACGGTTAAGGGGAAAGGAAGAGTGCAACATAAAATCAGAAACAAGGTTGCCCTTGATAGATCTCCCTCGAAGGTTGACAAAGCTGCCAGGAGATGCAAAATATTTTCCTTATTGATCTATCAAAGTCCGTTTTACACAGAGGGGATTATACACTGCTGATAACATAGCAAGGTTGCCACTGATGAAAATCAATAGGTTTGGCCTGCCCAGTCTTCATTTAATTAGAGAACCCTGTAAATACCAGGAGAGGATGTGTGTATTTGCTATTGTTAACTTAGGCTACTGCTCCTTTCACCCCGTTCTGCTGAACCCTTTTTCATGGTTATCAAGATGAATGGGTTTAATGAAGACCTTTCTCTGCCACCCTCTCTCTATAAAATATGTCTCTAGCCATTGTTTCAGAATTGCATCATCTCTATTTCAATACAATTAGCCTAAAATTAACATAAAGTGCAATAAACACATGAAATACTCACCTCTCCTTTAAAGAAAAAGGTAACATTCGAATCTCTAGGCTGCATAGTAAGAAACATGAATGAGTTCCAACACAAAATTCATATATAGAAATCCCCCCCCCCCCCCGATGTTACTAAGCTACAACAGCGGTGCTATAATTAAAAGTGAAGTATTCAGCTTGAGCAAAATACGATTTAAATTAGAAGAACTTCAGCATGAGAAAGGAATGCAAGAGCCTTGTATTTTAGAGAATGTTTAGTAAGCTCTGCAATAGTATTGAGTGGCAATGCAATTCCGAACACAGCAGATGAAAAAAAAGTCCAGGGAAGCCTTAACTAGAGGAAGGGTTATATTTGACTAAAGCGCCATCTACACAATACATTTTAAAAAGTATCATACTGCTTTGGCTCCCCCATAATAATCCTGGGTACTATAGTATGTTTAGGGTGCTGAGTGTTGTTAGGAGACCCCTGTTCCCCTCACAGAGCTACAATTTTAAGACTTGTTTAACAGTCAATCCCTCTTCCCAGGCATCTGCTACTGATATCACTTAACGGGTGTGTGATACACATCTATCTCTTTCCTAAGACATGCAGAGTGGACCAGCCTGTGGAATTTCTGAAAAGAAATACACCCCTGCCTGTCCTATTCTTTAGTGATATTTGCACACATCTCTCAGAATGCAACAAGATACACCTACAGAAAGAGAAGCAGCAGTAGAAATGGCACTTAGACAACAGCACGTAGGGGAAACCTTCCAGGGAACTGCTCCTATCCAGCTGAAGGAACATGCCAACCCATTCCTTCCTTTTAATGCTTCCAAACTGGGTCCCTTCCAAGTCAACCAAGAGCACAATGTGTGCAAAAAGCTCCCAAAGGATTCTGCAGATTCCGAGCTGACTGCAGCAGTGTGCAAGCCTAAGAATGAATGTAGATGGTTGTGTGCAACATCACCACCTGTCGGCTCATATTTCGAGGATGTGAACAAAAGCCAGATTTCTACTGAGCTCCCCTGAGATGAAGTTAGCAACCTGCTCGTTACCTTTTTCACTTGTGAAATGTGCCATTATAAACACTTTCACAGAAATCGCGCACAAAAACTTTGAAAGCGGGTTGTTTGAAGCTTTTCAAGCCAATATTAGGTCACCAGTTAATGGCACCTAGGCAAGCAGCCCAGGACAACTTTGGTAGTGCATGCTGTTCATAAAGGAACCTACCGCTGGGCCAGCTGGGACATGTACACACAACTACAATCCTGGGTATAGCCATAAATCTGCAGGATCACCGGCCTGTTATCTGCTATTATTGCTACTTCCCAACCAGCCTAGGCGCCAGTCTCCTTAAGAGTTATAGCTTAGATCTGATCAGGTTTGGCTTTCCCTGCTCTGAAACTGCAGTGTGCTTGTTTCTCAACTCATCTTTGTCTCAGTGCAGGGTATACAAAACCCTACCAGACCCTGTTTCGCAACAGAATTGTTAAAAATAATGGCCTGGAGCCAACTGAAAGGCATCGAGGCTTCCTAAAAGCTGTTGTTGAGTTAGGCCCCAGTGTTTTAGAATGAAAGGGTTTATCTATAGCACATACTTACATTTAAACTAGTTTAATTGCCATTGTTTTCCCCAAAGGATTTCAGGGTTGTTGTTTTTATAATGAGGATGCTGAGAATACATTAAAGATCTCCCACCCAGAACAAGAGTTCCTGGTGTTCCCTGGAGGGAGGAGATGGCTGTGGAACTAGTGAAGTGTATATATGCCCTCAGTGAGGATCCCTTGTAGCATCCACCAACCAGCCCTTATTGACAGGCATAGTAAGTGCCAAGAGCATCAATCATTGAAATCAGATCTCTGCCATGGGACCAGGCAAGGAAGAATAGGCCAGCACAAACTGCATGCATTGTGCTGCAGGCGCCCAGGTGTATCCCCAGGTGGGAGGGAAATGAGACACTCGCTTGAGAGCTGCCCTGCTGAAACCTTGCATGTTTAACTGGTCAGGCATACTCTAGTTTGGACTCATTCCAAGCAAAAAGCATATGCTGTCTGCAATTTGCCTGCCTGGGACCATGGCTGTCAGGCACATGTTGTTGTAAAGGATGCTTGAAGCATGTGACAGACCTTGGCAGGCAAGGGGACAGCTGGGTGAGTTACGTAGAGTCAGATAAACTCTGGAGGGAGTGTCAGAATGGGGTCAGGGGCTGCTGTAGACAGTTCTGTTGAAATTATTATTACTCCTCTTCTCCATGGCAGCTTTGAAAGTGGGACTACAAAGGACTATTGCAGTGTAGCCTTACTCCTAGTAGGAGAGATCTTGAAAACTATTCTCTCCAAGCAACCCTTCCACTGTGCACACACCTCAATTTAGATTTTCCATTGTTATTTTGCAATTGTCACTCATATACTGTATATACTCAGCCCTCATTAAAGTAAGTGGTGTGTGTGTGTTGTGTTGTGTCCCCTAAGATAGACGGATAGGTATTACTTCTGCAAACCTCCAGGTTCCCCCAAGTATGAATATACCTCAGCAGATATGGCCAAAGATCTCTTCTACCCAGAATCTGCTTGGAAACATTTTCCACTGTGAGAGACTTCAGCCAGGAAGGATTCTCCTCTGCACAAGAATAAAATAATGGTGACTAGTACAACAGCAGCTCAGCAGTAATTAATCACCATGCCAGCTCAACCCTGCATTGCCCTTGAATTCTCTTCAAGTTAATTGTATTTTTAATTTAATTTCACAAAAAAATGTTGACTAACTCATGAAGATGTCCCTCAATGCGGTGGGGGCAGAGGTAGCGTGGGGAGAGAGTGCGCCTGGATTAATCATACAGCCAACAAGGCATAAAAGCATACAACTCATCTGTCAAGATTCTGTAAGCACATGTTCTCTTGCAGTTGGCTGCTGAATTGGTTCAGAAAGTCCCTTTCTTCTCACAGGACCAATATTATTTGCTGGTGCAAAGGGTGCCCTCAAGGGTGTCCCACCTGATGATGCTCTCGGAGTGCTGCCTTGCGTTTGCACCCAGCCTAACTTCAGCGAGTGCCACCTATGAGGCTGGGCTCCTTTTGGAGGAAGGGTGGGATAGAAATGTAGCCAATAAACAAATGAATATTATTATTCCATCTAGCCTTAAACAGTTACTTGTCCTTGATGGTTAACTAAGGCTACATGGTGGTGTACATTCAAAAATCCATATATATTGATGGGGTCACACCTAGAATCATAGAAGTGTGGAGTTGAAAGGACCCCCAATGATTTTCCAATACAGCCCCTTGCAATGCAGGAATCATAGCTAAAGAATCCCTAACAGATGGCCAGCCAACCTCTGTTTAAAAACCTCCAGTGAAAGAGAGTTCACCACCTTCTGAGGTGGTTCCACTGTCAAAGAGCTCTTACCCTCAGAAAGTTGTTCCTAATGTTTAGCTGGAATCTCATTTATTGTAATTCGAATCCAATGGTTCAGGTCCTACTCTCTAGAGCAGCAGAAAACAAGCTTGCTACTATGTGGTGGTACAAGTTCATGTTTTGCTGCTCCAGAGGGTGGCTACGGGATTCCCCCCTCTTGTGTGGAGGTGCTCTACATGGGGGTGGGCATCATGCATGTAGGGCCTTTCACAGCCTGGCTCTATGTGTGGCTTATGGTGGGATATTGTTGTAGCAACACTCCTAAAGACAGCCCCATTCATAATATCCTGCAGGCCTGACTGGATGCATTTTCACTTTCTTTCAGGTGCCGTGGTTCCAGCAGGGGAGGTAGGAGCCAAGGAGGTGGTGGTGACAGGACCAGAGGGTAGCCCAGTGGCTTCCCCCAGTTCATATGTGCAACAATGTTTATAATTCTGGACAAGTTGCCAAGCGTAACTCTTGGTACAAGTCAGCAAATAGAATTTTTGTTCCCATCAATTTGCTAATGCCATTAGATACCATGCGCACATTACATTTGCATACATGCAATTATATGAGGGTGCGTGTGGTTTCTATTGCCCTTCATCTTAACCCTTGAAATAAACAACATGGTATACAAAATTGAAAATATTACAGAGCCCGACAACCACTGAACAGTTGCATCATTTACATAAACTGCAGGAAATGTGCACATAAGATATTCAAGCCACGCTTCAAGGGTTGCTTCCGGAAAACACTTGGGAGCTCATTTCAGTCTGAACGGCAGCTTTTACCCTGTGTGGATTTGAATTGGCAGATGGCAGCAAGCTAGTCCTGAGAACTGGTCCATATTAGCCCAAGTGATCAAACTGTGGATTTGAAGGAAGACTGTTGCTTGGTGACAGAGCACATGCTTTGCCTGCAAAAAGTTCCAGGTATCGCCAGGTAGGACTGGGAAAGACCCCTCTTCAAAAACCTGGAGAGCCACTGCAAGCCAAGTCAGTGTAGACAGCTGGATAGACAGACGACTTGCCTGACTCTGTATAAGGCAGCTTCCTCTGCCCTGATAAGGACACTGAGAACATTCACCCCATTTAGTGGGTGATTGCAGCTGACCTGCAGAAAGCCTCAAATCACAGAAGTGCCTCTGCAGCATCAGGATAGATAACACAATGCCCATTCTTCTGCAGTATGGTAATTAGACAGTGCTACCTTGGAAGTCAAACAGAATCTGTTCCGGGTGTCCGTTCCACTTCCAAAACATTCGGAAACCAAGGCACGGCTTCTGATTAGCTGCAGGAAGCTCCTGCAGCCAATCGGAAGCCACAGAAGTCACATCAGATGTTCAGGTTCCAAAGAACGTTCGCAAACCAGAACACTCACTTCCACTTTGCGGTGTAAGCCAAAACGTTTGACTCGCTAGGCATTCAGGGTGCAAGGTACGACTGTACTCTGCTTTGGTTATTTGTTTGTTTATTACAGTGGTACCTCTGGTTGTGAATGGAATCCATTCTGGAGGCCCATTCGCAACATGAGTAGAACGCACCCCACGTCTGCGCATGTGTGGGTCGTGATTTGCCACTTCTGTACATGCACATGATGTCATTTTGCGTGTCTGCGCATGCACGAGCGGCGAAACCTGGAAGTAACCCTTTCTGGTGCTTCCAGGTCGCTGTGGGACGCAACCTGAAAATGCTCAACCTGAAGCAAACGTAACATGAGGTATGACTGTATATTTCAATCCCACCTTTCATCCAAGGAGCTCAAAATGGCAGCATACATGTTTTCCCCTTTCCTCATTTCATCCTCACAACAACCCTGTGAGGTAGGCGAGGCTAAGAGAGAGTGACTGGCACAAGGTCCCCCAATGAGCTCTTTGACCAAGTAGGGATTGAACCCTGGTCTCCCAGGTCCTAGTCCAGCATACTAAACAATAGTCTCTGTTTTAAGCACTATCACATAAAAAAATTGTAGGGATCACAACTACTTGTTCACCAAGAGGCCAACCATGCCACAGTTTAGTCTAGGTCAGCTTGATTTATTTATCTGGCCCAGTATCCTCTTCTCACAGTGGCCAGCTGTGAAAAATGCTGAGCAAAACAGCATTTTAAATGCATTTTCTCTCAAATGATGCACTTCTGGGTGTTTTGTCTCAAAATAAACATCTCTAAGTGTGTGTTGTGTCTTTTCCAGGTAAGAAAATTTTGCAGGAAGATTTGAGCACTGTGAAAGCTAGTGGACTGCTAACCCAGTACAATCCAAGCCATGTCTACGGAGATGCATGCCCTATTGGATCCAGTGGAACTTACTCCCAGGCAGGTGGGGCAGGGGACTGCAGTAAGTTTCAGTCTTCACACTAGACTGGGAGGTGTGGATCAGGTCAGTTTGTGTTAGAATTCGCAAGGATCAGATTGCTTAAGCAGCCTTAGGCCCACAACCTGGAAGTTCTACAGGGCAAACTCCATGGAAATTGAAATGAGCTGTGTGGGTGTACTGCACCCCACTGTGCACAGCTCCCATTCCTTTCAGTGTGGCTTTTGCTGAAGAATTTTATTGCGGGCCATGGTCCATGCATCACATCTGTTCGGGCAGTATCCAATGCACTTGTTCCATTAGTGCAAGTACAACAGAACGCCCTCTCCCCGGTGCCCAATCTGTGCCCCCCCCCCCAGTCTGCTCCATTGGGTTGGAGAAAGCCCTGGAACAAATTGAGGTGGCACTGGTGAAGGAGAGGGAAAACTGGGTTGGGCTAGTGTAAATCCTTGTGCTGATGGAATGAGTTGCTTAGCACTACATTGGATCCAAGCCTTTGTTTCTTGCTCTGCCACGCTCCATCATTTCCCAAATCAGCCACCTAAGGCGACACTTCACCCTGCTTCATTGAAGTAGTGCTTCCTTTCATGCAAAGACCCAAGAAGGGAACAATTTTGCAGCCCAAGAGAGATGCCTTTTTATCAACTCATCTGGCACTTCGAATAGGAGCAGCAGCCAGATTTCCTCTGTGTGTTTGTTTGTGCCCTGTTTTTCAGCCAAGATTGATTCCCAAAGCAGCTTACAATTAAAATTCGTGCGGCGATACAGTCAAATTGGGAATCTGCTGGTGTGTGTATGGCAGTCTCTTCTGGACCTGATAGTCGGTGATACTGTCCAGGCTCCAGGCTTTTTCTTACCAAGCGGGTGGGAGTAGAAGCTGCAGGTGGACTCAGGCTGGTGGGCAGTGGTAGGATGCTAACCTATGAAAGAGGCCTTTCATTGAGCTACAGGGTCTTCTGGCCCTGGAAAATCGAGGGAACAGTCCTGATTCGAGGTTCTGTCATTTTCTTCAGGAAGGGGGCTCAAAGAGCTGCAACTTACTGATGGTAAAGATGCTACAAAGACTTGAGAGATAACCCACTATCCTAATGCTCTGAATAAATGCAATTACATATGGTACTTGCCAGCATTTAGAAATGCTGACATTGGGTTATGTAACCTCACCCTCTGTTGTATTCACCAAAGCTTCCAGTCTGAACTGGGAGACTTTGCTGGAGAATTCTACATTAATTTCAGCTGACACTCTAGCCACTGAACAACCCTGCCTCTTCAACTCTGCTTGAAGATCTCTCCTCAGCCTGAGAAGGCTGGGTGGGACTACTAAGGGTTCCCTGCAGCAGATTTGTGCTCACTGGAGGAAGATGCAACAATTTACTTTTGTGCATTTTAACCAGTTCTATTGTGAATTTCTGTCAGTGCATAAAGAAAGGGTTTTGAGCAGAAATTGACATTGGAAATTACAGTGTTGAGAAGACCTAGACCTGTCAAGAAACAATGCCCTGACCCCCAGGCTGCCTCAGGAGTGCTGCAGATTTCCAAAGCACAATTGTAAAAGCCTTTGTTTCTTCTTGGGTAGATGAAAGGCAAGCATTTCCCCTTCCTCCCACTCAGTCCCCAGCAGGTAGAAACCTGGGGATGGCAGAAATGGCTTGCAAGATTAATAGGAACGCTTTCCTTTCCCTTGGTGATAAACAGAAAAAAATCCACAAGTGAAGAGAGTTAGAGACATACAAACAATCCCCTCCCTCCTACCATCCACCCACATCTTTCTTGAAAGGAAACACAGGCAGCTACACCAAAAATGAGGATTTAAAGAAGACATTTACAACCTGGTGCCCTCCAGGCTGGCTGGGACTGATGGGAGTTGTAGTCTAAAACACCTGGAGGGCACCAAGTTGGTAAAAGCTAATTCAAAGCAACATCTTCTGGGGGTAGGCTGGCCCAAATCGTTTTTGATGGTCCAGGAATAAAGCAAGCAAGCTTATTTTCCCACTGCTACTCACAAGCTCCAATGTTGTCAATCTGACCACCCATTTCCCTACTGCCTAGGTGCCCATTTCAAATATCAATGGTTTTCAAGCCCTACCTGAGTTTTCTGGTTAAGATCAGCCTCTGATTCTTTTGCCTTGCTGACATACCTTGGGATTTTTATTTCTGAACCTTGCGCTTGCTGCTTAGCCTGTACAGCTATTTTGCTTACTCTCAAGTAAGAGTCAATGCCGTTCTGTTTTGGGATGGGAGCCTAACACAAGCTGGATAGCTCAGATGGTTAGAGCACAGTGCTGGTAATGCCAGGGTTACAGGTTCAATCCCTGTATGGAACCACTGCATATTTCTGCATTGATCCTCAGGGTCCCTTCCAATGATTCTATGAAATTGTGTTTGTGGTCAGTGGACGTGGTATGTGAGTATAGCATCAGGGGCCAAATTGGAACTTGGGCAAGGCCCAGTTAAGTTAGTGAGCTGGAGGCTTCCCACAACTGTTCCAGACTGGCAAGGGGGGGGGGAGTATAAAAACTCTTTGACTTACACAGAACTCTTTGTCAGGGAAAGCACAAAGGAAGCTGCTGACTCTTCAATATCTGTGGAGATCAAGGCTGGCTCTAAATGCAGATGTTTTTAGCCACTTCAGGAGCAGCTTATTCACAAAGCTTTTGGCATTCAGATTAAAACATCAATTAGGCAGTGTGGGGGTGGCAAGGTTCACAGACTGCTGCTTTGCGGGTTAACATGCTGTGTGGTATTTATTTAAGATGCTGAAATGTTTCGTGATTAGGAGGGGGCACAACAGTGAAAGTGATTGCAAGTATTTGCATTGTTCTCTAGATAGCTGAGAATTCAGCTACTCATCCTCTACTGGTCTAAGATTTCTCCCCGACCCAATCTCTTGCAAATTCTTCCACCTCCTGCCATTAGGCCAATAAAAGAGATTGTTTTACCCAGTATGAATCTTTCCTACCCAAGGATCATCAGGGCAACAGCATAATAGACCAAAAGAGCGAAGGAATTATTTAATGTAGCAGTGCGGCAAGCAACTACAGTTAAAGATTTTCTTTTAGTCACAGGTAGTAGCATCAGCTGCAACTCTCATCCTTCAGAACTACGGCTCAGGGATTAGATGGTACAGAACCAGCACCTACCCTGACCAGCAGTTGGAGCCATTATTAGCACACTCAGCAAGGGGAAGGGATCAAGTCCAGGGAGAGAGAAAGAAAATAGCAGGTACAAGAGAGAGACTATATGGATCTTGACATTCTCCCCCACCCACCCAACCCTTCAACATGTTCATGTAAGTTTGGTTCAGACTAGTGTGTGTATGACTCAGCAGTAAAATCATGTGACTACAGGGCATACTTGTATGTCCACACTGTTGCTGTTACTATTGTTAGTAGCAGCCGTAGTGCTGCTTTTTGCTCTTTTTTGTACCTCTTTTTCTGGTACCCATAGCAGCAATTTGGGGTGACACCAATGACACTTTTATCAATATATATGTATTGGCAACTCCTGAATGTGAGAGGTTAGGACACATAACATCCCTATCTTTTCATGACTTGGCTTCAATTTATTGGCTCATATCCTACACATCACCACCTCCAAACACTGGTTTAACACCTCAGCCACCTCTCCCAATTCAGATGGAATAGAGAGACAGAGCTGCATTATATCTGCATATTGATGACATTTTGCTCCTAATCTCCTGATGACAGCTCCCAGGGATTTCTGTCATGGTACCTGTGTGTTGGCTAGAATTCACAAGATGGAGTTATTCAGGACTCGCTATCAGGGAATTCTTTTGGCCAAAGGATAGTGAGGAATGGGATGGGATGTGCCAACATAGTATTTACTATGATAATGAATCTGTAAACAAAATGGCTACCATCTACAGTATATATTCAGAAAGAGCTTAGGGGATGCAAGCATTAGGATATCTTATACCTCTTATTTTCCATTTCTAAGATACCTATTCCTCAGGAGTAGAGCATATATTAGCTTATACAGGCAAAGCTTGTTCAACGAAGCCCATTTTCCTGGATAAATTACATAGAAAAGGCCAGTATACCTGGTTACTGGACTGCATCAACCCAGCCACTCAATTTCCCTCCCAAAACCAAGTTGTCTTGTGCTGTAGATGAACCATCTACCTGCCTTGAAAAGCAACCAGGTTGGCAGGCCTGACCTGAATTCTAGTGGGGCTTTGATACCAATGGCCAATACCAGCAAAACTATTAGTACAAAGAGATTAAACCAACCGTGCTCACTTACACGGTTACCGTGGTAACGCCTGCTCTGTACAGTGTGTGAAACACTCCATTCGTTTATTGATTGAGCCCCAGTCAAATTCAATCACAAGTGAAAATGGATTTTTTAATGCGACTATTAGCTGCTTTTGAAAGGCAAATTGAGTTCAGTTATACCGAGTCAGCCATCAAAAAACAATTTACCATCAGCCAGGCAGTCCAAATCGGAGGCTGACTCTGGTGAGACGAGGGGCAGGGGCGGGGGGGCAGGGAGTGAAAAAGTGAAAGCGAAATAAATTTTTAAAAGGTAGAAAGAGAGCAGAATCATTCTGAGAAGATTTAAAGGATCTGGCATTTGGTGTCTCAGTTCTGTGCTGCTTTGGCTACCCATTCAGCCAGAAATACATATTCTCCTGGGAAAAGGTGTGCTTTGTCAGTAGGTAAAGCACTGCATTGGTGCTTGAGATTTTTAGGTTCTCCTTCCAAGGCTACTGTGGAACTTCCAAATGTTTCCCTAAACATGGACTTTGGTATTAAAACTCACTAATCAGGTGGAAGAGAAAACTGTTGTTAAATTAAAGGGAGCCTGGAAGACTTCTTTGTTTCTCATTGTCTTCCTGAAAACAAAGAAGCAAAAAGTAAGTTTTGAACATGTCTGTGGAAGAAGAGGCAAGACGCAAATTAGCCTTGCCCAACCTATTCAGATCCAGATGTTTGGGGCGACAACTCCCATCAGCTCCTACCAGCATAGCCAATGGTCAGGGATTATGGGAGTTGGTGTCCAAAACATCTGGAGGGGAAAACTAGATTGGGGAAGGCTAGCAAAGATCCTGAGTAACCTTCCATTGCTTTCATGGGCATTCCATTCCAGATCGTGATCTGAAACAAGGCCAGCCCACACACAAGGCAGACTGAAGCAGCTGCCTCAGGTGGCTGGAATCCCGATGAGGTGAAGCTCCCATGGGCACCCCACTCACAACCACCACCAGAGAAGCATGGAGAAGTGGCAGTAGTGGGTTCCAGTGAAATCTCATAGGCCTCTGCATGAGCTCTTGCTGATGCCACTGCTTTTTCTCACTTCTCCAGTGCCACCACAGATGCCTCCACCCACCACCAGAGAAGTGAGGAGAAGCAGCTGCAGCATTGGTTTCCTGTGGCGGGATGTGTGTGCAACTGTGGGTTCGTATTGGTTTGATTCCAGGTTTCACACTCAGTGCCTCCTAAAACAGTATAATAATGATGTTGCCAAAGTTTCCTCACTGCCTTGGAGTCCATCAGTTCACTCCCCTGCCGTGATTTATTGACTGGAAAACAGGTCGAAGCTTTGGAGCTTCATTTGGGATTCTTAAGAGGTCATCTCCACCTACTAAAGCTTGTGCCTTATACAACCACACTCAAAAGGGGCTTTCGCCTGTTCACTTTCTATCAGATTATCCACACACAGAAAGCCTTACAACTAAATGTACCAGCCCATTTACTGTTATATCTTTGTGACTTGGTTACTGATAAACCTACAAAGTGAAGGGCTAAATCTCATTAAACCAGAGCTTGGATTTGTTTTATTTTTTAAGAGTGTATTGATTTCTAAGTAAGTCACCTATCCTTTGTCTCTTTAAAAAAGGGATGAACCAAATTCACTAAACAGGGGGGGAGGGAAGCCCTGCAGAGTAAAATGTCCCATGTATTGGTCACATTTGTATCCAACCCTTATTTCAAGGAAGTTTAGATATATATAGAAAGTGTTCTTCAAAACACAGCAAGGCAGGTTAGGAGGAGGGGTATTGATTGACCCAGTGTCACCCACTAAGCTGCATGGCTGTGAGATTTGTGTACTTAGCTGCAGAAAAAAAGAAGGAACTGCCGTCTTGCTGAACTGTGGAATTCAGAGGCGGCCATTCTTTTTGGCAGTGCCTATTTTGTGTAATGAACTCTCCAATCCCCCACCCCCCAACCCGTGATATCGCAGTCATCAAGAGTAGTGTGTAGAGATGGGTGGATCTATCAAGTTCTGTTTCAGTTTTCCAGTTTTCTAATCTTAAATTTAGTTCACTTTCCCACATCAGTTTGCAACCTTTTCTTAAGCCCTCATGAAAATTCATCAACATTTTCATTCCTCTACATTTTGGTGTGCAATTTTGCTGAATATTCACATTTTAGCAAAGTGTTCTGAATTGAATTTCTCCCCATCCCTAATAGTGTGTCTCTGCCATTTACTAAAAACCTCACATTTCCCCCCAAGCTTTTCCTAGTTATTGATGTGCCATTTTTGATGATATTTTATTTTATTGTATTGCATTCATATGCTTTATCATTACTGTATTATTCAGATTTTTAAAAATGAAAAGTGGTCTAGGAATGGATTGGGAATAATATTATAATAATATAGTATAATAGTCCAGGCGCTCAGGCTTGCCAAATAGCAGCACAGCCAACTCTTGCTTTCCTAAGACTACTGAACCAACTCTATATTAAAGAGAGAAACTGATACAAATATAAGTTTATTTACTACATCCATACTTCTGCTCTTATAATTCTACTCTACTGCTCATTCCCTAATGCCACAGTGTGCTATTTTCCTGCAGTTTCCCCCTAATTTTCAAATTCTACGCTGCAATGTTCCAAATCCATCACAGCATATCCCATCTATGGTGACCGAGTTTAAGAAAGTCAACTGAAGCAAGAAGCCTCAGCAAGCTAAAAAGGACCATAACTTTCAAAAGGAAGTGTTTGAAAGCCACACTGCAGCAGGTATTTCCACAGGGTTTCTACTTTTTTCCTTGGCAGAGGCTTTGAGCCTTTAGCAGCTGCGTATCATGCAGAAACCCTCAGCATGGATATTTGTGCAGCCATACAAGGTGCAGTGCTTGTGCCAGGAAGATAATGTGGCAACCTTTTCAAAGCAGCGTGTGTGTGTGTGTGTGTGTGTGTGTGTGTGCGCGCGCACACACACACACACAGAGAGAGAGAGGATATTAGCGTCATTTGCCCATGCGATTTAATATTATCCAAAGATTATGGGCTATGTAGTGAACCACACTTCCTCCTTGCCACAATTGCTGCTACTACAATTGCCAACATGTTTGTAGCGATATGGCTAAAACTTGTAATTAGTCAGTTCATTATACAAATCTGGCCTCTTTGTAATTCCCATGTGTATAATGAGCCCTGACCCCAGTGTGCCCAAACTGGAATATGTTTGCAATTAAACATGAAATTTGTGACAAGTTAATTTCTCTCTCCTTTTCTTTTAGCATGTCCCCTCACAGCCAATGCCTCTGCCAGTAAGCTCCATGTTGTAAACAAAACCAGTGTTTAAGCAGTCAGAGTGCAAACGAAATACATGGGATAGCAGCACTCAGGTAATGATGTGCCGTGACATATGATGTGACACATGGGAGTGGGGGCTGGGAAGTGTTCTAAACGTGCCCTGTCCCCAAGGTGCCTTTTGGTGAGTGACACATAAAGATCTGCTTTGTGAGGAAGGGCAGGATATAAATCCAATAGATAAATAAAAGCTGGCCATCATAGGAATTTAGGAGACTCTTTGTCCAAGGTTGTCCTGAAAGATTCATAAATCAGCTTCCCAATGCCTAATTGCAGTGGGGTCAGTTTGCCCATCATTCCTGATTTTCCTGGCTGGGAAGATGAGGCTGGCATCATAGCTGAGCAGCTCTGTGTAGGTTTTCTATACTTACTGATCCTTGTCACTCCATTGCCACACTGAGTGCAGATTGCAAATAGGCCTTTATTCTGCAAGGAAACTGCTCTCAGGTGTCATTAATTATGAGTAGGGATAGTGGGGCTTTGGTTCAGTATGTGAAACTACCTAATACGTATTATTTTTATTTATTAAAATTTTATACTGCCAATCATCCAAGGATTATGGGGTGCTTTACAGTATAAACACACAAAAATACATAGCATAGTAACAAACACTTATCAAAACAATACATGAACTGAAGCACATATCTCCTTTGAAATTCTCACTTCTCTGTTTTGATGCTGTCCTCCAACCAAATAATGCATACATTAGGAGAACATGTGCATGAAATGCATGTATTGGTGACAATAATATAATAATAGATTATGTCAGGACCAGGGAAATTGCTTGTAAAAATAATATATATTAGGGGAAACTGCATACAGAAGAAGTGTGTCTATCAGGGTAAATGTGCACTAAAATGTTGACAAATTTCCACGAGGACTTTTATTTTTAAAATTGCAAACTGATGCAGAAATGTGAAGTACTGAATTTAAGATTGGGAAAATGAGAAACTGACAGAAACCAGCATTGACAAATTTGTCCATTCCTATTTATGAGTCTAAATACTTGTAGGATCCATGTCATAAATTACACAGCTATAGCTGCATGATGCAAACAACAAGCATCCAAAGAAATTTGTTTTCAGAGGTTCCTTGTCTCCTTTTCAAAGCTGCTGGTCTGAATTAATGAAAACAGATCTTAAACCACATGTTTGTAGTACAGGAAATAGTGTCATTTTACAATTATTGTCATTCAAACGTTATTTATTTAACCTGCAGCCACATTGCATCGACTGCAGAATTGCTTTCATTTTTACATTTGATGGCTCACTTATTGAGCAAGGCTTGGGTAATTTGGCTTTGCATTCTCAATCGCACATGGTGTTTTTCAGATACCCATGCTAAAATAGAAATACATAATATTGCTTCAGGACTTTGGGCCTGTGATGGGAAATAGTTTAGAGGCCAGCAGCAGCTGTCTTTCACCTTCATCCTAGTGGAAAAAATATGGCTTCTTCTCATACCTGACATTAGCAGTGAATACCTTTCTCATATGGAGTCATCTCTGTGTTGTGAGCTCTAATGAAAATAAAAGGCTTCTGCCTGCTGAATTGCAGTGCCAAGCCTTTTAGCAGGCACAGTACAAAAGATACAATTGAAAAGACATGTGTCCACCTTCCTCATCCCATCTTGCAACAGGCTTCTTTGGAAAGATTGCTTCAACCCAGCTGAACTTGAAAAATTAACATTAATACTACATCAGAGAACCTTGACATTCCGTGATTTAGGAATGGACAATGGATGTTCATTCTATCAAGTGAGTGGCTAGATGATGTTGCTTCAGGCAAATGTTATCCCACAGTTTCCAGTACAAATGTTATACTCTGGTTTCTTTTCAGATCATATGAATCTTTCGCCTTAAAGTGCAAATGTTTTTCCATCACTTTCCTTATCATAAAAAGTAAGTTTTTTGTGGGGGGAGCAGGTTTGTTGCTCAAGAACTCCACATCAACTTTGTCAGGATAAAATTGAATCCCACCCCAAAACAGGGACTGTCTGGAAGTGCCCTCAGGGAGCCAGTGTGGTGTAGTGGTTAAGAGCAGTAGTCTCATAATCTGGTGAACCGGGTTCACATCTCTGCTCCTCCACATGCAGCTGCTGGGTGACCTTGGGCTAGTCACACTTCTTTGAAGTCTCTCAGCCCCACTCACCTCACAGAGTGTTTGTTGTGGGGGAGGAAGGGAAAGGAGAATGTTAACCGCTTTGAGACTCCTTCAGGTAGTGATAAAGCGGGATATCAAATCCAAACTATTCTTCTCAGTCCTTAATAATAAATAATAATAATAATAATAATAATAATAATAATAATAATAATAATAATAATAATAATAATTTATTATTTATACCCCGTCCATCTGGCTGGTGCTTACCCAGCCACTCTGGGCGGCTTCCAGAAAGATATTAAAATACTGTGATGCATCAAACATTAAAAGCTTCCCTAAACAGGGCTGCCTTCAGATGTCGTCTAAAAGTCTGGTAGTGGTTGTTCTCTTTGACATCTGATGGGAGGGCGTTCCACAGGGAGGGCGCCACTACCGAGAACGCCCTCTGTCTGGTTCCCTGTAACATGGCTTCTCGCAGTGAGGGAACCACCAGAAGGCCCTCAGCGCTGGACCTCAGTGTCTGCGTAGAACAATGGGGGGTGGAGACGCTTCTTCAGATATACTGGACCAAGGCACCAGGACCCTTTGTGCACCAGGACCCTTTGTGGGGGGTTTTTCTAAACTATGTTACATGAAGTCCAAATATTGCACCAAAACACTCTCAGCTTCCAAGTTTTCAAAGGCCAATATTCTTAACCTTCTAGTTGCAATCTGTGAGAGAAAGTCCCATGACAGCGACAGCATTATGTGGCCAACCACTAATATTTCCCTTGAGATTACATCATTGAAGCTTTTCCTTAGGTTGTTTGTGCATCTCATCTTCCTGACATTTGGATGCAGCAGGAGGCAGGATGAATTGCTGGGAAGCACTTCCAAACACAAATGCTGGTTGGTGTAGGATCTCCTACACCAATAACTGTATAGGTCCTAGTAAATGAAGTCTGGAGTAAATTTGTAATGGATCTAAAAGACCACTGTAAACAGTTAAAATCAATGGCAGGGTTGTAATGACACTTGTAATGTGGATTTTTTTTAATGATAATCATGGATATTTTAAAGATGGATAATGGTAAAAGATACAGCAAACTGAAACATGGAACCCATGGAGGGAGAGAAGGAGGTCCGAAGGTTCTGTGTCCTTTAATGCCACTGTGTGATCAGCCATGACATGATCCTGAGCAGAAAGAATTACCAGTGCCCTTCAGGCTGCCATTGGCTTGCCTACCCAGATGTCACAGAGCAGCCCAGTGGTAAAAGTTGTCAAAGCCCATTAGCCAATGGCAGTGAGTGGGAAGAAGCCATCCTGCTGACTTTCTGGCTTCAGACTGAACAGCTCCCTACAGTGGTACCTCGGGTTAAGAACTTAATTCATTCTGGAGGTCCGTTCTTAACCTGAAACTGTTCTTAACCCAAGGTACCACTTTAGCTAATGGGGCCTCCTGCTGCCGCCACACCACCGCCATGCAATTTCTCTTCTCATCCTGAAGCAAAGTTCTTAACCCGAGGTACTATTTCTGGGTTAGCGGAGTCTGTAACCTGAAGCGTCTGTAACCCAAGGTACCACTGTATTCTGTTCCATGTGTCAGAGGGGCTGTGATTGGAAGGACACACCTAACTGCACTACCTAGCATTTCCAGGCTTCCACCTATAAGACCAGGTATGACATCAAGGCCAAATGCATTCACATGTGACCTGGGGGTGACTGCCCAATATGGCCAGGTATATGTGTGGGATTGGAGTACTCTGGAGCAACACCTCCAGCCCCAGCAACTTGCATGGCTTGGGTGCTGTGTCACAAACCAGTCCCTCTGTCTTGTGCTGAAGGTCCTTTTGCTCCAAGCCAATCTCAGCCGACAGTTCTGCCAGCCTATGGTGCAATATCGCCTCTTCCAGTCTCCACCACCACATCTAATTACACAGAGGAGTAAATCACTAAACAATTTTTACAAAGCATCTGAAATATAATAACAAAGAATGAATCATTGCCAACTAGCCGGGCAGCCGTTTTCTCAACAGCCTCATAAGGCAGGGAAACACTAGAAAACATGTTGAACAAGATGAAGCTTCTCGGTGCCAAGAGGAGGGAGAGTGATATTCTCAAATAACATGTGGATAGGCAGGAAGGAGACAGCAAATGCCCAAAAAGACAGAGGGCCTCAAATGTGGGGAAGTCCATTGAGCCTCAGAAAGAAATACTGGTAGCACCATTGTAACATGGTGCTTTAATCTGACCTGCCAAATTTGTCCTTTTGTTTTCCTATATCTGTGCTACCACATCCACATTCCCTCTCAACACTAATTCCCCACCAACCAGGGGAAAAAATGAATCACAAATAACGTAAATATTACAGATATTTATTCGATTTTTATGCTAACACCTTTTGAGAACATGCTATTAAGCTTTGCATGTGATGCCACGTAGTGTGAGTAGAACATGCCCCACTTCACTTTCAATAGTGCTGCCTTCAAGAGCTTCACTTCCCATTGAATTCCTGCACTCCAATGCTAGCTATGAAAAGTATAACCCACATTCACTTTCAAATAAAGAGGCATAAATAGCCTCTTTTAAACCATGGTGGTTCTTCCCAGCAGTCTTAACTCCGCAGCACTCAGAAGGCACATTATGGAAATATTGTTAGTCCCCATTTTTATTTCCATTTTACTGTGTTCCCACTCTTTGTGTTCAGAAGTCATTTCCCCAAGTTTATGTTTAAAACCTAGCAAATGAAAAACCCAGTGTAAAGACTACGGGGAAGGGTTTGGTTTCAATATGGACATTCCTTCTGCAATTATTTGATTGGGCTTGGTTCTTCTTTATTCCACCCCCACAATATTTCTCTTTAAAATCTAAGCTAAAATCAATGAATCCCAAATGTTGAATCAGAACCCACCAATAGTTTCCAGACATCTAACAGGTGACTCATGGAACTGTGAACAAGTGAGAGCTGGAAGCAGTGGCGTAGCGCGGGGGGTGCAGGGGGGGCCAGCTGCACCGGGCGCAACATCTGGGGTTAGGGCAAATCCACAGGTTAGGGGGCGCAAATCCACGGGTTAGAGGGCGCAAATCCATGGGTTAGGGGGCGCAAATTACTTGCCTTGCCCCGGGTGCTGACAACCCACGCTACGCCACTGGCTGGAAGGATAGTGCACAATGCAGGCAGCCTAGAGGAGTTCAGTTCCGGGGCCAAAAGAAGAGATCTCCAAGTGGATTAAATTTACAAATCAATCTATCTTGTTGTTTACAGTATTTGTTACACATCCACCCTCCCTTTGCAACAAATGGTACTCAAGGTAACACAATGAGAATAAAGAAAAACAAAATACAGTAACAGGACAATGTTTCCATATCAGGGGTGGGAACTGGAGAAGTAGATGAACTGCCATATCCAAAGTTCTTCTGGGATCTCACCAGAAGATCAGAAGGTGGCTATAGGACATCTTTTCCCTGCTCCCCTCATGTTTTCAGCCCCTCCACCCCATATTTCCTTTCTCACTGGGCCCAATAGGGAGGATAATCCGTTCACTTGGCCCAGAGTTGGCATATTTTTCTCCCCACTCCAGGGATGTGTGGGGAGAATGGGAGGTCTTTGAATCTAGTAGATCTAAAGTTGTATCTGATCTACTTCCATTTTGCCTCCCTTTTTGCCCTCTTTGCCATCATAACTTCAATAACATAGGGAGAACAGCCAGTTCTTTTCACAATGGATGCAAAATTGCAAGAGTGGCTTTCCCTTTCCAAGGTAGACCTCCTCCATCCACAGAGAGGGAGAGCCACTATATCCTATAACCTCTGGGTTTCTTTCCCATGGACCGTAGGCTTGTGCCCTAAAAGAGCAATAAGATCCAAAATAAAATAGAAGGCAAGTAAAATAACCAGCTAAAATCTTTTTGAGTTCAGCTTTTGAGTCCAAGTGCATGCCTAAATAAAATTATTTTGCCTGCTGCCAGAAGGTCATCAAAGAAGGGGTTTGTGGGGCCTCCCTTGCCAAGGAGTTAAGGAGCCTGGGAGTTTCTGCCAAGTATGTTTCAAATCAAAATGAAATCCTGTGGGTGGATCTTTGCAAAGTTATAGAAATCAATCTGTTGCTCAACTGAAACAATTAAATGAACCAACTGTGGCAGTGTAATGCAGTTTATTGTCAAATCTGAGAAATAACAAAAGCAAAGGTACAAAGAACTCAAACTCAATCTCCTTTTCTTGAGGAAACTTTTGGGAAGAGTTAGGTTCAGTGTAAACCACCATATTTCCAAATACAGCAATAGACAGAATTTGGTAGTGATTGCCCCCACCAACCCAGATGACTTTAAGAGCAGATTAGATAAATTCTTGGAGCGTAAAGATATCAGTGGTTCCTAGCCATCACTGTCTAGGTCCAACCACCAGTATCAGAAGCAGTATGTACATGATATCACTATATCATAAACACATTCCCTATGCGTCTTGCATCTTCTCATTTTCCAATACAAGTCCTGCTTGTAAGCATCACATATTACCTAAGGACTTGTCCACACTAAGCTTTGGGATGGGTTATTTCAATCTCAGCCAGTGGGCAATCAATTCATGTTCTTTATGCAATATCATCTGGATGTCAATATGCAATGGATATGAATATGGAATGATCTGAAGGGCAGGCAAGCTCCTTCCTGGTGTAATAAAATTTCAACAGTCTGAACAATTACATGACAAGATTTACATAATTACAAACATAACAGAAGTCATAAACAAGAAATAAAACACATCAAAAAGTACACAACCAAATGGAAACAATTTCCACGTAAATCATAAGATCTAAAACTAAAGATACAACAATAGTATCCATAACAGCAACAGCTCTCTCAACCCCCCCTAAACAATACTCCGGCCTGTTCAACAGCTTCAGCTTTTGTAGCTGGAGTCAGTCAGCACTCCACTCTCCCAGGCCAGATGGGAAAGGGCCAGCAAGGCAGGGTGCAGGTCTTCCAGGCCTCACAGCCAAGATAGTCTCTTTTAAAACAACACAGATAAAAATTAAAAACAATTTAAAAGCAGCTGCAGTCCTTGTGAAGTCTGTCAAGCTCTGCCCCCTCCCAAGTGGAAAGAGGCAAAGGTAGGGTCCTTCAGACCCTCAGCAGTCAGTCATTCTGTTCCTCCTTTTCCTATGCTGTACCACCGCCCGTATATGTGATATTGGCTTACTATTGTGACCAGGTGTGTTGTATAGATTATTCAGATAAAAAGTGCTATATGCAGGTTGAGCATTGTTATTACGAAACAAGACTTAGGGTTTTCGCTATGCCATTCAGATTGTGCCACGTTTGTCAAAGCAGCGAGCGCCACCGAGAAATATCGTTCTCCTGAAGAGTGTGATTTAAACGCCATTTGCACAGGGCATCTGGAGGTTTAGGAAACAGAAGGCAAGAGCCTGGTCATCATGAATAGTATTTACTTATTCTCATTTGGGGAATATGAAACATGGCCGCTCTTAGCTGGGATAAAACACATTAACTACCAAACTATAAAGGGGAAATGGCACCATATCATAAAATAGATGGGAAGCGGTATGCCTGATGTTGCAGGCTTAGCTATGATGTGTTACCCTGACAAAACCCCAGCCTATTTATCCATTGAGAAAGTTTACATTTTCTCCCACCGGAAGAAAAATTGATACTTTCTAAGATGAAAAACGTGACAAAAATGTTGTTTTATCAGTTTTCCTGCTTACCTAAGATACCTAATCTCTTTCTTCCCTTCATCAATGTAAAACTCTGCTACTCCTCTTCAAGAAGGTCATGAGCTGATACGTCTTTGGAGGTTGTTCTAGACTGAATTATTTTTTTATTTAAAAAAACTCTTTCTGAGAGCAGAGATACATTTCATATCTATGATATTTATTTACAGGAATGAAAATGCCTTATTACTTCTGCAGAGGAGTGTGCTGAATATGCTACTAGTGACTGGGGCAGTGGAACAGAGCCACTCTTCTGCCATTGGCATCACTGCAGCTCACCTGGATTGGGGTTCTGCATCTGCATCTGCATCTGCTGGAGTGGTTGACTGATGCCATTGGTGCATCCGCCAGCCCTAACCTCACCATGGCCTTTCTTCTCCATGTCATAACCTCCTCCAAGTAAGTTGCAGTGATGCAGATGTCAGGAGGGTGGTGCTATGCCCCCCCCCCCACTATTGGCTGCTGATAGCAGGTTTCCAAATAGGTTTTTTTTTGCATCCACAACAAATAAGGGAAGTGGGATTTAAGAAAGCAATGCCCTGTTATGAAATATGTTGGACACATCTGTACAGAATGGGGAATAATGTCAACTAAACCTGTGCTGCACCACCAATCATATTTACCGGTAGCTCCATGAATATTTCATCTAGAGTAGATGAGAATGAAGGCAATGATTTCTATATCATCACATGATACTTCCCAACCAATCAGGAATCACACACAGAGTGTGATGTCACTGAGACCAAAGAAGCCAATTAAGTTTTATAAATATGCTTTATAGCTAAAAATAGGGTGCTGCATAGGCCCACCCTCACCAATGACACATGACTTTATGAGGCTACTTTATGTGACCTACAGAAGGCTTATGTGATCCACATAAGGCTGCAAAAGAGTACTGAGCCTTCTGCCTATTTTATTCCAAATACAATAATGTGCTCCAAACATTGTGTTTTGTTTTGTTTTGTTTTGTTTTGTTTCTTTATTGTTTGTATGTTGGCTGGATGGTTTGTGTGTTGTTTTAAAAAAATTTAAAAAAAGATCTGACCTGTCATGTAATTATCATGCAATCTATTCAATAAGAATTTCATGTCCTTGCAAAAAAATAATAATAAAATAATGTAGGTAGGTTTTTACAGATAGAGAAGACATTTAAAAACAATAATAACAGGGAACATTTTGCACATCCTAACCAGGAAATTATCTGACCTTGGGGGTTTAGATTCTGGTAAGCATTCAAACTGGTACTGATTTCTTTGTTTGCCTTGTTGTCAACAGCTCTGAGCCTCAGCCTAAGATGAAGATAATTCCGAATGAATAAATAGAAAAGGAATGCACAACAAGTGTGGAGAGTATGCTGACATTTTGTCATAGAAAATATTTGCCACTCTGAGCCTTGTTTATTTCAATCCTATTTATTTGTTGGTGGATCACCATTCCGACGCTCCCCTCCACATGTGCGCAAATGCCAGTGAACAGGTGTTTGTCAAGAGTGAATAACGTACACCCAAGTCCTTATTAAAGTGCACAGTCTGCAACACATTGCAGAAACAGATGAAGTGCAATGACCCTGCAGCAACTTGGAGAAAAATTAATACACAGGGAAAACTCCTATCACAGCACAGCTGGTTTCCCTGTGTTGCTACAGAAAGGTCAAGTCCCTCTGCCTTGTAGGTCTAAGCCAAGATATTCTTTCTGCCAGTAAAAAGGGCTCGGGTCCTCTTAGCGCTCGTGTACATTGTTGCTATAAATTCTCTCCTAGGAGTCCCCACTTCCGCCGCCAGCCACGCTTATTTTTGCAAACCGACACAGAAGTTCATTTTGAGCAGCTTGGTCAGTGACAGGGGAAGAGGGAAGAAACAGAGGCAATATTGGAAATTACATTATAGCAGACTTCCCCAATGATTCCCATCAGCCCCAGTTAAAACCTGGTTGGGGAAGGGTGATATGCAGAGTGGGCATGGATGCCTGCAGAAATCATTGTAGGGGAGGACAAGAGCAAGGACGTGACTATTTGCAGTCTTTGTATGACTGAACCCCTCACACCACTACACAGTGCTGAAGAGAAGCAATGAGAAACAATGGAGATTTGCTTTATTGTATGGGATTATACATTTCAGAATTAACTTCTCACCAATTGCTTTATTCGTTCATTTAACAGTAACAGGAAAAGGCGCTAGAAAGACATGCAGTTTTAATGCGTCCATTGAGCACCAAGACCATAGGACTCTAAACCAAAGTTCAAAAATTGCTTTGCAAACTTCTCAGTGTTAGGGGAAATTGCATGCAGAAATGCTACATTGGGATAATTTTTCACTAAAATGCTGATTAAGTTTCATGGGAATTTTCCCCCCCTGAATTGCAAAATGATGTGAAAATGCAGAGAACTGAAGTTTGGAAAAATGAGTAACTGAAATTGACAGATTTGACTACCAGCACCTTCAGCGCAACATATAACGAATATGAAGCAAACTAACCCTCTGTTCTGCCTTCCTTCTTGTCTGAAAAAAAAAGGGGAATTACAAAGTCTTGTTTGAGACTGTAGGCAGCTAGTTATATATTAGAAAAGGAATGTTAAAGACACAAAGCAGCAGGATAAGAGACCATTTTGACAATAAGGAGTTGATGAAGGAGGGGAGAAGGCACCACACTGTATTTATGCTGCTATAAAATAAATAAATAAATTAAAATTCTGTGCCCAGGCTACCGAATTCCTGTGCCAATAAAAGTTAATTGCTTATTTTGCAAAGATCATGCCAACGGAAAATCAACAAATTCAGCATCCCTGCCAGGTGGCTATCCTGCTACTGTTTAAACATCTGTAGCAAAGAACAGCCCCCACTAACAAAGAACAGCCCCCCCTAGCAGGACCAGTGGTCAGGGATGATGGGAATTGTAGTCTCAAAACATCTGTAGGGCTGAGGTTGAGAAAGCCTGTTCTAGGGAACCAGTTGGCAAATCATGGATAGGTGTTGTTACATGAGTACAAGGTTAGTTTTAGCCACTGAATCCTCAAGCCCCTCTTTTGTTTTTTTACTTGGAGAGATAACATCAGTTGACAAGATAATCCTGCACAGTACATGCCTGCTCAGATGTATGTTCCCCTGAGTCTAGTAGGGCTTACGCCCTGGTAAATGGAAACTGGATTGTATCCGGCATGAGGCTGGCCAGGCTAACTTATAACAGGTCAGGCAAATGACTTCTTTAACACAGTGCTATCAACTCAGCTGTATAATTTGATCCAAATCTATGACCAAGCCACCCTCACCATATAAACACACAGATGGCTGGATTCCACTCCCACCCTAACCCAGGTATTTCTTCAGTCATTTTTGAATTGGGGACAGGAGGGTAGGATTTAAGATTCTGCATATTCTCGAGCTAACACACATAGAAGTCAGAGGTGCAATAAACCCCAAACAAAGCCAGTCACAGGCCAGTAATGGTGGGATGCTGCTTTATCGAAGAAGAAGAAAAATAGCAGTTCGAATCACAGAAGTGTAGAGTTGGAAGGGACCCAATGGGTCATATAGTCCAACTCCATACAATGCAAGAATACACAACTAAAGTATCCCCAACAGGTGGTCATCCAAACTCTGTTTAAGAACATCCAATGAAGGATATATTGTTTATATTGAACGCCCATCTCACAGAGACTAAATCACAGATATTAACTCATGAGCAGCATCCAAACCAACACCCCAATCCTATAAGAATATTGTTTTCATCTTTTCCTGACTGCTCAATAGCTTTTATCTGAGCTGATTAACCTACATACTGAAGGTGCAAACATTTTCTTAATAAATAGATGAAAGTTATATGTGCATAATGATACCATCATTCTGTAATTGCAAACAAGCTGGTAGAGGGAATTTACAACAGCTGGGCCTGAAGAGAAGTTGAAGGGGGGGGGGATGTCAAAGGGCCCCAGGAGAACATTTCTTTTTCTCGAATTGTTATCCATGATCATGTTGCCTCTGTCGATTGTACTTTTTGCATATGCAAATGAGACCATCCTCCCTGCTATTACATGGCAATCAGAGGCAAATTACATTCTTGCTGTTTACTTTCAGTGTGTCCTTAATTAATCCGGTTATTAGACAATTAATGAAGCTTGTTTGGTGAGAAACAGTGTTTGGGGAGAGGGAGACCTGCACATCTGCCTGTTTGTGGTGATGCCCAGAAAACATGCTAGGAATCAGCAGCGGTTGGTGGGATGGTGAAGGCAGGGTGAAGTTCTGCACCTAGATTCCCAAAAGTGAGAGTCCGTGGCAAGAGACAGAGGGTGAGAGGTATCCCTTCACCAGGGCCGTCTTTACCTGGGGGTGCAAGGGGTACAGGGCACCCGGTCTTCAAATTCTGGGGGGCGCCAGGCACCCGCCACTGAAGCCGCGTAAGCTCTTAACTATCTAAAGGTAAAAAGGTAAAGGTACCCCTGCCCGTACGTGCCAGTCTTGACAGACTCTAGGGTTGTGCGCCCATCTCACTCAAGAGGCCGGGGGCCAGCGCTGTCCGGAGACACTTCCAGGTCACGTGGCCAGCGTGACAAAGCTGCATCTGGCGAGCCAGCGCAGCACACGGAACGCCATTTACCTTCCCACTGGTAAGCGGTCCCTATTTATCTACTTGCACCCGGAGGTGCTTTCGAACTGCTAGGTTGGCAGGCGCTGGGACCAAGCAACGGGAGCGCACCCTGCCGCGGGGATTCGAACCGCCGACCTTTCAATCGGCAAGCCCTAGGCGCTGAGGCTTTTACCCACAGCGCCACCCGCGTCCCATAGCGCCACCCGCATCCCATTCTTAACTATCTACCTGTTATGAAATAATAAATAATTTTGATCAAGCTAGTAAAACAAAATACATATATACCTAAGTATTACTGAAATGTACACCTACTATTTCACTAAAGGACTTTCGACTTTGTGCGCTCACTTACCAAAGACGCGCTGCGCCAGCGGTGGTGCTTGTCATTCACAAAGGGACATTTTAATTTCATCACTTACTGCTCTAATTTGTTTAGAGAAATCGTTTAAAAAATAATGTTTATCTTCTCTAATTGTCAGCATTTTCTTTGACTAGCTACTTAGTACTTAGGGCCCTACTACACATGCATTTCAGCACGTGATTTTGGGGGTGCTCAGATTCCCTCACTGACTTCTGCTGCAATCTGATTTGGAATCAAGAACTAGGTTTTACTAGAATTTTTCCAGATTTCCATCAGGCGTTTGAACCACATCTGACTGTATGGAAGCAGCCTATTCCAAAACCCCTTTGCCAGATCCTTGCAAAAGTCAAATCGTAAAGGCTTCAAGCTTTTTTGTTGCACACTGAAAATGGGCATCCTTTCAGCTAGCTTTGGGAGCTGTGCATGACTTCACTAAGAAATAGACATTTTTCCCTGCACCTTTCTACATGAAACTTAAGCTTGGGTGGGTGTATCCATGCCTTAAAAGTCACAGCAATGGAAGCAACATTTAGAAGCTCGAAGGCGGAATTTCCAAAGTGTTTGGCTGCAGTCTGCAGAAAAAGATAACTGATACAGCACTGGTGAAGATATTTATGTATCAAAGGATGTGTGTTCCTCTGTACACAACTATTACCATTTTATGCAAGCATGAACAGGTTGTAAAGATTTGCACCTGGAATTATTCAGTTTAGCTTGGCCATGGGCTAATCAATCAAATAATCAAAATGATAATAATTCCATAAAACCATTTTCTCCATCAGCACATCCATCAAGCTTCTCCCCATGTGGAGCCCTGTCGTATAGTGCATGCTGATGTAGACACCAAGATCCCCTTCACACATTGGCCAAATATGTGGAGGAGGTGTGGCTGCAGGGGGCAGGGCTGGGCCAGCTGGGAAAGAACTCTCATACCTTCTTTCATCGTGTGAGGGCCATCCAACCTCCCTCCCTCCTTGAAGCCTATCACATGAGGCTCTTGGGTTAAACTTTGAGGTGTTCAGCAGGCTCCTGGGTGGTCTCAAGGATTGCCCCTTCCTGGAGGCTCCTGCCCCAGTAGCTCAGTCCTGATGCAAATGCTCCCTCTTCCTGCTTCGCTCTCCTCTGCTCCCTGTAGCAGTGGATTAGCAGTTGCTTACATGGATACACTTTCAGGAGAAGAGCTTTATCTTGTTACAGAGCAGGGAACTAAATAATTGCTTTTATATCTGGCTGTATACTTCCTGATGCATTAGACCTGCATTCATGAGCAGCTGGGTTATTCTGGGGCAACTGTACCTTCTTCTGGGAAGTGTGGCTGCCGCCTGCAGTTTCAGGCATCCATCTAGGCTTTCCTTACCATACCACCACCTCATTTAAACCTGTGATGAACAGGATAGAGCTGAACCATTCATGAGGCTCTTGTGCTTGTTTCTGCTCTTGCATTTTGTCCTGGGCTTATCCAAGATGTTACTGGGGCTGAATTCAGCAAGTCATACACACAAACATATTTTAACAAAGAAGCTTCAATCTTGTACATGTTTCAGGTTGCAATTCGATATGCACTTAATGTGGAAATAAGCCCCATTGCATTCACTAGGACTTACCTCCGAGCTAGTATAATGCCAGTGCGCAGATGTTGTCATAAATCAGGGTAGGCAAATTAGATGTATGTTACCATACCAACAATCACAGCTGCCAGTTAAACCCAGATAAAGCACATGCAGCTTTAAATTTTTTGGTATTGGGAGAAGAGGCACCTCTAGAAGCTTCTTCCCCCAACATCTGGCGAAGGGCAGGGAGACAGAATTAAAACTGCTGTGCTCCCAGACCCTCCAAGTGTTCCTATTTTGCAGGGACATCCCTGAATTAGAGAAACTGTCCCAGTTTCTGATTTGATCGCAGAATGTCCCACTTTTCCTTAGGATGTTCCTATTTTCATTGGAGAAATCTTGGAGGGTATGGAGTTATCCGACCCCCCAAGCCATCTGAAGGCAATCCTGTATAGACAGGTTTTCTAATGCTTAATGTTTCATTGTGTTTTTATATATGTTGGAAGCTGCCCTGAATGGCTGGGGCAACCTAGTAAGATGTGTGGGGTATGTAATGGGCTGCCCTATTTTCATCGGAGAAATGTGGGAGGGTATGTATTCCTAGGATTGCCATAGCTATCACTCTGTTAGACTTGAAGGTGAGAAAACTATGCACACACGTGCCTGCAGTGTGCCTGGGTTGGAGGGTGATATCAAAAAGTAGTTTTCCTAGCTAGTTTGCACAAATGTATTCCTGTGGACAGTTGAGCTTTGGAGATACAAAGGCCTCTGTGCCAGTCCTAATTTATACATCTTAAACATCTGAGGTGACCACCCTCAAGGGAGAAGCAGCCTGTCTTTGCATGAGAATTAGGAGCATCTCTACCTGCAGCTGGCTTCAACTGCAGTTGATATTAAAGTGACAGAGATGTAAAAAAATAAGTTTATTTTATGTCTCCCCTACCTAATCATCAAAGGCCTTGTGGGCTTACAAAGAATCCTGCACTGTGTTTTGAAGCCCAGGTGATCAAATGATACTTCAGAAGCCTAGCATCTGATTGGGTGATTGGTATGACTCCAGCAACTCCTTTTTGCCCAGCCACCTTTTTACCTGCCTACATCCACCATCATGCTTGACACCAGGTGACTGGCAGGTGAATGCAGCTTGGACAAAATGACCTGATGTGCCAAAGGTACAGGCCTAATTAGGCCCATGGGCTGAAGGTTCCCCACCCCAGAATCAATGCTTTCTGCTCCATCTTCACCAACCCCACAGGTCAGCATCTCTTATGTTTGTCTAAACCCTGTATAATTAAATAGCATGTTAATCTAGAAATCCAATTGCTGTGGCAGAGGAAAGCAAAGAACTAATTAAGGAGCTCATTTGCATACTCCAGAGTTTCTGGGCTGTGAATGTGGTGTACGTGAGTGGTTCCCATAGAAACCTGCACGCACAAACACAAACTCTCTCATGTATGTTTTCAGGGGGTTTTCTTCCCTTTGTGTATAAATTCCTATTGTTCCTGGGAAGATAGCAAAGGCTTTGTAATCAAGGGTGCTTGCAACCCAAAGAGGGGATCAGTTCAATGAAAAGCAGAAAACAGAACAAGGCACCAAAGGAGCTCACCATTGTACACGGGTTTAGTATTTCTACCTTTATGTCTACATACTTAATGTCACTGCACTTGCTCTTGACACAGAGGAAGTGCACATGAGGTGACCAGATGCAAAAGGCTATTTTCTCTTCTCTATGGCTATTAAAGGTGCAAGAGGCTTATCCCAGCACCCTAACACCATTCCTAGTGCCCATTTTTAGGACTGGGGAGATCTAATGGGAAGCAGGGCGAGGGTCTATTTAAATATTGCATTGAAAAGTGAGTTTGAGCAGGTGGAGCTTGTCATACAGCTGTGAGAAAACGAAGCTGTGCCTGCCAAAATTGTCTCTTCTCTACAGCTATTTAAAGTCTGGAGTCTTCATCTTGCCTGCCAGTCACTGAGGAGAGGCAGATGTTTAAGCCCCTATTCCAGCCTTCACCAACATAGTGCTGTCCAAATATTTTTGGACAACAATTCTGCCCTTCCCTGCCCCCAAGGAAAAGTATAGAAGAAATCTTATTCTCTTTTGCATCTGATTGCCCCACACCAAATGCTTTTGGTGCATAGCTGTCAACCTTTCCCTTTTCTTGCAAGGAATCCTATTCTGAATAAGGTAGTTTCCCTTAAAAGAAGGGAAACGTTGACAGCTATATTTTGGTGTGATACCATTTGCTTTATTTATGCTGTGTCAAAATAACCCTGATGTAGCCTCACATCCTGTCACGTATTAGGGTGCTTTTAGATACCTGCCTTGCAAAGGTGTCAAAATCCTGTAATCTGTGTTCAGGAGAGGATGTAATGCCACGAATGCATTCTTGGGCATCCTTTTGGCATTCTGATGACAATGCTAATCAATTGTTATGGAAATATGAACAAATGACACTAAATAAAGTTAAGGCAGCGGGCTGAAGCAGGTTCTGCAATGCTGGAAAAGAAAAGGTTGTTGCCAACGTTCAGGTGACTTGCATCAAAGCTGTGCTTCCAGAGCTGGGATGGACAGCACTTTCCTATGCATCAGTTATATGTGTGGGCTCAGCCATTACATACAATGGCTTACATAATTTGAGTGTTTCCTTTGCAATGTGCAAAAGAGGAACTTGTGTGAATCTCACCTGCTCATGCAGTGGAGATGCAAGCATCCAAAACCATATAGTCTGCTTATTTCGTTGCTCCCTGCTTTCCTATATTCCAGCCATAACTCTTGAGATTCCTATCCTTCTTCCATTGTTCCAGGGGATCAGGACAATAAATACATTGCCTTATGAAAAGTTCATCAAAGCAACCCCTAGACTTCCAGCTATCTGGATTAATTCTCATTACTAGGGATGTGCACAAAGTTTGCATTTTTTGAAATTGCTTATGAAATATCACATAATTCACTATTTTGTCCCTACATCATAATGAATACACATTGAGTGAGATTGCACAAGTGTTCATGGAATTATGATGCCCTGGACTGTATTATGGTGGGACAGAATTTAACAAACTTTTTTTTTTTTGTAAAAGCTTCACTTTATGCAAGTAATCTCCATTCTACTTACATATATATTGTATGCTTGTAATAAAATTATCAGCTATGCAGACAGAATGCTCGTTACAAAATGCACATCAAAGTTTTCAAAAACAATTATGCAGGCAGAGTGTGTAGGGATGAAAGAGCAAAAAAAAATGAAAAAGAAAGAGCTGCAAAGCAAAATGGGCTCAATAATTTATGGAAAATGAATGAAGCGAGACGACATCAGAAATTACATCACTACTCATTACTGTGGGATCAGTCATTTTAGATAATCAGATTAATCTTTTATCTGGTTTGTTTTCGCTGCCATCACAGCATGGTAGCAACTTCCTCCCCAACCTTGAGGAATACCTGCATGTGACAAGCAATGTGTGAAGCAGTTCTCAGACTCTAGGAAGCTCTTTATTAAAAAAAAATTTCCAGTGAAATATTTTAGCTTTCCCAAGCTAGAATGATTTGACTTGTGTGCCGTAAACAATATGACAGACTTCCCCTCTTTCTAGCTGTGAATTGCTTGTGAGCAAAGTAAAATTCTCTTCAATTTACCTGAAGATAATTCACCAGAGGATTCCCAGTCCCCAGACTGCAGAGAAACTGCACGGTATAAGTGTCTTAATAGTGTCTTTTGCATTGTCAAAACACCCACAGCCTCAGAAGATCACGGTGAACTCAGGTGACCCATTTGTGTGACAAGGAGCTTGTTGTATGTGAAGCTCCATTTCCCATTGTTTGTGCATCTTGAAAGAACTGTCAGGGATAATCATCAAGATGAGTGTGACAGACCATTCAAAGAACCAGACTACAACACTGGTTAATTGATAATTCAGATAGGCCAAACCATTTCATTTCTTTGCTTTCATTTGGCATGTGCAGGTTAAAGAAAAGGTGGATAAATTCTGTTTTCCTGGAAGAGTGTCATATTTAAAGATGTGAGGTTTCCCACAGGTCCTCATTTGAGAGGCAATTTGCTCCTTGTTTTAAACCATTGCTTGCAATGTATGGTCTCCTCTGTTGAGGAACAAATCCATAAACCCGACTAATTTGATTTCACTGGTATGAAATCAAGGCTATTGGGGATTGGTTTTATCCAATGGAAGACAGAGTTCTCCTTCTTCTAAACTGGGGGTGGAGGACCTCCAGGGCGTGGTCTGAATCTGTACCACCAGACCTCAGGATCAGGAAGACGAGTCCTCTTTCCCCAAACCATGTTCTGAAGTCAACCATTGAGTGCAACACATGAAGCTCTAACCCCATGTATGATCAACAGTGTGCCTGACTGCCTCACAGAGTTAGTGTCTTGCTTGAGAGGAACAAAGAAACAGGCAACCTTACATGCAAGCAGGAAGCCTGAACTTCTCATTTCCCTTAGGCCTCATTCTTTTTCTCCATGGACATCTTGCTGTTTTTTTCATGCTGTATGCTGAGAAAGGGAGCTCATTTTTCAGTACATTCTCCACCCTTACTTTAAAAGGTGTACAGAAGAAGACATTTGGGCAAGTGTCATTTTTTTCATCCTGTCTATTATTATTATTATTAGTGGTGGTGGTGGTAGTATTAACAGTTGTCTTCTACTTATTAAGTATAGGAGCTCTCTTTCTCTCCTGGGTAGCAATCCATGAGGTATTCGATCTTTGCACATTCTTATACAGTGGTACCTCAGGTTACAGATGCTTCAGGTTACAAATGCTTCAGGTTACAGACTCCACTAACTCAGTGTACTCAGAAATAGTACCTTGGGTTAAGAACTTTGCTTCAGGATGAGAACAGAAATCGCGCGGCAGCAGCGGGAGGCCCCATTAGCTAAAGTGGTACCTCAAGTTAAGAACAGTTTCAGGTTAAGAATGGACCTCCAGAACGAATTAAGTTCTTAACCTGAGGTACCACTGTACAGACTGGCCTGATCACAGGTTAAATGTGTGCATCAGCATTTAGTTTTCCACAGAATTTCAACTTCCCAAGTGTCCTGACATAGTTTTTGGCTGAAAAAGAAATGTATCAAAATACATTAAAAATGCATAGTTTAAAAGAAAACATTTGTACTTAAATGTGTGTTTTAAAAGTCCACAAATAAAAGTCAGATGTCAAACAGATAAACAACTATTTGACTTTTAAAAGACACAGAAAGTGGAGTTTTTAATGGCTGTTGTATTGTGTTTTTAATATTTTGTTGGGAGCCACCCAAATTGGCTGGGGCAACCCAGTCAGATGAGTGGTATATAAATAATAAAACTTTTTCTTTCTTTTTTTTAAAAAAATTATCTCAGATATATCTGAACACAGGAAAAAGTGCCATGGAACAAAAGTAATCTGAACCATTCTTCTCTACACCTGAACAACTTATTTTCCACCCTAGCCTAAAATGTGCTGAGAGAAACTTGCAAAATAACACTCACCTCAGGGTGGTTGAATCTACCCTTTTCAACAATGTTAATCATTCTTCTTGTCGGTAGAACATGCAAGGACTTCAGAGTGAAAGGAAAAGAAATTAACAGCCTATCTCAACACATCTTGCAGAAAAAAACATGCTGTGTCTCTGGTGCTAAGAGCTTAGAATTAATGCACTAACACCCAGCATTAGAGTAAATTAACCATTAGCTTTATTGAGCAGGTCCACTCTGCTGGATATCAGAAAACATATTGAATGTAAACAACAATAAGTAAGACTGGCTGAAGTTTGAACATGTTCATGGGCTGGATTTGAAATTCTCTTCTACCAGGAATAGGAAGCACATATGGTTGCCATATGTCCTCTTTTTCCAGGACATTTCCTCTTTTTCATGGGTATGTAAAATGAAAGTTATCATAGTGATCCATAGTTAAAAGTTGAAGTCAACAAATGTGTCCTCTTTTTTGCGCTACAAAATATGGCAACCCTACATTGGTTTGGGAAGCCATCCTTCAACAACTGGAGATAGTAAGCCCCATAAAATGTCTTTACTTTTTTTAAACCCCTGAGCATTTTCCAGCTTGAACAAATATTATATTTATCTACAATGTACCCCCAGAGTTCAGAACAAATGAAGGTATTTTTTATGGATTAAATCACTGCACTGCCTGTGGCTTCACTGCTGTTTCATCCCATCATCCCTGACCAAAGGACATGCTTGGCAACTTCAAGACAAACAGATTTTTTTGTAGCATAAACTCTGGTGGATTACAAGCCACTTCATCGGACACAAATTTCTTAAAGCCCCTTTTACATGTTAAGAGTAAGTGTAGTGACATTAGGTACAGAGACCTAAAGGTGGAAATACAACACACACTTACAAGCTCCTTTGAACACTGTGCTACTTGCTTCAAAGGAAATATGCACTGGAAATGTATATGACACCAAATGACCGCTGGGAGGAGTGCAGAGAGAAGAAATGCCATGGTGCATCTGTAGCAGCGCTACTGGATGCTTTCGTCTGCCCCAGCTGCAACAAGAAATGTCTCTACAAGAACAGCATGCGCTGCAACTTTCAAACAGTTTGACTTCACCGCCATAGGCACACTCCTCCACTGTCTACCAAGACAGTTAGATTCCAACCGTAGACCCATGCTGGCTGGGGAGCTGAAGACCAATAACATCTGGAGGGCTATAAGTCCTTCATTGTTGCTTTTAAAGTCATTTCAGTATCTACAGTTGACAAGTGTGCTTATTTTTTGGGTGGGCCCTATTTCGTTCTCTTAGAATGGCAATGGTGCCCACCTGAGAGGTGATGGAACTGGTGAGTTCTGGCTGAAAATAAAGCCCTGGCCCTACCATTAGTCAGAGTCGGGCTAAATAGATTCTAAGTGCCATGAAAGGGAAGCAAATTGTTAGCTATTCTGCAGAGACGCGCTTGTGAGATTTTGTTATTTTGGTCTCAGGTACTCAAATGACTTGCGCATACAATGCACTTGTACTGGAATGAGGGTGATGGTCTCATTTGACGCTCTACATCAGTCAGAAAAATGCCTTCAGCCAGCTCTGCTTCTCCTTCAACCATCCTGAAATAATGGTTTGAAAAATTTCACCCACAGAATTCTGCACAATAGATTTGGTTTTGAAGAGCAGCAAGGTCTAAGGCTGTGGGCTTGAGTGGGCAAATGAAGAACTGACAATTTACCAAAGCTAATATTGGATGGTTCTGCTATTCTCCTAACCTCATCCATCCCACAAAAGCTCCCATAAATCAAAACCAGAAGGAATCCCATTTAGCTACCCACATGCCTTTCCTCCCTTAACATTGTTTTCATTTTCTCGTCTTTTTTAAAAAAGAGAAATCTCTGTAAAAACATAATTACTGGCCTTAAAAAAAAAATTCCAACAAATTATAGTGACATACTTTAATTATCTCTGAGCAATGGAGAACTAAATTACACAGCCAGGGAATCTGAGGTTACCTAAAAATAAAAGGAAGAAGTCTCATTAAAAACTAATTGCATCTTTTGCCACTGAAGTGAAATTTTAACACAATTTGCCTTTGACTCACTCGACCATTTATGAGAGTATTTGTGAAAATCTGGTTTGCAAACTGAGACAGATAGCCACTTTGTGAGGGACTGCAATAATGGTTACTCACACATATTGTAGGGAAATCCAAACGGTGTTCTTTGAATGAGCATAGCCATTACTGTGAAAATGTGCCCTTTTTTAAATAAACTTGCACATGAAAAATGGGATCTGGACGATAGGCACATTAGATTCATCATCATTATGGAATTCACTCCCCTGAGATGCAGTGGTGGCCATGAACTTGAATGACTTTTTAAAAAGGATAAAAAAAAATTCATGAAGGATAAGACCATTAATGGTCATTAGTCACAATAATTATGTCTCTGGATACCAGTTGCTGGGAATCACAGGTGGGCAGAGTTCTGTTGCACTCAGGTTCTGCTTACAGGCTTCCTAAAGGCTTCTATAGGCCTGCTTCTTGGGAGAAAAGCGATGACAAACCTAGGCAGCATCTTTCAAAGCAGAGACATCACCTTGCCGACAAAGGTCTGCATAGTTAAAGCTATGGTTTTCCCAGTAGTGATGTATGGAAGTTAGAGCTGGACCATAAAGAAGGCTGATCGCCGAAGAATTGATGCTTTTGAATTATGGTGCTGGAGGAGATGCGTGAGAGTCCCATGGACTGCAAGAAAATCAAACCTTTCGATTCTGAAGGAAATCAGCCCTGGCTGCTCACTGGAAGGACAGATCCTGAAGCTGAGGCTCCAGTACTTTGGCCACCTCATGAGAAGAGAAGACTCCCTGGAAAAGACCCTGATGTTGGGAAAGACTGAGGGCACAAGGAAAAGGGGACGACAGAGGACGAGATGGTTGGACAGTGTTCTCAAAACTACTAACATGAGTTTGCCCAAACTGTGGGAGACAGTGGAGGACAGGAGTGCCTGGCATGCTCTGGTCCATGGGGTCACAAAGAGTCGGACACGACTAAATGACTAAACAACAACATAGGCTTCTAGTTAGCCTCTGTGAGAACATGGTGCTGGACTAGGTTGGTCTTTGGTTTGAACCAGCAGCACTCTTCTTGTATTCTTATGTATGTGTCTATGCTATCACAGCCACATGGAGCACACATCCTCCCACTTCTTCTGACAAAGTCACTTTATGAGCACTTAAAGCTGTTTTTCTGAATTTTGCTTATGACTTCCAGGGGTTTGTGGGAGACATACCTCAAAGTGGCATCTTGTGGTTTGCTAAAATGGGAGTGTGTTGAGTCTGAAGTGATAAGATCAGGTTACACTTTAAATTTGACACAGCTGGCATTGTTTTATCACTGGCCAAGGACTTAGTGGGAGTAAATGGTTGAGGCACATCACAACACCCCCACATAGCAACAGCCACATACCTATTTGCCCCAGTGGGGGAATTATTATTTACTAATGCTAATTGTGTGGGGGCAGGGTTATCAGGGGTTATAAAGTTCACTGGGAAGCAAAGGGTTAAAGCTGTTGTTCTGATATTAATTGCTCCCCACTCTCAGCCCGTTGTTGCTGCTGCTGTTTGTTTGGGGTGTCAGGCACCCCCCCTTAAATCCTGGGTCCAGTAGAGATTAGAATTTAATCAAGCCTCCTGAACCCCTGGATGCAGCAAGGATTAAAATATAAGAGAGTTTCCTGAGTTCAGGAAATCACATGGAAGAAGAGCCATTAAGGAGAATAAAAGGAAGGTAATGGGCCATTAGCAGCGCAAAGACTGTGTGGTGGATGGCAAAGGGGTGAGACTCTGCCCTTAGTTCTGAGATAGTCAGAAGACAATGCCAGAGTTTTTAGAGTGGAGAGTTTAGGACTGCAGTTGAGGATGATGTGGGCTGGAGGAAAATAGTTGCAGGCTGTAAGCGTCAGCAAGCTGGGGAAATAAAAAGTGTGTTTGTTTTCTGTTCGAATCAAAGACTGAAGCTGTGGATGAAGCAATGAGCTCTTGGTATGTCAATGCTGTAAGCCCCCATCACCGTAGGAGTGGATTGTAGATATAAATAAACCATATATCATAAAGACACCACAGTCTCCACTGTGCCTCATTTCTAAACCATGGACCCCTGGAATCTTGCACGACTTAGAGATTGGGGTACTGTGTAACATTGTTATTTTAAAAAACCAGACATGGTTGCTAATCATAGGCCTTTTTGGTGGTGACTCCCCATTTGTGGAATGCTCTCACCAGGGAGGCTCACCTGGTACCTTCATTACATATCATTAGGCGCCAGGTGCAAACATTTCTCTTCAACCAGGTGTTTGGCAGGTTCACATACTATGGCATTTTATATGTGTCTGTGGAAGTGGGGTTATTTGTTTAGCTTTTGCTTTATTATGCATTTTGTGTTTTCATTTTGTATTGTTATGCTGTAAATCACCCTGTAATCTGTGGACGAAGGGTTGTAGACACATTTAATAAATAAAATAAATACATAATCACACTATTAATCTCTGGTTTGGCCCTTATTGGAACCCTTCGAATTTCTCTCAAAATTCTTCCAGTGTTTTGCCTGCCAAATTCCCTTCAGAGTTCACTAGTACTCCAATTCAATGGCAAGTCTAATTCACGAGAATGAAAAATAAAAGATGTTCCCCATCAGAGAAAGTCGTGAGGAAGAAAAAGCCCCGCCACCGCCACTAGTCTCCCCTTCCCAGATGCACCAACTAATGGAATAATTATTTTGCTGGAACGCGGCTCTACAGGCCCCTCCCTTGTGCACCCCCCATCTCCCTGCCAGCGGTGTCTATCACCCCCTGTCAAAGAAGAACAGCAGCTAATTTTACTCAGGCTGTCGTATTCAAAGCAGGGGGAACAGAGTTAAAAGAATTCGCAGAGAAATGATTTTGTTTTTCCATTTCCTATAGCATTGGCCTAATTGTGTCGCTAAGTCTGTAATTTGCCTCTCACAGAGCTGAGTTAATGATAGGCCCCACGCTGCTGACTCTCTCCCTTTTGATGGATGAGCGTGTAGACATGCAGGCACAGCCTTTGCCTGTGCCATCCTGACACAGCCAGGCCCACTGATCACACGGCTACACAAGTGACGGTGCACCCCTGCCAGGCTGGCTCTTTGCCATGGTTCGCTTTTTTTCTTTTTCTTTTTGGTAGAAGCTCTGTAAGGCCAAGGAGAGCCTGCTGGGATCTCCCACTGGCAGGCATTTCCACTGAGGATTCTTTTAAAGTGCAATAATATATCGAAGGGCACTTTAGCAAGAACCACAAGCCTCTGTGGTCTCATCTGACCTCAGTTACTGCTCCCATTCTCTACAGAACATCTTTCCTATTCTCTACAGAACATCTTTCCGTCTTCTGACGAATCCCTTGTAACTTTGACTAAAAGAGGAGCTCAAGAAGGCAACCTTCTCTTGTCCATCCTTACTGGCAGAGGAATCTGGAGCTGTGTTAATATGTCAGTCAGCACAGCTCTGATGGATCCTAAAAAAATCAATTGGATGCTGTGCAACGGTGCCAAAGAGGCCTATCCTGTCCTACATCTGTTACAGCTTAACCAGTGCCACATCTCAGCCAGATATTTTTCTAATAATGTTGGATTAGAGTGGCCATGTGTCCTCTAGCTGAAGGGCTGTCTGATCCAAGTCTTGTTGTTTAAGAGAAAGAGCCATAAGAACAGAGAGCAGAGGCCTTGAAGATGCCCATCAAAAATTGCCACCTCGTTAGCAGACTGAGTAGCAACACAATTCACTTGGTTACAGCTCCCTATAATGAGGTGTATTGCATTTATGTTTAAATTATAGAAATTATTTCTAAATGTGTGTATTTACATATACATTAATTGGTGCAAATTGGCAACCTCTTTTGACCTCTTTTGGGGGTGATGCATTTTCCCCCATTTTGATAATGGTTGACTGGCCACCCCATGTTGGATACAGCTGTGCTAGCCTTATAGCTGGGCTTATGGCTCTAGTGCAGGGGTCAGCAAACGTTTTCAGCAGGGGGCTGGTCCACTGTCCCTCAGACCTTGTGGGGAGCCAGACTATATTTTAAGGGGGGGGGGAATGATGCAAGAGCACCATGAGCCCCGGTGGCTGCTTACCTGTGTCTTGCGAGTGGCAGGGGCTGGTGGCGGCAGAACGATGAGCGGTGAGTGAAAATGCTCCGGAGAGGGGCTGCTTAAAATGGCAGCCACTTGAGCGCTGCTGCTTCTGGCACCAACAAATCCCAGTCCCCTTCCTCCTCTAGGCAGGGCAGGGAGAAGCCAGGAGGAGGGAGGGAGGAGGCGCCAGCACTGGTGCCGCTGCCGTGTGAGGGAGAGAGGGGGGAAAACATGTGTGCTGGTGATCCACACGGCGATTCCTGGACCGTCTGCGGCCTGGATCCAGAAGGCAATTGGGCCTGATCTAGCCTGCGGACCTTAGTTTGCTGCCCCATGCTCTAGTGCAAAGGTATTTTTTGCTGATTATCGTGACCGGAAGCAGAGGCCTGCAGAGAGAAGGCGGAGCTTCTGCACCTTTAATAGTTGTTGAGAACAAGGAATTTCAGCAAGTGTAGCTAAGCCTGTTTAAAGGCGCACGTGCCCTGTCCTACTCTAGTGCTGATGTAGTACCAAATCTGAGGGCTTGATCCAGCCCTAAAGCTGTTTGACTGAAATCCTGTGCTTAAAATTGAAAGTCTCTTAAAACATGTTTACAAATTGCTTTCTGTAGAGTAGCTGCAGGTCATTCTAAAGTCTATAGGATTACTTAAGAGTCAGGGATGCGTGGGCGACAGTATTGAGAGCTAGTATTGCATAACAGTTACGGTACTGTGAATCAGTTCCTAGTTCAAACATTGACTCTGCCAAAAGCTTACAAAGCAACTTTATCATGTTAGCCACAACTTCTTGGCCTAAGGCTCTATCATCAATATGAGGATAATAATAATACTCCCTTACCTTACAGTGTTGCGGTAAGGAAAACTTCAAAAATACATGTGAGGTGCATTGAATTATCTAAAGGTGCTAAGCATTATTTATAAGTGAGTGGCCCCAAATGCCAACAGGCAATTTCATTCTCCTAAAGTGTCTCTCCTGTGCCTTTCTGACCCCCCCCCCCCTCTTTTATGTGACTATCCATAACTCACCTGGCTACATTTAGTTTCTGCTGAACCTTACACATGCTCTGCTGGCAGCATCAATATCACCTCCTTTCACTGTGAGTCATAATCAGCTTCTTTATTCGTTCCAGAAATGTAAGCCTCCCCTTCTGCTCTCTAACAAAAAGGAACTTGGCGCTTGGCTGTTCCAATCCAGCCCAGTGGTGCTGATAATAAAACAACCTTCGTAGTGACTCGACTCCCAGGAGCAGCCCTCTGACTCCAACCATGGGAAAGCTGTCAAGGAGTTGAGGCTGCAGAAATTCCCCTGCAGGAGATGTTGGGTTTAAACAGACATTTTGAGGATTATGACACTCTCTTTTTATTTCACCCAGCGTCCTGTGTTAATATGGCTGTATTTTAAGCTGTAAAAGGGAAGGGAGAAATCCAGAATGTCATAGGAACACGAGAAGATCTCTGCTGGATCAGGCTAAAACCCTGTGTAGCTAAACCCAATCCAATGCCCATGGGAAGCCCAAAAGCAGAACTTGAGGGCAACAGCAATCCCCCCCCTCCCCAATTTCCCAGCAACTGGTATTCAGCATACTGGCATATTGTCTCTGGCAGTGGACAATAGGAGGCAATAGAGATCATCAAACCGTAGAATTGGAAAGGGACATCAAGGTCATTTAGTCTAACTTTCTGCTTGATGTGAGAATCTTCAGAAGCCCTGAGAGATGGCTTTCCTACCTCAGCTTAAATATCTCCAGCAAAAGAGAGACCACTACCCCCTGAGGCAGTCTGTTCCACTGTTGAATAGTGTCGCCTAATGTTTAGCCAAAATCTGCTTCTTTGTAATAGTCATCTATTGGTTCAAATCCTCCTCTTTGGAGCATTTTGGGCAAGGAAAACATCTGCTCCATCTTCTGCACGACAGCCCTTCAGATATTTGAAGACAGTTGTCGTGTATCCTTTTAATCTTCCCTTCCCCAGGCTAAACATACCAAGCCCTTTCAACTTTTCCTTATAGGACTTTGCTTCCAGACCTCTCACCATCCACCTACATATATGCATGCTCTCCCTCTCCCTCTCCCTCTCTCTCTCTCTCTCTCTCTCTCTCTCACACACACACACACACACACACACACACCCTCCTCCCTTCCATTTTAGGAAGTCATCTGAAACAGGTAAAATTGAGCTTCTGAAAGGCAGTCATCACCATAACCAAGGCAATAAAAAAATAAGATAAGGTGGTACATTTCACCATTCATAATTTTATTGGTGTAGGTGCAATGAAAAATGCCTGCTGAAGACAGCTCTACAAGTCAAAAGCTTGTATGATACAAGCACTAAACAATCACTCAGCTTCCAATGCTGCAATCACTCAGCTTGGCAACAAACAGCAAGTAATCTGTGTTCTTGCCATCTACCTTTCTACTTTGTTCATCCTGAATTTCTTGCAAACTCTGGTCAACCATGTTGAATAGATGACACTGGAGAAGGAGCGAGAATCTTTGTTGAAAGCTAAAGTAAACCTGCTATTCTACAGTTAATTGAAGCCACAAGAAAACCAGTCACACACATCAGTAATTCTTTGTTTTGTCAGTGCTGACACCAAAACTATGAAAAAAATCACTTGATTCTCACATGTAAACACTATAAAAGTGCCACTGCATGCACTCTGATGAATAAATGTAGTTTATGCCCTGTTTTATTTTACTTCAACAAATGCAGCAGATACAGAGAAATTCCTACTGATAGCTACTTGATTTGGTGAGATCAGAGTAACTGCATCACAGATTTGCAAGACATGTACAATAATCCCTAATCAGTTTTATTATTTCTTTTTGTATTTTAACTATGAAGAAAAATACTTCCAAATTGTGGTGCCACATTAGCAGAGGAGTCCATGCCATTTGGTGTGGGATCATGTAGTACTGCCTAGAGGAGCTCAGTGGGGGTTCAGGAATAAGGACTTTGTGCGAGGATGGCCTATATTGAGAACTCACCGTGGCTCTTATGAGCTAGTTGATTGGAAGGTTATATGTAGACATGAAGCTACATTATACTGAGGGAGACTATTAGTCCACCTTGTCCTGTTCTGACTATTCTTATTGCCAGCAACTTTCCAGGGCATCATTTTCTGAAAATTGAGATCCTTTTAACTGGAGAAGGCAAGGAATAAATTTGGAAATTTATGCATGCAAAGCAGGTGCTGAATCATTAAGCTATGGACCCTCTCAGCCTTTGGCTGCTTAACATTCTATGTTCTTTTAAATGTGTTTGTGGGAGCTGTTTGTTGCTTTGTTTTTGTTCTTGTTTTCATTATGTATTATGTATTTTTATATTCTATTTTTATGCTGCAACTGCCCTGAGATTTTCAGGTGAAGGGCAGTATACAAATTTAATAATCTGGGGTTCAGAACTCACAGATATTGATGAACTACAACTTCCACCAGCCCCAGCTGTCATAACCAATGTTCAAGGATGATGTAGTCTAAGACTATAGAGGAAGAAGGGGCTTTGGCCACACTCCCCCCCAATATTGAGAGAGCCGCCATCCCTCACTGCCTGCCGCTGCTGGGCGAGCACTCGTATGCCAGGCGGGCGAGGGGCACCTGGAGGCTGAAGATCACCCCCATCCCCTCTCACTGTTGGGTAAGTGCTTGTGTGTCATGCAGGGTTGGGACCCACGGAGGGTGAAGATTGCCCTCTGCTCACCCCTTCCACCACTGCCAGATGAGTGTTCCTGGTGGGGGCCCAATGCATGGAGGGGCTCATGATGTTGTGTGTATGACGTCATGAGGCGCCCTGTCCCCTCAGTGTGTGTGTGGGGGGGCAAGTTGGCACCCAGTGTGTGGGGGAGGGCACCATGTTGGCTATCTCTACTTCAGCATATGCTGTCCATTTAGCCATACCCTCTCATTTTTGCTTCTATTCTATTCCCCTCTCCAACTCTGCAGAGAATTCAGCTGTTGCCGAACAAGGTTTTAGTAGCAGAAACGATGCTACAGGCTAGCTGATTCTAGACTTCTTAATATGTGTTTAGGGACCAGGGCACAATTTTTTTACAGCTGCCTACAAGGAGGAATGTTGACTGTCTTAAGAATATCTGTTTAGGTGGGAGAACTATAACTAGCCATTTAGCAGGATTCTAGGTCTCCTATGCAAGCTGTTATATGCAGCCATGACTTCCATCCCACAGCTCCTTCATAAAACCCACAGCATCAAGATGGGTACTATTTGGTTGAAGAGTGACTGACAGCACAAGCTGCTAAATCAGAAAGTTGCTTTGCTGCCATCTGCTTCAACCCACTTCCAATACCTTCATCAATCTGACAAGGTCCCATCTCAGCAAGGTGCAGATAGATGGATGTTTCTGTCTTCCTTTGACATCCATCATCTAATCCCCCAATTTCTTTGATATTCATCAAATGTTTGTCCATTCCTGCTGGCCGCTGACAGGCTTGCAATTTCATCCAACTTTGTAATTTCAAAAGTTACTTTCTTCTAACTCTTCACAAAACTGTATCAGAAAAGAAGATGAGGCACTGCTAAGTTATGGGAGAGACAATGTGATATAGTGGACAGTGTGTTTGCTGGGCTTGGACTGGGGAGATCTGGGCCAAAACTTCTACAAGTCACTTTCTCTCAACCTAACCATCCTCAAATCATTAGTCTTATTCAGGTGATAATGATTCCATGTTCCTGAACACAGGAATGGGGGCACGCAAAATAGCCTCACCACCTAGCTTTTGCATAACCATCTGTGCCAATAGCCATATACAGGGTTCTGTGTGACATTGTCACAAGAGCTCAGCTGGTGTGGGCAATGTCAGTGTTCATGTGGAAGCTATGAGGTAGGGCAGCTTGGTGCATGCATGTTCAGCAGTACAGGAGTGTTACCATTTTAATACAACTGTTACTGTGAGGATAAATGGGATAACACCATTTATGCCTCCTCTGAGAAAGGGCAGGATACAAATGTGTTCAGTAGAGTTACTGTTTGTAGGGGTAACTGGGTGAAACAATAATGCAATGCCATTGTAAGCTGGCCTCTTTGCAGGTTCCCCAAATTGTCATTGGGTAAGATAAGTCATATGGGAATATGAAACATGCAAAGGCTTACATTTCCTAAGGTTTCTACACACACACACACACTTCTGAAAGATGTTTGCCGCTGATAGAACTGGGATAATCAACCCCAGAAGGAGCATTTCTAGTCTCTGTTTGTATGTGATCTAGGGCTTTATATCTCAACTTCAAATTGGGTAATATTCCCTGTTAGCGCCATGAATAGTCTCAACATGTGTAAGATAGCAGCAACCAAAAGCTTCGAGGGAGAGCGGAAAAGAAAGAAAGGAGAGAGAAAGTAAGGCAGGATTAGGTTTACATGGCTCTTCTAAACTAGCTAGTGTTTCACATCCAATCGGAAAATGATGAATGTGGAGGTATGGGGTAATTTTTTTCTTTCCAGAAGCACTTTTGACAAGTGTGATCTTATCAAAGTTTCAGGCTTTTCATTATCTCTGGGGGTTTTAGCTTTGCACTCAGACCTGCCCCCTCCTCTTCTTGCTGGCAGAGGAACGCTCACTTTTTCTTGTACTGATTGATTGCGTTCCCTTGGCTCAGGCAGCCATGCCCTCACACTCAGAGCTTGTAGAACAGAGAGCTCCTTTCCTGCTATCTAGGAATCAGGGAAGATGGGAGGATGTTTCAGTGCCCAGACCTGGTCACCCACTTCAGATATGGTGTAACATGATCACTCGGCTCTGGTCAGTAGGTGTGTACTTTGTTAGGCTGCAGCAGAGCTCCCTTCCAGACCTACGCTTGCGGGTGTTGCAAATTATTACAAGATGCAGGTACACTAAAGTATGAATTCATCAAGCTCCAGAAGCAGGGGGGTTGTAAATGGGGTGAGTGAACAAGCACATGCACACATAACTTACCCACACATCTAGTCCAAATGCATGGACACACATGTCTTCCTCACACATTTTAATCTGTGTACAACGAAAGAAGTAGCATCCCAGTGGCAGTCTCCATCCCCATCATTACATGTGATCATTGTACTCTGAAAAGACCAGCACACACACCACTGTATGCACAGAGGACTCTTCCCCACACCCTGCATTTTCAGGTTTCCTGAATGAATAGATATGCAGACAGATGCACACTTAGGAAGCTTTTATTTATTTATTGTATATTTTTATCTTGCTTCTCAGGCAATGATTGCCTCCCAAGGTAGCTCTCACAATTTTATTTTGCTTTTGAAAATGAAACACAGGCTCCGACATCAGACTTGCAAATGCAAAAGGACAAAGACACAAAGGCAAAAGAAAAGGCAGAGAAAAGGAGACCAGCTCTTCCAAGGCCAGAATGAAGGGTTCAGCTATCAGCGAGCATTTATGTCTGGCTTGAGCCAAGTTGATCTTCCCTTGCTGGTATATGTGCTTGAATATCAGTTGGTGTTCCTACTTCCTTCGATGGATGAAGGGGGCCAGAGTGCCCTTTCTGCAATCCCAGGAGAGATGGGACCAAGTTATATTTTTGTCTGCCAGGAAATGGTGAAGCAATATTCCTGCAGCTGCTCCTTAGTTGGCCAATGTTTAGGGCTCAGTTGGTCTCCCCTTGCCACCACATTATTCCTGAGAGGCAAGCACTACAGCCTCCTGGTTTTCCCGGCTAATGGAAATTACAATTTCCACCAGTTGCTTGTGACTTACCTGTTCACCTTGGCCTGTGGAAGAGAAGTATAAACTTACAGTTTTTCTGCCCTGCAAATTTAAGTTTTAGTAGCTATGCGTTTTATGTTGTTGTCTGATTTTTATTGCTTATCTTTTTGTGTTTGCTGTTAATTATTCGATCATTTCCAATGAAGCATCTCAGTGCAATATCACGATTGATTGCATTTTTAATCTGTGTTGGCCACCCTGTGACCTTACCATGAAGGGCAGGTAAGAAATACCAGGAATATAATAAATAAATTAGACTTTGGAAGTCAGCAGCTCTCTCCATCTTTCCATGCTACCTTCAGCAGCCATCTCCTTCTCTCTCCCGTATGCACATGCCACTTCAGTTATTTGTTCTTGATTTTGCTGCTTTCTGCATGCCAAGTGCTTCCGCTTTAGCTTTGGAGGAGTTTGCAGCCAAAATGACTGCAGAGGACTAGAACAGCCCAGTCAATTAGTACAAGAGTTTCCAGGAGCTGCAAACTTTATGGACACCTGTGTTTGGCTCAAGAGTCACAGTGAAACGCTCCAAGTGCCCCATGCAGCTCCCAAGCTTCAGTTTGGCCATCAACATATATAGATGATAATACAGAAATACGTGAAGTATGTCTTTCCATCATGTAAGTATGGTTCAGCAATGGGGGGCAAGCTACTTGTCTGGGGATGCTTATCTCCCCCCAGAATTGCCCTTGAAAATGTAGAAACAGTCAATCAAAATTGGGGTGTGTTGGGGGGATAGGTTCTGGATAATATTGCAATCCCTAGGAACAGGTTGCTTTTGCCCTCTTGTCTTTTCAATCAACTATCCCAAATGCTTTCTCTTCCCCCCTGCTACACCTTTGCACCCCATCTTGTGGCTCCCCTCTTTTTGACCTCTCTGTGGTGTGTCCCCATTCCTTTTGCAAAAGATTCCCCATTCTGCAATAGTACAAGTCACAATAGGTTTTCTTCAAGTTGGAACGCTGCAGGTAACAAAGCCATGCCGCTGCTGTGCAGTGCCTTTCAGCTTTGAAGCTTTGATGGGCCGACTCAATCATTCCAGCACTGCTGTTTCACCAGCAACACCTTTGCTGACTCCTGATCCTCTCTATCTCCCCCTTGATGAAGTGAATGTCCAATGGAAGAAACAGCAGCTTGAGGGTTTGGCCATCGTAGACCCACCACAAAAAAGGACTGCCCAGGCTGCCCATTTTCTGCCACCAGTCACATAACAAGTGCACACAGCTTCAGCACTCTTATGCATAATTTAGCCAGCCAGCAGTATTTAATGTTCTTTCCTAGGCCACCGTCTCCCTTAAGGTACCTGAAGTAATTACCTCTTCTCGGAGTATTGCTGACACACCTCGCGCTTTCTTCTGAGCCCTCCCATCAGGGGGCCTGGTCCTTCCCAAGACTGCCGCACAAGGCTGCTTCTCACCTCTCATCCCTAGAGGCAGCTCAGTCTGCCTTCTCAGCTCTTTGCTATTCCCCCCACCCCTCCCTGGCAATGTGTAGCTTATTATAAAACTGTAAACCAAGAGAATAAGCAGTGCCCCTTCCCCTGAAATGGTCCCCTAGAGAGTGGCAGCCATAGAAACAGAAGCAAAGGCTTCCATGGGAGCAAACACAGCAAAAAGCATGGGGGTTATATGGGGGGCAGTGTGAGAATAGAGCAGAGAAAGACATTTGGATACATGTGTTCAAGGGCGAAAATGATGAGTGATGCTGCTCTCTTGAGACAACCTGCGACATTGCCCTATCAGGGTGGCAGGGCAAGGACAAGTAGCAACTGGCAAGGAGGCCACAGGAGATGATACTGAGATGGCCCAGTGGGGAAATCATGGAATAAAGCTGACACCACTGTATTGTCCTGAACTATTGGCAACTCAATCTCTCTGCAAGTTTCAGTTCTGGCTTATAAAATTTGTCTGGGGCAGGCTTTGCATTCCTCTCTCATATACAGCATACACCATATAGGGCAATGTATTTGAGTTTTTTGTTTTTGTTTTTGTTTTTAAATCAAGCGGTATATAAATTTTATGAAATAAAATAAATAGTAATAAACAACTCCAACATCTCTGGGGCAGTCCAGTTGAGATGCTTCAGTCTCAAGTAGGCAAAATATAAAAAGTAAAGGCATCAACAAATGATTAATAAACAATTATAAGGCCCAATTTTTCAGACCAGAGTATTTGTTCATGCATTTCTCTGAACGTTAATTGCTGGATCTTTCCCCCCGCTTTTAAGCCAAAATCAGTATTTTGGTGAGCACATACAGAGGTGCAGTGCTGCATTTTCTACACAAAGAAATATGTAGAATGTGAAATGTTTGCTTTTGTTTGCATGTGTTTTAATCTGTGTTTAGTTTTTTGCTGATTTTAATGATTATTTTAATGTTTTCAATAGCTGCTTTTAACTGTTTTCTCAGCTAATTTTATTCTTTATTCTTTTTGTTAACTGCTTTGATGGTTGGTTTCTCTTTTGTTTTTAGAACTGAGCAGCATATAAATCATATTAAATCAATCAATAAAAACAAATGTGGCAGCATCTGTTGGGGCCTGAAAGAACATAGAAGAGCTGGCTACGTCAGTTGAAGGGAATGACAGTGGTAGCCCACAGAGTCTTTGATCACCATCCACAGTTCTCATCTTCAGCCTTCCACTTGGTGGCTGCTAGCTGCTGTCTCCCATATGGTGTCCCTGCCCAAAGAGGCACAAGCCCGAGGCTTCCCTCAAAACAAGCATGCCTAAACAAAAACAAACTGAGCAGCATGTATGATATGCATAACGGTAATCATCTTTAAATAAATTATATTCCCCATGCGACAAAAGCGGCTTGCTAACTCAAGGGAAATCTTGAAGCAGACTTTCTGATGCTTGCCGGTTGAGACTGTCTCAGAGTGCTGCGTGCATCTGCTCACATCATTCCACAGCTAGGCAGAGCCCAGCACACGCAATGGAGACTCTTCAAATGGCACTTACTCAAGCAAGGTCTAACTGAGCAATCCATAAACTTCTTATGTTAGTATATGTGTGTTGAAAAGAACAGAGATGTCCTTCTGCCTGATCTGACAGCTAAACTGGCCTCCTGCCACCCATATGACTCTTATGCATAACTTAAGCAGCCCAAAATATTTATTGTTATTTCCTAGGTCACCGTCTCCTATAAGGTTCTTGAATACCTGACTTTTGAGTCTTGGGTTTATTTCTTCCAGAGAGCCAGCTCTTCCAGGCTCTCTCATTCAAATGACATCTTTCCTGTTAGTACAGGACGGAGAAAGCTTAGTTTCCTCAGCACATCAAATTCCAGTCATTCTCAGCCAGCCTTTGGCATGCTTCCAGCAAGTTTATCCATATCAGTGAAGGTTGACTTTTGTGCTGCTTTATTGGAAGTCTATGAGGTCTTGGCAGTTCTGCTGCAGTGAGAACTCTCCTTTGGGACTGATGTCAAGCTTTGTGCCATCAGGGTCCAATTGGACCTGGCATTTCCATTAATGCCCCCCTGACTCTAATCTCGTTTTGTGACTTCCTTTGCTAGCTCCAACCCTTGCCAGTGGCTACGATCCCTCATGGTTTGTGCAGCAGTAATACCCAATTTTCTGCTGCAGAAATACAGCCCAAAAGCTCCTCTCTATTTCAACTGGCATATTCGCAATTAAAAAACAATAATGAGTAATTATTGTAGAAATTAGAGAGCACCTTATTATCTTTTAGGGACTCTTAGTCTCTGATCCTGAACCTACTGGCCTTGGTGTAAGCCCCATTTAATTCAATAGGGTTTGCTTTTCAGTAGACAAGTTTAGGATTGCTGCATTACAGATGTATGGAAATGGGACTATGGAGAGCTATTGCTGGCATCAGTCTGTCTCAAGAGATAATGGAGTGTGCCTCCATGTCAAACCATTGTGTTAGCAGCACCAAAGGGACCTCCCTGGGGCACAAACCTGGTCAGTGTGTATGGAGATTCTGGGCTGCCCAGATGACAAGATGCCCATCTTGGCCTCGCTGATGTGGTCCAAAGGAAAACAGAGCAATACATTTGGCACTAACTGGGTTGCAGGGGTTGCTGGAAGGAGATGTACAAGACACCATTCAGCCATCTTAGGGTCTCCACTCCAGATTTGTGTTGGGTTTACTCTTTAACCTTTTATTTTCCTGAATATGTCCAGCAAGGCAGTGGAGCTTTAGGATAGCCTTCCTCAACCTTGGCCCTCCAGATGTTTTTGGCCTACAACTCCCATGATCCCTAGCTAGCAGGACCAGTGGTCAGGGATGATGGGAATTGTAGTCTCAAAACATCTGGAGGGCCAAAGTTGAGGAAGCCTGGTTTAGGATCAGACTTTTCCTTCTCCTACATGTGTTACCTTCCCAGGTTGACAAACCCCATTCACACCTCACTTCTTGACCATTGGACCCACTATTGGTCTCATCCTCTCAGTCTGATGGAACCTGTATTAGCTTGCAGGGGAAGTCCCTAACTCACTGAAGGTTTGAGACCCATTGACTACCCTCACCTGATTTAGTCGGCCAGCCAAAGTCATTCCCAGTGTGTGACTGCTGCCCCATGCTGACAGCTTCTAGGGGCCACAGGTGAGAGCTGAGTGCAGAATGGGGACCAAAAGTGGACAGACTACCCTAGAAGGAGCACAATGTGTCCCACACCAGAGGTACTACCCCTCCCCTAACACCCCCATACCCCTCCCCTGAGTGCCATAGGTACACTGAATTGTATGCATATGGGAAAGAGTGAATTAATGGAGGAATGTAACTCATTTAAAACTGAAGCAAACTTGCAAAAGGCAGTCTGTGTGTGAGAGCACTCGTGCACATGTGCACATCTTCATGTACTGAGCTGGAGAGAAGAATGTGATATAGCCATCTGATAATTTTCTGCAAAGAGCAGTGGGTCTCTACCATTGGTACAGAGTTTGTCCTGCAGTAATTTCCTTCCACCATGGGCCCCAGAACATGTATATGCAGGCACCCTATCTCCATTGCCACTCTTGATACACAAGCAACTAGACTCTCTTGACTGTGTGTTATGCTAGAGACATGGGACCCCCTTCTGTGCGCACCCCCTCCTGTGGACTGTGCTGAGACGTCTTCCACTGTTTTGCAGCAATATAAACTGCACAGTGGGTGCTGCTGAGACCAACTGAGCGGGTGGGGGAAAGATGGATCTCAGTCACTGCTAAGAGTCTCCCATTGGGCTGGGAAGCCCTTGCTGAGGTAAGAGGATTCTGAAATGCTTGCAGAACGAAAGGGCAGACTGTGCTTGGAAAAGAAAAGAAAAGAAAAGAAAAGAACAAGTGAGAACAAGAAACTGTGCCGGACATGTTGCAGTGCCCCAGCTATATATATACCTTGCAAACAGGAAGCTGTTATGTTGCACCTTTGTGTACAGTCATCCAGGAGACAAAAAGACCACCTGGGGTGAGAACATAATTAAAATGCTAATAAACCTGACTCAGAGAGAAAATCTTTTCTCTCCACTCCCACCTAGGGAACGTGTGCATGTACCCTTTTGAAACGGTAACAAGAGGTACTGGCTGTAAGCAGGGGCACCTGAAAAGAACCTTTCAAAACACCTGCCCATTTGGGGGGGGCGGGGGCTGACAGTGCTTGTTATCGCTACAAAACCTTGCGTCCTGGTGGCAAAGCCATTATGTACAAGGGTGACCTCGAGCGTCAGCCACTGGAAAGAGATGTGACAGGCAACCCAGCAAAGGACAAGGTGGTGTGGTTGAGAAACAAGGAGAGTAAGACCACTAGGACCGTACAACCTGGCAATCAGACGGGGAGCCATGTCTCTCAAGCTCTCTAGGGCCTTGAAACTTATGGGCACCAGCCTACCATCCACATTAGAGTGAATGGGAAGGCCTTGTTTATATAGAAACTCCATATGTGCACTGGAGTTTCCATGGGCCTTGTTTGAATATGAACCTTAGAGCTCTGTTTTCCAAACTACAGTACAATGATCCATAGTATTTGACCCATAAAATTCACATTTCAGAGCACTTCTTGTTCACGGAGACATTGTTTAGTAATAGCTTGTGTTTTGCAAAGGTTTTCCCTTTTATTTTTCTAGCTGAACTTTGCACTGACCACTGCTGAGAATGACACCGAGGGTGAATTTAACTAAACACTGTCATGGGCAATCGGTGTGCATTTTCTACTTAATGAAGTTTGGGATAGTCTTTCCCAAAGAACATTTGTCTAACTCACGGGTGGGTTGGGACCCCCTACTGGATTGAAGCCTGACTGACCAAAGCTGAATTGAAAAGGCAACATTTCCACTATGTGAGAATGCATGTTTAGGTGAAAAATGTGTACCAGGTTTGAAAATACTGTACTGCAGATGTACGAACTATCAGTGTCAACCATTGCGTCTAGACTCATTCAATGGTTGAAGTTGAGGATATTTAACTGGTCACTTTACAGAATCAAGATATCCCAACAAAAGCATCCCCCCCCCATCCACATTCCACTGAAATAAATGGAACTAAACTCATACCTTGGTTCTAATCCATATGCTCCTGTCGGTCTTGTGACAAGATCTCCACTTGGAACATCCAAAACAGATAGTTGCTGCATCCAACTCTGACAGTGTCATAACACTCACCTGTTCCATTTAGAGGAAAGGAGGGTGCTATATTCAGGATTATAGTGTATATCTCCTTGAGATGATTGTGTCAAAGGTGATTATAGATATTGTATTATGTTATGAATGACCCTGTAATTTACTTTTGTAAAGCAAGACTTCCTTAGACCTTCAGAGTCACACACAGACCAACATTAAGCAAGGAAATGCAACTCCTGAGTGCAAAACCATGGTTTTTATTAGAAATATTCTGGTATAAAAATGATCATGCTCTACACATCGTCATCGAATAATTCATAAACATCCAGGCACTGAACTTTTGATTTTTTTTGTGTTTTTTATCTTTTTTTGATTGGTCAGTACATTAAAGCAGACATATTTCAATCCATATGATCATCACATACATTAATTTACCACCTATAGAAATCAGCACTTTGAACACAGTCTAGGTTTTGTTTTCACTTTTGTTGTTGTTGTTGATGGTTGTTGCTTTTTTTTCAAGGAATTTTTATTATTTTTGCAACACAGAATTTGATAAGGAGGAGAGAGGGAAGACAGAAGGGAAAGCAAGGTGGGAAAAGAGTGAAGAGGTCAGAAGACAGGAATGGAAAAGGAAAAAAGAAAAGAAAAAAATGAGAGAGAACGAAAGACTCTTCACAACCACAAACCATCTCACTATTTTGAAGGGGGGAAGAATAAAAGGGGTGTTTTTTTTCATTTGCCAAGATACAGGAATTAAAAAAAAACAAACCCAAAAAGTTGCTAAAGGTCTGTCACCTTCTTTCCACCTGGTGTGATGTTCAACCCCACTGGCCTCTCCCTCCAATGGAAGGCAAATATTTCATGTGGGGTGTGTTGATTGATTCTTCCCTCTACTGTTGGTGGCCATCTTCCAAAATAGCTGCCTCCAGCAGCCCACTTATCAGAAACAGGCACCCTTGATGAGTTCTTGGAATCACATTTTTTCTTGCACCCTCTCCACCACCATGACGTCATCTGTGCTGAGGGGCTCAACTCCACTTTCTTGTTCCTCCTCTTCAGCAGCCCTTTTCCCGTGGCCAGTTGCCACTGGCTGGTTTTAAATTGCGTGGTTGCTATAGCTGACATAAGTCTGTTTGGTAGCCAGAGCTGGAAGGTGAGAAAAGTCACACATGAAGCATCATTCATGAATTTTCTCCTCTCCCCCCCCAAAAAAAATATGAAACCTTGCGCTTAACCTTCACACTAGACCTGGAAGGTGCTATGTTCCGTGCCTCTCATTGTCAAAACTAGAGGTACCAAAGAGGTGAACTTGGGCTGCCTCTGCCTTTTCATGGTTGAACCCTAAACACAGCTCAAAGCAAGAGCAGCTGCATAGACAGTCAAATATGGGCATTCTTTAACCTTCAGGTCACTATTCCTCCCCCGTCTTCACAGAGGTCCGACTTAATGGTCCCAGCCCGGCTTTTAGACCATTTTTGGCAAAGAACCCACAAATCTCTTAAAGAGACCAGCTCATCTTGGGTTGAACTGCCTTCCTCTGTATTGGTGGAGATAAGAAAAGTCCAATCCAATAAATAAATAAATCCCCAAACCCTAATGTTGTGGAGCCTGGCTTAGTCTTGGGGAGAATTTTTCACAGCTCAACCCCACCTATTGGGTGAGAATCAGAGGGACTGATAGAGCTGAGCAAAGGCAATATAAGATTCGTGTGAGCAGCAGTGTTTGGAGAATAGGGCTTGCACTGAGCAATTTACTTCTCCCCTGGGGTGTAATACGCATTAAACTGCAAAAGATAAAAGAAGGGAGAAAAGAAAAAGAAATCATTTCCCTGGTTTTACTTCAGGCACTGGAGTCTGTGATGAGTTGCTCTTAATTAAATACCCACTTCCAGACAGGAAGCTGACTTTTGCAAGATAACAGATTAACCTCCCTTATGGACATTAGAACAGGAGAGCCGGTCCCCTGATCCTCCTCATATTACTCCAGATAAAGAAGGGTGGAAATTAGTCACATTTTGAGTACCAGAAGGCTTAAAATGGATGGGTGGAGCAGCTTCAGTCTTGTGATAGATTTCACATGTAGCCACACTAGCAAGGAGTCTTCTCAAAGTTTACAAGGAACAGAGACAGAGGGTTTTATTTTGAAAGAGTACAATGCTGAATCACCCAAACACTAGATATTGCTGCTGTCTCCTTACCTGCCTGGTGTGCTTTGCAAATAATAATAATAATAATAATAATAATAATAATAATAATAATAATAATAATAAATTTCCAGTGCTAATGTGAAAACTAAAGGCCAGTATTGTAATGCTGATGTTAAAAACTTTGGTGCATCCACATTTGGGATACAGTGTGCAGTTCTGGAAAGGTACAGAAAAGGTTGGCCAGATTGATGAGGATGTTGAAGCATCTTCCCTATGAGAAAAGTCTGGAGTGTGTGTGTGTGTGTGTGTGTGTGTGTGTGTTAGAAAAAGAACAACTAAAGGAGGTGGGGATCTGAGAGATGTTTCTTATGCAGACATACAGTTTGTGGCTCTGAGAAGCAGACTACTGAATTAGTTGGACCTTTGGTCTGATCCAGTGGGGAAGGTCTTATGTTGTCACGTGGTCTAGGCAAGTCAAATATAGATGCAAACTCAAACCGAGTTTTAAAAAGCAGACTAGAATTTCCTGGGTTTTTTTATTATTATTCTGCAGCCACATCACTATACACAAGCCAATTTCCCTTTCTCTTACTAGCTCTGCAGCAGTGGACTCCTGTCACTCCCCATATTGCTAACTGGCAGAGGGGTACCAGTATTTAATTTCTAACAGTGCACCATCTATGCAGTATTCCTGGGATCTCCCCAGCCCCCTGTCTGACAAGGCTAATGCAGGCAGCACAAGCTGAATGGTGCTGCTTTTTCTCCACCTGTGATGATGCCTCCCTGACAAATGAACCTTATTGAAGATTTCAGGCACTGTTATCCTCAGATAACGATTAGATGGGCCATAAGAAATCAGAGCTGACAGCGCTATTTGTTAGCCACAGTGTTTTCATAGCCAATCTGCCTGCAATCAAGCTCTGTAAATTATTTATTCTCTTGTTTATTTAAAGATACGTGACCTGCCATTGACAGAGTGAAAAATGTCCCTTCCTTCCCATGCTGACAACTCCATAGCATCTCCTGTCCTTGGTGTTAACAATGTGATCAGTCTCTGATATTCTCCCACAAGTTGCCTTGGCATTTGTATAGCCCGTCATGCCAGCTTCCATTTGGGCTGAGCTGTTGCATTCCAAACGTGAAGCACATGCAAGCACAAGGTACCGCAGGCTGGAAAATGGCTTCGCTCTCTGCGTTGTGCACTAGTGAGCCTCTTTTCACTGCCAAGTGCGGAGAAACAGATCCAACCCTTCCCAGCACTGAGGAGTGTGGTGACAATGGAAGATGACAAAAACTCATAGCTTGACCAACGTTCAGCCAAGCCCCAGAGGCAACTGTGGATGCTGAGTCCATGGGAGATGGCAGTCAAATTCAACAAATGTATACTTTTGATATAGTAAGTTTAGGGGCCAACTACCACAGATCTGAAAATTTCTAGATAGGCAGATTCAGACCATTGGAATGTAACTGGTGGAGAGCATGGGTGCCAGCTTGGATAAAATATTGGGGGCCCAGGTAAGACTCACTCCATATAACCAGTCACATGATGCAGCACACACACACGATATGAATGGCAATGCCCATCAATTTTAGGGCCCCCCAGCCCCTTCAAATATTTTATTGAGGGGGCTGAAGGGACCGCTGCCCCAGGAGTTGGCTCCTATGGTAGAGAGAGAGCTCTGTATGATGTCATTTCCTGTTTTCAGTGGTAGGAAGAAACGAGAAATATAAATCCTTCTTCTTCCTCTCTCTCTCTCTCTCTCTCTCTCTCTGCTCTTTTCTTCAACCAACAACAGAGGCAGATGTGTTTCTGCTTGCCTGAAACTGATTATATAGTAAATATCAGTATTTTACTTGCATACTTTTTACTGCTGCCTTTGCTGTGAACCAATGCAAGACGATTAAGTCAATCTAATTTCAAAACCTACTTTACAAGCCTGGTTAAGCTGCATAGGAATGGAAAAGCCAGTTTACTTTGTTAGCTGGACTTGCTCAGAAAGGGAGACTTTGCTGCCAAAGCTTCTATTTTGCTTCCAAGGATAGGATTTTAAAATTCTGTTTAATCCACATGCATGGGAGACTGGAGTGATAAATTGTAATTAATATATCCTCTCCTACCCATCAAAAGCCATCCCACAGAGTCATTGGTTATCATGTCTGCATTTTACCTTGCTTCGACCCCCACCTGGGCCTTTCAAAAGTAAGTGGCCTACCAGGGAACAACTTGGCTTTTCTGGTCAACATAATAGGTTCCGCTGTTCTAAATAATGCCTGTTGCTGGGGAACATGAATGAGAGAAGGCTACTGTGCTTATGTTGCCACTCCTGCAGCCCCCACATCACTTTGCAAGATGTTGAGGGCTGAACTTCTAAAGCAGGGAAACTCTCCTATTCAAGTGAGTTCCTTGCATGTTTTAGGAGGAAGAAAGGCAGAAAAGTGCCCAAGCGAGGGGAGGAATCCCTGGCATTCACCTCCACCCCAGCTTCCCAGTCCACCAGGGGGGAGGCAACACCTGCCCCACCCTGGGTACCCGCAAACCACGGTACACCACTGACCAGCTCATTCCTACTCTTCCCTGCATGAAATGGTAAGAGGGGAGAGGATGACATGAATCTTTGCCATCTGCTCCATTCTGGATGCAGAGTCCTTTCCCCATGGTCTGCATATGCTAATTACGCATGATGCTCCTAGCAATTAATTTCTGCGTGGGAGCCCTTCTCTTTAATCCCACATCTGTATAGACTGGCTGTGTTTACTTGACTTGACAGGAAGGCCTTCTGCGTAAGTTCAAATGTGTTCTCTTCCTGATTATTGCTTTCTGTTTTAAGAATGTAAAAAGAGCCCTGTTGGATCAGATCGAGGATCCATCAAGCCCAGTGTTTTGTTTCCCACAATGAGTAACCAGACGCTTCTGGGAAGCTGACAAGCAGGGCATAGCAACAGTATCCCCTGCTATTTGCCCCCCTCCAACATCTGGTGTTCAGAGGCGTACTGCCTGAACACGAAACAACACTTAGCTACAGACAAGTGAATAGCTCAGTCCAGTTTGCATTTAAAGGCAAAATGTGAATCGAAACACAGTCATCCTTTGCAATTCATGCTTTTCTGAATTTTGTAATGCAGTTTGCCAACCAACTCAGGTGTACAATAATACATATGCTGGATAAAGTGTGCATAGAAAGGAATATGTTAGTAAAAGTCTTACAAAAATGTGAAGAAATGAAGGTTGGAAATATGAGAAACGGAGATAAACTGAAATTGACACATCTCTACCATTAGCTACCATTGCTAATAGCCAATAATAGGCATTTGACAGAAATTTGCCTTGCTTTCTTTTTAAAGACAATGTGGGAGATCCTTGATCAGATCTCCAGCCATGGTTGTTTTTGGCTTAAAAACAACATTGTTATGTGCATTTATCAACTGAATCAGGACTGTTGTACTGGCATTGGCTTAGACCTTTTCCTTCCACTGCTTCTCCAATTTAAAACCACTACCCAGACAGTAAAAAAAGACTCGTACAATGTGGATATTTAGGTTCTCTCCCCCACCAACAGCTGCTAATAGTAGCTTTGGTGAGGTAAGAGAGATTTAAATTAAGGTAATGGAAGAGAGAGAAAGAGTTAAATCCCTTCCCCCAACACAGTGACCCAATCTAATTTCTGTCCCCTGACTCCTTTAAATTTAAAAAACAAATGTTGGGAGATGTGATCCTGGATCTCCCCTTTGGTTGACCTAAATTAAAGATTCCCATGGTGGCACTCAGTGGTTCCATTAGGCCTAAGTCCAGAGTTCGACAGCCCGGGGCATCCAAACTGTGCCAGAGGGTGGTGTTAGCAGCAGTAGAAGCAAAACACTGTAAGGAGCTATGGCTGAAGTCACTTGCATTTTTAATTGCAAGCATTTCCCCAGAGGGAAAAGAGTGGCAGTGACACCAGCCAATCAGATGGACACAGCGTGGGGTGGGTGTTGCCAAGGTGGCAGGTGGCTCCTGCAAGGCACCTTGCCCAGAGCTCCCTTAAATTTGACAGCACCCCTGGTGGCAAAGGGATGTGTGATATTGTGAAGAGGTGCTTTCTTTTGCATGTCCTGAATCTATCGTCAACCAATTTCTTTGGATGATTCTAAATGAGAGAGAGGGAATACTCTATGTCCAATTTCATCACACCATGCATACATTTATAAACTTATATGCCACTTTTCAACAAGTTGTCAAAATTGTTTTCAAACATCTGATTTTTTTTTTTTATATGAACTATAAAGCCCCACATGTTTTAACCTTTCCACAAAGATTGCTCCATGGCATAAAACTCAACACACATTGACCACCCTTAGCTCAAAAGTAAGCCATGCCTTACTACAGGACTGCATAACCTGAGTTTTCTTTTAAATTGGCTTTTATTATGATTCATCTAATAGCTCGCAATAGTTGTGCAACGATGCATTTGCAGGATACCAGAATCACACTCCACATGCATAGTAACGATAATGTTACTATAACTCTGGTGTCTACTTTGTTGGGTGTCTGTTCACATACTATCTAAAAGCATCACTAGCTGGTAAAATTTCACCTCTTCAGATTGTTACAGTTTGAAGAGGAAACAGCTTTAAGAGGCTTAAAGAGCCTCAGCCAGAATTGCCCCTAAGGAAAAACGTTAATACTCAAAATGTGTTGTGCAGTAAATTTGCCTTCTGTGCACCTTCTGAGGCCTCTCCGCTTGCTTTCCCACATTTGATACCTTCCCTTATTTCCTTTGTTTATTTAGTTTGAAGGATGGCAGCCTTGTCCCCTCAAATCTGTCTACACTGATGCCCAGTTGTTTTCAGTTCAGGTCAGATATATACTAATGGAGCTTCACACAAAATCATCTAAAGCAGGCCAAAGTCAGGAAGCTTTTGTAACGGCAACAGCAATTTACAGGCACCTAGCACCTTTCATCTTAAGATCTCAAAGTACATAGTAAAGACGAGTTTATTGATATGGGTGACTCATAATCCGATTAAATGGAAACCCACCAGCAGACTGTTAGGGAAGCTGGAGGAAGACAGAAGAGAGGGACAAACACTGAGGATTAAGCCAGTGGAAATGTAGCTATTAAAACAGTACAAAGCTGCTAGACAACCTCCTCCCTTTTAGAGTTTGGTTACTATAGAGTCAGACACACAGTAGGGGCTTGCATAAGCAATGCCCATGGACCGTTAGGCCAGAAAATACATTTTCTCAGATTCTCTAAAAGCAAAAGATCTGATTTTTTTTTTAACATGGAGCCTTTTGTTCCCTGTGAACATTCCTGCCTGCTGACTGCTCACAGCTTTACGGATGGAGAAGTGGAAGACCTCTGCTGGGCCATCACCACCCAGTTTCCTCCAGTGTCTGCAGCAGCAGAGTAGATCTGTAACATGCCCCAGCAGGAACTTTAGACAGCAGGGACACTAGTACTATGTTTCTTGCAACCTTCAGATGCCGACAGTCACCTGACAAGCATCGCAGCTGGATGAAAGGAAAAGAGGCTTTTGCAAGAAGGATGCTAAGGACCCAGAGCAAGGCAAATATGAAAGGAGGATGGGTTGCCTTCTTTGTTGATGTGCATCTGGTCTACAAAACATGCAAGAGGTGCCCAAGGCCTTTTGCCTCACAGTAGATTGTTTTCATACGAGAAGATGAGAAATTCAGACAGTATAAAAGAGCAGAATTCTCCAGTTAGCTCTGCCATTCATGCAGCTACCATTCATGCAGGTTGTGGTATGGAGGCAGGAAGAAAACCATAGTGACACGCCAGTGAATAAGGCCACATGAGTTATTTATTTGTATATGTCAGCATGTGCTATACCAGTGGGATGAGTTGGAAGAGCTTTTGTGACCTCATATGGCTCACAGCCTACAGCTATTTTGTCCACAATCTGTGCTGGCAGTAAATTTTTCAGGGGGAAAGAAAAGAAAAGAAAGACAAATGGAATGTTTTCCAATAGATGGGAGTATTATTATTTTTTTTACCATAAACTCACAACCATGACTATGAATTAATATGATGGAAGATCCCACTTGGACTACTGCAATGCGCTCTATGTGGGGCTACCTTTGAAGCTGACTCAGAAACTGCAATTAATCCAGAATGCGGCAGCTAGACTGGTGACTGGGAGTGGCTGCCGAGACCATTTAACACTGGTCCTGGGAGACCTACTTTGGCTCCCAGTACGTTTCCAAGCAAAAGTCAAAGTGTTGGTGCCGAACTTTAAGGCCCTAAATGGCCTCGGTCCTGTATACCCGAGGGACGCAGGTGGCTCTGTGGTTTAACCGACAGGTTTAACCCTAGGTTAACCCTAGGACTTGCCGATCAGAAGGTCGGCGGTTCGAATCCCTGCGATGGGGTGAGCTCCCGTTGCTCAGTCCCTGCTCCTGCCAACCTAGCAGTTTGAAAGCACGTAAAAATGCAAGTAGTTAAATAGGTTCCCGTCCGGCAGGAAGGTAAATGGTGTTTCCATGCGCTGCTCTGGTTTGCCAGAAGCTGCTTAGTCATGCTGGCCACATGACCAGGAAGCTGTATGCTGGCTCCCTCAGCCAATAAAGTGAAAGGAGCGCCGCAACCCCAGAGTCGGTCATGACTGGACCTAATGGTCAGGGGTCCCTTTACCTTTTACCTTTACCTGTGTACCTGAAGGAGCATCTCCAGCCCCATTGTTCAGCCCAGACACTGAGGTCCAGTGCCAAGGGCCTTCTGGTAGTTCCCTCACTGTGAGAAGTGAAGTTACAGGGAACCAGGCAGAGGGCCTTCTTGGTAGTGGTGCCCACCCTGTTCAATGCCCTCCCATCAGATGTCAAGGAAATAAACAACTATCTGACTTTTAGAAGACATCAGAAGGCAGCCCTTATTTAGGGAGGTTTTTAATGTTTAATGCTGTATTGTGTTTTTAACATTCGGTTGGGAGCTGCCCAGAGTGGCTGGGGAAACCCAGCCAGATGGGCAGGGTATAAATTATTATTATTATTATTATTATTATTATTATTACTACTACTACTACTACTACTACTACTACTACTACTATATACACTGGGGGGTGGTGCCTGTAGTGCTTTCTATTCTCCTGGGGAAATTTTGAAAGGTTTCCTTCTGTCTTTGATATGGAGGGTCTGATTAATAATATGGTAGGATATGTTCATTTTAAGCTGCAGAGAATGGATAAATTTTCAGCAAGCTTCTTTTGTTACTGGGAAGGCCATGGAAGAAGACGGATCATTTCCTTACAAGTGCTTTTCTGATAAAATATCAGAAAAATATGTGTGACTCTCATTTAGGAAGGGTTATACAGGAAGGTAATTCCCAGCTCCCAGAATGCTGCATTTAGCAAAATCTAGAAGCCAGTGACCCAAACTTGCACCTTGAAATGAAGAACTGCTAACCCTTTCTAGGTGGCATTGCATGCATATTAAGACACAAGTGTTCAGGACTTATGTATGAAGAAAGTCATATTGAAAACCACCATGAACTGAAGTAGCACATAGATGTAATAATGTAGTAATATCACTGAATCTCTTAACTCCAGCTTACTCTGCTTACCTAGATGCTGTTCTTGCAGTGGCAGAAATGGGGTGGGAGAATGAGGTGGGGGAGAAAAAACCTCCCTTTCTCCATTGCACCACTAGGTGTGCACGCAAGCAAGGAGAAAGTGTGGAAGTTCAAAGGGAGGCTAGAGGCAGAATCAGACCCGCCTGTGCCGCAAATGACATCATCAAGGCGTGACAGAGTCCAAACTGAGCTCACAAGTAGCCAAACTATTTTCCCAATTGTGAGGAAAACAGCTCAGTTGTCTTTGCTAAATTCTAAGTGCAAGTGCCCTGTCGCTAACTCAGAGAGGGGCTCAAATGGAAGAGCATATTGAGACACTTGGCAATGGACCATGGGTATTGAATTGCTCTCAAGAAAACTTGGTTCTTTTACTTACAATTCAGCTACTGGTTCAAGTGTCCATTTATGGAGAGAGCTGAACTTGGACTGCTGCCAAAAACAGAAGTTCTGCTTTGAGTTTCCCTTCCCTTCATTAACAGATAGTGCAACTTTCTCCCCCTAGCCCCAATGTAAGCATATGGGAAAACAAATATATGGGGGCTTTCTGGGAGTGTGGGTGGGGGAGGGGGGAAGTCAGCATGTAGCTGTGCCCTATAAAAAGTTCCTCTCTGCAAGTGCAACCCAATCACAGAAGACAACAACGTTACTGTATTACTGTCGCCCAATTTTCCACGGCTACGGTAAGCTGAAGCCAAGCGTGCAAATATAACATTTAGATTTCCCATAATTTGGAGTGTTGTGTTTTTCCCCAGGATTTGCACCCATGCCTATTTCAGAGGGTAGAGTTGAAGAATGTGTGTACACACACACACACACACACACACACACACACAAATATTTTCAAAGGCAATGAGCTCTGCAGCCTCCATTGAAAGCAACAGGAGTTCCAGGTAATTGGTACTTCAGAACATCAGGCCGTGCTGGTTTTGCTATTCTTCTAAGCACTGCTGAATTTCACAAGGGTTCCCATCCCAAGGGAGAAAGGGGAGGGTTGCCATGGAAACAGATTTCTAAGGGGGGGAAATACGCCCAATTTCTCTTGTCTTTGTTCTAGGTTTGGCAGAACGTGCTGCATACATATACTGAAACTATAAGAGTTAAGCTACACATTACACTGAGCATTCACATCTTAATGTACACATTTACATATTTAAGCATTTAACATCTAACTATGCATTGCATTTTTTAAAGTATGCATAGCACTGGACGCTTTCTTTTTATAGGAAAAAAAGCAGCTGTGCAGGTGCCTGATCCTGATCAGGACTGCAACATTGTAACCCTTTCCTTCCCATACGTGTTTGTTTCCTATGCTGTTTTCTCACTGAAATTCTACCAGAGTGCTTAATTACTCTCAAAGATGATATTTGCAGGAAACGGCACAGCCAGAGGAAATAGCAATCAGGGTATTATCAATGTTCACTGGGGAAACAGCACAGGGCAGAAAACATTAGTCCAGGCTTCCTCAACCTCTGCCCTCCAGATGTTTTGAGACATCTACAATTCCCATCATCCCTGACCACTGGTCCTGCTAGGTAGGGATCATGGTAGTTGTAGGCCTAAAACATCTGGAGAGCCAAGTTTGAGGAAGCCTGCATTAGCCCCCCCTTTCCCACATGCCAGAGTCCTAATCCAGATGTATATGGCTACTTTCCCCCAGAAAAAGAGAAAGTGGCAGTGCTAAGCATGCTTTTAAAAATGCTTGCTTGGCATAACATGTTTTTGACATCAAAGTGCACTGGCAGGATTATGTGATCTCCTGTAAGCCATGCTACACATGACATAAGCAGGGAAACATGCCAAACAAGGTTTCTTTAAACCACTTTGTAAATCAGCAGGTTGGAAGATTTTAGGCTTGTGGGACCAACTTTGTTTTTCACTAAAACCCTGAGGTCTGCCAACAAGAACCAGCTACACAATAGGAGCACAGGAAGGCGGACACAGAATTGCACAAGGTGCCTCTGTACATATACTTGGTCTTCATACACACTTTTACTCCTGTTCAGCCCCCCACCCCCAACTTTCTTGACTTCAGCAACCTAGGGTGTTTTGTTTTGTTTTGTTTTGCTACTGTTAAACCATTGAGATTCAGAAACCTCTATAGCTTTCAATCTAACTTCTGTGCACCCCAATGATCCTCCTTTATTTTGTGTGTCTTCCACAGACCCTTCAGATGTCCTTTATTCTGAACAGGTGAAATTTCATATGATAGGCCTCCCATACTTTAAAACTTATAGAGGTTATGACTGTGTTGGTAGTGCAGTTACATGGCTCAGAAATGGGGCTGCAAATCTAGAACACAGAAACTCCATGCCTTAGCTATGAATTCATTAACCAGCTTTCTTGAGCTCTGTCACCCTCCTTTGCAATATGAGCACACTGCTCTCCCTTATTGGGTTGTTTTACTTGAGTTCACAATTAGAGGAAGATGTTTTAAAGGGAGCAAGGCAACATGGACCCAGGTGAGTTTAGAAGGTTACCTTGTGTTTCCAGATTTTCACACAGTTCTGATTTGGCCTCTCCATTGGGGCGGAAGCCTCCTTTCTGAGTAAATTTGTTGGACATTGTGGCTGCTGTCACAACTGCCTTGAGGCTGCGCTTTCGTTTGGGCACGTTTTGCTCTGGGTGGAAGAGGATGATGTAGACTTTGGGCATGTAGAGCATACCCAATGAGACAGAGGCGCTTAGGCTCACCGAGATAGTCAACGTCGTGGTCTGAATGTACATCTGAAAGACATAAGAAAACAGACTCAGCTCTGAAACCTACTTCCTAAAATATCACAACCACCTGAAAGTTTCTTTGTTGTCTGTGGGCAGAGTTGCTTGGAGCAAAACCAGGCGAGAGATGAGCATGTTTCAATTAATCTGAGTGGAAGAATTAATTAACTGAATATTTATTTCTAGTAGCAAAAATGGTCCTCAGGGCTGGCTTTCACGACACACATAACTTATGGATGACCTTACCCCTTCCAATACAAATACATCATACAAACTAGTGTTAGTTATAGGAGTCGGCGAATCTGTCAATTTCAGTTTCTCATTCCTCTAATCTTAAATTCAATCCTCTTCATTTACATACCCATAAAATAATTTTCAAAGCGTTTTTGTGTGAATGTTTCTTAATATGCATATTTTTACATGGAATGTTGCCTAATATACACAGTTTTGTAAAGTTTTTCCCCAATATATAACATTCTAATGCTATTTTCCCTAATATTTGCATTTTCATGTACACTGTGGAGGACTGTGTTTTGGTTTGCCAATTGTTTCAGAAAAGTGCCAATTAACTCGGTTTGCATTTAAGAGTGAAATGAATTGAATTTCTTATGCATCCTAGTTGGTTGTTTTAAGCAAACCTCCTTGATCCAATAACTTAAATCTGAAAATATAACTCAAGAACAGGATATTACATTTACAGCCCCACTTTCCTTCTATGATGCAATTCAAGGTGGTATTCATAGGATTCCCAGATAATCTTCCATTTCATCCTGCATTGGTCAGACCTATACCTGCTTGGTTCTCATAAGGTTGCAGTGTCATGGGCCTTCAGAGATTACCTGGTGGCCAAAATGCCAGCTATTGCAGAAATAATGCCTGCCCAACACTATTCATAGCACATTAAATAGGGCAGAGTTTAGTTGTGTTTTCCTTCCATCCCATCTCAGAAGCTTTATAACTTTACAACATCTAAAATAGCCACATTAAAATGAAAAGATACAGCAATGCTTCATCAATATTGAGTCCTATCACATATTGCCAGTCTCAGTAAGAGGACAATTTGTAAGTTACCAAGGGAAGATGATCCCAGAGTTCAGGTGGCAAATATATTCAATGAATTCTCCTTGTCTAACAATTAAAAAAAATACTTGCTTAAATGTAAATAAACTTTCACATTACCAAACCTAAATACGGGCATATTTTTGACAAAGTGAAGGAAGTATGAGATGATTTTCAACTTAAGCAAAAGCTACCATTCATAATTAGAAGGTTAACACCCAAGGCTTCATTTTCATTGCCTGTAACAGTAACATACCAGAACCAAAATAACCACCAAAAATAAACAACTTGCAGATCCACAAATTCAAATTTTGCCCACCCTCATTAAAATTGGGTGCTGTCAATTGATCAATGAAGCTTTAGCAGACTATGCTATAGATAGGCAGTTGCAGGTCTACTGAATAGCTATAGAAAGGAGCAGTTGCTGGACTCCGGCTCGCATCAAATTATTTGGCCTTTCTAACTAGGGAGCTAGAATCCAGCAACATGTGGAGGGCCACAGCTTATCCATCTCTGCTACAGAGTGTTTGTGATACTTTGTTGTATTGCAAAGCTAAGACACACTGTTGCACAAGGGATATTTTTGCATAACATTCCCTTTTGTTTCCCACAAAGGCATCTTGGCTGCACTTCCTTCATCCTCTCACCTCTTACATTAATTCCATAGCAGCAAATAAGGAGCTGAGATACATTGCAATCACAGAAACATTGTATGGGTGGGTATTCCCCCCTCCCATTTTAAGCCTCTCCTCCGGATTCCATGCATTGCCCCTCCCATCCCAGAGTATGCGGGAAAAGCCCTTTCTCCTTTTAACAGGTAATTCTCATTCACCAGCTCGCTTCCTGAGCCGTTGTAATGTTAGTCACATATTACACACCGACGTAGCCTTTCTGCAGTCAAAACTAATTTCACGCTCACTGTCCAGGACTAACGGTGACAGATGTTTTGCAAAATGAAAGCCCATTAATCTGACTGTAGAATAATCCATTTTTCTATGGAAAGGGCCTGGCAGGCATCTCGCAAATGGGGGATGTGTAAATCAGATAGCACCAGGAAGAGAAGCTCTCTTCATTTTGCCCAATCACAGAGAGGTGGCAGGGATGGGCAATTCTTCAACACTTCAAATGACAAGTTATCCTCTACTGGTTTGTCCCCCACCCTCTTTACACAGTTGCATGGTGAATCTCTATCACACATTGAGTAACATCATACAAGATCCACAGTTTATTCTTTGTTATTTGTCTTTACTAAAATTTTGGATCCATCCTACTAGAGCCATGCCAAAACATTTCAAACTTTCCATTTTTTTTCCTGGGGTGAAATAAGGCTGGCATGGAGGGTGGGGGGTAGATTTCTTTAGAAATTTACAGGAAGGGTTGCCACTTATCTTATTTAACCTTAGGAGGTGACCAAGAGTTTTCCATTTTTTCCTTTGCTTTCTTTTATTAAAAACTCCATGCCATGGAATAAGCCCCTGTCTGCAACTTCCCACCAGCTGAATTCCTGAGAATGCCTTGGGGTCAATACTACATCAAGGTGCAGGAAGCAACTCAATGGTCTCTCTACAGCTTCCTGCCAACTACACTTCATGATTAGATCCAGTAACATAAGCAGAAACCTCATTCCAAAAGTGTTAAGGAAACTTCTTCCTCCGACTGCCACATCCAACAAAAAGATCACAGAACACGCCCCCCCCCCTCTCACACACACATTTTTGCAGGGGGAATTTCCAGCTCAGTCATACAGTCTACAAGTTGCTAATCAGGGCAGAGACTAGGGCTAAAGTTAGTATAGATCTTTCTCCTACACACCATCTTCCTTATAGAAGCCACCTGTCACCACATTTTGGGGTTGGGTTGCAATCATCTTGATGGAAAAGAGAGGTGACTCCAGGTAAAATATAATGAGCTGGGCCAAGAAGGAGTATGGTAGATTTGTGAGACACAACCTGAATGTTGGCAGGTTCGCTCTAGGCCCGTTTCAAAAATAAACAAAGGCCTCCATTTTGGGCTGCTCCCATTCCCAAGGCTTCTTCATGGGCACAGTCTAACGGTGGAACAACTAGCATACATCATTGTAGGTATGGTGGTGTGCACATGTTCATGTAGCTTTATAAAGAGAAGGGGTTTCTTTTTTGGGGGGTGATATAGTGCTTATAGTGGGAGACTAAGATGACAGGCTACACTACTTGTTCCATCCTCACTATGCTTACAGATTCTAATGACAGGTTGGGCAGATGATGGACAGGCAAATCTTAGGGTGGGTATTTGCTCCCACCTTCTCTTCCTAGCTCCAGTACTGCCTAGAACCTTTCTAACCTCTAGAAAATTACTTCCTGCCATTGTTTATGAATAGTCTTTTAGCTACCCAAAGATAGATATAAAATTATCTCTTGATGCAGAAATGAAAATAAGGTGAAATGAAGAGGTTTCTTATTGGCACCCAAAGAAGAAGATGGATTACTAAGGTTGCTGAGCTTCCAACTACTGAAGAGGAGGGAACACAAACACACACACACACACACACACACACAATGGCAATCTTGCAGATCCTTGCTACAGTCTGTATGAATTCCTATTTTTAGATATGTGACATTGACAGCATTAATTCCCCCCTTAATATATCCCACAGATGAACATTATGTGAACCCAACCACATAGAATCATAGAGTTGGAAGGAACCACAAGGGTTATCTCCAACTACTGCAATGCACGAATCTTTTTGTGGGACCTGAACCCACAATCCTCAGATTAAGAGTCTCATTGTCTGCTGACTGAGCTATAGAGATGGAGCACATGTATGGAGTATATGGAGCATATGTACAGAACACATGGAATAGTCTGAAGAATCATGGTATAATCAAAAAATGTTGAAATGGGGGCTTATTGAAGATGCCTTAGTGATGATCGAGTCAATCAGACCTTCGGATGCAGAACACTAGTCCATATATTTGTTAGCATGGATTTCATGTGCACACGGTATCGAGATACATGGCAGTAGGCATGGTGGGGGAGCCAGGGCACAGGCACAATGGCTGAGATTAGCAAACGGATATTTTGTGAGTGGACGCGGGTGGCACTGTGGGTAAAAGCCTCAGCGCCTAGGACTTGCCGAGCGCATGGTCGGCGGTTCGAATCCCCGCGGCGGGGTGCGCTCCTGTTGTTCGGTCCCAGCGCCTGCCAACCTAGCAGTTCGAAAGCACCCCTAAGTGCAAGTAGATAAATAGGGACCGCTTACTAGCGGGAAGGTAAACGGTGTTTCCGTGTGCGGCTCTGGCTCGCCAGATGCAGCTTGTCACGCTGGCCACGTGACCCGGAAGTGTCTGCGGACAGCGCTGGCACTCGGCCTTTAGAGTGAGATGAGCGCACAACCCTAGAGTCTGTCAAGACTGTCCCGTACGGGCAGGGGTACCTTTACCTTTTTATTTTGTGAGTGCTAATGTTCTTATTGACGGTATTGCACAATCAGTACAACTGCATGGTAGAGCACACAATCACATCACAACATTTTCTGTGAAATGGTCCTTTGTATTTAGCAATTCAAATTACAAGGAGCGCTTCATTTTTCTCCCATTCATCTAACTGTATTCTGCTGCTCTCCAAAGCAGTGGGATTCAGGGATGGGAGGATGACTGCAAAACCATAAATCCTACAGCCATGGGGGAGTTTCCAAAGTTTACAGATAGAAGGCTATGAATTTGAATTACACTCTCAGCGTCCTTTTCAATCAGGTAAAGTGGATACAAAGGAGGACAGGGATCTTACGCTGTTCATCACTCTGTATAAGAGGGAATTTCAGCCAATGCACCTTTTCTCCCTATTGCATGATGACAGAGTATTTCCAGGCTTGGAAATATGAATGAGAGCTGGTGTGCTGCAGTGGTTAGAGTGTTGGACAAAAACCAAGAGACCAAGGCTCAAATCCATACTCAGCCAGGAAGCTCACTGGGTGGCCTTGGACCAGTCACTCTCCCACAGCTTAACCTACTTCATGGGGTTGTTGAGGGGAAAATGGGAAGAGGTAGAGCTATGCATGCCACCTTGAACTCCTTGGAGGCAAGCTGGAACGTAAATGTAAGAGATAAATAAATCACAGGGACTTCCAATGTTCACCTCAAATACTAGGCCAGTATTACAATCCAAAATCCAGTTTAGATTTTAATCTGAGCCAGATAAGAATTCCTCTGCTTTAGAGTTCATGAACTGAATTCATCTTCTGCCATTCCCCAGTCCAGGCAGCCCCTTTCCTCTCTCCCCTTCCCACTAATCCTCTATTCCCCTTATCTTACTCCCATCCCCACTATACTACCTCTAGCAGCAAGTAGGGAGAGGGAAGGGTCACTATAATTAGCTCCTATAATTCTTTTCCCCTAATGGTCCCTGTCAATGACAATGTCAGTAGCCCTTGGAAAAATGATGGCTAGCATTCAAGTAACATGTTCCATCAGTGCAAGGGTTTCTGCTTATGCAATGTGACTTTCCCTATTTTCCTCCCCCTGTGTTCCCCACACCCTCTCCAAATCTGCTCCATAGGGTTGGGAGAACCCCTTGATCAGATTTGGGGGCATTCTGGAAGAGGGGAGGGGAGCAACTTGTTATTTTCTGCATTAACTGGATGCACTTTTCAGGCATGGTTGCCCCTAGTCAGAGGATGAAGCCTGCCAACTTTCAGAATGATATGTGCAGTGGTTCTCCCACAAGGGCAGGCTTTACTGTTTTGAGCTGGTAAAACAGAAATCACTTCACTTCACCTCTAGTATTTTGTGGACAATCAGCCTGAAAACCAGTGACATGATGAGGGAGGTGCCTCTGGGTAAGTTGGTAACAATAGGCTGTCATTGAGCAACACAACTGAGAGTTTACTTGAGGGACAATCAGGTAGAGCTGAGGGCCAGGGAGAGAAGGGTAATAACAGAACTAGAGGGGGAGGGGAGATGATGATGAGGATGATGATAAAGAATTCAATGTAATCAAATCACAGGTACCCTAAAACTGCAGAGAGGAGAATGGGACTTTGAACAAGCAAACTAAAAGTGGGAGAAAAAACTAGGGGAAATCAACAGAACCAGCAAACACACACAGCAGCAACAAGTGGGGGACTCTAAGAGAAGTCTATGCAAAGCTAGTATAAATGAGCAAAAACAGATGGAATGAAAGGCACATTAAGGTAGGAGGTGTTTGTTGGAAAACAGAAAGGGATTGAATTAAAAGGAACAAAAGCCCCAGAACTGAACTGAGGGAGAGGGAAAGTGAATGACCCTATACTAGGGATGGATACTGACAGGGATACTGTCAGTTTTGGTTTCTCTCATTTCTTCATTCCTCCAGTCTTAAATTCATTTCACTACATTTCTGTAGCAATTTGGCCATGTGTTTTTTTCATTCCCCTTGAAAATTCATAAGCATTATTGCTCAAGCATCTCCTAAAAGGCACATTTTTGTATGCAGTTTTTACTACTATGAACATTTTGGAAGCAATTTCCCTAAATATATTGCATGTTTGTATGTTATTCCCATCAATATATGCATAATTATGCACATTTTATGCAGTATGTGCATTTTTGTATATGTTGGTTGATTGGAGAGCTGCTTTGCAAAACTCAGAGAATTATAGTGTCCTGATCAAAGGAAGTGATAAAGATAAAGGACCCCTGACAGTTAAGTCCAGTCGTGAACGACTCTGGGGTTGCAGTGCTCATCTTGCTTTACTGGCCGAGGGAGCCAACGTTTGTCTGCAGACAGTTTTTCCAGGTCATGTGGCCAGCATGACTAAGCTGCTTCTGGAGAACCAAAGCAGTGCACGGAAACGCCATTTACCTTCCCGCCGGAGCGGTACCTATTTATCTACTTGCACTTAGACGTGCTTTCGAAAGGCTAGGTTGGCAGGAGCTGCAACTGAACAACGGGAGCTCACCCCGTGGCGGGCATTCGAAACGCCGAACTTCCAATCGGCAAGCCCAAGGCTCAGTGGTTTACACCACAGCACTATCCGCGTCCCTAAGGAAGTGACAGTCCCACTCTATTCTGCCTTGGACCAATGATTATATGATTCTACGAAGTGTGAATTCTTAAGAATGACCATGTTTTGGCTTGCTTATTGTTTCAGAAAGTGTGAATTTGGTAGCTCCACCTTTAATTGAGAACCGAATCAAATTTCTCCCCCATATGTACTCTGTACTCAGCTGTCCTAAGAGTTTGCAAACTAAGAATCAAAATAACTCAAAGTGGGGGGTGGGGCCAGCAGCAGAATGGAAACAAATTGATTTAAGTATTTATTTTTAATTGTTTGTTTGGAACCAAAGCAATAAGAGAGGATACCAATAGTCTACCACAGGCATAGGCAAACTCCAGCCCTCCAGATGTTTAGGACTACAATTCCCATCATCCCTAGCTAACAGGAACAGTGGTCAGGGATGATGAGAATTGTAGTCCCAAACATCTGGAGGGCCAGAGTTTGCCTATGCCTGGTCTACCACACTGCTAAATATTCGGCTTTCCCAGGCAAAACTCATAAAGGAACAGCACCACAAAAACAACCACTTTTATTTACTTCCAGCTCCCTTGCCCAAGTCACTGTGATTGGAATGTACAGGGGAAATAATTCATTGAGGTTAAGACTTAGGTCTGTCCATCGAAACAAAAGATACCCTTCCCTCTCTACTCCTCCCCACTTGTGCTCAGGGCATTTCCCTAATTGGCTGGGTTTCCCTCTTCAAAATAACAACAGTAATAACACAGCTACTCCATTTTAAGGGCAAAATGCAGCTGGTGGGCATCCACATTCACAGAATGACTCAGTAGTTTAGGGTGTCTGGGATCTGACTCAAGTTGCCTTGTTAAATGGCAGAATTTGACTGAGTCATGTGAAAACCATACCTGGATCACCTCTGTTCTAGTTTTGCTGCACACAGAGCCAATGTGCACCCCTAGTATATACTCAGATAGATTTCCCTGTGAAATGCATGATACAGAATTTTTCCATTTCTGGCGATGCTCCCTCTGGTCCACGTGGCTGGCATGGAGTACGTAATGGCCCAGTTCAGGCTGTGGAGTCTGCATTGCTGCCAGTTACAACCACAGAAATGAGGTATCCTTCTGGAAAAGAAGCCTGCTTTTTCAAGGGGGACACACCTTCCATGTTCAGTTACGTGCCATACTGGGATCACCACTCATGGCCAAGTCCTTAGATGAGCCCTAATTCACTAGCATGATCCCTACTAGTATGAATATTCCATTGAAAATTATTTGCTGATGAAGACTTTATTCCAAAACAGTTGAACTATTCCGGATATACGGTTCTTTTGAGACTCCGGAGAGACATCTTCCTTTAGACTTTTGTGAGACGTTTTCCTTTGAGAGACAGCTTGGCGTTCCTCGCTATTCATTGATTTGTTTGATTCTTTGTCTCTGATGCATATAACAACTTGTAGTTACTTGTATATTTTGTGAGATGTGTTATATAATATATACACCATTTTAAAGTGGCTTGTTCATATATTTTGAATGACATCATAACCGATTGTATATTCACTAACAGTTATTTGCCAACGTGTTGCATTTCCATTTTTGTAGATTGTTACATTATGCAACACAGGAGTTTTTGTTTGATCAAGTCCTTAGATGAGCCTGGAAACTGTACCGGATTTCTCTTCTGCTAGAAAGCAGAGCTATTCAATGTCGCTGTTCAAAAGCTGTGTTTGTGCAACCAATTTGTCAGAGGAAGAAAGTGCATACGCTGAAGCATATCCATGGGAAAAAGTAGTGTGCCCATTGCTGACTGATTTTCTGGCATTCTGCAAAAGTCTTTTACTGTCACAGATCAGTCGCAGCACACCTTAGCAAGGTATGCTATACACACACAGACACACACAGACACTCTCTACCATCTCAAGCTCTCCACTAAAGGAAGGGGGAACAGCAAATTTCTAATTGCATTGGCTACAAAAGGGCATTCATGTTGTGATGACTGCTGCATTACCTTCCCCAGCCAGGGACCAATCAGGCTGTCAGTGACAAACTTATTCACCACAAAGACTCAGAAACAATTGCAAGCATCATTGCAAGTGGGGCATTATTTCTGTTGGCTTTAACCAGGACACTATTTAATTCAGATCTCTGCCAAGGAGACCTAAAGGGGTATAGTCCCAAATGGCCAATTTACACCAGATGGGGACTTGATTAAACACACCGTGTTTTCTTCATTACACCTTTGCACTAGAGGCCTGTCCAGGCAATTGTTTACCGTACAACACATTTGTAGCTTTCATTCTGCTGTTGTTGTGGATCCAAATCTCTTTACCACAAGTATTAATCCTGTTTTTCCTTCACTTAGTGCATCAATTTGGGGTAAATTGCATCCTCCCAAACTTCCTATGGCTATTGGTGTAAACAGGGACAAGATTTTGTGTAGTGTGGAGCTGTAGAGTTCACTTCCTTAGGTAGAGGCCATTATTTGTGCTTTCCTTTTTAACATGGTCTCTGTATTAATGTGCTACATTTCATGAGAGACACTAATGTGCTGGTATCTGTCATTTGTGAGGAAAACTTTGTTGAGCCTCAGGGTCCCATTCCCTTCTGGGCAACTTTCTGGTGGGTGGGGCCAGAAGCTAAAGTGGGTGGAGCAACACAGTTACATTTTACCTGTGTGCAGCAGGTTAGTTCCTCTGCACACTCACACACTCCTCTCTATCTTTCATCTAGTTAAGCAAGAGACAAGGACGGCCCAACTAGGTAAATACACTGAGCATGTGAGGCTGGACCAGAGTGAGGTCTGGCCTGGGGAGAGGGGTGGATGGCATGGGAAGAGTTCTGGGGGCCAGACAAAGAGAACTGCATTTAGCTCCCAGGCCTGCAGGTCCTCACTCTGGTAATAGTGGGAAGGTGTGTAATAGCATTCAAGCTGCCACATAAAAGCAAAGCTATGGAACTGAAATTGGGGCTGGTGGGGAATTTGCAATGCATCATTTCCCACATCTCTGGAAACAAAACAAAACATGTTGTGCCTCCCAGTTTCTTAAGGAAATGTCACAGCACTGTCAGGCAATGTCCATGGTGAGGACCTTTTTGTCTAAATTACACTTACAAGTTAGGAAAAGGCATGTCCTACTTCTCTCAGCTACTCCTAGGTGTGCACCCAATTAGGCAGTTGTCGCAACAGAGAAGCCTTACCCAGGACTTCAGCTTCCCCCACCAAGCTGAATGCAAGCAGACGTAAGCGCCTCCAGCTTCAATCCTGTCCTGGGAGACCATGGAGCAGGAGGTGTGGGGGCAGGAGGAAGAGGTGGGGCAGCCCTTTCCTCTACACCAGCCTGACCTATTTCTTCCTCTTTATACACCTCTTCTTCACTGTCCAATCCTGCAGCTTCTCCTGCCTCTAACCCTCATCTCCTGGATGTTACTGGGGTCCTTAGTGTCATCAGTATCTAGCCATCACTCCTCATTGTCCAGCCAGTCCCTGAGAGGGAAGGTTGCATTTTGGGTACATCTGCTTCACTGTACACTTAAAATTGCTAACAGGAGATGTAGCTTCAGCTTCATTCTCTCTTCTTCTGCTTGTTTGCTGGGGAGGGGAACTATACACTCCCTAATCCAGACAGCTGTGATGTGCCAGTATCTCATGGGAACCAAGCCAGAATATAGGTGACGACATCTGTCATGCACCAAAGCTCATCAAAGAGAACAGAAAACTATGTAAAACTTCTGCATTGCAACAGCTCTGCTATGGAATATAAAATACTCTGCAGCCAACGGTAATGGCTTTGTTTAGAATTTACCAGAATCTACCTAATCTAAGTTCTCAAAATATTGCTTTTCATGTTCTAATTTGATTCAGAGGGCTTATTTACAGGTACACTACAGAAAGGCTTCTTAATTTTGAGAATTATGACTGCTTGGTGTCTGAGAAATCGTATTTAGGCTGTTCCCCATTTCTAAAAATGGAGCAATAACCTTTACTGCAGAGGTTGCCAAAGTAGACCAACGAAGCCCCCTTTCCCTCTTATATTAGTCTTGAAAGAAGCATTCTATTGTTGCCAATAGACTAGGTTGTGATGTGTGCTTGGTTGTGATGTGGGTGTAGGAGTTTGTGGTGCCTACCCAGTTTCTTTAGGCTGCAAATATACTCATGGGCCCAAAAAGGTTGGTGACCCTTGAATTGCTCTAAGGCTGAATTAATTGTGGATTTTAAAACATCTGCCATATTAAAGGTAAAATTCTTTTCAGGCTACCCAAGGATGTGAGTGCTCAATATAGATGATTCAAATTTAAAAATGCATCTATCTATCTATCTATCTATCTATCTATCTATCATCATCTATCTATCTATCTCTATCTCTCTATCATCTATCTAAAAATAAATGAACATTGTATGATCCACTGGTCTGAAAGATACAACTTGCCCAATTAACATTTTTCAACAAGCTAGGTCTTTTGAGGTCAAGTGACACTTTCAATAAATATTAATACCTTTATATTAAAAGCCTAACATCTATCCTTGGATGAAAATGCATCATAAATGGCACAGTAGATCTGGGTAAGCCTCTGGCTGCAGGTAAATCAATTTTTAAAAGAAGAGATTAACAAGTTATCAGTTTGTTGTTAAATTAAAACAGCACAGACAATCTTGTGCTTGGATGGCAAAATGCTTCTCTTCAGATTAAATTAACATTGAGACAGGGATATACCATATCTTTCCGTGTATAAGACTAGGTTTTTTTCCTTTAAAATGTCAAAAATTAGGGGGTGTTTTATACACAGGGCCATCTCCCCCCATTTTCTTAAATCTGAGTCCCCAAAAATAGAGGGTGTCTTATACATGGGGGGTGTCTTAGAAACGGAAAAATACGGTAGGTTGTTTGGGGAAGTTGTGAGGAATTAGGTTTGCATATCCACATCTTGGGTCCATGTATATAAATTAAGGCTTTGGGGCAGGAAGTTGTAATGGTTATTCAGTCAATTAGTGGTCTCTTTAGATCTCCGTCTTGTGTTATTGAATGGAGGAGGAAGGAGAGAAAGAAGTCCCAATTCTGACTCATAGGAAATTAATTATGCAGCAGATGCTATCTGCTGCTAAACTTTGCACAGCATAAAGTGATTGAAAGCAACAACAGTTCCTGCATCGAAAACAATGGCTTTTAAAACTTTCGCCACTGTGCATAAACTTAGTGGGCAAGTTCAAAAAGCGAGACGACTTAGTGAGAGAAATCAATTCCACTATAATGGTAGCCCACAGTGAGTGCTGAAGGAGGTAGACATGTTTTATGGTGGTAGCAATTTTGAATTTCCCAAGCTGCAAAAAGTGCTTCAGAACACTAGGAAAAACAAAATGGTGGCTGCTCCCATTCTCTTCCCCTAAAAGAATTTGGCCTCATCCCCCAAATACCAATTGCTAAGAAAGGCAAATATAAATACAAGTCACTGAAAAAATGGCCCTTATCAATTCAGTGCAGCCTTAATGTGTGTGCAATGGCAAAATGGGTGGGGAGGGGTAGAGAAAAAGGATTTGAAAACTGAAGCAAACTGCAAATGCACAGCATTTAAACCAAATTCAGAAATTTACAAAAATGGAATAATCAAGGGTCCTTAATTTATTATTCGCACTTCAGAAATAAGACCAGATACAGTGGTACATCAGGTTACATACGCTTCAGGTTACATACGCTTCAGGTTACAGACTCCGCCAACCCAGAAATAGTACCTTGGGTTAAGAACTTTGCTTCAGGATGAGAACAGAAAGCGTGTTCTGGCGGCGCTGCAGCAGCGGGAGGCCCCATTAGCTAAAGTGGTGCTTCAGGTTAAGAACAGTTTCAGATTAAGAACAGACCTCCGGAACGAATTAAGTACATAACCTGAGGTACCGCTGTAATGCAAAACTTTGGAATCTTGAGAGAAGTTTTCAGAGCAAGAGAATTTTGAAAGCATCCCTAATCAACACACACCATAATGGGGTGGTGAGGAACAGAGTGCTCTTTCCTTTTTCCTGTTTGTCTTGTTATTTTTCAAAATTTTACCTGTTAATTTCCTGTTGGGTTATGACATTTGCAAAGCTCTGTGTATTTTTCCACTTTAATATGCCGATTGCTATAAAAAATAATTTTAATTTATGCTGTAAAATCATATTCAGAAAGTGTTTAATAAAATTTAACCAACAAAAGGGGGGGGGAATACTACCATGCTGCAAAGATGGTTGCATTTGGGGACCTTCTGTCACAGAGGCTCTGGGATATTGATAAAAGCTGAGAGGCAAGAAGCTGCTCTTAATGAGCAGAGCTGGAGGAGGAAGAAAAAGGAGGTGCAGAGTGGCTGCTAATGGGTTTGTGTAGGCAGCAGCCACTGTCATGATGCTCCCACTGGAGTACTTACCAATGCTTTCTATTTAAAACAATAAACCTGCCTCCATTGACTAAATCAAAAGTGGCTTAGGCAGGGCACAACGTTTCAAGGACAGTGGATGCTGTCCCTAGAGAGAGGCTCTCGCTGAGCCCTGGATAGGTATCCTCAAATGTGGTAGCCCAGGCTGGAAGATTATTTATTCCAAATGGTGCTGATACTTAGGTGAAGAACATGCCGACCTTTTATTCCATTTGTGGGTGATAACTCCAATTTTGAGATATATTCTAAGCTAGAAGCATAAGACAAAGCTTTCTGGAGCCTCCTCTTTCCTCATAACAGTTGGTATCTTGACTGAGGGCAAAGGGAGCTGGCCTGAGAGAATATCTGCATCAGATATTGGACTATATGTCAAGGAGACATTGTACTACTTTCCTGGCTCACTTAAAGTACCATTCTCTGATGTTCCAGGGAGCCAATCAGCCTTGGCTCTCTTGGATTTCTCAGGGTCACTTTTTTTTTACTTTGCCCTCTTGGACAGCTCCCATTTCTTCTTTCTTGAGTCCTTCCCCTTTCTGCCCACCTCAGCCTCAATCAACTTCCTATATATGTCATAGGAAGTAACCGTATACTGAATCAGATCATTGTCCCATCTCTTTCAGTCCTATTGACCCTGACCAGCAGCAGGTCTCCAGGATATCTCTGACTAGAGATGCTTGAGATTGAACCTAGGACTTTAGCCCAAAAAACAACCACTCATCTTACAGAGTTCCTCCATTCTTGTTTTCCTGATGACTGCAGTAAATGAAACATCTGTCTGTCTGTGGATCTAGTACTCCACCTCAACTCAGCATGCTCCAGTGTATCCAAATGAAATGATGGGCACCCACCCATGTGGGTGATGCTGAACAGGGACGCAGTTACATTCAATGGTACCTGGACTCCATGGCTATAGATCAGGCTTCCTCAACCTCGGTCCTCCAGATGTTTTGAGACTACAATTCCCATCATCCCTGACCACTGGTCCTGCTAGCTAGGGATCATGGGAGTTGCAGGCCAAAAACATCTGGAGGGCCAAGGTTGAGGAAGCCTGCTATAGATGCTTTTCTTGATCAAAATTGTTGTGTTAGTCTAGTATAGAGGTGGGCCATATTATTCAGCAGAAAGCTGTCAGAGCTTATGTTCCAATAACAGTGGGACCATACCCAAAAGTGGACAGAGCTGGGCCAACACACAATCACAAATATTTTCCATGGGAAAAGAGGCATATATTTAATTCACAGAAACTCCACATACATTTTGTCCATACGCTTTTTTTCGGGGGGGGGGGCTCTCCAACACCCTTCATCAGTCCCCAGAACTTAGTAGCCACCATGGAAGAATGCACATGTCCCTTTCCCCAGGCTAATGAGGGTTGAGCTTGGAAGGCAGCCTTGCTTCTGCAATGATTGGGAGCTGGAAGCTCCACCGCTTCCTGGTTCCTAACCAGGCTCTGATCTAAGCAAATGCTTCCATGCACTTCCCCTTCCTCTCAAGTAGCCTCATGTGCTCCTAACCAGCACATAGTGGTGACTCTAAAGTCCCTACATGGATAGCTATCTCCTGCTCCTATAGCCCTGGAAATTGTGTGTTGAGACCCAGCCAGGCAGCTGGTGTGGGAACCTCTAGTCCTGGGGCAGTCATGTCTGGATCCAGTGGCTCTTCAGGGTCCCTAATACTGTGGAGATCAGCTACAGGTCTTGTCCTCCTAAGTTCTGATTAGGGTTGAACTGTTGCAACAAATAATGTCAGTGCACATCTGAACAGGTAAACCCAAGCTGTTCTAAATTAAACCCTCTGTTTATAGACGCTCCTGATTTTGGATTAATTTGCCTGTGGAGTCAAAACCTATATTGCCCTTGGTGGACTTCATGCCTCTTTTCCTCCCTTCCTTTGTGTTGGAACATTATGGGGCCCTGGTCACCTGGGCAGAATACCCAATTATCACTTTTGTTATTTATTATCACCATGAGCCTTTGCTAAAGAAACAAAAGGAACAAGGAGCACCGGATTATTTCCCTCCCCTGCTTGCCATATCTCTGAAAGCGCAGGCGATAAATAGTGGCATAGACAATGATGATGCTATTTGGCTTCTGCCTTATCAGCAGAGGAAATTGTCTCTTTCTTTAGATCCTCGGTTATTGCTATTTCTGTAATCCACCGGGATCTGTTAGGATAAGAGGCTCCTCTGAGAAAGGGCTTGGGGGACTTGTTAGAATAATCTGCTGCCTCCGTGTAAAGTTGTAGACACAGGGTGGGAAAAATTAATAAAATAACACTGAGATCTCATCAGTTGCTCCCTCGGGAGAAAGGAATGAGGCAATTTCACTTGGGCACACAGATCAAAAAGCCACTTCCATGCAGATGCTGTGAAGAAGCAAACAGGGTGCAATTTCAGCTCCACACAGTGCAGAGGCGCAAGCGCACACCACACACTCCCACAACTTGAATGCTTTTCAAAAGCTACCTAGATAGGAGACTGTTAGACCAGGGAATGTAATAATCTTTGTACTACAATCACACCTGGAAGCCCCAGGTTAGTTCCAAGGCCCCATTTACACTATGAAGACAAAAGATGCAGTACCTGCCTTGAATATTTCACATTCTCCTTTACCAAGAGACAATGAATAAGGGATTGTGCTTCTCAGTCTTAAGGGGGAAGAAATATGAAATAAAATGTCTACAAAAGTGAGTGTCCAGAGCAGGAATCAGAAATCTACCTCCTCTCAATTAGCACAGTTGTATTCCTGAAATAGGGACGCGGGTGGCGCTGTGGGTTAAACCACAGAGCCTAGGGCTTGCCGATCAAAGGTCGGCGGTTCGAATCCCCGCGACGTGGTGAGCTCCCATTGCTCGGTCCCTGCTCCTGCCAACCTAGCAGTTCGAAAGCACATCAAAGTGCAAGTAGATAAATAGGCACTGCTCTGGCAGGAAGGTAAACAGCGTTTCTGTGCGCTGCTCTGGTTTGCCAGAAGCGGCTTAGTCATGCTGGCCACATGACCCGGAAGCTGTACACTGGCTCCCTCAGCCAATAAAGCAAGATGAGAGTCGGTCACGACTGGACCTAATGGTCAGGGGTCCCTTTACCTTTACCTTTATTCCTGAAATGATCGTGAGTGGCTGGTATTTTCCTGATTTGACCTGAATTCTTAGGAAACTGTTAAACATAACACTTCTGCATTTACAGCTTCTCCCACCTATTTCCTGAGTTTGACTGCAATCCAATGGTTACTGCAGTTACAAACCATCATGATAAATGTCCAAAGTTAACGAGTGAAACATCAGCGCATCATCTCCAGACCAAGCACAAGTGTTAGGCGATGAACTTTATTTCAGAATGTTTCTGTTCCATTCAATAAACATTCCCCAACAGCTTCCTGGGCCTCTTGTCATAAAATTATCTGGATCACACACTTTAACTTCTGTGGACTCCTACATCTCATCTTCTAAATATGGGCATCTCAATTAAGTCTGCCCAAAGTAGCAACACATTTTCTTCTTGATAGAGAGTTTGATGCCCCTTCACTTCAGGGGTTTTCTCCCTTGCTTCTAACTTAGGAAGCTCCTGCCCCTGTGCTGGCAATTAAACACTGCTGTGTAAATGCATCCTACTGCTATCTTCCTTCAACACAATTGGGCTATTACCTAGGCTTCTTAATACTCATTGTTTCCCCCCCTCTTTAGTTCAGCTTTAATGCTAATTAATAGTCAGTTTTGAATTTGCAGAAACAAATGATACAACAGCTGCTAGAGTCTGTCAACACCAAACAATAACTAGTGTTTGGTGCACATACTATGAGATGTGGTAACACAGGGGTGTGCAAGTACCTCCATTTATTAGAAATTATCTCTCTCCGCACATCTGACTGCTAGGCTAATGTAGATCAAGGATGGGGAATCTGCAGCCCTCCAGTTGCCATTGGTTTCCAACTCCCACCAGTCCCAGCCAGCATGGTCAATGGTCAGGCATGATAGGATATGTACAAAAATAACCAGGGGATCTTCATCTCTGATGTAAATATTTCACATAGAAAATGGCAACCCCAATGATATTACAAATGTGTTACACAGCTGAAAATGGCACAATATAAACCAGGGGTAGGCAACCTAAGACCCAATTGCCTTCTCAATACGGCCAGTGAACGGTCCATGAATCAGCGTGTGATGCATCTCTGGGTTGTTTGTGGGGCCTGCTTGGTGTTTTAATGTGAGTAGAATGTGTGCTTTTATTTAAAATGCATCTCTGGGTTATTTGTGGGGCATAGGAATTCGTTCATTATTATTTTTTCAAAATATAGTCCAGCCCACCAAATGGTCTGAGGGACGGTGGACTGGCCCATGGCTGTAAAAGGTTGCTGACCCCTGTTATAAACAAAGCCTTTTTGTGGGGGTATGCATCAATAACCCTGGAGATGCATGATTTTTAACCCTGGAGTAATGATTTTTTTAGTCCTCCTTTGCCTGGAATCAAAATGATGCTTTCAATATGCTATGAAATGCAAGAAGAGTGGATTGGACCCGACTGAGAATGGACCCCTTTTGGGTGGATAGCCATGGAAATTCCCATCTCCCCCCCCCCCACCACCACCACCACCAAGCTTTTCCCATAATCCTAGCAACATTTTTGATATTGGCAACTGCTTCCATCAATCAGAAGTCCTGGAAGATTTCACAGTCACTCATCTATACTTCTTTTTGTCCTATGATTTCTTAGGATGGGTAAATGATTTCTATAAGCTGACATTGGCTCTGATTAAGCAGTAGACGTGGGGCTGCCCCTGAGACTGACCCAGAAACTCCAGTGGGTGCAGAATGCTGCAGCGAGACTCCTTACGAGGTCTTCACTGCGAGATCACATTCACCCGGTGCTATACCAGCTGCACTGGCTCCCGGTGGAGTACAGGATCAGGTTTAAGGTGCTGGTTTTAACCTTTAAAGCCCTATACGGCCTAGGACCCTCGTACCTACGGGACCGCCTCTCCTGGTATGCCCCACAGAGAAACTTACGGTCGTCAAATAAAAACATCTTGAAGGTCCCAGGCCACAGAGAAGTTAGGCTGGCCTCAACTAGAGCCAGGGCTTTTTCGGCTGTGGCTCCAATCTGGTGGAACACTCTGTCACAAGAGACCAGGGCCCTGCGGGACTTGACATCTTTCCGCAGGGCCTGCAAGACAGAGCTGTTCCACCAGGCCTTTGGCAAGGGCACAGCCTGACTCCCTCCCTCGGCAATCTTCGCGGAGCTCTGGCCCAATGGTTGCCAGTGGCTTGAAATAATTAATTTTATAATGAATGATTTTAGAGCATTGTTTATGCTGTACTTTTGTACTGTTTTATTGTTGTTAGCCGCCCTGAGCCCAGCTTCGGCTGGGGAGGGCGGGATATAAATAAAATTTATTATTATTATTATTATTAGACAGTGGGGGTTTTTGAGCAAAGTGCTGGGACAAAAGAAAAACCTCTCAGACCCACGCCTAGAAGGCACAGAAAAAATGGAAGCATGGATGGCCGTTAGTTACACTTCATCCAGGTTTGGTAGAGTTAAGGGGACATAAATATATAATAGTTACTATGCACATTTGTTTTACTTGTAGTTCCACTGCATCTTGAGTGGTAAACATCTCAGGGAGTTAACTAGCCTTGGACAAGACTGTACAAAACTCAAAGTGGGCTGGGAAATAACTGGCTACAGTCTTAAATGGGCCTCAAAGAAAGGATCTGAGGAGGCTGTGGGATGTCAATTCTCACAAAAGGATCAAAGTGCAAGAGAATAAAGCATTCTTTGCTCAAAGCTGATGCTGAAAGCAATAGACAGATATGTTACAGATCTTATAAATGCAACTGTGGAATGCTCTCCCCAGGGAGGCTCGCCTGGCACCTTCATCACATATCTTTAGGCACCAGGCGAAGATGTTTCTCTTCAACCAGGTGCTCAGCTGTTTAACATTCTATGGCTTTTTAAATGTGTTTGTGGGAGGGGTGGTTGGTTGCTTTTTTGTTTTGTTTCATTACACATTTTGTATTCCCATTTTGCATTTTTCTGGGATATTTGGGTGAAGGGCAGTATACAAATTTAATAACAACAACAACAACAACAACAACAACAACAACAACAACAATAATAATAATAATAATAATAATAAATAATGGCTAGTGTTTTTTTCTATTTTTAAGCAAATCTAGTTTTAAGCTATCCCCCTTACAACAGTTAGCAATGACAAGCTGTCCAACTGAGCAGGTTTGGTATCTCCCAAGGAGAAGGACTCTGGTTGGCTACATTGAGAAGGATGTTTGTTCCTGGTTGCACACAAAGAGCAGAAAACCTCAGCAAGGTGGTCTGTTGTGTGGGCTCCAAAGGGAGCCAGGAACATTGTTACGATAGCCTCTAATAAGCTTGTTAGCTGCCTAATAGAAGAGGAACACTGTATATTACAAGCCCCCAAAGTGAGGCAAAGCTTCATGTCGAATTGCAACTTGACAGCTAGCTTTCGGCAGCCCTAAATTATCCCATGACAAGCTGCAGTGAGGAGGTGAGCAACCTTGCGCATAATCTACAGTCATTATCATTTCCATCTTTATTACCCACAGTATGCTGAGCACATTAAACTAGCTTTAAGGGAGCTTTTGTTTTGGGAAATAATTTCTTAGGAAACCTGCTTTCTTGTTAGCATCTCCCCTGCCATTTCATCAAAATGGAAACCCTGCTCCATTTGTTTTTTCATCCCCCTGTCCCCTTTTTTTTTTTTTAGTGGACAACCTTAGCATGACACCAGATTAATTTTGGACCATAAGATTGATCAGCAACTGAAATCACATGCATGGGTTGGAGCTGAGATCCGGTTCCAACAATGCACCACACTGGTCTCATGGCATATCCTCACAAAGAAAATCTTGCTTGATGTGTACAGGCAGATCCTGTTCTTGGGGCTTAATTTGAAACAAGGCTCAGAGCCAGAACTAGTTCTGAATGCCAGAAGCATGTCCTGGAACACATTCAGAAATAATAAGGATGAGTGCAATTGAAGTGGAGCATTTGCCCCTATTGCTAGAGGCTGCTTCACACGTGACATTTTTTCATGTCTACACACAGAACACTTTACGCTGTATACCCCACAAAGTCATGTATGAATTCTCAAGCGTGAATCTTCAGCAAATCTGCTTTCACCACTGTGTGAAGAAGTACACAGTAGCACAGTTTACACAGCTAGGATTAATGGTAAGGCCTTCTAGATGACAGTTGCTTCCAGATACAAAACCAGCATCTATTTATTTCCTTTCCTTTTTGAAAACAAACCTACTATAATAGAGCTGGCTAACCTGTGGCCCTCAAGATGTGGCTGAATTATAACTTTTACCAGCCCCAGCCAGCATGGCCATTGGCAAAGGATAATGGGAGTTCTAGTTCAGTGCCATGTGGAGGGTCGCAGGCTAGCCACACCTACACTAAAAACTCCTCCTTTTGTGTGGCATGAAACTTAATGGATGCTATTTCAGGTGCTTCCAGATGGGTGTTTATTGTGGAATGGGTGCTGCTCATGCTTGCAATTCTTTTGCAGTATCCAATCAGCAACAAAACACCAGTTCCTGTTCTCTCTTCCCCATTTAATCTGGATTTATCCTGGAGAAAATCCCAAAACTTAAAATAAACAACATAGCAAGTTGTCCATTTGCTATGTCTGCATGACCGTTTGCAGTATTACAGTAAGCTCCCACCTGGAAGCACCCTTCCCCAAAGCTTTGGTTGAATCGGTAAAAGCCGAGCACATCAGGGGCATATTTAGTGCACAGCTCTACTGAAAGCATGAGACCGTTAAGTGTCACTTAGGCAATATAGAAAAGAGGCAGAGAGATACCATAGATACCACAGAGAAACAGATAATTACTATATCAGACTCTGTTTTTTTTCCTTTTTGGAGATTGTATCTCACCCACACGGCTTGCAAAATGACACTTGTAAAGGATAACAGACACCTAGAGTAACACATACACACACACAGCAATTGAGAATGTTTCATTCTGTTCTTCCAAGCAGAAGCCTACAAGCCACACATTATGAAGTGTAGGAGTAAAAACTGCATGGGCTGTGGCTCAGCAATGCTAGCAGCCACCAGGCACACCTTGAGAAGAATCTTAAGTGAAGATGAGCAATAAGGGCACTTGCTGCTATACCTGGAGGACGAGGAGGAGGGACTGTAGTTACTGTAGGACACAAGCAGCACAGTGGCATTGGCCCTACTTCTGCTGCTTGAGAAAGCAACTGCCTCTCTCTAGCTAAGAGGAGAGAGCAACTGTAGCTGGCAACTACATTTTTAAAAGGCTGTGTGCCATCATAATGTGCTGCCACCTCCTATAGGGGATCATGGCACCCACAGAGCCTCTCAATTTACCATACTATATTACAATGTAATCAGAGGCACCAACTTCTCAAGATGATTGAGGGGGCATGACGTGATGTTCCGACATTGCATGAGCATTGTCCTGGCCTCGTGCATGCAGTGTCACATGACATCTTGATGTCATGTGCACAATGTTACGCAACATCCTGACGTCGTGCAAGCAACGTTGTGAGGAGCCGGGGGTGGAGCTGAATGCCCTCTGAACATTGAGGGGCCCTGGCCCCCTCAAAAAGAAACATTGGGAAGTCCAAAGTGCCTCGGCCCCCAGGAGCTGGCACCTATTAACGTATTTTAACTTTATGAACATGTCGGACTATGGCCCAACAAAGATGGTAGTGCTCAGCAGACATTTGGGGTGTCTACAGGTAACAGTGGGTCCTTGTCAGTCCAAGGACTCTGCAGCTCCCTAGCATTCCTTTCTGCTGATGTTGGGCCTCAAAAGAACATTTCATTGTTCTTTTGTGGTGGGAAACTGCCGCATAGAGTTTGCTAGAAATTCAGAAGCAACTAATGGGTTAGAGAGCTCATTCCATGCACCATCATAGCTATACAGATATGTAGATGCTCCACTGATAGAGAGAGACCCCTCTAAATAGAGCTTAGTAGAGGGGAAAGCTTTATCTCAAACATGGGCTCTAGACTAACTTGCATGAATACAGGAGGCTAGTTTAAAAGGTATGAGACTGCTGGTCCATCTGGTTCAGTATTGTCTATACTGTCTGCCAGCAGCCTTCCCTCCCTTAGAGAGGGAGTGTTTCCCCACCCTACCTGGAGGGGAGATGCCAGAGTTTGAACCTAGGACATTCTGCATGCAAGGCAGATGCTCTTCTGCTGAGTTATGAACCTTACCTAAGGTGTTAATGTTCGAAAAACATAAGTCCAACTTTCTCTAGAGTATGCAGAAATAAATAGCCACATGGTCCTCTAGATCCCAGCCTTTTGTCTTAGGCAAAATTATAGATTCATAGAATTAAACTTCCCAGCTTTTTAATGTGTGTGTGTGTACTCTTACATACACACACACCAATATAGTAAGAAAAGTTGCTATTGCAAAAGATGAAAACAGCATACCAGAGGGATCACTCATCCATTTAAGTAGGGTTGGTATGGAAACCCCTTAAAATCCACATTAATGCATACAGTTTTTGCCCAGCACCAGTGACTGATGGACTGCATCCACATCCTCCCTAATAAACCTGTATTTACAACAGATTTATACAGATGTCAAGAGACATTAGGTCAGGGATGCTCAGGGCCCAAAATAATGCCTTTCCTTGTGTTGCTAATAGAGCATGAAGGGACAGATTCTCACCAGGGCCAAAACAGGCCTCACAGTCTCCGGCATTAGGCCGCTCTACACCAGCTGTGCATCAGGCTTAATGCGCTTCCTTTCCCACTGCTTGCCAAGTTGTGTTTAACATTGGATTAGCTAATGCGATTCCTCCGGGTCACGTTCTAGCTCAACCTGATCTGCCACTGAAGACAAGGCCCTGGAGAGCTTGTGACCAGAATGAGGGAATTATTTTGTTTCTTAGCCTTGCTGCTGCAAGATGCGCCACTTCTCCCACAGCAGTGGAATCTGTCATGGGAGCTCAGTGTTGCCAAAACACCCAGGTGTTAATTAAATTCCCAACTACGCAGTAATCGAGTGGGGAAGCGCACAGTTCAGTGAGTGAGCAGTAGCTCTTGTCTTTCTCCCTCAGCCAGATTACCTGTGCTGATAACACAGGCCGGAATATGCAGGAAAAATCCTCTAGACTAAATTAGTGCAGTGCTGGTGAATGGTGCCAGGTGGCTCTGTGCATTTTAAACCATTTAAAAAATAAAAATAAATATATATATCACATTGCAGGGACAGGAGAGGCAGTTTACCACAGCCTTAACTGATCAGAAGGGGCAGCCTTCTCCAGGAAGGAGATAGGAACAGAATGTAAGAGCAAAGAAGTATTCAGGGTTGTTTCAGGCAAAAGGCATGAAAGCTGAGTGCCAGGTTCTCTTGTATGGCCTTCCTTGACAGTCTGAAGAGAAAGCTCACAGGTGTACTAGAAATGTGGATTGCTTTGCTTTCTTATTACATTTTGAGCAAAACTCTGCAAGGCTCCAGGGGAGACCTGAAACCTGGATAGAATGGCCACTTTCACACTGGAAGAACAAAAAGGCGAAGGAGGACAGAGGCTTGCATAAAAGTTGTGTGTGCTCATTTATAAGTATACATGCAAATTATGAAAGAAAACTATAATTTAAACAGAAATGGAATATATTTCTGTTTGAACTGAAATGGAATACAAACAGAAATGGAATACAATGGAGGGCCTTCTCGGTAATGGTGCCCACCCTGTGGAATGCCCTCCCATCAGATGTCAAGGAAATAAGCAGCTATCCTATTTTTAGAAGACATCTGAAGGCAGCCCTGTTTAGGGAAGTTTTTAATATTTAATGCTGTATTGTTTTTAACTCTCGATTGGGAGCTGCCCAGAGTGGCTGGGGAAACTCAGCCAGATGAGCGGGGTATTAATAATAATAATAATAATAATAATTATTATTATTATTATTATTATTATTATTATTATTATTATTATCTTTCCGCAATGGGAGAGCAATGGGACTGAGCAATCTGTGTGCCTGCCTATTCTGCTGTTCAGGGTGCTAACTGCTGATGGGCAACTTCAAGGCCTGTGCTCTTCCTTCTCATGGTTCTTTATCTTCAAACCAGGCACCCCTTCAAAGGACTGTAAAGCTGGACACATGGCCACCCTAACCTGAGACCAGCATAAAGGCTTACCTCCTGCAACACAAGCACCCAAAGCCTTACAAAATCAATACTTCTATGCCAGTTGCATCAACTCATCCTCTGACAGCATCACAGCTTTCCTGGCTCAGCCAGACCAGCCATGATCATGCTTCCTACCTCTGGCCCCTGGTTTTTGTTTCCCCAATTCAGTAACAGACCATAAACCCATTGACCCTATCTCCTATTTCTATTTTGACCCATCTGTGTCAGACAGAGACCTCACTGCTGAAAAGCTGTATCCCAGGACTAAGAGAAACTCTAGTCAGGCAAAGTAGCCTCGATTATTACTCTGTAGTATCTCTGATATAATACAGGAGGCTGATTTGCATGAACAGTCTCCTTAAAGAAGAGGCTTCATTGAAATGCATTGGGCCTAATAAAAAATACATCCAGTTCATCTTGGAGGTCTCCTTTTCAGCTGTTTTCTATGCTGATGCCTTCCTTTCCTTTTCTCTTTCAGGAAAAAGAAAGCAAGTGCTGGGTACACAGGGGCTATGAGCAGTCGAGACAGGAGCCACTTGATCTTTACTCAAACAACAGGAGCTGGGCCAGATAGTTTGAGGCTCTATAGTGCCACATAGAATGATTCTGCCCCTATGTGTTAGCCAGAGACTAGAATTACAGCATTGTAATTACAGCAACACTGATGCAAAGTAGACGTAGCAGATAACCGGACAGTAAATGTTTAATTTGTGCATGCAGAGGTGCTATTTGGTTTTTTGACCCTCTTATTATGCTTTCATAAGAAATGAAGAGAGAGGTGGTGCCAGAGCAAGTGGTGTAAAGATGTAGGCAGAATTAAGCTGAATGCCTATTGCTGGGAATCACAAGTGGAGAGAGCTGTTGTACTTAGGTTCTGTAGTGGGCTTCTGCTTGTGCAAACAGAATGATGGACTAGATCCAGCTCTTCTTGGGTTTTGAAAGATCTGACCCTTTCTAACAGTGACAATGTATTAAATGATTACTTTTGGGCTGATGGGAAGCAAGGAAAAACACAAGGAACTATTCAGAGAAATGCAGAAAATGTGTATGTTTGATAGCCAACAAATCACGAGGGCAAAGGAGCAATGTAATTTGTTTCTTCGTCCTTTTCGGATAGGCTAAATGTTTAGGAAACGCTGCTCAACATTCGGAGTTCCTCTCTACTAAGTGACAGGCAAGAATTGCCTTCATCTGCAGCTTACTGGGGATATCCTCAGGCTTACAAGCTCAAGGCCCATGAGGTGTGCCCTCAGATGACTTACACTCTTCAGTGAGCACCAGTCCTCTAGGAACCATGGATGGCTTCAGTCACTATGACCTGTGCTTGCGGTTGCCAGCAGCCTTACAGCTGGCAGCAGCTCTTACCAACAGTGCATCCACATTTCAAGCATTAAGAATAACTTCAGCAGTAAAAGCTTGCCTGAGCAGGCTGGGTTTTTTCTTCAGGAATTGGATCTATAGGAACATACAGATGTATAACTTGTTCCCACAATCAATACCACATGTCTTCTTGGGCCATGTTGATCCCCTTCCATCCTGCACTGCAGTTAGAGACAGTTTCATTTTATTATATTTATATCTCACCATTTTCTCCATCATGGAACCCAAGGTGGCATACATTTCATTCTCACCTATCCAGGCACTGACCGGATCCAGACCTGCTTCGCTTCAGTAAGGTGACACTTCATATGCCTTGAGACCACGATCAATTGTGCAATGGACACATGTGCATATCTGCACATGATACTATTAGAAGATCTTCCCATGCCACATTGTTTATCATTTTAGAAAACCTTTTGGTGCTCCTGCTGGTAGCCACAAAACTTTGACAGCAGAAAACTTTGGGAGGAGCTAAATTATTCCAGCGTGATCCGCTATCCTATTACCAACACCTTTGGGAGCAAGAGAAACAAAGATGCAGACCAAAATTATTCCATCAGGATTCCAGAAGCATGTGCTTTCAGAATCCAAGAATGTCTGTCTGCTATTACATAGCCTTGTTGGGCTAAAGACAGGCTGCTCTCTCCTGACAGATATATCCCTGTGCATTCTTTCAAGTCAACTCATATTCTTCATTAAGCATAGTCAAAATTAGGGCAAATTTGCATGTAGTTGTTTATCATGCATGATTTACTCTGCTTTTGTCAGATCTTCCCCTGAACACTTACAAGCTCCTCAAATACTTCCTCCAGCTTTTGATAAATCAGAAGTTTATCTGCTCAGCCATAAAAATGTGAAAGCTTGGGTTCTCAGAATGTTGTATCCTGTGTCCAGTATACCAAACTGCATTTGGGGCAGTGCAGTGGCACCTATCTGTGGACCACAGTTCAAGACACCTTGGCTTAGGATTCAATAGCGTGCATTGCCTGTCTTCCACATGAAGCAAATGTCAAGGAGGCAAAGGAAAGAGAGTAGGGAAAGAGTGAGGATATCACATTAGCACTACGTTGGAAAGAAAGTGGGAGAAGAGAATGCAGGAGGGGGAAATAAGGAAAAATGTGTCTAGAAGAGAGATAAATTGGGGAAGTAAAGAAAAAAGAAAGCCACAGAGATTTGTGCAGGGAAATCCCAACAGAAAACAGGAGTAGTACCATTTCTACTGCACTAGGACACCAGCAGCCCAGATGTGTTTCATCACAAATGCACCTGAGAGTGAAACAATCAGACCTACCAGTCACCCCCACCCCATTTCTGCCCTTGCCCTTTCTTCATTACCTTCTCTGCTGACTGTGATGTCCCAAAGAAGATAGGAATGAAAGCTAACCAGACGATGCAGGTAGTGTACATGGTGAACCCAATGGGCTTGGCTTCATTAAAGGTCTCAGGAACCCCACGGGTCTTTATAGCATACACAGTGCAGGTCACCATGAGCAGCATGCTGTACCCAAGCAAACAGATGAGGGAGAGGTCAGAAATGTCACACTTGAGAACCCCCCGGGCAAAGCGAGGGTCCGTAGTCCGTTGGTCCTCATAGTCGATGATGGAGTGCGAGGGGTCCACAATGAACCAGATGCAGACCCCCAGCAGCTGCAGAGAGATGAGGCTGAACGTGATGACCAGCTGAGAAGCAGGACTGATGAAGCGGGGGGCGCTGACCGACTTTTTGCCCTGCTCAAAGATGCGGTAGATGCGGTTGGTTTTGGTCAGCAAGGCAGCGTAGCTGATGCTCATGCCCAGCCCCAGGAAGACACGCCGCAGGGAGCAGATTCCCAAGTCAGGCTCTGCAATCATCAGAAAAGTGGTGGCATAGCAGAGGAAGATGCCCGTCAGGAGCACATAGCTGAGCTCTCTCCCCGAGGCCTTGACGATGGGTGTGTCATTGTAGCGCACAAATGTCACCACCACAAAGAGGGTGGCAATGATGCCCACAATGGCAATGAAAACGGGCACCACAGCCCAAGGGGAGCTCCACTCAAGCTTGACGATGGGGATGGGGATGCAGCCAGTGTGGTTTTCGTTGGGGCGCTCACTGAGCCGGCACACCTTACAGTGGAACTCGTCCTGCTGATACTGGTACCCATCGCAGCGCTCACAGTGCCAGCAGCACGGGATGCCCTTCACCAGCTTCTTCCTTTCACCCGGCCTGCATGGCTGGCTGCAGATTGAGGTGGGCACACGGTTGCCTCCCCCAGGCCAATGCAGGCGCTCCATCTGCAGCAGAGAGAAAGCAAGAATCTCACCAACCACCATGAACTAACATGGCATGAGCTGGGTCACAGCAGGGGCTGGGTCAGCATCCCTCACCAATTCTGCAAACCACTTGCTCTAGTCTATGCCATGTCCAGCTTTTCTAGCATTGCTCCCTCTGATTCAGTAGCAGTTTCAGGTGTGAGGAACCTGTGGTCCTCCTGATGTTTTTGGACTACAACTCCCATCATGCCCAACCATTGGCTATGCTGCCTGGGGCTGGTAGAAGTTGCAGTCCAACAACACCAGGAGAACCACAAGTTTCCAACCCTAATTTAGTTTCTCATGTCTATCAGCTGTGCATGAAATGCTACTAATTCAAGCTTAGACACTCCTGTTCTTCAATTCTAACCTGATATCATGTCACAGAGTAAGTGTTGTTGCTAGTCAAACCACTGACACTAATTTTACTGAACTAAATCAACTGTTCATAGATGCTACGTGGTCTAATACATCTCTCATTTCCCTCCTTCACAGTTTCTCATATTTACTACAGACCTGCAATTCCACACTGCAGTTTGTTGCCCCTTCCCCTTGATAGGTTAATTTTTGTCTTGATACTCAGCCAACTCTGAATTAGACCTGAAATGAAACTTTGCACAAGTTTAGAATTCCACTATATTTCAGATTCTGGATTTGTTTACTGTCAAATTTTACTGTTGAAATTCAGTTCTGTTGAACAGTCAACCAAAAATAAACACTATGTCCCATTGACAAATTGGGAGTCTTAAATTAAAGATTTGTCAAATTCTTCCCAATTGAGATTGTGGCCTTAAATCTTAAGTCTGGCTGGTGCCCATAAATTTGTCAAGTGCAATACTTTTTAAAGCATGTGTTCCCATTAAAAATCCAGTTTTCTAGTGTGCTTTATTACCCATGGCATAAGTTGGGCTGTTGCAATGAAAGAGATCAGAGAGAAACCAGAGCTAAATGCTTTCAGAAATCTCTCTGTATGATATTAATGATGCCTATGTATAAGGATAAGGATAATCCCATTTAAACTAGAGCCCTTGAGCATACAATAAGTACATATCCATTTCCTAATTAAAACACTGGAGCTTCAGAGTAAAAGCTTATTCCCTTCAGTGTTCAGGCAAATCTAAGATCTTGCTTACTTTTAAGTTCAGATGATCAGCCCAGTGCCCAATAACTTTGTACTCAGGTGTAGTGTTCTTGATCTGGTACTGGTAGATGTCATAGCGGCCTGGGGCATCTCCATTCTCATTGAATGTCACAGGGGTCCCAGCAATACCTGCAACACACAAAGCATTCAGTCTCAGAAAGAAATACATTGCTGGTTTGGGCTGTATATTTGATCTACCAAAGGTACGTTTGTCCCTTTTCTTCTCCTAGAAGCAAATGCACACGCACACATATACATATACATGGGAATCCTGAGTGCGATCCATCCAAAGTACATTCAGTCATTCATTCATATCTCACCTTTCATCCAAAGAGCTCAAGGTGAAATACATAGCTCTCCATTTTATTATCACAACAACCCTGTGAGGCTGAGAGTGAGTAACTGGCCCAAGGTCACCCAAAGAGCTTCATGGCTGGATGGGGATTTGAACCCTGATCTCACAGGTACTAGTCCAACACTCTAACCACTATACCACACAGGTTGTCTGCAGTACATCAGAAGTCCAATTGGGCTTAGCTTACCAGGTTCAACTCTGCCACTATTATCAAGGGGACACAGTTAACTCTGCCTGGATTTTGCTCCAATTGACCTAGGGGCTTTTAGCAAATGCAAAGTTGTGTGAACTAAAGCTGCAGGATATGTGAACTAAATCTCCTTGCTTAGGCTGCACTCCAACCCTCTGATTGGTCATGCTAGAGATCGGGTAGAGGTCTCCCTCCATCCAGTCCAAAACAACTCTGCTAGCCTCCATGTGTGGAGTGACACCACCATCACTTCTCCAGCATGAAGCTCCCCATTCCACCCACCAGAAGCACAGGTAGATGGAAGTATGGTGGAAACCCCACCAGCTGAATGTTCCTGGATCTCAAGCTGCTCCTACAACCATCACTTGACATTGTTGGGCTTTAGGCTAGCATATAATAGAGAAGGGAGTTCCTTGCTCCCTGGCTGGTATGGACATCAGGGATGCAGTAATGATTACACAGAGGCTGGGATTCCTCTGTAACTTTATTATTATTATTATTATTATTATTATTATTATTATTATTATCATTTAATAATAATAATAATTATTATTATTTAGGAGAACTGATATAGGATACAGATTCCCAGCTGCTGTGTACCCAAATAGCTATTGAATGCAAGGGGCTGGATCTGTAGATCAGTAAAATCAGCTCCCCTCCACTGAATTTCAGAAACTGGCTCCCCAACTTTTGAGTTGGACTGGCTCTACTGCCATTAATAATCTACCCCACACTCTTATCTAAAATAGTTAAAAGCTAGTTCTTTACCTTGGACAAGCAGAAAATAACATTAGTCTTACTCCTTGGCTCCTTGTGTTGCCTAGAGAAATCCTTGTGGCTTTTTCTGCTCACATAGTGATAACGCCTACAATTATATATTTGCACAGAGCTAGGGCTCCAAGAAACTCCTTTCATGGATCAGGCCTCCCACTCAGTTAAGGTATAGTGCAACCTGAGAAGCAACTGACCATTTAAAAAAAACACATAAGGCTGAAATCAGTTTTGTTTAACTTCAGCTCCAGATAACACAGTGAAACCTGCACATAGACCCGTAGTGGGGGATGGGGGGGGGGGCTAGCCAGGTTTTTTTTGACCCTGGTGAACCCTTCAGAATGGCACTATTGAGGATCCCAGCCCCTCTCTCTCTCTCTCTCTCTCTCTCTCTCTCTCTCTCTCTCTCTCTGTGTGTGTGTGTATACGCAACTGCACATTGGTGTGTGTGTGTATGTGCCAAACTGGGTCTCTGATCTGGGTGAAATAAATCCTAGTTTCGCTCCTCCCTGCACAGCTGCATTAGGAATAGAATTTTCTATAATAATAAAAAAAATCTCAACGTTGGGCTTATCTACACAATTGTTTCCTATTTTTGTTTTGCTCATTTAGCTCAATGGGACGCAAGGTGGAGGGTGGGGTTATAGTTCTGCTAAAAATACGAACAAACCTTGCTTATTATATGAAGTATCATACACATTATTAAATGCATTATTTTGGGCAAATTATAGACACATACATGCCAGGTTTCCTAAAGTAGCTGGCACATAACCAGATGCATGCACACAACAATAAATATAGCTGTATAGAAATACTTAACATATCAATACTTATTCAATCATGCTACATAAATGAGCCATGGCTGGTGTCCATTCAGAGTGATGGAGCAAAAGGCAAAAAGGCCAATAGGAGCTGAGCCAAAGCCAACGATGACAGAGCCAACTAATTTTAGTTTTGGCTTCATCCCCCTCCCTGCTGAATTCTACAAGAGCAACACTGAGGACAGCATAGCCGCTCCTTCCATTTACAGCACATTCAACACACATTTAAACTTCCTTTCAAAGGATCCTGGGAACTTTAATTTCTTAAGGGTGCTAGGAATTGTAGCTGGGTGAGGGGAAAACTGCAGTTCCCAGAAATTTTTGAAGAAAATCATGTGCTTTAAATGTGCATTGAAGGTGCTTTAAATGGATGTTGTGGATCTTTCCTATGGACCGGTTGTGAGTAAGAAGGCAGGCAGGCGGGGCTGACTAAGGCTGACAAAGCTGGCTAATTTTGCATATAATTAGGCTTATTTATTTATTCATTTATTTAAAAACTAATCCCAAAAGACATGGTCCAGTTTCGGACAAAGCTCAATCAGACTACTGGAAAAGTCCCATCCTGTGTTTAATTCCATTTGAAAAGGATTCCTCCTCTGCACCAAGTCTGCAGGTGGAGCCCATTTGATCCCTTTCCCAAATTCCCTCCTGCGTTAACAGCATTCATGAATGGCACAAAAATCATAACGGAGATCCAAATATGCTGTTAGGTGACACACAGAGAAAAAAACACTTGGAAGTGGCTTGCCAAACAAGTTCGTAATTTGAATATAAAATGAAAAGGCCTAGAGAGCATAAATTTACGATTGTGTTTTATCAATTAAATTGTTTGCCACCAACTGTGTGAATGTGGTCAAATTTCTAGTAGGCACCAGAGCAGAGAAAGAGGGAGGGGAGGGAGGGAGAAAAGCGGGGGGTGGGGGTGCAAGTTTCCTGTGGGTTATATAAGGAATCAGACTGCATAAGGGACAAAGAAAAGGACACTTTCTTTTTGCTTGTCATTCACCCAATCAGTTCCATTATGTACATAAAGCACGCTCCAAAGGACATCACGCAGGCCTCCCTCCATCTCCGGATCTTCCTGCATATTGTTACACCCCTGCTGGATGTCCAGGCATATTCTTCTTCCCTAAGCCATTGAGCAATGAATCCATACATAGTGACAGTACATCATGAGGCTACATCATTCATTCACCGAGAGCGGTAATCCCCTCTCAGTATTCAACCGGAGAGCTTGAGACAGAAAATAACAACACATTTATATAGAGTCGGGTGGACGTGCATGTCATGAAATCAAAGAGCTGAAAGCCGGGGCTGGAAGGAGGCTTGGTGCAGGCAGGTGCTGAAAGGGATTCTGCAAGACGTACCTAACGGAGCTTCCTTCGCACACCTTGCAATGTGCCTCCACTCCCAGGAGACTAGATCCTGTCCCCACAAACCTGAAGAAATGTGCTGCACTCAAGACCCCCTGTGCTCTAGATCGCCGAGAAAAGTCACTGGAGACAATTAAGAACATAAGAAGAGTCTTGCTGGATCAGGCCAAAGGTTTATCTAGTCCAGCATCCTCAAAGTGGCCGACTAGATGCCCACAAGCAGAACCTGAGTGCAACAGCATTATCCCCACCTGTGACTTCCAGCAACTGGTATTCAGTGATATATTTGGGCCAATGGGGCAGTGCCACCCCACTCTCATGTGTCCTTAGTTAGCCCTCACCTGCCTGTCTTCTTACTTTCAACCAGTCCAGGGGTGGCTCTGCCCATCAGCTCCTTCCTCTTTTTTCTCTTTGTTGTCCCTTGTAAAGCTCAGCAGGGCAAAGGATGGGGACAAAGCTAGATTTGTTGGCTCTGCATGCCTTTGGCTCCAGCTCACCTTACTGTTAGGCTCCCTGCATTTTGCCCTCCCTTCTACCAGGTATTCAATATCAGCGAGCCTTTTTCTGGTCCTGCTCCAATGCCCTAACACAATGAAGTCAAGTGAAGCTTGCCAACCTCACTTCAGGAGTGGTAGCAGGGAGAATATTGAGTATATACAAGTGCTGGGCTCCATAACCCCCTCCACTTTCACAGGAACGTATATCCCCAGCGAAAGAGGGGGAATATTGTGTGACTTTCAGGGGGCAGTTGAATGTCCATCTCACCTGAAATACGAAACGGGCAAAGCTTTCATCTTTCTTAAAAAGAAAAATGACAACAAAAGCCTTGTTGTCATTTCACATGATGGCTTGGCTGCTCCACCACATTGTTCCCAGAGGCATTGAGTCCCAGGAATGCAGCTAGATCAGCCAAGCCTCTCTCCACAATGGCAGCAAGGAGTTTATAAAAGGTTTTATAAAAGCAGGGGGAAAGGAGGAAAACACTCAACCACCTGGTATTTAAAGCAACATGAACACTCTTTAGCTTGACCCCCTTCCCTCCCAAATAATCCAATCTTGGAGGAAGGTTGTTCTGTTTTATTTGGGGGCTTTGGCAAAAATTGCTTGAGTGAACTTTCCGTCCCAGCTCTATATACAGCAGGCTGGGTGGCAGGCTTTTGAACCAGGGATTGTGTGCTTTTACCAGAAATTTTATCTACAGCAATTAGCAGGTGGCAATGTTTATCTCTCGGCTATGAAAAGCTTCACTTGCTAATTCCTGAAGATCAAGCCTCCATTAAAGGACCCAGCCATGGAGACCAGTTCAAAAGGTGATGGTGTTTTTCTTTGCATGGAGATAACGAAACTCCGCTTGTTTCTTTAGGTTGTACTGCTTTTAAAACCACGAATGCAGGGCAGCAGGGGTAACAATAAAAGGCCAACATCTTTTCACACAGCCACCTCATTCACATATGAAGAAGAAGAAGAAGAAGAAGAAGAAGAAGAAGAAGAAGAAGAAGAAGAAGAAGAAGAAGAAAATTTGGATTTGATATCCCGCTTTATCACTACCCAAAGGAGTCTCAAAGCAGCTAACATTCTCCTTCCCTTCCTCCCCCACAACAAACACTCTGTGAGGTGAGTGGGGCTGAGAGACTTCAGAGAAGTGTGACTGGCCCAAGGTCACCCAGCAGCTGCATGTGGAGGAGCGGAGACGCGAACCCGATTCCCCAGATTACGAGTCTACCACTCTTAACCACTACACCACACTGGCTCTTCATATGAAGTGAGGGGTGGGAGTCTAACAAGAAAAGAAGCATGGAAGCTCCAGTGTCCAGTTGTAAAAAGGGGGGTAGGGCTTCTGCACCTTTGCAGGGCATTTCAACAGGTGCAGCTTGCATGAAGCTCCTCTTGCTGAAATTGCTGATTGTGCAGAATGGTTAAAGGTGCAGAACCCCTGCCTTCTTTTGCATCCGGACACCTTAGATTCTCACCTTCCCTCATAGTCAGATTTTTCCATTCCTCGCTTGCTTCCAGTATGAGAGCTGGGAATGAAGAAAGGTGGATGGAGCAAGGAAATGGGGGAAGGAATGGCATGGTTCAGCAGCCCTGTCCTGTTTGCTCCTCTCATTGTAACAACAGGACCTCAGCTTCCCAGTCCAGGTGGATCTAACCATGTATGGCAGCACAACAGTGGTGCGCTAACTACATGCCCTGTTTCAACGGGGCTAGACCATTGTAGAATAAACCATTTATAAACAGATTAGTCTTCAAGGTGCCACAAGATTCTTTGTTGTTAGATCTTCTGTTGTTGTTGTTGTTGTTGTTGTTGTTGTTGCATGCCTCTAAATGAGGTGGGTTTTCAAGCATCTAGTGGGCATTATTACATGGTGTAAGGGCATGCTGTATTCAGTCTGGAGGTCACACATTGTGCAGTCCTGTTTGGGGCTGCTAGCCTCAGTTCAGATCCCTGAAGCTATCCTTTAAATAGAGATTTGATCTGCAAGGATTAGAAAGTGGAGCTTTTCACACCATGGAGATAACCACTTTAGCCGTGCCTCCTTTCCCCTCACCTTTCTCTGTCGTCTCCCCAGTGTCACATTTTAGACTGAAAGTTGCTTTGTATAGAAGTGTATGCTTTTATATTTTATAAAAGGCCATTAACACGGATAGTGCAATAATAATAATGAATAATAACACTAACTGCTGCAGTGCATATCAAACTTTTGAAAACTGATCTATGGGTTCCAAAGCTGAACTGCTGTTTATGCTCAATATTTTCACTACTACCATTCCTGCAATGAGATTGGCATGTGGTCACAGGTGGAGGAGTGCTGGTCTGCACTACTACTGCAGATTTCAAGGAACAGAGGTTGTATTTAGCAAAAGTCTTTCTGCTGAAAACTATGGTCCACAGAAAAATGCCTGAACAAACAGAAGGGGATGCCAGCTGCTCTCTCTAAGCTCTGTTAGGCTGACCTGCTCACCACAACAACACCTGGAGTCCCACACAGATCCAAGCAGGCTAAAAGGCAAGCTGAGAGGCAGGATGGCTGGCTTTCCCAGCCCTGCTCTGGATGCCTTTGCAGACAGCTCATTACACTTGATGTGCACAGTGAGTGATCAGCATTGACATCCCTGCCACTCATGTGCACAGGGGACAGCCACAGAGGAGCGCTGAGGGATGCAACCTAGGAGGGAGAGTGGGTGGGAGTGAGATGCAGCCCTTAAACACAAGAGCAGTCAGCGCCTGATTGGGCATTCGCACCAGCTGCTCAGTGCCCGGAAATGTGTGGGCAGATGCTGCGGACAGTACATTTGCTCACCCCCTTTGGCTCTGTTTAAGATTTCTATCTCTTTGCCCTGTGCTTGCACACATGCACATGGTAGAGTGATACAAATAGAGGCTACTCCAGTCTTATGACTGCACTGAATAGATTGATTAGTTGTTTAATTCAAAAAACAGAGGCAGAAAGCTTTAAAAGAGGGGGACCTGTAGCCCTCTAGTTAAGACTCCAACTCCATCAGCCCCAGCCATCATGGTTAGAGATGATGAAAAGTGTAGTTCACCACACATTTCCCATTCCTGGTCTAGAAGAAACTAGGATGCAGACACCTAAGCTTTTCAACTTCCTTCTCTCACTGTGGGACAATACATAAATGGGAAGTGGCAAAGTTCTATCCTAGTAGGTTTTCAGCAGGATCAGAACCCAATTGCTCCTTCATCACCTGTCTTCTTCTCCTCTACCAGAGCCCTTCTCCCCAGAATGGAAGGGGGAATAATTCATTTTGCCACCAAATAAGGGAAAAGATGATGAGCAGAGAGAAGCAGGAGGAAGTCCCCAGCAGAATTCTGCACAGTGGATCAATAGCTCATTCCAAACCTTCATGGGGCTTGGAATACACAACCACTGAAAAAGTGTAGATGGAGAATATGATAGAGCTCACTAACACTTGTGAATGGCATCTATATAATCTTCATATTACAGACACAGACTCCAGTGGCGTGTTCTAGTTTGGTTACTTCTTTCAGCACCATGGACTTCTCCAATCTGTTTGGGAAAGTAATCTCCCAAGTCCCTTTACCTATACAGAGATCACACACCACTAAGTTGTAGCTGTGCCCTACCCCTTATTCATGGATTTGCCAAAGACTGGTAACTTACAAATGCTTACAAAGCATCCAGAAGACCTTTCTTCACCATGTCAAAAGTGCAGAGTGGGAACTGAACCACTGATGAGATCATGCAGTGAAAAACTGAGATTGCCTCTTCCCCTTAGACAGTTCTTAAAACATGCTAAATTTCAAAGATAAGCCCAATTAAAAAGAGACACCCAGTTGCCTGGCTGTAAATGGATAATCCAACATACAAGCAAGGTTTATGTAGTCAGATTGTATTTATCAAGAGAAGGATGTGACCAGATGAGAAATACTATAAAATATTTAATTACACTGATTTAGCAAGTTGCCTCAAAGCAAGACTCTTTGCTGTGCCCCCACCTCCCTCAAAAGTTTATCTCGAAACAAAATCAAATGAATTGCACAAATAAATCCCAATAACATTAAAAAGCAGGAAAATCAAACAAGAAGATAGGGAAAGAATAAATAAAGGAGACAGATTGTGAGGAGATTGCAGAGGAGAGATAAATAGATGTAATAAGGAGGCAGAAGCAGAAAAATGTATATTAAAGAGATATAATGTGAGGATGTGATGAGTTTCTAGAATATGTAAAGGAATTACTAATCAGGGGCAAGGGAAGATTGTCTAACAAGAAAGGAACAAAAATGTGGAACGAGAATAAGGAAATGGAACTGAGGATTGTTCATGTGCATAGAATTATGATGGGACTTTAGGAGATGCCGGCTTGCATCTGTTTTTGCCACATGCTCACTGGTCAGTTCATATAAAGGTAAAGGTAAAGGGTCCCCTGACCATTAGGTCCAGTCGTGACCAACTCTGGTATTGTGGCGCTCATCTCGCTTTATTGGCCAAGGGAGCCGGCGTACAGCTTCTGGGTCATGTGGCCAGCATGACTAGGCTGCTTCTGGCGAACCAGAGCAGCGCACGGAAACGCCATTTACCTTCCCGCCAGAGCGGTACCTATTTATCTACTTGCACTTTGACGTGCTTTCAAACGGCTAGGTTAGCAGGAGCAGGGACCAAGCAACGGGAGCTCACCCCGTCGCGGGGATTCGAACCACTGACCTTCTGATCGGCAAGTCCTAGGCTCTGTGGTTTAACCCACCGTGCCACCCGCGTCCCAGTCAATTAATATAGGGAGGGCTAAAAAAATTGCCCAGCTATCAAGATGCAGATACATGCAGATTCCACTTTCACTTCTGCACATGGAGCTCTTTATCAGAAGCTCCTACCCCAATCTAGACGGTTTCTTTCAGTCACTTGAGCCACTTTGTGGGAGAGCTGAGTTTTCCCACCATGTGTTTGCAACTAGAGATGTGGAAGCCCAGAAAAATCTGAAAAACTGGAGAAAAAACTGAGATGGGAGGCCCCTATTTTTCTGCCTTTTTCTCCTTTTTTCACATCACAGTTGCAGCCAACACTGCATGTGTGAGGAGAGGCAAATTGATGAAAATGATGTGTAAAAATGACCCTGGAAGGTTTGGCCAGTCATGCTCCCTAGATTTGTATGTATTTGTTATGAACTTTCATGGAAACATTTCCCCTCCACATATGGTGATCACTTCTAAAATATGTGCAATGGACAAAGAGAAGCTGATCTTTCCTATGGTGCATGATGAATGAACTCACTTAAAGTTAGGAATGGGGGGAAATTCAGTTTGGTTTGCTTTTTAACATGAACCTACCTATTCCACAGTTCCCTCCAAAATGTGCAAAATGAACCTTACCTATCTTTTGAAATGTACCCATCTTCAAATTATTGCAATGCAGTTCTCCAACCAGCATAGATGAAAATGCATACATATGGGGAAAGTGTGCATAAAATGTATATATCAGGGGTAGGCAACCTAAGGCCCGGGGGCCGGATACGGCCCTATTGTCTTCTCAGTCCAGCCTGCGGACAGTCTGGGAATCAGCATGTTTTTACATGAGTAGAATGTGTCCTTTTATTTAAAATGCATCTCTGGGTTATTTGTGGGGCATAGGAATTCGTTCATTATTATTTTTCCAAAATATAATCACCCCTCCCCCCGGTCTGAGGGTTAGTGGACCAGCCCACGGCTGGAAAAGGTTGCTGACCCCTGGTATATATTAATGAAAATACCATAGAGCAATGCATTATATTGGGGGAAATTGCTTGCAAAAATATGTTATGTTGGGTAAAATTGCATACAAAAAGGTAAAATGCTGGTGATGTTTCATGAGAATTATTTTGAATGCAAACTGATGTGGAAATGTGAAAAACTGAACTTAAGATAGTAAAAATGAGAAACAGAGAAACATAACCTCCCTTCTTTGCAACTCCATAATTCTATGATTCATGTACCCAGTGGTTTTTTTTTCCCTAAAAAAAAATGTTTAGGGGTACTCTCATTTTCCTACTCATATTGAAATACTGCCCCTCAATGAGGCCAATGAGATTCCCAAAATGTTTAGGGTACGCGTACCCCTGCGTACCCTCAGAAAAAAGCACTGCATGTACCATAATTTACTAATCTTTATAACCACTCTAGGGCAAGGAAGAACTACTCCCATCTCATAGACATGACCCAAAGCAACCAAAAGCCAGTCATCTGACAAGTAGGGTTGCTTGTTCCCCCATTTCACCTTTATAGAGGCTCTGTGCCTTTACCAATGTAGCCATGTGGTCAAGAGGGGATAAATTGTGTTAATAATATGAAGGAGGAGGAGGAGGAGGAGGAGGAGGAGGAGGAGGAGGAGGAGGAGGAGTTGTTCCAGAATTTGCATAAAATTATTTTAAGAGCTTTTGCATTGTTTAAGGTAAAGGTACCCCTGCCCGTACGGGCCAGTTGTGTCCGACTCTAGGGTTGTGCGCCCATCTCACTTAAGAGGCCGGGGGCCAGCGCTGCCCGGAGACACTTCCGGGTCACATGGCCAGCGTGACGAAGCTGCTCTGGTGAGCCAGCACCAGCGCAGCACACGGAAACGCCGTTTACCATCCCGCTATAAAGCGGTACCTATTTATCTACTTGCACTTAAGGGTGCTTTCGAACTGCTAGGTGGGCAGGAGCTGGGACCGAAGACGGGAGCTCACCCCGCCGCGGGGATTCGAACCACCGACCATGCGATCGGCAAGCCCTAGGCACTGAGGTTTTACCCACAGCGCCACCCGCGTCCCTTTGCATTGTTTAGTGCACATTAAAAAACCAATTAAATATAAAGTAATTGCTAAAACACATTACTCAAAGGTGTGCAAAGACATGCCAACAGGGTTCAATTGCCTGAAACCTTGCTGCACACATCAAACCTGTCTCTTTTCAAAAGATGGGCAGCACAAAGGTAATCTACACCAGTGGATCAACTGTGCTGTTGCTTTTTTATTTTTCCCAGAAGGTGGATTTTTGTTTGGGCTCCCAAACAAAATGGAAGAAGCCAGGAGAAACATAGGAAAACAACTGTTTGATGAGAACATTAATTAGATGCTCCATTAAAAAAGTGGTGAATGAAGAGTAGCAATTACAGATAAAACACCCAGCGCCATTTCAACCTGGTGTGCTTGTTGTTGCATCTCAAGATGTATTATTTTCAGAGTACTGGGAGGCATCTTACACTACGTCTGTGGCTGGGGGATGCAAAACCATAGAAAACGTTGCAAGTGGAACATTTAAACATTCAGTCAGTGTTTTATATTAAGCCAGGCAGGGTTTGATGCCCCAAGAAGCCCCAAGCAGCTGTATGGCCTTGAGGGTTATCCCAACCAGACAGACAGACCTGAGAAATTGACGCTACGGATGTACTTGAGAAGCTCTGCACCATCTACTGGGTCCATCTTGGGGCAGAGGCCAATCTTCCCAGGGCACAAGTTCTTGTGCATGTTGTGAAGCGCATGGCCCATGGCATAGACAGCATCGATGACAAACTGCACCTTTCCTTCCTGCTCATAGGCAGAGTCCTGGCCAATCCGCTCACGATCTGGAAGACAAAAGGCAAAGGGCAGGGTTCAATCACATGCTTTCATGGGCAACTGCAGACTTTGAAATCTGCAGATTTGCTTTGAAATCTAGTATACATTTTGTGGAATTTCAGTTCCTGAAAAGGATTCAAAGGACTCCTGCTTCTTGCAAGGAGTGTCTCCACTGAACTCTTTCATGCTGAGGTGAAAATGTGTACTGAGATGCGGAGGGAGGAATGTTAAGAAATATTCGAAGACCATAACAGTTTCAGTTGGTTTGTTGCACATGAAAGTAAATAAGAAGAAAAACCCACCCAGTGTATACCTCCATAGTGCCAAAGAGTTGGGCTGAGTCTTGTCATTACAACAGCTCCACTGGATCAGACCAAGGCTCATCTAGGCCAGCATTCTGTTCTCACAGTAGCCAACCAGACACCTGTGAGAAATCTAGAAGCAAGGCTAGACTGGCCCTGTCTCATTAGTAAAAGGAGTACAGAAGCCACAAAGTAACCAATGCCATTCCATGATTTCAGTGATCCTGTAGATCAGGGATAAGGAGCCTCTTTCAATCTGCCAGTGGGGGGAGCATTCATTCCTGGATAACCTTCACACGGGCACACACCAGTGGTGAGTGTAAGGGGTGGACAGAGATCAAAGTGAAGCAAAAGATGTGACTCATATCTTTATATAAGTGGCTACAACATTCCAGCCAAGTAAAAGTCATAGGTTTTCTACATATACCCACCCACCTCTATCTATTACCACAATTCATGAACATATTCCACCTAGGCAAAAGCTCCCAAGGAGGGTTTGGTACAGGGCCAAAGAGGGGTGTGGCCCACAGAGAGGAGGTGTGGCCTGAAGAGAGTCCCAGAGGCAGGGGGAGAAGCCTGTGGGGGCCACCTGTGGCTCCCAGGCCTGACGTTCCCTGCAAGTGCTGAATACTGTTTTCAGTGAAAGAGCAAGACCTGCAGTTTTTGCCCATATAGTTTTCTGGTGTGAATGTAGAACTTATAATGATATTTCCACATTAACGACAATCACATCTTCTCATAAATAGCAGGAGAGGGAGACTGGAAGGTGATTTACTCCTCCTGTGTGAAAAATGCTTGTAGTGGTGTTCCATCTTGTTAGCAACAGCTTTCCTACACAATTTTTCCATCTTAAATTGCTCTGTTTCACATTAGCACACTAGGAACACAAATGTCCCAGCTTTGATTGCAGAAAAACCTATCATGCTGTTCTAGCCTCTGAGTACTCAAACTTCTTATTTGTTTTGCTAGGGCATACAAAGTCCATCCTTCCTTGAAGGTTTTTAAAAAGAACTTGGAAGGCCATCTGTTATGATTGATCTAGTTGAGATTCTTGCATTGCAGGCAGTTGGACTAGATTACCCTTGGGGTCCTGTCAGTACGCCTTTCAACCGATGTCAGTGACTGGGCTCAATAAATGGTTCTGCCCCGACTGGGCTAGGCGACTGGAGCACTTTCAGAGACCTTCCAATCCTGGAAAGCAGAACTCGGTGCACTGGACTCACAACTGTGCATTGTGAGCACCAGACTCAGCAGAGTATAAACAACAAGGAAGCTAGCTGTGAAGCATAACTTCTTTTATTTTTAAGAGCTACTACAAACTAAAGAACTACTGGCTTGCCTGAGTGTTACAGCTCCCACTCAGCCATCTAGTCACTACATAGATAAGACTCTCTCCACACACAGAGTCAGGCAGTCAGGCAGGAGCGGAAGAAGTCGAAGAGCTGTTTCCACCCCCCTCCTTTCTCAAAACATCATATTAGGAGATTCTCACAATGGGAGGGGGTAAAAATATCAACAGGTCCCTCCCAACTTTACAATTCTTTGATTCTCTGTTTTCTTTATTTTAATAAATCCATATGGAGTACAGTAAATGCGCTAGATGTGAGCTGTTAATAACCTAAGGTTAATCCAGAAAAGACTGACACTGTTGGTCAGCAGGAGAGCTGAACCAGGAGCTGAATTTATTCTGGATTGGATTGCTCTCTTCTTTAAAGGCCAGTTTTGCAACCACAGAGCCTAGGACTTGCCAATCAGAAGGTCGGCAGTTCGAATCCCCATGACAGGGTGAGTTCCCATTGCTTGGTCCCTGCTCCTGCCAACCTAGCAGTTCGAAAGCACGTCAAAGTGCAAGTAGATAAATAGGTACTGCTCCAGCGGGAAGGTAAACGGCATTTCTGTGCGTTGCTCTGGTTCGCCAGAAGCGGCTTAGTCATGCTGGCCACATGACCCGGAAGCTGTACTCCGGCTCCCTCAGCCAATAAAGCGAGATGAGCGCCGCAACCCCAGAGTCAGTCATGACTGGACCTAATGGTCAGGGGTCCCTTTACCTTTTGCATCTTGGGAGTGCTTCTGACTCTGGTTGCACTCCTAGAAACTCATATGCCAGCAGGAGCTTGGAGAGCTTTTGCACAGATTTGGCTGGTAAATGAGCTATGCCCCTTTCTTGATAAAACAAATCTGGCCATAATTACACATGTCCTGGTCACATCTAGTCTGATGCAACATTCTCTGTGAAAATGCCTTGGAAAAGTGTTCAGAAGCTTCTGCTGGTACTAAATGCAGTGCCAAAGAGATTTCCAGATCCCCCACTGCTGATTATATCACCTATGTTTTATGTTGGCTTCTAGTTCCTTTCTGAGCACAATTTGAAACTCAATGTTCTTATTTACAACAGCCTAAGTGAAAACCCTTTGAAAGATCTCCTCCCATAAGATCCTGCCTGCCCACTGCATTTAACGCTAGTGGCCCCGTGTCCTACCAATCTGATGAGCACAATTGGTTAGGATTTAAGACAGGGTCTTCCCAGCTGCAGCCTCCAGCTTGTAGGACTCCCTCCCTAGAGAGGCTTGGTTGGTTGGTTGGCTCCCACTCACTCTCTTAACCTTCAGGTGAACTGAGCTTTTAATGCTCTGTCTTTTTATTTTATGCCAAATTGTTTTATCCCACCCATAGTTTTATTGTATGAAACTAATTTTAGCTATTTGGGCTGTTTCTCATAGAATCATAGAGTTGGAAGGGATCACGAGGTCCTTGCATCTGTTCAGTCTTACTCCATATTTTATGAACTTTCTCATCAGTCACCTTGAATATTTTATAAAGAAAAGTGGGGTATAATTTTTAAAACAAATAAGTGAATGCTTTGCAAGTCAACAGCTTCTGTCCATCACACAAAGATGCGTTGTACATAACTTAGTACTCATGGTCTTGATGGTCCAGAAAAGAAAGGTCTAGAAGTAGGTTTTCAAAACTCCCCTGAAATTAAGAAAGATGAGTAGCAAGAGGTTAATTCTCACTGCATTTGCTTGGTAACTTTCATGGTGGAGCTACAGATAATGAAAGCACTTTCATCACAAAACTCTGGGAAGAACCAGGCCCTCTACAAGATATAGGAGGATGTCACTCATTCCAAATGCTATAACAGCAACCCTCTGCTGTGAATTGCTTCCTTTACAGTGCAAGAGCTGCCTGTAGCTAGCAAGGGAAACCACAAAGCATGCTTTCTTTGAACTCTCAAACTTGTACACCCAAGTCACAGCCTCATAGCAGCATATGCAAATATTATTCAGCCCCTGGCATCATCCATCTCACCACCAGTGGCTCTCACATCAGTCTCCCAAGTGCTATCAGCTGTGTCAAAGGATGGTCTGCACAGCATCCATCAGTTCTAGGATGTGCTCTATCAAGTCCTTGCCACTGCCAAACACACCTTCAGTTTTTCTCCCATCCCGATATTCCTCCCCCACCCACCCACCCTCCCGCCCCCTCTCCAGCCAGCGTTGGATTGCAGGATCATTCAAGTATACGGTAATTACCCACGACAGCTGCCTGCCTCTTCCTGTCATAACCGCTCTTAATGGGACTTGAAACATGTTAATCATTTGGCAAAAGATACCGATTAACACAGCACACTGTTAATTGGAGCTAAAAGAGGGTCCCCTGTGGTATGGTACTGCCAGAATAACACCAACCCAGCCTCCCAAATACTGCCCCTTCACCAGCAGAGGGGAAGGGTGTGCTTGTGCATGTCTGGCTATGTGCATAAAGCCATGAAACTCAAGAAGGAGAAGAGGATTTAAAAATAGGGGACATTTTGAATTGTGAAGTCTATGACAGTGGTGGGGAACTGGTAGCCCCTCCAGATGACAGTGGTGGGGAACTGGTAGCCCCTCCAGATAGTCCTGGGCTACAACTCCAAGCTTCCCAAACTATTGATCATCTGTTGATGGGGCTGATGGGACCTGGAATCCAGCAAGAAGTGGAGAGTTACAGGTTCTTTACTTCCAGCCTAAGGGAATAATCAGAGAAAGCACTGACCTACCAGAAGTGAATGGTGTCTCATCTCCTCTCTTGCATTCTACAGTCAAGACTGGCAGAGGTTTCACATATATAACAAGTTCTCTGCCCACCCAGTGTGCTCCTTCCAGCAGTATCACAGCTTATAATAGCCAAGTAGAATGTTTATGTGCTTCGTATGACCCTGATGCTGTGATATGTGGTGTGGTGATTCATATCAGAGGGAAAGAGACTCCTATGGCTACCAAAGGATGAGGCAGGGAAAGAAAAGCACATTCATGGATTTCTTTATTCACTTGATACTACACTTGAGAATCACCCAACCAATGATCAGTCAGGATGGGCTGCAGGTGGGTATGGGCGGGGCTGATGAGCAGCTACAAGCCTCCAGATTTCTCCTGATAGCGTAAAAACCTCTCTCTCTCTCTCTCTCTCTCACACACACACACACACACAGAGAGAGAGAGAGAGAGGGGGGGGGAGGCAGAGGCAGAGGCAGGCAAGCAAGCAAGCAAGCTATCCTAAGCTCGAAGGGGTCAAGGACAATGACACTCCATCCTTTAGCACTTTTTGAAGAATTTATTTTAAAATGTTCAACTGTCAACAATCTGAGTTTAAAAATATATTCCTTTTTTAAGGAATTCAGTTATTTGGTTTGCCACACTGAAGTGACACCTGGTTGGTCAATAAGACTGAAATGGGATGTAGAGAAGTGAAAAGTTTCTAAACTATACAAGGTATAGAACCTGCAGGGATTTATGTAGGCCTTCTGGAGATTCTATTCCAGATATTGCTTCTTGTGTCTGCAGTTAGACTTGTAGGGTAGACCGAACCTAACCCATGTTTACAAAGAAGTATGTCCCATTGATTTTGCAATTCAGCTGTAGGATTGCATTTCAGGGGTCACTGGATAGCTTAGAGTTCCACAGAGCCTCAGATTGTGCAACTGTGAACCTTACGTATTAGGAATCTTAGGCGTTTTGCAACATCAAACTAGCACAACTGCTGGAACATAAAGGATGCCTCGTGAAATTCAAAGTGCAAGGTTTGACATTGTTCTGAATCATACTATTCAATTGTGCAAAGCAAAGAGATGACCTAACCCCTTAAGCTTTTCTATAGGTCACTTAATGGCCTTTCATGGCTGGTGGCTGCTATAAGCCACTGGAATTGCCTATATGGGAAAAGCTGTTTTGCTGTTTGATCCTGGTTAGGGAAAGAACCCTGGGCTTTTGTGATTGGTGGCAAGAAACAGTCATGGGGAGTTGCAAGGGTAAGCTGTTGCTTTTTGTAGGGGTGGGCCTGTTCCAAGTCTAATACTATTTGTCTGGGTGCCTGCTTCCTGTCCTCTGCTCAACCAGTATATTCTGCAGTGGGAGCAGATGTTACAAAAATGCAATAAGCACATTAGCACTCTTCCTACAAGGAAAATGACCCTGTAAAAGGCTGACCTGACACTTCCTGCTGCTTCGGAATTGGAGAATGCAGAAGCAACATTCTTCTATAAAGGTTGCTTCGCTGTATAAATGCCAGACTACTTTAAAATAATGTTCTACAATAAGAATTTAACAACATTTTAAGTAATGTGGTTCTTCCCTGAATACAGTTGCAGCTAAATCTATATGAGGAGTTTGCATCAGCACTGTGTGTACCTCAACTAAGAAGGCAAATTGGGGTGATTCTGAGTAGCTTTTCATTTACAGAGTTGGACCACACCATTACCCATGTGTGCCAAGGAAGGGCCCAACCATCTGAGTAGCTCTTTGCCTCTGGGTTTTCTTTCCTTCAAAAAGTTAAACATGGCCATCTCTACTTTCTTTTCCATGAAATCAACTTGAATGCAAGAGGGGAGGAGGAGATGGATTTCTTCTTCTTCTTTTGATGGGCAGGCCTAGCTTTTAATCACAGTGAATTATTTCCCCCGTCTACTCCATTCACAGTGAGCTGGGGAAGGGATGCTGAAGTAAACACATGGTGGAGTTAGATTGTTGGGGATGGCCTGTCCACCCCCCTTCATTTTCCTAACAAATAATTTTAAAAACCTATGTATGTGAGCCACACACTTGATGGAAAGCCAGTCTGCTCTTCCACTTCATTCATGACCATGTAACTGTAACAGATCCCTGCTATATACTTAGCCACTTATCATTTCCTCACAATATGTACTGTATAACTGAAAGTGGAAATTCCACACACAACTATCATTAAGTTCATAGACTCAGTTAAGTACCACTGGCTTCTTTGCAGGGTGCTGGGCATTAACAGAAGAAAGTGCTCATGTTATAATTCATTCCAGATAATTTTGTTCTATACTTGTGATTCCAAGTTTTAAGTAAGTTATGTGTTCCACTTTTAGTTTTGGTAGTGCTGTAAGTTGCTAACAGTGCATACACCAGCCTCTTGAAGAACTGCCAGAAATACTATTATTATGACCTAATGAAGACATATATTCAATACCAAGCATTCAAACTGCCCACAGCCAACATTGCCAGCCAAAAAAGGTGATCTTCACTGACTCCTAAGTGACAACTATTGAATGAAGAGCTGGCTTAATTATTGAGCCAATGGAAGTAAACACAGTTAGCCTCCAATTCTACAAGTTCCCAACTGGAAGAAATGGAATAATAGTATTTTAGAAACCAAGGCTTAATGGGAAGAGGATGACATGGTTTTTCATCAGTTCTTCCTACCAACATCATCACAGAAACAGGTTTTATCTTTCCTATAAACTACCTAGTCTGGGGAAGGGCAAACCTAAGATAGCCCCCTCTCTTTAGCTGTAGAAGCAATGATAGAGAATGATTACAAAACACACACACCCCCAAAAAAATGAGATACTTCCTTGCATCAATGCCTTGATTCTGAATTTTAACATTCCTTGAGACATAAATCAAATTCACAGCATGGGACTCTTGACTTTTTTCCATGGATATGGAAAATCAATTTATGTTTGCATTAAATCTGCAAAATTAAAGACTCTCTATTCTGGTGGACCATATCTGTTTTCAGAAGCTTCTTGAAGGAATGAGGAAGTTTAAGTGGGTCCCTGATTCACCCATTCTTTCAAAAGATGCCAGCTTCTGAAAAGGTTCTGATACAACAACCTTGTATGTAACCACATAGCAATGCCATATGGAATGAAAAACAATCTGGCCTTGCTCCTGCTGCTCCCTCCTGTGCAGCATTCTTAACTGGGACATGGAGACTATTCAATATTCTGATGTTACTTTAGCAACAAACAACTGCAGGTAGGTTACTATCTTCTATGTCAACCAGCTGGTAAGTAGCAATTAACACAAAATGTATGCAAAAAATACCTGAGCAAATCTGTGCTGGTATATCTTTGTGCCCCATTGTGTGGGTCTAGGGGAGCTTAGGTATCAGCAGCCAGTCCCAATCTTCTTGATGTCTAGGGGTGTTTGGGACCAAATGAACACCATCTACAAGTCACATAAGGCACTTTCACAAGTGACACAGACAGAGCAATTCAAACCTGGTGGGGTGTGTGGAGTTGGTTTAGATGGAGATATCCCTCCACACAGCTGTCCTGCCTCAGCTAGTCTCTTACCAGTTGCTGAAGGGGTGAGCAAGTGGGAAGCCCACTGGTGGTGTCATGTCCTTCACTCAAACCCAACTTTCCGTTCCTGCCCAAGTCTTTAATGCATAGATCTGAATGATAGATAGGCTAAACAAGGGCTAAAGGCACAGCAAGTAAACTGCATGGCTACGCGTGAACTGAGGCATTGATCCAACAAGTGACATGCCTCCTGCCTCTTCCTTTTGAAGAGAGGTCTGGGAGGTGTTTCTGCTATGAGCAAGCAAGCAGGCATTTCAGTGAGTGTGCAGGACCTGTGAGGTTTATTTGTGCCAGTGCTTGCGTCTTTGTGTCCTGGGTGACAGAGCTGCCTCCTCAGCAGCATCTGGCTGACTCTCATATGCCTCCCCAAGATGAAATTCTATACTGGCAGGAATGACAGGAAGGACTAGCAGCTGTGGCAACAGCCCTTTTGAAGATGTCTGGTGGAACATCCCTCTGTCAACCCACTTGAGCCTTCCTCCGGATAAAGCCCTGAGCTGTCTGAACACTGGTCCCCTCCGCCAGCACCAATATTTCTTGAAGCACTAAGGCCTTCCCTTGGGTTGTCTAGTTCCAACTCCCTGACCTCTGCCCTCCCCCACTTCTTTGGGATCCCCACACACCCTCCAAGGTGGCTCCACAAGGTTCACAACTGGTGGGAAGCAGCAGGAAGCCCCAAGGGGAGAGGCTGAGCTGACCCAGGATCTGCTGGAAATCATGCCAGTCTCACTACCATTGTGTGATAATATCAGCCCCAATCATCTTGGCCCTCAACCTTTAGCCACGGTCACTGTGACTGACAGGGTTGACGCAAGGAGGGAGGGGGAGCTTTGATTGCGCCCTGAGAATATATATTTGTCAGCTTTTAAAACCTTGTGACTATGTTGAATGTGGCATGTAATATGAGAAGTTGCCGTTTTTAATTTGAAAGATAGCTCCTAGAAATGTAGCAATTTATTTCTCAGTGTGTCAGGGATATACCTTCTTTTTCCATTTCAGCGAAGAAAGCATGTTGACTGCACACTCTTTCCCACATGAACCACTAAAAAAAATCTGGACACCCCTCCAAGGAGGGGAGAATATTTTCTACAACAGGGAATAAGTCCACCTAATGTGGTCTACTGCAATGTCACTTTTGAAGACAGAATATCTCTCAGAAACTTCAACTGATCTAAAATGCAGCAGCCAGTTTATCAGCTGGGGTTCCCATTAGAACTCATGTAGCCCATGTTCTAAAACCAGTTTGTTTCTGGACCAAATTCAATGTGCTCATATTAATGTTAAAAGCCTAAGTGATTTAGGCCTCAAATATCTGAAAGATCCAGCTCCCTCCCTACAGACTCTCTCTGGTGTCCACTCTCAGAAGCTGGGGTGTGTGGCCCAGGGGTGGCTCCATGGCAACCCCATAGTCATGGAATTCCCAACCCACAGAGGTATGTCTGGCATCTGCACTATATGGATTTCAGAGAATGCTGAAGATGTAGCTCTTGGTTCTGGTAGGGTTGGCATATTTCAAAAAGTAAAAACCAGGACACCCCAAAGTTGTTGTTTTAATTCTTTTTCATACTGAATTTAACCTGGTGGTGAAGGGCAGGTAATAAATTTCAACCATGATGATGATGATATCCAGAAGGATGTTGCATGACACTGTGCATGCATCTCCCTCTCCCTTATCCCTCTTCTGTGCACAGTGAGAGAAGACGAAGAAACACAGAGATGCAGGAATGATACCCAGCAGCATTCCCATTCTCTGTCATTGTAACCTTCACTTCAGGATGGGAGCACCATGCTCAGCAGCTGATGTATCAGGCGGAAGAGACGCTACAACAAATTGATAGAGAACTGACCAACAAAAAAAGATTATATCAAGGAGGTAAATTTACAGCCCATCCTTCAAAGTTATAAAAATGCTCTTGGACTACACTGAGATTACTCATGTGAAACCCGTCAAGTTATCCTTTCTTTCCCATTATTGACAAGGACTATTAATCTTCTCCCTCAGCTCAGAGCCCTTCCCGCATTCGTCTCTCAATGAACAGACAAGCCACTCTGTCTTGTCAAGATAATTACATATTTTTAAAAGAAGGTTGTAATAGACTTTAGTCTTGAGCTAAAAACCTCTGGGAGTTTCCTCCCAGCATTTTGCTATGTGGGTCCTATCTGATCTACCATAAAAGTAGCTATTATTCAATAGCACCCAAAATGTGCATGTTGCCATTTCAGACACTGGTGCAGATGTGCTCTTGGGACTCTAAGCAATGAGAGTTGTACCCTATCCATGAACTTCATGTGACCTTCAAAATGGGCCATCTTAAATATGTTCACTGAAGCTGTGCATGACAGCACCAAGCACACCAAGCCCATAAAGTTAGATTAAATTATTGATTTGATTCCTTTATTTTCGACTTCCAAAAACAGTTCTATTTTCATTACAGGAAAAGGAAAAGGCACATTCTTGTCTCAGAGTCTCTGTTGAGATCTCACTAGAAGTGAGACCAACAAAAAGACTGAGAAAGTTAGGAAAGCAAAAGCCTCAATAATTCTGTCTTTCTCAAACTCTCATGTGGGGTCAAAATACATTGAACATCCTTCACAGCACAATAAATACTGCTTGGATTAGCTAGGAGCATTATCCTGAAATTTTCGGGCACAATCAGGAAAGGTCCATTTCTAGTAGAAGCTGCTATGACTGAAAACATAGCTATTAGTACTCATCTAAGTTTATACACTTCCGTTAAGAAATTCTTTCAGAATTACCGGTAAAAGCTGAAGTTTCACACTCACAATAAGATCAAGACCATAGCTAAGCCTTAAGGCAGGACTGGAACTGAATTTCAGGAATGGGAGAAAAGGATCAAGTTTCTCAGCTCTCTTTTTAATGCTTGAAAGTCTTGAATCAGAGCTGATTCTGTGATAATTGAGAAAAGGTGAAGGTGTAATTATTCCAGTGGATGAGCACTTGGCAGCTGGGCTCCTAGCAAGCTAGTTTATTGAAAGTAGGCCAACAACATCAAATATATGACACAGTTTGGAACCTAGTTCCTGAAAGGCAGCCCCAATATCAGATCTTGTACATGCTCATTGCTTTTCATCCTCTCCTCATCATGTTGCTAGGAAAATGCGTAATTTAGCAAGTGGGGCAGGATGTGTGTTTTATGGACTATGTTACACCTCTTCTGTGTTGCCTATTGGCTTCCAGGCCCAGTGTAAAGTACCTGAGCTCTGCATCAGTGGCATAGCGTGGGTTGCTGGTGCCTGGGTCAGGCAAGTCACTGAAACCACTCAAGTGCCCCTCATCAGAGCCACCAGGCTGCACTGTGCCACCTGTCCATGCAGGGGGGAGCCTGGACGGACAATGCAGCCCTTGGTGGCCAACGCCTGTGGAGAAGAACGCTGGGGCAGGCCTCCCTCTCTCCATGCCTGCTCACTGTGGGCCTGAAACTGCTCCGCCACCTTCGCCAGGGTGAGGTAGGGATCCCCACGGTAGCTGACAGGTGTGGGGGCACCTGGTTGCACCCCCTCAGAAATTTCGCTTCCGGGGCCTTGCCCCCTCCCCGGCCCCCATGCTATGCCACTGCTCTGCATACTTCCAAGCAGCCTTCCCTAACCTGTAGCCCTCCAGATGTTTTGGACTACAACTCTCACCAGTCCCAGGTTAGTGAAGGCTGCCTCGGAGACAGCCAGCTTTCCACCTCATTTTAAAATCTAACACGATGAATGAACTAGCACAGCAGTCACCCCTGCAACCTAAATGGTGCTGCAGGAGACTAAATGCATTTCTTGTGTCTTAGATTTCTTGCACCTCTGGTATAAAGACTAACATGCGGCTAGCTAGCTATTAAGATGCCAACTATAATATTCTGATTTGTGTTCTGTGGACATTCTTCTCTGAGCTGGACAGAGATCCCATATAGGGCAAAACAATTCTAATAATAATGAAAACCCTTCAGTGAAGACAGTGTTGGACATTCAGCTTAAGAAGACCCTGATCTTTTTTGAAGCCCCCTGGGGAAAATATAAATATTTTTTGAACTGTGGTCCTTTCCATTCTGCATTCCCTCCAAAATCCCTCCTCCCAGAAAATAAGGTCAATTGTATGAGCCTGATCCCTTCTGCTGCTGTTTTTGTAATCTGGACACAACACCCAAGCTCAAAATTTGCCCAAGAAGACTGATCTACCTTACTACATGCCTGATGCTGAGCAGTGGGTCCTCTCCTTTGAAGGGCCTATATGAAAAGCTTTTGGTGCATTTACTCCGAAAGCACCTGTTTTCTGATGCGCTGAAGCCGTCAGCCCCAACTCCTTTTCACAAGATGCCGATACCTACTTTAAAAATCTTTTAAAGGACAAGATTAGGTTGGAACCAGCAAACCACAGATCAGAAAACAGTCGTGCAGTGGCATGTTCCAGACAGGAACACAATGAATCTCTTTGAAACTCACAGTAGATTAGGACAGCATAGGGAATGTGACCCTGCTGATTATAATAGCAGGGCCGTGCATCGTTCTACCCATCTGATAATTAATTTTCAAGTACGCAACGAGTCTTGCCGGGCACCCCTCTGAGAATGAATGCAGCTATCTTTTCAAGCGCCGGATGAGAAAGGATTAGCATCAATTCCGATCACATCCCAGCTCTGGCTGCGGCTTTCGGCAGGAGTTAATCAAACTCACTCGCTATACCACTCTCTGGAGAGCTCAATTGATGGCCCCCCCGGACCACCAAGGGACTTCTGAACCATAACCTTCCCTGCCGTGAGTCACTTCAGGGAGTAATAAATGGCTGCAGACAGCAAACGAGCAATGTCTCAGGGCCAGGTCCAACAAAATATCTTGCATCCACTCAATGTCTTCCCTTAGATGCACTTTACTTCGGAATCTCCCACCCCTGTGGCTTGTTAAAGTATGATTGCACATACTGTTTCAAGCACTTTAAAGGACTACCCTGGAACGAGCTGAAAGGCCTTGGAAGAAGGGTTGTAGCTTAGTGGTAGAGCATCTGCCTTGAATGCAGAAGATCCCAGATTTTTGATTCCTTGGCATCTGCAGGTAGCACTGGGAGAGACCCCTGTGGGATACCCTGGAGAGCTGCTGCCAACCAATGTAGACAATCCAGGGCCAGATGGGCCAGTGAGTCTGACTCATGGTAAAGCAGCTTCCCATGCTTCTACAAGAACACATTATGATTAAATATTTTTGCACATAGGAATTTATGGGACTCATTTCAAAAATCATCCAGTGGATGCATAATGTTATAGCACAAGATCCCAAAGCATCACATAGCCATTTGGGTCAATGAGCCCTCCACTGATCCCCGTATGATCATCTCCCAATACTATGGAGGAGAGTATTGATCCAGTGTTTTGTGTGTGACTGGTGAAATGTTGGGGGAAGCCCTGCACTCCTGTCACAGACAACAAAGCTTTCTAATTACTATGCTTCCCATCAGCCCCAGCCTGCATGGCCAATGGTCAAAAAGGGCCATAGTCATAGTCCAAAACATACAGAGGACACCACGTTGGGGAAGGCTGCTGTATGAGGTTATAGGTACCAGACTCTCCAAATTCCTGGGTCCAGTAAATATCAAAATACAAGCCAAGCCAGTTTCCTGGAAATCGCTTGGGGTAGTGAGCCATCAGGACAAAGGGAAGGTGATAAGCGATTAGGGAAGCCAAAGAGAGGGGAACTCCCTCTGCTCAGAGTTAGAAGATAAAAGGAGAGTTTAAAGTAGAGTCTTGACTGGATGTGACCTCGGAGAGGAAATATTGCAGTATAGTAAAGGCGGCAAACTGGAGAGGAGGTCAGAGCACAATGGCTAATGTCTGTTTGAATCTAGGGCTGCAGTTATGGGAGACACCACCTATTGGGGTGTCAGTGATGTGAACCCCTCCATTGCAGGCTCAGGTTGTATATATGTATAAGTAAACCATATATCATAAAGGCACCACAACCAGTGCTGTGTCTCATTTCCAAACAGAAACACGAACCCTGGATAAGAGTGCCTGGAACCCCTGGAATCTCGGAGACTGGGGTGGTGTGCAACAGTGTGTATTCTAAAATGGCACCATCCACACACATGAGAATGGTATAGGCAGGCTTAGTGCCCTAAGGTTTGCAGAAGTATTCTTTTTGGAGGGAAACTCTGAAGAAGAGAAATAGCCCAGTGAGGACTGTGCATGCCCCCAGAGTACTTGTGTGGCAGTGGAAGGAGGAATTAAATGGAGGCGATGGCTGGCTAGAACTCCAAGCAGGTGCACTGCAACCCTGTGCTAAATTCCCCTGCATTTTCTACCAAAAAGAGAACCATTTGCTGATTGTTGGAGGCCTCCTTAAATGTATTTGCCTAGCACTTTGATGGCCTTGAGATGGCAAGCAAAATAATCCTGTGTTTACTAAGGTTTTTGGTGGGTTTTGGCTGCTGCCTTGGATTTTGTTTATTGTAACACTGCTTGTTCCCCTGACTTGCATGTGTTCATCCTTGTTTTGATATATCCTTGTATTTGTTTTAGCTTCATGAGTAAGCTGCCTTGGACAAAGTAATGGAAAGTGGATCAGTCAGTGAAGGAGCATCTGCTCCAATATTTTGTGTTCTCCTCCCACCCCCCTTTTATACTATGTCTTAAAAGATTGTGAGCCTGCAGGCAGGTGCTGCCTTATCCTGAACCGGCACACCCACCCAAAATCACTCATGAGCACCTGAAACAAAAACCTGGAGGTAAAATGAAAGGTAAAGGGACCCCTGACTATTAGGTCCAGTCGTGACCAACTCTGGGGTTGCGGTGCTCATCTCGCTTTAATGGCTGAGGGAGCCGGTGTATAGCTTCCGGGTCATGTGGCCAGCATGACTAAGCAGCTTCTGGCGAACCAGAGCAGCGCACGGAAACGCCGTTTACCTTCCCGCCGGAGCGGTACCTATTTATCTACTTGCACTTTGACGTGCTTTTGAACTGCTAGGTTGGCAGGAGCAGGGACCGAGCAACAGGAGCTCACCCCGTTGTGGGGATTTGAACCGCCAACCTTCTGATCAGCAAGCCCTAGGCTCTGTGGTTTAACCCGCGTCCTGTTCAAGGTAAAATACATTACCAAAAAAAAAAAAAAAAGATAAGATTGGTTGTGTTGGTCTCCTTTGTGGCACCACCTGGATAACAGACAAATGTATGTGGGGGGAAGGTTTATCAGATGGGGGGGGGCTAGACATCTCCACATCAGTTTGCTAATCCTTTCTTTTTAAGTCTCGTGAAAATTTGTCAGTATTTATGTTTCAAATTTCCCCTAATCTGCACGTTTCTATGCAATTTTGTCCCAAATCCTTGTGTTTGAAAGCAGTTTTCCCTAACATAATGCACTTGTGTACATTAATATATGCATTTTATGCACACTTATCCCTAACATATGCATTTTTGTACACATTACTTGGCTGGAGAGCTGCATTGCAAAATTCAGACAAGTGCAGATTTGCTAGGTTAGCCTTGAAATGCAAACTGAACCAAATTTCTCCCTCATCCTTAGAGCTTGTATGTGCACACACAAACAGCAAATGAGAGCATTAGCTAGATGGCAGGAATGGTTTTACACAGTGAGAGACACATATATTAAGAAAAAGGCTAAATGGGTTGGAAGAAGTGTTCTAGGTGAGCGCTTGCAAGGGGACAGATCAGAGAGATTGGTAAGGCTGAAACAACTTTTCTCTTGGTTGCTTGGGAAAGAATGAGGTTTGTAGTGCTGGAAGGAAAAGGTATAGATGGAGGGGGAGATGCAGAATAGAAATGTACGGGTACATAAGACAATGGGGGACACTCATCTCCTGTAGCTAGGAGAGGAGATAAATTCACCAGCACACGGCACTGATGAGGACATAACAGTTTGAAGATGTCCTAATTGTGTCCCGGGGCACAATGAGCCAGACAGCAGAGAGGAGTGACAATTGGGGAACCGACGCAGAGCTCCTCAAAGCACAGCAGTCACCCGTTACTACGGAGACGCACACTCTTTTTGTTTGCAGGTTGTAAACTGTAATTGAAATGAATTCTCAAGGTTGAAATAATCAGGTGAGGTAGCCCCCTTACTCCTGCTCCCCTCCAGAAAGAAAGGAATACAGACATAGTATTCACATGTTCAGATGCAGCCCTTTGCAGCAGCAGACTGTTGAAGCTGAGGGGAGGGGGGTTGTCAGTTAGTTTACAGAAATATTATCTGCTTACTGATTCAGGAAATCAGGAAACATTTCCCCAGTTCCTTCTTTCCCACTCACTCTGTCTCCCCTTCACTTTCACTCATTCATTTAGCTTGCATCACTGAATCCATTAGATCAAGCTTTCCACAGCCTGGTGCTTTCCAGACATTGGAGGACTCCAACTCCCATCAGCCCCAGCCATCTAATGACCTGGGATGGTGGGAGCTGTAGTCCCAAACATCTGGAGGCATCAGGCCAGAGAAGGTAGTAATAGATTATGGGAGGTGAGGCCACAGCTCAGAAGCACAACACACCCTTTTACATGAAGTTCCAGATTCTGCCTCTGTGGCATGTCCAGCTCAAAGGATTTCAGGCAGCGGTCCTTGAAGAGCTACTGCCAATTTGAGCTGACTATACTGACGAGAGGTATCAATGGCCAGATTTACTAGAAGGCAGCTCCATATTGATCATATGTCTGTAATTCAACCAGTCAGCATTCTCATGGGGTCTTCCCATGTTAGAAATAAATCCAATTTTTCACCTCCTATTTCACAAAGCCCATACCATATTATGTTGCCTGTCAAAAATGCTTGAAACAGCAGAGTTTGAAAAAGTTCACCACCATTTAGCATTCATCTCATTGGTCCGGAAATAGTTGTGGGTTGTATCTAACGAAGTTCTACTCAGAGTAGATATGCTGAAATTACTGTATCTTAATTAGCATGCCCATCCATTTCAATGGGTCTACTCTGAGTAAAATTAATGTTGGCTTCTACCTCTAGGCTGCAATACAAGTTCCCCATCTTATGTTCACCTCTGCAGGCTCAGCTAGCCTTCCACCATTGCAGACCTCCCTCTTCCCCTCACCAAATGTTCAGGCAGGTGGAAACCTCACCAATGGGGAAATCAAATTGACTTCATGCCTGTTTTGACAGGCTGGATGGTGATGCTGTCAATGAAGTAGAGAGGAATCAAAGAGAGGAAGGCTTGGAAGGGAAGATAAGCAGATCCATCATATATACATTGAGTTTGAGAAGGCAATGACGAGACATCTTATTACAATATCAGACAGGCGGAATAGAGGACGGTTCTTTCTTCATTCCCTTTACTGAGGAAGAAAGACGAAGGGATCCTCCAGATGACCTGTTTATTGAGCCTCCAGCCTCATTTGCTTGCACAAAGCTTATGTGGAGGTTAAATACTGTCTTTCTTGTGCATTCATTCTGATTTGTTTGCAGAGAAGCAATAAGAATTCATGCTGATTTGCTTTCATGATGTTTATGTATCTCCCTGTTAATCCAGCATCTCTCAAACTGTGTTCTATGGAACCCTGGGGCTCCACAAAATAGTCCAAGTGGTTCCACAATGAAAAAAGTTGTAATGGCAGACAAGCACACACAATGTCTAATTTCCATTGAGCTGCAGCCATGGAGATGAAATGCAAATACTCAAGCAATTGTCCTGGAAGTCCCTTCCCCTTCTTTCCTTCCATTGCCATATTTTCCAAGAATTAAATCAGAAGCAACCGGCAGGCTAGTGTGTGCAGGGCAGTGTTGCTTTCCTGGCTTTTCAATACTATACATTGCTGCTAATTGCCAAGAGCAGTGGAGAGCTGAGCAAAGTGTGGATTCATCAGCCAAACCAATCATATGCTCTTACACTGTTATGTGGAGGCAACCATATAGGTGCAATGGCACAATGCAAGCCCTTTTGAATGCTCATTTACCAGGAATGGTCCCCACCCTGACATAATCCATTACTCCAAGGGCTGGAAGAGAAGACAGCCATTGGCTTACCAATCTGGCTGTAACTATGATTGGACCTGAAGGCAGCAAGTCCACCTCTCCCTTATGCAAAGTTCCCATGAAGAACTTTGTAAAATAAAACAGGAGGATGCCTGAAATATCAGGTTGTTGATCACCTGCACTAAAAATAATATATGTACATGAAGGAAATGGGGACATCACAGCCTGTTCATATTATCACAGGAGATTTTTGTTTTTGTTTTTTAAACCAACCCTAAAGTTGGAACCGTTCTTCAGACTCAGCTTCACTGTGAGATTTGGAATTCAAAGTGCTAAAGGGAAACGCCAAAGGTGAGGCCCTTCCCCAGATTGACGCTGGATGGAGGAAGTAATTCTACAACCCTCTGGGAAGCAAAATCAACAGGCTCCATCTGGCTGCATTATTTATTTCAATCAATCTGCGCCACAATAAAATGCTATTCCCCCCCGTCTATTTGGTAAGCAAACATTTCTCAGACAAATGTGGAGATAATTTATTTGCTGACAAATTCGAATAATTTAAAGACACTCCTCGGATTGCTGAATTTCACCTGCCTCTGCAAAAAGAATGCTCTTAAAATATTCTCGCTTAATGCTACGTTATCATTAAGATGAAGTGATCAGCAGCTTGCAGCAACTGGTAATGGAGCCAGTGAGTTGCTCTGCAGCACCAGGGATTTCCAGAAGATGATAGCGCCAGTGTATTTCTTAATGAACAAGTTTCCCAATTTATGTACATGAAGACATAATGCACATATCGGTGTAAGCACATAACTCAAAAACTGGTGCTGCTATCATTATGAGGAAAGGGGGAAAGCAGAAAGAGACTGATGATCTGAGGTTTATGTTTCAGATCTATGCTGTGAACAACTTTAAAACTGGAGAGGAAGCATTTAGATATGAAACATAAGAGGAGGATAAAAAGGAGGGTGAAGGATATACATGCACAGGCTACAGGGAAATGATAAGTTAGAACCAAGGCCAGATGAAGGTGGTTTTGGCCCCTGGTGCAGTTCCCAAAATGGGAAGGGCAGGGCTGGCCCACACATGAGGTGAACTGAAGCTGCAGCCTTAGGTGGCATAATCCCACAGGGTGCCCTCCTGCTGAGCCTCATTACTGGGATGGCACAGTGGTGGTTTCCAGGGAGATCTCACTGGAAGCCACACCCATGTGACTCCAGTAAGTAAGGGGTGGGTAGTGGCAACTTCCCATTTCACCTCAGGCAGCAAAATAGGATGGGCAACCTTTGTGGAGAGAAGGAGGACTTTGCCCCCCCCAAAAGAATGCATGAAAGAAGGTCCAATGAAATACATCTTGGGATATCTTAAAAACTAACCAATTTATTATTCCACAAACTCTCGTGGACTACAGAAAATACTCTGAGCATGTGCAATTTCACAACTCTCAGCAAAACACAAACAAGGAGTTTGGAATAGGTAAATCTATGCCAGCTGATGTCCCTCATTCTGGCTCAGCTGGAGATATGCCAGTGTAAGTCCTCCATTCTGACTCAGCCTGGACTCTACCAATTCTCTTAGCTGAGGCCAGGGCAAGTCCTGGGAAAGGGGCATTCTGTGGGGAATGGTAGGAACATTGCCATAATGGAGCAGGGGGAGATTTACTTCTTTTCTAAACTCCATTCAGCTTAGTCATGTTTGGTGTAAGTCAAACCATTTTAAAGGCTTCCTCTCAAACCCCATGACAAGCTCAGGTCGGCTTAGTCAGCAGTAGCACAAATGGAATATGAGCTAAATACAGCTCTGCTTTTATTCAATGTTCTATATGCACCCATCAGCTACATGGCTGATGTGCAAGGCCCTGATCCTTAACTGTGCAGTCTTGACAGTCACGAAGACATGTGCTCCGACCTCTCAGCAGTCTTTTCAAATGTGCAAACGGTGACGCATAGCAGAAGGCAAAGAGAGAGAGAGAGAGAGAGAGAGAGTCCCCATCTTCTCTTTTTGCCTGTCTCTGAAAGGAAATAAGAAGCACACAATTTCCCTCTCTCAATGCCTGTAAGTAATAGGCCATTTTCCTGAGTTTGACGTTGGGCTCCACGTCTGATTTCACTCCTGAAAAAACAACATCCTTCACAGTAGCCTAGGAATGAGCCGTCACTAACCAGGCAGGTTATATGAGGACATGGAAAGTTGCAGCCATCTTGCTGGAAGTTTGGGGGGGATGGGGAAGAAGCTCTGCTGAACTACAAATAAATACCCATCACTTTCAACATTTTATTGGCAGACATGAGCATCTGAGTAGCAACACTCAAATTGTTCTTCTCAGCTACACAGAACCTTCTACGCTCCATCAAGTTGCAGCAGTGTACTGAATTCTCCTTCTTCAGGACTTGAGCCACTCTCCTTTTAGGAATCTCATGGTCTTCTGGCCTTATTCTTTACAAATTTTCCCACTTCCTTGTATCCATGTGTAGCTATACTTGCCAGTTTCATGCCTCTGATAAAGTGGGCTCAAGTCCACATGAGTTTATGCCACAATAAATGAGTGAGAATTTAAGGTGGCACAGCAGCCTCGCTGTTTTGGCTACAACAGGCTATCATGGCTACCCGTGATGGTAGGCTTCCCTTTGAGGCTAGTGCTCAAAAGAAGCTTGTTTCAAATTGTTGGCACCACAATGCCTTTTTAAATATCAGACATGGACTTGGAACTAACTTGAAGTTCATCACACAGAGAGCCAATTCCTCTGTCATGTTTAATGCTCAGGAGATGACAACTTGAAAGGGGCCTTGTGAGCATGTACATGGAAAAGCAGCAACTGAATGTATTATCTGTATCTTTTCCAAGGACAATCTCCAGGTTTTGTTGTTTCCTTTCTAGTCACTGAATTGGCAGCAGCTTCCACGATCAAATTCCAAGCATAATTATTTAAGCTTCCTTAATTGTGGAAGGTGAGGTCATTATGCATAATCCTCAATGGCCTTGGGAAACATGCATATCTTGAATGAATGCTGTATATTATTATCCAGGCAATACACACTGCTTACTACTGAATCAGAACAAACAGCAACCTGGTTTTCTGAGGGTTGCCATTCAGCGGTAAACAACAGGTTTTCCCGGGGAGAGTGGTGGGACAAACAAAACAAAACAAAACAAACCCCTACTCAGACCTGGACTTGGAAAACACAGGTCTGTGCCTGGAAAGCACAATGCTAAGGGAAGTCTGGATGAGCCCTTAGACTTGCATTCCATGTCAAAAATTATACTGCACCAGAAAGCACCAACCCTCTTTATTTCTATGATCATTGTTATATATTTGAATCAGAATCATTTTTCTAGATGCGCTGTAAATTTCTCAGAGTCCCTGGAAATTTTAACGGATGCCTGCCTCTATGGGCCATTTTGAGGCATCAAGAAATCAAATTAGGATAAACAGAAAGCAACACCTGTCCAGGAGTGTCTGTTTGGAAGCAGATGACTTGCATCCATGAAACACAGGACTTTGCTGCTCCCTGCTCAAAAGACTTTTATATATATTTGGAGACTGTTTTATATTTTCTTCCTTTGTCACATTTGCTTTCTCTCATCTCACCTCACCCTTGAACCTGCAAACCATTCCGAGATGCTGGCATCATGGAAGAGGAAGAGAGGGGGCACTAAGGAGTACCTCCACCTGCTCTGCTGAAAGACCAGCAACTTTTGTATCCTCCTCTCCTTGAAATATTTCCATTTCAGCTGGTCATTACAAGACTATATCACTTTTTTAAAAAGCTTTTCTTTTTCCACCTCCCTCCCAAAGCCTTTCCCCCTTTTCTATCATGCCTTTTAAATTGTAAGGTTGAGGGCAGGAATGGTTTTATCACTGATATTTGTAAGTCCCTCTGGGAAGCCCCCCCATCCCCACACATCTTTTTGTTAAAGAGCAGGATAAAAATGCTTTAACTAAATAAGAAATAACAAGAGAACCCAATAATGTCCAAATACATTCTGTAGTCACCCACAAGCTTGCTGCACAGGCAAATGACTTGGCGATGCTGCAACAGGTAACGGTGGTTTGGCTCCGTGGCACATCAGCCCAATGATGGAACAGGGATTCTTACAGCAGGCAGGAGGCAACCTACAGCCCCACCACGTCTCTGCCTGAAAGCCCAGACACCTTTATCTGTCTTTGCCCAGCGGGAGGCAAGCAGTAAATCTCTCCCATCTTTCAGTAAACATATCACCTCAACCACATGGCTGTCAAGAAGACAGATTCCCTGTGTGCCTTGTTTACTACTCTAATCCCTCCCAGTCAGTTTTAGTTGGAAATAGCAAAAAATACAGATGACCACATAATGACAGCAAAAATGGACCAGGGGCTGACACACACAGAAGCAACCCCACACCCTTGTAATTTATAGTCATTACAAGACAGGAAAGGACAGCGAAAGGAAAACACTTTTGCAGCATTGTAACAAAGATCCGTGGTCCTGACCTGTGCAAGTTCAGTGACCATAGCATTCATACTTACTCAGCTATTGGAGATTTGCCTTCTATAGCCCCAGGACTATCACCCTTGAGAAGTTACAGGGGCTCTTGCACCCAGCAGAGCCACTAGTGTTGATGCCTTCCTTGGGCTTCCTGGGCCAGGTGGCTGGGTGCACAAACCACCTTTCTAAATTTTGCACAATGCCCCAGGGCCACAATACTCATGGGCATTGTAGGACATGACAGGACAAAGCTGTCCAGTACTATTGAGAGATAGCCATGCACACAGGGCCAGGCAGCTGTGACCTGCCATTTATGGCATGACTGGCTGGGGCTGATGAGAGCTGTAGTCCAACATGAAATTGGACCCCAAACTGGAGAAGGTTGATGCAGAGCTTTTGGCAAATTACTGGAAATGCTATGTGGTCAATTGCTAAGTTGGACTGATACCTCCCTTGCAATGAATTTGTGAGTCATGTAAAGGGGAAAGTGCAAAGGATATGCTTGGTGCTTTTAACCTCTGCACTCCCGTGGGCTCAAAAGTGAGCAAATCCATTGCAGTGCACTGCTCATGAACAAGGTGCCTCTACCACAATCGCAGCTCCACACATTGTTTCCAGCTGACATGAAAGTGTAGATTCTGTGACTTAGAAGAACACAGGGTCTCAAAGCACAGAAACATAAGTAATGATTTTACATGCTTACATGAGCGGGAAGTGGATTTGTGAGTATTATTTGGAGAGGTGAAGCTAGTCCTGCTCAGTGCATGACCAATGTGAATCGTAGCAGAGAAGACTGGATACCCAGGGAGAATGGAGAGGGGTTCATTTCTACTCCCACCCTCTCTGATTTTAATAAAACTGTGCCTCTGATGTGAAATGACAGAAGCCCTGGTGCTGGGCACCTCTTGCCTGAAGCACCAATTAAAATATTTCACTCCATAAAAATACATAGCCTCGTGTACAATACAGTGCAAAATTGTTGTTAAAGGGAGAAGGGAAAACCCCCCAGAGAAACTGGCTGCCATGTAAATGATACAAAGTCTTCAAGCCAGGAGTACAGAAAGTGACTGGGACCTCTCCTTTATCTTTGTGTTGTCACATCCACTCACCCTCCTCACCAGACACTGTGCCTCTGTGGAATTCATGGGTGCCACAATTGCTCAGAGGAGAGTACAGAAAGAAGAACAGGGACAGAGCAACATACCTAGACCCAGAACCGTTGCCCCTGCTTCTTCGTCTCTTTTTCTCTTGCTCAGGGTATGTTCAGATGATGCTGTCGCTACTTAGCAGCCTGCCCTGCATTGCTTCTAACTGCATGGAGAAGAAGACTTCAGGCCCAGAAGCTATGAGCCTTGTAACACTTCTTTCTTTGTCCTCCATGCCCATGTTCCTGTTTCCCCTACACAAGTGGTACTGCAACACGATGTTGCACTACGGAGTGCCTCTGTTGCAATGTGGAGGGCTTCTGTTCAGGGCTCCATCCACCAAGCCATGCCTTTTGCCAGGATACTCCATTACATTACTCCCCACCCCACTGCCTGTTTTCTAGTCTAACTCCCCCCTCATCCCCCCCAAAAGGAAAAACCAATCAGTGTGCTGGAGCAACTGAGCATGTTCAGTCTTCATTAGACTGGTTTGAAAACACCGAGTTTGTTTCAGCAGTTTTCTGGCACTTCTGCAGACCTTGAGGTTCCCCAAAGTCTACAGATATCTCGTTCTTCTGTGTAGATAGGGCCATTTTGAAGACACAAAAGATTGGCACTTGGAGACTGTGTTTGTGATGAAGATACTGGGTGAATAGTCTGCACAACAGCACCGCACAGATAGGATTCTGTTGTACAAGCAGAAACTTGCATACACAGATTTAAGAGATCTTATAGCAAAGAATACCAAGGCAGTGGTGAGAGTATGGGACAGAAGCTGGGATGGAAGGATTCAATCGGAGGGCAGCCAGCCAGATATGTAACAGAAAGAATATGTTTGTATTCAGCACTTATAAACAGAAGGCTCAAAATGATAGTAGACTTGAAGAAAGATGCATCCATGCCTTCAGAATAAACTAGTACTAATCCCTTTATTCTGTCTATCTATTTAATTGGCAATTTTCATCCTGCCCTTGGTTCAGTGCAATCAATGCTGTTTCCGTTCCACTTCAGATCAGCTTCCACTAAAACCTATACGTTTTGTCTCACTATCCTCTATGGCCAAAAAATAGGCAATTAATTTCAATGCATTTCGGTGGAAAGGAAACAGCAAAAACAATGCAGTAAATAACATAATTATGCCACTGTGCACTGGAAAAAAATATATAGTAAATACTGCTTATATTTGCTTGCGTGATTTCTGTTCCTGACCTCTGATGAACATTGCAGGAATTTCTGCTCGCATTTCCAACAGGATTCTCTGACATCTCTAATATGAGCACCAACAAAAGAAAAAAGTATGGACTGTAGAGCAAAGCTCAACTTCTATGACTCTCATGTCTTTTGGTCTAGCTCTAGTGGATGGGGAAAAGGCAGTGTGGTGTGGTGGTTAGTTTGTCATACTAGGACCTTGGAGTCCAGAGTTCAAATCCCCACATGGTCATGCAGCACACTATGTAACTATAGCCTGGATAGCTCAGTTGGTTAGAGCATGGTGCTGATAACACCAAGGTTACAGGTTCGATTCCCATATGGGACAGCTATGTATTCCTGCATTGCAGGGGTTGGACTAGATGATCCTCAGGGTTTCTTCCCACTCTACAGTTCTATGACCTTGGGCCAGTCACTGCCTCTCAGCCTAATCTACCTCACAGGGTTGTTGTGGGAGAGAACCATGTATGCCACTTTGATCTCACTGGATAAAAAGGTAGGATGTGAACATGATGGATGGATGGATGGATGGATGGATGGATGGATGGATGGATGGATGGATGGATGCTCCATTGTGCATCTTGACAATACAGGCACATAGGAAGTGGCCTTATACCAACCAAGCCAGACCACTGGGTCCATCTAGCATAGTACTGTCCACACCAAGAGACAACAGCTCTCTCAATTTTCAGATGGGGGACATTCCCAGCCCTACCTCAAGATGCCAGAGACTCAGCCCAGGACCTTCTGTTTACTAAGCAGATGCAGTACTACTGAGCTACAACCATTCAAGGGAGTTTAAGCATGTACCTGTGACACCATTCTTGGTGTGCTCAAACACACACACACACACACACACACACACACACACACACACACACACAGAGTTACAGGTAGGTAGTTGTGTTGGTCTGTTTGGCCATTTACCAAACTTAAAACCATGGAGAGAACTGGTCTGAAGAGACACATTGGATTCTTATCTCATTATACATGATAAAGCCATTTTTCACCTTCTCACCCCTTGCTTTTTCCTGTAAGACTAATTGCAGTTGTTAACAGTCGTCAACAGGTTTACCACACCTATCAGCCAATCACCCATCCCCACCACCCTTCTGAGTAATACCCCTCCCCACCCTCTCACTATATATAAGGGTCTGGTGACTTCTCTTTCAGTGTATCTGAAGAAGTGTGCATGCACACGAAAGCTCATGCCAATAACAAACTTAGTTGGTCTCTAAGGTGCTACTGGAAGAAATTTTTAAAATTTTGTTTTGACAGAGAGAGAGAGAGAGAGCGCTACATGCCTTCTATTCCTATTGTTGCTTTTATGCAGATCCAGCATACTGAACATGCCAACATTCCCAGCTGAGGGCAAAGCACTAAACACAGAGTTGGTACCAAGCAGAGGGAGCTGGAGAGCTTCCCGACTGTCAGTTCCTGTTTCAGAGAAGAATCAAAGGCAGCAACATGGCAATAAGGATAGAAAGTGGGCTGATCTGAGAGGCTGTAAGAGGAAACCAAATGAAAGATTTCTAAAGCAGTCCCGAGTAACATGAATGCCTTGAATATTTTATATAATCACCGAATGGGGGCTGGGGAGACAGTGCCATGGCACAGGATCACTACCCAGCACACAGCTCTATAACCTGCCGAAATGGATTTTCAAACAAATCATTTTTAAATGTGTGTTCTCAGGGGAGGAGAAAAAGGGGCGGAGTGGGGGGGTGGAGAGAATACAGAGGGAAGAGTTACTGAGATAGATACGGCTGATGCCGTGATGGGGTAATGGAAATTTACGAGCAAACGAGGAGAGAATTAGTGTGGCGTAGAGAAGGGACGGATGGTAAATAATTCAACAGGAAATGAATGTGTGGTTGGAGGTGCATGTGGAGAGACAGCAAGGCAGAGGAGAGAGGCACCCAAGGGGGCTTCGGAATGTGCCCCGTGGGTCATGAGATAAATGTGGGGTTGGCATTATTTAATGATCACAAAGAAGGCAAGGCATTTAGCTGCCTCGTTTGCTCATTTCTGTCATACCCTGTCAGGGAACTGCCATCGGAAGGACAGGAGGTGCAAAGGCTCCCTCAGGTTGAAAGAGACGGAGCAGCTGAAGAGGGAACCAGTAGGGGGCGAGCAGGAACTTCCAGGGAAAGTGAGTCGGAGGGGTGGCTCAGAGACGTTTCCAGCGAAAACAGTGGAGAGGTCTCAGGACCTCCTATAGGGACACCCACGCCTCGCCGGAAACTGTCACGCAGAGAGTCCAGAAGACGTGTTTCCGTGAAAGAGCTTTTATGTTGGAAACGTTTCCGAAAGCAACCACTTTCGGATTCTACTAGCGATTGACGCAGCCATGCCGGAGGGGCTCCGTCACAGGCAGAGGTTTGAAAACCTGATCAAACTCTGAGGGACTTGCATTTTACGCACAAGCAGCTCATCATCCCACCACATACCCCTTCAGGGCTTTCAGCACCCACTTTTGATTCCTGAGTCACGGCTCCTGGGCTTATATGCCAAAGAGGCGTAATCCCCCCCAAACGTGCTTCTGTTCCACCATCCCTGATGTCAAACAGTTCTGCCAATGCACATGATCTATAACCCTGCCTTTGTGCTAAACAAGACCCACATACAGGGCCGGCCCTACTGTTAGGCAGAATGAGGTGACTGCTTCAGACGGCAGGTGCCAGGATGCAGGGGTGGCAGTCCCCAGACATTCCCCTTGAACCTTCTGGCTGTAGCCTTCTGCGCAGAGCTCTATGTGCCATGGAGACTGTCCTGCACCCTCAAAGTTTCCCTGTGGCTCTCAGGTGTGGTGCAGGACATAGGGACGTAGGAAGCTGCCTTCTACTGACCCTATCTAGCTCAGTATTGTCTACACTGATTGGCAGCAGCTGCCTTGGGTTTCAAACAGGAAGTCTTTCCCAGTCCTACTTGGAGATGTCAGGGATTGAACCAGAGACCTTCTGCATGCAAAACAGATGCTCTGCTGTTGAGCCATGGCCTTTACAGTGCACAGCCTGACTGCTAGTTCTAAAGGAGGATTTAGCTGCCACTTCAGTCAGGTTCTGGATGTGAAATTTGCTGCCTAAGGCAGCAAAATGTCTTGAGCTGGCCCTGCCCACACAGCCACCTCAATCTTCTTCTGAGGCAATCCTTTTCTTCCTCTCCTCCTTCCTCTCCTGCTGACGCACGGCAATTCTTCCTCCCCCAGAACATCCCTGACTACTGCAGACCCTGCCACTTTCCCGACACTGAAAAAACAATCTCAGTAAAGGATAGCAATAATGATATAGTGCTTTCAGATGTCCAATGAAAGTTCAAAGGTCTGTAGCGATCTCTTGCAGAGCACTTTAGGAAATTAGGCCGAGGACCACATAAAATTAGGTTGAAGATCCTCCCATGGATTTAGGAGCCATAGGATGACTACCCTTGTTTTATAGCAGACCTGTAGCAGTTCAGTACTATTATCTGCATATTGCAGGTCAAGGGGAAGGCTAAGGTTGAGAGAAAGTCACATACCTGGTGAGTTCCTGGTGGTGGTGGGGATTAAAAGCAGGGAGAGGTGTCCTGATTCATAATTCACTCATTTATTTATTTTCTCAAGTTTATATCCCACCCTTTCTTCCGAAGGAGCCCAGGGCAGCAAATCACTATGACTCAGTCACTATGGTATACTAGCTCTCAGTGTTTCCACCCTGAACCCCATCTCAGTGTACCATCATTCCAGCCAACTTTGCTCCAGACAGGGCCGGATTTAGGTTTGATGAGGCCCTAAGCTGCTGAAGGTAATGGGGCCCTTTATATGTTCAGCTGTCCTTTGTCAACAACAAATTGTCCCTGGTTTTTGTGTTGAATATATGCTATACGGTAATTTATGAACCTAATAGGTATCTAAAGCCATTGGCACATGTTGCCATGCAACCAGTCCATGCAGAATGTAGGCACCCTATATATAGAAATGAGCAAACCAGTGATATTTTAGGGAGCAGGCTAGCAGGCGGGGCCCATTACTTACATCACAGGAGCCTACACAACACAAAACACTGTTGCTGTATGTAGGTTTTATTTTATTTGGTTTTCATCTTATATTTTGGAAATGTACATCCAGGGGTTTTTTCCCTTTAAATTTTTTTGGGGGGCCCAAGAGAGTGGGGCCCTAAGCTATAGCCTGTTTAGCTTATATGTAAATCCGGCAGTGTCTCCAGCTCATTCCCACATCTCTAGAAATTTACATCAAGATTTATCTCTCTCTCACGTCATGGCACTAGACGTCATGGATGATCTGATAGTGTGTTCTCTTGTTACAAGCTTAGGAATGGGATTTGGTAACAACATCCTAGCCTGGTTCATCCACACACACCCTCCACGCCCCTCCCATCTGCCCACAGCCTCTTACTTGTGCACTTCTTGAAGGCGCTGCCTTTCTTGAGAGCATGACGGCTCAGCTTGCAGTGGAAGTTGTCCTCCCAAAATTCAGCAAACCAAATGTTACGACGGTTATTGTCCAGGGTCCTGCTGGAGAAATAGCGATCAAAACCTAAGAGGAAAAAGAAGAGAGGTGATAGAAACATGAGGAAGGTCTTGCAATCAAAACATATGAGACCTGGTGCAGCTGTAAAAGGAAGTCTGCCACTTTCAGTGTCTACAAAGGTGAAAGGGGCTTTTAAGCTATTGAAATCAAGTGTTCGGAAATGAATAGATAAGGAAAGGGTGGATATTTGTTGTAGAACAAGTGCTCTTCATGCTTGCAAATTTTGGTGGCGTCAAAATGCCAGTCTGTTTTTTCCACCTCATTTAATATGGATTTTCCCTGTATTTAATCTGCTAAATTAAATAAAACCTGTTGCCAACAAACCATTTATGATAACTCGTTGAGCGGCTGCAATATTGAGTCTCCATCTGGAAGTACCCACAGAGATTCAAGGTACTGATGGCCTAAGTGGTTTATTTCCTGTTCACCTGCATGTGCTCATTCATAAGTCCATGCTGCCCTATTTCTGCAGTAATCTGTGAATCTTTAATTTAGAAAACCACATGAAAAATTCATATTTAAATTCACATTTTCTCATAAAATATGCATTTCTAAATATATTTTCTTTCAAAGTACACATTTCTAAATGCATTTTAGCCTAACTATGCATTTTATGGACATTTTGGTATTTTTAAAAAAACCAAGAACTGCATTGCAAAATTCAGAAAAGTAATGATGCTCCAATCTATGCATCAGTCCAGGAGGTGGGGATCAGGTCTGTTTATATTGGAATGTACAAGAACAACTTCTTCAAACACTGAGGACCTTTATAATCCTTCAGATGAATATCCAGTCCAATGATGCACAGGTTGAATGCTCAATTCAATATATAGATATATATATCTGGAGAGGGCAGTGATTCTGAGTCACAGCTCCAATGCTCAGAGCAGGATTTTCACTGTTTCAGTGCCATCACATTTTTATAACCAGGTAAGCCCGTTTGGGCATTCACCCCACTACTTATAATTACCATCATGAAAAGGGGTTAGCAAAGATAAAGTCCATTGACCCTGTGACAGACACCCTCACTTAAGCACCTTCTGAGAGTCCTCACTCCTGGGTTAGACTCTTGGACTAGCAATGGGGACACAGGTTCAAATCTTCACTTGGCCATGATCCTAGCCAGTCACAAACACTCAGCCTAATCCACCCCATAGGGTCGTTCTGAAAACAAAATGGTAAGGGGGACCATATATACCCCCAGTGTAAATAAAATAATAATAATAAAATAATAATAATAATAATAAATAATAATAATAATAATAATAATAATAATAATAATAATAATAATAATAATTTTAAAAAATTATTTATACCCCGCCCATCTGGCTGGATTTCCACAGCCACTCTGGGTGGCTTCCAACAGAACACTAAAAACAGAATAAAACATCAAACATTAAAAACTTCCATTAAAAAATAAATAAATGCAAAATTATTTAACCAATAAAGCAATTGGGAGGGGAACAGACCTGCACAAATGAGAAAGCAAGCAGAAAAGCAGAAGTGTTAGTAACTCACAGTGCCCTAAGCTGAAATTGGTATACATTTAAAAGGCAAGTTAGTCGCTTATAGCAATTGTTAAAGCAATTGTCCATTAGCTCCTCCACCAGCTTTGATCTTAAACCAAAACAAACAAGTTGAGGTTTCTGCACTCACAAACCCAGGTGCACATGAGTTTCACAGCCTCAGGTCTAGCAAAGACTAACAGGCAGCCTGGAAAACACCTCTTTTTAAGGGAAAACAAGTGTGCGTGTGATGGGTGTGCCCCGATCCTGTCACTCTTGAAAACTGTTCTGCTCTGAGCCAATCTCCTGCAAGTTCCCACGATAGTAAAGTCTTAATTAACCATGCATATTTTAGTCACGCAGAACACAAACCTAATTTCCTTGGCATAAGTGGATGTCAGAGGGGGGTAAGGAAGAGACAGGAAAGATGGCGGCTTTGTATCTCTCTCCCTGGGGTTCCATCTGGTGTAGCCTTATTAATTGAATGGATCCTTTAATAGGCTTGGGGCACTTGACAGCTCTTTCCTTTCTAATGAATGACACCTCTACAAATGAAACTTTGGCCGTGAGCTAAATGTGGATGCACTTTGGTCAAGTATACGAAAAACTGTGCTAATAACTAGCTGAGAACTCAATAATAGGGTAGCTTGTGAGTATGCGCAAACCTCACAGGACACTCTTGCAATCTCTGGCTCTAACCTTCTGCCCCACCACCACCACCCGCACTGGATTCAGTGGTCTCAGTCATAAAGATTTTTTGCCATGCCTTTACGGTTTACCTCAGGGGTGGGGAACCTCAGGGCTAGAGGCTGAATTCAGCTCTCCAGGTCTCTCTACCTGGCCCTCAGAATTCTCCCAAGACTGTATCCCACACTTGGGCTGCTTCATACCCCAAGTGTTTCTCCCTGACTGGAATGTGTCCTTGAGGAAGAGAAGAGTATAGGTTGCTACTAGTCACAATGGCTATGCTCTGCCTCCACAGTTGGAGGGCTTCTGAATACCAATTGGTGGAAACCACAGAAGAGGGCTCTTGGGCTCAAATCCTGCTTTCTGGTTTCCCACAGACATCTGGATGGTCACTGTGAGAACAGGTTGCTGGGCTAAGTGGGCCATTGCCTGATGCAGCAGGTGGTTCTTATGATCTTAACTCCAATAATGGTTCTTGGTTTTCTAGATAAATGACAGAGAGGGCTGTGAGAGTGTGTACAGAAACTAATCTACTAGACTAGTCTACTGGACATTTGTGGTTCCACCGCCTTTTGCCTATGGTTCCACCCACCACTGACTCGTGGTGCTTGAAACACCCTTGTCCAGAAGGGAATACAGAAGGGAAAGGGCTCCCAGCCCCTGATATAACAATGTTTGCAGGCCTTTTCCTGAAGCAGCTTACAGGATCTTTTGAATTGGTAGGATTTGCATTTTGAGTTCTGTGAGCAACCTGCATAAATTGATCAAAGAATATTGTGACACCTGGAAGACTAAGAAATCTCTTGTCAAGATGCTGACCGACAAGGAAAGTCCAGAGGAGAGAATGAACTCTATTGTCAAAAATACGCTTACAAGTTAGGGAAAGGCATGTCCATCAGACCCATGTCTCTCAGCTGCTCCTAGATGTGCAACAAATGAGGCAGCTGCTGCAACAGAGAGGCCCTGACCCCAACTTATGTATCTCCCCCACCTGAGCTGCACATAAGCAGGCAAAGTCTCCACTTGCATACAACTTTCTGCTCCTCCCACTTCTGGTCCTGAGAGACAGTGAAGAGGTGCAACAGGAGGAGGAAGTGTGGCAGCCATTGATTCTACATGAGCCTCACCTGTCTCTAGCTCCTCCTGCACTTGTTCTTCACTCTTCAATCCTGCAGTTTCTTCTGCCTCTGCCTCTTGCCTCCTGGTTGTTACAGGTTCCCCTGGATCACTGATCCCTTCTTCCAAGCCAGTCTCTAACCCCGCTTCTCTGAGTGTGCATTGTCCATTCCTCAGTTTCCAGCCAGTCCCTGTCCAGCTTTTGTGGACTCAAGCCACTGAATCCCTTTCATCTTTTTAGGAAGACCATAGGCTTTCAAAGAACACCTTGCTGGTGCAGATCGTGCCAATGGTGTCTGTGTATGTGCCAGCACACACATAAATCAAACTGATGCAAAACACTGCAAGTCTGGATTAATCTAGTGAGTTCCAGTAGCCAAAGCCCACACAAGGAAAGCAATGAGGCCTTCCCCCCACCCTCGCATCTACTCGTGCCCTCCACTCTCAAATTGGCTCAGGTAGGGTGCAGGGATCAGGAGAACACCCAGAACAGCATGCAGGGGGATGAAATTTTTTTTGGGGGGGGGGTTTGCTCCATCTAGCAAATTCATGCCAATGGAACTATTCCTCCCTCAGAAAAAAATATTATGCCTTTCTAAAAATATTCTTTTTCAAACTCATGAAGATGGTGAATTTCAGTCCTTGTCTGAAGAGTATTTGGCAAAAATGCCCCCCAAAACTTCAGTATCTGTGGATTTGGGGCACAATTATGGATCAAGTTTAAATATTGTTTAATAGTCTTTTAATTTGGTCCCTTCGCTTTCCTGTCCTCCTCTTTAGCCTGCCATTCCTTCATTGACCAATATGAACTTACAATAGAGTTTTACTGAATATTAAGCTAGCTGAAATTTCTTGTAGAATAATTTGTTGTTGTTGTTGTTTGTGTTTAATGAGCCCCTCCTGGAGGAGTTTATTGCTACCCTAGAGATTCCCAGTTTTGCTACCCACAAAAAGCATGGAGAATCTGAGATCATGTTCACTTAGTACTCTAGATACACCCATTTTCTTGACAAGCAAAGAACATATTTATTCTTGGTGTATAGACAGTGGTTAGAAGCTGGCTGACATGAGAAGCAAAGAGGAAATACCTTGGTCTGAAGAAAAAAATACTGCTGAAGGTCAGCAAGAGAATTTCAGCAAGTTGTTAAGGCACTATGAAATGTATATCAGGTACATCCATCTTTCACAAAAGTTAGATGCTTGCTAAATATTTAGATTATGCAAGGTAAGAAAATAACACAGGAAGGAACTATGGGAATGAGGTAATTGAATGGGCCAGAATGCAACAATGACACGACACAGTTAAGGATGCACACGTCTATTTCTGGCCTGTGACATTTTTTCTTATTTTACTCCTAATTATAGTCAATCCTGTTTCTACATTAATCTACATTTTTTTAAAAAAAAATCATATTGGTATCCATATATAAAAGTGTACTGTACTTGCATGACAACATTTGGAGAAATATAAGATTTCATGGATTTTAATACTTCCAATCTCTGCATTAGGCCAAGGGTTACAAATTGGGTTATTTTGCACAGGAATTTTAAAAGATCTAATTCATCGACCACCCCTATTTGAAGCAACTTCATAATGGATAAGAGTTTACTGAGAACATAACCCATTTGACCCATTTGTTATAATGAGGTTCACATAGGCGAATTTATCTGTGGGTTGTGTCCATTGACAAATTCAGCATCAATGAAGATATCCAAGTGATATTTGAACTCCTTGTAGTAGAAGGAACTGACCTTTGAAGAAACTTCAAGGGGAAAATGCTCAAGGTGTTATAAAGGATACCAGGAAAAACATGACCATTTCTAAAGCATCAATATATACCCCAAACACCCAACTGAAGAGTATAATTTTCAGTAGATGCATGCCATGACTGCTTTCAATTAAGCATGCATTAAAAGGAAGAAGGAAAATGCTACTCCAGGTGAAGGAAACATTTAAAGAGACCTAGAAAAGTCCTTGCAATAATTAGTGGCAGGACAGGGCTGGGAAAGAGAAAGCAGACTGATGTTTAGTAATGGTTTGGGCATATTGGCCAAAGAGCTATGAGAAGCTCTCTCCTGAAATTGTGACCCATTTATCTAAGTGCTGGGATGGGAGCCTCACCTGCAGATCTAGCCCTGAGAGCATCCTGCAAAATTGAAAAGAGAAAATGCATCTGCATGAAAAATGCATAGTGGCATTGGGACATTGAGGATCAAAGTTTTCAATAAACAGTTAATTTAAAGAAGAAGAAAAAAGTAATGCAACAAGGGGCATTCTATCCTGCTTTTCTTCCATTGCAGAACTCAAAGCACCATAAATGGTGTTCCCAGCTGTCACTCATCCAGACATTGAGCAGACTCAAACATGCTGAGCTTCAGCAGGTGGTTCCATTGTGTATGCAGGCATATATGTATTTGAAAATGTATATACTGCCCATTGCCAAAGGGCTACAGGATGGTATACTGCATAAAAACAACATAAGATCCATACAGCACAAGAATGTAAAAAATATATATTTCAGCACTTCTAATAATCAAATCGGCATTGTCAGACTAGTCATAAAGAAATACAATTTTAAAAAAATCCTTCCAGTAGCACCTTAGAGACCAACTAAGTTTGTTATCGGTATGAGCTTTCGTGTGCATGCACACTTCTTCAGATACACTGCATGCACACGAAAGCTTATACCAATAACAAACTTAGTTGGTCTCTAAGGTGCTACTGGAAGGATTTTTTATTATTATTTTGTTTCGACTACGGCAGACCAACACGGCTACCTACCTGTAACTATAAATAAATACAATCACAGTCTCCATCATCTGAACCTGCAGGAAGAGGTGTGCCATCACCTGTTTCCTAAAAGAAAACACTGATGTGGCTAGACACACTTCCATGGGGCCCTTCATTTTGCATGAGGACCACCAACTGGCCTCACTGACCTTTCTCTTGGTCTCACCACTTTCACAGGTACTGAGAGAAGGCCTTCTCATTGGCTGCTCCCAGATAGTGGAATTCCTTTCCATGGGAAGCTAGACTGCTCTCCTCCCTGCTATTGATTCACCAGCAGGCAACTATTTCTTTGTTTAGGACTTTGACCACTAACTGGCTGTTGCAGCAGAGTCTTCTAATCACAGGTGCTGCATATTGTCTTCTCCTCTTCTTGTGTCTTCAAATGGTTTCTAAGCTATTTGGATTCAGTGTTGCTTTTAATATGGTGGGTGGGTGTGTACATGTACTGATTTTAAGCTGAATCTGTTTTTAATGCCTACCACCTTGGGCCCTGCAGGGGGAGGAAGATGGGATGTAAACAATAAATAAATAAACAAATTAATGTGGACATTTGCACTCTCAAAGCCTCACACATAGGCTTTCATGCAGCCAGGACACCATGCAATCAGGAGTTCTGATTGCATGAAAGCTGATCATGAATATTCTTTGACTGTGTGGATGTCCAGGTGACATGTGCACCTGTCCAGGTCCATGGTGCACCTGATTCCAGAGATGGAACCAGCCAGGCAACACCATTCCTTGGGAAATGTATGGAGCACCCTTCAGATGATTAGCACATGAAGGAGCTTCTAACAGGAGAAAACAACAACTGCACAGTTCACGCACAACAATGGCAAATGTCTTTCTGCACCAACCCTGAGAAGCAACCATCTGACATTGTTGAGCAAACTGCTAAACATACCTCTAACAGATGCCCTCTTGGGCAAGATGGTGACGGTTCCTTCAGCCACCTCTTCTAGATCTCTCACGGGGGCAATTTTGGAACCCCAGCTGTCAGAGCCAATCCAGATGAAGTGTCCAGTCTGATTGGCCCTCTTTGCTGCCATCAACACATTCCTGAAGAGAGAAGAGCAAAGCACCAGTTCATAGAATCACCTTTGCCTTTGTGTTTAGGTTAATGCACGCCTCACAATGAAAGGGCGGGAGTGCAGTGACCACACTAAATACACTGCATTCACTGGCTTTATGTGCCCAATCACACCCAAAGGTTGTGCATCCAACTGCCGATTACTACTGCATAACATATATTTGTTACATTCACTCATCCTTAGAGCTTCAGTTAAATGTGGATCCAAACACAGATTCTGTATTATTAAGTTTTAACTGGCCATCTCATTTCTTGTCTCTCTTCAAAACAAACCTAGAATAATCTATTCAGCCCATTCCTCATAAACTAGAAGTGCAGTAGTTCCCACCTGACAGACCTAAATTACATAACTTTAGGTGCCAGGTGAAAACACTCCTTTTATCCCAGGCATTTGGCTAGTTAAACAATGTATGGCCTTTTAAAATGGGGGGGGGGTATTGACTTGTTTATCATGTTATGTCTTTTGTGTTTTTATACTGTAAACTGCCCTGTGATCCTTAAATAAAAGGCAGTATATAATATTAATAAATAATAAATAAAATAAAATTAGCTGGGTTGCTGAAAAAAAACACTTGTGGGAAACCAGGAGTGGGATTTAGGAGCTTGGTTCTGGTACAAATTCCTGGGCTGATCATGTATTCAGAGGCACCTTATTCCTTAACTCTGGGGGGGGAAAGGGAGGATAAGGAATTTAGCATGACCCACAGAAGTGCAAGAGAAGGGATGGAGAGAGATGGAGACCCTGCCTTAAGATCAGTCAGAGGGAGCTTAGTCCCTCAGGAATACAACAAATAAAGCAACAAATGTTACTTCTGTAATCAAGGCTGATTGATGTTCTACAATGTTTAATTTGATCAGTTACCGGTTCTTAGATTTCTTTCTTTCTTTATTGAAGTGCATGTATGATTTCATAAGATTACTTCAACAGCACTGAATGTGACAGCTTATAATGCTATTGTTTTCAAATTAAATAAGCAGATGTAAAAATGAACCTGAGAAATAAATGAGCAGTATTCTGAGAGCCTTGAGCTGCATTACTCACCTACCCACACTTCTGAGTCCCTGGCCTTAGGTTAAAAAGAAGAAGAAAAGCAGAAGGCTATGAATGAAGAGGATGGGACTGAAATTGGTGGTGACTGTATAGCACCTGAGCTAGTAAAGGAGCAAAACAAAGAAAAGGGTGTTCGGCGGATCAATGGAGACTTTGTCAATAGCAAGGTTGATTAAAAAACAATTAAGGGAGTAGTGACAGCAAGACTTGAATGACAGACATGCCAGAGCCCTAAGGGAAAGTGAAGTATTTTTGGAATGCAGGGGGAGGGGAAATAAATTGAATCAGACAAGGGGAAAGAGCAAATGTGGTAGTGATCTGGATAAAAGAAAGAGAGAGATTCATGGCAGTTATTGTGCACTGAGCCTAGCTCCAATTGAGCTCCAGCTCTTCTTACTACACCATCAATTATTTCTATTACAGCAGCACCTCAAAAAACCATTGTATTGTGTTGTGACACTTAATAAAAGCTATTCATTGGCCTGATGAACCTACAGTGTGTGGGTGGGAGAGAGAATAGAGGCAAGGAAGTGGACTGGAATCGCTCAAGGTCACCTAGTAGGTCAGTGTTGCAGTCGAAAACTGAAATGGTCAAGTGTAAGGCAGGCCTTCTAACACCAAGTCACAAAACTGTTGGGCAGATTAGATGGAAAAACATTTGAAAGGTCATAAGAAAAGTCTCCAAGTCTAGATCAATGGCCCACCTAGTCCAGAATCCTGTTCTCACAGTGACCTGTGTGGGGCAAGCAGGACCTGCACATTTCTGAGGTTTCCAGCAACTGGAATTAAGAAGCATTACTCATCCAGCCATGAAGGTGCAGGTTATCATGGCAAGTAACCATTATCTTATCCTTCATGAATTTGTCAAATCCTCTTTTAAAGTCATCCACATTGGTGGCCATCGCTGCCTCCAGTGGATGTGAGCTTCATAGCTTAACTACATGCTTGTTGGAGAAGTACTTTCTTTTATCTGACCTAAAACTTCCAATATTCAGCTTAGTGTTCATAGAATAATAGACTCTATAAGAGTTGGAAGGGACCCCCGAGGGGCATCTAGTCCAACCCCCTGCAATGCAGGAATCTTAGCTAAAGCATCCATGACAGGTGGCCTTCCAACCTCTGCTTAAAAACCTCCAAGGAAGAAGAGACCACCACCTCTCGTGGGAGTCTGTTCCACTGCCGAACAGCTCCTACTGTCATAAAGTTTTTTCGAATGTTTAGTCGGAATCTCCTTTCTTGCAACTTGAAGCCATTGGTTTGAGTCCTGCCCTCCAGAGCAGGAGAAAACAAGCATGCTCCCTCCTCCACGTGACAGCCCTTAAGATATTTGAAGATGGCTATCATATCTTCTCTCAGTCTTTTCTTTCCCAGGCTAAACATACCCAGCTCCTTCAAGCGCTCCTCATAAGGCTTAGTTTCCAGACCCTTGATCATCTTGGTTGCCCTCCTCTGCACACGTTCCAGCTTGTCAACATCCTTCTTAAATTGTGGTGCCCAGAACTGGACACAATATTCCAAGTGCGGTCTAAAGCAGAGATGAAGAAAAATCTTTATCCACTTTCTCCATGCCATGCATAATTCTGGAAACTTCCATCATGTTACCTATTACCTGCCTTTTCTCTGTAGGTAAGTTACATGTATATTTTGAATGTATTTTTCTCTGAAGAGGCACATTCCTAGATGTATTTTATTGCAAAATATGAGTTTCAAAATGCAGTTGGTGCATTTTTTTCTCTGACTGTGTTGCAAAATTCCATTTCAGGGAACTGTTGGTCAGGTCAGATTCTCACTAAAATTGAAGAGGATCAAATTTGAGGAGAGTGCTGAGAATGCTCTCATGTTGCGCTTGTGGGTTTCTCTTAGGCATCTGCCTGACCACTGCGAGAACAGGAAGCTGGACTAGATGGGCCAGGGGGTCTGATCCAGCAGGGCTCTTCTTAAATTTGTCAAGCATCCCTAAACCCAGCACATAACAGCTGCCAAGATGAGACAGTGATTTTGCCAGCATTAAAGTAGAGTTCAATGGGTTGCTCAGATGAAAGTCTCACAGAGTTGAGCAGCCTGGATATGTTCCACCAGTCATTCCCCAAACCCTCGCTCCCTCTCTCAGCTTGTATAAATCAGCACATCTCCACTAAAGACAATGGATCAGAGCTGCAGACAAAAGAAAACACTATTTTTCAGTGCTTTACACCTCTGGGTTTTTTTATTGAACTGAATTTTTATCCCACCATTCCTCCAAGGAGCTTGGTGTGTGTGTGTGTGTGTGTGTGTGTGTGTGTGTGTGTGTGTACGTGTACATGTTCCTCTTTTTTATCTTCACAGCACCGTGCAAAGTAGGTTGGGCTGAGAAAGAGATTGACTCAGGACCACACACTGAGCTTCTCAGCTATGGGAAAATTTGAATATGAGGGAAACAGCAGTGACAGAAATACTTGAGATGCTTTACATCACACAAGAACAAAGCTGTACTAACAAAAGAGTTGCGTCTACAGGCCAGGTGATCTGAGAAGGGTGAACCATTTTCAAGGTTCTGGAGAGGGGTCACCTTCAGTCAGTCAATATTTTGTGGGAGAGATTCAAGTGCATACTGGAAATTGGTTGTTGTTGTTGTTTAGTCGTTTAGTCGTGTCCGACTCTTCGTGACCCCATGGACCAGAGCACGCCAGGCACTTCTGTCTTCCACCGCCGACCGCAGTCTGGTCAGGCTCATGTTGGTAGCTTCGAGAACACTGTCCAACCATCTCGTCCTCTGTCGTCCCCTTCTCCTTGTGCCCTCCATCTTTCCCAACATCAGGGTCTTTTCCAGGGAGTCTTCTCTTCTCATGAGGTGGCCAAAGTATTGGAGCCTCAACTTCACGATCTGTCCTTCCAGTGAGCACTCAGGTCTGATTTCCTTAAGAATGGATGCGTTTGATCTTCTTGCAGTCCATGGGACTCTCAAGAGTCTCCTCCAGCACCATAATTCAAAAGCATCAATTCTTCGGCGATCAGCCTTCTTTATGGTCCAGCTCTCACTTCCATACATCACTACTGGGAAAACCATGGCTTTAACTATACGGACCTTTGTTGGTAAGGTGATGTCTCTACTTTTTAAGATGTTGTCTAGATTTGCCATCCCCTTTCTCCCAAAATTTAGGTTTCCACAATTAAAGTGAACTAAAGTGCTCTGTTGCTCTACTGCAATGAAACCACATTCTATATTTGCAGATAGGAAAGTGATGGGGAAAGGCACTCAGAAGTGTGAGGTGAACAAATGATTAACGGGAAGACATATAAACTGTGCCAGAGAATCAGAACAATCACTCCATTTTAAAAAAAAGTCTAACCTCCATGTGTAAGCTTTGTGCTAGCAGATCAGGCTGAATGTTCAATAAACAAATCATCTGGAGGAGCCTGGGATCTCTCACACATGAAGAGCGTTAACTCACTTTGTTTTGTGGCATAATATTGCCTTCTTTGGGCTGTGTGTGCTCTGCATGCATATTTTAATCTCCTTCACCTTTTTCTGGCAACAGGTGTGATGTGAGCCCAGAGAAGAGGAATCAAGAAAGGCAAGAAGATAGAATCATAGAATTGCATAGTTGGAAGAGACCCTGAGGATCATCTAATCCAATGTCCTGTGATGCAGGAATACACAGCTGTCCCATATGGGGATGGAACCTGCAACCTGGGTATTATCACCACCAGGCTCTAACCAGCTGAGCTACCCAGAAGATCATGAAGACTCCAAATTTTCTCCCTAGCCCATATTTCACCCACAAATTACTTCATTGCTTTTAGCACTACAGCTTCAAAAAGTGAGGACTCCTGTCTGAATCTGAAGGGATGAACCCACAAAAACAATGCCGGCCTCCACTATGCTGGGCCAGGAGCACTGGGGCGAGAGCCAGTGTGGTGTAGTGGTTAAGAGCGGTAGTCTCGTAATCTGGTGAACCGGGTTCGCGTCTCTGCTCCTCCACATGCAGCTGCTGGGTGACCTTAGGCTAGTCACACTTCTCTGAAGTCTCTCAGCCTCACTCACCTCGCAGAGTGTTTGTTGTGGGGGAGGAAGGGAAAGGAGAATGTTAGCCGCTTTGAGACTCCTTCGGGTAGTGATAAAGCAGGATATCAAATCCAAACTCTTCTTCTTTCTTTAATTTAGAGGAAATTAGCAATGTGGACCACCACCTCTTGGTGGCCCTATCGGACAGCTGTTTCACCTTTGTTTGCAGCTGCATTATTTAGCCCTATGAGAATGAAGGAAGCCTTGAAAAGCAAGCATGAAAATCAATATGAGATGGAAAGTTTATGCAGGCTGAAGAATCGTGAAAGCTCTGATGATCTGCACCTGGTGGTATCCAGAAAACACACACTTGCAAACACACACACACACACACAGAGAGAGAGAGAGAGAGAGAGAGAGAGAGAGAGAGAGAGAGATTGAGAGAGAGAGAGCTTTCATGACTCAAGAAACCATCATATGGCTAAGTCCCAAGAGAGGCATCTGGCTCAGCAGTAAACCTCAGCCTATCACTGCATGAAAAATACAGAATTTCCAGATGTGTATAAGCTACTGCCAACAGGGTGCAATTCTCCAGCTTACAGACTGTTTTCAGATAGGTAAATGTTTACAAATCCCTGTTTAATGGTGCTTGCCATTTACACTGCGAGGCAAATCTCTGATTTTGCTGGGAGTAAACGAGTGTAACTGTCTGGGTTTCAGACATATCTATTAGCCAGCTTCCCAGGAACTTAGATTGTTTGCATATTTGATGTAAACTGATTGAAAATGTCAGTTTACTCACATTTGCATAATGTTTGCTGATTAATAAATTAGACACTTGCAAAATCAGGTGTAACTCAGTGCAAATTGCTAGGCTCAAAAATATCAAATCAAAACAGAAGTATTGTGTACTCTTAGGTTTTTCTTGCGCTTCATTAACAGTTCCACTTATTCTGTTGGAATGGACCATATTCTGACTTCCAGCGACTAATCAGAACACATCAACTTTACTTTTGTACGACTGCAGGAAGTTTCCATGGAATCAGGCATTATAATCTCTTACAAAAATAAGAATTTTGGTGGTAATTATAAAATGGAGGAGTTTCAATATTATATTTTTTTGAACTGTGATTTTTTAAAGTAAAAATAACCAGAACTTTTAACATTTTCACAGATGCAATCAGGCTATATTTGACAAAGTTTTTTGCTATTATTAAATGTTGTAATGTGTATTAAACAGAAAGAACAATTATAACGGATAAAAATTAAAAGATAAAAACAAACTATAAAATAGGCATGTTGAATGAGTAGCTGCAAAATCAGGCTATTTAAACTTAAAATAACAGCAGTTTTACATCTGAGAGGGAATGATTTATAACAGCTGTATCAAAAGACAAGAGTAAGAAGACTTGGGTTTTATTTTATCAGAAACTTGAATTCTAATGGGAAGCCCATTATCAAGTTCCAAGCCATTTTGAAATATCTTACAGTATCATAAATGATACAAGAGCTGGATCTTGCATGGAATCCATGTTTTCCTTCTTCAAATTTGATCTCATTAGTCCACCCATGCAGTGGCATGGGGGGTGCAGGGGGGCCGGTCGCACCGGGCGCAACATCTGGGGGGGCGCTAATCTAACTAATCTAGTGGAAGAGACTCGAGTGCTAAAATCCACGTGTTAGGGGGCACAAATTACTTGCCTTGCCCCAGGTGCTGACAACCCACGCTACGCCACTGCACCCATGCATGCAATTGCATTTGCAGTTGAAGATCAAATACACTTGTTCCTGTCCATACCTGTAGGTGTTCCTTTTCTCTTTGTCCCTGCCTCCCAAATTATTGATTTGAATGCATTAAGTTTCCACAAACGGGGCGTGCATGCAGGAATCTATAATTTTGTTTTAATTAAAATTATTTTAAAAGCAAATTCACCTAAAATAATGCAAATTTCAAATATTATTTTAGCTAAGAAATGGGTTTTCTTTGAGCGCATCACACTAGTATATGCATGTCTGTACTTGGCTGGAAAAGAGCATTGCAAAATTCAGAGAAGTGCAAATTTCAAAGGATGGCTATATTTCAGTTTGCATATTATATCAGATATTGTGAATTGGATAGACTCTCCTTTGAATGTGATCTTAATCAAATTTTTGCTCTTTCCCTACTACCAAGTGTCTGAGATGGGTGCACTTACTAATTTTTGTTTGTAAGGGAAGCTATTCCTTTTACATTAAAAAAAATCTGCACTAATTTATTTAAAAGTACAAAGGCTGTACTTTAAAAAACCAGCAGCAATGTACAACTGTTAGCTATGCTGCCACCCTGTCTTTTTGTACTTACAAGAAAGCAAAGCTCAGAATAGCATAGGTGTAGGTACCTGGGAAGGCTGCAGAATGTAGACCGCTGGAGAGCAGATTTGTAAAATGAAAGGACAGTCACTGAACCTTCAACAACCCCAGAAGAAAGGTAAATGCAACAAAAGCCCTGTACCCCACCCACGAGGATTTCACGAAAAGTTTCTCTTCCCTTTGATCATTTTCAATGTGATTTCTTTTCTTTTTAGTTGATGGAGAATGGTTGGGGCGAAAAAACTAAAACTGTCCAACACAGCAATAGCTTATTTCACCTCTATCTATCTGTATTATACTAAGCTACTGGACAGGTAGGCATATTGAGGACCTGGAGAGGATGCAGAAGTGGGATGCAAATTTGGAGGGCACAGTGACCCAGATACAGTGTCCACTTTGTTCATTAACAACAAGGACACTCATTCTTTATTAAAGTGTTGCGTACTCATTCTTTGTGAAGAACACTCATGTTCTGTGACACATCAGGAGAGAGTAACAAAGGAACATGTATTTGGAGCATTTTGCCTTCTTCTCTTGTCCTTCCCCTTCTCTCCCCACCCACACGCTCTCTTTCTCTCTCCTTCCCACACAGACCCTCAAACCAGACCATGACCTTCTTACTTGATATCATCTTCATTAGCAAAAATGATGACGGCTCGGGCATGGGATGTTTCCAAGAGGCGCCGAATGATCTTATCAAACTCTCCTGCCTTGGGCTCCCGGGGGATCTTGACTGATTGTGCCACACACACACTCCCTGTAGTTGGGGAAAAAATTGGCATCATTAGAGAAGCCTTGAAATGGAAAAATTACCAAGCAATCCAAAGCCTGGGCCTCCTTTGCTACAGCCCAGATGGGTGGTCTAAAGGAAGCCACCCAGGGCACATCCTGCCATAGCCCATGCTGATGACCTTTCCATGTCAGTAGATGTAACTCAAATATAGGAGGAGATATGAGTGATGGACCTTGATGAACATGCATGTGTGAGCAAGCCCCAAGATGATTACATAAGACATGCAGCTAATGCCAAATTTCACCTGCGATTAAATGCCTGGATGCAACCATGAAAACTACATAGAATGACATGAATGGAAACCTAAAAGGCTGCACATCAGGTTCTTCTCCCATAGTAATGGCCTATAATTGCTCTGGAGTTTCATTCAGACTTGAATTATTTTACACACGCAGGTGCATCATCTGATTTTTCTAACCTTGATTACTGCACTACTGACAAAATGCCTGTAGGTAAAGAATGGGCAGGTTAGTTCAAATCAATATGTGTAATTCACTCTCTTCCTTTTAATGCCCTCTTAGAGTTGCCAGGTCACAACGATGCAGAGACAGTAGAAGCCATAATTGGCAGAATTCAACTTCTCTGGAAATCTAAACATTACAGTAGCCTTTATAGTATACCATCACCATCACCCCCTCACATGAATCACATTTAGTGGTATTACCATGGACGCACACCCCAACATCATCCCTGTGGTTGTGTGGCTCCTTGGCCCCACTGCTGATGCCTACATCTTAAGCATGGATATATGCAGAAGAAAGCTGATGAGTGCAGATCTCCATTTTCATAGGCTTTCTGCACAAGCTGGAACCCCAGGCATGCAGGGTTCCAATCCATGCAGAAAGCATATGCACATAAATGACTGTGCACATAGGTTTTCCCTGCAGAGTTCCACAAGTACCTAATGCATGCATAAGAACACAATAAGAACTCTGCTGGATCAGTATCCTGTTCTCACAATGGCCAGCCAGATACCTAAAAGCAGGACCTGAGAGCAACAGCACTTGTGGTTCTTAGCTACTGATATTCCATTGCCTCTGACAGTGGGGATAGAACATTGCCATTGTGGCTTGATGATAACCTTATCTTCCATGAATACCGTATGTCTAATCCTCTTTAAAAGCCAAAAAAAACCCCAGCAACTATGCATTGTATGAAGAAGTACTTTCTTTTGTCTGTTCTGAGGCTTCCAATCTTCAGCTTCATCGGATGTCTCCATGCATGTCAAGCATACAGCCAAGGACCCCTTTCTAAACACAATGCCTCTGCATGCAATGAAGGGGGCTTAGCACATTTTGGATATAGCAATGCTATGTCCCTTTGGCTCCTTGGGCCCCCACTTTCATTTCCTCGCCTCCTCTGCGCTTTCTGTGCAAACCTCATTCTCCTTGCATTCCTTCGCATTCCTGATTCTCAGTCCATCGCCTACTAGGCATACCTTCTTCAACCACCATGTCTCCAGGCTGCCCAGCACATATCCAGCCCGCCACCTGTTAGCCTGCACCATTATTCCCTAGTAGTAACATTTATTTTATCTAAATGAAAGTGGGGACTGTCCTGCCAAGACATACTGCTTACCTTGCTTGTTAACAAGTGCACCCATGTGCTTAGAAAATGTGTGTGTGTGTGTGTGTGTGTGTGTGTGTGTGTGTGTGTGCGTGCAAGAACAGGATAATGGTTTAGTTTTCAGAGAGGCAGATTAAATGCCCAAGTGGACTCACTTGAATACAGTTCTTACTACATGACATTTTTTTTAAAAAAGAAATCAATTTATAAGGAGATTCATATGGATAGATCCTAGGTTGCATTCCTACGCTTACTCATAATGGGGTATGTTTAGAATAAACACGATCCAGGCAGTTGATCTTAGAGCAGATTCATCTTGGAAGACTGTGAGACTCCTGCAGATATGCAATCCAGATTCATACTCATGGGAAGTTGCTTTATACCAAATTAGAACGTTCATCCATGTGGCTCCTGCATTGGGATAGAGCTGCAGAACAGCCCTCCCAGCACTGCTTTTGCTACAGCTTAGCTGGATGGGGAAGGGCAAGGCAGTGGCAAATTGGGCTGTGGCTGCACAAACACACTGACACAGCAAGCCAGTCAACTCTGACTGGCAGCAGCTCACTGGGATTTTGGAAAGGAGTCTTTTCCAGCTCTGGCTGGAGATACCAGGTTTAAAACTTTCTGCATGTCCTCTGCCACTGAGCTACACTCCTTCCTCATCAAGTATTAAGCATAACTCTCCTGTCTTACTGTTCTTTGTGGATCTTTGTGTAGCTTAGTATTATAAGATGTGAGCTAATTGTGGGAACAAAACGGTAGCATGCTACATACCCAGTTTTTATATTACTGGTGGAAAAATCCGTAGTAAAAAGTTTTAGTTATCCTCCTCTAAGTATCTGTTTCCCCTTTGGAGGTGGGATGTTGCAAAATTCATTGCCAGCTTTACTGCACTTTTTCCTGGATCAATTTGACCTTTGGGCTGCAGCAATGAGAACCTCTAAACCTGACCGCTCCTGAGGGTTCTGTAGAAGCAGCTAATTAAAAACAATTTCTGAAAATCAAGACAGAAAACTGAAAGGATAGCTGGATGCAAAACTGCTCTGGCTTGCTGAGACTTAACCCTCAACATCTGTTTGCTCCGGCCTTTGCAAAAATACCAGCCGCTCTTGCTCTGTGCGAACTTTTGCAGTGGCCAATCAGATGAAAAGGAAGCAAATATATGAGACAGGAGATGATGAAATGTCTCAGGACCTTCTGGATATAATTGATAGTCTCAATTTGCATAGGAAATGACAGGGCTGCTGCTCATATGCCACAAAAGAATCCCTATTTATGCAAAGGTCAGAATAATTAGCATAGGGTTGCTGTTCCAGAGGCCTGCCCCCACAGTACAATTTACCTGTAGAAAGGGAGCCTTTCTTTCTGTGAGGAAAAGATTGAGAAAGAATAGAAGGAAATAATAGCTAGTCCTCCTAGCAAAAGGCTCTGTGTATAAATTGGTCTGTAGGCCTTATCAGTAACCTTATTAGTTGCTGCTGATGCCAAGGAGACCAGCAGCCACACACCAGAGCTTTATTTCTAAAAAGAAAATAAAGAGTGGTACTGCAGATCAAATTTGCCAGCAAGTAGTAGTCTCAGGATTGCAGACCATCCTCAATTTTCAGACTTGGAAGTGGAACTTCTATATATATGGAACAGTATTCTTATCTTTAAGAACGTTTTATATATGCCAGTGCTATATCTTGGCTTTTCAGAACAAGTTCCAGGGCTAAACCTTGGCTTAGATGAAATCCTGCTTATAGTAAAACTGAAAATATGAGACCAGATCAATGGAATCATAGAGCTGGACGAGATGGTTGGACAGTGTTCTCGAAGCTACCAACATGAGTTTGACCAATCTGCGGGAGGCAGTAGAAGACAGGAGTGCCTGGCATGCTCTGGTCCATGGGGTCATGAAGAGTTGGACACGACTAAACGACTAAACAAGAGCTGGAACCCCCTGTCCAACCCCCTGTACTGTAGGAATCTTTTGCCCAGAGTAGAGCTCAATCCTATGACCCTGATACTACCGACTGAGCTGTCCCAAGAAAAATATCCCGTCTTGCCCTGTTGCTGTGGGCTGACATCTATGACTTGCCAGAAAGCAGCCACTACTGCAGAGATATGAATGGAAAGGGGTCTTCCAGTCTTGGAAGTGGTCCTGGAGAAATCCATCACCAGAGAGTGAGAGACTGCAATGGATTCCTGAAGAAACTGAAAGGAAGGAGCTTCAGCCACATAGCTCACATGCTCATGGTTGGACAGCATTTCTTTACACAAGGAACCTCAACCATTTGGGGCCCAGGAAATCTAAGAACTCTCATGGGCACCACTTTGCACAGAGGAAGACTGGTGATGCTCAGAACACACCCCACTAACTAAAACCAGACAACATAAACAAGTAAGAGCAGGCATCCCATAAAAAAGGCAACCTGCTCAACCAAACAATCTTCAGAAAACCCTCATTAAAATTAAAGAGGGGCAGGGAGCTGTTTGGAGCAAAAAGGGGGCTTTTGGTGGTTCTATAGTGTCCAGAGTCACCATGTTGGGAGCCCCAGATTTACATTTTCACAAATGTCCCTCTTTTTCAATAATAAGAATAATAAAGCATTTGGGACTCCCACTTTCCAACCTCTCATTCAGCTCAAGGGAATCAGCCTCACTGGGTCATTTTGCCCTACACACCATCCACAGTGAATATCCTGATTACTCATCCCATATTTTGACATTTCAGAGCTACAACTTCAGGATGATGAAGCCACCATCTCAGTCCTTTTATCCAAACATCATTTGCACAAATAAACACAAAAAAAGAAATAAATCTTGTTAGCAAAACTGACAGCAAATGAGTGGGGAGATGGTTTCTCTATGGCAGGAAGAACCCCTAGAGGTAAGAGGTTAATGGAGAGCAGCTCATGAATAACCATGAGCAATAACTATTTATAAGGCAAACACAAGGTCCAAACTCTGGGATATTTTAATTATTTTGGAATAGTGAAAGCTAAATTAGGGACAATGAGTAGGGAAAGGCAGCAGCCCATCATCAAGGAGGCATCTGCTCCTTCCCAGTTTTATCACACAATAGCCAATTGTTTGAAATGACAATTGCAAGGAGATCAGTTGTCACAGAGCTTGATTAGCATCTTGTCCTAGTAAACATCAATGGAGGCAATCCAAACTTATCAAATAATGACACTTGCAAAGAGGCAGTTATGGAAAGACAAGCTCATCACATGCAAGTTCCTTATGCGCTGCTAATGGCTGCATGCTTATGATTAGGAATGTCAGAGGAATCCGTTGAAAACAGACTGCTCCGTAGATTTACACCTGCCCTTTCAACCCCCATTGCAGCTCTTACTATGGATGCTTTTCGCCTTAGTTCTCTGCAGCAAATGATATTTTTACAGGCGCACATTATACATAAATAGGTACACATATAGATATGGAAACAGCTTGGTGTTATACATTATTTGCATATTCACTGACGTAACTGCTGATATTCTGAAGTGTTGTTTGTTGCCAGAAGTAGCCCAAGACTGCAATTCTAACCCGGGATTGTATACATGATAGTTAAGGTGAATGTTCCATGATGTCATGGTAGGGTGCTGGCCGAGCCAAGACAGAGAAGAGGCATGGCTGACAGATGACCCCAGGGAGGGTTCCCGTGGACTGGAAAGGTCTCTATCCAAATGGGGAGAACCCAAGGAAGAGGATCCCAAGGGAGGGATTTCCCTCACCTCGTCCCATTTCCCCACCAGTCCCTGCAGCACAATGCACAGGCTCCACCTCCATCTTCAGAGATGTTACAGGATGATTCTGATTCTTCCACTTTGCTGATCATGCAAGCAACTCTGCCTCCAGAGTTGTCAGAAACCATGTCCAATCCCAGCCCTCTGGGAGAGGTGTTGCCTCACCTGTTCCATCTACCTCTGAGGTGCTTCCATCCCCACCCAGGTAACAGAGACACAGGCGTGAACAGATGGGAAGGATTCAGCCTTCTTGGAGAAATGTTAGGTTACTCCCTCAATCTGAGGGTCAGAGTCACTTGCCATGCTGAGTTGTGTTTGTTCCTTTCCCTTATGGTGGAGTTGTAGAGTGTGTGTCATTGTCAGAGCAGTATATTTGATTGTATATCACCTGTTGTGCCTTTGAACAGCATTTTGCCTATGTGGCTCACTGAGCTGAGTATTAAGATTTTGGTAGAAACCACAATCTGAGTTTCAGTTCTTCATCAAGTGGGAAACAGGACACATTAGCGCAACGACTTCTCCTTGGGTAACAAAATGTTCTTCCCTGCTCCCCCTCTGTGTGCCCCCAAAGTCTGTTCTGGGGTTTCTCCAGAAAAGGCATGGGGTGGTGTTCATGCAGGAAGAGAGGGGTCAATTCACATTGCACTAGTGCTAATCCTTCTGCTACTGGAACTTTTCCCATACTTCCCCATGTCTACTCAGAAGTAAATCAGATTGAATTCAAGGAGGCTTGAGGATTTCAGTCTTAATATGCTTCCTACTGTGAATTTTTTAAAGGGAAAAAAAACAATGCAAAGTATTGCTCATTATTGTTCTTTTTACACAAAAAGAAGTGAACTTCTTTGTTCCTGTGCTCTTCTGTTAAAGTTTGAATTGTCAACATCTTGATGTGACTGCTCATGTTTGATAACTCATCCATCCCCCAAACCTTACTATAAAACTAAAATTAAATTTCAAATTCTTTTCCTCTTTCCCACCTGAAGTTTTGTTGACTTAAAACTTGTTATTTGCTACAAGCAGCCTCTATGCACGTACTCAAATGCCTTTGTACTGTACTGTAAATTTAAAAATTGAGCATTCATCATTATACTTTTCACATGGAAGGAATACATTGGCATAAAAAGAGGATTTCAAGGTTTTGAAAAACAAAAACATGTTTACTACAAACAGTAAAAACATAGGAGAATGCCTGTAAAATGTTTTAATATACCCACAGGATTCATGCAATCCAGGACAAAATGAACGAAACATTAACAGGATGCTAAATTGTCCCTCCCTGATGCCCGAGTGAGGGAAATGAGACAGCATGACAAGTTTATACTGAACTGTGAAATTAAGTTAGTAAGATAGGCTGCAATCCTAACCACACTTACGTGAAAGTAAGCTCTGCAGAATTCAATGCAGCTTCCATCTAAGTAGGCATGGTTAATTTTGCAGCCATAGATGGGTTTCTGATGGGTCATTAGCTACTTCATTAACTTTGGTTTTAAGGTGTCACACGACTCTTTGGGTGTTTTGCTGCAAAAGACTAACAGGGCTACTCTTCTCTGAAAATTCATTAACTTTGAAAGGGAACACACAGGTAAGGTAATTGATTTGCAAATATCTGCTGATGGCCGAGATACATTTGTGTGCTGTGTAAAAAAACAAAAACAAAACTGTATTTCCATATCAGTGAACAATAAAATGGAAGGCAAATGTTTGAAAAAACAAAACGGATTGCAGCAGAACAGAAAATACCTGAAGTGTGAATGACTGACACAATGGACCGAGGCAGGTTTGTACATCCCTATTTATGATTAAAAGGCTATTATGCTGCTTGATGGATGACATGATTAGCATGCCATCAAATGATAATTGCAGCCCCAGCCCCTGTGCAAGGTCACAGGCACAGGGAATGCCCACACCACGCTTATTTGTGGGGCTGAGCAAGAGGTGTAAGGCGCCTCTGGATATCTGGTGTCAGTCTCACTGGAATCCTACATATCTTTGGGGATGGATAACCTCAGCATCAGGACGGCTTCCTGCGCTAGTACATGGATGTCTGATGGAGATAAAAGGATACCAGGAACATGTCCCTTGTTTGTGCAGCTCTGTGTGTCACAGCATCCAACCTGCCTGGAATGCATCCAGCTGCCATGGGGTGGTGCGAAAGGATTAAACACGTTGTGCGTCCATGCACAGGCAATGAAGAATCAGGACCCTCCTATCTCTGGCGCCAGCTTCCAAGGCAGTTTGTCAGGCAGGAAACTCGTTACAGAATGCCTGTGTGTTCCTTATATTAGGCTGTAGGCTATAAAAGTTAAGAGTCCATAGCTATCCATCTCAACACCTTGGCTTAATCCCTGTGCACTGGTGAGGGTGGACAGAATACGAAGACAAGAAGAGTATGTTAGCAGGCTAGTGCAGAAGAAAGATAAAGAAGAGATCTGTTTGAGAGTCAGACAGCTCTGGGGATTTAGCTTTTAATGCCTTTGATATATTATGTAAATCTTTTTTCATCTGGGGTTGTTGTTATTTTGAACTTTACATTTTATTAATTGATATCATAATGCAAAACTTGAAGAAAGGGGAAGGGGATTTAGCTGTGTGCACAAGAACCACAGACAGGCTTTCTGTATACATTATCATCACCAATGTATATAAAAGCCAGCTCTGAGAATTATGTCGTGCTCCAGGGCTGTCATGCTGGAGCGTGACCAAGAGACATTACTCAGGGAACCAACGGGGGGGAGTAGCACACACACAAGCACACACAAACACACAACAAACAGAACTAGCAACGGAATGGGAAACAGAAGTGGGGGCATCTCCTTACCTCTCTCCCCGTTCAAAAGAATCTTCCGAATTTGAAGCATAGGAAATGCATTGGGGAATTCTCAGCTGAGTAACTCTTAGATCCTGGCCCCGTGAACATTCGTATTAATCAGAAAGGGCAAAGTATCTTGAGGGCTTTCCTTTTTCAATACTGAATCACAGTGAATTATTGATCTCTGCATTCTCCTGCTACTCGCTCCTTCTTACCGGGGAGGGGAGATGACGACTAAAATTCTTATAAAGTGAGATTTATTCTCCCACTTCTTCCCATGTATCACTTCTTCCCAGATTTACAAGAAGTTTCTATTTAGTATGTCTTATTCCCATGTCTTTCCAACATCATCTGGAAAAGTAGAAATACAGATATAGGGGGGGAGAGAGAAATATATGTGGCTCTGGCTGCCTACTGTTCACGGGCTGTTCACACAAGGGACAAGTCCACTGTCCATGACAATTTACTGGTGCACTTATAACAGGATTGAAGGGCAGAAGCCCAGGGCCCCACACAGCAAAATGAGCAACTCACAGCAGGGCTGGCTTATTTTGAATTGTGAAGGAATACCCACTAAATTGAGGAGGAGTGGCTGTAAGACCAAAGTCCAGAATCTAATGTAACCTAATGACACTGCTGTGTCCATCCATCCAAACCTTTCCCATCCATTGAACATTGGAAGGGCGACTGTATCTAGAACTGTCAGATCTCTGGAGTTGGTCCTGAGACTTAGGTTTGGGGAATCGATTCTCAGTGCCAAAAGCTGGCAAATTAAACCTCGGGGCTGTCAGCTGCTGCACACTTGATTCTTTTTTTCAAAGTGTGCAGCCCTGCTGATTGAAACCTGTGCTATACAATCTCTGCACATGCATAGCCACATGAAACTGTGCTGATGGGGTACACTTAAAAGACTTTCATCAAAATATTGGAGGGGAACTTCTGGCAGGGAACTTCAGACTGGTTTCTCAAGCTCAGTGGGCCTGTGAGTTCATTTACAGAGCAATCCTACACATATCTATAATTATTATTATTTTTATTATTATTATTATTACTATTATTAATACTCCGCCCATCTGGCTGAGTTTCCCCGGCCACTCTGGGCGGCTTCCAATCAAGTGTTAAAAACAATACAGCATTAAATATTAAAAACTTCCCTAAACAGGGCTGCCTTCAGATGTCTTTTAAAAATAGGATAGCTGCTTATTTCCTTGACATCTAATGGGAGGGTGTTCCACAGGGTAGGCGCCACTACCGAGAAGGTCCTCTGTCTGGTTCCCTGTAACCTCACTTCTCGCAATGAGGGAACCACCAGAAGGCCCTCGGCACTGGTTCTCAGTTTCCGGGCTCCACAATGGGTGGAGACACTCCTTCAGGTATACAGGACTGAGGCCATTTAGGGCTTTAAAGGTCAGCACCAACACTTTGAATTGTGCTCGGAAATGTACTGGGAGCCAATGCAGATCTACTCAGAAGAAAGCCCCACATTTAGTATTGTTGCAACTATGCTTAAAAACCATGAATTTAGCCTTCCTCACACACAGAAACAACCCACATTATATGAAGTGAGTTCAGTGTCCTAGAAGGCATCTCCAACAAGAAAACACTTGAAATTCTTTTTCATTAAAAGGATGATTCCGAATCTTTAGTTCTCGTGCCATGTTTTTCCCCATATTGCTGCTTTTTAAAAAATGTGAACGCTTCTACCGTTCTCAAATCTTTGTGAGTTCAGGCTCAGAGACAAAATAATAAGATTCATGCTCAAACCATGAGAGCTGTAGAACTTATATTTGTTTTGTCCCTATTCACAGTCATCCAAAGAACACTCGGGCTATGGATGCATTGCATTTTTGAATACAGCTACTGTGGCTCCCCAATTACAGTTCAAAGCAAAGTAACCGCTCCCAATTTGAATGCCTGTTCCAGTCTGCAGACTAGGAACAGGAAGATTCTATTTGCTGTTGGGAGTAGGTGAGGAAAAGAAGAAGGCTAGATTAAATCCATTCACAAATAACAAGATTTGCATGCTAAACACCTGCAAGCTGCTTTGGTATTTCACTTCCCTGAATGAAAAAGCAACATCCATGACTTTTAAAAGAAAGAAAGAAAAGTACAGAATGAATGAATTCCACAAAGATAAAAATGTTAAGTTAGCCTACTGCCGGCTCTGAAAGAAATAGACTTTTTTACATACACATTTCTTCTACTATTATGCCTCTCTTCCGAAGAGAGGCAACAACAGACTTAGTGCAGTTTCTTTTGGAAGTTCCACTCTCAATTTTGGGGTAGCTAATGTGACCATTGTCCATATTTCAACAACACCTGGAGAGGATCATTCAAAATGTTGGTGTTGAGCTTTAAAGCTCTAAAACAGCCTCAGCCCAATATACCTGAAAGAGTGGCTCCACCCCCATCGTTCAGCCTGGACACTGAAGTCCAGCTTTGAGGGCCTTCTGGTGGTTCACTCACTGCAAGAAGTGAGACATATTGGGAAGTTTTAAATGTTTGATGTTGGAAGCCGCCCAGAGTGGCTGGGGCAGCCCAGTCAGGTGGGCAGGCTAATAATAATAATGTTTTTTTTTTATTTATACCCCGCCCATCTAGCTGGGTTTTCCCAGCCACTCTGGGAAGCTCCCAACTGAATATTAAAGACGCAATAAAACATCAAACATTAAAACCTTCCCTAAACAGGGCTACCTTCAGATGTCTTCTAAAAGTCAGATAGTTGTTTAATTCCTTGACATCTGATGGGAGGGCATTCCACATGGTGGGCGCCACTACCAAGAAGGCCCTCTGTGGTCTCTGAGAGCCAGTGTGGTGTAGTGGTTAAGAGCGATAGACTCATAATCTGGTGAACCGGCTTCGCCTCCCCACTCCTCCACATGCAGCTGCTGGGTGACCTTGGGCCAGTCACACTTCTTTGATGTCTCTCAGCCCCACTCACCTCACAGAGTGTTTGTTGTGGGGGAGGAAGGGAAAGGAGAATGTTAGCCGCTTTGAGACTCCGGGTAGTGATAAAGCGGGATATCAAATCCAAACTCCTCCTCTTCTTCTCCTCCTCTGCCTGGTTCCCTGTACCTTCACTTCTCACAGTGAGGGAACCACCAGAAGGCTCTCGGAGCTGGACCTCAGTGGATCACATTGACTACCTGTGATTTTGTATTTAACAGCTTGCAGCTGTTTAGACAGAAGTGTGCTTACCTGGCCATCAGCAGTGCAAGTGGGGTGCTTTTGTGAACACCTCAGAGATCCTGCTCTGCTGTGACCAAGGAGGGAGTTTGTTGACCAGCAGCTGGCACTTGGGAAGCTGTAGTTAAACAGGATTTAGGTCAGTCATGATTGGCAAGGTTGTTCAGGGGATGACTTCAATATGTAGGGATTTAGTGAGTACTCAGAGACACCATTAAGTTCAGAGGGGAGTTATGGAGCTTTTATTTGAGGGATGTGAGACCCAGTGGGCTCGGTATGGGTACCCTTTGGAGCCAACCTGGGTTACCTGGGGGAGCTTTGGATCCTTAGGGTGTGCCTTTGGAAGGACTCCCTCAATACCTGAACAGGTGTGGTCATTGAGGAAGGGCTAATGGACATAACTGTCCCTAAACCCCACATTGGCTATTTCACTGTAGTGAGTTAATAATTGAGCCCACACATTTTACCGTATTTGTCCATGTATAAGACTATATTTTTTCCTAAATTTTTGAAGTTTAAAATGAGGGGTCGTCTTATACAGGGATAGCGCATAGTGTATTTTCTTAATTTTGAGTCCCCCAAAATAGGGGGCGTATTATACACTGGGACATGTTATATACGGAAAAATGCTGTAGGTTGCAGTTATTGCTATAAATTACACTTAACAAGCATTATTCAACTAATCCATTTTGTCAGTGCAAGGCTTCCTGCTTGCACAACAGGACTCCCACCCCTCCTCTCCCTGTGCACAGTCCCACACCTTTTAGGGCCCCCCGCAACAAAGGATTAAAATAATACTGAATTGATCTTGGAATAAAATTACATAAACATATTAGGAGATTTTGACTGCCTAGGGGCCTCCAGCACTGCCTGTGCACATGATGTTAGAATTCTAGCTCCATGATTGCAGTCATGGGATTTTTGTCTATCACATGACGGTGTATGTTTTGACTCCACAGAGTGGGAAGTGACGGAGATAGGATGCTTGTGTTACTGTGTTCTATGAAGTGGGACTATTGTCCTTTGTTCTTTCTCTTTGCTGTCTGATGCTAGAGAGAGAGGGAGCCATGTTGCAGTGTTCCGTGTGTGTTTATATGTAAATAAAGTAGATTAGCCAAAATGCTGAGTTGCTGAGGTCTGCTACGCAAACTGTGAAGACTCTGCGGATCCCTAAATGTGCCGTTGTCTGTTGGCATTGGTCGCTATGATGTTCAGGCTGAAGAAAGCTTTTGAAGCTCCCGAATAATCGATCAGGAGGGAGGGAACATGCCAGTCGGGTATGTGTCTCTACCAGGGTCCTACTTGAGTATAGGACGAACTCCTGACACACCCTGCACCCTCCCCAAATTTGATCCAGATGGTTGTGGGAAGCCCGAGAATGGATTTAGGGGCATATTGGGGGAAGAGGGGAGGAACTTTCTGTCATGCAAGTAGAAGTCCTATAAGTACTGATGGAATGTACGCTTAGCACTATGTTGGATTCTACCCAATTCATTATGGCCCTAGTTAAGTCAACACTCTTGTGTCTTGCCTCATTATTCTTGGCTGCACTCACAATAGCTTGGTTGCTTAACATCTCAAACAACCCTCCAGAATCTATGGGGGTGGGGCATAGCCCAGATGAAAACACTGGTTTTGGGGCTGCATACACACTGTACCTTTAAAGCAGCTTCAAAGCACATTCCCCACCTCAAAGAATTCTGGACACTGTAGTTTGTTAAGGATGGCTGATAACTGTAATTCTGTGAGGGGTAAACTACAGTCCCCAGAATTCTTTGAAGGAGTAAATATTCATCACGCATGCTTTAAAGGTACAGTGTGTACACAGCCTGGATACTATATAGACCCAAAGCAAAAGCATAGCTCTTAATCCAAGAGCTAAAGTGAAGAATGTCCTGCTTTCTTTTGACAGAAAACTGAATCACTAAATTCCAAGGTCAAGGGGAGAGCCAATATCTAAAAGCAGCACTACTGATGCCTGATATACTGAGTCTACCTGCCAGTCTGTGCAATGCAGCTCACTGTGGCTACTGCCTCATACTTTTCATTTAAAGGCTGGGAGTGTGGCCAAATTCATTGTTTTTGTCCTTGTGGGGAAGCAGATGGATGGGCAGGAGGGAGTTGGATCAACAGATTCTGGGACTAACATAGACCAGGAAGGCAAGCAAAACAGATAGCAGATTCTGAGCAGCCAGAGAAGAGCAAAACCTCTTACACAACTGATGAGCCCCTGAGACACACTAGGACCAGCATTCTCTCAGACATCAGAGATGGCTGCTTTTGTAAGGAGCTCTGGCAACTTAGGGCTCATCCACACTTCCTTTTGTGCTGTGCTTTCCAGGCACAGGTCTGGGATTTCCAAGTCTGTATGCAAGCAGGTTTTTGTTTTTCTTTGTCCTGGCACTTTCTCCAGGAAAACCCACATGCTACTGCTGAATCAGAGCAAATGGCAATTCATGGAAAACCTGATTGCCATTTGCTCTGGTAAAACACAGGTTTTACCTGTGACAAAAAAGAAACCAATCTAACATGGACCTGAAAATCCTGGACCTGAGCCTAGAAACACAACACAAAAGGATGTCTGGATGAACCCTTACTGATTGTTTCCATAGCAATAAAGAGGGGGATCCGCAGCAGTTTGCAAATTTTGTATGTGGAGAAATACAGGCACCTGCATGTGTGCATACTTTTGATTTATCTAGTACACATGCACACTAGTTTCATACAAATACATACATTTATGTAGGCAACCATCCCTAACCACATAAAAATACTTCCTACCATATACACAAAAGTTTTATTTTGTTTTGGAGACAAAGGGGGGGACCCAATATTTTCCTGCTCAAAGCCCATGACACATTTGGTAAAGGCTGCTCTCCAAGTGGAGCGCTCGCAGGCCAGTGTTTCCCAGTTGTTATGAAATATGTAATGGCCCTTCCTCAACTTGAGGCATATTTTCATTCACCCAGAAAGCTGAGAGCACCAGGGCATGTACTAGAGCAGGGGTGGGGAATCAGTGGCCCTCCATATATTGTTGGACTCCAACTCCCACCAGCCCCGCCCAGCATACCCAACTGGTCAGGGAAGATGAGAACTGTAGTCCAGCAGCATCTAGAACAGAGGTTCCCAAAGTGGGTGGTACTGCCTCCTGGGGGCTGTGTGGAACCTCTGGAGATATACCATATTTTTTAATGTATAAGACTAGGTTTTTCCCCTAAGAAATAATGTCCAAAATTTGGGGCATCTTATACATGGATAGATCTCCCCCCATTTTCTTAAATCAGAGTCCCCCAAAATAGGGGGCGTCTTATACATGGGGGATTTCTTATAGACAGGGAAATATGGTAAATCACTATCAGAACTTGAAAAGCTGGTATCACTGGATCAAGTTCATCAACTCTGCTGAATTAAACTAAACAGTTTTGAATTTTATTGTGTTATTATCTTCCTTAGTAGGTTGTGCAAACCGTATCATTGTGGCAGTGATGGATGTATGGCAGCGCAGGCAGTTCCACCACACAGGGTGCTGAGCTAAGGGAGCACAAAAATAAGAAGATCCATTTGGGGGCACCAAATTTTGGCCTTGCACAGGGCACCATAATACAAAAGTTTACCAAAGCCCATCCCTAGTAGGAAATCAGCCCTGAGTGCTCACTGGAAGGACAGATCGTGAAGCTGAGGCTCCAATACTTTGGTCACCTCATGAGAAGAGAAGATGCCCTAGAAAAGACCCTGATGTTGGGAAAGATGGAGGGCACAAGGAGAAGGGGACAACAGAGGACGAGATGGTTGGACAGTGCTCTCGAAGCTACCAGCATGAGTTTGACCAAATTGCGGGAGGCAGTGAAAGACAGGAGTGCCTGGCGTGCTCTGGTCCGTGGGGTCACGAAGAGTCGGACACGACTAAACAACAACAACAACATCCCTAGCAGGGGGCACTGGGGATGAGCTTATGGAACCAAGGGAGCAATGGTGCAGAAAAGTATGAGAACCACTGATCTAAAGGGCCACAGCTTCCCCACTCCTGCAGTAGAGAACCTCTCCTCCACCTTAATTCCTTGTCAGAACCTAAGCAAGTATGAAGAAGTGAAGTATCTTAGCTCGAGTTCACCACAAATACAAAGATCCCCAATTCTGCCAAATATTAGTTCCATCATGCACGTCATGGCCCAGGGAATGTGATCCCCAGCAGGGGAAGGCAGCGTCATGCTGGTTTAGCGGTATGTAATTCCATTAGCCTCTCAACCCTTGTTCTCTTTGCTTATCTGCTACGTGCTCAGCTCCGGCTCAAGCTAAGACTTTCACAGGGCTCACCACGCTGCTTGGCAGAAAACCAAAAAATGGCCTTTTTACCTTCCTCTGCAAGGACTCCTGGGGATCACATCAATGGAGCTGCCAGAAAAGGATGGACTTAAAACCACCAATGCTATCAATAAATGATGGTTTTACAGGAAAGCTTGCTGACAGTCCTCCAAGGGCAGGTCCAAAATACTGGGTTGTTTTCTGCTCACTCCAATATCTTGCTCTGATCAAATCCCTGGCACAAGCGGAAGGCTGGATGCAGCCAATGATCTGCTAATTGAAAGAGCTGCCAGTTTGGTCACTCAGTGCAGAAACTTTCCCAGTAGAAAAGCAACCCAAATGGTAGGGTTGCCAGTAGAAATTTGATTCAGTTCACATCTAAAGGCAAATCTACCTAATATTCACTTTTGGAAACATTGTGCAAACTGAAAAACAGCCCTTCTTCAAAGCGTATGCAAAAGTGCATACTCTAAAGTAAAGGGTATATTAAAATGCATATGATACTGAAAACAACTACAAAAATGTTTTGTAATGGGGAATGTTGCTTTGTAGAAATATATGCATTAGGCAAAATTTTCTTGATGACTTTTTTTTTTAATTGCAAACTGCTGTGGAAATCTGGAAAACTGGATCTTTCACAGTTTTAATTGCTTCTGATGGGTTATACAGTGGTACCTCTGGTTGTGAATGGGATCCGTTCCGGAGGCCCGTTTGCAACATGAAAAGAGCACAACCTGAAGCGCCATATCTGCACAGGTGCGCTGCATGATTTGGCGCTTGTGCGCATGCACGAGTGGCGAAACCCGGAAGGGTGTAACCTGAAAGAACGTAACGTGAAGCAAACGTAACATGAGGTATGACTGTACCTAAATGCATGTGTACAGTACAGACTTATTTCAGTAGAGGTCTGAAATGCGTTCTTCGTCAAGTAGTTTCTGCCACCCCTGATAAAATTTCATAGTTGGGACCCTGAAAAAGAGCATGGGGGGGGGGGGAGGCAAATTGCCACGCCGCATAGTTAAAGTATGGAACTCACTCCCACAAGAAGTTGTGATGGCCACTAACTTGGATAGCTTTAAAAGAGGGTTAGACAGGCCAAGGCCAGGAAAAGACCCAACATGGAGGCCTACTGGCCAAAATATTGGGAAATAATTGAAAAAATTGGAGACAATTGGAGGCTGCAGAGCCAAGACAAATTAAAAAATAAGGTGCGGGATTGGTTACATTATGCTCAAATCCAAGAGGTTTTTAAAATGGACAAAAAAGTTGGTTTCCAGGTGGAAAAATCGAAATTAGAGACGGAATTGTTAGAACCAAAAACTAAGACACTTTCGAAAATGTATAACTTGCTGCTTAAATGGAATACACAGGATGAGACAGTCAAATCTGCCATGATAAAATGGGCACAGGATATTGGACACAACATTATGTTTGAAGACTGGGAAAGGTTATGGAACACCGGAATGAAGTTTACGGCATGTAATGCCTTAAAAGAAAACATTATGAAAATGACATACCGGTGGTACATGACCCCAGTCAAGTTAGCCAAGATATACCACCTGTCTGACAATAAATGTTGGAAATGTAAGGAGGCAGAAGGGACATTCTTTCATCTTTGGTGGACCTGCCCTAAAGTGAAGGCCTACTGGGAAATGATTTATAACGAGTTAAAAAAGGTATTTAGGTATACCTTTCCCAAGAAACCAGAGGCCTTCCTATTGGGCATGGTGGACCAGAAGGTGTTAAAGAAGGATAGAACTTTGTTTATGTATGCTACCACAGCAGCAAGAATCCTTATTGCAAAGCACTGGAAGACTCAAGATTTACCCACGCTGGAGGAGTGGCAGACGCAGTTGATGGACTACATGGAACTGGCTGAAATGACTGGCAGAATCCGAGATTTGGGGGAGGAAACAATGGAAGAGGACTGGAAAAAATTTAAGGACTATATGCAAAAACATTATAAGTTGTACGAATGTTAAGAAATATGCACGATTAGGAAATTTTTGGCTTTAGCAACTTGATTAGGTAAACTGAAAATTAAGACAAGAAAAAAGAGGTGGTAAATATGAAACAATTTTATTATGTTAACTTTAAATGTACAAAGTTGGGATACAATATTGAGAATTTAGAAACATAATAACTGAAAGATACAGTAAGTTAAGAAACAAGGTAACAAATTGCTGAAACTTTTATTGCAAAGAACGCAGAGTCGTGAGGATGTGGGGAAGTCCATTTGGAATATTGGTAAAACTATTGAAAGTTGGATTGTAATAATCTTTTTATTATTTTTCTTTGTTTGTGTTTCTAGTATTTTCTTGCTTTAATCTTGTGTCTATGACCTTAAGAAAAGAAACTCATTAAAAAATATTTTAAAAAAATAAAAAAAATAAAAGAGGGTTAGACAAATTGGTGGAGCAGAGGGATATCAATAGCTACCAGCCACAATGGCTATGTTTTACCTCCAGGGTCAAAGGCAGTAGGCCTCTGAGTGCCAGCTGCAGGGAACTACTCAGCCTTTGCTTTGGGGCTTCCCACAGATGTTTGGGTTGCCACTGTGAGAAGAGGATGCTGGGTTTGTTTTCTCCTTGTTTTCTCCTGCTTTGGAGGGCAGGACTTGCACCAACGGCTGCAAGTTACAAGAAAGGAGATTCTGACTAAACATCAGGAGAAAATGACAGTAAGAGTTGTTAGACAATGGAACAGACTCCCTCGAAAGGTGGCGGACTCTCCTTGCTTGGAGGTTTTTAAGCAGAGGTTGGAAGGCCACCCGTCATGGATGCTTTAACTGAGATTCCTGCATTGCAAGGGGTTGGACTAGATGACCCTTGGGGTCCCTTCCAACACTACAATTCTATGATTCTATGACTCAATGAATTATTGGACTAACCCAGCAGGTTCTTCTTGTGTTTTTTATGTTAGGAGCCCATCCTTCTGCCAGGGACAGCAGAGTCTCCACAATTCTGTCTTCTCTCTAGAGTGGAATGCAGCAGCAAACAGATGTGAAACATCAGGGCACAAAGTCCCCCACCGGCCTTATTTAAGCCATTGTGTTAATTCGGCTTTAAAGCCAGGAGCTGTTCTGGCAGCAGCTAAATTTAGAAAGAGCTGCAAGGTGCTCCTGCCTGAGGTTGGGGGTCTGCCGGTTGGTGGAATCCAAACGGGCAGATAATCAGAGTGGAAAATGTTGCCTTTGAATGTGTTAACTGGCTTACATGTGCCTTGCATGACAACTGAACTCACTACCTGCACATCTGTGTTGGAGCAGAGTGTTCTGGTGGAACAGGCTTCAGAATCCACAGCTGGGTTCTGTTTTTGTACTCTGGGCATGACACAGAAAGAACGGGTAAAGGTGGCTTCCAGCAGGGCAGGTTCTTTCTGGATCTCTGGGTTATCCTCTGTAGCACATCATGCCTGCAATTCTTATCCACCTACCCTCTGCAGTCTCTCACCTTCCATGCTGAGTGACAAGGCAGAGTCAAGTCCTGACCTACATTCCTCAAGGTGAAATCCTTCTCCTGTTTTCGAATGAGATTCAGATATTTGTTTGGACTGACAAATACTGCAAATCCCTTTCACACCTTGGAAGAATGTTGGTGAAAGCGACACAATCTGCATAATTCCCAATTTGCAATTCATCATTTATGAATACGCTGTTCAAGTTGTCTGCCAGATGCCCAGGATGGTTCTCAATCAACGCTGCTCTTCAGCTGTTTGAAAGAACTTCAGGATGTCACCACATAACAAATATCTGAGAATGCAATTAGCCAATACTGGACTCCCAAATGAATGAGTCTCTCGATACCCCTGAATCTAGCCATGTGAGTTGTCATTTTGCACTAGCTAATGAATTATAAAATTATGAATTGCCTGGTAATAGACTGCAAATAGGGTATACCAAATTAATGAAATATAAATTAACTAAGTGTGAATAGCCAATTCAAAAGGCATATAACATAATAGATTGTTTTTTTTAAAAAAAAAACAGGCTCGTCAATTCCATCCATTATTATGAGACAATCACCTTTCTTTTTAATCAAATCTTAGAATCCAAATATATCAGATCTGAAATGGGAAAAGATTCATCTGGCTATCTATAAATCTGGCCCTTGGGTTTGGCAACAATGGAAATCAGAAGCTTGAATGCTGCATTCAGTTTCTAATTTATGGAAAGCAGAGTGCCTAGCTTAATATGTCTTCCCTATGGTATATTTAGAATGGGTACTGGCTTTGCTGAGAATTGCCTGTGGCATATACACTATTTGAAAAACAACAGAGAGTTAAGGTGCAGGATGCTCCCTCTCCAGGCTAGGTTGAGATTTTGACTCACCCATCTCCTCTAGGAAGCCCTGTAAGACTTGCTTATTTCACTAGAGGGCTTGGTGCACTGCTACAGTGCCATGGGGTCGGTTATATGAGCCAGTCCACACCCTGGGCACCATCCTGCACACCCCACTTCCTTTTATGCAGTCTGGTATTAGTTAGCTGCCTAGTTTAATTAGAGCCGAGAAGGAATTGGGTGGTGGGTGCTCTCTCACTAGCCCCTAGGGCATCCCCCCCCCCCACAGACCCTTTTTCACCTGGAAGTCTCTCCTAGAAGAGGAGGCACTGTGGCAAATTAGCTGGGCCTGATGGGAGTTGCATTCCAAAGCATCTAGAGGACACCAGTTTGGCCGAAGCTGGCTTATCCCCTAGTAACTGTGGCTCATCTTAATCATACGTTTCTTAAAGCTTTTTGCTGCTTTTGCAGAGGCAAACTATTGCAGCTACATTTCTGGAAGGCTTTCAGATGCCGCATACTTTGTCCCGTCGGCTAATATGCAAGTTGGCTGGATCCATTTGGTCATTAGTAACACTTTCCCCCACAAAAAGTAAGAGAAGCAGCGGCAGCAGGGGAGTTTTCTGCCAGTATTTTGCCTGGAGTCTGGGCACTGACTGCTGCTGCTGTCTCCTTTTGCGTTGCTTATCTCATCAGCCGGTGCTGAAGGTATCATGCTTGGTGCAGTCTTTAATAACCCAGAAGCATGCTGACAGGAACACTTTGTTAACAGTCTCTGAAATCTAAATCCACCTTGCCTTTCACTCTCCTATTCATTTCCCTCCACTCCTTTGAAATTTATAGCCCAACAACACATCCAGTCACATTTCCTAGACTAATGTGCATCTCCCGAGCTTTAGCTAATATACAACTTTGGCGCTGCAGAAGAGAGGGTGCAAAATTTCTTCTTGACCCCTGACCACTGGAGGCAGGTGCTTGGAGCAAAACCTCCCTCCTTCCAGCTCATAAATCTCCAGGCATATTTCTGGAAGAGGCCAGAGCTAGAGGGTGTCAAAATTCATTGCAGACGAAGTAGGGAGGGAAGCAAAGTAGAATCTTCACAGCTCTTTGCCTTAGAGAGTGTGGTTGAGAGCCAGAATTATATGGTCAGGTCACATCCATACCATATACTTAAAGCACTTATATACCACTTTAAGAGTCATTCAGAATCCCGGGACTGCTGGATTTGACAGAGCTGATTTCACAGAGCTCCAATTCTCAGGACCCTTAACAAACCACACTTCCCAGAATTCTCCATGACTGTTAAAGTGCTATGGTGCGGATGTGACCTCCATTGCTAGCAGAGAGCACTATTCCACAACCATTTTGGATGTCTCTTCACTAGCACCTTGGCTCAGAAAAGGCTACACTTTTCTTCTGGGAAAGTATCTGTTTAGGCATAGGGGCCACTTCAGACTGATGCTGAAAATCTGTTGGCCAGTGAGCAGGCCTAAGATGCATGTCAGTGTCTAGGGAGCAGAGCTAAACAGGTATGTCAACACCCATGGTTGCTAAACAACTGAAGAGGCCTGATGGTGGTGAGAAATGTAGTCCATTGTTTATCTTAGGCTACAGTCTTTTTTTGTTGGTGTTTAGTCGTTTAGTCATGTCCGACTCTTCATGTCCCCATGGACCAGAGCATGCCAGCACTCCTGTCTTCCACTGCCTCCCGCAGTTTGGTCAAACTCAAACTCATGTTGGTAGCTTCGAGAACACTGTCCAACCATCTCGTCCTCTGCCGTCCCCTTCTCCTTGTGCCCTCAATCTTTCCCAACATCAGGGTCTTTTCCAAGGAGTCTTCTCTTCTCATGAGATGAAATTAGGTTCAGATAAAATCGTATGAATGCACCTCATTTGCACTGTGGGTAAGACTCTGCTATGAGAATTCTGAAGCAAACGTTTTCAAGGGCAGTATTTTACAAACTGGCCCCATCAAGTGCAAGGATTACTGCTCTTGCATTGGGAATTTCCCCTCTCTCTTTTCCTGCATGCACCTCACGCCCTCCCCAAAACTGCTCCAAGGGTTGGGGAATCTCCTAGAGCAAATTTAGGGAGGTGCTGGGAGAGGAGGGGGAAAGCCCTGTTGTGCTGATGGCAGAGATGGAAGGATCTGTCAGTTTTTGTTTCTCTGTTTTTCTCATTTTTCCAATCATTATTTTGGTTCTCCGCAGTTTGGAGCAATTTGCAAAAAAAAAAAAAGTCACTCATGAAAATTCATCAGCATTTTAGTGCAAATGTCTCCCAATAAACACATCTTTATATGAGCTTTTGCCTAATATACCCACTTTATGCCTTTTTAACATTTTGGTACACATTCCTTGGTTGGAGAACTGCATTGCAAAAATTGGATAAGTGTAAATTTCAAATAATAGTTGTGTTTCCATTTGCATATTGTTTCAGAAAATATGAATTTGGTAGAATTGCTTTAATACATACTGAACTGAATTTCTCCTCAGTTGCTAGCTAGAGGTAATCCTTTGCTGGTGGAACCCTGATTTAGCACTACATTCAAGAAATCAATGGGTGTAAGTTATAATTTGGCCTTGGCTTCTGTGCAAGCTGATACCATTACCTTCCAGAACCTAATTTATTTGAATTCTATGAAATAAGCTTTGTTTTATTTTGTTCTTTTTAATGCTGAATATTAGTTAAAGTATACAAAATTTTAATTAAAAGATTTGTATCCTGCAATATAATTAACCATCCTCAAGACAGAATACAAAAATAAAATATAACCTGTTTGATATACAATACAAGACAAAACTGCTTAAAAACAAAACCATTGAACAAACATACCCCAAAGAGTGAAGCATACAGAGGAAGCCACCAACAAAATGGTTAAAAAGCTTGAGGGGGTGGGGATGTAAGTAGAGGAGGAGCCAAGCAGAGTTCTCAGAGGAGGGAATTCTACAAATGCGAATTCGCATTTGAGGTGGATCTTAGGGGCAAGTTCATATGGGTGTAGGTGATCCTCCATGTAACCAAGCCCAAATCCACTCTTGAAAGGTTAAAACTCAGATTTTAAACAGAGCCCAGAAATAGGTAATGAAAGCAACTATTGCTAAATTGATGTGATAGGGTCAGATTGCCTTGCCCCTGCAAGTGTTGTGGCAACTGAATTTTGCACCAGCTGAAGTTCCAAGATTGTCATTAAAGGCAGCCCCATGCAGAGAGAATGTCAGTAGTTTAGTCTGGATATAATCAGCACAGGTATAACAAGGCCTGGTCCACTTTCTCCCTAACAGAGTCAGATTGAAGCATCCCAAGCTGGTTAAATGCACTCTTGGTCATTAAGGTTATCTCTGCCTCAATAGGTAATGCTGGGTCCAGGAGTATCCCAAACTGGGTATGTATATCTTCAGGAAGAGGGTAAATCCATTCCATACTGGCTGCAAACCAGTTGCTTTGTAACAACAATATACAAATATACTACTACTACAATGATCAAATTTCTCCCTCCCCCTGAAAAAAAACCCCACCAAGAACAACACAACAGTAGGAGTAAAGTTAATGAGGTCTAAACAGCAGTAAAAGGCAACTAGTCATTAAAAGTCTTGGCCTAGTGCCTAAAGCTCATCCAACTAGACAATAGGCAAACAGCTCTATGGACAGCATTTGCAGGGTGCCACCACATAGAATACCACTTCCCTAGTCACCACCTGGTTAAGGTCTGAGGCTGTTGGCACTCAGGGAAAAGCCACTATTCTGGACTGGTATTTCAGTTATGAAATGGAGAGCTGACTCCTGTGGAATGTTTGGCATCTTTACAATTAAAAGCCTTCCAGTTCTGCCTGCAGCGACCTAATCCAGAAGGTTACATAAATACCGACAGTAAATGGGAAATGTACCTGCTACGATGAATTATGGACACCCAAAAGAGGTGGCCATTTAGCATAAGAAATGTGATTTCTGTAATTATGTAAATGCAGCCTAATTAACTTTTCCCCTTGTTTTTCAAAATCCTCTCTCAATTAAGTCTGGAAATCTTATGTTTGTTCTCAGTTATTCCCCTCTCTCACGTCCTACTCCCAAGCTAATTTTGCATTATTTCTGGTCCTTGCAATATCACTAGGTTGAATATCATTTGCAAACTTAATTTGCCTGATGTTTACTTTCATTTCCAGGTCATTTAATAAAGAAGTTGGGGGGAATCAGGTACACCTGTCCATTCTGTTGTACCCCTTCCACACAGCTCATGATTACATTCCTCCAGGTAGGCTCCACCTTATGATAACCTTTCTATACCAAACAGCTCATATGAGGAGGAACTTGGATAAATCTCATCCTTATATAGGCATAGGCAATCTCAGTCTTCCAGATGTTTTGGGACTACAATTCCCCAAATCCCTGACCACTGGTTCTGTTAGCTAGGGATGGTGGGAGTTGTAGTCTCAAGACATCTGGAGGGCCAAGTTTGCCTATGCCTGTCCTTACACATAAATGAGGTATAGGTCCTGTTCAGAGCTTCCACATGGAATTAAGTAATTCTATTAACACAGGGTGCATTAGGGAAGGGCTTTAGCTCAAAGGCAGAGCAGATGGCTTGCATGCAGAAGGTTTCAGGTCCAAGCAGGAGAAGACTCATGTCTGAAACCCTGGAGACCTGCTGCCCATCACTGCAAATACTGAGCCACATGGGCCAATGAGCTGATACAGTATTAGGAAGCTTCCTATGCACAGGGAGAGAGCAAAGAATAATGAAATTATCAGATTGTTTTTCATGATGATTTCTTTACACCTATTAATGCCCATTTTGAAACTTAATGTTGAGCAAAAATGATGTAGGCACAAGTCGCCCAACATCAGAAGTGACTTCTTGACAATTGGCCCATCAGGCCCATCCGTGGTGATACCAGGGTGAGTGTACAAAAACCACATTCTTCCTTCCTTTTGAATCCACTCAAGCCATTCTGGTATGGTTCTTTCTATTCAGTTCTGCTTCATAGAATTTTCAAGGACCTGATACCTAATAATAACCCAGCCTTCACAAAAGAAAATAATGAAAAACCCCAAGTTTTTAAAGGGTCGCAGAGGGTTGCCATGGCCTCCTGACCCTGCAGGACATAGATCACTTATTCAAGGCTAATTTGTGTCCATCCTTTGCTGTGCTTGGAAACAACAATTTCAAGGATGCTGGCGAGCCGGGACTTGAAACACCATTGTGCTGAAATGAGTCATCCTTCTTCAGAATAGAAGAAATCTTTGAAAAATGGGGAAAGTATTGCAGTATAATGTGATTTTCCCCCCTCTTCCCTTGGATTCTTGGGGAGTTTATAAGAAGCCAAGAACAAGAGCTGAGAAGGAGGGCATTCTTGGGGTGTTTCTATCTTTTCCTACCAGCCACTCATATATCAGCCATGAGAATGATATGTCAGTCATGAAAGGACCTTTTATACTTCTCTTTGGCTGTTGCCTCTCTTTGAGATTAGGTTTATATAACTACCCAAACACAGAGTTCAGAATTATTCTCTTATTCCCCTTTGGTTCTTAGTCGTCCACAAAATGCTTTGCCTGTCAAAAGAAATAAGGAAGGCACCCATTTGGATATACCACAGAACACCCTATTCATTCACAGCATTTTTTTAAACTTGCATTCTCCCCACCCCACCCCACCCCACCCATCATCTAAGTATGTTTCTGAAGATTGCAGGATTGATGCTGCTGCAGAGAACACATAAAACTTCCATTATCACCCACCGATGTGAACATGTGAAAATGCCATCATTGATTATCACATTATCAGCTCTCATGCATCATTGCCTCTTATCAAATCAGGAAATCCTTCTGAAAAGGAAACTGCGCTGGAAACTCAGCACACTGTCTGTCACCAGGACCAGCCCTATCATTGGCTGAGGGAGGCAATTGCCTCAGAGGGCAGGTGCACAGAGACAGCAGCCGCAGCTTGCCACCTCCAGCCATTCCTCCTGAACCCCTCAGCCATTTCCCTCTGTGGGAGATCAGAAGTATGTGTAAGTCAGAAACTACTGTACTTCAGCAAGCCTACTATCTTCAGGTTAACTGGAGGATGCCATCCCATGGCTAGTATTGAAATCAGACGTCAGTCCAGGCAGCTTCTGCATATGGAATGTGAAGGGGTGTGGGATCTCATCCTTTGCCTCAAGCAGCAAAATGTCTTGAGCCAGCCCTGCCTATCTCCCAAGACATGGTGACTAATTAGAACAGGCAACTTTTCCAACATTGTGATAAATGGTTGGTCTGTCTGTGGAGGGAAGGCTTAGGGACTGCACAGTCATTATCAGTGAAGCTACTTGGGTTTTGTCCTCACCACAACAGGTACCCGAAGTGCAGTGCTTTATTTCTCCCTAGGAATGAATGAGAACCATTCATTGCTATAAAGGTAAAGGTAAAGGTACCCCTTCCCGTACGGGCCAGTCTTGACAGACTCTGGGGTTGTGCGCCCATCTCACTCAAGAGACCGGGGGCCAGCGCTGTCTGGAGACACTTCCGGGTCACGTGGCCAGCATGACATCGCTGCTCTGGCGAGCCAGAGCAGCACATGGAAACGCCGTTTACCTTCCCGCTAGAAAGCAGTCCCTATTTATCTACTTGCACCCGGGGGTGCTTTCGAACCCCGCCGCGGGGATTCGAACCGCCGACCTTTCGATCGGCAAGCCCTAGGTGCTGAGGCTTTTACCCACAGCGCCACCCGTGTCCCATTCATTGCTATAAGAGAAAGTAAAAGATTGTAGGAGAAACCCCCATGCCAATGAAAATCAAGCATTCTCCCAGCTGCATAGTGACATCCTAGTTTCTACTTTTCAAATATGTTTCAGTGTAAGAAAATGCTGGGAACTGACATATACATATACACATATATCTATGCAAATGTAAACCCTAATCTTGTTAGGTCTCACACCAGGTGGTTGCCTCCAACCATAACAGGTAGGAGCTTTTTTCATTTATGGGGCTCAGACACACCTCACAGGGCTTAAGTTCCAGGAATCTGCTGTATTATTTACAATGCTAATTATTCGGGACAGCTCTAGTGAAGATGGGCAAGCTTATTGGGCATCATTACAACTTGATGTTCAGATCTCAGCAGAATCATTCAGGCAACTTTAATGATGAGCCAAGTTCAGGCAGTCCAATAAAGTTCAACAGTGCACATCATAAGTATGGGATTCATACTGTACTGTGCAGCATATTTATTCAGTGTCTCCAGTTGATGGGGTTTATTCTGTGGGTGGATTCTGGACAATGACTATTACTGTCATCTGCCAGTGTCACCAAGATCAGTTTCTATGGCATTTTAAAAGTAGGCTTTTCAAAGAAAAATAAGGGGGAACTTTTCCTCTAAAAGCCAGGTAAGCATGCGCCAGAATTGATTAGGAGAGGAAGTGTTAGAACTGAAGCCGCTTCCCTTTAATAAATGCTTAGTGTACAAAAACCTGCAATAACATTGTTCATTGGCATTACGCTGGGTGAGGAATGGTCACATTTTCTCAATGGAAATTACACGCTTCCCAGCTGTTTGCAATAATCAATGTTCCAAGCCTGCATGCTCACTGGGGAAAAGAATCTACATTAAGGAATAGATCAGTCTGTAGCCTTGTTCATAAGAGGATGGATGTAAACTGTGACTACCAGTTCTGTGAAGGAAAAGGTCTCAAGAGAGGGAATTCAACTCACGTTTTTACAGTTATGGTATTTTATGGTTATGACTGATAATTGATTATTACATTGAATATATATGTTGGAAGCCACCTTGAGAGGGTTTTAATCCAGTAAGCTGCCTAATACATATTTTAAATAAATATTTGAAGAATGTGAGATGGTGAAGGAAAGGAATAGTTAGAAAGGAGGTGACTGTGTGTGTGTGTGTGTGTGTGTGTGTGTGTGTGTGTGGATGGATAGATATACAGACAGTGGTACCTCGGGTTAAGTACTTAATTCGCTCCGGAGGGCCATACTTAACCTGAAACTGTTCTTAACCTGAAGCACCACTTTAGCTAATGGGGCCTCCTGCTGCTGCCACGCCGCCAGAGCACAATGTCTGTTCTCATCCTGAAGCAAAGTTCTTAACCTGAAGCACTATTTCTGGGTTAGCGGAGTCTGTAACCTGAAGAGTATGTAACCTGAAGCGTATGTAACCTGAGGTACCACTGTACACGTACTAATATGCTCAAGAAGAGGGTGGCTGTCCAGATGCTAATGGCTAATTTGGGTAACTTATGGGTAGGAGCTTTTTTAAAACTTAAGAACATAAGAAAAGCCCTGCGGGATCAGACCACAGCCCTGTCCATCTAGTCTAGCATCCTGTTCTCACAGGGCATGGCCAGAAGTCTATGAGGAACCTGCAAGCAGAATACGACCATAGCAGTGCTACCTCTGCTTGTGACTCCCAGAAACTGGGACTTGGGGAAGTTCTACCTCAGAGCTTCCCACAAACAAACAAATGGGGTCTGAGGTGATTTGATATATGGGATAGTAAATGATACAAGAATTGAGCTATGTTTCTTACATGTGGAAAAAGCAATAAAATCATTTTTTTAAAAAAGAATGGAATAATGCCCCGAGGCAAATTAGCCACAAGTAGTAGTAGTAGGAGGAGTAGGAGTAGGAGTATCCACAAAGGAGCTCAGGGCTCCCCCTCCCTGTGCACACATTTAATTTTTACAGCTACCCTGCAAGGTAGATTAGACAGTTACGGGTCCAAGATCTCTCAGTGAGTGGAGATTTGAAACCAGGTCTTTCTAATTCTGCTTTTAAACCAGCCACCCACAACATTGTTTCCTCCAGATGTGTAGGGCTCCAACTGCCATCATCTCTGAACACCGACCGGAAACATCTGGAGAGCATCAGGTTGTGGAAGGCTTGCTTGGAGATTCCACCAACAGCATTCTTGCTGGGAAGTCAGCTGACTCTAGGCTGGAACAGCCTACAATCCCTACAAGCCTAGTCTTCCTGGCTTCCTGAGAATGCAGAGGGCAGTGGCACAGGAGGTAAGATGATGTTGGAGGCTGTCAACTGAGATCCCTCCCCTTTACTGTATCTTACAATGTGCAATATTGTGGTCATTCACTCATCGGTATAGATGGCTCAGCTTCCCCCTTGATCATCAGTATGGGCTCACACAATAGTTATGCTGGCTGGGACTGATGGGAATTGTAGTCCAAAACCTCTGAAGGTCCCCAGGTAGGGGAAGGCTGCTCTCATCACATCACCACATTGGCTCTCCGTGATGGCAGGTACCAGCAGAAACACTCAGGTAGTTGGTGGGGGAGCCATCAGAACAGGCCACAATAGTCAACGCTTTCTCCTCTTGCAGCCCATTTGCCTCGTGCAGCTGAAGCTTTTAGCACCTACATTATTCATGGCCTCTCAGCTGTTGCAGCAGGAAGGGGAATTTCTGAGTGATATTCCTAATACCTTAACACAAAACCCATTTAGTCACAACACTGCTTTGAGGAGAGAAATAGAGCGAGGTGGAGCAGAAATTCTTCCCCCCACCCCCAGTAGTGACAGTTGAGGCCAGGCAGGAAGATGAATATTCTAATTTGTTTCCTCCCTTTTCATATCTGAAAACACAAGTCAATTATGCGAGCATAAGAGCCGACCCAATGGATCCAGGAGACAAGCCTAGCTACCTGGTAGAATCAGAAGCCTTGAATCGGAGAGCTAGGTTTGCTTGCCAAGAATAATTCGGCCGTGGCAAGACCAACAAGGCTGGACTTGAGAAAGCAGAGAGTGTTGACAGTTTCTCTGCAGTTAGACAAGCAGCCTTAGAGGAGACTTTAATTGCAGGAGATTTTTCTCTTTGTTTCTCTTTCTCTACTGCACGCTTTTGTTACTTCTTCTCCGTCACCTTATATTTCATGCAGGGATGGAGCTGGATTTTGATTCCATTCACCTTTAAAGGTGAATCTACCTAATTTTCACTTTCCAAAATGGAATGCCAACCAAAACAGAGCCATTCTTTGAAATTCATGATTCTACAAATTTTGCAGTGCGGATCTCCGGCCTAGGAATGTGCACAAAAATGAACATATTTGCAAAAATAGCATAAAAATGCATTGTATTAGGAGAAACCCCATTGCAAAAATGAATATATTAGGCAAAATCAGACACAAACATGTTCCTTTTAGAATGTTTTCTTTTTAAAGAAATAGATAGAAATTGAAATTATCAAGTTTGTTCATCCCTAATTTCATGCAAGCTCCCTTCTGCAGGGAACCACTTACTTCAAGCTCTTTCTCTCCCCTGATACCTAAATTGTAATTATCAGCAGCTTTTATTCAACGAGGCCTTAGCCCCGAAAGGATCCCAGTCAAAAGATAATCCACTAAATTTAAGCAAGCATTTAATGTCATGATGTCGCCTGTGGGGAAGACTAACCAGCTGGATGACTTTTACATTTCAAGGCTAAACTCCACAAACTTCTTTCTAAAAACTGTGGTAAATTGTTCAACACCAGGAAAGGGAATCAGGGGTATCTGTACAGCAGCATCAGAAAGCTACAATGTTTTATTTATTTCATATATTAACCACATGAAATATCCCATGAAGTGATGTAACAATGACCAAAAAACCAATCAGAAAATGTATAAACAATATATCATTTATAAGTACATTTCTAGACCAGTGCAGATAAAGACTGAGATAATAAAATCTGTGCTTGTCACAATGCTTTGATTTCTTCTTGCATGGTATCCCTATTTTAAAATTCTGCATATCGAAATTAGAGTTTCCAGCTTTTTAATTGCCCTGTTTCTGTGCACTTAACAGCAGCTTGGCATGCAAAACTTGCCTTTTTCCATGGAGGGAGATACAGATATGAGAAATGCTAAATGGCAATTGTGCCAAAGTGTGTTTAAAGTCACAGGAGCAGGACCACTACAATAGGTGGCAATGCTAACAAATGATTGGCCACAAGCTTCTCCACAGCCTGGCTTTGAGGAACAGTTGAAGAAGGTAGGAATGTTTGGTCTGGCGGAAGGATAATTAAAGATAATTTTTAAAAGAAAAGATAATATTTTTTAAAAAAATTGAAGGACCATCTATTTGTATGGCAAATAAGTATGCCATAAATAAGGCAATAGAAAAAGACAGGCATTACCTGGGATGGGCATAGTCAGTGTAGTGCTCTTCAAATATTTTGGACTACAATTCTTGCTGTGTTCCCAGCACATTCCCGCTAAACACACCAACATGCCACCATCCTTCATGGCAGGCTGTAAGTTAGTGTTATTTTCTCTTTGAAAGTTTGCAGTTCTCATGTAGGAATTATGTAGCTTTCGAAGCTGCCCTTAGACAGAGAACCAGGCAACCATTAGTATAGCATCAGCCCTCATACCTTCACCCCCGCTCCCAAGCCTTTACAAGAGCCTCCACATGGCTGCAGATTGCAAGGCAGGGCTTCTCTTCAGGTTCACTTTGTTATGGTGTGGTTAATATATGTCGTCAAACACGGGTCAGGGTTTAATCTCCAGCATTAAGAGCTCTGTGGGAGCTGAGACTCAGAGAAGTGCACCAGTAAAACACTGTCTTGATTGGAGGCAGATAATCAGCTCTTGCCGTTGCCAGGACCAGGTTCCCTGGTGCTCCCTACTGAGCCAACTGCTGCAAAGAAATGCTTCAGAATCAAACAACCTGGGAAGGTGTCCTGCCAGAAATTTCCTCGGAAGATTCTGAAGGCCTTCTCTTCCCACCCAACATCATGCCTGGAGGGACATCTTCCCAGGCTGTTTGATTCTGAAACATTTCTTTGCTTCAGAATTGTTATATGTTTGGAGGAATCAGTCTGGATGTATCTTTATTATAGACCTTCCTGCAGAAATTGTTCAGTTTGGTTGTATATTTTTTAATGTTTTATTTATTGTTAATAACTACTTTTGTTATATGGTGGTACCTTGGTTGTTGAATGGCTTGGCTCCTGAACAAATCAGCTCCCAAATGCTGTGTTCCAGTTTGCAAATGTTTTTCAGAAGCTGAACGTCCAACACGGCTTCCGCTTGAGTGCAGGAAGCTCCTGCAGCCAATCAGAAGCTGTACCTTGGTTTTTGAATGGGTTCAGGATTCAAACGGACTCCCGGAAAGGATTAAGTTCAAGAAACAAGGTACCACTGTATTGTAGTTATGTATTTTCTCCCCATGTTGTAAGCTGCCTTAAGCTGTGGAAAGGTGATATACAAAAAAAATTATATATGCATATATAGAAGACATTTTGTGATGGGTTCTGCCCCCCATTCCAAGCTGCCATTTTGTGTTTGGCTCTGGATATTTAAGATGCTGGGCCTCCGGTTAAAAATAAAGTGAACTTGCCTACCACAATCTATGGCCCTGCTATTTTTTATTCAACCAGTTCTAGCACTCTCTGGGTCAGCAAAATGAGTTGTGGTTTCACCCTTTATTTATCACTACACTCAAACTACAGAACCAAGTGGGGGTCTCATTTTTCCTCACAACAAGCTGTAAGGGGAGGATTGCTAAAGATACAGTGTTCCTATACTTCATTGCATCTGGTCATCCTAGTCACAGAAGGTGTCAGGAGATGTGGGTTTGTGGAAAGATGTCCCACGTGGTGAGCAACTGAACTACAGGTGGCAGCATCACAGTCAAGTCCCTCAGGCTCTGAACTGACCCCACCTATCAGGCTGGACACTGGATCCTCCTTGACATGGAGGTATGTCCATGTTGCAACTAAGCCTTACTTGAGTAGCAAAGGTCTTCTGGAGCTCACACAGGTTCCTGCATTTCCGTGACAAAGTTAGGTGGTTGTAAAATTCATACACACAGTCTCATGGCTAGCTGCACTCTGCCATGCGCTAGGCCCTAGCAGCAAGCCGCAATTAAGAATAGCTGCCTGCTCCCTCAATGGTATAAGGTCATATCCATCACCGCATATAAATCAGATGGGAACTAATAACCTTGATTTAATTTCTCCTTCCCAGGGTAGGCACTCCCTTCTCTCCAGATCCTGCTGTCCCTCGTGTCTCCTCCCCCACCCTTCCCAAATGAGCCGATTTAAATGAAATGGCTAAGCCTGGGGAATTTTAATTGACAAGTTGGAACTCAACGCTCCCCTACCTGGAAAGATTCATTATTCATGTCACCTTGTAGGCCCCAGGAGGCTAGCTCATTAGAAAAGGTGGGCCAGATCCTGCCACCCAGGCTTGGGCAATACTCTTGAAGCCTATTAAAAAGTGGCACAAGCACAAACTATTAGGGAGGAAATGCAGCCACTGCATTACCCTGCCCCATTCTCGCCTCACAGTGCTCAACATCTAATAAATAGCAGCGACTGAAGTGAAAGAGAGGCTATAGTTTGATGTGTGTGTTTTGGGAGGGAGGATATTAGCAGTGATGCATTTAAGTTATTTGAAACCAGGACTACGGATGTGGAGGAATTTGATTCTGTTCGCATTTAAAGGTGAATCTACCTAATTTGCACTCCTTGAAAAAACACATGAACTGATATCTCAATCCATCTTTTGAAATGCACACTTATCCATTTTGCAATGCTGTTCTCCAGCCAGGCAATGTGCCCAAAAATACATGTAAAGTGTATATAAGAATGCATATATTGGTGGGAACAGCATACAAAAATGCATTATATTATGGAAAACTGCTTTGTAAAAAGCACTGTTTTAGTCTACTAGAATAAATTTGCACTAAAATGCTGGTAAATTTTCATGAGGACTTCTTTAGAGAAAGAGGGAAATCACAAAGTGATGGGGAAATGTTGAGACCTGAACTTGGAGAAATGAGAAACTGAGAGAAGTCAAAATGAATGCATTCACCCATCCTGACTCTGAATTTAATGGCTTTGGTGCAGGGGGCTGTTTGATTGATAAGGTGTATTCACTTACTTCAAAATGTGGTGCATTTGGGAAGCCCTCCCACCCTTCCTGTTGAGTGGAGCCCTGGATGCCTGCCTCCAAATCCTGTCCTGATACCACCACTGTTTGTCAGCAACTGATTTGACTCCGCCAGCTCCTCTAAAGCCAATCTCCCTTGCTCTGCCTAGGGAAGAGATCCATTTTACTCGGCTAGGTGCAACCACAGTGGCAGCTGAGAGCCATTCTGCAGAGAGCTTAGCATCGGGTTAGGGAACAGGAATGCTAAGCAAGCAGGCTGCTTCCCAGTGAATGTGCTCGTTTCATCTGTCTCAGAGGAAAGAGTTTGGGGAGGAAATATCAATGAGCTGCCCAAGCCCTTTATTAGCAGCTGCTCTAATCTTCCCTTTGTCCTATCAAAGCCCTAATGAGAACGATACCCAGATTAGAGCTGCTCAGAGGAGACTGCAATGCCTTCCACTTCCCACTGCCAGTCGCAGCTTGCCTAGTCAACTCACTCATGGAGGGAAAGGAAGCAAAGGGAGCCAGAACTACACAGAAGTAGGACAGACAACCCGTCACTTCGTATGGCCAAAGCAGGGGAGAGAGGAGGGCAGTTTTGTGGCTACTGAAGATTTACGTGAGGGATTCTGGAGTTGTAAGACACAACGCAACCTCTATGAAATGATCTTTCTTGGGGAATTTTCGTCTCCATGGCAGGTCCATCTGTAACCATTAGCTGGTTTTTCCTTTGTTTCAAAGGAAGTTGCCTTCATAAAAGCAATGAGCCTTCAAACTACAGCAAAACCTTCCCCAACCTGGTGCCCTTCAGATATTTTGGACTACACCAGTCCCATCAAACATGAGCAATGTTCAGGGATGGTGGATGCATAGTTCAAAACATCTGGAAGGCACTATGTTGAGGGGAAGATGCCACAGGTGTTAATTGAACCCTTAAAGATGTAGGAATGCCCTTGAATGACTTGACAGCAAGGAAGGATTAGATGTGAATCCATTCTCATACAACTAGAACCTTCTTTAGATCATACCCTCCATGCATTATCAGAAGGCGGGGTCAGCAATGCTGAAATCTCCTCTGCTCCTTCCACACACTCCCATCTCCTTCAACTGCTGCCTGCTCTGTTTTGGCAGCCAAGCACTTATTTCCTGCATTGAGAAGGAAGCCCTGCCTCATGACCCAACTGGCCAGCATTCCAGGATGTGTCCACAGAGGGGCCAATCTGGAGTGACCCAATCCTGGGTTGGCCCAATGTGGAGCAATGAAAGTGGTGCAGTTACAGTTCCCAGGGGACACAGCTACCCAGCATCATTTGAGCCCATGGAGCAACTCTTTTCTTGACAGTTGCAAAGCAGACAGCCTTTGGGGTGACCCCAAGGAGACAGGAAATAGGGCAGACACACCAGGCAGGAGCATCACACACACACACACAGATGAGCACCAAGAGAGGCACAGCCCTCAAGGGTGCAAAAGTTTAGGGCCACCTTTCAAATGTTAATGCCCTACTAGTTTTGCCACCTTAGACAGTTGCCTGTTTTGCCTTGTGGCTGAGCTGGCTCTATCTACAACATAGACTATTATTATTATTATTATTATTATTATTATTATTATTATTATTATTATATACCCCGCCCATGTGGCTGCCCTTAGCCACTCTGGGCAGCTCCCAACCAAGGACTAAAAACAGAATAAAACTTAAAACAAAAATTTCCCTAAGCATGGCTACTTTCAGATGTCTTCTAAAAGTCAGATAGTTGTTTATTTCCTTGACATCTGATGGGAGGGCATTCCACAGGATGGGTGCCACTTCTTAATCCAAGTTGTTCATAAACTAAGCTCTTCTTAAACCAAGGTACCACTCTACTTGCATATCAAGCTGCTGTTAAAAGCACAGGAGTAATTCTGGGCCATTTGTTTCCTCTCCTGGTTAGCTGCAAATCTTTCAGAGCAGCAGAGCAAACAATAAGCAGGTGGTGGCCATGGCAGTACAGAGTTAATAGGGACCTCTGCTTACAGCTAAACATATAAGCCCTGCCTTGGGAAATGGCTACCTCCTCCCAACGTATCTGCAGTGCCTTGCTGTGAAGACCACCCTCTCCTCCTTTTAAACACTTTCCCCATGATCATTTCTCAAAAAGCTGTTGGCAGGCTGTATCTCCCCCTGGAACTGGTTCAATCGCTGCTCTGTAGTGTTTTGAAATCTCATTAGACGTTATGAATTTGGGCAATTTAGCCTGCTTTTCAGCCAGCAGTGATGTACTGCTAAATCAGTAATTAATGAATTTGCAGTAATGAAAAGAATGTGATCAAAAATCCAAGTCTCTCCCTTCCCTCCCCCATCACAAAGCTTTGGACATAATGCACACCAAAAGGCGGGTTAAACTCCAAAACGATACTAAGAGATGGATCTGAAGTTTTGAAAGGCGGAGTTAAGATGAGCTGGATTTTAATATCAGTCAGTGGGGAATCTTCAGTAAATGCATTTCAATAAGGTTTCAAGAAGAGAAAAGTGGCCTCCTATCACGGTTATTTTTTTAGGAGAGAGAGATCCCTTATTTCGTAAAAACCATTATTTTTATATGGTGGTGGTGGTGGTTGTAAATTGAATCTCCTGTGCTAGCCATGGTGTTGAAGGGTACAACCTCATCCTCAAGGTGATTCTTCATTTTTGGTTAGCAGAAGCCAAAGAATGAATGATAAAGTATAGGCAATTTCTCCCAAACTGCCCTATACTCTTGTAAACTTCCTCAGAAGCACCTCATATTGTTCAGTGCTGGAAATACAATACTGTGTTAGCTGGAGCAGACTTGCAGCTATATTGTTATTTGAGGCAGGGATATCTATTTCCTGTGTGTGTTTATGGTACCTAACATAGTAAGGCTGGGAACTAATTGACTACCACAATTCACAAGAAGAACCCAAGCATCCTATGCAACTTTCCCCCAAAACCATGACAAGCAAGTCCATTTCAGATTTTTTTGCCAAAAGGCTGGAGAATCAGCACATTTCAAATTTTGCCCTGGTTTAATAACTGTTCTGTTAAGTTTAATTTCCCTGAACAGCCTGCCCTACATTTGGGACACTTTACAACCCAGGGCTTATTTTAGCCAGAAGAGACTTTCAAACGGTACTTTAAAAGCGGATTACATGCTGGTTCAAAGCAAATGTCCCACCACAGTGAGGAGCTTGAGAGAACCTGGTGATAGCTGGGGTGTTAGTGAACTAATCTAGGAGAACTTTGATCACATGTGTCTAAGGTCAAACTTTGAAACAGGTTTAGTCAGTGATAAGTGCATGCTTATACTCCACAGTGGAGCTCCTTGCTTCCTGGCAATTCTGCCTTCCCATCTCTTTTTGGACAACTTGAAAGTAATTTCAGGGCAAGGATTATTATATACATTTGGGGAGCCCTCCAGGGTTTTGTGGACTGCAAACCTTTATGGAGAAACAACAGGTTTTTTTCTGAGCAGGGAGTTTTGGGGTTGCAATGTGAATATGTTGCTTTCCCCCTCCATAGCATTTGCTTGTAACATAGTATCTGATTTGCAGGTGTGAGCTTCTGCCCTTAATGGAAATTCATTAGCAAAATACAAAAAAGGGGGGGGGCAGTAGAAAGGAAGGAGGAAATAACAGAAGCCAGGAACGTTGTAAGCTGTGAGTACAGCCACAATGCAAGTACATCCACACAGTGATCAGAATAATGAAAGATTGCTGGATATAATTGCCACATAAACCCATTCCCCTAGAACATTCAAAGAGTACCATTTGAGATCTCTAACATAATACGCTTTGAAATAGGGCTGATTTTCAGAAAATACCTGCCACCTGTTTTTGGTGCAGCTAGTTGTCCATTGTGCAGAAGAGGGAATGACACTTAAATTGGGTTTCACTGTTGTCACCAAGAGAATCTCTCTCTGATCAATGTAAAGAATTTGTGGCAAAGTGCTGATGAGTGCAACCTCCATCCATACATCACCTGTGCAAGTTCGATTGAAGCAAATGGGAGCAGTCAGCTGCACAGGAGATCTGGACGCAAAGTGTGGTGATCCCTACCATTCAGCCAACACATAATTCCATGTGTTGCCAAGTTCCAAATAATTTACCAGCCCTCATCATGGAGAAAGATGTGAATTCTCTGTGGGGAAACACTCATGAAATCATCATGATTTGTTGTCTGCAGAAGCTTCTTGCTGATCAAATGATAGGCAGTGATAGGCCCTCTTGAGTGTTCTAAGTGATGTAAAGAAACACAAATGCAACAAAACAGATCTGAAGCATAGCAGTAAAATGTCACAACAGTGTAAACTGTAAGAAATGAGTACAAGTTTCATTAGGCAGTGTATACATACAGCCCTTCCAGTCCTTGTAGGAATGTAGGAAGCTGCCTTATATTGAGTCAGACCATTGGGTCCAGATAGCTCATGATGGTCTATACACCAGCTCTCCAGGGCCTCAGACAGAGAACCTTCCTAGCCCTACCTGGAGATGCCAGAGATTTTACTTGCTATCTTCTGCATGCAAAGTATATATTCCATCAATGAGCTAAGTGAGTGAGTTTGCATCAAGCACATCCAGGGATGCTGATTCCATGAAGGCCTACTCCCCCTGCCCCAGTAATTCATTTCATCTTAGTTCAGCACTTCTTAAGCCAGACACTGCTTTTGACATCCTTTCATATTAGAAAGATGAGTGCTTCAGAATGCTCTTTTTGCACTTCTGATGTAACACCTGAATGGGAGGTTTCTGTGCTGCCCCCTTGCCCAGTCTATGGGGATAGGGAGTTGCACTAGCTTCCCATTCGCACATTACCCCAGGAGTACAGAAATGTGAGGGACAAATCACGTCTATCTGCTACTTTGTAACATGTGATGCCATTCGTAAAGAATTCAATGGGTGGTCAATCCAGCAAGAGCATTTATTAACTATTAAAAGGAAGCATGGGAGTGAGATTAGTGAGAAGCAACAGCCTTTGCAAAGAAGGAAACACAAACTGCACATTCTATCTCATGTGTCCTTGGAATAACACTTAACTAGCAAAATGGTTGGGTCCTCTGAGCACAACTGCAACACTTCAAAGCCAGACCGCTACTACCCTCCCAATATTTTGTGACTAGACCCCCAGGTAGGGCCTCCTCAGACAATTAGCTGGCACCCATTGTCTATTCTTTCTGGTGCAATTATATTCTCCTAGGCTTTTAAGAAAGTGTTTTAGTATTCTTCAGACCTTTCAAACTGCTGTAATCCTCTATTGCCAGTTTATGCTTGTTTGCATTATGATGTTTTTATTGCTTTCAATTTTAGTTATTCTTCTGTTTTATGGTTTTAACCTTTATTGTAAACTGCCCAGAGAACTCTGGTAATTGGGCAGCATGGTAGTGCAGCAAATAAATAAATCCCGATCCCCACTGCTGGTGACGCAATCATCCCCTATACTGCCAAGTCAGACAAGGAAATTAGAATTGCTCTTTACTCTGATTCAGCGCTAAGGAGCGGTTTTCCCCAGCAGAAAGCAGTGGGACAAGAGGAAGTATGGATAAGCCCTGAGTGCCATTTCTTTTTTAAAGTGGATTTTAAAGTGCACCAAGGTGACAGGGTATTTTTAAGCACAAACGTGCATTTCTGGTATGCACTCAAATCCTTCCTGCAAACTACCAACAGTATAGGTGTGGTCTTGGTTGTTGCTCAGAGGCAGCAGTCTAACAATGCAACAGACATGCAGCAGTTAAAGTTTAAGTGGTATACAGGTGGTAAAGGGTCCCATGTTTTTCTCAAGCCACCTGGCTGTAAGTCAGTGGCCAAGTAGGGTCAGAAAATGTATATCTATTAAGTGTCATGGCATGCAGAGCTCCTCTGGGGATCATCTAGTATTGGTAGGAGAGAGATAAATGCAACACAGGCCAGAGTCAGGTGGTTTTGCAAAACTTGTGGGTCTGAAACTACAAATACATCTTATAACTCACAGTTGCCTGCACTCATGCAGTCTATTCACCTCACTGAAACCTCTTGCACTTGAACAGCGAACATTAACTCGCTTAGCACCTGTATGATGCTTTCAGTTTATCACTGACAGTCCTAGGGCACGTTCTTAAGAAACACTGGATAGCTTTCAAGGATCATCTATGATGTCTGTGGAATGTCTTCGTTTGTTGGGCAATGGTCTCTGAAAAACGTTGCAATAAATAAAACAGAACTGTATACTGTCAAAAGAAAATCTAGCCTTTTTGTCATTGCTGACCTTTAGCATGTAGTAGCATCCCCAGTAGGGACGCGGGTGGCGCTGTGGGTAAAAGCCTCAGCGCCTAGGGCTTGCCGATCGAAAGGTCGGCGGTTCGAATCCCCGCGGTGGGGTGCGCTCCCGTTGCTTGGTCCCAGCGCCTGCCAACCTAGCAGTTCGAAAGCACCCCCGGGTGCAAGTAGATAAATAGGGACCGCTTTGTAGCGGGAAGGTAAACGACGTTTCCGTGTGCGGCTCTGGCTCGCCAGAGCAGCGATGTCACGCTGGCCACGTGACCCGGAAGTGTCTCCGGACAGCGCTGGCCCCCGGCCTCTTGAGTGAGATGGGCGCACAACCCTAGAGTCTGTCAAGACTGGCCCGTACGGGCAGGGGTACCTTTACCTTTACCTTTAGCATCCCCAGTACAGCTGGCTGGGAGGGGGATTATGTTTGGACAAATGTAGCAGGGTAAAGTACCTCCATTTAGTTCTGAAATATGTGAAGGTTTGAGGGTAAGTTATCAAAAACTAGAGTGGCAATTTCATTTTCTTAATGCTCAGCTGTAAGTCATTATCACTCACTCCAATGGAATTTACTCCAAAGTACCGTATTTTTCGCTCTATAACACGCACCAGACCATAACACGCACGTAGTTTTTAGAGGAGGAAAACAAGAAAAAAATATTCTAAACAAAACAGTGGCTGTATGATTTTTGTGGTTCATGCTGTGGCCACAGACATGTGATCTGACGGTGAGTTTGGGGTAGCCCAATGCAAAAATCCTGAGGATCCATGTGGATCCATGCTAAAGTCGCCCTAAAGTCGCAGGGGCGCTGGGGGAGTGAACAGGAAGCAGGAGGAGGAGAACAATCCCTCTCACACACAGACACACATACACACGGAGTATCAATCCTAAAGTCGCAGGAGAGCGCAGGGGCGCTGGGAGTGGGAAGCAAGAGAAGGAGAACGATCCCCCCCCTCTCTCACACACACACACACACAGTATCAATCCTAAAGTCGCAGGAGAGCGCAGGGGCGCTGGGAGAGTGAAGGGGAAGCAAGAGGAGAACGATGCCTCACACACACACAGACACACACACACACACAGAGTATCAATCCTAAAGTCGCAGGAGAGCGCAGGGGCGCTGGGAGTGGGAAGCAAGAGAAGGAGAACGATTCCCCCCCCCTCTCTCTCTCACACACACAGAGTATCAATCCTAAAGTCGCAGGAGAGGCAGGGGCGCTGGGAGTGGGAAGCAAGAGAAGGAGAACGATCCCCCCCCTCTCTCTCACACACACACAGTATCAATCCTAAAGTCGCAGGAGAGCGCAGGGGCGCTGGGAGAGTGAAGGGGAAGCAAGAGGAGAATGATGCCTCACACACACACAGACACACACACACACACAGAGTATCAATCCTAAAGTCGCAGGGGCGCTGGAAGTAGCAGGGGCGCTGGGAGAGTGAAGGGGAAGCAAGAGAAGGAGAACGATGCCTCACACACAGAGAGACACACAGAGTATCACTCCTAAAGTCACAGGAGAGCGCTGTGGCGCTGTGAGAGTGAACAGGAAGGAGGAGGAGGAGGAGAACGATAGCTCAAGCACACACACACACACACACACAGCCCCTACAGTGGCTGATCCAAAATCGGACAGCAAAAAACTGCAGGCAGGGACACGGGGTTGTTTTAAAGCAACCAGCCCCGATCTGCTTCTCTCCCTCCTCCCGGCTAGGCTGGCTGAAAAGCTTTGCTGCTACTTAGCAGCTCAGTGGAGAAGAGAGAGGGACATAGAGCACGGGGTTGTTTTAAAGCAACCAACCCCGCTCTGCTTCTCTCCCTCCTGCCCGGCTCGGCTCGCTGACAGGAGCCGCTTACACCCGCTTTGCAGTTTCAAAGAGAGCCACGGACTGCTCACAACTGCAGCGGATTCCCCTGCCATCTGTAGGCATTCGCTCCATAACACGCACAGACATTTCCCCTTACTTTCCAGGAGGAAAAAACTGCGTGTTATAGAGCGAAAAATACGGTAAGTGTGCACAGAATTGCGGTCTAATGCTGAGCACTGCTGTGCACATATAGTGGACCAGCAGTGACACATGGGGGGGGGGGTAGAGTTGTGGAGCTGCAATGGGGCAGGACAGAATTGAGGTCAGGACCACATATAACTGCACCAGCAGGGCTTCCACGACCGGTCTGGCATTCCAATGATGCAGTCACCTGTTCCTGATCCCATCATAACCCTATCTGCCCCAGTCCTGTCTGGATAAGCATTAGCAACACAGTGTTAGGAAAGCAATTCTTCTCTACCACCTACACTGCCTCTGCACTGGGCTGAGAAAATCCCATTCAGAGAAGGACTTTGCGTGCCAAAAGTCCCAAGTTAAGTCCTCAGCACTGTCAACGAGGGCTGGCAAAGGCTCATGACTGGGACCCAGAACAGGTTCTTCTCTCAATATAGACGACACTGAGGTAGATGGACTAATGGTCTGATTCAGTATAGGGCAGCTTCCTCCTACTGAGCAGAACTTGCTTCCACTTAAAATGCACAAGACAAGGCTGTAAGATTGATCATCACAACCATCCATGTGAAATACGGAAGTTTCATTAGATCCATTTCATTGCATGGCCTAGGTTCACGCTCAAAGTCATCTGGTTGTACTCCTGTCGATGATTTCCTGGGTATTCTGATGTGACACTCCCACTTTGTTTTTAATAACGTAACACAGGCATAGGCAAACTCGGCCCTCCAGATGTTTTGGGACTACAACTCCCATGATCCCTAGCTAACAGGACCAGTGGTCAGGGATGATGGGAATTGTAATCCCAAAATATCTGGAGGCCCAAGTTTGCCTATGCATGACATAACAATTATTTTATGAAAGGAGGGGGCTTGGCCTAGGGCACAAAAAGCCATCGTCCTTGCACAGAGGACTTTCAACCTACAACAGGGAAATGAGGAAGTGAATATCAACTATGAGTCGCCTTAGGTTGCAGGAGGGGGCGGGGGAGAATGATGACAACTGATTAATAAATTTCAGGAAATACCTAGTCATGGAAATGGGTCTGGAGGCAACACATGAAAGAGGGTAAAGGAGCAGCAGAGGATGTTGTGAGGCTGATTTGTTTAAATCTTAGATACTGCATTTGCTGCCAAGCAGGTGACATTGAAAGCCGTGTAAAATTACAATAAAACCTGTATGAGCGGATACCAATAATAACAACCCATAAAATGGATACCAACAACGCTATTAAATCTGAAGCCGCATCTAGAAACAACTAAAAATACAGCTAAATGATGACAACAACAAAATCCCAGCAGGAAAGATGCCAACTCCAGCTGCCATTAACTGGTGAAACATGCTTTCCAAAACAAAAAAGTTGTGTTTTGACAGGGTGCCAGAGAGCTAGCCAGAGCTGTAGCAGGACTTTAAGCACTTAACCACAAAGCAGAACTGGGAGTGGGATGAGAAGAGGGTGGGAGCCTGACTGGAGCTGAAGGAGAAAGAGGGATTTAAGAAGCTACTCTAACATACTGTTACAAGGTGTGACTGTCTCAATTGCCTTGGATGAACAAGGATAATTTTCAGGATAATATCAGGATAACTTTGCCCTGTAAACCTGATGGGTGATCAGAGTCCTAACTAAAGTGACAGCCACTTTGGAAAACTGTAGCCACCAGAGTTTAGGGAAGATACAGGGAGAAAGCTAGCAGGAATTTGGGCAAGGAAGGAGAGAGCAGAGAGCTTTTAGCTGGAGGTAGCTAAAACTGGGCAGCAACTTTAAGGGTTTTGGCAGTTGGGAATTTGATGCAGGACAGCAGGTTATAGTAGCTGCCTTAAAGTGTTCTGCTTTGTAAATCAAAGGTATCGGGACCATGACTTGTGGTAAGCAGGGGGATGTACCTTTGTGCCACAACCCAAAATCTGCTCCAAAGCTGCAATTAACCTCCCAGGGTTAACAGATGTTGGGAGGAATTTTGGTGGGACTGGAGCACCCAAGGAAAGAGCTTAATCTACCACCCCAGTCTTCATGATCTGCTGTTCAAAGAATAAAACTTAGGCGTATTAAATTCCTACATGCCACTGAGGCTGTGTGTAGAGTGGCCCACACATTAACAGCTTTTAGGTGCATAGCCAAATTGTCTTAAGTGCATATTTGGAGTCAAATTTGGGTTGATCTCTATGGAATGTTTGAAATGGTCCTCAGCTGAGCATTCAAGCCTGTGTCTTTTAATGTGAAACATACTCACCACCGCCAGGGAATAATATTGACTTGAACCTACTGCGGTCTAATTTCAACACTGTGCATTTCCACTTCTCCATCAATAAAACCATAGCCATGATGCCAACTATTCACGCCCCCTCCCCCAACATACTTTGCACCATGTGCTGCAGGAAAGTGCAAGACGACATCATATTGTTGGAGCGGAAACAAACAGTGTTTATCCAATCTGAGTATTAATTTCCTGTGATGAATACTCAAAATCTGCATCCTTTGAAAATTGATTTCTATTGACTTGCTTTGGCAGTTTCAGCGAAATGCGGACGCCGATTCATTATTTCCATTGCCATGCTACATATTTAATCAAGTGCAGGTGATGTAACTGAAGATGTGAAGCTCAAATTTGCTAACTTGCAAATCACAACTTGACAAAAACAGACACCACAAATTTATACATTTACGGAAAACTTTTACAAAGTTGTCAGTAAAAGGTAATAAAAAAATAAGACTGCCTTTGGGACATCTGAATGTGACAGGCACAAACTTTAAAAAAAAGCTTCACATTTTAAATTCACCCAATTGCACAGCTATATGAGATTTCTCAGACATTTGTTGTGAATACTTGGTTCTACTCTATAAGCTGTCCTCTGCTATGTGGCAATTACATTTGCTGGGGAAGGGAACCTCACTCTGAAAACTCTGGGACATCTATTGCTGGGCCATTTGGCCAAAGGAAGGAATCAGACAAAGATCAGCAATAAGCCTGCTATATTACCTGGGCCGCTGCTGGGATTCAAGGCCGGGCACTGCCAGCCAGTGCCAACTTGTTAATGTCTCTCATGTGTGAAGAGCAATTTGCAGTAACTACAGGATCGATTTGTAACTCACTCTTCAAAAAATATGAGAGGGGCTAAAGAAAGAAAAATGGGAAATATGGCCTTGCTGGACAAAAGCCCACAAAACTACAAGGGCAACAAAATGCTGGCCCTTCTCTTGACGTGATTCATCAGAGAAGACGCTAACCTGGAGACATGAATTCAGCAGCCACTGTCTGCAGCAGACAGATCAATGGCTATATCACACAGGAGACTAGTTCCATTCCTGGACTCTTTGTGCTGTACAAAATCAAATACCAGTGTGTCTGGAGGTTTTTGGGGATTTTTATCCAGAGGTTAGGCATTCAGCAGTGATGCCTGCTGGTTAGGCTTGGAAGCGGTACATAGAACCATGAGTAAAATTTGTAGGCTTTGCTATGGAAGCCACCACAATACTCAGTAGAATTTGTCTCGCCTTGCTCCTATATCAGGAGACAGGGTCAGCATTATACTGACTTGTGTCCTAAATAATGCCAATACTTTCTTGCTCCTCAAAAACATTCAAATTACCCCATAAAGGGAGGAAGTAGGAAGAATGCCACCTGCTGGCTCTTCTCTTTCTCTGTCCTGTATCAAGCTTTCAGTGGTAGTAACGTTTGAAGTTGGAGGGAGACCACTGATATGGCGTAAGGTAAAGGTTAAGGTACCCCTGACCATTAGGTCCAGTCGTGGACAACTCTGGGGTTGCGCGCTCATCTCGCTCTATAGGCTGAGGGAGCCGGTGTTTGTCTGCAGACAGCTTCCAGGTCATGTGGCCAGCATGACTAAGCCGCTTCCGGTGAACCAGAGCAGTGCACGGAAACGTCGTTTACCTTCCTGCCATTCTGTGGGGGGAGAGCAAAAAATGGGAGGTCCAGGAGGGTCAGTTGGTGGGGAGTGAGATATCTCCCTATTTTCATCTGAGGAGTGTTGGAGGATATGACGTTCATGAATTCTTCCTAGGTTCGGAAGAAGAGAAGGGCCTTTTTTTCTTACAATGCACACTTCAGCTAATTATATTGTATAAGCCCTGCCAATACATGAAGCCTGAGAGCCAGTCAAATTGAACCCAATGTCAGACAACTCTGCCCCTCTCACTGCCATGCCCATGTTGCAGGCACAGGCCTGCTGACATTCTGGAGCCTTGCTAGCACACAAGCTATTAAACAGCATTTAGTCAATCACACATTGGCAAGGAGGCGTAAGATAGAGCTGCATCAGGGTTGGGAATTTCACGATACTGCCTTCCTCCCTCTAGTTCCAGCCAGTGGGCAGCCTTGCACCTGGTATCCCCGCATATGTGACATTCCTAAGTACTGCAAACCGAAGGCCAAGCTAGCTATGTCAAGGCTGCCACTAATCATATTATTTTCTTGGCAAGCCATAAATCACTCAGCTGGCACCTGGAAGATAAAGAATCCTTTTGCAAAGGACATGCCATCGGAAGCTCAGTTGAAAGCTCTGCTCTGCCAGCCTCCCTTGGCAAAACCAATCTCTCCTTTCGCCAAGTGGCTTTTGTTGAGCACCTTTTTTTCCAAGTGAGTGTACTGGCAGTAGTCCTTTGTAGCCCAACCTTCATCTGCCAACCTACTTTAGTTCAGCTTCTGTGAGCTCATAAATGAAAGTGGTGGGCCTCACTTTGGACCCATAATGGAATGTGCTGATAGCTTGGCATGTCCTGCCTTCCTATCCAGTGGAGAGAGACCTTCTAGCCGCCAAGCCTGGGCAAGAGGCATCAGCCTGCTTGCCAGTGTCTTGGCTCCAGCTAGGAATGAGGGCACAGGTGCTGCCAAAGTAACTTCTGCCATGGCTGAAGTTTACTTTGCAAAATGGATCCTTTGAGCCCCTGGTGGATATGGGAAATTATGGGTAGGGCAGAAGAGGCTTATAAGCGCTGGACATGAGAAACATGGGAAGCTAGAGACCCCATGGAAAAAAGGAATATGATGATTAAAGCATAAGAACAAAAGAACCTGCTGGACTAAGCCAATGGCCCATCTAGTCCAACATTTTGTCCTCATACTGGCCACCTGGATGCCTATGGGAAACCCTCAAGCAGAATCTGAGCACAAGAGCACTCTCCTCTCCCGTAGTTTCCAGCAACTTGTATTCAGAAGCATCAGTGGCTCTTCAAGTTTTCAAGTACTGAAGGGTCTTCATAGAAACATTCAGATCATCTCTAAAAATTGGGTTGTCTACTGAGACACGGTGAACCTCAAGCTTCCAGGGAGATAGTATGCTGAATAATTTTTGTAGGACGTAATTAACAGGAGCGGTTATGAGATCTTCAACTCCCCACTTCCTACAACAGGGGTGGAGATCTTGTTGCCCTCCAGGTGTTGTTGGACTCCAGTTCCCATCAGCCCAGTCAGCATGGCCAATGGTCAGGGATGGTGGAAGTCATGGCCCAATAACATCAGAAAGGCCATCTGTGTTCTACAAGCTTGTAAAACAATGTGCTAGGGATAATCTGCCAGGAACCTCCCTGGAGCAAGTCCTATTTGGATAAATAAGTATATTGAGATAAGTTATGGAAGCCCTACTCATTACAATGTGACTTGTAGTAGAGGGCTTCCTTGCAGCTCACATCCTTTCTATTCTATGTTTTGGGGGGAAACATTGTGTTGGGTTCAGTTTCACATTAAAAAAAAATCTTTTACTGAAGCATTAAATAGATAGATAAATGTATAACAAACAAAGTCGAATCAGTTAGCAATTACATAGAAAGAATACAAGAGGTAAATGGAAGAGCAGCTAAAATGGAGTTCAGGTCTCTTGACTCTTTCCATCTCTTGTCCTGTCTACTGCTCACTCAATTTTCGTTAAAGCCAGCAATTACCACAATATTTTTAAAGCAACATGTGATAATGGGCTGTCGGGTATCATGACATGGAACAGTAGTGTGAAACGCCTAATCTCTTACTGGAAAGAAAGGTCTATCCTTGTGATTTATGAGCACTCTTAGTTTGATATCACTATAGCTTGGAATGACTCTGTGGATCAACAGTAACTCAGAAATTCATCATCAAATTGACTTTTAAAAGTGCTTCACTGTGCTGCCCACAGCTGTGAAATCTCCATCCATCTAATCACATACATATGGAGGTTTGCTTTGTTGGATAAGTCTTGTCAAGATAAAACAAAACTTGACCTTGGTGAGCTGTCTCCTCTAATCTGGCACAACGCTAATAAAAATAATAACAGCAGTTGTAGATCAGGCAGATAGGACAGCTGGGGATGAATGAGGAGACGGGAACCAGGAGAGATCACCTGCCCTTGCTAACTCCCTGATGATTTGCACAGAGCCTTTTCTTTTGCTGCAGCAACATTTTACAATCCCTTGAGACAGAAAGCAGTTAATTAGACTTGGTAGCCCACTGCTTTCTGATGAAAGGAAAGTGTGATCAGCGGTAATGCATTTTGGGATTGGTGGGTGGGCTGGCAGGATTGAACCAAGCTGTTTCTGCTCCCTTTCATCTCTCAACATTAGGGTTGCTTTGTGCAGCTAGCGTTCAATTACCCCTTCTCATGCGAATGCATTGATTCAACACCCTAGACAGAGCCACAGCTTTCTACAACAAATAGTTCAAACGAAAAGACTTGATGGCAAGCCAGCACAGGGCTCATTTGCACAACTTATTTTTTACATGACAGTGATGTGCCGCTTCAAAGTACCTTTTTCATAAAAATAAATAAATAAAATGTGGTGAATATTGTGAATGTTCCCGAATATCCTTGACAACATGCCAGGATATGGGATGAGTCAGTTTCAGGTACTAGGAGTATCACACATTGATCAGTTTAGGGAGAAATGCTTCAACTTTTGCAGACACACTTTCTGCAGCCTTTTGTGATTATCCAAATCTCTGAAGTGCCCCAAAGCATGTCAGAGCACTTCAAAGATCTCCCACTTTATGCCAGGTATTGGACTCAAGAGGATGAGGGCGAGGAGGAATGGTGGAGATCACCCCCCTCCTTCTCTTGATGCCGCAGGAGAAGAGGAATGCAGCATAGATTTACAGCAGGGGTGTGAGGGGTTGGAAGATCATAGCTCAGAGATAGATGAACAAAAGAGTTGGCAAGTGTTAGAAGGAGGAGGAGGAGGGGAAACAGAGGCAGGGCAGCCAGTTGACACATTGTCACTGGAGAGTATTTCTGATCCCCCTTCTCCCAGATGAACAAAAGAGTTGGGAAGTGTTAGAAGGAGGAGGAGGGGGAACAGAGGCAGGGCAGCCAGTTGACATGTTGTCATTGGAGAGTATTTCTGATCCCCCTTCTCCCAGATCTCGGCGCTCATTAAGAGTGCAGGAACAATGGACTCAGAGACAATTGAAGCTCAGTTGAAGCAATGCCATGGTCAGGGCTTGCTGCGTTCTTTTGTCTCTCGCTATTATGAATGAATAAACTCAAACAAGGACTCTACCTTGTTTTCTCTGCTCTTGCTGCCACCGGGGCAGCAAGGAATTGAATTCCCGAAGCCCTGACAATTCAGTTCTCGGTTTGGGATTTGTTGGCAGGTGGGAATTACATCCCTACCATATATGTACTTAAACCAAAAATAAACAGAGTGCTGAACTTGCTCTGCAATTTAGCAAATTACCTTCTTAAGGAGTTTGCACATAATACTTCTATATCATTCTGTGATTAGTTTGACCACAATCCAACAGTATGGTTGGGCCCATTAAAATCAGTAGGTTCAAACCCATTTAACTCTCTATTGCATTGTGGGCTTCATCGGCAATAAATTCTGCTGGTTTGGTTCCCACTATGCTAACACAAGTTGTAGGCAACATCCATTCTCCCATTTGCTTTCTTGAGGTTACGTTTGTTATTTATGTATTTAGTAATTGACCCCACCCCACCCCACATTGAATCAAAAGGCTCTTGAAGCAGCTTACAAGAGTCAATCAATCCTGTATCCCAGGGTTTCCCAATCTTGGGTCTCCAGCTGTTTTTGGACCACCATTCCCATAATCCCTGACACTGATCCTGGTAGCTAGGGATGATGGGATTTGTAGTCCAACAATAGCTGGAGAACCAAGATTGGGAAACTCTGCTGTATCCGCTTATCTAGGAGTAAGCCCCAGCAAACTCAGTGAGACTTACTTCTGAGTAGACATGTAGAAGGTTGGGCTGCTAATAAGAACATAAAAAGCTGCCTTCTATCAAGTCAGACCACTGGCTTAGTACCATTAACAATGACGGACAGCAGCTCTCCAGGGTTTGGGGAAGGAGTCCTTCCCAGCCCTGCGTGAAGACTCCAGAGGTTGAACCTTGGACCTTCTGCATGCAAAACATGTTCCCTATCACTGAGCTATGACACTTCCCAAAATGTAGGGAAATGTTGGAATCATTTGCTACTAATATTTGAGTACTTTAACCAACAAATTAAAACCAACAGTCATGCAATGCAAGGGGGGAAACCCAATACCAAAGATTCAGAATATTTAAAAACAATAACACAAGCAGCTAGGAATTAAAGCAACACACACGTGCCAAAAAAACTTGTTAAGACACACACACACACACACACACACATATATATGTATGTATGTATATGTATATACACGGTATATATATATATCCAGTTTTTCCCATCCAAATAAGTCACTCAAAGCTGTGACCATAAAAGCAAACTCTAAGGTGAAAACAACCATGATCCCATCATTAAAACAATGACCAGCAAACTAACAAACCCAAGACTAAAAGCAGCAAAGGGGGTGGGCAGGGAGCCAGGGCTAACAATAAATACAGAATCAATGTATGTTCATTTTAAAACAGTGCCAATGTTCTCTGCAGAGAATATTAGACAATCCTATTATACAGCCCCTGGATGATATCAACAAACGCAGTGACAATTTGACACACATCATGGCTTTGCTTGCAACTCTGTTGCTCATTTTTTCAAACAGGATGTAAGGAGATCATTGAGGATCAATTTACAGACAGCCGGCTGGAGTTCAGAAGCCTGGCAATTGGAGTCCAAACTATGCTTTGATGTGCTAGAAATCTCATCTGTAGAAGCAGTCTCATGACCCAGCTTGAGAGCAGATATTTAGTAAAGTAAACCTAATTTGGGGACAAGGCAGACCTGGAATGGCAGATTATCTACTGCTGCATTTGTCGCCTTTCCATCTCCTGCCAGCCAGGGCAGAAGATGAGGGGAGCAATTTTGCTGTGCTACCTCCAGAATGGCACAGCACAGGGCTTCAAATCCGTCCCCAATCTAGGAACAGGACTGGCTTTAGATCCAGCAGATCCATCACAGCCCTGGTCCATCCCATTCTCCAAAATGCCTTACACTTGCAGGGATGAAATTTTGTCCACCACACTGTTCAGTGCAGCCCTTTGTGGTGGTGGAGCTTCCTGCTTGTAACCCCTAACCGCCAACAACAGTAAAGGTCAGGAGGTTAGATTACTCTGTAAATTATATTAGGAATGGGGAATCTGTGGCCTTCCACATGTTGTTGGCCTCCAACTCTCATCAGCCCCAGCCAGCATGGCCAATAGTCAGGGATGATGGGAGTTGTATTCCAAAACCATGTGGAGGGCTGCAAGTTCTCCATCCATGCTTCAAGTCCTGGGGAGGCCATTCTTTCCGGATATTTATACTTTTCCAGCATCTACACAACAGGTTGAAATTCAGTGGTGTCTATTATAGGGTGGGACTAGGTACATCTGTTGAATTTCTCTCACAAAGCTCTTAAAGGCACAGAAACTCCATCAGAGACATACATTAAAAAAACACCCAACAATGTAGCCCTTGGACTATTACCATAAAGTTTTTAAGGTTTGATGTTGTATTGTGTTTTAATTTGTTGGAGGTTGCCCAGAGTGGCTGGGGGAACCCAATCGGATGGGTGGCATATAAATTATTATTATTATTATTATTATTATTATTATTATTATTATTATTTCTTCTACTACTACTACTACTACTATTACTACCACCACTTGTGCATAAAAAACGGGGGATCCCACATGCTCAGATGTCATGTATAAACGAAGTAAAGATGGACAGATCAGTCATGTCAATTTCCTTGTTCTACCCCCACTGTTGGAGGCAATATACCTCTGAACACCAGCTGCTGGGAATTGCAAGTGGAGAGGGGTTAACTCAGGTCCTGCTTTTGGGCTTCCCACTGTCATCTGGTTGACCACTGTGAAAGCAGGACACCAGATTAGATGGACCTCTGTCATGCACCAGTAGAGCTCTTCTTATGTTCTTAAGGCAATTCCAACCAGTTTCTGCATTAATCTGCAGATATTTTTTAAACCCATATGATAATTCATGTTTAATGTATAAATAATGATAAAATACATATTTTAAATGCTACTTATTAAATATGACAAAATACATATTTATCAAAACTTGTATTGAAATAACACTTGACTTCTAAATGTATTTTATCATCTAAAAAAACAAACCACAGTTCTGAATGTATTTCAGTACGTTTATTGAGCCAATAACTATATTGCAAAATTTGTAGAATCATAGAATCATAGAGTTGGAATAGACCACAAGGGCCATCGAGTCCAACCCCCTGCCAAGCAGGAAACACCATCAGAGCACTCCTGACATATGGTTGTCAAGCCTCTGCTTAAAGACCTCCAAAGAAGGAGACTCCACCACACTCCTTGGCAGCAAATTCCACTGTCGAACAGCTCTTACTGTCAGGAAGTTCTTCCTAATGTTTAGGTGGAATCTTCTTTCTTGTAGTTTGGATCCATTGCTCCGTGTCCGCTTCTCTGGAGCAGCAGAAAACAACCTTTCTCCCTCCTCTATATGACATCCTTTTATATATTTGAACATGGCTATCATATCACCCCTTAACCTCCTCTTCTCCAGGCTAAACATGCCCAGCTCCCTTAGCCATTCCTCATAAGGCATCGTTTCCAGGCCTTTGACCATTTTGGTTGCCCTCCTCTGGACACGTTCCAGTTTGTCAGTGTCCTTCTTGAACTGTGGTGCCCAGAACTGGACACAGTACTCCAGGTGAGGTCTGACCAGAGCAGAATACAGTGGCACTATTACTTCCCTTGATCTAGATGCTATACTCCTGTAGACGTGCCAGATCTGAAGAATAATTATGCTTTGATCCATGTGTCAGTCCAGGATGTGCAATTCAGAACAGATTACCTTAAAATGTAATTCTCCTCTATCCCTAAGACCAAGTCCTTGGCAACAATCATGCACCAGGGATCCATGACCCCAGAGTTTGTGATGCTGATGTGTGGATGTGTTGGGTGATGTGCCAATGCTGCACATACAAGCACTGCTGACCCAGCTGTTGCCTGAAGCCAAGCACAAACAGGGTGGCTAACAAGCCCTGGACAATGTTTTAAACCATCCCTAAGAACATGGAGAGTAATGCTTTTCATTTCTACACTACTTTCTCTTCTTGTCAGCTTTGTTTGATTGCTGTGCGTCCTCTTTGGCGTCTTCTCCCGTTTCCCCAACACTGCCATACTGCAGTGCATATTAATCTGAGAAATGCTTAGCAAGATATATGAGCATGTTGTAGCATTTTAACCTTTCCAGTGCTTTTCCCTTGGCCTCTGTCGTTCTATCCCTTCGCCTATAAATTAGCATGAGCTCTCTCTGGAATGCAGGGCCTGCTCATTTCTTTTATGGCACAAAGTTAAAAGGCAGCTTCACCTTGGCTTACACTGAGTCGAAACCGCTGTATAACGGGCTAATTGGAAATTACCTTAACCTGCATCACACGGGAGCCCCTGTTGAGAGAGAGTGTTGCATATTTAGCTGCTGCTCTGGTCACTGCTGTAATTATAAATATCCTTCCACTCAGTGTATTTGACTCTTTGTTTACCCAGCATCCAAGAAATGCAGTAGCTCACTTTCCTGTCCTTATTACAAAAGACAGCTGGCACCTTGAACATTGAAGTTCAATAAGTTTTGCAGACTCCAAAAATAGCATTTTAGTGCAAGTGGCTTTTGGAGGATGTGTAGTGGTTGCAACCAAGATTTAGTTTTTGTTTCCTTCTGCATTGATAAGCAGGAACATAGGAAGCTGCCTCATGAGTCGGATTATTGGCCCATCTAGCTCTGAATAGTCTACACTGGCTCATGATGGCTCTCCAGGATTGCAGTCCTGTTTAATGACACCAGAGATTGAACCCGGACCCTTTGTATACAAAGCACATGCTTTATCACTGAACTATGGCCCTTCCCTAAATGTAGAGAAATAAGCTATGGCACTCCTCCAAGGCCTGGATCTTGTTCTTTTGCTTTCTTTGCTCCTGGGCCATTAACAGTTTCCTGGTGCATGGAATTTAAGGGAGGTTATTTTTTTCCCTATCTGTGTGTCATGAAAAGTGAACACCCTTCTTAATATCTGTGTGGTCAGGAGACAGTTAAAGGCCCTGGAAGATGGTGGGTGGGAGGGAAGGTGACCTCAGTATTTTGTTCTGTATCTTATTTTCGGGTTTATTGTGGTCTTAAAACAATGAACAAATGCATTGCAAATATACGATATATGAGCCTCTTAACTGAAGAATGCAGGGAGGAGGGGGAAAGAGGCAAAGGACAGAACAGAATGGAGGGAGAAAAATGACAGTGTGAGATTGATCCAGACAGATGACTAAAGAGCCTTGCGTTCTGTTAGAAATATTACTTGCCTCACACAATCAAGAGTGCCTCGTTACAAAACACTGTGTAGCATGTGCAGCACACCAGTTAAATTGCATATATATAAAGCTAATATTTCATCTCAAGAGTATTCGGTGGCAGAACAAGAAGAGATTGGGTCGAAGGCATGTCTGAGTCATGCAGAGCTCTGCAAGGAGAAGTCATTTGTCCATCAGCGATGATTCATTTCTTCTTCATTTGAATTTCTGATAGGATTGCTAACTTTTCAACTGGCCTCTGTAGCTGCGCTTTTCTCGGCAGCGTACAGGACAGACCTGAGCCGGTAATAATGTTTATCACCATGCTGTGAAAAGCATCACCTGAAGATCAAGCTGATGCAAAAGGCACAAGAGCAGAACAAGCTCTTGTTTTGTTTTTATTATGGTCCATTTGCAACCTTAATTTCTAGCCCTGCAAATTCAGGGTGAGTTACAATTAAGGTTGCCAATGCTTTTCCTGGTCGGATTCCTGTGCCTTTAACAAGTAAAAGTTCAGCAGGGGAAGCTGTTCCTGCCATGCAGATGGAGCAATGGAAAAGCATGAGCTGATGGATGTTTGCCATGTTGGATCAAAACAGCACCCATCTTGCTCCAGAGATGGGTCCAAGGTGTGGAACTAGACAATGGGGTGCATCTTTCTAGATGCTGCTGGATAAGGCTGGCTTCTTATTCCAAGGGAGAAATCCTTGTGCTTCCCCAAAATGCCAGGTTTTAATATGAGACTTCAGAAAATATTGTAGCTGAAGGTCAAGTTGATAGTGCATCAGACAGAAAACAGCTTGAATTCAAACTGGTAACTACAGTAATAAACATTATACTATGAAAATAAACATTCACTTCAGAAATGTAGGACTGGCATAAAGAATAGAGGCACAGCTGTGTTATGGAGGAGGAAGAACACACACAAACTGGAATAAAGCCGCACCAAGAAAAGATGAGGGGTGGGTTTGAGGCAGCATGAGGATTATTCTGACACACACACACACACACACACACACACACACACACACAGCTGCTTTTCCAGTGCTGCCCCAGCTTTGTTGGAGCCATTTATGTGTGAGCGTCTCCTACGCAGCTGGGAGGATTTCTTAAAATGGTGTGGATCTCTCTCAAAGAACTGACAATACTCCTTCCTGACACAGTGCCAGTTCCATTGGGAAAACCTATATGATTAGGCTGATCCATGTGGCCGGGTCATTTAAGCATTATCCCAATGATATTGGAGCTGCCATCAGATCAGTCCCTGACATGTGAAAGGCACCACATGCCAAGGAGATACTGGTTTGCCTCTGCAAGCAAGGAAGGAAGGCTTAGTTAGATGTAAGCCCACTTGATTCCCTGTCAGGGGAAAAGGAGGGGAGATATATATGTTGAAGGAAAGGTTAATTGTGAGTAATCAAAAAATACAGAGGTGACACACTTTAGTTAGCAACTCTGTTTGTCATGGTTACATGAGTGTGATTCACCAGACCTGAACCCACAGGCATAGCAGCAAGTGCAAGCATTCCTGTATGGCACCCTGATAATCTAAACTGAGTCTGGGTTCAGGTCTGGTTTGGGGCGTATATCAGTCTTGGTAGCCCTGATGGATGACCTGTACTGAGGGATGGCTCAGGGGTGTGCCACCCTGTTCCTGGACTCTTAAACTATATCTGTGGCCTTTGATACCATTTGTGGTGTAGTGGTTAAGAACGGTAGTCTCATAATCTGGGGAACTGGGTTCGCGTCTCCGCTCGCTCCTCCACATGCAGCTGCTGGGTGACCTTGGGCCAGTCACACTTCTTTGAAGTCTCTCAGCCCCACTCACCTCACAGAGTGTTTGTTGTGGGGGAGGAAGGGAAAGGAGAATGTTAGCCGCTTTGAGACTCCTGAAGGGGAGTGAAAGGCGGGATATCAAATCCAAACTCCTCCTCCTCCTCCTCCTCCTCCTCCTCCTCCTCCTCCTCCTCCTCTGTTACTAGGAGTGCCATTTACCAGCTCTGTCTGGTGTGCCAGCTACAGCCAAATGTGGATTGAGCTAGCCTGGTTACTGGAGTACGGACTGGATTACTGTGGTGTACTCTATGTGGGGCTGCCCTTGGACTTGACCCAGAAACTCCAGCAGGTGTAGAATACCGCAGCTAAAGGTTCGAGGTTCTTGTATTAATATATAAAACACAAAACAACTTGGGTCCAGGACACCTTAAGAACCACCTGAGCCCTTATATCCCAGCCCAAGCACTGAGATTATCCAGAGAAACACTGTTAGTTGTCTCTCATGTTTCAGAAACCCAGCTGACTTTGTCCCAATCTATGGAATACTTGCCCAGAAGAAATTTGGCGGGAATCCTTACCGCTAATTTCCAGACATCTATCGAAGTTATTTTTATGCTGACAGCTCTATTCACGTGTGTGTGTGTGTGCGCCCCCCCCCATAAGCCAGTCAGTCACTTATTTATCTATTAATTAATTTATTTGTGGCATTTGTATACTGGTTAATTATTCACAATTCTAAGCAGGGCACACAAAAAACAATCCATGGAAGATGGGACAATATAACAATAAAAAAGCCAAACACTACCTGAAAATGCCTGCTGAAACAAGAAAGTCTCAGTCATGCGCCTGAACTTCAGCAAGGAGGCTGCCTATCTGATCTTAGTGGGAAGAGAGTTCTACAGATTTGGGTCCACTACACTAAATGCATGGTTTTTAGTAATTACAAGCCATGCCTCTGAGCCATTGGGGACCACCAAGAGAGAACTCCCCAAAAATCTCAGTGATCAAGCTGGTATATAGGGGATCAGGAGATCTTCAAGATATCGTGGACCCATGTTGTTAAGGGCCTTGTAAGCTTTTAAACACTGGAGTGGGGGTAGTCTGTCCCCATCAAGAGTCTAACGGCAAAATTTTGCGCTAGCTAGAGCTGGTATATGGAAGCAGAAAGTATTTGCCGTATCTGACAATTGGCATGCAATAGCAAGCAGTGTTTGACAGTATCCAATATGTAGCAGTCAACACTTGGCAACAATGTTATCAGATCTGAGAATGGCATCTGTAGCAGTCTGTGTTTGACAGGCTCTGACATAACCAATATTTGACGGTAGACATGCAGTAGCAATCATTATTGGACAGTATCTGACTATTAGCTTACAATAAAAAAAAAATAGCTGTATTTTAACATTCACGTTGACAATCAAAAAAGGCAAATTCCACATTTTAATTCCAGCTCTCAATTCTGAAATTCAGATGTAAACTGTTGAGGTCAAATTTGCAAAATGTGAACTTTCATCAGAGTTTCAAATTTTGCAAAAGTCTGAGCACTGACAGAGAAATCCCAAAGGCTGTCTTCTTCACTGTGGAGCTGGCAGAACAAACAAGTATTCTTTCCCACCCTGGAACCATCTACCCTGGCTGATGCAAGAGGAGTGGCTATGGAAGTGGTGGGGACGACACTGCTCCATACAGCCCCACAGCTGCCAGCCAAAGGATTGGACTGACCCCTAAGCTAGGAACCTTCTACACCACATTAGGAGTGACACGTTCAAATTGGGTTTGCAAGTGATGCTGATGGATGATCTCCACAACTATGGAGAGTTAAAAACTCTGGGTTGAATTTAGTCTTTATGCAGTTGAATTTTGAGGTGCTTCAGGTTGATTCAGACATTCAAAATCTTCTTGATGAAATGCAACCTAGCTGGACCTGTGGGTGGCCTTAGTCACACCTGACATTCTTTGTGCAACTATGAGGCTCAGTGAACATTAAAAGTGAAGCCCAGTATTTATCTGCATGTGTGTGTTATGAAAAATACCAACCTTCCATTCACCACCATCAGATGAGTGGGCTCCAGTTGGGATTTTGCCTTTAAGAAAAGGTTAACTCTCTTTGTGGCTGGTATATTCCTAGCCAGAAATGGCATCAGAAAATGGTGATTGGTGGAACCAATAAGGCAAACTCAGTATTCTCACTTTCGCTGTCTCGGCTAGTGAGATAAAATGAGGGAATACAACTTGTGCTCATCGGAGCAGGTGTTTGTGCAGCCCCAGAAAAGCAGAACACCCAGCAGCACTCACCTGTGCAAGCTGGGCAGGGAAGGACTGCTATTGCAGGTAGCAAATCTGTATGGTGGACAATTCAAAGTCACGACAAGGAATAGGTTGCTATCCCTTTGCTCGTGTCTCTTTGTCAAGACAGATCACATTACCACTGTGATCCAGACGTGGTTGATACTCAGCATTTACAAGCATCTGAAGGGATGGCAGCTGCCAGGAGCTGAAATCAGGAGCAGGTCAGCAATAAAACACCTGATCTCAGTGAAGTTAACCCTGTATTCAAAGAAACCAAAACAGCTCAGGCCTAGTGATCACAGCAACTTTTGCCAGTAGGTCTTGTCCCAATGAGGCAGTTGCAATGACTGAAGGTCCCTGCCATCCCACTGCTCTCTAAGACTCCTGCCCCAGGTCCTTCCCCAACAACCTGAGGCTCCTTTGTCTTGTCTTTCTTTGCTGCACCCTCTTCATTCCTCTTCATGTTCTGGACAACCAGGGGGGAGGGGAGCTGATCGCAGCAGGAGGGGGAGATACCCTGCCTTCTCCAGTAGCTTGCCTCATCTCTGCCTCTTGGCACCCTTGTTCTCCATCCTCCACTTCTGCCTCTGACTCTGGAACACTGCCCTGCCTTAGCGCCCTTAGGTCCCCAGCTTCTCTTCAACACCAATCACTAAAAATTCAAACATGAATACTGACATTTATATCCAAAGAACTAGTCTAAAGGCCATTAGGAATGACCACAGTGCAGAGGCAGAGCATCTAATTTGCATGCAGGAAGTCTCAGGTTTAGTCTTCAACATTTCCAAGTAGGGCTTGAAACCCTAGATAGCTGCTGCCAGTCAGTGCTGACATTCCTATGTTCTTATGGAAGCTACATGCAGACATACCTATAAACATGCATATATGCATGTATGTGTGCAGGCAGAAAGCATATACACACATCTGTACAAATATCCAGCTGTGTACACACAAATATCCACACTGTGTACACTTCTATCATATACACAGGTATACAGTCATACTGTCCACATAAGTATATAGGGAGACAGGAGAGGGAGGAAAAGGTTCAGTACATAGAAATAAACACACTTTCAGACTCGTCTATCCATGCAGTCCACAGATGTACAAAACCAAACCAAGCATGTAGAAGTAAAGCACTCTTTGTCATACAAATTCATCCTGACTTATCCTCACCCGTTTGTTCCAAAATTCAGACACAGGCACACACACAAAACGAAGCCGCCTTGACAAAGGCAATGCTTGTCAACTTAAAATCCTGAAGAGCATAGAGTCCCAAATGGGTTCACCTTATATGAAAAGCACAGCCAGTTCTCAGAGCTGTGGTAGCAAAGAAGAAGCCTAGAATTAACACAGTTCCTATTTATAGCCCTTTGATTAGAAGCTTGTCACCTCAAAGTTTTTATTCCCTTTATCCATTTATAAGGCCATAACACAGTTTGACTAGAACTAAATAGCCTAGTGTCCCACAGATCTCACCAGAACTTAATGTGCCATTCAGATACAGTTAAATTAGTAATAGACAGCAGCCTGTGCACCACAGGGCTGGAGTTGGCTCAGAAAACACTCTTTCCTTCCTCTCTCCCTCTCTATTGCTCTCTTGGTGGCTTATGTGTAGTAGAAAGCCAAAGGGAGAAAGGCAGCTAGGAAATGGTGGTAAGCTCTCATGATAGTCAGCCCCTCATTTCCTGCTGCATGTCCTGAGGAGAGAGACTGGGTGGAACTGGGGTTTTTTCGATGCTCACAGTCAGTAGCACCAAAGCAACTGTACAAAAGAGGAGTTGAGTAGCTGTGGGGTTTGACAATCCAATGTTGAGTGGAGCATGCTGTAGTGAGCATTTCCAGAGCCAGCTCTCTCGAATTAGCAGAGCAGAGGTTGCCTAATCTACCTCACAGTGGCTAGTGCTCCCATTTTCTCCCTGTTTGTGAGCCTTGAGAGATGGAGCTGAAGAGCGGAATGTCTTGCTGCCTGTCTTACATAGCCAATGGCAGTGCACTGTGCTCCACAGTGGCCTCTTAAGGGAGAGGCTGGGAGTGCCTGCAGCTCACTGCCAGCGCTGCTTCGCAGCAAGGTAATCCCTTCTAAGCATCCTGTAGCAACAGTCAGCAGAATGCTTTCTCATTCTTGACAAATCCTTGCCAAGTTTTGCTGAGCATGGAATTTTGGGCCATCCAAAGTCTCCAGACAAGTTAAAGCACCTGCCTTCAGGGATAATTCCACTAAATTGGGTGAGCCGAACAACCGTGCCAACTTTATACTCCGTTAAAACCTGCTAGTATTTATAAACGTCTCCTCTCTACTGGAAAGTACCCAGCTTGGTGATGGGGAACAAAAAGGGAGGGCTTGAGCTATGTTGTTTGTAATAAAAAAGCCAGTTCGTTTCAAGTCTCCTTGAAAACTGCAAATGCATTGGGTAATTCTTACCAAGCAGCAACCTAACAGTAGTAGATTTATTTTAAAGAGAAAAATGGAAATAGTTTGAGATACCTGTCTAGCTATCTCTCTATCTATCTATCCAGTGCTTTTAAAAAAAAGTAAAAAAGGTTTAGGGATACTCTCATTAGGATTCAAGAAAATCACCATTTTATCGTTCAAATCAGAAAAAATAAATACAGTAAATGGACCAAAGTACAAAGATTCACAAAATATTTAGGGGTGTGTGTCCCCCTGCATCCCTCCCCCCGAAAAAAACACTCTATCTATCTATCTATCTATCTATCTATCTATCTATCTATCTATCATCTATCTATCTATCTATCTATCTATCTATCTATGCATAATAGCCAGTGGTGTGCACTCTTTGGCCTGCAGAGTTGTGCTGAGTTGTATATATTTATTTGTGCTTTTATTTATAGAAGAATTTCTTTACCGCCTTACCATGAAATATCAGAGGGGTGTACAATGTTAAAATATAAAAGACGCTTTTAAAAATACAGATAATCATAAAATTGTAGCGTTGCAGGAGACCCCAAAGGTCATCAAGCTCAACCCCTTGCAATGCAGAAATCACTGCTAAAGAACCTTCATTATTATGGTGGCTGGCCAATAAAAATAAAAATAATTAATTTTAATTTAATAAAAATTAAATAGTTGCAAAGGCCTGTCGGCATAGAAATGCCTTTGAGAGATGCCTGAAAGTCAAGTGCAAGGATGCCTGCCAAATCTCTGCTGGAAAAGTGTTCCCAGCATGCACTTGCACCTGAGGCCAGTTGGGCTTCTGTAACACAACTAACAGTGCTCCTTCAAATGATATTGGTGTTTGAGCTGGGATATAAGGGCTTAAGGCATCCTGAGCCCAAGTTGCTCAGGGCTTTGTATATCAACACAAAACCCAAACGTGCCCATTTTGTATCAGCAGTAGTATGTGAGGGACTCCATGGGGCAGGGTGAGGCAGGATGGGCAAAGAGAGTTTCCTGTCTCAGTGGAATTTTGCTTGTGCAACAAGGTCTAGGGTGGTCTTGCTGTTTGGTTTGGACTTGCTCTGCAGTCTTGAGCCTGATTTCTCTTTGGTTCTGATTCGTGGTTTGCCCTCAGATCCTGATGGCTCTTCAGTTCCAGCTCCCAGGTCATGTCTCACTCCAGATTGTTGCCCATAGCCCAGCACTGAGATAGCCCACCTCACCTTAAGAGTACCATAAACGAACACTGAATATATGATAAGGCTGAAAGAGATGGAGCAGGGACTAAGAGGAAGCTGTTGCCTTCTGCCCTCTTCAGCTCAGTCCACCCATCCCCTAGGCCAGGGGTCTGCAACCCGCGGCTCCGGAGCCGCATGTGGCTCTTTTACACCTTTGCTGTGGCTCCGGGGCGGATACTAGCGAGGGGAGGAGGCGCATTGTGCGCCCCAACACTCCCCACTGTGGCGGGTGCTGTACTGACAGTGACGTCGCATGGGGGCAGTGCGTGCGTCAGTCACGCACCGTCCCGACGTCACCTTCCCGCCCGCTGTCAGATCGGAGGGCAGTGGCGCGCATGCTTTAAATGTCGCAATGGTTTTGCGGCTCCCAGTTTTTTCCCCCTTCGGAAACGGGTCCAAGTGGCTCTTTTTGTCTTAAAGGTTGCAGACCCCTGCCCTAGGCACTAGTACCTAGGTCCCAGTGCTTCAGGTGTCAGGGCTGGTAGGTTCCTGGATGAGCCCCTGCCTACAGCTTCAATGAATCACTTCCTTTTAAAATTATGACAGCTGATTTTCTGGTAGTCATAAAACTTGATTATATGTTTTTGCAGAACTCCCAAAACACTATATACAGCAGTTACTTAATGACACATGTTGATGGTAATGTTTTGCTGATACCCGATAGCTGTCTAATCCTGCCCACAATTATTCCTGACCTCCTCATTTCTCTTTCAGAAGTTGATGTATATCATACCATTGGGGGAAAGCGGATGATTAAACCCATCCGCTCTGCCAGCTTTTAATGCTTCTTGCACTCATGCCATCCCCAAGTGCTTTCAATCCATGCTAGCACCACAGTCTCACTCACAAAAACCACTTGTTGGTGGCCATGGATGACAACATATGTTATCTTCAGTAATATGGTGCAAGCCTCTTCTCGCAATTACAGGTTGTCGTTACCCTTGAAGTTACATGGGTGTATGGCACTTCCATTAGCAAGAGAGAGACAGAACTTGGGTGTAAAGATATGGGGGGGGGCACTCTTGAACGAGGTTGCTTATGGTCTTCGGCATTTCAGCAAAGCATCTCCTCTTAAACCTTGGCCTTGAGCAAACCCAGAGAAGGCAAGACTATGGATCTGTCCCTCCCTAGTATCCTCAAATATACATACAAACACAGAGATAAATACATGCCCCCTCCCCTTTTCATCGTTAAACATTCAACTGTAAGCACTGGTTGGTTGCCAGCCTGCTGGCGAACGAATGATTTATACTTCAGAGAATGAATCAATACAATATATGGCCAAAGACATCTTTAATCTTTCAGAAGGATTAGGCTGCAAGGGGACGTCAGCAGCATTGCACAGCCTTTCAATTCAGTTTTCAATTTGGAGAGTGAGAGAAATGGCTTCTCTCTTTCTTCTCTTCCCTTCCTACCATATGTCTCCCCTTTTCTCTTCCTTTCTTTTCCTAAAATTAAAGATGGGTGAAAAATCCAGTTTCATACAGTTGCAGGTGCGTACTTCTGTAATTTGTCAGCTGTTTATTTTGCACCACCAAAAGGACATCACTTTCATAAGCTCTATTTTGGTCTCTGTGTGTTCTACTCCACCCTAGGAGAGTGCCAGTTCAGGTTTCTCCCACACCAAAGAGAGAAAGGTGTGCCTCTCCTCTCTCTCACCTCTCCCCAGTGCAACATGTCCACCCACAAAAAAAGAGGGGGAAAGAGAAGAAAAGCATCCTCCCTCCCCCCATGAGTCATGGGTGTCGTAGAATCACAGAATTGTAGAGTTAGACAGGCCCCAAGGCTCATCTAGTTCAACCCTCTGCAATGCAGAAATCACAACTATAATATGCTGGCAGATGGCATCCAACCTCTGTTTAAAAACCTCTAATGAAGGTAGTCCATTTCACTGTAGCTCTTACCACCAAAAAGTTCTTGCTTTGGAATCCCCTTTCTTGTAATTTGAATTCATTGGGTGCTTTATGGACTTTTGGAGCAGAGGAAACAAGCTTGCTCCATCAGCCATGAGACCACTGTTCAGATATTTGAAGATGTCTATCATAGCTACTCTCAGTTTCCTCTTCTCCAGGCTAAGCATGTCCAACTCCCTCAACCATTCTTCATAAGGCTTAGTTTCCAGACCCTTGATCATCTTGGTTGCACATGTTCCAGCTTGTCAATACCCTTCTTAAACTGTGGTGCCCAGAACCGGACACAGTACTCTAGGTGGGTTCTGACCAAAGCAGAGTAGAGTGGTACTATTATTTCCCTCTTACTATGCTTTTGTTGATGCAGCCTAGAATAGCATTGTTGATGCAGCCTAGTTGTTTTTTAATTATTATTTTTCCACTGCTGCTGCATCACACTGTTGACTCGTGTTAAGCTTGTGGTCTACTAAGACCCCTAGATCCAATTTAGATATACTGCTGTCAAGCCAGCTGTCCTCTATCCTATATTTGTGAATCTGGTTCTTTCTGCCTAAATGTAGAACCTTAAATTTGTTCCTATTGAAATTAATTTTGTTAGTTTGGGCCAGTCCTCCAATCATTTTAAGGTCATCTTGAATCCTGATTCTATCTTCTGATAGTTCTGACAGCTGCAGTAGCTGGGTGTGCACATCAATTCCCCTTCCATCTGGATATATCCTAAACCTAAAGAGCAGTTCTTTCACAGGGCATCATAAAGAACCAGAAGACTCTTTCATAACAGAAAGCTTCTGTAGATGCAGCAGAATTTTCACGCACCTCCTAAAACTGTATGCAATAGTGAAACTATATCTCTGAGCAGCAGAGGATAAACGGACAGTCATGGGCTAATTTAGGTTGCACACAGTGTCCACCAAGGGCTGCCAAATCGACACCCAGAAATCTTGCCTATACTGTTAAATATTTCAAAGCAGTGAGAGTGGATCCAGCCACTGCACCTCTTGTCACATTGCTCTGCCAGTTTCTGCACCAACCTTCCTTCCCCAGCCTGCTGTGGCAAGCAGGATTCTCTTTTATCTTACACATAGTGAGCTGGGAGGGAACATCGAGGGACCAGCAAACATACAGCATGAGAGACTCACTGACTGTGTTGCCCACAGCAGACATCCACTTTTTGTAGACAAAGATTCTGTACCTGCAAAACAGGCAGAAGTCAACACCACCTAAAACGTCCCCTGGCAGGACGGTGGGAGAAGTCTCACCTGTTAATTTCTGCCTGCCAAAGTTTCTGTCCATTATCAGGTGGCCATCCTATGTCCCAGCAAATATATGCTTGGGATTCCCACTGAATTATCATCCATGACATTAAGCTGGCATTGCAGAAGCTGCTTGAGATGCCCAGAAACAAGTCTTATTCATCCCACAATGCAAATCATAGGAATTATGCAGCAAAGACTGAAGTGCCATCTACCGGTGCTGCAAGTAATCACACCCACCAAAAACTCATCTCAGCAGTCTTTTACACTCTCATCATTTTGAATAGCCCACAGTGGCTGGGATAAGAAGAAAGTCCACATGCACAGATTTTCAAGAGTTCTAGGAAGTCTGGAGAACTGGAGATAATGAATGAGGACCACATTCCTACTAGAAAATATGGCTGCCCATTCCTGCTTAAGAGAGGGACTGCTATGCTTGCAGTTGAGCATTGTATTCTTCTCCATTATGTCCTCCTTATAGCCCTCCTAGTCTTTAGGAATAAGTTGACTCTACTTTCAAAGAATGGTGTGACTTGAGTCCCTGGCTTTCAGAGCAGTGAGCATTATCATCAAAATTAATTCAGAAAGTCCCAAATGTAGCCAGAAGGGAGCTTCCTGTGTCAGGCAAACAGCTATTGAGGTGGCGCTGTGGGTAAAACCTCAGCGCCTAGGACTTGCTGATCATCAGGTTGGCGGTTCGAATCCCCGTGGTGGGGTGCGCTCCCGTTGCTCAGTCCCAGCGCCTGCCAACCTAGCAGTTCGAAAGCACCCCCGGGTGCAAGTAGATAAATAGAGACTGCTTACTAGAGGGAAGGTAAACGGCGTTCCGTGTGCTGCGCTGGCTCGCCAGATGCAGCTTGTCACGCTGGCCACATGACCCGGAAGTGTCTGCGGACAGCGCTGGCCCCCAGCCTCTTAAGTGAGATGGGCACACAACCCTAGAGTTGGACACGACTGGCCCATACGGGCAGGGGTACCTTTACCTTTATACAGTGGTACCTCGGGTTAAGTACTTAATTTGTTCAGGAGGTCCGTACTTAACCTGAAACTTTCTTAACCTGAAGCACCACTTTAGCTAATGGGGCCTCCCGCTGCTGCCGCACCGCTGGAGCACGATTTCTGTTCTCATCCTGAAGCAAAGTTCTTAACCTGAAGCAGAGTCTGGGTTAGCAGAGTCTGTAACCTGAAGCGTATGTAACCCGAGGTACCACTGTATGTGATTTAAAAACAAAGGCTTCCCCAGTAACACTAACTTTTGACTCAGTATAAACATTTTTTGTGTTTTGGCGTTTTAAAAAAAAAATGAGAGGTGTGTGTGTGTGTGTGTGTGTGTGTGTGTGTGTGTGTAGCAACTAGATGTATAAAAAGAACCCATCTGGCTGTAACTACTAGGTACTCCCTTGTCTTCCAGCACTTACTGTCCCTGCAATGAATGGAATAGATGGATGTCAGGCTTTATTCTGATTGCATATGGAGAGAAGGTATGGCCCATTCTGCTTCCTGGCTCAGCAAAGTCACACACTCAGAGTAGTGTCACTCATACCTGCCCCTGGCAACTGCCATGGCTCCCTACGAAGGACTGAGTCACACCTTGAGAATGTTTGTTCCACCTTTCTTGGGGGAAATGCCTGCACCATTTTGCCTTCTGCAAGCACTTTTTGTGCAACCCACGCCTTCTTATAGAGGATGTCTGGGCCAAATCCTAGAGTCCTTCCCTGTCTCTCTGCAATGCCCTGAAAACTGCCACGCCTCTGCAAACAGTAGCAATAATGAATTCAGCCCAGGCTGTGCAATTAAAAGGGCTTAGGCGAGATTTATAGCAGGATTATATCTGCAGGGTATTACCAATGTCTAACATTTGGACACTATGTGGTCCTTGAAAATAAGCAATTACAATGAGCTTGATGTGCTGTATAAACACATAAACACAGAGGCTTTGGCTCCAGGTTGGAAAATGTACCTCTACTGGCAAGTCTGGCAGATGGAGAGAGAAGGGCAAGCAACACGTACACCAAGCTGAAAGCAAACTACCAAGGATTGCTTCCAGCTAAGGAAATTAGCATTTCAGCATCTCTCTCATAAGTTTGTATCACAGGTTGAGTTTCCACTATTTGTATTGTTGGCCCTTGCTCCTGTGATTTTACAGCAGTCTGAAACACAGCAAAGCTTTTTCTGGCAAGTGGAGATGATGGGAGTTACCTTCTCTATTTCTGCTTCTCAGGTTGCTGTTAAAGGCAGAAGAACAGAGATAGAACAAATGTGGTGGCAATCATGCAGGCGCCACATTTAATTTGAACCTTTACTCTGTTTAACAGTTACTATTCTCTCTGTTGAGCTTCTCATTCAATCAAAGGAAAGAAAGAGCTGGGACTTTGCTTCATAGATTATGCTGTGTGCACTAGGATCCCCACTTGGTTGGCTAGGATTGTGAATGAAACAGCCTCACAGTCCAAGGTTGGAAACAGGGTGTGTACAGTAATTTGTAATGGACCATCACTGACACAGTGATGGGTGGAGCTTTATCAATGAGTAGACCTTAGCAGACAGTCCCCACACTTTCCATTCTGACACTTAACTACTACTTGCATAACTGTAGCTTAGTCTTGCTGCCTCATGGTATGCTGCACACTAATACAGTGGTACCTCTGGTTACAAACTTAATTCATTCCGGAGTAACCTGAAACCATTCTTAACCTGAGGTACCACTTTAGCTAATGGGGCCTCCCTACTGCCGCCGTGCGATTTCTGTTCTCATCCTGAGGTAAAGTTCTTAACCTGAGGTACTACTTCCAGGTTAGCGGAGTTTGTAACTCAAAGCGTTTGTAACCCGAGGTTTTTGTAACCCGAGGTACCACTGTATAGCAGTAGTAAAAGAAAAATTGCCTCTAGGCTCAGGATGTACAAAACATGCCTCTTAATTTCCACAGGTATTTCTGCCTTTCCACATATTGGCACTCCGAACACTTAGCAACACAAAATATACAGTCTTCTCACCGGACATGGACAATTCATGCACATTTATTTATTTAACAAAACTTATATAATGCTTGATTTAAAAAACAAACAAACCTCTAAACAGTTTACAAGAACATAAAACATTAAAATTCTCCATGGCCACATCCCTTCTCTGTGACCTCCTTATAGCAATCACTTTTTCTGCTGCTGCAGTTAAAACATTTAAAGGCAACATGTTCTCCTAACTGGATTGTAGCATGAAATCCAGCACACACTCAGTTTCTTAATGATTCTTTGAAAGCTGGTCATCACCATCACATCTGCCTCATTGACAGCATTGTTTGCACTTCATGAAGAATGAACCTCCTGAAGAACATTTTCAGCAACATCAACCAATAGCAATAACTTTCTTGTCTCCTTCAGAGATTATCACTTTCTAAACAATGTAGCCAATGGGGACCCATTATTCACTCAACTGTTACCTTCAACACAACGGATATATAGATGTGCTACAGTGAAGATTTGTAACAATCTTTTCTGGCTTCCAAGACTCACATATAAGTTAAAAGATAAATCCATCAACACTCAAGATACCCTATTATCCATGGTTTTTTTTAGCACTGTAGCCCATAGCTCATTCCACAGCAATAGGAGCAGCTATCCTTTCCCCATGGTTCAGTATATTATCTCTATCCCATATATCATCTCTTTATAGGAACAGCAGTTTACCTACCATTCTCTCTGGATTTCTGGATGAAGGCCTCCACTCCACTCTCACCATAGCTGCCTTCAGAGGCTAAGGTTGAAACATAATTCCACTTGAATGCTTTGACAATATCCACCATGGCCTGGGCTTGGTAGGTGTCTGAGGGGACGACGCGGGAAAAGAAGTCATATCTGCTGTTGTCACTCAGGTCAGGGGCGGTGGAAGCATAGCTTATCTGAGGAATCTGTGAGGGTGGGGAGAGAGAAAGAGAGAGAGGGAGATCTCACAATGTCAAACTGGATAATCCATTCTAGAAATCCATAAACCCCATACTAGTATTTGAGCATCAGGTCTCTAATGGACTGTCCCATGGGAAGAACACTTGTTGTTCTTTGAAAGCAAAGACTCAGAGATTAATAACTGGGCTAGGGACAAGCAGTCCCCAGTATCTTACTGGATTCAGGTTAAGTCATGTCACACCTTTTGGAAAGAACATAGGATGTGGTCCTTCTAACTCAGTATTGTTGACACTGAATGGCAGTGGCTCTCCAGGCTTCCAGGCTAGGTCCTTCCCAGCCTTACTTGAAGCTGTCAGTGATTGAATATGGGAACTTCTGCATCCAAAGCATGTAGTGTGCCTCTAAGCTGCAGTCCTTCCCAAGGGATGAGCACCACAAATTAGAAAGTGTCTGAATCATCATTGGGAACCACCAAAGATCCAGAGCAGAACACTTTTCTAGACATCCATACACAAGGGCAGAGCATAACCAACCAGAAATGTTGAAACATTTTTATAGCAACAAATCACCCAGTGGAGAGGGAAGCCATTGTACTATTTTAAAATGGGATGGCCTGTTTTGCCAGGCGATCAACGGTCATCAAAACTGTTTGAATACTTCTAGTTGCATGGTCACTTCTCCCCTATAGCTATCTAAGTCTGTGTGGCCACAGTGGCCTCATTCAGACACTGTTTTAACTATGTTGATGTAGTATGTGAAGATGGCATGCGTCATTATGCCACTCCCACCCTCAGCATCCCCCATTGCTACTCTCTCTCTCTCCTCCCAACTTTTGCATTTCAACCAGCAAGATCATATATTTGGATGAAGAATCTTCTTGCAATCAGAAGCCCTGATTGTGTTGGATTCCAATGCATGGGGAGTCCTATAAGTTCATTCAGCCAAAAGCATGAATAATTTCCATTCTGGCCTCAATATAGGAAAGGTGGGGTACAGAAAACAGTGATGTTGGAGGTAGGGGCAAACCTGTGCCCCCTCCACATTTTATTTCAAGATAGCTAAAAGAAAACCTGAATGTAGCTAGTGTATTGTGCTGCTTGTAATTCATACTTGGCTTATAGATGAAATAATAACTAGGGGCATGCACAGGACCCAAGATTCACATTTGATCTATATTTATGCTTTTTTTAAAAAATCAGATCTGTTTCTGAGTCACTCTGGGTTCCCTCTGCTTCAGTCTGTGCTCCAGGTTCTGAGCTATTTTGGATAAAACCAAGCTCTGTGTTTCCCATTTGCTATAATAAGGAACCTAAAAACAGCTACTGTATAACCCTCCGGCTTTTGGTCAAAGGGGTGAGATTTACAGGCACAAGAGCCCCTCCAGAGTGGATGGAATCTGCCAAATTGCAGACAAATTGGTGCAGGGACTAATTGTGGGTGAAGTAATTCATAATCAATATTAAGCAAACTAAAACTCCCAAGTCCATCAGCTTCTTGTTTTTGAAAAAAGGGAGCAGGCAGTTCTCTTCCATTTTTTCTTACCCTAAAAGAGGCAGCCTAGTAGTGTGCAATCTGGCTTGTACATTTTTTTAAAAGCTTTGCAGCCTCACACTAGTCTCTTGGTACTTGTTTGTGTCCTCTGAATCCTTAAGAGCAGACTAAGGTTTGCAAGAATACACCAACAAGCACCAACTGGAGAGAGAGGACCAGGTAGTCATTTCATCCCACTGCACCTTTGAGACTTCTCATACTGTGATGGGATGATGAGCTGCTTGTGCGTAAAATGCAAGTCCCTCAGAGTTTGATCAGGTTTTCAAACCTCTGCCTGTGACGGAGCCCCTCCGGCATGGCTGCGTCAGTCGCTAGCAGAATCCGAAAGTAGTTGCTTTCGGAATCGTTTCCAACATAAAAGCTCCTTAACGGAAACACGTCTTCTGGACTCTCGGCGTGACAGTTTCCGGCGAGGAGTGGGTGTCCCTATAGGAGGTCCTGAGACCTCCCCACTGTTTTCGCTGGAAGCGTCTCTGAGCCATCCCTCCAACTCACTTTCCCTTGGAGTTCCTCCTCTCCCCCTACTGGTTCCCTCTTCAGCTGCTATGTCTCTCTCAACCTCAGTGAGCCTTTGCACCTCCTGTCCTTCCGATGGCAGTTCCCTGACACATACTTATACAAAGACTGGAGGGAATAGGAAGCTCTCCCCAATGCCAACCAGCCAGCATTCATTCTATGACAAACTGTGGAGAATGAGTGTCTTCTCTGCCACTTCTCCATCCTTAAGCCTCAGAATGTTGCAAAGGGAGGTTGAAATGGGAACTCCAGATCAGAGAGGAGAAAGGAAATGTGCTCACATTGACATAATAGAACAGCCTTCTAATGGAGATAGAGCTCAGCTCCTCAGCCCATAGATCTTAGTCTAGAGCCCCAGTCAGTTTCCACGGGCTGTTTATTGGATTCTTAGCACTACCAGCAATAAGATGTATGCAGCGTGACAATGGGTAAAGAAAGGGTGAAGAATCAGGCTTTGGAGTAATGTCCATCTGGCTCCAAATTTCTTCTGAATCATCCCAAGAGGTTTCTTGTTCATTGCTAGAAGGTGATGGCTGTGATTAACAAGACGGGGAACAGCAGCAAAGCCAACATTAGAAGGATATTCTTTCTCCTTCATCCCTCCCCAAAGAACACATTTGATCTGATCACAGAAGAGGAGCCTGGGAAGCACTAGAAAATAATAATGCCGTCACTATTCTGCATTTTCTCCCATGAAATTTGGCACCACTACAGAGGATGGCAGATGAAAGGAAGGCTGGAGCATCCCCCAAGAAGGAAGAAAAGAAGACAGACAAAAAGCCTCGGTCTCTCATCTCTAAAGGATACACATTGGAAGACGGGAAAGGGTCCAGATGGATTCCAGGCCCAGGAGCAGCCACTGAAGGGAGATCTGAAGAGCTCCTAAGACCCAGGTTTCAGATTGCCAAAACCTCAGACAGAAGAGCTCTCTGCTACTTTAACTCCTGCCCGCCCCCCTCCTTTCATGGTTTATCTTTGCTTAATTGGTGCAGCTGTCACCGCCCACCAACTTCGTCTCCTCCCACGCTTTGAGCCTAATTATGACAGGCTTCAAAAGGGCAGTCGGGAACTCAAGGGATAGGGAGAGAGAAGAGAAAGATGTTTTTATAAAACATGGCAGCTGAAGCTATCAACAAGTCACTTTGGCAGCAACACTCCCTGTTGAAGGGAGAGACAATAGCAAGCAACTTCTCCCCACCTCTACCAGAACATTCCTGCTCACTTTATGACCTCTTCCCTGCATTTCATGAAGGTCAGGTTGCTAGGCATCAGTCAAAGGGTTCTCTGAATACCATCAAAATTCGACCCTGACCATCGAGTGAGTTCAGTATGCAGTTGTGGCAGCTTGCAAGGAGGGGTGGAAGAGCAGTGGTGTACAGAGAGAGGATACTAAGTGCTTACAGCAGGCATGGCAAAGAAAAAGTGGAAGAAGAGGGATGTCTGAGTTACACCATGCAAGAGCATGGCTGCCCAACCACATTGGCCACTGATGTCAGTGAACCTCCTTGGTGTACCTGGCAAGTCAGCAGCGGCATGCCTGGACATTGCTGACTCTTACATCCCTCTGCTTCCCCAATAGCTTGTGATGCCTGTTGCTAAAAGCACAGGGAAGCTCTCCTCAAAGATCACTACTCATCGGCAGCAAATTACAGTTAACTGAAAATCCACTTGGCCATGTGATGGAGTAACCAGACAGTCATTTTGTCATGTGGCCAGTCATCATGCTTTTGGTCAACTTAATCAACCCTCAGTCTGGTAGTTCATGAGACACAAAGAAAAAGCTGTCACAAAAATGAGAAACTGTGTCCATTTAGCCTCAGCTTCAGAAAAATCTACTTGATTAGCAGTAAGATGAAACCCCATGTGTGTGCACATATATACTACCCAATCAACACCGACAACTGGGAAACACTGGCCTGCAAGCACAATTGGAGAACAGCCTTTACCAAAGGTGTCATGGGTTTTGAAGACACTCGAACTCAGGACGAAAGGGAGAAATGCACTAAGAGGAAGACACGCTTAGCAAACTGTCACCATGATCAACTCTCACCTGGAAATATATGGCCCCACCGTGGAAGAATGTGTGGATCCAGAATTGGCCTCCACAGTCACTTAGGGACTCACTGTTAAAACCGTGTTTATGGAAGACAATTTTACTTGACTACGAGTGATCGCCAAAGACTACCCAATCAGCTCTGGTACCCCTCCAGATGTTCTGAATTACTACTCCCACCATCCCTTATCAGTGGCCATGCTGGCTGGGGCTGATGGGAGTTGACATGTCATAGTATTTTTTACCTGACAGCATTTGTAGTAATTGCAATTAGTATTTGAAAATTGACAGGTTATGAGACTTGATGGTTAAAGTCTTCCAAAATAATTGAGAGATAGCAACAACTCAAAGCCACTTACATTTTCAACTTTGAGAAAAATTCACAAGCAATTTTTGGTGCTTTTTTCAAATATTTGGTGAATTTCAAACATTTGTATTAGTTATACTAAAAATGGATGAAACTATTATGAAATGGATAAGATTAATTTGATTTCCCATTTAATGGTGATGCAGAGAATTAACTAATAATTTCTGATTGTTTGAAAATAATCTATGGCAGTCTCTCTCAAACTGGTGCCATTCCGATTTTTGGAACTACAATAATCAAATACTGTCTAATATTAAATCCAACTTCATGCCACCCATCAAACATGATATACCAGTGATTCCATGCTCTACTAAATACCATTGCATGTCAAACATTAAATATTGAAAAATATCAAGTATCAAACATTAAGTTCAAATACCATTGTTTGTCAAACATAGATAACAAATATTAAGTAAATTCAAGGGATTATTTGAGTGGGAAAGAGTTAAAGAACTTTGGCTATCAATTCACAGAGGAGCATGTTGAGGTGAATGTTTAGAAGCAAATTCATTTATTCTAATTCCTGGAGACCATACCGCCCATTAGTTAAGGTGCATAATAAATATATATCCAGTGCTTCTTTTTAACAAGAGTCCAATGACTCTACAACACATTATTATTGACAATATTTAGATTTATAACTCAAAGGTTCAGAGCAAGTAATATCTTATCTTATTAACCTACTGAAATAGATTGCTACTGTTTCCATTTTACTGATGGGGAATTGAAGTTGAGATTTAAGCAACCCATACAAGGCCACAGAAAGCAGAGATGAAATATGAACCCAAGTTCACTGGAGAAGAGGAAGGGAGTGCCCTCACAAATAGAACATAAGAACAGTCTTCTCAATGAGGCTGATGGCCCATTTAGTCCTGCATCCTGTTTCCACAGTAGCCAACCAGATGCCTGTGGGAAACCAGCAAGAAGAACATGTGGACAAGAGCACTCTCCCCTCCCATGGTTTCCAGCAACTGGCATTTGGAAGCATTGCCAACTGTGAAGGTAAAGCATAGCCACCATAGCTAGTAGCCATTGATAACCCTCTGCTCTGTGAATTTGTCCAATCCTCTTTGCTCGCCTTTTCTCTAAGCTAGAAAGTCCCAAACGCTGCAACCTTCTTCTTGGGAGAGTCACCCCAGCAGCTTCAAAGTTCATTTGTTTCCAGAAAAGATGGAAGAGCAAAAAGGATTAAGCCAATTTGGCTTAATCTAAGAATGTCAGGAATGAAAGCAGCATCAGTTTCTGATCACCTCTATTCATTACTCAGGAAAGCAATTGTTTCTTCCACAGTCACAAGGCAAGGGAAAGAGCAGCAAGAATACAAACAGGATTCATCAATATCGACAATGGACAACATCCCTCTCAAGCCCAACCAGCAGTGCTAAGGCTGAGCGAGGAAGATCTAAAGCTCCTCCAGATGACTTGTTCCTACAGCATTCATTTTGATTTGCTTCCACAAAGCTTGCACGGTGGCTAGCCTATGTCCAGTCTTTACTGAGCATTCATTCTGATTTGTTTACAGGGTGGTTATATGACAACGAGCATTCATCTTGATTTGCTTGCAGGGTGTTTAGACATCTTCCCATTAGTCATTCATTCATCCCACACTTTTCAATGCATTTCCCTGTTGCTTCTTCGAACCGTATAAAGTCCTGTTGGTTTTAAGTGCGTTTGTTGTACTAGTCCAACAAACCAACTAGTGCAAACCTAAAGTTCTGGTATGCGTTTGAATTCCTCCTGCAAAACAATGACAGTCAGAAGGCAAACCTAGTCCAAATCTTGCTGCAGGTCAGCTTTCATACACCATCTCCCATCAGGCAAGGAGCTGTCTTAGAGGGAAGGGATGTGGAGAGGCAGTTCCACCCCTTTCTGGGTGTTGGTTTTAAAACTCCTAACCAATGAAGCAATAAATAAGCCTCTTAACTTAATCAGTGCTGTGCTGTCCCCCACTGAATGGTACATTAGAATGATTTAGCACCAGAGGATCTTACGCGCTGCCAAGCACTTATATAGCACTTTACATCTTCAGAACGCTCTACGGGCATTAATTAATTTTGGAGACGGAGAAGGCATATTAAATCATCACTGCCTCTCCCTCTCCCCACCCCTGCCCAAGTTCCTTTCCACGCAGATGAAGAAAGTTATTCAAGCAGCAACAAAACTCTGCCATCTTCTTTCTCACATTTCTACAGTGGATTTCTCCCCAGAGTTGGTTGCAAGACTGATGCATTCAGGGAACACTACAAGTCCTCCAGCCTCCTCTGAAACAGAAGATGACAGCTGATAACCAGAGTGCAACAGTGAGACATGGTCACTGAGGGAAATAGCTGGTGGAGAGCAACAGAACCCAATGGGGACATTAAAAAAAAGTCATTTTACAGACAGAAGATCTTGTTATTGGGATGAGCAATTTGGTTATGGTTTGCAACCTCCCTCCTCATTTAGAAGAATTGGTTATGGCTGCATTTGGAGCCACAAGAGAGGGCTATTGCCTTCATGCTATTATTTTGGGTATGCCAGAGACATCTGGTTGGCCCCTGCAGGTAACAGAATGCTGGACTGCATGAACCTTTACTCTGATCCAGCAAGGCTCTGCTTATAACCGATAGCAGCATATGTTGGTGAGCAAAGTCATTCTCCTGACATTGATGCTACTGCTGCTTCACTGGATGGCACTGGAGTGAGACAAGGCTCACTGGTGCAATGGTGCAGCACTGACCTCCCCACTGCTGCTGCACTGCCACACCCCAGCCCCATCTAAATAAGCAGCTGTGATGCTCTGTAGCTCTCCCACCCCTACCCCCCATAAATGCTTATTGCCACAATCTGGGATGGCATCTTAGCCAAAAAATGGTAAATCTGGCCTGCAATAGTCTCTCACTTGTTTTATTTCATAGACATGGGATAATGGAATGAGAGCAACTTGAGATAAGTTGTCCATTTCTCGCTTTTTTTTTTTCTTAAGGGCCAAGCTACTTGTGACATTTAGGGCTTATCAACACATGCTCTTTCTAGGCCCTGTCCACATTTTAAGGTTCTATGCCCAAGTACCTGTTGAGGCATGTGCAAAGTGCAAATGGAACAGAAAAACACTAGATGGTTCTAGGTAGGGTCAGTCGCTTTACTGACAGTACAGTGCAGTTCTACAGCTTATAGATTATATACAGTTGTAATACACAGTCCTCTCAGCAGCGCACAGTCTCTTTGCAGCATTCCAACACAGACAAGGCTCTGACCAAGGACAGCAGCCAAGAGCAAACATAAACCCTTATACATTAGGCCCCTCCCCTCCAAGCTTTCCTGGCAAAAATCTGCTCTTTAAAGCTTAATCAGAGCAAACAGCAATCTGCAGAAAACCCAAATTGACGTTTGCTCCAATTGAGTGCTAAACAGCAGGTTTTCGCAGGGCAAGATCCAGGGCGAAAAGCAAAACAAAATGCTCAGACACAGAGCTTTTAAAGTGTGGACTTGAAAGAGTGGGGCAAAACCCAAAGTCTTGTGTAGGAGTCCACACACACACACACACACACACTAAGTTTTTCATTTGTTGGGTTGGGCAAGCGCTGCTGTTATTGTTTGCTTTTTGTTTTTAGAGGTTGCAAGCTCAAATATAAGACTGGCTTGCAGACTAGAGTGGCTTCTTAATCTTTTTTCCCCAGGCTGTTTTCTGCTGAAATCCTTCCCCTGAGGAATAACATAGGCATCCACGTCTTTATATATTGCAGGGAGAAAGGCAGCTAGGGGGCAGATGATGGTGTGCCCCTCCCACACATGCTCAGACACCGCTTTCCCATTCTGCTTTGAGGCCTCCATTTGGCAAAACAAAATGAGAAAAAAAACACCAAACAAAAAACCCAGAACATCGAGGGGAAATGCCACATGACTCAGTCAGAAGCAAAGGAAATGAGATGCAGAGTTATAACTCCCTGGCTCCTTTTGTCCCCACATGCTAACTGCAGAGTTCATGGTCAGTGAGCAAGCTGCAACTCTCCAAGGGATGATGAAGTAACACTACAATGATGGGCTTTTTTTGGAAATAGGCTGACCATGCAAAAGAAACATCAGGCACCCTGACAGAGCTTTGCAACCTGTGCTAAAGAAGCAGCCCATTGAAAGGGGGGGGGGATACAAAAGAAAGCAGGAGGTCAGCACCGCTGGAGAGTAGATTCGCTGAACTGAAGTGCTATGTTGGGCTGGGTAAGCTACTGTGCCTCACAACTGTGCTGTCAGCCTCAAGATAATTATACACTCCCTTAATTATGGTGATTTACATAAAGCACTTGGCTGCTGCTTAAAATATTATCGTAACCTGCTTCAGTGTGATCATATCCAACATATTCCAGCCCCAGCATTTTGAAAACAGGAAGCAAAAAAGGCAGCTTCCAGATTAGACAATTGCTGTCAGGTGCAGAGACTAAGGTAGAAAGGAAGTCTCTATTAGTAATGGTAGTGGTGTTTGCCTCCCCTGAATCTCATTGCACCGCCAGCTCAGAGAAAAACATGTTGGTTCCATCCTTGTACAAAGCCCTACAGCAGCCTCAAGCCAAAGCCCACCACTTGTCTCTCAGGAGAATTAAGGGCAGAGATCAGACTTAGTATTTGCTTGTATTTATGAAGTTGTCCTTGATTACCTTGGTAGGTGAATAAGAGTGGCTTGTTGGCTGAGTCACAAGGAGCAACGAAAACAAAGACTTGATGCATTTGCAGAGCCATTAGAGAGGAATAGCAGACACAGACTACAGCTTGGGAGAATAGTTGAGCCAAGGCCTTACAACCCTTGTGGGAGAGGGGCATGGGAAACCAAGTTTTATTGTGTAATATTGAATCAATCACTGTCTCCCCACCTAATCTCAGAGGGTTAGCCACTGAAACCTTTGTGCAGTGAAAGGCACCCTAGACATGATTACATTTAAAAGCTCAGTGAAGTCAGTGCCTTGTACTCTTTCCACAACCATGAAGAGGATACAGAGAGATGTCCCTTGTGAGGATCCCCAGTTAGAAAACCCCTGAAATGAAGCCCCATGACAGAATTTCATCCCCTACCACAACTATTTTCCTGCAGAAGACAGTCCTTGCTTTCCCCCGTCTCAGTCAAGTTTATCTTTCATCTCTCCACTCTCCAATTCAACATTTTCTATATATTTTCCCATTGCTGCGTAACTCCCCTTTCTTATTTATTTCCTTCTTTCACTCAGACTCCCCTCTCTCTCCCTCCCTTAAATGTGATGCCAGCTTTGTAAGTGCACAACTGCACCTGAATGCTAAGAGAATCTTGTAAAGTGGTATCTTCTCTTTTAACTACCTGCAGAGAAGGAGAGGGAGAGGAAGGGGAGGAGAGAGAAGGGGGAGAAACGAGAGGGAGAGAACCTTTGTCAAGGCACAAATAGGATTATTATATGTGACAATCTGCTTTCTGCTCCATTGCAAGGGACTGTGATCTGCTTATTAGGTATTTGTGACCAAGACTATTTATGTGATGCTTGATTAAAATTCTGCTCGGTGAGTAAAACTCTAGCATCCTAACAATTCTTACTGGGGAGGTGGTACCTTGTTTTCTCCGCTCTTTCTTCCCCATTCTCTTCTTACAGGGTTATATCAGTTAAAATATTATAGGCACTAAAAGGGAGGGGAGTAGTATTGCAGAGCACTTAGATCGTCTGGGGAAATTTTGGCATCAACACACTACAGAATGTTATAGGGTGGTGATCCAACAACAGGCATTTTTCACCATTGCCCCTGCACTATGGAATGCCTTACCTGCAGCTATACATGGTTGCTTCAAGGCCCTCTTATTACTGAATTCCTGTTTTTGAAATACATTTTTATAATACAGTGGTACCTTGGGTTACATACACTTCAGGTTACATACGTTTCAGGTTACAGACTCCACTAACCCAGAAATAGTACCTCGGGTTAAGAACTTTGTTTCAGGATGAGAACACAAATTGTGCTCCGGTGGTGCGGCAGCAGCAGGAGGCCCCGTTAGCTAAAGTGGTGCTTCAGGTTAAGAACAGTTAACCTGAACAGTTAACAGTTAACAGTACTTAACAAATTAAGTACTTAACCCGAGGTACCACTGTACTGGTTTACTTTATATTGTACCACTGTTTCATTGTTGCATTGCCACAAAACTTGAGAGAAGACTCAAGGAAAGGTTATATTTATTTCAATATAATGATTAGAAGATCTGCAAAAGGATAAGGCAATTGGATAAGTGCTGGCTGTTAAGGTTAAATCAATGTGTATGAAGAAACCATTGTGCCACATGGCTAGGCATGGAAGCAGCCACACTCTCTGGCTTCCCAGTCAAGGACTGAGAGAAAATTGCTTAAGTGAGCTTTTGGTGTGAGAACCCAATGTGTGCACCTGGGCTCTGCTGTCTAGAGTTCAACAAGGTGTGAAGGCCAAATAACGCCTCAAGATTACCTTTAAAATGTCTTAATATTCTTTACCTGTCTGCCCTGAATGGCAAAATGACCAAATCAACCATATGGACACAACTGCTACCTTATTAGTGTGAAGCGGGTGAAAAAGAGGAGTTCCAATTGCCAATTAGTGATTACCTCAAAAAAAAAAAAAAAGAAGAAATCATACCCAGCCTTAGAAAAGGTGACTAGCGTAAGCCCACCTTGTACAGGGATGGAGGGCGCTGTGGTGAAAAGGAGGGAGAAGAGGTGGCAGAGCAGCCCTTAATACTAAGCTGGGTCACCCCCTCCCATTGGGCACTCCTGTCCACATAGGTTGAAGCCCCCCTCCACTTGGGAAAGGCCTCCTCAAGGCAAATTCACCCCCGTGAAAGGCAGGAATGTCATTTTTGCATACCACTTACTTAACATATTAAGCGGATTGGAAATTATTTTGTATACATAGTGTGTTTTGATGCACAGAGGGAAATGTGTGGAACTGTGCGTACAAGCATGAGGAGGGAAGCCCACATGTGAATGTGTAAGATAGATAGAATTCTGGGTACAGTGGTTCCTTGGTACTCGAACGGCTTGGCTCCTGAACAAATCAGCTCCCAAACACCGCAAACATGGAAGTAAGTGTTATGGTTAGCATATGAAGACTGCAGATTTGGATCCTAAAACCCAAATATCGCATGGCCAGCTGCTCCAGTTCATGGAAACATCTTCACAACTCATTCCTCCCCTTCAACCAGAATTCTCCTCCTCTCTTTTTTTATCTAATCCTCTTTTTATTTATTTATTTTTATTGAGTTTTATAAACAAGAATAATTTTATACAAATAAGTATACCTTCAGAGGCTCTGGGCCACATCCTTTCACAGGAAACTCCCTTTTCCAACTTGGCCTGGAATGTCAGTATCAGTTGCGATGATCATAGATGAATTTGTCAGTCGCATATGCATACCTCCACCTGGGAACTGGGGGAAGGGAGCCTCCTTCCCACACACCTTCATCTGACTTGCTTCCCAGCCTCTCAAGCAACAGTCCCTCTACTTCTTGAAAAAGATTATATCACCTTTGTCAGTCCCTCCCGGGTGCCACTAAGCACAGTGTTATGTAAATATGTGGACACGATGACTGTCCTGCAATGGTCCCAGCTCTACAGATGCAATAAAATCACTTTTTCAGCTATCCCTCTAACCTCCAGCTCATCGTTCCAAATTAATTTGCCAGCATCTGCTTCCCCTGCAGAAGCCTGATGCTCATCCATCCCAAAGCATTAGGTGATTGTGCATTCAGTCTCAACTCCCAGTCTGACAGTTGGGATCCTTCATCTTCACATCCAAAGACTCTGCTCAGAGAGTCATACATTTATATCTTTGTACTTTCGAGTTCAAATCCAGCTACAGAGTAACGAAGCATTGTTTCCAAAGTGAATGGTGGTGGAAAATAAAATTGCCAGGTTAGTCCCTTTCTATTAATGCTCCCCTTTGCTAAATCTGCTCAGATGACAGTACTCACTAAAAAGAGAAGACGTATCTCATAGCAGGAGCTAGTGTTTTGTAGTGGTTAAGAGCGGTGGACTCGTAATCTCGGGAACCGGGTTTGCATCTCCGCTCCTCCACATGCAGCTGCTGGGTGACCTTGGGCTAGTCACACTACTTTGAAGTCTCTCAGCCTCACCCACCTCACAGAGTGTTTGTTGTGGGGGAGGAAGGGAAAGGAGAATGTTAGCCACTTTGAGACTCCTTCAGGTAGTGATAAAGTGGGATATCAAATCCAAACTCTTCTTCTTCTTCATAGCAAGGCATTGCCCTGTCTTTTTCTGAGATCTGTTCCTGAAACTTAATGTTTGGTAGCTCTCTGCATTCAGGTGCCACCTGCCCTTTGGAGATCCTGCCTGGATTTGGTGAAGTTCCATAATAAAACTGCACTGACCCAGCTACGGGTGTGGATTCCTGAGATACAATGTGGGGGCTGGTAATGCTAGCCAATAGTGTGTCATGCAATATATAGACCATAGCAATTTCACAGTCACTTATCAGAAGGCTTACAGTCTGCAATTGATGTGTGGAAAGGCCAGCATGCACATAACAGGAGATACAGCAGAGCTACCCAGTAAGTTCTTCTAGAATGCAACATCTGCCTGAATATTTCTGACTTTATCAGACGTCTGTCCTTTTCATGAAGGAAACAATGAGAATATGTTCTGTAGCTGTCATTTTAGACTGTTGTCTAAACTCAGTTTAGGATCACCTGATGATTTGCAAGCTACAGGCGTTGAGCTCAGGAGGGGTTTTTTCCTCCGTTCTGCTTTGGAGAGAGTGTGAATATGATTCTAGCTCCCAAAATGTCGGGTTTCACAGATATTCTCCCCTTTCTGCCCCACCCCCTCACCCCCTAGTGCCTTTTTGATCTCACATACTGCCATAGCCTAACTGCCTACATCAGCTATTTTCTCAGATAAAAGTCAAAAAGTGTTTTTGATACATAAAAGCAAATACAGTGTGGGAATTCAAGGTCTTTATAAGAAAAGAAAGAGATAGATTTGCTGCACTTGAGGCTCAAAATTAAAACCCAAAATCCAAAAATCAGATCTGTTTCCTTAAAGACTAGTTCGCCTAGCTGTTCTTTGTGTATGGTGATGATTACGAAGGACTGTTTGCCACATGGTGGCTGATTATTGGAATGATTCCCCAGGTGTCTGCAGATGTGCTGCAATTACTCATAGCATCCAGTCACACATGAGACTAAATTTTACCACATCCTGGTATCCCATACTTCCAACTGATTGTGAACATGATACAGTGTTCTTCAGCATATATGTTGTTGGACTACAACTTCCATCATCCCCAACTGGTTCAGTCAATGGCCAGGGATGATGGGCGTTGTAGTGCAGTAAAACCTCAAGATTGAGGAGGACAGAGATAAAACATCTCTAAGCTGGAATTTTACAGATCACTGGCTCCCCTGTGTAATTGCAGCTGCTCTGCAATGCATTTACAAGAAGCTACCACATAGCAAATGACCATTTGTAGCTATCCTGAGTGATTGTGTCGAATAATATGACTTAGTATTATTGCACATTTTCCTAAAAATTACGGGTTGTATTCAATGTAGTGCTGTCGGGGCTCCCATCAGCACAAGAATTTCTCCTTGCATAATGAAATGTTCTCCCCTCTCTTCCCTCCATGTCCCCCCTAATTCTGTTTGAGGGGTTCCCCTGATCCTCTGGAGCAGAATTGGAGGTGGTGTGATTTATTTCTCCTCCTCGTACAAGCCACAGTTTCCAAAGACTATCCAAAACAAATGAGCCATACATTGCAAAAAGTCATTTTGTAGTGGCTTCCCTACATAATTGTTACATGCAAAATAGCTGTGTGAATTGACTCTGACCCATTCCTAGGGTCTGCATACATTATTACACCAATCCCACTGACATATTTTCATATGGTTCCCCATTTCTCTCTCACTGAAATATAACAAGCTGACAAATTTTCTGTCCTCACTAAAAGCCATAAAAATGGTTAGCAGAATTCCCTAAAACCCCTTCCAAAACTTCTGGAAGCTGATGTGTCCGTAGAGAACTGGGGAGCCAATGTAGTACCCTCCAGATGTTGCTGGAACTCAGCTGCCATCACCCCAAGCCAACATAGCCAATGGTCAGGGACAATGGGAGCATCCAGAGGGATCATATTGTCTGACCCCGCTATAGGACATGCAGAAGTATAACAAATGCAGATGAGTTACAGAGAAAGAGAAGATACTCAGGGCAACCATCTGCTTTACTGAGAAGACACTCCATCAGGCACCTCCTTTCACTGCTTGCCATTCTATCAAGCTGCAGCAGAGGGAGAGAAGGGAAGCATGACTTTCAGCTCTACTGAAAGATAATCTCCATCATGGCTTCTCTCATCCAACCATCACTTGCCAGCATCCACTTCCTCAGGCCAGGGGCAGAGAGGGAGAGAGGGAGAGAGGGAGAGAGGGAGAGAGAAAGGGGGGGGGGACACATCTAAAAACCATGATTCTTTTGGTGCATGTACACATGGAAGGGCATGATGTAATTAAACAAAACAGAGCTTATGTGTGATCTTTTACACACAGCAGTGCAAGTGTTTTGTTCACGTTTTCAACAGTCAGAAAAATGCCATGCGTGAAGCAACACTGAGAAGGGACAAGGGTATCGACACAGTACCGAGGTGAACATTTGGTCAGCCAGGGAATTCTCCTTGTGCAAATGAATGTTCTCCCCCCGCTTCTCCCTAAGTATGCCCCCTAAATCTGTTCTAGGGGTTCCTCAACCCTCCAGAGCAAATGAAGGGCATGGGCCACTCATGGTGGGGAGAGGAGGAGGAAATCCCCTTGTGCTGGCCCAAAATGGTAGCAGAATACCATCCTTGGGGGTCAAACTAGATGAGACAATGAAGATCCCCATTCAGATCATCTGATTCTTTAATGTTTTGCAAAAAGCAGCCATGGGGGAGGAAGGCAATTTATCTTGGGTTCGTGGTGCTGGGGGAGAAGAGTTTGATCCTTTTCCTCCACACAAGATTTCTCTAGTGACAGTTGCAACCCCAAAAAGTTATATTTAGCTCTTTAAAGAAAAATGACATATACACAGGCTAGACTTCTCAAGTGCTACTTTAAGGATTGCTGCATGTATTGGGCAGGAGGCACTGGTCCTTCTCAAGACATTTCCTATCTGGAGCAACAGGGTCACAATTTCTATCAAAGGACTGTTACACTTTACTTTACTTTACTTTGCCTTCCCTCCTCCTCAAATTGCAAAAGCATCTCTCTTCTGTGCACCCTCCTTTGCCTCCAGTTTATGAACTAATATAGAGTTTCCTTTAATAGCAGTGCAAGGCACCAATTTAACTGAATCAGTTTCAGATTGGAGAGTATTTGACAATGACGGCAATTTTGTGTTTCCCCACCAGTTGGGATGCTTGGGATAAAATTCTCAAACTTAAACCATCAATTTGAGTCTCAGCACGATTAGCTGAAGCAGCAATATCTGAAGATTTTATTTTATTTTATTTTAAAATGAGTTTTAAGGAAAAGAAGCAACAGTGCACCATAGCTGGGTCTCTGGGGTACAAATTCTGAGTATGGATGTGAAGTCAAGGAGATCTAAGGCCATACGCTCTCTGCACCGCTTCATCCCAATGATGAACAATGGTCAAGCAATCCCCAGTTGCCACCTCCCTTTTCTGATGAGTGTTTATCTCTCTTTTTTGGAGTCACGAGCCTTTAAGATCAATACGATGTCTGGCAGATCCTCAAAATCTTCACTGAAGAACCCCAAGGGCATCTTTGTTGCTTTCTAAACAGCATCTCCCAAAATATCTGCTCACTAAACTGAAGTAATATAAAGAAAACTGCTTGCGAGAGCCTAGATGTCCCTGTCAATAAAAACAAGAAGCTGTTGATCAGCCACAGACTCGATGGCAGAATCAAGAAACAAAAATAAGCCCAAACACGTTTAGCAAAGGAAAAAGAAAACTAGAGCACTCTCTTCTTGTTCCCCACATGAATCTGTCGTCTGCATCCTGCTACTAGACACCACTACTCAAACTAATTTGGGTTCCTATTAGGGATGCAATGTGGTTTTTAATAAACAGCACAAAATTCCTCAGAGCTAGAGAAGTGTTACAAATCAAGCAATGGTTTATTAACAATTACTGCAGCTTTGCAAATTAGAGGGAGGTTGGTATTTTATTTTTTTATTTTTTATTTTGCATAAGTTGTTGTACTGGTTACAGAGAGTGGAATGAAATATTTCTGTGTTTTGAACAGCCTAACATCAAATATGAAGAGCAAGCTGGTCAGGACTTGATGGGAATCTTACTTTTGACTACATGTGCACTGCACAACGTTGTTATTACCAACACACACTTTCCACAACAACAAAAAGAAAACATCATAGAGGCACCCTCGGTCAAACCACTGGCAGGTGTCTCCAAAAAATTTTACACAGCACTTGGGATGACAGGCAAACTAATGCCAGTGTACTGGTAGAAGCAAATATCACCAGTGTCAAAGCAATGATTCTTCAACATCAACTTTGTTGGACTGGTCACATTGTTCGGATGTCTGATTACCGTCTTTCAACTACTCTATTCTGAACTTGAAAATGGAAAGTGTAATGCTGGCAGTCAACAAAAGAGGTTTAAAGACTCTCTCAAGGCAAATCTAAAATAATGTAGTACAAAACCAACAATTGGGGAACACTGGCCTGCGAACAACTTTACCAAACATGTCATGGACTTTGAAGACGCTTAAACTCAGGATGAAAGAGAGAAACATGCTAAGAGTTTGCATGTTTGGCAAACTCTCACCATGATCAACTCCCACCTATGTCCCCACTGTGGAAGGACGTTTGGATCCAGAATTGGCCTCCACAGTCACTTACGGACTCACTGTTAAGACCGTTTTCATGGAAGACAATTTTGTAGGTGGGCACTGCGTCTCCCCTATGAACTAACCTATTGCTGGCTGAATTGTACTCCTGCCACCAATGGCCATTTGCCAATGGCAGCAGGTATGTAGGGCATGTCACCTGGGTGTGGTGCCAACTGACCAGTAGCGATGGGGAAGGATAAATACCTGGCCATGAAGGCCTTTCAGACTCTCTCTTGCCAGTTCTCCTGCCCACCCTCCCTCAGATTAGGGTTTTTTACCAATGGTACGATTCTGCTATGGACAATGTCAGTCTCCAGATTCAGAGGCCAGGCAGGAATTTTTCCCATCTGGCAAACCGGCTCTGCCATTTGGATTTTTGCCTAGCTCATAGCAATCACCACAACTTTATAAGGCAAATAGGCATTAGATAACCGTAGTCTTGGTTGGTGGGGAGGTTGTAAGCTCTGCCCCTCCATGGGTAAGGGTAAACCATTAAAAGGATCTGGGAGGAGTGGCTCCTGTCCAATGCCCAGACAGGGGCTAGGGCCATACCACTCCTCCAATGGGGACTGCTTGGGAGATGCCCCATTTGACGTAGGTCATAGGGCGCACACACACACACACACCCCCCGCTGGCTTCACCCTTAGAAACACTCCAGGCGGACAGGCAGGAGTGACATGCGCCATTGCTTACCTCAATGTCAACGGCCAAATCTTTCACATCTGTAACCAATAAAGTTTTGGCCTTATTTGATCCCAAAACCCCAATAAACTGTGTGTTGTCTAGTTATTTGCACCTTGGGGAATAGGGTGGTCTCAGGGCCTCGCAATGCAAAAACAAAAACCCCAAAAGAACCTGCAACCTTGGCAAGATCGGGAGTTCTTGGCTTACCTCTTTTATCCCGCGATAAGGCATGGAAAATAGCAAATGGGTTGAAATATGGGCCACAACTTTATTTGTTCACATGTCTCATCTACAACATTATTAACTAGTCAAAGCCAGCCTTCCCAAATTCAGGTACTAAGCAGGAATACTTAGTACCAAGACAAGGACTAGGAACTGTCATTCCCACCAGCCAACATGGCTGGCTAGCCCCATTCTGGATCCAATCATGGAATCAATCACATAACTGAGATTTGCTCTTGAATGCACACATATGTAAATGTTGGGAAGAGGAGATCTGGTGTTAGCATCCTCACTCAGGAGGAATAGGGAAACTCTTCTTGGCAGTTGTGAGGATGCTTCTTGGGAGCGAGGATACTAACCCCAGATCTTCCTGGGCCTGACAATCTTAGGTTGTTGCTTAGGGTATAATTCATCACTCAACATCTCAAAGTGCTCCCCAGTGCCCACAAAGTGTCTTCATCCCTTGAAGCTGAGCTGAACCTGCTGTGATCTATTTATATGAGAAAAGTCTCAGTCCAATTGAAGCCAATACTTAAAACCTTCACTAATGTGGCAGTGCAGTGTAAGCAAAACCAGCTCTCTCCCTGCAGCCAGATTAGGAAAAGGATCAAAATAAAAATAAAAAATTCTTAACTGTCAGCAATTGGCTAATCCTTCACTGCCCAAAATCAGGTGAAGAGTGGAGTATCACAGTGGCTAGAGGTGCACTTGGAGTCATGAATGGTCAAGCAGGAGGAGATGGGAGGCAAAATCCATGTTCATAAGGCAGACTGGGGAGTGCAATACCTCAGGCTGGTGGAGTTCATAATTCTAGAAAGGAACACAGTGGCCTGTGATTGATCATGAATTGTATTTCTCTTTTTCTAAAGCATGTTTCAAACACCCATGAATTCAGAAACAACAGACTGGGTCAGATCAGGGTTGCAAACTGAGTACCATACAATGGGGAAATAATACAGTTTAGTAAAAGGGACACACACGCAAATTAGTACAGTACATCCACTGTAGAGCATTTTTTTTATGGGATCAACCAAATATTGATCAAGGTTTCATGATCTTCAGAACTTTTTCTCCAGCTGGATGTTAAAACTGGGTGGAAGGATGCAGAGAGAGAGAGAGAGAAAAGGCTGGTGCTGGCACGATGTTAGAGCCACAAACTATGCAATTTGCAACACTTAAAATGAAGTGCTGTAAGAGTTATACAGATTTAATTAGATTAGCCTCTGCTAGATTCTAACCAGATTTCAACACAGAGGACTGTTGGGACAAGGAAACTATAATAACTGAGCATTTTCCCCTCCCACTTCCACACATCTATATAATCAATCAGATACTCAGATCCATCACTATATAAATGGAATGCACCTTTTAAGCCCAGGCATTGCCATGGCATGTACACCATCATCAGTATCTGGGCTCTCTGCATTTTTTCGAAGCCAGGGAAAATGGGATGAGGGAAGGTGTTCCAGATATGGCTCTGAAACAGCTGATTCCAAAACAATTAATAATTTCATGCTTTATTTTATGCAGACCTTAGGTTCACAAAGAAGATGGGGTTGATTTAATTAGAATTTCTGCCATCAAGCCATTTGGTTTGAGCTTTTAATTAGGGTAGCATAAGAAAAGAAAGAAAAAACCCTGTAAGGGCTGCCAGAACAAGGTGATGTTGCTTTTAATTGATGGCTTCTGGCCTTTTTAATCAGGTATTTTTTGGCACAGCACCACCCCCACCCACCCCACTTCACAAAAGAAAAACAGATTATTTACAGTCAGGAAGGAAAGGATGGGCAGAAAGCTAGCTTACAGATAGCTGTGCTGTAATTGTTTCACAAATCTTCCATTTACTGACTAATACATAGGGATTCGGGTCAACTTGGTCTCATAACCCTAAAGAAAAGTCTACATAGACTAGAGATGTCCCTGAAGAAGAGCAAACAGAACACCCACATGCTTTCTTGGTCTACATTGTTCAACCTGCCTAATTCAGAGCTCTAGTTGGCTAAAATCAAAATTTACATACTATCCAGGAAAGGGTTAAACCCCTGCACTCCTTTGCTCAAAGTGGCAGCTTCATGCCGTTGCTGTGAATTTATGAGTCTATTAATGAGTTCTGTATACCAGATATTCCAACTCAGAAAAACATACATATGCTCATGTCGCCTCCAAAATCACTTTTTCCCATGTCCTTCAATTATTTGTTTTTGTTTTCTTTCTCTGTACATCATCAACCCCCAAATCAAATCTCATTTAGAAATTTCTATCAAGAGGAAGGCTTTATCCAAATAATCAAGGATGCCTGTAATCCTATACCCACTTGCTTGGGAATAAGTCTCACTGAAATCAAAGGAGATTGCTTTTGAGAAGACATACGCATGTTTGCACTGATTTGAAAGGAACAGCATGGTATAAAATCCACCCATAAAGAAAGAAGGAGACCTGGTGCCAGAAGGAGACCTGGTGCAATAGTGTGGTGAGCTTCTTTTTAAAATAAGATGAGGCTAAGTATTTACCATACTTTTCCATCTATAATACACCCCCATGTATAAGACGTCCCCCTATTTTGGGGGACTCAAATTTAAGAAAATGGGGGGAGATGGCACAAAGTTGTTGAGCTTTTTTACGTAGGATTGCCCAGAGTGGTTGATCTTGGGGGGGGGGGGATTTAGCTGGAGCATCGGCCAACCAACACCACCCATTGACACAGCACCCAATAACACGCACAATAGCCACTGACAGCCTCAGCAGCAACCAATCAAACGTCCACCCTATGCACTAGCCATGTATAAGACAACCCCCACTTTTTAGCATGATTTTTAATGGGGGAAAACATAGTCTTATACATGGAAAAGTACGGTACTCGAGCACATGCAAACTTCAAATAACTCAATGAAACTGTAGTGGGTTGTTGTTGTTTTTAAAGAGCATCAGGGAGCAATCCTAACCTCAGCCACCCAACCTGGTGGCATTACAAAATGGCAGCGCCACTGCCCCATCCACACAGCGGCCAGAGAAGAAAAAGGGAGCAGGAAGATAACTGCACTAGCTTGGAGCTGGTGTAGCAACTGGATTAGTCCCAAAGTGAACACTCGTTGGCAGTGGGACCAGCTTTGGAGCCAATGGATCCCAGGAAGGATAAACCCCAATGCCTTGCCACCCCCTGCAAAGCAAAGTCCTGTTTTGAAGCTTTCTGCTGGCTGCCAGTGGTCGTAATCCAGATCCCACCAATCCCACTTCTGCCCACCTACACTGGCAGGGCAGATGTGGCATAACATAAAATTGGCTGCCATGATCCAAAAGATCAGAAAAAGAAGCAGGAGCACAAAATGGTCCAGGCACGTCACTGCATCAGTGAGGGAGGTAAAGCACCTACCACTGGGCTCCTTCACAGAGGGAAGCTCTTTGCACCTCTCCTGTGCTTAGAATGGGGTGTGTAATTCTGGAATCCAGTGAAATGTGGGCATGTTTAATGAAGTGTGTTCCATGCTGTAGGAGAAGACAAGCTAGTGCAAATCGGAACTGAGAATAAAGACCAAACAGCCTCTTGTACAATTGTGGATTTTCGAGGGGTCTACATACAAAGTACTGGCAGCTTCTCTGGCACCCATGGGCACCAGGTTGGTTGCCCTTAAACAGACTTGAGTGGTGAGGTATATCTGGAGTGTATCTGGCCCAATGTGGGTTTTTTAGGAGCAAAGGAAGATGAATGATAAGTGTGGAAGAAGAGAAGAGGCTGCTGAGCCCGTGTGGCTGCTTCGAAAAGCTAACAAAGGACTGGAGAGTTTTGATGCAAGCTCAGAGGAATTACAAAAGATAAGAGAAGCGAAAGCAAGGGAGGGGAAGGAGAGAGACAGAAGGGGAAAGGGGGAGAGGAAACAAGATTCTCAAATCAGCACTTGTCCTATTTCATAAGCAAAATGTAGATCAATAAATTACACTCACTTTTCAAGATTTAACATGCTGACTCCATAACCTTGTCAAGTGTGATACATCAGCCAAGGAAGGAGGATGCCAAGCCAGGAAAATGAGCAGGGTTTGAGGAGAAACACATGGGGAGAAGAACAAGGGAGAAAGGAAACCCCTGTTACAAAGACGGCGTGCCACCTCTTAGGAGAGAAACCCAGCTTGATCTATTCTTGAGGGTTTCGGTTCCCTTGGAGTCCCTGAATGACACCTAGGCTGCATAAGCTCTATACATTTAAATAACATGGCTTCCTTCAAAGAATCCTGGGAGCTGTGGTTTGTTAAGGGTGCTGTGAATTATAGCTCTGTGTGAGGTAAACGACAGTTCCTGGGAAATGTGTTTTAAATATACACAGCCGTCGTTCCTTTTTATCTCCTGTTCCTCTTCTTTTATATCCTCTCCCTTTTCCTGCCCTCCCACTAAATGGAGGAAATTTTCAGCCTTTCTGAGGGCACAAGGAATGATTTCCTTAGCAAATTTCCCAAGAGAAAGTGGAAGAGGAGCACCCACATGGGAAAATATGGATGTCAGTTCCATTTGGCTCAGGGTGACTGGGCATCTGTAGCTTTCAATGGCATAATTATCTACTACTACTAGGACTACTGCTGTTTCTGCTATTACTGCTGCCACTACTTCATTTATCAGTTCCCCTTCCACTGAACTATCATACCTTTTTTAATATATAAAAAACCCCAAAGCAATAAATCAGAGCAGTTCCCAACAGCGGTGCAAAAGTAGAAAATCCAGAGTTCAGCTCCCAGCCTGCATATATATATATATATTAAAACACACACACATACAGTCATACCTCTTGTTACATTTGCTTCAGGTTAAATCTTTTCAGGTTGTGTCCCACGGCGACCCAGAAGTACCGGAAAGGGTTGCTTCTGAGTTTCACTGCTCGCGCATGCGCAGATGCTCAAAATGATGTCACGCACATGTGCAGAAGTGGCGAATAGTGTCACGAGCAGACGCGGGTTGCGTTCTGCTCATGTTGCAAACAGGGCTCCGGAATGGATCCCGTTTGCAACCAGAGGTACCACTGTATATAAAAACCAAAAATAGGATTCATGGAAGTGAAAGGACACCTACCCCAATAAAGATCCACAACTCAATAATTCATTCACAATTGGCTTTTGTGTAATGACCCACAACATAGGTCAGTGTGTATTGTCTTCACATGTAGGAGAAGTCCCTAACTCACTGAGGGTTTGATACCTATTGGCTACCCTCACCTGGTTTAGCTGACCAATCAAAACCATTTCCCAAACTATGCCAAAACTATGAGGGGCCAGGGGTCAGGGGCAGCCCTCCAGGCCTCTCCTATCTGGACCTCCCTGTCCCCAATCACAAACTCATTTCCACACCCTCCTTGAGTGTTTTTGCCTGGCTAGAATGCTCCCTCGAACTGTTCCCACAATGGCTATGCTCTAGTCAGAGGCAGGAATGCTTCTGAATACCAGTTACTGGAAGCCACTGGAGGGGTAAGGGCTCTGGTCCTTGGGTCCTGCTCAAGGGTTTCCCTCGGGCATCTGGGGGGTGGTACTGTGAGAAAAGGATGCTGGACAAGATGGGCCAATGGCTCTTCTTACGTTCTTCCAATAATACTTCATGTTTACCTGGCTGAAGGATGGAGATGTGTGTTTGCATGGCTGGAATTCAGTCCCTAATGCAAAGGTAAGAGTCTCATCCATGCCTATTTTTGCACCTGGCCATGACAACCAGAGTCACATGGCTCCTGAAAGTTTGCTCAAGAGTGAGTGTGTCCCTCAAGCTAAAAAAGCACTCCCTACCCCTATTCTAGGGGGCAGATGCCTAGGAATATGTGTCAATCCTACAAGTAAAGGAAAAGGTCACACAGGATTCAACGCATCATAGTTTCATGGATTATACCCAGGGAAGCATAAATGGAAATGCATCTGGTCTTTTAACAATAGAATTGGAGAAATCAGCTTACTTAGTAAAGAAGGCTTGGACTAAGCAGGTTATTTTAACTTTTCAGAGAGGAGATTGTTAATGTTGAAAAGGAATATTTAAACCTGAAGGAAAACAGATAAACAATGACTTAAATTACAGTTTGGCTCAAATAGACAGTAAGGTTCTATTCAAACAGACTGGAAACTAACTAATGGAAGAGCTTGGGGTCACTTCCTATGTTACAGCTCCCATGTGGCAGTCAGCTGAAAGCACTTCAGGCATGAAGACACTCAGTGCAATTGGGCTGGTTCATCCATTGAGAGGCTTACAAATGTTTCAGCCACCACAGGGAAGCTATTTTTAGCAGCCCCCATAAGGGGTTGAAGTGGTGATCTGATTTGGGGGTATTGGTGTAAATGGTGGGTTGCTGACATTGGTTTTAATAAAAGAGGCTTCTGGGCAGGTTGCAAGAAGCTATTGTATTGTTGGAATGATAATCATGAGTGGAATAGATAGGCACTGGTGAGTTTGTGTTCCGCAGAAAATGTAGAAATTAAGGTGTGAGGAGGAGAAGAATTGTGCATCAACAATACAAATAAAAATGACAACAGAGGGGAAATGATACCAGAAATGACAAGGCAAATAATACACAAAAAAATGGGTTGTATTCAACTAAGTCCTGATTAGAGTAGACCCATTAAATTTAATGAATCAAAATTAGTCATGGTGATTAACTTCAGCAGGTTTACTCCGAGTAGGACTAGCACTGAATACCACCCTAAATAAATTGATCTAAGGTCATTTTCAGCACTCCTGTGACTGTGGTTTCAGAGCTTTGTTGCAAAAACAAATACAAATTTAATTCTATTTTTTTATTAAAAAACTAGACTATTAAAACCAATTCAAAGGAATCCTACTATTCATTGTGGGTGTGATTTTACAGTATGTGCCTCAATATGTGGAACTGACATTTTCACCATGCCACTTAATGTTTGTTTCATACTTGTGAGATATTGATATTTTTAGCGTGGCAGCACCTATTCTGTGAAACTCCCCGCCAATTGATATTGGGCAGGTACCCTCATTGTACTGTTTTCAACACCTGCTAATAACTTTTTTGTTTAGGAGAACCTATCCGGATAATTTTAACATGTACATTTGTTTCTAAAATCTGTTGATTTTATTTATTTTGTAATCATTTTATTACTTTTACTATTTCAAAGTCTATTTTTATTGCTATTTTTTATCATTTTATGTAAACCACTTAGATATACTTTCTTGATTAAACAGTATATAAAGGTAAAGGTAAAGGGACCCCTGACCATTAGGTCCAGTATTGGCCGAATCTGGGGTTGCGGCGCTCATCTCGCTTTATTGGCCGAGGGAGCCGGCGTGCAGCTTCCGGGTCATGTGGCCAGCATGACTAAGCCGCTTCTGGCGAACCAGAGCAGCGCACGGAAACGCAGTTTACCTTCCCGCCGGAGCGGTACCTATTTATCTACTTGCACTTTGACGTGCTTTTGAACTGCTAGGTTGGCAGGAGCAGGGACTGAGCAACGGGAGCTCACCCCATCGCGGGGATTCAAACCGCCAACCTTCTGATCAGCAAGTCCTAGGCTCTGTGGTTTAACCCACAGCGCCACCCGCACCCCTTAAAACAGTATATTAATCTTAAAACAGTATATAAATCTTGGTAAATAAAAATAAATATATACATTTTGGTTTCTCTGCTATAGATTGGGGAAATAATGCAGCTAGCAGTAGCTGGAGCCTGTGCATTCCTGAGCATAATGAAAAAATTTCTACCAATGCATTCAACCAGAAAGAATGGATTAAAAAAACACCTTTAGTTATAAGGAGGATGTGATAAGGATAATGGGATAATTGTGATCATGAGCCAATTTTATTTGATTAAATCAGAGAGTTCTTGGGAACCACAACTGTAACTTAAGGTGTTTACTATTTCAGATGCACCTTTTATGAAGAAGAGTTAGGAACATACCTGAAGCAAGGGACCTACTGTTTATTTATTACATGTAAATAGATACAAAACAGGTTTGATATTATTCAGTCTTGTTGTTACATGACATAATCCACCTACCCAAAAATGCAACCACCTCTGCATGAGCAACGAAAATTAGTTAAGGAAGGGCAGAGATGATAACAAATCCCTGCATCTCACGTCCCATTGAGACAACGCATTCCTTTAGGAACGATCACCAATACATTTTGCTGCCCTGTGTCATGGGTCAGTCCAAGCCCAGGTTTGCATGCCAAGATGTTGAGTGAAAGGATATACAAGGGAAACTACATCTTTTCTGCACAGTTTATTGCAGATATTGATCCAATTCTCTTAAACGTGCGCTGGAGGCCACTGATTTGTGTTGTTGTTTTCTTGCCTTCGATAAGGATTTGAGAGTCTGAACCTCAGCTGGTACAAAGCCATCGACTTCAATAGAGCTACTTCATTTAGCCACCTGAGGGCCTGAAAGTCATGGAATTATATGGGAGCTATTAACAAAATAAAATGGCAAACAATTATAGCTGTCACAGGACGATATCACCAGCCGCCAGCATACCTGCAGCAGGGCACCCAGCCATCTGCTGGCCCCAGCTTATGCTGATGGCTTCTAATGCAAAAGTGCATTTCAGCAATTGCCTTACAATGATTTAAAAAGGAGAGAAGAAAAGTGGAGAACAAATGTAAACTACTATGTGAAGCAGGTGGAGGTGGTGATTGTCCACCAGGTGTTAGCATCACATTTGTATTCCCAATTGAGAGAGAGCTCAGAATCCATACAAGATCTGGAGGGTCAGATTTCAAGAAGGTCAGCACCCAATTAAAAACCAAAATAGATGCTCAATTCTCAAAGTGCTGAGCATCCATTGTATCATCCCAGGGCAAGGTCCCAGAAGATAGCAGCTGGGTAATGAAGCCAAAGAGGAGCTTTCCTTGAGAATCCTACTCTGGAAGGAGAACCAGATGCCTTCCTTTATGCCTTGTTGGAGAAACTGGACATGGCAGAAGGGTTTAATTTATTTCATGGGCACAAACCACCCCATGGTCTGAGGTGTAAGGTCAGCCAAGCCATTTGCTATGGCAATGGTCCGGTGCCATTTATATAAGTGACTGAGGCATGTCATCACATTAGTCAGTCAGTGGGTCTGTCGAGTGTCAGGGTCAGTCTTGAGGAGTTGGAATCTGTATGACAACTTGAATTACTGGAGCAACAGAAGTACTTTCTACTTGCACATATCTGTATCTGCAAAGCCTACAAACTGTATGTATATATGGAACTGTATTACTGAAGCCTGATCTTCTGCAGCAGTAAACTATTTTGGACCTTAAGCTGCCTCTGTGTGGTGACTGGAACTGGGGGTAACTTCCACTTTGTAGGTATCTCACCTAAGATTCCCAACATGCCCTTCTTTCTCCAAAACACCAGAGAAGTGCACCACTGATGGATGTCATGGTGTACATGACCTTGTGGGAGAATGATGTATGTGCCCAGGGTATAAATATCCATGTTCATCACAGAACAAAAGCCAAGAAAGGGAGCTGGAGAAGGGATTGACAAAGGCTAGGGTGTGATTCCTTAAGCCTCAATTTCCCTTTCATATGCTTTCATCCTGAATTACTGAGAGAGCAGGGAGAGCCATAAGGATGAAGAAAGAATGACTGTCACAGCCAGGAGAATTGATTCTCAAACTTTTTTGCTGGAAGCCAAATGAAGTGAGACAATCGACTCACAGAAGTGAGACAATCGACTCTACATGAAGCATTGATCATGGAAATAAGACAAGGACTTCTACCTCTGCCCTTCTTCATTCTCCTCCATGTTTTTTGTCCTCTGTGGGTACCCATCTACCCTCCTGATCAGTTTGCCTTCTTGAGTTGCCCTGTCAATTTTCCCTTCAGTTTACCATGCACCAGTGCTTCACTGCTAGTCTGCGAAGGCCTGATTTTGACGTGGTCTGATCTATAATTAAGAGCTAAGGTAATTGGAAACTGAAGTCAGCCTATTATTCCTTTGCCAATAATTCTGAAAACACTCGGGGGTTCTTCCTTTCTTGGAAAAAAGCTTTGAGTTTTTCTCATCTGGTTGCTTCTCACATCTACCCCTCCTGTTCCATAAAACCCTCATTTAATTTTGGGCTTTGAAAATGTCCTACCTAGATACTATAGCTAGTCAGTCTATAAGAGTGCATGGCTATCGTCATCACACAACAGAACACAGCCTCCAGTGTGGATCACAGCAGCTTGGGCAGGTCCTTTAAAAAAAAAAAAGAGAGAGAAATGTTCCAACTTTCATGTTTGAAGATCAAGTGCACAATGTAAGAGCCAAGTAAAGCCATATGAAATATAGCCCCATTTAAACAAGTGAATGATAAAAGAATAAAAAAGTTATGACATTTCCATTGCAATGCACCAAAGCAAAAGTGCTATGACAGAAGCCAGCCAGTTAAAAGAATTGCTCTGAGCAAAGAGATACCTTTCTGGTGCATCAAACCAACCCATCTTTCAGGAGCATGCCAAACAAGAATTCCTATTAGAAGGGCAATGGGCCCATTAACCTCCTCAGCAGTACCTTTTATAATCCTTTTATAGCCCAAGCTAAAAACGCTATCTGAAGCTATGCATGTTAAGGTTTTCAGGATGTTCTCTGAACATCTATAGGGATCAAGCAGGAAAGGTCCCCAAACCCCCAAGGTGTGTTTCCTATCCTGGGGGCTAATATACCCTCCCAAATCTAAATTATCTTCACAGTTAAATATAGAGTGCTGTAACATTAATAATGAAATCTAAGTCTCCTAATGTGTTTTCTTCTAGGACTTTCTTGCTACTCCAGTGGTGGAGGTGGAATAGGGGAAAGGAGGGAGATCCCCCCCCCCTTCAATGAGTGGCACTTTGCTCCAGTTGCAAGGTAAGCACTGATCGCATGTAGAAATACAATTGTCGCAATGTTAATGTCAGCCAGTGCTCCTGGTATTGAGCTCCTAGCTGCAGGAGTATACCAAATACAGAGGGGCAGGGAAAGAAACCCAATTCCCATCCTCCTTTCCACTGCCAGAGTACAGGTGGGGAAGCTTTGACCCTATAGATGTTATTGGACTCCAACTTTCATCAGTCCCAGCCAGCATCGCCAGAGGGCAGAGATGGTGGGAGTTGTCCATCAAGAGGGTCACAAGTAACCCCATCCTATGGTAGAGGAATAAAGGAGGAGGACGGCATCTGAAGGGAGGTGCAATAGGTGGATGAGACGGGTGGCCTGGAAGATTGGAGCCTCTTTCACTCCCTGCGGGCTTGAAATAAACTGAGCTATTTTCCAAGATGAAGAAAAAATGCTCAGTTTTCTAAGCTCAATTCCAAGCCTGAATAGGGAGTTCACTCCATTATTTCTCCCTGCTGCACTGAACATGAGAAGAAGGGGTTAACTGCATAGCTATGGCTCTCCAATTTCAGTTCTGCACTTTCTCACTGTAGATTTCAGCACCAATTCGCAATGCTTTCCCCATTAGTCTGCTCAAAACCCTACCCCCTGCCCATGACTTCCAGCGATACATTAACCATCTAAAAGCCAAAATATTCTGTGGCACCTAGTTTATTGCGACACAAGCTTTGACAGGCCACAACATCTGTCGTCAGCTTTGCAGAAGCTGTCAAAAAGGTTAGGCAGTGTACATGCCCCCCATATGCCAAGGCACTAGGTCAGCTAAACCCAAGTAAACAGAGTAAGAATTCGAGGCAACAGGAATACAGCAAACACATTTTGGTTTCTAGATGCGAGTACAGCACATAGAGGCTGGTGTAAAATATTTAGCATCAAAGCTCTGAAGCTGTAAGTATTGTATTGGGGTGTAGCCCCCTCCCCACACCTCGGGAAGTCTCCATCCGGGGAGGGTGGGGGGTGTTCTGTAGCAGTAGGACACCTGGGATGCCCAGGCAGGTGTAGAGCATGTGATCTGCATTCTGAGCAGTGTATCCATCTGCTTTGTTTCTCAGCTAATCAAGGCTTCATTCTTCTTTGTCTGATTATCCTCCACAGGATCTCAAGTGGAATAGAAGACATGGAAGGTTTCTTGCGGGTGGGCAGGCAAGTGGGGACTCTTTTTTTTTTCCAAAGGCACACAGCTGATTTTGTTTGTCAGAAGGAAGAGAGGGAAACAAAAGCCAGCAAAAAGTTGCAAGGAAGCTGTTTGGAAGTACGAAAGTCTGATCTTCGGAGAGTGGCTCTTGGGAGAAATGCAGCTGTAATTTGTTTTAATAATCCCAGCAAACAGGCAGGAAATTAACAAGTGAGAACAGAGTTAGAGATTCATCAAAGTTTTCCCTTTACAATTGCCACCTTCCCATCTTAATGAAGGTTATTTATTCGCTAAGTGATAAAATGCGGAATCAAATTAAGTGATTTTTGTCTGCCCCACACCACTTAGTAAGGCCATGTGTTGTGGATGGATTATCTCTTTACACAATTCCAGGATTCTGGGGGACCTTGATCCTCTGACGCGATGGGAGCAACTCAATGTGCTCTTGACATTTATATTCATTTCAAAATGAGTCCAAGCTGCAATTCATTAAAAGCACGAGACTACAGAGCTTTGTAATGAATACTCCAGTTATTTAGTGGAAGATAGGCTGCATTGACATTTGCAGGGGTGCCAGTAAAACCCACTGGAGTTTTGGATTTCCCATTATGTGCACAGGCCACAACAGGTGTGAAAATAGCAGCCTCCAGCTATAAAACCCAACCTACCTACAGAGACTCTTAAGCAGGGATGTGACCATGTTAGACTCCAACTGCTAGCAGCCCCAGTCAGCACAACCAAGGCTCAGGAATAATAGCAGTAATAATAATGAGATTTGTAGTCCTGCAATAACTGAAGAGCCACAGTTTACACATCTTGCTTCTAAAGACTATGTAATGCCTTTATGATTCTGCAGCCCTCTGGCCAAAGAATCCCTTATGATTCCCATGGTAGGGCTGGGACTAGTGGATACTGGAATACAACATCCTCTGGAAAGCACCATATTGCCTATCCCTGCTGCAGAATACAGAGGCAAAGAGCTGGTTAAAAAGTGTACTCGTAGTTCTTTGGTTTTTGTGTCAAGGGTGTTTCCCAGCCAAAGGAATTAACACGGCAGAGAGTTAACTCTTTGTTGTGAAAGATAAAACTGACAGTCACTGGCAATACCTAAGCACACCAATCTAGCGTCTAGGCAGTTATTCCCATGTCTACGTCCTATGGAGCAGCTGCAGCAACTGGGGAACCACCCGTTTTTGTACCTGCCCCCAATGGACTGCACACACGCCAGAGACTATGCCTGCATGGAAGTTGCTTCTGCTCTTCCTGCTTTAATTCTCTCTTGGTTCTGGGAGACAGAGGCGCAGGAGAAGGTGGGGAAGCAGTCAGTCATTCACTTGCCAGGCCTGCCTCTTCCTCTAGCTTTGAAGCTTCCCCTGCCTCCAATTCTTGCCTCCTGGCTGAACCAAGCCTCCACAAGCCACTGCCCTGCTCTTTTGAGTCAGACTCCAACCTCCCCCCTTCCCCCAGTGCATACTCATCAGCACCCTGCCAGTTCCTGACATTTTACTGGCAGTACTAGTTGAGCAGATTTATACTGGGAAATGTACCCCAGTGGATCTTGAGTCCTCTCTTGTTTGTGTAAGAACCTGATGACACTCTGTTTTTTTTTTATAATAAATTTTTATTAGTTTTCCATAAGTAAAGAAAAGACAAAACAAAAACATAAACATAAACAAACAAAAACTCGACTTCCCCATACCACCCCTTTTCTGCATTCTTGTTTCAAGATTTTTCAGCAACCCTCTGATAATAACTTGAATATATTTCATGTATTTAACTTCAGTTAGTTATTAATACAACTGTAGTTCTTTATCTCTTATAACTCTGAGCCCCTAATTTTCCAAATTACAACAGTTTTTGAGATAAACTTTAAATTTGTTCCAATCTTCATCCACCGCCTCTTTCCCCCGGTCTCGAATTCTGCCAGTCATCTCTGCCAGTCCCATATAGTCGATCACCTTCGTCTGCCATTCTTCCAACGTGGGTAAATCTTGCGTCTTCCAATACTTTGCTAGAAGAATTCTTGCTGCTGTAGTGGCATACATAAAAAATGTCCTATCCTTCTTTGGCACCATTTGGCCCACCATACCCAAGAGAAAGGCCTCTGGTTTTTTAACAAACGTTCTCTTCAGAACTTTTTTTATTTCATTATAGATCATTTCCCAGAAAGCCTTAATCTTCGGGCAGGTCCACCAAAGGTGATAGAAGGTTCCCTCCGTTTCACTACACTTCCAACACTTGTTGTTGGGCAAATGATAGATCTTTGCTAACTTAGCAGGAGTCATGTACCACCTGTAGATCATTTTCATAATGTTTTCTTTTAAGGCATTGCATGCCGTAAATTTAACACCAGTGGTCCATAACTGCTCCCAGTCAGCAAGCTCAATGTCATGCCCAATGTCCTGTGCCCATTTAATCATTTTAGATTTCACCATTTCATCTTGAGTATTCCATTTCAACAGCAAGTTGTACATTCTTGACAAGTTTTTAGTATTGGGTTCTAACAATTCTGTTTCTAATTTTGACTTCTCCACTTGGAAGCCTTTCTTTCTGTCCTGTTTGAATACTTCATTTATCTGTCGATAATGTAACCAATCTCTCACCTTAAACTTCAGTTTCTCAAAACTCTGCAATTTTACATTTTCACCATCTTGTTCTATAATTTCACAATATTTAGGCCAATTAGAACCCATATTCAATTTTTTCACCTCTTTTGCTTCCATTGGTGACAACCACCTAGGGGTTCTACTTTCAAACAGATCTTTATACCTAATCCAAACATTATACAGAGCTTTCCTCACCATATGGTTCTTAAAACCTTTATGCAATTTTACCTTGTCATACCATATATATGCATGCCAACCAAATCTGTTGTCAAATCCTTCAAGATCCAAAATGTCTGTATTCTCGAGGAGCAGCCAATCTTTCAACCAGCAAAACGCTGCTGATTCATAGTAAAGTCTTAAGTCCGGCAGGGCAAAACCCCCTCTATCTTTCGCATCTGTTAATGTCTTAAATTTTATTCTTGGCTTTTTGCCCTGCCAAACAAATTTCGATATGTCTTTCTGCCACCTCTTGAAACAGTCCATCTTGTCTATTATTTGTAATGTCTGAAACAGAAATAACATTCTAGGCAATACATTCATTTTGATAACAGCAATTCTGCCTAACAAGGAAAGTTTCAGCCTTGACCATATGTCTAAATCTTTCTTAACTTCTGTCCAGCATTTATCATAATTGTCTTTGAAAAGATTCACATTTTTCGATGTCAAATTCACCCCCAGGTATTTCACTTTTTTTGCTATCTCCAGACCTGTTTCATTCTGGAATGTCTCTTTTTCTTCATTTGTTAGGTTTTTTTCCAAGACTTTAGTTTTTTGTTTGTTCAACTTAAATCCTGCAACTTGACCAAATATCTCGATCAGTTCTAAAACTCTTTTTGTACTAGTGATTGGCTGTTGCAAAGTCAAAACTAGGTCATCTGCAAATGCCCTTAATTTATACTCTCTCACTCCGACCTGAATTCCTTTAACCAACTGGTCCTTTCTAATCATATTTAGCAAAACCTCCAGAACCAGTATAAAAAGTAGGGGGGAAATAGGGCATCCCTGTCGTGTTCCTTTCTCTATAGCTATCTCTTCCGTTACCACATTATTCACAATTAGCTTTGCCTTCTGCTCAGAATAAATTGCACCTATACCATTTTCAAAACCTTGGCCTACCCCCATCCCTTGGAGATTCTTTTTCATAAAACTCCAACAAATATTGTCAAAGGCTTTCTCCGCGTCCACAAAAATCAAAACCGCTTTTCTGTTAATGTTCATTTCCAACAGTTCCACAATGTCTATTATGTTCCTCACATTGTCAGACATGTGTCTTCCCGGGAGAAAGCCAGATTGATCCTTATGAATCTCACCTGTCAATACTTTCTTCAGTCTTTTTGCTAAAATGTCTGCAAAAATTTTGTAATCCACATTTAATAGTGATATCGGGCGGTAGTTCTTAACCTGGTTCTTTTCAGTCTCGGTCTTTGGTATAAGTGAGATAAAGGCCTCTTTCCACGTTTCAGGTGCCTTTTTCCCCTCCAATATTTCATTGCAAACTTCTTTCAGTGGTTGCACTAAACATTCTCTCAAAGCTTTATAATATCTAGCCGTCAGTCCATCTGGTCCTGGAGACTTTCCCAGTTGTGCCTTTTGAATGGCCTCCTCTATTTCTTGTTCTGTTATTTTCTCATTCAAAATCAACTTGCCCTGTTCTGAAATTTTCGGTAGTCCATAATTTTTAAGAAATTCTTCTATTTCTTGTTCGTTTACTGGCCCTTGTGTATATAATTTCCTAAAAAAACTTTGAAAACAGTTACTTATCTCATTTGGCTTATGAACATTCTTTCCCTCTATCTCCAAACAGGTAACTGTATTCAATTTTTGCCTCTTTTTCAATTGCCATGCAAGGAGCTTCCCACACTTGTCTGCAGACTCAAAAGTCCTTTGTCTCATTTGTTTAATTTTCCATTCTATCTCTTGATTTGTCAGTTCCATATATTGCGTCTGATAATATTTTATCTCTCTCAAAATTTCTTGAGACTTTGGTTTTGACCTCAGTTTCTTTTCTCCTTCCTTCATTTTTTCTAAAATTCTTTCTTTCCTTTCATTTTGCTTTTTCCTCTTGATTGAATTCTGTTGTATCAGGAAGCCTCTCATCACGGCTTTACTCGCGTCCCAAATTGTTCTTTTTTCCACATCTGTTCTCAAATTTATCTCAAAATAATCTTTCAATGTCTTTAGGGCCTTTTTACATAATTGTTCATCTCTAAATAGGGAGTCATTCATTCTCCATCTAAAGGATCCAGTTGTTGTCATTTTCATTTCCATCTTTACGGCATTATGGTCGGAGCAGGTTTTTGGGCAGATTTCTACTTTTTTAATCTTTGTAGCCATCACACTAGATACCCAGATTTGGTCAATTCTCGTCCATGTCATTTTAGATTCCGAGAAAAAAGTTCCCTCTCTCTCGAGAGGATTCTTTGTTCTCCAGATGTCAATCAAGTCCATATTTTCCGTCATCTCGAAGAAAGTCTTTGGTAATCTTCCTTCTTTAGATATTGTCTGTCTTTGTGCCTTGTCCATATTTGTAGAAACCACTCCATTCATGTCCCCCATCATTATTATTTTGCAGTCGAGATAATCTAGTAAAGTCTCATGCAACTTCTTAAAAAATTCTGCCTTCCCATCATTTGGTGCATATACTCCAATTATCAAATATTTTTCCCCCTGGATCTGTACTTCAATTGCTAGGTATCTTCCTTCTTCATCCTTAAATTTTAATTTTGGGTCCAATTTTTCCTTTGCATAAATCACTACTCCTCTCTTTTTTACTTTATCGGAAGATATAAATTCTTGTCCCAATCTTTTGTTCACCAACAATTTCCTGTGTGCTCTAGTTATATGAGTTTCCTGTAGACATATCAGATCCAGTTGTTCCCTTTTCAAAATGTGGAAAACCTGTCGTTTTTTTCTGGGATGGTTCAAACCGTTGCAATTCCAGCTTAGAAGTTGCAGAGACATTTTGTTTGTTAGATGTTTGATCCTCCGACTGCTCCAAGTTTTTCTTCCTCTTCAGTTGGCGGTTGTGGTAGTCCAAATGATAGATTTGCAATGTCCGTTAGCCCTCCTCCTTCTGATGTTAATCCTTGTCCTTCTCTTGCCGGGTCCACCGTACCTTTCTGTAGGTCCTCTAGGTTTCTCTCCAAAAAGTACTCTTTCTCCTGTACTGTTCTTATTCTTACTTTCTTCCCTTTGTAGTTAAAGGACAACCCCTGTGGAAATTCCCACCTGAAGGGTATGAAGTTCTTCCTCAGCAAATTGGCAAGGTCTCTATAAAAAGTCCTCACTTCCAAGATGTATTTAGGGATGTCCTTAAAGATTTGGACTTGAATGTTTCCAATCACCAAAGCTTTTTGATAGTGAAGGTTCAGTATCTTGTCTCTTTCCTCTTTGGTTCTAAAGGTGATCAGACAATCCCTTGACTTCTTGCTTTGCTTTCTACCAAGTCTGAAAGCAGTTGTTATCCCCACTTCATCTTCCTCCAGATCTCCTTGCCAATTTTCCAGAATTGCCTCTGTGAGAAATTCCGCCAGATTGTCCTCTTCTTTCTCTGGAACCTGTCTAAATTTCAGATTTCGTTCTTTCCGTTGTAATTCCAGTAAGGAGAGGGCCGCTTCATGCTCATTCACCTTTTTCTCAATCGGCACAAGTCTTTCCTGTGTCTCACCTGCAACAGATTTTGCACTCTCTGCAATTTTCCTTGTTTCTGAAGATTCCTGAATCAGTCTATTTATAGATTCTGTATTTGTTGCCACTGATGTAGTATTCAGATCCAATCTTGCTGTAAGTTCTGTCAATTTCTTTGAATTTTCTGTAGATTGCTTTGTTAAGGCCTCAAGGGATTGATTTATTTTAAGCAGTGCCTGTGTCATAGATTCCATTGATGCTGCTGTCACACTATCCGGTGCAGGCACTGTGTTGCCAGAGATTGAACCTCTTTTCTTTTGTGTTAGTTTAGCTTTAGATCTGGTTCTTATCTCCTCTGCCGTGCCACTCATATCCCAAGGCCGTTCTCACAGGAAAAACTTGCAATGGAAAATCCCACTATTAGTCAGTTATTTTGCAATTTTTCCCTCTTAGCCCTCAAGAGGGAGCAGTTAAAAGTTTCCAAGTTAGAAACAACAAAGAGACCGAAAGCCGGATGTAGAAAATCTCAAGTCCGCCATTAAAGTTGTAAAACTTTTTCTCCAATTTAAATTTGGCTAGTCCAATGTCAGTAACAAAGTCCCATTCAAATCTTAAATGTCTTAAAATTTTTTCACCATTTAAGGTATAGTCTATATCCACTTCAAAGTTATTTTAAAGAACAGTTTTCCCGGTGTTAAGTCCTGGCAGGTCGTCCCGGGGATCAGAGCAGTGAAAAACTTTGTTTCCCTTTAAATTAAAAGTATCTTCACAAGGCTGTCTTTTTTCCCCCCTCTCCTGCCGATCTGGAGGGGAGAGATACTTTTGACAGCTCAGGTTTGACAGTTCGCAACTAAGTTTCTAATAACTGCAGCGAGGTCTTTCGTTGCTTTAAATTCCTGCAGTCCGGGGGGGGCAGACTTCCTTATTTTTTGCCCTCCCGTTTTCAGCCAAATTTTCTATTTTTAAAGATTCCTGATTTTTTCCCTTCTTACTCACGGGAATCCAGTCCAGATTTTCTTTTCAGGAAGGAATCGGCGCTCTCCGCTAATGGCGACGCGGCTTCACTCCGCAGGCTGGGTAGCGACTCTCAGCACCGCGCTCACTCCCGATGCCGCTCCGGAGCCTTTAAAAAGGCTCTTTCACAGTACCGGGGGGCGCAAAGGTGCCCACCGAGTCTCCTTGCTCTCAGGCTTCCGCGCCTGAGATTTTAGGGGTCCCCCACTCGCCGTAGCGGGTAAGACCCGAACTTGCAGAGCAGTCCTTCTCCGGAGCCCGGAGGTAGGACCGCCATTAAGCGCTGGCACCGACCGGAAGCCGAACCTGATGACACTCTGAGTCATCAAGAACTGTTTCCCATACCAATATATTGTTGTTGATCCGTTTACAATAGTGGCACAAAAGCAAATGTTTGGCTCCATTGTACAACATAGGAATATATTAAGCATGGTCACAGGAGGTGGGCAAACGTCCCTCACTCTGCATGGAGTAATCTAACTATGTGGTTTACACATACACCACACACCCATGCAGACACAGCTTCACCCTTCTGACCTGCACATAACTTCTTGAAGGTTCTATATATAGGAGGAATGCCAACCAAGAGGCCCCTTGGTAAAGAGCCAATATGTACAGGGGACTCACATGACATTAAAGCAGCAGCAGCAGCAGCTAACCTTTTATAGCCAGAGAACTGCATTCAGTTGTAGCCAGACCTCTCAGGGCCACATGTCAGCAGTGGATGTGGCCTCCCTTATACAGTGGTACCTCGGGTTAAGCACTTAATTCGTTCTGGAGGTCCATTCTTAACCTGAAACTGTTCTTAACCTGAAGCACCACTTTAGCTAATGGGGCCTCCTGCTGCCGCAGCGCCGCCTGAGCACAATTTCTGTTCTCATCCTGAAGCAAAGTTCTTAACCTGAAGCATTATTTCTGGGTTAGCGGAGTCTGTAACCTAAAGCATATGTAACCTGAAGCGTATGTAACCTGAGGTACCACTGTAGTCTCTTTCACGCACAGCATCCCTTCTCAGGTGCCCTGTGTGTATCATCTGAGTATATCAGCTGTTCCCCTCCCAACTCAGCAGCTGATCACTTTGATGTATGGAGAGGAGATGATTCTTATTCATGTAAGAGCACTGTGGTGAGTGAATAAGTGTTAACCTCTCTACCCACCTCAGCACTGCCTCTGCTTAACTGCTTTCCTTTTTTTTTTTTCCTACCACCGCCCAAATCAGGGTCTAGAAAAAAATTGCTTGGGGTCTTGATTTGGGCCCTAGCTCTGAAGTTAGCAAACCCTGTATGGGAGGATTTGCAGCAGGGAGGAGTCCCTTGGCATATTTTGGCTTCCTAATCCCTAACCCACCCATGGCAGACATGAAATGAAACATATGAATAATCCATATATATATGGATTATATAATCCAGAAATATGCATACCCTGAAGAGGAAAAGTGACTGGTTAAAGTGACTAAGAACTGGATGACACTATCTGCTGAATGCGATGGTTATGACAGTACAATCTGAAGAGAGACACAGTGAGCATCTTGCTAATATGGCAAGTTAGGATCACAGGTAGGATTATGAAGACCTAGTCCTCTTGAGGACTAGACCCTTAACCAGATGCTGCCCTCTGTTGCCTTTTAGCTTATGTGCTGGATAAAACCTTTCTGCAAAACATTCCCTACGTGCATGTATTCCTATGAATGCAGACACTAGGCAAATGCCTCCATTAACTGAATTATTTATTCTATACATTGTTAGTATGCTAAAGATAGCAACTGTGTCTCTAGGCCTCAATTAAAACATCAAGAGTGCCTATTTGTCTAACATGTTTTGCTCCGGCTCCACATTCCACTCCCACAGGAGTGTTCTGGACATCCATGGATCTCTGCCCTCTTCCAGCTGGGCTGACAGTCCTCCAGCTTGCATCTGTGCCTCATGGCAGTGGCACCAGCAGAGCAGAAGCTATTTCAGGACCACGGCCAGCATTATTCCTAAGCCTCACGTTCCTGGAAACCCTATGCACACAATTCTATTTCAGGCCTACATTACATTAACAGCAGCGGACACCAGCTGAAAAACTGGAATCAGCCTTGCCTTCTTCCAAGAGAGAGAGAGAGAAAGAGATCTGAATACATCTTTAATCATACAAAAATAAGCAAAGGAGAAAAAAATTCACCCACCTACAACAGCTACTAATACCTCCAGACAGTTTAGGGAAAGTTGGCCTGGGGGTGATTTTGAGTGGGCAATGGACAGAAAAGAAAGGGGCTGAACCACAACTTTCTTCATGAGCCCAGTTTCTCTGTTCTAACTCACAGTCTCCCCACACTACTGATGGCTAAAACATGTATCTGGGGAATCTCTGCTTTGGCTTCCACTTTCTTTGTAGATGAAAAGTATCCTGGAGGATTCGATAAAATGCAAGGAGCTCAAGCAGCCTGATTTACGCTTCTGACCCCATCTCAATTTTCTTTTCCAACTGGCACTCAATATCCCATGGCTGAGCATGCTATGACATAAGGGAAGGGGGGGGGAGATGTCAAGAGTCATGGTGGGTGTGATATATCCCATAGGCATTCCATTGTTGGCAGGCTCTTAGGACACATCCACCATTCACAACACCCTTTCCTGAGCAGGATCAAGATCTCCAATCTATCACGGGCATACATCTCATTTTTGGTTGTTGCAACAAATGGACATCATACATATGTGATTGCCAACTGTCCCAAGACGAAAATCATCCTCTCATGCTATTTTGTATACAACTCCAAATGTGATTTCCCCAGTTTTAAAACCCATCATTTTTAAAGAAATACTAGCCCATTTAACCAACTTTCATCATGGCCTGCATTTCCCCAAATCATGCAAACACCAGGATCCATTTTTTCCCCATTGAAGTAAAGCTTCTTATATTCTCCCCCATTACGTCAGGACTTGCTTCCTGCATCCATGTGGCTCTGTACTATGCTAGCACCAAGAGTTACTGGTCTAATCTGTTCGGCAGCCTTCGCCAACCTGGTGCCCTCCAGATGCTTTGGACTACAATTCCAATTAGCCCCCACCAGCATTAGCATCTTGCAATTTCATGTATTTGTTCCCTTTCTCTTCTGTCCATAGGACAGATTATATCAGGCCAGGGAGCCAGTAGATCAAGAGTGAGAGACAGGTTAAATTCAGAGGTCAAGCTAAGTCATTTGCAGGAAGGACATCATGCAGCCAGAAACCATTAGATCAGCACCATGTTTAGCGACTCTTTTGTCTTCTAATTGTGAAATGAGATAGCTTCTATGCATAATATCTCCACACCTTAGCTATTTAGCTATTGATGCACCAGAAAAACAAGCTACAATTTATCATCATCCGCTACTTAGCATCTTTGGGAATAGGTGATATCCCACTTTTGTAACAACTAAATTAAGAGTAGGCTGATAGTTGAGCATATTGAAAGTCACTTTAAAACAAAAAAGGTTAACACCTATCAGGGCATGTTAAAGAGTGACCTTTTTAGTTTGCTTTTTCAAAACAACAATTGTATTTTTGTTCAGATTCAATGAGTTATATATATAAGGGAGGCAATGTGGTGTCTTACAGATGTTGTTGGAATCCCATTCACATAACCTCAGGAAGCCTGGCAAATGGTCTGGTATTATGGAAGTTGTAGCCCACAAATTCTGGAGGACACTGAGTTAGCTACCTCTGGGTTATATTTGTTTTCCAAACACCATGCACAAAAGACACCAGATACAATCCAGAGAAAACTGGCAAAATTGCCATAGGGTTCACCGGACATAAAGCATTTGAATTTTGTTCTTATGTTCCACTGGTTCCAGCTAGTGGTAAGCTGAAGGGGGCCTCTTTTTCACAAACATTTGCTGTAGCGCTGAAAAGTGTCCTGATTTGGCAATTTTTCAGGAAAGGGGGTGAAACGTAATAAATCTGTTTTCCACTGGAAGTCATGTCATGTCATAGACATTGCTATGTGATAACATCACTAAACCAAACCAATTCAGAGTGAGGGCAATGCTTCCTAAACCATATTGTTCAGACTTTTAATTTACTCTTAGTGGTTTCATTTGGTAGGTGGCATCACGACATCACCATGCTTACTACATTATCCCCGTTCGGCTGCAATCACACCAGGAAAAAGAAGCTGCCAGTTTAGTCTTGATTTAGAATTCTGAGAAGGGAACATATAAGCTCTGTTCACATGACATATTTGGGGATATGAATGCCACAGAAGGAGAGCAGAACTGTGTCTATTGTCCCCCATCCCCATCAATACACATTCATCCAAAACTCGCAATGGAGGCTACATTTATGAATAGGCTCTAGTTAGCATGTAGAGGATAGAGGCAGAGTGACCAGACACAATCCCCCCTACACACACACACACACACACACACACTCCACCCAGGGCTGGCCTGAAATGTTTTGCTGCTGTAGGCAAAATGCCCCAACAATGCTCCTGCATAGATCCATGCCCCTTGCCTGCCCCCTCCCTTCCCCCACTGCCCCCAGCCCTGCCACTGCAACTGCCCCAGTGCCTGCGGCTATGCCTGTGCTGCTGCCACTGCAGCAGTGAGGGTGCAGTGGGCACAGCCAAAGGGGAATGGCACAGGGGGTAAAGCCCCAGCAGGGCTGGCAGTTGTGCAGTGGTGGAGACAAGAAGGGGGTGAATCTGTTGCCCAAGGCTTCACGGATGGACTGGCCCTGACTCTACCTCCCAGTCTGTACATTTAGTAATGTGTCATATATGAAGAGAGCTTTTTTTTTTTTTTTAAGTATCTTGAGATGCTTAAAGGAGGCTGTTTCAAATGCAGTGAGATCAGTTTCCGGGAAGGAATCCTACAAGTATATGGAGGCCACAGAGAGGCTGCTGCAAATCTGCAGCTAGAACTTTAGCCCAATACAAGTCAGCGCTTGGGAGACAGTGCCCCATCTGCAGACTGATCTGCTGATGTACAACTTTAATTAGTCTATGGCATCTAATAAAGGGCAGCTCTTTAGTCCAGCAAAATGACAGAATGTACTCTGCATAACTGAAGTCCTCTCAATGAATATTTAAAGAACATGCAGAATAACGGTTGGGTGTTTTTTTTTAAAAAAAATTGTCATTTCAAGTGGGGAAAGCAAAGATTAAGAGAAAATGTATGCCATTTAACTATAGAAATGAAAAAAGAAGTGGCTGTTCCAGGAGATGGGTCTGCATTTACAGAGCAGCATGAGGACAGAGGTCATTGATAAGAAATAAAAGCTCATTCGTAGGCACAAATGGTAGATTTACAGGCTGTGAGAGCTTCAGGACAGTGGGGCTGAGTCAAGGAGTGGGATGCTAAACAGGGGTTAGGTACAACCACTGGTGCTTCCACTGTCACCAATCTGGATGGCAACAAATATGACATTTCCCAGAATACCTCAGTTCTAAGAACAGGTTCTAGAAAGCGTGAAGATGTGATGCAAAGAAAGAACAATTATTCTGGTGGTTACAGTTTTGCTGAGGAGTTTGGGGATTCAGATTGAATTCCATTCTCCATCACAGACAAAATAATTTTCACTCCCCTCCTGTTAAAATAAACAGGATAGCCACTTACCCAGCACCAAAAACAAGGACAAAATAGAACACAGATTTGCATGTGCAAGTGCAAATATAGAAATAATTAACATCATTTAAATTGAATTCCATTCTCTGCCACAGACAAAGTAATTTTAGTCAAGAGTCTCTCCCCCCTACCTGTAGCATGAATAAGAGGGAACCTCAGCCCTGAGGGTCATGTGTGGCCCTCCAGGCCTCTCTATCTGGCCCCCAGGAATCCCTAGTCTGCCTCTTCAGCCACATTCCCTCTCCTCAGGCCGCCCCCTCCATTGACCCAGCTTATATCCTCCTTGAGTGTTTTTCCCTGGCCTGGAAGTGTCCTTGAACTTGGATAGTACTGTATTTCCATGAATCTAAAGTGCCATCAAATCTAATATGCACCTCAATTTTCAAAACCTTGAAACCAAAGAAGTATTTGCTGGCAAATGTAAATGTGCCATCAAATCTAATGCACACCCTAATTTTCGCGATGTAATTTGCCCCCCTCCAAAAAAGGTGTGCACTTACCTATCACCAAAAGACAAGAGCAAAACATGGTACAGAGTTTAATAAAAAAAATTGCATATGCTCACTGATATGTGTAGATGCAAACTTGGAGATAATCGCTATTATTTAAATGGAAATACAATACATTTTGCCATAGTGGGGGAGACTACTATCCCAGTGTAAACTGCTGCTGGGCAACTTCAAGGCTTCTGTTTCCCCTTCCTAGTTGTAAACTGGCCATGCACTAGATAGCCCTTCAGGCAGAGAACACTTTCAAAGAGAGAACTGCCCTCCAAAGAAAGTCCTCTGTAAAGACTCCCTAAAAAGTAAGTCTGCCCTTCCACATCTCATGAAAAATTGTGAGGAGAAACTATTTGTGAGGTGATCAAGTACTATAGATAGAAGAAGACAAACTCACTGAGGCTGGTTCCTTTCTTTCCTAAGTGGGTATCTATCAAAATGAGTTCCAATGGGGATAAATGTAGGGTTCTGCACATTTTGCCCCACACAAAGAGCCCTCTCTGACACACCCTATCCCAGACTTGCCTTGGTGCCTAAGGGAAGGCTCCTGGATTTGGCAGTTGTCATAGGTTTAAGGTTCTTTAGATCTTAGCTGCTCCTTGGAGCATGCGTAACAGCATTCAGGTCTGGTGGGAATCAAGGGAAATGACATTTCCACGGTTCCCAGCTTTTCTAAATATTGATGCAAGCATGCATGGCAGTGTCTGTGTGGATGGGAAACATAGGAACTACATTTCCCACGGGTTCCTACATCTCTAACGCTGCCGCGTGCAGCATTACTGCAGTGCCTGCCCCCACTGATAAGTAAAGGGGAAGCGAATGGGAAAGGGAACTCCTGTTGCAACACAATCTCTGCTAGGATTAATAAGGTGGCCATATTTATTTTTTTCCTCTTTGGCCACCTAATTAAGGTTGTCCAAATTATTTCTGGTGTGAACCGGAGAGGCCCAACCTATTACAAATCCTGAAGAAGTAGAAACATTTCTTTTTAGCAAATACTTTTCTAGAATTTTCCACCACTTCATCCCGCAATGTACTGACTCCAGGTACAAGGAGAGGAAAACTGCAGGCTGCAATTTTCTTTCAGGTTATCGATTGGACTCAGGTCAAATCCCAAAGGCCAAGAATCTCTTGGAAAAAATGCTGACTAAAGCCACTCCCTCCAGACCAGCTCTGAGCTTCTGCATACTTAAAAGCAAAGGAGGAGGAAAAGGCTGTTTTCTTTAAATTACTTTGTTGTACTTTATAATTGATTTTGTGCCTATGTCACTTACGGGGATGTGTTACGAACATCTCAGAAAACCACTTAAGCAATTTAAAATAACCAAAGTACTTATAAGCCACTTAACATTTTCTAACCCTTCAAATTTGGGACAAAGCCCCCATCTCACACACACACTCCCATACACAGCTAAATTCAAACAGGAATGGAACTGCTAAGCACTCTGCAGTAGGGAATTTGTAAGGAAAGGGACAAGGAGGTTTCCTCATAAGGCCCCATACACACTATAGAGTTAAAGCAGTATTATACCACTTCAATACTTATTTTGAGAGACGGGATGGTGTAGGACTAGGACCTGGGAAGCCAGGATTCAGATCCCTGCTTTGTCATGAAACTCACTGGGTGACCTTCAGCCAGTCACAGTTTCTCAGCCTAACTTACCTCACAGGGCTGCTGAGCTCACTGGAGAACAATTGGGACATAAATGTAATAACAAATAAACAAACAGCCATATCTTCTCCCACGGAATCCTGGGAATCTCAGTTTGTGCTGAGAGTTGTTAGGAGAGTTGTTCCCTGGGAAGAGGAATTCATTGTTAGATCAGTCTGGAAATTGTAGATATGTGCGGGGAATAGGTGTCTCCTAACAACTCTCAGAGGGACGCGGGTGGCGCTGTGGGTTAAAGCCTCAGCGCCTAGGACTTGCTGATCGAAAGGTCGGTGGTTCGAATCCCCGCGGTGGGGTGCGCTCCCGCTGCTCGGTCCCAGCGCCTGCCAACCTAGCAGTTCGAAAGCACCCCCGGGTGCAAGTAGATAAATAGGGACCGCTTACTAGCGGGAAGGTAAACGGCGTTCTGTGTGCTGCGCTGGCTCGCCAGATGCAGCTTCGTCACGCTGGCCACGTGACCCGGAAGTGTCTGCGGACAGCGCTGGCTCCCGGCCTCTAGAGTGAGATGAGCGCACAACCCTAGAGCCTGGCAAGACTGGCCCGTACGGGCAGGGGTACCTTTAACAACTCTCAGCTCCCTTAAAATACTACAGTTCCCAGAATTCTATGTGGGAAGCCATAACTTTTTAAAGTGGTGTGATGCTGCTTTAAATGTACAGTGCAGATTCGGCCTGAAGACACATTTCTTAGGAGAGATTATAATAGAGTTTCTCACTATTCTTTTCTCACTTGCTTCCCCTCAGCCACCCTTTGCTCTCAACTGCTAAAGATCCTTGCCGTCTCTGTGATTTTTCATATTTCTTCAGTATCCTTCTCAACATACAACAATGACCTGCAGTTTTATTAATCCTTCGAACTATTTCTGCAATGCATTAACCAAAACCTTCAGCCTCAACTTGTGTCTGCTTTCTGTGTTCCAAGGATTGGAAGGAAGGCGACACCTTCTCTGTAGATGAAATGGAAGCTATTCTGGGCCAATATTGTTCCCACTCTTGTAATGGAGGGTATGTTTACCTGCACATACCCCTTCTTCAAATAAGACATGGGAGAATGGCTCCCAAAGGGAGCAGCTTGTGAGATGGACCCTTGTGTGGCCCGATGGCCAATAAGGAACAGGTTAGAACCTGGCTTTACAACTTTCCTCCTCCTTTTTTGCAATTTACTGCACTCATCCTGCCTAAATACAGTGTGGGCTTCTGCTAGTGTGACCTGGACCAGAGACATGACTTGTGAAGAGTCCTGAGGACTAGAGAATCCTGGATGGCCCATCTGGTTCCCTTGGCCAGAGGTTCTCTACCATAGGTTTAAGACACCTGAACATTTAAAGCAAGTGGCACTGCCAACAAAATGTTGCTATGTGGAGTGATCATGTTCAGGGTTCCAGGATATTCCATTCTTCCTCTTCCCCTCATTTCTCTGTTTTTCCTCTCAACAAATAATCAGCATTCCATGACAACTGAACATGTTCAGTTCACATTGGACTGTATAGGTTTCTCTCACCACCCTAGGGATTACCATATGGCAGAATACAACTTGAGGGGATCAGGGTAGTGCCTAGCAATTGCCCTTCTCATGCCCTATAAAGCTAAGAAATCCTGTGGGCCTAGGCCTTTAATTCTGTTTATTCCATAAATTGGTAGTTTCTCATGCCTAGATATGTTGGAACGGCACTGTATGGGAATGTTTATCTTTAAAATAGGGCTTCAGCTGGCACCTGCTATAGGGAGCATCAGATAGCCTTGGGAGTTATCTGTCAAGTATTTGTTAGCCTTTCACTCTGTTGGGAAACCGATGTATTCCCCAAACAGCAGGTGTGACTTACTCTGGTGGGAAAACGCAAACACCAGCTGTGAGTTATAATAATAATAATAATAATAATAATAATAATAATAATAATAATAATAATAATTTATTATTTATACCCCGCCCACTCTGGGCGGCTTCCAAAAGAATATTAAAATACTGTGATACATCAAACATTAAAAGCTTCCCTAAACAGGGCTGCCTTCAGATGTCTTCTAAAAGTCTGGTAGTTGTTGTTCTCTTTGACATCTGGTGGGAGGGCGTTCCACAGGGAGGGCGCCACTACCGAGAAGGCCCTCTGCCTGGTTCCCTGTAACTTGGCTTCTCGCAGTGAGGGAACCGCCAGAAGGCCCTCGGTGCTGGACCTCAGTGTCCGGGTAGAACGATGGAGGTGGAGACGCTCCTTCAGGTATACTGGACCGAGGCCGTTTAGGGCTTTAAAGGTCAGCACCAACACTTTGAATTGTGCTCGGAAACGTACTGGGAGCCAATGTAGGTCTTTCAAGACCGGTGTTATATGGTCTCGGCGGCCGTTCCCAGTCACCAGTCTGGCTGCTGCATTCTGGATTAGTTGTAGTTTCCGGGTCACCTTCAAAGGTAGCCCCACATAGAGCGCATTGCAGTAGTCCAAGCGGGAGATAACCAGAGCATGCACCACTCTGGCGAGGCAGTCCGCGGGCAGATAGGGTCTCAGCCTACGTACCAGATGGAGCTGGTACACAGCTGCCCTGGACACGGATTTAACCTGTGCCTCCATGGACAGCTGTGAGTCCAAAATGACTCCCAGGCTGCGCACCTGGTCCTTCAGGGGCACGGTTACCCCATTCAGGACCAGGGAATCCTCCACACCTGCCCGCCTCCTGTCCCCCAGAAACAGTACTTCTGTCTTGTCAGGATTCAATCTCAATCTGTTTGCCGCCATCCATCCTCCAACCGCCTCCAGACACTCACACAGGACCGTCACCGCCTTCACTGGTTCTGATTTGAAAGAAAGGTAGAGCTGGGTATCATCTGCATACTGATGAACACCCAGCCCAAACCCCCTGATGATCTCTCCCAGCGGCTGCATGTAGATGTTGAAAAGCATAGGGGAGAGGACAGAACCCTGAGGCACCCCACAAGTGAGAGCCCAGGGGTCTGAACACTCATCCCCCACCACCACTTTCTGAACACGGCCCAGGAGGAAGGAGCGGAACCACTGTATGACAGTACCCCCAGCTCCCAGCCCCTCAAGACGGTCCAGAAGGATGTTATGGTCGATGGTATCAAATGCCGCTGAGAGATCCAGCAGAACTAGGAAACAGCTCTCACCTTTGTCCCTAGCCCGCCGGAGATCATCAACCAGTGCGACCAAGGCAGTTTCAGTCCCGTGATGAGGCCTGAATCCCGATTGGAAGGGATCCAAATGGTCCGCTTCTTCCAGGCGTGCCTGGAGTTGTTCAGCAACCACTCGCTCAATCACCTTGCCCAAGAATGGAAGATTTGAGACTGGGCGATAGTTGGCCATCGTGGCCGCATCTAAAGATGGTTTTTTAAGAAGCGGTTTAATAACCGCCTCTTTCAACGGGTCTGGGAAGGTTCCCTCACGGAGGGAAGCATTCACCACCCCACGAAGCCCATCGCCCAGCCCTTCCCGGCTAGCTTTTATAAGCCAGGATGGGCAAGGATCCAGGAGACAGGTGGTTGGTTTCACTCGTCCAAGCAGCCTGTCCACATCCTCGGAGGTAACAGATTGGAATTGATCCCACGCAATTTGACTAGACAGGACTCTAGCACTCTCCCGCCCTGGCCCTGCTCCCACGGTGGCGTCTACCTCTTCCCGAATCTGAGCGACTTTATCTGCAAAAAACTTTGCAAAATCATTGCAGGAGATCATGTGGCCCGTACTGGGCCCCGATGTAGCAGGTGGTTCCGCTAAATTGCGGACCACCTGAAAAAGTCTCCTGCTGCTGTTTTCTGCAGATGCAATAGAGGCGGCGAAGAAGGCCTTCTTCGCCGTCGCTACCGCCACTTGGTAGGCTCGACACTGAGCTCTAACCTGTGTCCGGTCAGCTTCAGAATGGGTCATCCGCCACCGGCGCTCTAGCCGTCTCAACGATTGTTTCATTGCCCTCAGATCCGTGGAAAACCACGGGGCTGTCCGGGCTCCATGCAATCGGAGAGGGCGCTTCGGAGCCAAACAGTCAATAGCCCTGGTTAACTCCACATTCCAGCGGGCCACCAGGGAATCAGCTGAAAGGCCATTATAAAATGGTCTTCTGCTTTAGTGAGAGACTGATGTGTTCCCCAAATACCGGATGTGACTTACATCACCGGAATAGCAGCAGGTGATCAGTGCCTTAATTAGCACTGACTAGTATAGCAGCCCTGCTTAGTGAGAATTGCAGACCATAGGCTAGCATATAAAATCAGTTAGAGAGTAAATTTGGTGTTCTTAATAGCCTACTGTTGCCCCCTCAGCAATACAGCAGCTTTTCCTAGAGAGTTTTTGTAATTTTGTAAACCTTGGGTTCCCCCAAGTCTGTTGATACCTTCCTCTTGTGGGTGGGTGGTGCGGTTTCTGCTGCATATGGATCCACACTCTGGGATTGTGTCCTCTTGGTAGAGGAGGCAAGGCACCGATAATAAATGTTGGAAATGTAAAGAAACTGAAGGTACATTCTTTCACCTTTGGTGGACGTGCCCAAGGATTAAGGCTTTCTGGGAGATGATATATAATGAAATGAAAAAGGTATTTAAATATACCTTCCTGAAGAAACCAGAGGCCTTTCTCCTGGGCATGGTCGGCCAATTGGTGCCAAAGAAGGATAGAACTTTCTTTATGTATGCCACAACAGCAGCAAGAATACTTATCGCAAAGTATTGGAAGACACAAGATCTACCCACCCTGGAAGAATGGTAGATGAAGGTGATGGACTATATGGAACTGGCGGAAATGACTGGCAGAATCCGAGACCAGGGAGAAGAGTCGGTGGAAGAAGATTGGAAGAAATTTAAAGACTATTTACAGAAATACTGCAAAATTAATGAATGTTAGAATGATGTTGGATTGAAGTTAAGTGGTTTTCAGCAGTAATGTTATAAAGATGTGTAAAAATGGATTGTTAACAGGGGATAATCTAAACTTATAATATATTAAGATTAAAGATTAGGATAAAAACAAAGAGGGAAAGGATTTGCTGAACCAACTAATTGAACTGGATACAAAAAAGGGAGGTGTGAGGAGGTCTGGGGATCAAGCGAATGAAAGATAAGATACGGAAAGATTGAATTGTTTTTAACTGTTTTTACTTTGTACTTTTTCTTTCTTCTTTTTGTAATACTTTGAAAACTTTAATAAAAATCTTTTTTTAAAAAAAAGAGGAGGCAAGGCAGTGGTGATATTGAGACTGCATGGGTGTACTGGTGGAGCCACTTCCGCCTGTGTATCCCTGGAACTTAGACATGTTCCCGTACTATCCCAGTAAGTAGCAGTGATGGTGGCATCATGAGGATTGTTCTGCCCCACCATGCTGGCCACTCCTAGTTTCTAGGATTGAACAGTTAACTGTGACAGCAAAAATGGTTGGCCTGAAATCTGGAAAGCTCTTTTCTGAGCCCAACTTCAAGTAGACTTTTAATATCTGGAAACCCAAGATCCTTTCCCTCCCCTCTCCTTCACAACAACCATTAAGAATGTCAAAAAGCATCCCAGGCATCCTGACACTTGTTCGTATTTTAATATTCAGATTTTCCAACTGGTAAATAGCAAAGAGCCCCAGATTAGCAAAGCAGCAGGCTTGAAAGACAATGCATGATGACATTTTGAAATGCTGATGACAAATCCCCTCCCCAGTTGCAATCAGCTGTAGTTTACCAGCCTACATGGTAGGGCTGCATTGCAGTTCATGTGGCTTCCATTGTGCATTTGTAATTAAGGCCCATAGGAGATTTCTGAAACGGGAGGGGAGAGTTGTGTGTCTTGTGGGCAATGAACATGTCACCAGCCACCTGTGCCATGCAGCTGATTACGTACCACTGCGTCTGCACTGTAAAAGCTGGATTGTTTGTCAAGGCTAATAGAAGTACATGATTTGACATGGGACCCCTGAGAGAGAGAAAAGCAGAGTAAAAGGCAGCATGCCCACATCATTTTCTATGATTCCAAAGGGTAAAATGAAGCTCTAAGCCTCAGCACTGCAACTTAAAGGTCACTGGCAGCATGAAATGGAATTTGCATTCTTTTTCATTTTTAATGTGATGAACCAGTGATGATAATAGATTTTGTAAAAATGGAAGGCATTGTTCCTCAGCCTTGTTCCTCCCCTGCTCCAATAAATAATGCCATCTCTTCAGGTGGGAGAAGAATGCTATTTTGGCCACAGTTTAATCCTTCGGCTGCTGAGGGAACAAAAGCGCCTTAAATAACATCGTGCAATCCAAGAAACTGTAGAAATTAGGGGGCTCTTATAACACTCTAGTGGAAAATCCAGTGTTTTAATCCAGTCTCCTCATTGGCAGTACTTGACATCATTACTGAGCACAGAATTAGCTGTGGTTGATGCAGCCTGTGCCAATACCTAATGATTCAGAGATGAAAATATTTATTTTTTTATAATATTTATGGGATGCCTTTCTAACTCAGAAACTGGGGACTCAAGGCAATAATACAATTAAATCTAAAACCATCAAGTTAGAACACTATCAACAATCTAAAAAACTAATTGTACAACAACTGTGGCATAAAATTCCCAAACTGAGCATACTCAGCATAAATGCCTTAGAAAGGAGACGTGTGTTCTGCTGAGGGTGAAAACTGTGTATAGAGAAGACACCAGCTGAATCCCCCAAGGAAAGGCATCCTTCAAAATGGATGCCTCAGGAGAGAAAGACCCTGTCCACACACTCTCACAGTTGTCACCAAAGTAAAGGAAGGCATATAGTACCAGTACCAGTACAGTGGTACCTCGGGTTAAGAACCTAATTCGTTCCGGAGGTCCGTTCTTAACCTGAAACTGCTCTTAACCTGAAGCACCACTTTAGCTAATGGGGCCTCCCACTGCTGCCGCCACACTGCCACCACGCGATTTCTGTTCTCATCCTGAAGCAAAGTTCTTAACCTGAGGTACTATTTCTGGGTTAGCGGAGTCTGTAACCTGAAGCGTCTGTAACCCGAGGTACCACTGTATAGAAATTAAATATATTATTATTATTATTATTATTATTATTATTATTATTATTATTATTATTTCAGAGCTAGCCTTCTTTCTTTCTTTTTCCTTTTCCCTTTTTCCCTTTCAAGCACTCATTTATTCTTTTTAAGGGGAAAAAATGGGCTTTCGAAGTTAATTACTGCAAAGCTACTTCATATGCTTTCTTGTGCTTGGAGCACACCTCTTACAGGCAAAAATCCAGACTAGCAGGGGCCAAATCCTTTCCCATTCTTGCATCATATACCCAAGTCCTTTAAAAGTACAATTTCTACTTATGGGCACCATTCTTCAAAAAACTCTGTGCACACATTTGGTACTCAGAAAAAATCAGTTCCTGCATACAATTTTTAACATATGTTAGCTAGCCTTCTTTAAATGCCTTCAAGGAACGAAACCCTCCAAATGTTGCTGAACCACACTGCCCATCAGCCCTGACCATTGGCTATGCCTGTTGAGTGTCGTGCAAGCTGGAGGCCAACCACATCTGAAGCGACACGGGTTCCCCATTTCTGTACTCACAGAATGCACTCCTCAAGGCCACAGTTGTGTAAATTGCAAATTGGGTCTAACTGCTTTGGCTCCAAGCTGGGAGATGTCTTCATATTTATTTTATTTTTTATTTTTATTTCTTGCAAATTTATTGAAGGAAGGAAAAGGGAATGGGGGGAAAAAACCACACAAAAGGAAGGGGACAAAAAAAGGCAACAGAAGAGAAAAAAACCTGCAGTTCACATTCACAATACAATAAACATCCATCTTAATTTACACTTGCAGATCAATATATGCCATCCAAATGTCGGAATAGGTATCCAAATGAAGTTGGTGTTTACAGAAAGTACATTTGAAGGTAGCAAGGGTGTTAAGGTCTTCATACCATTGCATAGTAGATGGTATTTATCATTCCAGTCACAGAGTAGGTCTCTTAGAGGCCATAAGAGCTCGTAAACTCCATTTTTGTTGTCCTGCTGTTGGTCCACACACTACAAGGATATAATTTTAAGATATATGAACACCTGCAAATATCAAGGATTTTGAGATGTCTTCATCCTGACACAATGGCAATCTGTCTTCACAGAAGCAACAACTGACATCACAGCTTTGGATATGCATTTCTTTGCACAATAGGCCTAAAAAACTTGTGGATTTGCAACCCCTCTGTGAGATAGTGTGGTCATCCCAACCTTATAAGGGGGAGAAAGGGGGGTATCGGTAGCCCAGAGAAACTGAGCCAGCCAGGTTTGTGAATTAAACCCTCCTCTTCTAACTCCAGCACTGGCACCCTGATCCAGACAGAGAGCTACATTTTTGACAAATGGAACAACATATGCAAGGCCAGATGGGCTGAAAGGAGAAGCGTGACTGCAGTACCCTTTGGAGGATATTCATTCTGCCATCAAAGGAACTTACAGCACTGCCTCTAAGCTAAATGAGGAAGAAGATGAAAGCCAGGACAGCACATTAAAACGCCAATATCATCACCTTTTCTCAAATGAAAATACAGTTAAGTCTGATGCAAAGTAAACAATCCCATCCAGCTTCAGGGAGAAACCTAATGGTTTGTGATAGCAGTGCACACACGTACCTAGCTCTGAATTAAGTGGCTTGTTCTGCCTGAAGCTCACAGGTTGTTCTATGGCGTATCCAGGGTATTTGAAAGAACACGTTCTGAAAGGCACAGCCCATCTTCTGCCAAACCCCAGTGTGGGGTTAAAGACAAGTACTCTCGTGAACGGTGCTTGCTGTAGGGATGTTTGGTCCAATATTTAAAACCACACAGTGACAGGTTTGGTAAATAATCCCCCAAGATTCTACAGGTTTCTCCAGAAGAGAGCTGGGATCCAAAAACCACAAACTTGCATTCTGGGTTAATAAATTCAGAAAAGCTGCCAAACCGAGTTATCTGCTCATTTACTAATTACAATTCCTAATAGTGTTGGTGTGTTTTTTAACCAGTTCAGCCAAGAAATATACACAGTGAAAGATGAAAAACACAGGAAGATGCTCAGTCTGGAGAAGAAGGCTGCACATGTGCCCAAAACGAGGTGAGCGCAAGTCCAGAACAGGCTCAGATCTAAAACTGTGTACATCTATTTGCACCCTAAAGTTCTGAGATAAAAAAAAATCCAGTGTTTTAGTTATATATATATATTCTTCTTTATGCTTTATGCTATGGTTACATGACTCCTCTCTTATTTTGCTTACGTTTCAAAGTGGCTGGCAATACCTTTGAGGCACGTGAGGAAACAGCTACAGGAAGGCTGTTTTTAAAATTGCTCTCTTTGTAGGCTGTGCCACTGGAGCAGCAGCAAACACAGCTTTCAGGCAGGTTATGGCTGTGTTCATGCTCCTGTTTAGTGTGCACTTGCTGCACTTCTAGTGCTGGGTATTTCATCCATGTTTATATGCAGGTGTATTGTGTAGTTTGCTATAAAATACTGTGATTTGATGTTTTGTTTCTCAAGCCAACTTCACACCAAGTAGAGTCCTTAATCCATTCCTAAATTGCCTCTAGCCAAGGCATGAACACTTCTGCATAGAGTAAATGCATCCCTGCCTGTCATCACCACACCTGAGTTCATCCTCTGAGGCCCTTCTTCATGTGCCTCTTCCACGGAAGGTCTGGAAGGTGGCAACACGAGAACGGGCCTTTTCTGCAGTGGCTCCCCATTTATGGAATGCTCTACCCAGGAAGGTTTGGCTGCCACCTTCATTATATACCTTTAGGCACCAGGTGAAAACATTCCTTTTATCCCAGGTCTTTGGCTGATTGACATCCAATACCCTTTTTTAATGCATGTTTGTTTTTGCTCTTATTTTTCTTATTATTTTGTGCTTTTTATATGGCAGAGATCTGCAGGTGTAGGGCTGTAAATAACAATAATAATATTGTTATAAATAACAATAATAGTAACATCCCCTGGTGTGTACACTGCAAGTCTGCCCCAATGAAGGGCATACAGTAAGGTATGGAGAGCCCGATTTTAGAGCAAAGGGAGCACAAAAAGTGAAGAATAGTAAATATCTCCCATATCTCATACCCACAACTAACCTGCCCCTAGAAAGTCTCCTTGGATGCTATTCTTCTCAGCCAAAGTCCAATCAAATAAGTGAACTTTGCAAGGGAAAAAGAACTTGGGGAGGGGTTGGCAGGAAGAAGCTCAGCGGTATAGCGGTGGAGAAACACTGAGGGGGTGCACAGCACTTTTTCAGAGCAATAGCAACGAGGCCATGTGCAGGCCCATCCTTGCTCTGGAAGGTGAATGAGATGAAAAGGAGGCCTTCAAGTTTGATTGTGGCAGGGTTGCCTAAAAGAATTTATAGAATGAGGCCAATAATGAAGGAGAGGCTGCTTATTTCTTTCCTTTTCTTTGATGGGGTTCCCTCCTCATGCTAGCAGGTCCAATGGTAGCACTTTATCTGCACGAGTGCTTGCATTTCTAATTAAAAGCTAAAGATTCCATTTCAGCTAGCTGAAGATCTTTTCTTGAAGCTCAGCATATTTTTGCAGTTGGAAATAAATGCCACTGTGTTCAATGGAGTTTGCTTCTGGGAAAGCATGCATAGTGTTGCATTCAAGTCAGTCTTAAGACACGAGATATGATACTCCATGATTTCTCTCTCTCTCTCTCTCTCTCTCTCTCTCTCTTTCTCTCTCTCTCTCTCTCTCTGTGTGTGTGTGTGTGTACACATGCGTGAAAATGTAATAATAAAAAAATACCACTGCCTATATGTCTGACCTCTCCTTGGGGATATGACCATGTACTGTCTTTGGGGCCTTTATAATGAGCTCCTACACTTACCAGTACCCTACTGAAGATGCTATGGTGAGCAGCGGGCAAAGGGAGACTTCAGCTCCCTTCACTCTCATGTCCCCTTTTGTTCTAAAAATCAGACCTCACCTCTTGCAAACCCATGTTTCAGCAAATTAGTCTGCAGCGTTCATGTGTCGTCTGAGTGCCAGACTCTTGCCCCATTTTTGCCTGTCTCTCAAAACATTCATCTGCTTTCCCAGACTACAGAGCTTCAGTAATGATTCGCTCAGGGATTGCCTTGCTGAAAGAAACCTGATGCCGGAGCCAAGCACGCAAGGATCAATGAAGTCACCAAGCTAGCATCCATGTACATCAAGAGCTCTGTCTGATTAGAACAGCACATTCCAGTTAATTTCTTGGATTTCACTGGCTGTGGGGAGCTACCAATGAAAGTAGCACCACCAAGAAAAAGAAAAACCCCACAGCTTCATCAGACAGGGCCAATGGTACATTGCTCCATATCCTGTCTCTGAGAGAGGCTCAGATCTCCTACCAGCACAAAGCAATAAAAGTACCAATCCCCTCCCAACTTTGTCAAAAAGCAGAGAGAGCACAGTGAATTTTGTAGCCCCTGCAGCTCCCCATTCCTCATACGGACTGCAGACTCGGTATCTTGAAAAGACTCACAAATTGCCATCCCATCACAGATTCAGCACTAAAGCACAGTGGGTTTGTGACTGCCAGCACATCAAAATTAATTTTAATGACAAAAGAGGCTATTCTCTGAACACCTGTTCCTACTCGCTATATTTTGCACATCAGAGAATGTCACTTGCTCTTTCCTCCATCCAAAACATCTGGATCACCTAGATGCAGGGAAGGGATTCCTCTCTCTCAAAGAATGAACAGTTGGGATGGAAGACTTAATTTGAGAGTTGAAGACTCCTGGCATCTTATTTAGTTATTTATTATTTATCAACATTTATATATTTCTTGACTGTAAACAGAACCTTTTAAGTGATTTACAGTTTTTCCATTAAGTTCTCTTTGGGGCACATACATTTGCCAAAAACTCTGGTTATGGTCTAACCCAAGTTAGGAAAGGAAGGACAAAGAGTGTTTTGCTTTCCCATCAGCTCCACCCAAGATCAATCCCAGAAGGCAAGGCACCTGAATCTGCTGTGGTGGCTGCTGCCCATTGGAAGTAGTAAGTGAGAAGGCAAGGAGGCCATGTAAGAGAAGCCAGAGCCATTGAGAGGTAGAGCCAACTAATTCTAGTCTTGTCCCCATCCTACCCACTGCTGAGATCTACTTAAGGGTAAGGGGTAAAGGGACCCCTGACCATTAGGTCCAGTCGTAACCGACTCTGGGGTTGCCTGCTCATCTCGCTCTATAAGCGGAGGGAGCCGGTGTTTGTCTGCAGACAGCTTCTGGGTCATGTGGCCAGCATGGCTAAGCCATTTCTGGCGAACCAGAGCAGTGCACGGAAACGGCGTTTACCTTCCCACCGGAGTGGTACCCATTTATCTACTTGCACTTTGACATGCTTTCGAACTGCTAGGTTGGCAGGAGCAGGGACCGAACAACGGGAGCTCACCCCGTCGCGGGGATTCGAACCGCCAACCTTCTGATCGGCAAATCCTAGGCTCTGTGGTTTAACCCACAGCGCCACCCGCGACCCTGAGATCTACTTGCACAGCAGTAATACTGAGGAGGAAGCTGGCAGGGTTGTAAGTAAGAAGGCAGGCAAGTGAGGGCTGGTTGAGGGCAGCTGGTGGTGCAGTGCCTCATTCACCCGAATGGACTAGCTGCTAAACTGCCACCCAAAAAACTGTTCATACATGAGTGCCTAGTGGAAGTTTTCAGCATGCCTTATTACAAAACTCTCCTAACTTTCAAAAGCAGCAGAAAGGTTACTGCTTAAGAGGAGACATCTAAAGCTCCTTTGGGCTCAGAGAATACGTTTTATCATGACTCTTTGAGTCCTGACCCGTATCTCAAAACACCTTTCCTTCCACTGGGACTACAGGCCTTCCAGGTGGGCACAGATTTACTGCAGACATTCCTCCTTATGCAACTGTTGTTGTTGTTGTTTAGTCATTTAGTCATGTCCGACTCTTCATGACCCCATGGACCAGAATTGGCAACTAGCCAATTCAAAATATGAGGCCATTTTAAATGGAGAAAGGAAAAGGAAAAATGTAATGGAGAAACTCTGGTTGGTGATCATCCAGCACCAATGGCAACTTCCCTCCTGGGGCAGGTAACAGCTTGGAAAGTTGGGTCCACCAGGACCTCAGTACAGGCAGTAAGACCCCTTTCTATATATACACTATGAACCATGTTCCCAAACAGGGATCCCCACAGCTGCTATTTTTAAAATGAAATGAGTATGTATACATATTCAATGTATACATGAGTGCTAGAGGAACTACATCTGGTCTGCAAGCCAGGTCCTTACATTCCTCCACCCACCCACAGGCCAACTTTGATAGGTGGTCAGATATTATGACATCTGGTAACAACTTCAAAGTGGCTCACTCTCAGAGTCAATCAACTGATTGGCACTAATAGCACACCTCTTTGAAAGTTTGCTGTCAGTGCCAATATCTGATTGATACTGAGAACACACCTTCAAAGGGGTTCAATGTAATCATTGATTTGATTAGTTAAACAAGCCCCTTTGAAGTCCCTTTGCAGGCATGGTTGGGATTTAAATCACACCTGCAAACATACATTTTTCCTCTGTGGGCCACAAACATTTAATGAGACAATTACTTTTGTCACCTGTGAATCGCTTTTTCCTTTCTCAAAGCTCGCCACCCTTTGCTCCTTCACATAACCTTCTCTGGGGAAAATGCAGCTAACAAAATGTCATGGTGAAGCTCTGGTTCCTCAAAACAACACTCTGTAATTATATTTTCCCATTGCGAAAAAACCAAAAAAAACACACACAAAAAAAACACAAATGAACTCCAAATGCTTGTTTTTAATTAAATCACCACAAAAGATTCTCCCTGGAACAAAAGAAGGAAGTTGCCTCTTTAGGATCACCCTTTTAGCTGAACAACAACAGGGCTTTTGTTTATTGGTTTTTACAGCTCAATTTAGAAGCACAGTTTTCTCCAAGGTTCTCCTTTCTGTTTTATTTTCAAGTCAATTGCTTCTTAGACCAATTTCTCCATCTGCATAAATGGCCCTTTTATCATCATGGGCTGAAAGGATATGGACGAAGTAAGCAAACATTAGCTATCTCCCAGGGGATTCCCTTCTTTCACTTCTTTGCTGCCAGCAATCTATTTGGAAAGCATCTCAGCCAGAGGAAATATGTACCTTCAAGGCCACAAACAACTTGGCTTGGCAAAGTTTTGAATCCTGGAGTAGTCAGGAGCTGTAACTGGAAGCTCCAGAAAAGCAATGAAACAATTTGAATGAAGCATTGCCCTTGAAGCACCCTGTCCCATTGGTATGAGGGGGACCATTTCCCCTTGATCTAAGTCAGTTCCCCATTCCTGGTCTAAGGTATAGTCATGATTGAATGAACCCCAATAGCTGAAGTGTGGCTTCCTAACTTTTGCACTTGATGGCTCCCCAGTAGTGTATTCTCTCAAGGTTTCTCTCATGACAACTTTGGACTACAAGGCATGTTAGAGCAAAACTATGAAGGAGTTTGAAAGACAAGGTGTTTACACTGACTGCTGAGAGGATAGAAAGCCAATGGAGGCAACCTTGGTCTCAATTTGCTCGTGGGAAGCTTACCTTGGAGCATATGCTTCCTATTTTGCTTGATTCAAAGGGGACTAGTTTACCACAAGGGAACTGGCAAAGATGTCAACATTCCAGAATGACCACTCCCCACATTAAATGGGGGGCGCCTTTTGCTTGGTCGCATGCAGCCCCCCCGGATCCCAGTGCAGCTCCCAGTAGCACGGGCTGGCTTTGCCCTCCCCAGGCTGGATACCTGGAGGTTTCTGCCTACCTCAGCCAATCGCCCAATCCTGCCTGGGGAGGCGTTGCCAGGGGATCGGCGTGGAGGGGGACCACCCTGCCCACACAACAGATGGTGAATCTTACCTGCGAAGCATCAGTTGGCTCCAGAGCTTCTCCCACCCTGCCCTCCCTCAGTTAAGCCTTCTTTGCAGATTAACCTCTTCTCCACAGGTACATGGGCACTGCTACGTCATGGTCGCTGTTGAAGGACTGGAAAGGAATTTTCCTGCATCGGCTGGTTTTGCCTTTCCCGTAGCAAAATGTCACAACTTTGGCAGTTTCAGCCCTTGAGCAGAATCCTTTAGTCTATCTTCCTAAATGGGGGTGGGGGGCGTGAAGTTGTGACCCATCCCCCCTTGCGGCGGTGATCCCAGGGTTCCCCATTAAAGGGGTCTTGAGGGGAGGCATTGGCCATACGCCGAGAGGTTGTCATTGCTCTCCCCTGCGACGGCGGCAAAACGGGGGACAGGCTCTCTGCTTGAACTTATGTTCTCCAGTGCCAGCCCTATCCCCACACATTCTGGATAACCCTGATGTCTCCCCGATCCCTGGCTGAGGCCTGGGAAGGATAAACTCCCAATGCCTGAGCCAAGGTCTCCCTAAATCTGAAACTTAATAAAGTTGTGGCCAATTTTAACCCCATAGCACATTGTCTTGAGTCATTATTCTGCTCGGGGGTCGCCTGGGGTTGGGGGGACTCCGCCTGTCCATGCAATAAGTCTTGTAGTCCAGATCCATGATGGAAATCTTGGTACTCATCTCCTACCTACCCAGGATACAGTCAACTTTTGTGAGAACCATAACAGATGACATGCACACACACACCTATACCATAACACAAATATCATGCAACAAGAGCCATTGATGGCTGCCATTGTGCCCAAGGACTTTAAGCATTACACCTGCCAAATGAACAAGCAGGTTTTTGCCATCCAGATCACAGAGTCATCTGAGAGATGATGGGGGTGCTTGACACAAAGTTGTCATTATTTGGCCACAGTCCCATGGTCTTCATCCACCATTAGATACATACACAGCAGTATCTTGCCACCCTTAAAGATTTAGGTGACAGTAAGGATAGTCCACTTATCCAGTTGCATTAAAATATTCCACCTGCCCAAGTCTTTGGATCTGGCAAGCAGTGTTAGCCATTGCCACCAGCAACTGAAGAGGTCCAGAGGGTCGTATATAGGAATAGGGAGGAATTCAGTTTCGTTCCCATATATATTAATAACAACCTACCTTGATTGTGCTTCGCAAACAGTATGTGAACCCATCAAAATTTGTACTTCCCAATTTTGCAATAGAGCTCTCCAACCAAAGAATGTGTACATGCATACAAAAGAATATTAGTGAAATGCATACAAAAGAATATTAGTGAAAATGCAAAAACACATTACATTAGGGGAAATGGAACCACATAAAATGTGTATGTTAGTCAAAACTGCATGCAAATGTGGCTATTGGGAGAAATGCATAAAACGCTAGTGAATTTTCACAAGGACTTAAAAAAAAGTCACAAGCTGATGTGGAAATGGGCTGAACCAAACTTAAGATTTGAAAAAATGAGAAACAGAGAGCAACCAAAGCTGACAGATTTGTCCATTATGTGTGGCAACATCCCCATTCCACAAAAGTCCCCAGCCTAAAGTTCATGTAACACCTTTCATGCTAACAGCACAAGGTGCTTTCCATTTAAAAAAAAATCAGCTAACTGAGGTTTAAAATTAAATTCCCCCAAAAGCCATTTAAAAGCAAATACGTTAACGCATCTCCTCCTCCTCCTCTCCTGCTTTCATACCTTCTCCCTTCCGCCCCCACCCCATCTCCCAGCGAAGCAAGCATACTCAATCTTTTTTGTCTCAGCAAATGGCTTTTAAGTTCCTCTCGTTCCCTCTAATTTATATTATTTTAATTATTGAATAGCCCTCTCACTCATCGCCTGGAACATTAACGCATTTTTAAAAGGGACCTAGGAAAATCAAACTCCATCAGTGATCTGTTTTTCTGTCTCAACTAACAGCCTCCAGCTCTCCCAGGAGACCCAGCGTTTGGCTGCTGCTTGCTGGGTAAAGGGATTGAGGAGGGGGAGAGAAAATCATGAAGGGGGGGGATGATGTCTTAGAAAGAAACAGATACCATTTGCTAATGCTGAAATTGTGCACCTTGGGCAGAGAACACGCTTGTGCTTTGTGGATATTACATTGCAGCTGCTTCAGCATTTGCATGATATTTACATTTATCTATGCTTTTCCCTGTATCTGTGTTGCTGCTAAGGGGTTTTTTGTTCAAACAAACTTTCTAGCCTAGGGAGGTTCCTATGTATAATAGGTGCTCAGCAAGAAAATATGGTAATTATAAAGTCTTCTTATTTCTGTTCAGCTTGCATAGGGGTGGGGGCACAAACTGGAGTAGATTAAACCTGACAGCAAAATGCTCAAATGCTGGTATTTGGGTCAAATACTGCTCTTCGGTCATTTCTGCACCCTCATCCAAAAAACGATGGCAGAAATCTACCATGTTATCAATGAATTGGCTTCAGAGCCACAATCGCATTCATGGGCATTTGCATAGTCTTCCCCACAACATTTGCATATTCAGATTATTTAAACCTTTTCACTGTCAGAATAATCTTATTCTTCATACCAAACTCTATCCATTGTCGCAGTACTATAGCCCTTTTGCACCAAGCTATTTTCATCCTGGCTGAATTTAATTCTGCCTACCTACAAGGGAACGGCCATTTTCTGCAGCCTTAAAAGGTGGGCTTTGAACCCAAGTGTCAGCTCACTAGTCTATCCACTGAACCACACTGAATCACTTTTACATGACTGGTGTCCCATTAGCTCCCTTTCAGTCCTCCGGTTCAGAGACTGATTTAGCGATTGGTTACAGCACAGCAAACGATGTTGTTTTGCAATTTCATATCTGAGTTCTTCAAAACTCCAGGATGAATATCCGGTGCTCCTGGTGACTTATTACTGTTCATTTTATCAATTTGCTCTAAAACCTGACACATCAATTTGTGGCAATTCCTTAGATTTATCACTTCAAAAGAATAGCTCAGGTGTGTTTCTCCCCAATGCCTTTTGCAGCAAAAGCTGAAGCAAAGAATTCATTTACTTTCTCTGCAGTGTTCCTATCTTCATTGAGTGCACATTTTACTCCCTGATGGTCACAGCTACAACAGCTCTCCTGCAGCTTTCTTCCTTCTAATGTACTTTTTAAAGAATCTATCATTTTTGTTATATCATATTATGTCCTACAAATTCCCGACTGATCAGAATTATTAAAATCTTACAAAAGTTTGTGCTCCCAGCTATTCTCCTGCGCTTGGCTATTTAGTCATGTTGGCATTAAGGGTGGGATGCTTGTGCCTATATAAAGTGGGCTACTGGGGCTTGCTAGGTCCTTGCCAGCATCTGGCCCTTCAAGTAAGTCCTGATCCACAACACCAGGCAAGGCTCTGGAGGAAGCCACATTTGGACACTGCCAGGAGGCTCCACTTATAAAAAATGAGGGGGGTTTAGCCTGGGGCAGAAGGAACGGAGCAAAGATAGGGTGGATATCAAAACCTCAGAAAGATGGGGGAAGAACCCCAGTGGAGACACAGGCTGCCATAGCTAGACCCCCAAGTAACAACAATAATAATAATTTATTATTTATATCCCACCCATCTGGCTGGGTTTTCCCAGCCACTCTGGGTGGCTTCCAACAAAATATTAAAATACAATAATCTGCTAAACATTAAAAACTTCCCTAAACAGGGCTGCCTTCAGATGTCTTCTAACAGTCTGCTAGTTGTTTTTCTCTTTGACATCTGGTGGGAGGGCATTCCACAGGGCGGGTGCCACTACCAAGAAGGCCCTCTGCCTGGTTCCCTATAACTTGGCTTCTCGCAGTGAGGGAACCGCCAGAAGGCCCTCAGTACTGGACCTCAGCGGTGAACGATTGGGGTGGAGACGCTCCTTCAGGTATACTGGGCCAAGGCCGTTAAGGCTTTAAAGGTCAGCACCAAAACTTTGAACTGTGCTCAGAAACGTACTGGGAGCCAATGTAGGTCTTTCAAGACCGGTGTTATGTGGTCTTGGCGGCCACTCCCAGTCACCAGTCTAGCTGCCGCATTCTGGATTAGTTGTAGTTTCCGGGTCACCTTCAAAGGTAGCCCCACATAGAGCGCATTGCAGTAGTCAAAGTGAGAGATAACTAGAGCATGCACCACTCTGGCAAGACAGTCTGCAGGCAGGTAGGGTCTCAGCCTGTGTACCAGATGGAGCTGGTAAACAGCTGCCCTAGACACAGAATTGACCTGCGCCTCTATGGACAGCTGTGAGTCCAAAATGACTCCCAGGCTGCGCACCTGGTCCTTCAGGGGCACAGTTACCCCAGAGAGTATGGAGGCTTGGCCTTCCCTCCCATGCCAGAGGCTCTCTCCCCGAGCCCCATTGGGTGGCACTAGGATCCTCATGGGTGCCTCCTTGGGGACCAAGGAACCAATTTCCTCCCAAGCTGCCTCATTTGTCCAACAGCACTGGGAGTGTACCAGGTGGGAGGCCATGAAGTCAAAATCAGAGGTGAGAAGCAGTATTGCTTCTGAATACCAGTTTCTGCTTGGGTTCTGATTTAGGGTTCCCCCACAAGCATCTGGATGGGAAACAGGATGCTGAACTAGATGGCCCATTGACCTAATCCAGCAGGCTCTTATGAGTGCAGAAGAAGTGTCCATTTTCAAGCCAGAAGGTTGACCCTTCAAGGGCTCTAGTGCTCAGAAAAAGGGAGGGGGTAGAAGTAGAGGTCCCAAAGGCTTTAGTTCACCTCCAACCATTCTTGGGTCAAGTTGCTCTCTTGGTGCTTTCCATGGTACTGTGTCAACTGACCTGCCTTGCTGCCATTTCCCATGAGCTCTAATACTGACCAACCTTAAAGAAGCAGAGTCAGAATCACTAGCTTAGCCTTCAGCAGCCATGAGGAACTTCCAGCAGAGAGGCCTAATGACGCCCTCCAGGCCTTCCCATTAGGCTCACAAGGTTGTATTGAGCACGCCACCTGCTCTATACCTGACATCATATGTGTATGGCTCAGGTAAAGACTTAACTTGGTGAAAAAGGCAGGGCTTACATATGCTGCTGATCAACGGGGTCTGCAAAGTCCTACAGAGGCAAAGGAAAATGCTTGCTAAGTGCTGATGATCAGCTGGTTGTCAGCGCTTGCAAAGCACTGCACCTTTATCCACACAGTTTGACTTCAAACTGTTCGGGCAAAGGAAAATGGATCGGCTGATGTGATTGTGATGTCAAGCAGCTGACAGTGAGGCCACCCATCAAACTTGGTCCACAGAGGGGGAGGTATGGTTCTGGCCCACTGGCCAGATCCAATCCCCCACCCCTGGTCTTCAAAGAAACCCATACTACTTGCCCCACACACATGCACATCAGCCCATCTGTTGCTGTAGTTCCTACCCTATCGTCTGGAATAAGTACTGGAATATGGTGCAGGAAATAAGATATAATATACTGAGAAATGATGAGGTGATAAGGTGAAGGCCACATAAGCACTTCTTATGGGCCTGACATCTCACGTTGCATCAACCAATCACACTTTATTCCTATTTGTTTGGCAATAGAGTCTGTACCATGACTACTTAGCAGGTAGCTGCCTCTGTTCTGAATGAAAAACGTGTCAAGCTATGGCAATCATTCAGCTATTAGGAACTGAGAGAAGATGTGATTTCACACTTTGGGTGTATAATCCGCAGCCCCATTATCCAATCATCTGCAATATCTGGTGTCAGGATGATATATATTAATATGGTTTCATATACTATCTATTAACGGGTTGGAAAGCAGATAAGTTGAGAGCATTAGTCTGTACAAGACAACCACGCAGAGGCTTCTGAACATATCTTAACATTACAACGGAAGTGAAAGATGGTTGAGATTTATCATCAGGTCATATTTTATGAAAGAAAGAGTCGTCATTCACCATTAGCAACTAATTCAACTGGATGAAAGAGTGTTCCCATTGGCTGTTGGATTATTTATGTGGCTCAGTTCCACTCCTGCCACATATTCACTGTGCAACCTGGGACAAGTTCCCTAAAATGCTCTTTGCAACAATGTAGCAGAAATTGGGCACTCCCTCTCAGTTTGAATCGTGTTAATTATCCATTTAGCATTTAATCATAGTAGCCAACATAAAGTAAGTGCTCATGCCCCTCAGAATGCCAACCCTTCTTCAAAGGGGGAGCATTTTTTTACACACCCCAACTCACCCCTCATTTCCCAATCATCTTGTTATAAGGCTAGACAGATATTCCTCCCTCCCCATCACCCACCTTTCTTATCCATCTTACCTGTTCAGACTAAGTTAGGAGAGGGCAGCATTAATCTCTCAGTCACAGCACATACAACATACTGCTTATTCTTGCTGAGCACCACATCAGCATAGTAAGTTACAACTCAGCCTCTGTAAGACAATCCACTGAACGGCAGGACTCTCTTAATGTCACACTCAACTTGCTCTTTCCTATCAAATGCACAGCTGCTTGCCATAGATTGCTCGCATATCCTGTGCTCATTCCAGACATATTGTCAGGAGCACAAATAACAACAATGTATCCCAACAAGCTGAACTTACCTATATTGGAATGCAGTCAAAACTGCAGATAAAAATTAAAATGCTGATAGATTTTCATGCAGATTTTTTTAAAAAAAAAAAATTCAGATGGCTGCAAAATGTGGAAAATTGAACTCAAGACTGGAAAAATGAAATTGACAGATCCTCCTCTCCCTACTTGAGACAGGGCTTTTCCTGCTGCAGCCCCCCAGCTGTGAACTCCCTCTGGAGAGAGGTCAGACTGCTCCATCTTTACCTAACTTTAGGTGCACTGTAAACATTATTTTTTTCTGCCTGGCTTTTGCTGGATTCTAAACTTCATCCTTTATATTTGCTTTTTTCTGTTTTAATTAATGCTTTCATATGTGTGGTTGTTTCCATATTTCTTGTTTTATATTAGCTATAACCCTGGGGGCAGGAAGGCAATTAATAATAATAACAGCACCAGCACTGCATCCATTTGGCAGCTTCCTCACAGACACACATGCACCTGATTTTAGGGCACAGGAACAAATAGCAAGGTGCTTTGTTTTGCTGACACTTTACCAGCACTAGCTCCATTCTACACTACTAATACAGTATCTGGTCATAGTGCCATCAGGTCAGGACTTTGGGGCAAATATCCAGAGCCCCACTCAGCAAAATGAATTGGTGAGCCTCCAAATGCAGCAGGGCTGGCTTCTCACATTTGGAAGGAAGTGTGAAGTAATACACATTATCATCTAAAGAAGCGGAGCCAGAAGACCATTAAGTCCAGAGTCTAAAATTACTTAGCCGCACCACTGTATATAGTCCCCACACTATGGCGAGCTCTGTTCTGCTGATATGCTGAGAATTTCACATACTCACACTTTTCCCCTGCAAGGAAGAAGAAGAAGAAGAAGAGTTTGAATTTGATATCCCACTTTATCACTACCCAAAGGAGTCTCAAAGCGGCTACCATTCTCCTTTCCCTTCCTCCCCCACAACAAACACTCTGTGAGGTGAGTGGGGCCGAGAGACTTCAGAGAATTGTGACTAGCCCAAGGTCACCCAGCAGCTGCATGTGGAGGAGCGGAGATGCGAACCCGGTTCACCAGATTACGAGTCTACCTCTCTTAACCCCTACACCACACTGGCTCTCGGTGTTTCTGCTGCCACTGCTCCTGTGTCAGAAATGTTCCGGTGGGGGTAGGAGGCAGGGACATTTTCTTTTCCTCCTTTTAGAAGGGTACTTATATGCTGGTATGCAAAGAACGTATTGAATTTTAATTTAAACATTATTATTTAAATTTTAAAATATTATCAACTAGAGTCAGAGGCGCCAGGTTGTCCCCAAGATTGGGGTGGTGATGCGTTTCATGCGCATGTGATGTCATGTGAGTGACACACAAGTGGCATCACATCATCCAGAGAAGGTTGAGCGCTTTGCTGGAGCTGGCTGGCTGCCCTATGTGTGGTGCGTGTGACATTGCATGTGTGTGATGCACAACAGTCCCCTTTCCAACAAAGATTAAGGGGGCTGGGGACACGTCAGCCACCTAGAGTTGGCACACCTGGCTATAGATAACTTCACCCATTCCCCATAAGCTTTGTTCTAGAGCCCATGGCAATATTCCCAGCTCCCAAGAGACTTGGGTTGTAAATCACTTTGGGTTGCCCTGGGCAAGATAAAGCAACTAACAAAATTCAATAAATCATCATAATAAATAGAGTACAGTCCATACATAGCTTGAAGATGTCGGACATGCTGCATCTCCGAACCCCTAAAACTCATTCCAAAAAAACATACTATCTGGAAGCGTTCTCTTACTCTCCCTCCTCTGGAGTACTTTTTGCAAGGTGGGCCCAACATAGGCAGGTCTAACACTGGCATCCATAACACTGGCATAATCTACCTTGTTATTTGGAAAGGTTTTATATGTACTTGCTCCCTCTCCCACAAAGGGTCACCGATTGTACAAAGTATCCCCATCTGCCAAACAATTCGGAGAACACAATGAAAAGGGATGTTTCATTCAACAGTGGCTGTGACCTTCAAAGAATTTATGCAATAGTAAGAGTTGAATCGATGAAAACTCCACTGCCCACCAGAACTCTTTCAAATGCTTTAAACAACCCACTGTGAAAGAGTCATCTGGATTTTTCCTATTTTGCAGCCCTTTGTACTTTCAGTCTTGTAAGTATCCATTCAGAGCAGAACTATTTGAAATGGCTGGTAGCACTTCCAAAAAGAATGCACGACAACAAAAGATATAGCAAGGCAGCTCCATGTCTTATACTAGTTTGCATGTGGATGCAAGAACTTTGCAACTATGTATGCATACAGCAAGCAAAAGGAGTATTCAATTAGCACACACTTTACTCCCTCTAATATCCTGTCTCTCACTGGATGAAGAGCACAAACTCAGATTGTGGTTTCTGCCAAAAACTTTAATGCTCATATCAGTACACTACATAGTCAATGCAACAGCTAAAGGCAGAGCAGGTGGTATGTCTGGCTAAGCAAGCTAAGGCATTGATCCAGCGAGTGACATACTCCCTTGGTTCCTGCTTTAAAGGATGGGGCAAGCACAGCTTTAGCAAGGGAAGAAAGAGACAGCTTTGGACTGGGTGGGGTCTGAGAGTGGGTGGGGTCTGTTTGCTGGTGTCACAGAGTGTGCCAGCCACTCCTCACACAGTCCAAAGTTGGCATTACCTCTTTATTATCAAAAACAGACTTGGAAGATTTTCATCTCCACAGACTTGGCTGGGTGTCAGGCCTAATGTCAGTTCATGACATCCAGAAACATCTGGAGGGCCAAATGATCCTCACACCTGATGTATATAAACATATGAAGTAGACCACATGGAGAGGCAATTTTTTACAGATCTCTCTCCTGCAGCCAGCAGGAACCTCAGGAAATGCCACTCTGATTCCTCTTCCACACTAGGAGTGATGGCATCATCTGGTGGGGCAGTATTAGCCAGGATTATAAGATTGGAGGTTTGGAGGACAGATACTGAAGATTTACCTCACTATTTACAGGTTTGCCCAATCTACAATAATATAAGAGCAGCCTAGTTCAAACATTTAAATATCCCAGTTGGGAAATCAATTGGATATTTGATTAACTTTTTATTAGAGGCAGGTCCCCCTATACCTCTGAAAAGTGGCCTGTTTTGCCTTTAGAGTGGCAATTTTAAGGGGAAAGGTTTGTGGGGATTATAAATTAAATTCTTCAGGAAGCAAACTCTTATCTGACAAAATGCATGGTTTTAACCATCACTTTAACTGTGTACAGTGGCGTAGCGTGGGTTGTCAGCACCCGGGGCAAGGCAAGTAATTTGCGCCCCCTAACCCGTGGATTTGTGCCCCCTAACCCGTGGATTTGCCCTAACCCCAGATGTTGCGCCCGGTGCGGCCGGCCCCCCCTGCACCCCCCACGCTACGCCACTGACTGTGTATAGCATTTTATTCTGTGTTATGTATTTTGATTTTTTTTTAATGGCTTCACCGACACAAATTAATAATATTTGTATTCCTAACATATGGATCCATACAGTGGCATGGCTATGAATTCTCTGTCTCCCTGGGGGCATGACTATGGAGGGTTCCTCCACTTCAGAATTTACCACTGCATTACAGCTGTTGTTTCCACCACTATGGAACTGTGAGACACAATTTACAAGGACATTAATCCACAGCACATGTATGGGGTAAGTTTCCATCCAAAGGATTTTATCTTGATGGATTTGCCTTCGAACTTCTCTGACACCTGGCAAAATGGCTCACTCTGTCTAAGATACTATGGAGACTTGCTGTGCTAAAAATGCTTCTGCTTCCTGCATTTTACATCACCTCCCATGGCATCCTTGAGAATACACCTATGTGTGTGTGTGAATACAGCCCACTAGCCAGACACCAGACTCTAGCCTGCTTTGGTTAGCAGGTAAATCAGAGCCCAGGGTGGTATGTCTGCAAAAATAAAAAATAAAAAAATTAAGCAGCACTGTGAACAATGCAATAAAATGCCTATTAAAGAAGGAACATCAAACTTCCCTCAAACAGTCTCGCACATCACTGCAATGCCGCAAGAGGATAGGTTTGAAGGTGAGGTGTGTGCTTCTTGAACTCTCAGCTTAGAGTCTAACAAATCCATGCACTTTGGAACCTCACAGCAAGAATCAACGCAGATCTATGAGCACTTCCCACTTACAACATAAACTGCCTAACTTTTCAGCTGAAGGAAAGTTTGGGAGTAAGCTTTTACTGGATCCATGGAATAGAACTAGGTAATTCTGAAAGCATGATCAGCAGGAGACATTGGCTATTTGCAGCTAGGAAGGGGCTTACATGCTCTACAGGGGTCCATTTAGGGAAGGTAAGAAGGACATTTTTCTCATCACCGCAAGTTTTTCATACTCCATTCAATTAAGAGTGTGTGTGTTTGTGTGTGTGTGTGTGTGTGTGTGTGTGTGTGTATACATGGTTCTCTTCTTCTCATTTAACTCCCACAGCAATCCTGTGACGTAGGTTAGTCTGAGAGGCAATTAATGGCCAAGGTCATCCAGTGAGCTTCATGGCCAAGTGGGGATTTGAACCCTGGTCTCCCTGGTCCTAGTCCAACACTCTAACCACTAAGTTATGTTGGCTCAGTGCCAGAGAAAATAGATTGCAACACAGCAAAATCCAGTTGCTTCTCAAACCAGGAAAGGTATCCGCCCTCCCAAAAAGACTCTGCAAACACCCTGGATGTGTTCTGTACAGGTGACTAATAGCATGGTGAAAGACTGGGAAATGTATGTTCTGACATTTCACAGGCTCTTGGCTTCAGTAGACTTACACACATAAAGATTTCATGCAAATAATAAAGTAAACTCATGCCTACGAAAGCTCAGGACGCAATACATATGTCAAAAGGTATCAAATGATTATTTGTTTGTTTACTTCTCTTACTTCTAGAGAGAGGAAGTCTGCAGTCTTCTGCACATTTACCTGGCAGTAAATCCCATTGACATCAATCAGACATCCTTCTGAGTGCATATGCTTGGAATTACTCTGTTAGTAACAAATGATGCTTGCACCCTGTATCTTGTTTTCATATGCAAATAGAGGCAGTAAATAGAAATGCAAATATTTTAATATTTCTTTGTCTGACATCTTCAGAATACATAAAGAACAATATTAATTAAAATGATACCCTTGAAACAACCATTCAACGAGGGAGTTCTAATCCACAGCATAGGAACTCACCAAGGTCCTCAGCACTGGAAGCTGGCGGAAGAGAAAAGTCTTTGCCAGTTTTCCTGAATGGTCCTTAGAGCCACTGTAGCCACAGTAATGTTACTCATTACAAAAGTTCATCCCCTTTGGGGATGGAAAGTGGCCTGCTTCTGGCATTTGCAGCCACGGGAAAGTATTTGTGTGACTTGCTGAATGCACCTGAGCATTTGCCCAAATGTATAAAATGTTGCTACTGAGAATGAAACATCTGGCCATGTTTCATGCAAGTATTGCCTAGTTCAGCTGAACCACAAAGACATCTACGTGGAATTGTACTCCTAAGCAACCAGTTCAGCAGTCTGTAGGTGTGGAAAGATCTAGCCTTGTCACAGGAAACCTCTGGCAACCTACAATTCAGAGTAAAAAGAGAAAAATAATTCTATTCAAAGAAAGAATGTATTCCACATCCCGAGGGTTACTAAAGTTGCAGGTAGCTATGTCACTCCACCAGAAAGAGTCAAGAGCAACAGTGGACCTTATTAGGACCAACCTCTCCCTGGGGCTGAGAGGTGCCATCCCTTCAACACACACCAGATTTGCTGTCAAATGTGAGCACTTCCTGGATAAGGTGCCTGGCTGCTCTCCCCCTCTCTCACACCACCCTGGCCGTTCTGCTCTCCTCCCACATGGAGTCCAGAACCATTCTGGGGGGAGGCAGATGGTGGGTAGCTTCAGCCTTGGCTGGCACAGTGATTCACAGCACATTTCCCCATGCTGCTGCAGATGCCTCCTCACCCGCATCATCCAGTGAAGTGGCACTACTCTGATCTTCTACTCTGGAGCCCATACCTAAGAGTGCCACTGGTACATACAAACACAATTCCAGTGCCAAACTGGGAAAGAGCTCAAGAGCAGCTGCCTTAAGGAATTAGACAGAATGACAACTCCAACACAGAAGGAGAACGTGACAGGAAATCAGCTGACCACTGTCCACTGACCAAATCAATAAAGGTAAAAGGTAAAGGGACCCCTGACCATTAGGTCCAGTCGTGGCCAACTCTGGGGTTGCGGCGCTCATCTCGCTTTATTGGCCGAGGGAGCCAGCTTACAGCTTCCGGGTCATGTGGCCAGCATGACTAAGCTGCTTCTGGTGAACCAGAGCAGCACACAAAAACACCGTTTACCTTCCCACCGGAGCGGTACCTATTTATCTACTTGCACTTTGATGTGCTTTCGAACTGCTAGGTTGGCAGGAGCTGGGACCAAACAACGGGAGCTCACCCTGTCACGGGGATCTGAACCGCCGACCTTCTGATCGGCAAGTCCTAGGCTCTGTGGTTTAACCCACAGCGCCACCCCCGTGCCTGACCAAATTAACAAGTAGTATTAAAACCTTTAAATGAAGGGCTGAGAGGTCAGGCACTGAACCCATCGTATCCATTACACAATCCACACCCAAACTCCACACAGACATTTGTGTAACAGGGGTTCATGACTATTAACCTAAAACAAGGGTAGGGAACATCAGGCTTCAGGGCTGAATGTGACCCTCCAGGGCTCTCGAGCTGGCCCTTGGGACTTTCTCCAGATCATACCACATACCCCCCTCCCTGGCCTTGCCTCACACCCTCCTCTAGTGCATGGCTGGAATGTGGATGGAAGCAGGGAGGGTTTTCTGATAGTATATGGAGAAGGTAAAGGCAAAGGGACCCCTGACCATTAGGTCCAGTCGTGACCAACTCTGGGGTTGCAGCGTTCATCTTGCTTTACTGGCCGAGGGAGCCGGTGTACAGCTTCCAGGTCATGTGGCCAGCATGACTAAGCCATTTCTGGTGAACCAGAGCAGCGCACAGAAATGCCATTTACCTTCCCGCTGGAGTGGTACCTATTTATCTACTTGCACTTGATGTGCTTTCGAACTGCTAGGTTGGCAGGAGCAGGGACCCAGCAACGGGAGCTCACCCCGTTGCAGGGATTCGAACCACCAACCTTCTGATCAGCAAGTCCTAGGCTCTGTGGTTTAACCCACAGTTCCACCCGCACCCCATGTGGAGAAAGCATATTGCATAAAGGCAAAATTTTACATTCACTGCTGTGCCCACTTTTGCCTCTGGTTAAAGGGCAGCCTCCAGTGGCATGCAGGCCTCAGAAGGTTGATCAGAAAGGCATTTGACCCTCAGGTTGAAAAGTGTTTCCCACTCCTGATATGAAATTTGCCAAATGCCACTTGCTCCCATTAGACCCATAGATACTGGTATTACAGTACAGAAACCACTGGTTTACATTGGAATTTAAAACACATCAGCAATGTCAGGTGTGCTGCCTTACACAGCGAGTCTGCCACATGAGTAGTAATTCCATGAACACAATTATTTTCTCTTAAGAGGAACACACCCCCTCTCATGATACACTTTGCAATTCCACCCAGCACTATTTTTTTAAACAAAATTGTAGTGGGGTGGATATGTTGCTGTCAATGTGACTGAGAATTTTTGGAATGAGAGGTATGGGATAATTCTTCTGGGTAGCCTAGTGCTGGATATTCTGAGGTAAATTAGGCCAGGGAGATGTCCGTCACATGCCCCTAGTGCCAACTGCATCCCCCCAGGGTTAGAAATTACCACGTGCATTAGAAGAAGGTCTTTCCCCTCATGCTGGTTTATAAACGCTTTCACGGAGCAAGTCTCTCATTCTCCACACCCCCTCACCCTCCCACAGCAGCTTCTGGGATACACGCAGCATGAATATTCTTCTCAGCTGTAAAATGAACCATATAATTCCCTCCACCCTTCTCCACGCTGAAGAACGCCCTCCCCACAATATCTCATGGCATCGGCTCACCAGCTTTCCCTCACACAAGTGGCAGATGCAGAAGGGGGGGAGGGGAGAAACCCTGCTCAAAATATCATGGTTGGAAGGGAGAGGAAGGGTCAGCCTCCCCAAGGGAGACAGGGAGCTCTTTAAACACCCACAGAGACGCAGAAAGAGATTCTGTTCTCCTCCCTTTTCCCCGCCAGGGAGCAAGAACTTAGCCTGTATAATTATTGTAAAAACTACTTTAATGTTTTTTCCACTTAACAGTCGCTGGTGGTGATTTTAGCAGCTGCGGCGGGAAGGAGAAAAAGGATTGAATTGCAAATGATCCTGTGCAGTGAAAGGAGGAGGTGGAAAAGGAGAAGAGGAAGCTCACACTCGCTTACCTTGAAGAGGCGCAATATGTTGGCCACCATGATGGAGACGGAGCTGCCGGACGCGCCAATCACCCCAACCACACGCTCTGGCTTGGTGATGATAGGTGGCCCACCATTGACACAGCGCACCTCTGTGCTGTCCTTCTCAATCAAGGCCTGGACAAAGGTGAGGGACTGTTCCAAGGCATGGGTATCTCGAGAGCAGGTGTCAAGGATGCGAGCACCCAAGGTGATATTGGGGAGTAAGTCAGGATCGTTGTTGATGCGATCCAGAGCAAAAAGCATGGCCTCTAGGCGGTGAATCCCCTTCTCTTTCTTCAGCTCACCACATGCCTTGCCCTCGGAGCCCCTCCCATGGACAGGGAAGAGGCCTCCAAGGGTGATATCCCCATCAAGACGGATAGAGTTCATGTGGGGATGTCCTTGACCTTTCGGTTTAGCTGAGCTGACTGGATGATACCACCAGTCACAGCAGACACTCAGGAAAAGACAGAAGGAGAGTTGCTCCATGCACAAAGATCCCCAGTTCTTCCCAATCATTGCCAAAGACCCCTTGAAACTCAACCCTTCCAACCTAAAGACCCATGGAGATCAGGGACTCTTGTCATCAAAAACTACTTAGCTTTGCTGGCTTGCAGACTGGTTCCACATTGAACTCTGGAGAGGGGAGAGGAATAACCTTCAAAGGGCCAATACTGAAAGGGGAAATTGATCAGTGGTCTTCTGGAGGGGACAAACCATGGTTCTCTTCCCTGTCGCTTTTCTGTCAAGATTTCCAGTCTACTCCAGTATCCATTCCAAGGCAGGTGGTGAAGAAAGTGCAGAGTTTTGAGGCGTTTACAAGGTCCCCTTTTCGGTCCTCTGGAGGATTGCAGCCAAGCAACGAAAGAAGGGCTTCAAGCTTGGCATAACTTCACATGGAGATGTATATCCCTTTTGTTCCTTTCTCCACAATCCTTGAAAGGGAAAGAGAGAAACAGAAAGAAAATCAAATGGAAGCATAAAAAAGGACATTAGCTATTCAGATCTTTTTATCAGGGAGCTTGACAGAATGGTGTGAGTTATTGTACAAAAAGCTTCAGGATTCACTTGATCAGTTTCATCACTCTTATTTCATTATGCTTTGAGAGAGACCATGTTTGTACAAAAGCAACACAGAGAGGGAGGGGGGGGGAGAAACATTGTTTTTGAAGATGCCTAACCTCTGTATCTCATTCACAGATTTGAAGCAGGTTTGCACTACTGACAACTTGCTGGGCTACATAGAACACCCAAATCCATGAAAGCCAACCTTTGTTTTCCCCTTTGGCAGGAAAGGATGAATAAATTCATTTTACCTTGTAAGTGCTTATTAACAACCATATTTAAAAAAAAAAAAAAAAACCAAGGGGAAAGGGGAAACATTTGCCTGCTTTGTTGATTTCAAAAAGCTGCTCATTCCATCTGGCAACCAGAACTGAACAGCAAGATTAGCACACAGCAGAAGTACAGGAAAAATATACAAACTCATTGAATCAATACACCCATCTAATAGATGCAGGATAAGTACCCCAGAGAAAATGGGTAGAGTACAATTTTGTATTGGGCTGATTTGGCATAGAGCAGATTATGTAGTGCTCATCATCAGGGCAGCTGAATTCCACTGCCAAAGAGTGAGAGATGTAAGAAAGAAATGCAGTCTTTCATTGGCTATGGGGCTCAGCTGCTGTGAACTTATTTGGAGGGTTGAGAGTGGCTACTTATATTGAAATAAAGGCAAGTCAGAGAGACTCCTTTCCTTTCATCACATGCCAAAACATTAATGAATGTCATGGTCCCCGTTATCCAGCTGCTAGATAAAAAAGTGTCTTTTCCCATATTGACTCTCCTGTCTCCTTAAGTCAGCAAATGAGGCCCTCCTAATGGTCCCTGCATTGGATGAGATACAAAACCTGGAACCTGAGGAAGGGCTTTTCCAGTGGTATATGGAACTCCTACCACACTGGGGTTTATCTTGCCAGCTCTCTCCATTATTTTACATAGGTAAAGACCCAACTCTTGTCCCAATATTCAGGAAAGCGGTAGAATTGTTCTGATGAATTTGGTGAGTTTTCCCATTGCACTTTTTTAATGAAGTTGCACTTTATAGCTGTTGTGATTTTAAATATATTTTCTTTTAAGTGTGTACTTGTTTTATCTGTGGCCATAAGATGAGTGCAGCATATAAATATTCATATAAACAATAAGAAGAAGAATACCATTATAGGAGTTGCACCATATACCAAGTCAGATCATTGGTCCATCAAACTTGGTAATTCTCTGCACAAGGGTTGGGCAGAAGGTAGATCTGAATCTACAGTAGATCTCTAAGTAATTTCCAGTAGATCAGCAAGGCTTTTTTGAATTTCTGACAGCAGATAAATTATTTTCCCCTGCTGTAAATAATATTGCTGAAGTGAAGAGAGTTTGGGATGACTAGGAGTGGGGGTTTGTGTGGAAGGGCTGTGTGCTCTATCCAGTTCTGACACTCAAAACAAATCCCCAGGCTAAGAATTATTTAATGGTAAACAAATGTCGTTTGCACCTTGCTCAGTTTTGTGCAAGAAGTGATGGCTCAGGATCTTGGCGGGGGGGGGGGAGGTTAGTAAAATAACGACAACAATGTAGGTTCTGAAAGCCTGAAGTCTAGCCGCTCCTGCTCTGCATTGGCTGGCAGTGGCTCTCCAGGATTTCAAGCCTACCTGAGTCTTTCTCAGTCCTACCTGGAGATGTCAGGGCCAGACCTTGAGATCTTCACATGCAAAGCATGTACTCTTCAGCCCTTTACAGTGCAGAGACATAGGAATACGAGTGTGTGTCTGACAGAAAGGTTTAACAGAGCACTGAGGAAAAAAAGGTGAGCCAATTAAAAACTAAATTATGAATTAAACTCCTGAGGCTCTTTTGGGCCAGTTGAAGTTGGTTTCAAGCTAATGATCAGGATGGAGATTTAGAATTTCATCATATACAAGGAGGCTAAGCTTCATAAATTTCAGGGTTCCAGTCTATCCCGAAGGTGTCACAGTCACACTCCTTTTAACAGAGAAGGAGTAGAGCCGATCATAAAAAAAAAGCTGAGACAGATTGATTTTGCAGTTTGCAGCCTAGACACTAACTTATTCACACATTTATTAAGAGCATCATCCACAGTAAGTTTTGAACCAAGGACCCTCTGGGGGCTAAGCTAGAGCCATGCTTCCTCAGCCACCCCTTCTTGCATGAAAATTTAGGACCCCGAAGCCTCATCAGACCTGTGATGGTATCCCCAAGGTAATTGGGCACTGTCCTTTACTGCTATATAACATCCCCCTCCTGGTAGCAGCAGACTTTGTGCAGTTGCATACTCCTTTGTGCAGCTCAGACTCAACTATTTATATTAGGGAACCTGTGTTTCTCTCCTGCATCCCAATGTTTCTGGAATCCAACTCCCATCAGCCCCAGCCAGCATGGCCAGTGACCAGGGATGATAGAATCTGTAGTCCAGTAGCATCTGGAGGACCATAGGTTAGATACCTCTTTTTTTTTGTCACTCTTGCCTGTTTCTGCCTCACTCCCTGGCCTTGCTAAACCTCTCCCAGTTCCTGGTCTTTCCATTAGGCAAAGTGAAGACATCACCACAGGCATTGAGACCCTCCCTGCCTCCAGTCATTCCCATCCTCCTGAGCCAACACTCAGTGGCCATGATAGACAGCTAACTCAGGCCATACATGTTTGTACAAGCTACTCTGCGTTGTGGCTATTACTGCTATTGTGGCATTAGCAAACAGACACCAGGAGGAGTAAGTAGAAGTACTGGAGACCAAAGGCCCTCTTAGCTAGTGTGCTGTCTTGTGATAAAATGAAGGATGCTGTCTTGTCACCAGTGATGAAGTGAGAGCCAACAGCTCTCACTGGCTTCTGTGTATGGAATGGTGCAGGGGAGGGAGCGCCATCTTATCCATAGCCTCAGGCAGCAAAATATATTGGGCTGGCCCCGGCCCTACTGTTTACTTCTCTCCACCCCACCCTTCCTGCTCTGCCAGTGGATATCCTGCCTGACCTTGGGCAAGCCATTATGCTGCTATTTTCTCTGCCTGGTAGAATGTGATAATAGCAGTTCCTTACCTCTGCAAAATAAATAAAACAAACAAACAGCCCATTTAAGCAACATGGGTCACAAGTGTTCATTCCGCATCCCTGGTATCACTGCATTCATCTTGATAATGTGATGTCCTCCCGGAAAATGCCTTTCTACAAAAATTGCACAACCAATTCTAATGAAAGCTCTGGAAAGCACAGGAAAAGAAACAGGATTGTTGGTCAATGCTGATATCTGTCCATATAAGTAAACTCCCTCAAGGGGAGATTGTTATTAACAGTTGAGTGCAATTCTTAGGCCACAACCTTCTGGCCTTCCTCCTCAAGGGATGAAGCACCACCTGAAGCTGTTTGATTAAAATGTGCAAACACTTCTAACATGACAGCTCTCTCCCAGCAAAGAATAGCTGGGAGTTTAAAGAGAGGAGCTGGTATGCAGAATATATCTGGAATCCCCCGTCTTCCAGGTATTCATCCATACGCTACCTGAAAGTGAGCATCAGGGACTCAGAAAGTCTCGTAGTTAAAACTGATCAAACAGCACAACATTGCATAAGGGGCCGCATGGCAGTGTTGGAAAAAGTCAGAACCTGGAGATTTCCATGCACAGCACTAAGCAATCCCCGGTGATCAGCTTATCGTAGGTCCTTGTGAATCTCAGTCCATGGGGCTTTGAAGGTGCCTTCTGCAAACCCCCTCTCAACCCAGCCATGTCCTTAGTGGCCCCACACCTGATGTCAGGTATGATGTCAGGTGTAGGGTACGTTGGGGAGGCTTGGCTAAAACAGCCCCATAGGCCAAATGGGGAGGCACAGGAGGTCTTGAGAAGCCTGTGATCCATAGGTTTACAACTGCTGCATAAACAGTCATGCAAGTAACATGCAATGTTCTGTTTCTTAGCCCTTCAGTCCCAAAGGTCTGGCAAACAGTGTCTTTTTGCTTGTCCTAAGAGGGATACCACTACAAAGAAGGATCTGCTCCCGTCAATGGCGAATCTTGCCTCTGATAGCAAAGATATCCAGAGCAAGTCCTCACTCAAAGATGCTTGGCAGAAGTCATATAAGAGGAGGTGCTTGATGGGACATCCCTTGAGGCAGGTAGAATTCAGGTCTGCAATAGTGTCATTGCTAAATTCCAGGTCCTAAAGGCTTCTAGGTGCTGATTTGAATATACCTCTGATTGGATTTGGGATGGTCTGAAGCCTGGTTCATAACTGATCCATAAAGGATAGAATTCCCAAAACTGGGATTGGTGGAGTTTGACAGTATCCTAGTTATAATCCACCAAGCACTTGCCTGAGGCTGTACTCATAAGCCGCATATCAGGCGCATATAGAGCTGTGCTCTAGCCCAGGCAAGCCATTTCTCTCCCCTTGCCTAAATGAGAGATAATTGTTTGTTGCTTACCTTCTTCACAAGGGCTGTTGTGTGGATTAATTGCATGCTGTTTGTAACCCACTTTGAAGATGAAAAGCCCTGCATTATATATTCGTATTAGAAAACAAATAACTTTTCAATACTAACCAGTGAAATGTCAAGATTACTTAGCGAAAAGGGGCTGAATGAAAGGATTGCTAATGCAAGTTTTTAGGCTCTGAAAAACACTGTGAGTCCAATCAGTGTCTCTGTACGTCATCTACTGAGCCAACAACAAGCAATGACTCGACTTGCTTGTGAAATCACTTACACAGAGATGCCAGTCCTTTAGCTCACTCCATGATCCTAGCATTCACATAAACTCTGTTTGGCTGCTGCATGTTTTCAATGCCAGCTCAAAATATGATAATATTGAATTGGCTGTGTGAGCTATGCATCTCAAGCCCAAACAGCAATTCTGCAAACCATTCATCACCCTATTTAGGAAGATTATTTTTTTTATCATGCAAAAGTGTGCACTGACTTTGGACACTTCCAGATAACCTGCTGATTGAGCATTCATCCTAGTTTGTTTGCAGGGAGATTAAATGGTGTTGGCTAGTTAATGAGCATTCATCTCAATTTGTTTGCAGGCATAAGCACCAGCTCCTAGAGGCCATGGCAGTTTCAGGCCCCCCAATGTTTTTTGAGAAGGCCAAACCCCCTCAATATTCAGTGTGCATTCAGCAATGCCCCCTGGCTACTCGCGATGTCATGCAGGCAATGTCAAGGCCTTGCACGACGTCATGTGTGCGACATCAGAACATCACGTTGGGCCCCCTCAACCAACTTGAACAGATGGCACCTCTGTTTACAGGAGAGGTCAAGGACGATGTTGCATCAAAACAAGTGTCATCTCATACTTTCCAGTGCATTTCCCCATCCCTTTCCCCATCGCAAAAAGTCATATATTTTGGGGAAGTAGGCTTGTTACACAAGTCCTACCAAATAATTGTGCAGCCTGAATTTGCCAATATGTGATTGAATCCCATACAAAAAATAGCAGCACTCTGAAAGTGTCCTTTGTGGCAAAACTCATGCACCACAAGCATAAGGCTTGTGGGAATTATTTTATCTATCTATCTATCTATCTATCTATCTATCTATCTATCTATATATAGCAAACCCTTCCTCCAAGGAGTCAAGGCAGCATGCATGGTTTTCCCTTCCCATTTTATCCTGTGAGGTACACTGAGCTGAGAAAAAGAGGGGGAGAGTGGCTAAATCAAAGTCATCTAGCGAGCTTTGTGTCTGAGTGGATTTTGAACCTGAGCCACCCCAGTCCTAAAGTGTGACATTTTAACCACTAAGCCACACTTGCCACTACTTACATAAGTGGAGGTACATTTGAGTGTGGTGATAAAAACTAAGAGCCCCAGAATAATCCTAAACCTCTTAGCAGTGTGTATATGAACATATATGAGTGCTAGAACAACATATGGAAAATTCTGAAAATGTGAGCAGGATGTGCAAAGGTGTGTCTCTCTTCCTTCTGCTTTCATACCTGACACAGTCTCATGCTACACATGGACTACACATTTAGGCCCAAAGCATGAACACAAATGGAGCTATTTCCCTTTTGATTTGTTTTCCTTTTAAGGATGTGCCTTGCTTCGTTCCATCTTTGCCCCTTGCTGTGTTTTATCATTTTAAAAAAGCAAGCAAGTGGGCTTTCCTACACAGCAACCTTTCTTCTCCCCTTCTTTGTCCCATCTCTTGTTCCATATGTAGAGTTGAAGAGCTGCTGCTTCTAGGTAGGCCACAGCAACACGGGACATCTCTCCCATTACAGAACTCATAATCACCTCAATGATTATGCCTCAGTGGTGCAGTTGTTAATTTGCAATAACAAACCCATGTTAACATCCTTTGAATCAACACTGGAACTCTTGAATATGCAAACAAGCCCTCAGTAACGGTGCTAGGTGATAGCTGAGGCTTTAATTAAGGGTCAATATGCAGTTAGGTCAGGGATTTATGATGCATGAGCAGCCAGGCCATAGTGTTAAACTGAGGGGAAAACAATTTGTTGAATGATATGGAGATGGTTCACAGAATTCACAATCAATGTAAAAGAAAGAAGTCGGTGCTCACAGAGATGTCCACAGGCCAGGCTAGAACTGTCTTGCATGTTGGGTAATATCAGAACACTGGCAGTACTGAATTTGGGGGGAGAGGCAAATGAGGTATTGGAATGAGGCAGGTTAACTTGAGGTCTATCATTGTTCACATATGCTACAGCAGGGGTGGGGAACCTGTGAAGCTCCAGGTATTGTTGGTCTTCAGCTCTGATCATCCCTGCCCATCAGCCATGCTGGTTTGTCTGGTAGAGTCCAAGAACATCTGGAGGGCCACAAGCTCCCCATCTGTGTACTAAAATCAAAGCTGCCATGAGCACAGGGACCTATTATTGTCAACCAATAGGCAACCAGTACAAAATTAAGGCTGCAGTCCTCAAATCACTTACTCCAAGCTATTCACAACAGAGGCCTCTCTGAAAGTATATCTCCAAAGGTACCAGAGTAGAAGAGAAGCTCTGAAATGAATCAGACCAAAGGGGTCGCTTGAAACAGCCACAGCTATACTGTCAGGACAAGGGAGCGGGAACCGCAGGCAATTAGGCAAAACATCTGCCTAGCCAGAAACTCCCAAGGAGAACTGTCAGCTTGCTACCGCCCAGAGAAAGCCTGCTATGGCTGAAAACCAGGTTCCCTGGGACAGGAACTAAGAAGCAGGGGCCTGTTAGGAGGGAAAATGCATGGGCAGGCTAGATAGCCCCATTGCAGTCACTCAGCACCCAAAAGGAAGGGAAAGAACACAAAGTATTATTAGTATTCCAGGCACAGAAAGGTTAAGAGGAAAGGGGGGGGGGAGGAATCTCAAATTGGAAGGATGTTAGCATTAGCAGTTGGTCCCCTGAAGAGCAGCAATTAAAGAGCCGTTTAGTGCTGAAAAGCAGCTTTCGGAATATGGAAACGTGGGGTTCCACATTCATTACCTTTTGAGTAATTTTTGTTCAGTTTGAAAGGTTTTAAAAAATCCCCCCTCATCTGCATTTTTTGTTTATGACTTAAGGGCTTGTTCCTATTTTACCTCTGCAGCACGAGAGCTGTTGTCCTGTAGATCCTTCCCAGGGATTATATTCCTGACATCTGTGGAAAGGAGAACTAGCCTGGTTTCTGTCCACACAAGTCCATATAATAGGGCCTTAGACTAGCAGCTTCTTGTGAGCCTTCAACTAGCTGCATGGGAAAATACCACTGCATTCAGATTCACATGGAAGGATTAATATTTTTGCATCTCTTTCCCTCGTTGAATGGAAGAGAATGGGTTGGGACAGCCTTAGATAGGACAGATCTCCCCTAACCTATAAAGGCCACCAGGGCAGGTTCACTTTAAAAAAGGAGAAGGCAGCCATCAAATAAATATGCCTGGTGCCTCCCCTCCTTTGGGTCTGGGCTGCCTACTCAGCTGTTGTTGCTGCTGTTAAATTTTCTATACTGCACTCCATCCAAAGATCACAGAGCAGTTTACAATATAGAAACCAAAAATACATAACATAGTAACAGATGAAAACAATACACCCACTTCCACAGATTAAAAGATAATAGTTTAATTAGATGATGATGATAAATGATAGATAGATATGGATAGATAGATGATAGATAGATAGATAGATAGATAGATAGATAGATAGATAGTAGATAGATGATAGATAGATAGATGATAGATAGATAGATAGATAGATAGATATAGATAGATAGATAGATAGTAGATAGATGATAGATAGATAGATAGATAGATAGATAGATAGATAGATAGTAGATAGATGATAGATAGATAGATAGATAGATAGATAGATAGATAGATAGTAGATAGATGATAGATAGATAGATAGATAGTAGATAGATAGATAGATGATAGATAGTAGATAGATGATAGATAGATCGATAGATAGATAGATAGATAGTAGATAGATGATAGATAGATAGATAGATAGATAGATAGATAGATAGATAGATAGTAGATAGATGATAGATAGATAGATAGATAGATAGATAGTAGATAGATGATAGATAGATAGATAGATAGATAGATAGTAGATAGATAGATAGATAGATAGATAGATAGATAGATAGATAGATAGATAGATAGTAGATAGATGATAGATAGATGATAGATAGATAGATAGATAGATAGATAGATAGATAGATAGTAGATAGATAGATAGATAGATAGATAGATAGATAGTAGATAGATGATAGATAGATAGATAGATAGTAGATAGATAGATAGATAGATAGATAGATGATAGATAGTAGATAGATGATAGATGATAGATAGATAGATAGATAGATAGATAGATGATAGATAGTAGATAGATAGATGATAGATAGATAGATAGATAGATGATAGATAGATAGATAGATAGATAGATAGATAGATAGATAGATGATAGATAGATAGATAGATAGATAGATGATAGATAGATAAATAGATGATAGATAGATAAATAGATGATAGATAGATAGATAGATAGATGATAGATAGATAGATAGATAGATAGATAGATGATAGATAGATAGATGATAGATAGATAGATGATAGATAAATAGATGATAGATAGATCCAAAAATATTCCAAAATATTTATTGTCATATACAAAAAAACCACAAATTTTCTTCTTGACTTCCCACCCCTCGTTTCCATGATGTTCCTTTTTTACTTATTAGCTGCTTTACACAACATATGATTTTATTATCTAAACTTCACTATCATTAGTTCTTTCAGTAATCCACTGCTTATATTTCAAATCCTGCCCACAACTTCATGCATGGGTGACATTTTGATAGATAATCCATCAGTGGTAATGATCGATTGTTTAATTAGTCAAAGAGCTTGACAGAGTATAATGGGTCCCCGTCCCAAAGAGCTTACAAACTAAAATATCGCACGAAGGAAACAACAGACCACAGGGTGGCAAAGAGGAAGAGCATGTGACTATTTCAGTTGCACACACTTAGGTGCAGTTATCTTTTACAGGGGTACCTCGGGTTAAGTACTTAATTCGTTCTGGAGGTCCGTTCTTAACCTGAAACTGTTCTTAACCTGAAGCACCACTTTAGCTAATGGGGCCTCCTGCTGCCGCTGCACCACCAGAGCACGATTTCTGTTCTCATCCTGAAGCAAAGTTCTTAACCTGATGTACTATTTCTGGGTTAGCGGAGTCTGTAACCTGAAGCGTATGTAACCTGAAGCGTATGTAACCCGAGGTACCATTGTATTTCAGGGGGCCGAAAGCCTGTGGGTCAAGCACATAGTCCTCCAAGCCTCACCATCCAGCCCTGAGGTCTTTCCCCACGCCATATCCCTTGCAGACACTATCCCATGTCCTCAAGTGCTTTTGCATGGATGGAATATGTGCTTGGACTGTGCTAATTCACCTGGCTAGTTTTTACGGCCAATTGGCACATCCTGCAAAGGCAAGCCCACACTTGCCACATATGTATTTTGGGTATGGCTTGCTCAAAATGCCTTACAAGCCAAATGGAAAAGTCTAGTATGCCAGATTTGACCCACAGGCCTGAGAGATGTGTGTGCAGGTAAAAATGGGCCAGAGATTATTGCAAGATGCAATACCTCTTCCAGATGCTGGGCTACTAATTAAATACATAGGAATCTGCCATACATAGGAATCTGGTTGGATACACAGGAAGTCAGACCACTGAGGTTTTCCAGGGTCTCAGACAGGGGTCTCTCCTGTCCTACATGGAGATGCCAGGGACTGAACTTGGGACATGCAAATCAAATGCTCTGCCATTTGAATTATGGCCCTTTGCCACAAATTACACCCTTGGGTCATCAAAAATGGTCTTCTACTACAGATGAAAGGGCTAGGGAGTAATCTTTTGAGAAGACACACAGGTCTCTGTGCTGCTGGAGTCAATTATATATTTCTTTCCCTGTGCACTTGCTCACTACTTTGCAGACATTGTTCTCCCCTATGAATTTTCCACCGGAGGGAATGAAACACCTGGGAGCTACCTGAGCCACAAAATTAGAATAGTAATCATATTAGCTAACCCTCCTATAGTGCTGAGTCACTGTGCCTGATTAGGACCTTGCTCCTTTGCTTTACTGTGCCTGTCCTGGAAGGAAAATTGTTAATGTCTGATATACATATCCATTGGGTAAGATGGCACCTTTCTCCTCTGAAGGGTTGCTGCTGCAAGCAATTAAGTGCAAATTGAGCAATTAGATGATTTAACAGGAGTCAATCTGGCCAAGCCAAAATTAGGGTTTCTGCCACTTATCGGTACAGCCATAGCCAATGGGTCTAGCAATGAATCAACCAATTAAAATGTTTGCTTTCACTTCTATCAGCTCACATGTTTGCTCAAGGTACACACCAGCCTGGAGGCTTGTTATTTCCCAAGTGGTTAGTTTCCATTTTCTCCAATCCTGCATTGCAGCTAGCTGGACTAGATGACCCCTTTTTCCTTCCAGTTCTATGATTCTATGAAACCTGTGTCTGAGCTCTGTTTGCCTTTATACTCTGGCAAGGTGAATCTCGCCTGGGCCACTGCTTAAGTCACACCCAGGCATTTCCATATTTTTCAGCTGTACCGATGGGCTGCTCTTCTTTCTTCCCCATCCATCAAAATTCAGATGATACCTTCTGCCATACTCTCCTCCCTGCCATGCTACTGGCCAGGGCCTGTCCAAGACATGCTGTCTAAGACAGAGAGCAAAGCATGCCTCTCAGACCACTGCCCTTGGGCCCTGACCCATCACCTGCCTCCTCTCCCTCCACCCAGTGAACAGGTTATCTCATCCAACCTCTGCATGGCTGTTTAAAACAGGACCAGCAGGAGGAGGCAGCCACTATCTGAGATCCCTCAGAAGGCAATGCCCAGTGAGAAATTGATGAGGCAATGCATTGGGAGAGGGGCACAGGTTGTCCAGGATGGCTGCTGATGGTGGTTTGAAGCTTCAAAGTAGGATGGAAGCAGAGGATGGGCTGGCACCTGGAGGCAGTAGTGAAAAGGTGCTTTCCTACCTTTCCCAATCTGCCACCAGTGCCCTGGGGCTGGACTTGTTGTTGTTGTTGTTGTTGTTGTTGTTGTTTAGTCATTTAGTCGTGTCCAACTCTTCATGACCCCATGGACCAGAGCACGCCAGGCACTCCTGTCTTCCACTGCCTCCCTCAGTTTGGTCAAACTCATGTTGGTAGCTTTGAGAACACTGTCCAACCATCTCGACCCCTGACATCCCCTTCTCCTTGTGCCCTCCATCTTTCCCAACATCAGGGTCTTTTCCAGGGAGTCTTCTCTTCTCATGAGGTGGCCAAAGTATTGGAGCCTCAGCTTCACAATCTGTCCTTCCAGTGAGCACTCAGGGCTGATTTCCTTAAGAATGGATAGGTTTGATCTTCTTGCAGTCCATGGGACTCTCAGAGGTCTCCTCCAGCACCATAATTCAAAAGCATTAATTATTTGGCGATCAGCCTTCTTTATGGTCCAGCTCTCACTTCCATACATCACTACTGGGAAAACCATAGCTTGGGGAAAGGATGAGTAGAAGGGAATTACCCCCTTTCCAACCTTTCAAGTTTTCTTTTCCCTGTCTTGCAAATTCTCATCATCATTATTTCACATCTGCTGTCAAGCTGCCAGAGTTACTTGCTTGCAGGTGCAAATGGCTGCCAGCATATAGCACCCCCTTTGCACCGGTTGCCGATCTGCTACCAGGCCAAATTTAAGATACTGACATATAAAGCTCAGGACCACGTTACTTGAGACACAGCCTCATCTCTTATATACCCAGTAGATCCCTGTAGTCTGCAGGGGAGTTTCCCCAGAAAGTTCCAAAGATCTCACATGCCTGCTCTATAGCAACTCAGACTTTTAGTGTTGCTGCCCCTGTTCATAGCATTCCTCTCAAGATAGGACATGTATCCAGTATCTGCGCTTTCCAGAAACAATGGATGACATTTTTGTTTCAAAGGGCCTTCCCAGCTAAATAAATGGGTCTTTGTCTATAAGGTAAAGGGGACCCCTGACCATTAGGTCCAGTCGTGACCGACTCTGGGGTTGCGGCACTCATCTCGCTTTATTAGCTGAGGGAGCCGGCGTACAGCTTCCAGGTCATGTGGCCAGCATTACTGAGCCGCTTCTGGCGAACCAGAGCAGCGCACGGAAACGCCGTTTACCTTCCCGCCAGAGCAGTGCCTATTTATCTACTTGCACTTTATGCTTTCGAACTGCTAGGTTGGCAGAAGCAGGGACCGAGCAACGGGAGCTCACGCCATCGCGGGGATTCAAACCGCTGACCTTCTGATTGGCAAGTCCTCAGCTCTGTGGTTTAACCCACAGCGCCACCCGCATCCCTTATAGTCTTTGTCTATACAGCAAGGCATATCCTCATGCAGCTTTCTTTACATTTCTATTGCATCCCACTGGATGGTCTCCTCTAGCCACCTCCCTCAGCCATCCAGATTGCCTTGACCTTCATCTCTGACCAATGATTTTGCCTCTCCCTTTGGTTTCAAATCAAGCCTATCCCACCCTGTCTTGAGGTCACAGAATCCCTCCATTCTATGACAGATCAAAAGTGTAAAAAAATTGCATATTGGTAAGGTACCATGAGTGGTCCCAGTGCCATCCCCAGGTCCAGAAATGTCTCCCAAGGAGGCTGGTTATTATTGTCCCCACTGGAGGAAATCAAGCAACCCTCACCTTCCAGGTTTCTGCTGTCAAGCAGTTGTACAACAAGACTTGCAGCTGCAAGATGACCCCCAGCAGAGGATCTGCCTCCAGCCTCCAGAGAACATCAGGTTCCCTTTCAAGTGCACTTATCTGCCCACTTTATCGATATACCTGACAGCACATCACAAGCAGGCATCAATTTCTTTTTATAATCACCTCTGCGAGGGAGAGCAGGGCATTGTCCCCATGTCGCAAGTGGGAAGCCAAGAAAGAGAAAAAGCTAAAATCACAGGGAATCAGAATTAGGGTTGCCATTTTCATTAAAGAGAAGGACTTGTGTGCCTAGGCTAGATTGGGGCAGGATGGGTGCTCTCTTGTCGGAGGACTGCAGTGGTGGGTGAAAGCAAAAGGCTGTTGAGGATGCCATCTACAAGCTATAGAAGACACCAGGGATCTGTGCAATACTGAAAGCACCAGGCTTGAATCAAATCCAGGCTAAGCCCCAAGCTAACAGCCTGGAGGATAGAGCATCTGCAGCCTTTTCTTCTCGACATTGCCAGGATAAAGTTAGACTCTAATATAACAAAGTAGATTCTGAAGCATATTTTACAAATGACTCAACTTCAGAAGTAGATAAGTAACAATGACAGGCACTCCTTGGCTTCCATGGTTGCCTTCAAACACTCGGAACCAACAAGACAAGATATAGCTATACCTGCTGTATACTATAACATCAAGGCTTGTATAGGTCCAGATGCTGCAGGGCTCTTTGCAGGTCACCATTTAGGAGGATATGAGACTCTGGCAATCTCTGCCGAAGTTCCCATTTGCAAAAAGTACAGCCCACACGTATCACTGGGGCAAACTCTGCACAAGGACCCAGCAACAATTGACAAGATGTTTGACAATGACTACCAACTCACAAGGGGGGGGGGAATATTGAAGTGCCTCTTTTTATTTCCTAACCTTTATCTTTCCCGAGCCAAGATGCTCAAGATTTAAAATAGCTCTCCTACAAGGGAATATCCTGCTTTTTCTCTGGGTGGGGGTGGACTTGCAGCTCCATCAATGAACATGGACAAAAAAATCAAACCAGAAAGTCATAGATGGGAGGCGGGGAGGCACAAAAGGAAAGTGAGAGGCCCTTAGGAAAGCCAAAGAGAATGGGCTCTGTGCCGTTAAGATCTTTATTACAGGTTTTTTCATTCTACAATAAGATGTAGAAAACGAATGTAAAATAAAAACAGAAACAGCTAGAAGGAGCAAAAATACAACAACCCCAAAACAGAGACCTCTCTTAAAGACAGTTCTTAACCCTTACCATGCACAGAAGGTGGTAACCCCTCCCAGCTTTCCCCTGGGATCTTCCATTTCCCCTCTCACCCTGGGAGACCAACATTGGTCCCTGCCTCCCACCCAGGATCCCTCCACCCCCCATGAGTGTACAATCCCTGAACCCTAATAAAGGTCCTGAGCAGAGGACATCAAAGAAGAAGAAGAAGAAGAAAAGAAATAATAAATAAACTAAAAATAAAAAGATATATAAAATGGGAGGGACCCCTACCTGAACTCAGAATTAGTCAGAATATAAGTGTTAAGTGGAGTGTTAATGCTGTGAACCCTTCCATTGTAGGCTCAGGTTGTATATATATGTGTGTCAATAAACCATATATCCTAAAGACATCACAGTCTCCCCTGTGCCTCATTTCCCAAAGGAAACACAGACCCTGGGTAAGTGCCTGGAACCCCTGGAATCTCGCACCTCTCAGGGATTGGAGTGGCATTCTACAATACTAGCACAGCAATCCTGTGCACTGTGTTCAGCAGGGCTTTGCTCCCAGGCAGGTACTTGTGCATGAAACTTCAGTCCTTAACATTTCCACAGTTCTGTTTCCCAAAAGACTCTCCTGCAGCTCATGCATCCAAGATAGAAGCACTCTAAACAAGGAATGGGCAAAAGGTAAGATCAAGATCTTCTGATATGTCTCTGAGCAATTTACAATATAGCAACCAGGGCTTCTGGTTTCCAGCTGCTTAACAAAACAGCAACCACTAAGAGCCTGTCCATACCTTGGCTAAATGTGAGTTGTGAACCCCTTGTGCCTTCTTTAATCTCCCCACATCCATACAGCATTCTCTTCCTATTTGGCTTTTCAAAGCATGGAGATTTTCCAGATTTAATGAGGAGAAAGTGTGGAACAGTAGTAGTTAGAGCAGAATGCCACACAGACAAGGGGAGATTAAGGGAGGCACAAGGGGTTCACAACCCACATTTAGCCAAAGTATGGACGGGCTTTAAAAATCTTTCAGTCTGCTAAAAACAAAGAAGATTTAGGTGGGATAGAAGGGAGGCCAGGATTGGTTTTTGTGTGCGTGAAATGCCTGAGAGCTCAGCTCTGGTAATGAAAACTAATTCGTGGGCTCAGAATTACTCTTTCCCCTTCTTTCATGTTGCCTGTTCCACTGAGACACTGTGCAAACTGTGAACACCAATTGATGGATCTGAGAGAACTAGTTAAAAAATAAAAGACGTTCTCACAAACCCGATGGCTGCCCACAGCTGCTCTCAACTACGCACATGAGTATCTTTGCCATTAATGTACTCATTGAGCTGCTAAAGTTTCTTTTCTCCAGTTGTTTTTCACAGCAATATCAGGTACAGCAGAATCCAGAACCAGCGCTTTCAAATTTACCATGGAAAATAAGTCAGAAATGTCATGCCGATGTGAGGATTGGAGCATGAAATTACTTGGGAGGCTAGTCTGAGTAACACATCAGAATATCTTTAAACCAAAAGTAAAAAAGGACACAGAATAGTGAGTCCCATTTCGGCTCCCTCCTGTTCCATACTTTCACACACCTCCGCAGTTTAAATTTCCCAAAGGGCAGACTTATTCCTCCGTGCTGCGCTACATATATCAAAACATTACACCAACTTGAGATCACTTTCTCCTCCCCAAATCCCATGGCTATTAATCATTTCATACACATGTGGCTCCAAACTGCTGGGCTGTCAACTCCAGCAGCTCCTGATACTTGCAGTGCTGGGGTGTTAAGCTGAAGGCTAGGCACACAGTGACAAAACCCAAGGGATCATTGTTGGGATCACCTAATGCTGCTCAGGTAGGAAAGGGAAACAGAACTGCATATCAGCTCCTTCACATCTATGCAACAACCACCAAAGACACTTCTCCACAACACTGAATCAGCCCATCTAACCTGTCTGTGCAATATGCCTCTATAGAAGTTCCCTATGTCTTGCAGATGTAACCAGTTAAGCGGGCTTCAGTGACAGATGCCTAGTTTTGTTGTTGTTGTCTTGCTGATGGATTCTTTTATGGGTAGTGCCATAGCTAAGTGGTAGAGCACACATTTTGCATGCAAAGGGTCTCAGATTCAGATAGAGCTAGGAAAAACTCCTACCTCAAGCTGAAAAGTCACTGCCAGTTGATAGAGATAATTCTGCACTAGATGGACCAATGTTCTGGCTAGCCAGGAGGAAGCTTCATAGCCAGGAGCTTCATAGCCAGGAGGAAGCTCCAAAGGGGAACTATTTAATTTCACCGGGATTTATCCAAGGCAGTTTTGTGCATTTTCATTGACGATGGAAACATCCCTAGGAGGAAGTTCTTTGTTTGCTGGCTCCAAAACTCAATTGCCTTGCACAATGGGATATATCTAGGGCATGCAGCAAAACAGGTTCTCTCAGCTTTTTACATGCCAAGGAAGCACAGTGATAACTGAACCATTTTTTCCCCTAACAACTCCCTAGAACCTGATCAAGCCATGCTCTAGATTCTAAGATAGCGGAGGCACAGAGCTAAACTGAAAACCCAAAGCATTAGAGTGAAAACAGGGCAAAATTTTGCCCCAGTGCTAAAGATGCCTGCCTCTGTTCATTCCCTGCCCCCATTCCTTTCTATGCCTTAGTTTCCCCAGTCATACAACAGGGAAAGCAATTCTCACCTACCTCTGAGAATTAAGGATGCACCACGCGTGAGTATTTTTATAGAAGGGTACTGTATTATTTATGCAAGCCACAGAAAATTATTACCGAGGAGGAGGTGGAGGCAAAATGCATTCCCCAAGTGGGAGGCTATTGAGTACTTAGTGCCGGAGAATAGTTTAGTTTAAGCTCATTTTGTACTGAACTAGAGAGCACATTTCTGTTGGCTGGGCCAGATCCTCACCTCCGCTCATCTCACTGCCAAAGTCAACGTAAAAGTGCCAGTTTTCACCTGCTGGGGAATTTGCCTTACTCCACAGTTTACACCACCTGAGGAGCCCTTCTCCTCGGCTCCATTGATCTGTGGCTTTCTTGCGTGGGAGGGGCCCAGCCTGAACTCACCCTGATAAATTATGTACATCAGAGCCTGTCGAAGCCACTTTGAAGGCCCAACTCCAAAGTGCTTCTGACAGTTGGGGCTTTTAAGCAATCAGAATTACCCAGAACCAAGCTGCTTGCTTTAACAAGGAAGGGGCCTCAAAAGCACAGTGGCATGAAAACCTCTTATTCTCGGGCCACTTGCTCCCATCCCAGCCCTGCCTTATTTTTCGCAGCATCTACTATCTAAAAAGTCCTAGCACTCAAAATCTTTGAAAACAGCATTATATTATATTATATTATATTATATTATATTATATTATATTATATTATTATTAATTTGCCTTTTTTCTGGGGGTACTCAAGGATACACAGTACAGTCATACCTTGGAAGTTGAACAGAATCCATTCGGAAGTTTGTTCGACTTCCAAAATGTTCAGAAACCAAAGCGCAGCTTCTGATTGGCTGCAGGAAGCTCCTGCAGCCAATCAGAAGCCTTATCGGACATTCAAGTTTCAAAGAACATTCACAAACCAGAACACTCACTTCCAGGTTTGTGGTGGTCTGGGGCCAAAACGTTCAACTTGCAAGGCATTCGGGATCCAAGGTATGACTGTACTGGCACCTTTTTTTCCAAATGTTAAAAGTGTGGCACTTACTGTAACAATTTCATGGTGAGTTCCGTCACCTTTTTTCTAAAAATAAAAAGCACTGGTGGTGGTGGTGATTATTTGGTGTCACCAGTATGCTGTTGACACCCAGCTCTATTTCTCCTTTCCACCTAAATCCAAGGACACTGTCTCAGTTCCAATCTAGTGCCTGTCATCAGTAACAGACTGGGTGAGGGCGAATAAACTGAAACTTAATCCAGACAAGACAGAGATGCTTTTTGTCAGTCGGAAGGCAGAACAGAGAATAGGGATTCAGCCTGTGCTGGATGGGGCAGTACACCAGCTGAAGACACAGGTTCGTAGTTTGGTCCTCTCCTGGACCCATCCCTGAGCCCCGTTGGCCAGGTCCTGGTCGTGGCCCGGAGTGTATTTGCACAGCTGAAGCTAGTGTGCCAGCTGAGCCTACTCCTGATTTGGCCACAGTGACACACACCTCAGTGACATCCCTTTTGGATTACTGTAATGCACTCTACATGGAGCTGCCTTTGAAAAGAGCCCAGAAACCTCAACTGGCTCAAAGAGCTGCAGCCAGATTGTTATAGGAAGCAGACGACTCCCTTGCTACAATTGCTCCACTGGCTACCCATCTGTTTCCAGACACCATTCAAAGTGCTGGTGAAGACCTAAAAGGCCCTAAATGACTTAAAGGTAAAGGTACCCCCGCCCGTACGGGCCAGTCTTGACAGACTTTAGGGTTGTGCGCTCATCTCACTCTAGAGGCCGGGAGCCGGCGCCGTCCGCAGACACTTCCGGGTCACATGGCCAGTGTGACATCGGTGCTCTGGCGAGCCGGCACCAGCGCAGCACATGGAAACGCCGTTTACCTTCCCGCTATAAAGCTGTACCTATTTATCTACTTGCACTTTAAGGGTGCTTTCAAACTGCTAGGTGGGCAGGAGCTGGGACCGAAAGATGGGAGCTGACCCTGCTGTGGGGATTCAAACCGCCGACCATACGATCGGCAAGTCCTAGGCACTGTGGTTTTACCCACAGCTCCACCCGCGTCCCTCTAAATGACTTAGGTCCAAGCTATTTGAAAGACCATATTCCCTCACATGAACATCCCCAGGTTTTGAGATATTTGGGAGAGGCCCTTGGACCTGCCACCCTCACAAGCACGCTTGGTGGGGACACAGGAGAGGGCCTTCTTGGTGGCTGCTCCCAGACTTTGGAACTCCCTGCTTAGAGAAGCTGCAGTGGCTCCCTCCTTGTTGTCTTTTCATGTTCCAACAGGCTTTTGAGAACTGACTACTTTTAATTAACCGGACTGGTGCTGCGCTGTGTTGTTTTTCTTGTAATTATCTGTGTGCTTTAATTGTGTACATGTGTTTTCATTCTACTAATGTTTCATTGTTTTTATTTTTCTATGTTTTTAGCTGTGTCTATTTTATTTGTAATCCACCTTGAGTCCCTGTCAGTGAAAAAGGCAGGATGTAAATAAATATATAATAAAATAATAATAAATACTGTCGATGAGCAGGGCACACTCAGCAACAAACAAAAAAACAGGAGAGAAACTAAAATTCAATGTGGGACAAGGCAAAAGGGTTCATCCATACTTCCTTTTGTACGACACAGTCTGGGAACAGGTCCAAGCAGGTTTTTGGGTTGGTTGGTTGGTTGGTTGGTTGGTTGGTTGGTTGGTTTTGTCCCACCACTTTCCCTGGGAAAACCTGCTGTTTACTGTTGAATTGGAACAAATGACCAGACACAGAAAACCCAACTGCCACTTTCTCTGATTCAGCAGTAAACAACAGGTTTTCCAGGGAAAAGTGGAGGAACAAAAACAACAAGAGCACCACTCATACAGGGACCTAGAAATCCAAGATCTGTGCCTAGAATGCATAGCACAAAAAGAAGTGTGGGTGAGCCCTAAGATGTGTACACAAATGCACTTATTAATGGGAAATGCGTGTTATAATGCATATATTGGTGACAGTAATATACAGAAGTGTGTTGCATTAGGGGAATTGCATACATAAAATTGTATATTAGTAGAACTGTGCACTAAAATGTTGATGAATTTACCTGAGGAACTATTTTTAAAGACGCAAATTGATGTGTAAATATTATTAATTTATAAATCACCTTCTTAGCAACTGTCTCAAGGCAATTTAAAGACAGTTAAAAACAAAAAAACAAAAACAGCAAATGCATTTAAAGCAAGACTAAAATGATACAAAGCAGTCACTTGCTGTAAAAGACCCATTTATCCAGCTGAGAAACCCTGTTGAAACAAAAAATACCACCCATTGTTTCTGGAAAGTGCAGCTACTGGAAAACTGTCCCATCTTGACAGGAATGTTATCCCACAGAACAGGAGCAGCAACACTAAAAGCCCTACTCTGAGTTGTTACACAGAAGGCATGTGAGATCTCTGGAAACTCGCCTGCAGACCACAGGGATCTACTGGGTATATAAGGGATGAGAAAGTGTCTCAAGTAACCTGGTCCTAAGCTTCACAGGTCTTTGTATGTTAGTACCAACACCTTGAACTTGCCACCACAAGCAACCTATCAACCAACTCCAAGTGTAGCTCCACAGAGTGCATTGCAGTAATCTAGCCATGAGATTACCAATGCATGGAAAACTGCGGTCAAGGTATCCTGATTATCACCTTGCTCCAAAACTGCTACTGACTACTCCCAATGGCTTCATGTAGATCTTAAACAGCATCAGAGATAATAGCACCAAACCCTCATGCAGAGATGTGTTCATTATACCCTGACTGCACCCAGTGGCATGTTGAACCCACCCATGGCAAGTTGAACTTAAGACTAGATTTATGAAAGACTGAGAAAAATTGAAATTGATAGATTCATTTATGGTAGTAACTTGGCTGAAAAGGCTCCTTCACACAAGCAGCTTCATAAAGTGTTACAGCATCTAAACAGTTTTATTATAAGAGACCTAAAGGTAAAGGTAAAGGTACCCCTGCTCGTACGGGCCAGTCTTGACAGACTCTAGGGTTGTGCGCCCATCTCACTTAAGAGGCCGGGGGCCAGCGCTGTCTGGAGACACTTCCGGGTCACGTGGCCAGCGTGACAAAGCTGCACCTGGCGAGCCAGCGCAGCACACGGAAACACCGTTTACCTTCCCGCCAGTAAGCGGTCCCTATTTATCTACTTGCACCCGGGGGTGCTTTCGAACTGCTAGGTTGGCAGGCGCTGGGACCGAGCAACAGGAGTGCACTCCGCCGCGGGGATTCCAACCGCCGACCTTTCGATCGGCAAGCCCTAGGCGCTGAGGCTTTTACTCACAGTGCCACCTGCGTCCCCTATAAGAGACCTACCACACTACTAATGTATCATGTGAATCAGTCCTGAGTGTTTTGGCCTTTGCATTTACCACCTTCTGGTATGTTGGAGTTCTTTTGTTGTTGTTGTTTATATTATTACACATCTAGTTATACATTTGATTCTGTTTTGAACAAAACCCTTAAAAAAAAACTTTAGGTAATTCTTAATTTCACACTAGCTAGTGAGCCTTATTGTGTTGCCCATGGGGAATATGAAATTTCTAAGGAGAAAATGGCAAAGTGGTAGAGTCTATTACCACAATCAGGCCTCAACATTCAATCTTCAGACATTGCAATGATCTACAAACTCATATCATGCCATTTGGCCATTTTTGGATCTGAATCCAAACAAAGAAAGCTGTCACTTCTTTTACTGCTGTAGATCCTTACAAATTCGAAGGAAGAAAAGAAAATGGCCACAATAAGTTCATAGAACTAGAATGGGGAATTTGTGGGCCTCCAGATGTTGTTTGGACTACAGCTCCCATCACCCCTGGCTATTGGTCATGCTGTTTGGGGCTAATGGGAGTTGGAGTCCAACAGCATCTGAAGAGTCACAAGTTCCCCATCTCTGCCCCAGAGCTTCCAGCAGCATCCGAGATTCAGCATTTTATAACTCATTGCAGTCCATGCCTTCCTCTTTTCTACCTGTTCAAGCTGTTCTGAACTCCTCATGTGTCCTCTAGGTAGCGCAGTGTTGCAGAACTTAGCTCACTTCTGGCAAATAATATTTTTATGACAGGCGAGTAAAATGTTATTAGTTTTCCTTTCATCATTATTGTAAAAGAGTAGCTGAAGAGATTCTGTGCCTCGACTGGTAAATTTTCCACATGATTTTTGCAAGGCTGAGGTAGATAAATATTCATTGCATTGATCATAATAATAAATGGCTTCCAGGTATGCAATTCCTTTCTCTTCCCAGCTTGCTTTGCATGCTGGGCCAGTTCCATTTATTGCAAGGGTTTGCTGGATCCACCTGCCCTAAAGATACAAGCAATGGTACCAAACAGAACAAAAGATGTTTAGTGTCAAAATGGACAGTGAGAATGACAGAAAGGATCATCCTTCCCTTTTTACAGTTATGAAAGTGAGGCAAAAATCAGTGATGGTCTGGTGAACCCTGAACTGCAACATAAGGAAAAACATACCAATGTGCCTAAGATTCGGTGCTTCTTTTCAAAGACACATTTCAGTCTAGACAGAATCTCAACAAGTTGAAAATTAGATAGATGTCAAATTCTATCCATAAGCGTGCTGTGCTCTGTGTGGATCACAGTCTTAAAACCATTAACATTGTCCTGTTAAATAGTTCTATTTCTCTATCCAAAGTCAGTTATATGCAAATCATCTGTAGTAACTATTGTACATATTTTTAATGGCATCCAACAGAGAATTCACACACTTGCTTAGTAATCTATGCTCCTGTCCAAATCTTATTATGATAATGCTTGATAGTTAACCTAATCTGTACTCTTAATTAAGTCTTATTTATTATCTCTTATTTCCATGGGAAATCTGGGGTCCTGTTAAGGAATCTGGATTCCTAAAGACCATGGTTTTCATATTGCTGTTGTTTTAAAAAACACTTCTTAAAATATGTCTGAATATAGCCATTCTTCAATATATTATTAAGAGTCATCATCTAGGTATGTGCTATATAGAGAATGCAGAAGTGACCTGATTCCTGCCCAGAAGCACTACAGTTTAAGGATGCAAAAACATAGGTGCAGTTATGCTTTAGGTGCCATTAGTAAATGACTTGCCATCAAGTCATTGAAAAACGTGACACTAGCATAATTTGGAGCACTGTGCCAAATGTTTCTCCTGCATTTTTAAACCATGCCTCACCAATTAATAATAAAATAAATTGCATTCAAAAATAATTGGGGGGGTGACATTTTCATAAGTGGGTTTTTTAAAAAAAAAAAGATAAAGAGAAGGCTTTCCCTTTAAAAAAAAAAATCAATGCACCAATCTCAGGTGCTGCATACTCACCCACCCTCACTCCAATTAAAACCTGGGGAAAGTCATCATAAGGTACCTCTCTTACACTCATATCCAACCAAGCACCTTGTGCAGCAATGCACATTAGGGCCTAATGATTAGGCAAGGACGCCTATGTGGTATTTTTCTTGCATGTGTGCAGCTCTTAACATATGTAATTACATCCTTTCATCGTATTGTTTTTAACTCAATTCTCCAGCGTAGCATTTATGGCTGCATGAATGCTCTGCAGGTGACATACAGAAAGGGAAAAGGGAAAGCAACAGGAATTGCTTCTCCCACAGCGCAATTCAGCCTAGGTAAAGGGTATGATCTAAGCATTAACCTGAATGAGATTATCTATTGCATTAAAAATTAACCAAAAGGGCTTTGGGGCTTTTCATCCGATCTTACCGCAGTGCCATCCGAAGTGGAACGCCTTGGTACGGTGGCTTGTCTTGTCCGCTGTGCTCCCTAGCATAGTCTCTTGGGAGTGTGGATTTCTTAAAACTCTTGAAACATGGATTGAGCCAGAATATGCGAACTATAGATTTAAGTGGTGCTGAAGCATCCGAAAGACTGATCACCATTTCAAAGGCATATCAAGTGGCCTTGGCACAATGTTAAAATGCTCACATGACGTGGGTTCCGGAAGCAAGGAGATGAAGGTGTGTTTTGGCCAGGGGACAAGAAGTTCAATTAGCCCCCAAACTGGCTTCTGCTAATACCCACCCATCCTCCCCATTCACAGCTGCCTCCGACCTCTGCGGCAGCTGGGAGATGGTCTCAAATCAGTTGGGAAATGATGTGTACTTAACAAAAAGGTCTTCCCATTTCTGCTCTCACATCAGCTTTGACCCCTATTAATGAGATCACTGGGGCGGTTTGTATGCCAACGTAGTGGCAATGATAGATTCCAGGAACAGTTGTAGGCAATGAACAGGAGGATGTTTGTTTGCTTGCTTGCAATATTTCTACTGTGCCTTTCAAGACAAGTCTTCACAAGGTGACTTATGACGAAACAGTTAAAAACAAAACAATGTCAAATTAAAAACAAATTGTTGCATGCCATCCCAGTCCCCGAGTGGTGTGAGATGCCAGGGGTCCCAGGTGCTGGCCAGGGTTCAGTTCCCTTGGAATGAGGGGCAGCAGAGACTGTGGTGTCTTTATGATATATGGTTTACTTCAACATACATCCAACCTGAGCCTACAAAGGACAGGGACTTACAACATTAACAGCGCAGGTGGTCCTGCTTCTCTCATAGCTGCAGCCTTGGATTCAAGCAGAAATCAAGCATGGCTCTCACTCCTAGGCTTCTGCCTGTCGCCTGCTTGGAGCCCAGCTCATGCATACGCAACTCTTGCCCTGGCCTTTGTCCTATATGTAGAGCATTACTGTATCTAGCTGGGATATAGCCAGTACATATGTAACAGAGGGAAAGTTCATTTTCTCCATATAGGGTCATTGTTAGCAAATCAGCCAAAGCAGGCCACTTAGGTCAGCTGTGCTTCCATACATAACACTGGGTCCAGGAGTACAAGTGATGCACAAGATACTTCTTGCGCATATCGATCACTTGGACAAAAGCTGAAGAAGCAACTAAGAAGTACTCTTAGTTGTTAAGCCTACCAGACCAGCAGCGTTGGAATAATTCATCTATTGCTCATCCCAACCTGGAGAAAGTAAAAAAATGCTGATCAAGTGGCACAAGTAAGTTGATCTGCAATTTTTAGGGCTATAGCTCAGTTGGTTAGAGCATGGTGCTGATAACATCAAGGTTGCAGCTTTCATCCCTGGTATGGGACAGCTGCATAATCTTGCATTGCATTGGACTAGATGATCCTCGGGGTCCCTTCCAACTCTATGATTCTATGGAAACCATAAAGGAATTGAATACAGTATATAGATCCTACTGAACTAAGTAATATGAGACTGACAAACTGCAAATCACTGAGGCAGTGTATGAAAAATAATTACTCATCTGAGCCCGTTGCCATTATGGGCAATGCTGGTGTGGTATTGTGGGTAGTGTTGAATTGGGACCTCAGGAGACCTAGTTCAGACCTGCTTAGCTTTGAAGCTGACTGGGTAGCCTTGGGTAAGTCTACCACAAACTTTTCTTGCAGGGTTGTGGTAAGGATGATCCAGGGTGTGCTGCTCTGAGTTTCATGGCGTAAGAATGGGAAATGGGATCGTGGGGTGAGGAGTGCCTGGCTATTAATGCATGGAAAGGAAAAGAGCATCTGCCTAACAAGCTGACCAATGCAGAATGTGCATCTTCTGTATCTTCTCAGAACATTGCAACAGTGGGAAGCTCTGCTCTGCATTAATCAAGCACATGGTTTCAGCACTGCAATGGATTTATGGACTTAAAGCTCAAGAATATTAAAAAGGCAAGTGCCTCAGCTTAGAAGATTTCTGGTACTTAGAATGGGTTTCATGCAGGTGCCCAGGCACACAGATTTCCCTGGTTGGACTCGTGGGTGCCTCCTTGCCTCTCGTATGAATGCTGCATTTTGCAGGTGAGAAACAATGTCCAGCAAATGAGACTTGCTCCAGCATCCATGACCCTAACTTGTAGTATCTATGGCATCTGTCCTTGCTCAAGAAGCACAGAGGGCGGGAACAGTTCCCTGTTTAGAGGCAAGAACGCTGGATTGCCTCAAGGTGGTGTCTGATTATGCGTGCTCTGCACAGTGCCCAAGAATATTTCAGTCTGATCTTTTACACATCATCCAGTATTTCTGAATGTATTGTTGGAAGGAAGAGAGCCCATATAAATGGTCACCAGTTCGAAGTGAGCAGGTTTAATGCATGTTATTGCTGAACATTGTCACGGAGGGAGGGGTATTCCTGTTTAGCCCATTGCTCCTGGACTCAGATACAGGAGCCCTGGAATGTGAACACAAAGGGAAAAATCAGTAAAGTACAGAATCCCTACAGCACCCTCAGAGAACTGGTAAGCAGGTCCCCTGCACATATTTTGCTGAGCTCTCCTCTCTTTGTTTGTACCTCATCTTCCTTCCATTGTGCTGCACTCTGAGCAAACAGCAGGTTAAAAAAAACCCAGCATAGTAGCATGTAACTAGGAAGCACAAATCATGAGAGTTTAAAGAATTCCTGCTCACAACAGCCAGACAGATAAGGACAAGTGGGTGCCTTCTCATTACAGGAACAGAGCAAGATCCTTTCTTGCTTGCCAACTTCAACTTCTCCTCTAGAAAGCATGCTTCCCTGCCACATTTACAGCTCCACGAAGCAAAAAGTAGAACTTCCTCCTTCCCTGTAACCCAGTAGGAATTAAGAAGAACCAGGCTGGGTCAGATGAGAGGCCCCTCTAGTTCTTCCCATTATTCTCACAATGACCTACATGATGCTTGTGGGAAGGCCATAAGCAGGACATGAGTGCATCAGCATTCGTTCCACTTGTAGTTCCCAGCAACTGGTATTCACCACCTCCAATTGTTGAGGCAGCACACAGCCAGTATACTACTTCTGTTATTCCCAGTTACATCACCAAATATTTTCTAAAGCAAACAGCAGCCAGGTGTCCCTCTGCTAAGTGTCCCAGTTCTTTCTTTATTACCTTCCCCACTCTCTCCTGCCAGCTTCCACTGATTCTGACGTCTCAGTGAGCCAGAAGGGAAAGATGGGGGTAAAGCTTGGCGGATGAATAATTCAGCTGCTAACAGCTTTTCTGGTGCATCCTCTCTGCCTGGGGATTCCTTCCCTGGGTTAGATTATCCTTTTACATATTCCTGACTTACTTTTAGACGTCACTTTCATACTAATGCACTTTGCAGTTCGCTCAGAGTTGCTTCTCCATGGAAAGGCACATGTTTCCCAGGTGGAGGGCAGTTAACTTCTTGACCACCTGAAGCATGCTCATGGGATGACATGAAGTTGGGGGAAGAGATTCTTGGCTCTAGAGGTCAAAGCAAACCCCCGCCTTTGCCCAAAGGCATAATTCTTTAACTGGAATTTGATGCTGAAGAACAGAGGCAGCTCTGGACACGTACAGGCCGTACAACTTCATAGGGTCTCTGACTTTTCTGTGTCCTCTAAGGCTGCTGGTTGGAAGTGAAAGAGAGTGGGAATATTTGCTAAGAATAGCATGAATGAAGCTTCACACAGAATCGTTGCAACTACCAGGCAGATGATCTTGAAAGAAACAAAGTTCATTTTTAAAACTCACTCCTGGTCAAAGATCCATCTTATGGTCTCTTATATAACAAGACAAGGGGTTCTGTTTCATAAATGCAGGTTTTGCATTAGCTATAGCTGAGGTTTTGAACCTGATGTAGACAGGGCCAGCTCCAGGTTTGAAAAGGCTCCCACTGGTGAGACCCCTCCTTTGTCAGGGGACTTTGACTGCCATGTCATTGCTCCCAAACTGTGCTGGGAAGTGGCTGGGTCTAGCCACCTCATGTCACTCAGAGTACTGGGTTAGAAAAAAATATCAAGGGGGGGGACCTCAGCAAGGCATCATCCATGGGCCCAGGCACCTGGCACCCTCCCTAGACGTGAATTTGCCTGTAAATAATAAACCATCCTACCACTCATGGCAAGCGATGTCCACTTAGAATTGAATGAACAATAATAGTCCAGGCTGGGAGAAAATAATTTTTGGTACAGACAAAGTCTTGAAGTATGTGGAAGATGTTTCCCAAAGCCTCAGAAGAACCCAGGAGTGTATTACAAGAGCTCACCTGGCAGCATATAATTGCATAGGAAATTTCTCAATAGACCCTAAGTGGAAAATCAAACTGATCTCGGTGTATTTGTAGAGTCTCTGTAGAGTCTTATGGAAGAGTCCCAAGACCCTGAAATCGCACAGCAGCTACAACCCCTCCCTCCCCCATCCTGATCCACTTCCCATCCATAGAACAGAGTAGGGTGGTGGCCTTGAGGCAAGAAAAACCAAATTGAGATGGCTACCCTCCCCGTGTTCCATTGCATTCTACTATTTCAAGATCATTACCATTGCGCTGTCATTATCCTATGCTTTGAATAACAAACAGCACATAACAGCCTATGCAGCAAAAGTATATGGCTGGCTATACTCCCACGTTGTCTGTCATCAGCACATTCTGCGGTTAGATGAACTGCCTGGACCGAGCTGGAGTCTGTTTCCACCTAATGCGATGGAAGCAGTGTGCAGACACACACCCTGACAATCACATCTTGCTGTGCCTGGCAAGCACCGCATTGGCCCTTCTCAACAGCTTGTTCTCTTTGAAACAGAAGGAAATCTGTACCCACCTCCTGCCAGGCTGGAAGGATGGAGCTGGAACCTTGCGAACGGAGCCGTAATGGCAGCGTGTTACCAGTTCCTCAGTAATAAATCCTGAGCCATAGTTAATCTCGCCCTGCCTCACTCAAGCCAAAATAAAGAGTTGCAGGAATTCCAGGCCTCAGTAGTGGTCTGCTGGCCAGTTCTCATGCGCTTGCACTATCTGTTATGCTTCCAGCAGGCTGCCAGTTTCACTCGCCCACCTCTGAGAAATCCAGTGCCTGCCTGCCTGCCTGCCTGCCTGCCTGCCAGCCAGCACTGGCTTTCCATAAGCAGATTGTCAATTAGCATGTTCAGAGACACTGGATAGCTTAATACTATCGATCGGTTAATTAGCACCCATTAGTGTCATTGTTTGCATGGGAAGCAAGGTGCCGAAGGGAATGGTGCCATAGATGGGAGCCATTCCTGGATATCTCCTTTCCCAAGCGCAGCAGCAGCCCTCACCAAATGGGAGTTGCTGTAGAGAGGACGCAGGCCCCATGCTACAACACTGTTTGTGGTTTTAATGTAAAGTGAAGGGGCATCATCATGGCAGGGTTTTAGGGCAGGCCCCCATGGCATCGCACAGCAGAATGAGTAGGAGGGCCCCAGATTCAGCAGAACTGGCTTGCCACCAGGCAGCTAAAGAAAGTACATCACCATCTAAAGAAGGAAGCCTCCTATAAGACTATGAAGTCCAGGCTGAGTCTACCTAACTGCACAACTGTTCAAGACCTGCTCTAAACATGAAACTGCTCCTTATTTAATCCCCACAACAAGCCTGTAGGGTAGGTTAGGTTGGGAGTCATTAACTGATCCAAGGTCACCCAGTGAGCTTCATAGCCGAGTGAGGATTTGAACCTTGGTCTTCCACATGCTAGTCAACACGCTCTAATTATTGCACCACACTGGTTCTCCAGTTAAATACAAATTGCTACTTTCTGATGACACCCAGAATCAGCTGCCTGAAGCAGTTGCCTTGCTCTGCCTAATGGTAGGGTCAGCACCTTGGCAGGTATTTGCTTATGGCACCAATGCAAATTACAAGGATAGTATTCTTGAGGTTGTCACCACCATAACCCACTTCACCCCTGTCTTCCCCAGCTTCTGGGGGGAAAGGCTTCTCGCTGAATCTGTGGTACCATTCCACTATAATCTCTCTTTCCCAAATTCTTATAACCAGCTACGGAAGCTGCCTGGAGAGACCAACCTGTCTAGAGGCCCTGGAGGATGGTTGCTTCGAGAGCCAGTCAACAGCTATAACAATTCAGACTAGAGGCTGAAATGGAACTAGCCAGGGATCTCCCAGGCCTGTTGTTTCTGATCTGATATCTCTAAAGCATTAAATATACTCTCTCAGCAGACTCCCATGCCATCCTCCTCCAGCACTTTGGTTTAGTACCTGACTAGCAACCTGCATTATTGATAGCAACATAAAATGCTTTAGCTAATGAGGTAGCGTTGGAGTCAGATATATGGCCCTTGTAAAACCAGGCCACCTTTACAGACTTATTTATGTTCCCTGGAAGCGGGTGATAGAATCGCGTTTCTTTTCCTTCTGGGAAGTACAACGGAAGAAACTGTGGCTGCCTGCCTAGATGCAAAAGGGAATGCATTCTGATGAAATAGGGACCCTACGAGACGGGGATTTCCTCACTTCAGGGCACAACCTCCGCTTCCTCACTAACTCAGCACCACAAACACAACCTCCTTGCACATCAAACCAGCCCTCCTTCTCACGGCCAACCTCTCTTGCATCACTGCCTACACAGTTACCTCTAGCATTCGGTTCTGCATGCTGCTGCTACCGCCATCTCTCTCTCCCTCTCTCTCTCTCTCTCTCTCTCTCTCTCTCTCTCTTCAAAGTTCCATTTTGTGAGTTGACATTTTCAATGGGTTTGGCAAACTACCTATTTCAGTGTTGTGAATGTTCAACAAACAGCAGTGCAGCACAACATAGAGATGCTTATTGAACAACTGATGAGACCAAATCATGGTCTTATGTTAGGTCTCCTCCAACTCTACCATTTAAAACCCTTTGAAACCTTTTTCACAGCTGTGTAAGTGGAACAGGGGTTGTGCCCAGTGCTCCTGCACCCAACCTTTACACACACAAGCAAAGGTCTGACCAGAGCCTGTTGTGTGGCATTGTCCATGTGTGAGTTCTCCGTGCCTTTGGAACCCCACCAAAGACACAGACCCAAATTGCTCATACAGAACAATACACTGTACATTGGGAGGAGCATTGGGAGGAGCACTCTAGGAGGCTGAGACAGGCAAGGGCCCACAGCTCAGCTCCCTAGCTGGCCAGGTGGGGTTCGCTAGCTCTGAAGGAGGGGTGTGATTCCTCAGCTGGAGTAGGCTTGGAACAGGTGAGGGTCACATGCTTCATCGAGCCCAGATGATGCAGCCAGCATGTTTCCTGACCTGTGGCTTTGAATTTTGGACTTGACATAGTGACTTGCTGCCAAGTAGGCCAAGGGTTCAGGACTATGAAGATCATAAGCAAAGCCAGTGGGGGAGACCCCTATGACCAAATGTGGTTTTGATTTCTACATCATGAGCCCTGTTCTTATGATCAGAGGGGAGATACTAAACATAGAGAGGGGAGCAGGGTGATGACTGTGGGCTTTGTGCAGAAGAACTTGTCAGGGGAGAGACCTGCTGCCATGATCCTACATACACACATACAAACAATTTCAGGAATAGATCATGCAGGGGGAGGAGAAGGCCCATTGTACAAGCAGATGTCTATGATGGAGCTCCTTAGGCAAGTCTCACCCACTTTTTCCCTAAAATATGCATTTCAGCTGCATTTTATTAAAACTTTGAGACCAAACTGAATTGCAAAATCCAGAGAACTGCAAAATCTGAAGGATAATTACATTACAATCTGCACATTAGTTAGGAGAAACCAATCTGATCAGTTCACATCAAAATTAATAGAAATACCTCTATTGTCCCTAAACCCTATGCATGCCTACCCAGAAAAAAGCCCTGTTGGGATCAATAGCACTGATTCCCAGGTAAGCAAGAATAGGATTGCCACTCTAATTTCCCTTTGAAGGCTTGCACTTTACAAGGAAGCTAATTATTATCCTTCATTCTCAACTGGAGTAGCCAAACAAAGAGAAATAAATCTACCAGCCATACAAGTAATCAAAGGTGCCACAAGAAATGCAATGTGCTGTCTATCTTCCCTAATTCCCATCACATTGTCTTACTACTCCATCCTTCACCAGTCTAGTACCTTCCACATATTTTGCACCACAACTCCCATCAACCCCAGCCAGCAAGAGTTAAACGCTGAACCAAATCCATTTGCTCTGCCTGTTCCTTGAGAGCACTCCATGTAACAGAGGCTACACTCCATGTGTTGGGCACAGTAGTAGGTGAATGGTGCTTGACTGCCAGGAGTGGGAGATGGCTATACCCTCAAAGTGAGGGAGGTGGAAACATCAGCTTATGGTTTTTTTAACGTCTCTCATTAAATGCTCAGTAAAACAGCCCCCTGGATGCAGTTTTGGTTCCCTCCAGTGTACAGTTTGGTGTTTTCTGCAGGCAGTGCTGTAAACAACCCATTGGAAAGTGCATGCAAAATGTTGACAGTTTTTAAATGAAGATCTAGGAGCTGTGACTGTCTCTCAGCTCCAGCAGGGGAGGTGAGCACATTCACATTAGCACAGGCCAATCCGTTGCATGGGGAACCTGCTGCTGAGCTCATACTTGTAAACTGCATTGTGCTGCAAACACGATTATCCTCAGGCATTTGCATCTTTCCTATGAAACAATGCTGGAGAAGAGCACAGGCAAGGAGGAGAGAGAGAGAGAGAGAGAGAGAGAGAGAGAGAGAGAGAGAGAGAAGAGAAGAGAAGAGGAGAGGAGAGGAGAGGAGAGGAGAGGAGAGGAGAGGAGAGGAGAGGAGAGGAGAGGAGAGAAGAGAAGAGAAGAGAAGAGAAGAGAAGAGAAGAGAAGAGAACCATGAAGTTTGGTACATTGCATGAGTTGCTGAATGCAAGGAACACACTATCCTGGTGCCAGTTTTGTCTTTCTTTATTGCTGAGACCTCAGGAAGGCCCTTCCTGTTATGTTCCTCTTCCTTCTAAGAATAGGGTAACGCCAGCCAATCAGGAAAAGCCAATCAGGAAAATTGCTTTAAGACTCAGCTCTTCAGGGCAGGGGCGTAGGAAAGGGGGGGACGGGGGGCGGGCTGCCCCAGTGCCATCATGGAGGGGGGTGACAAATTATCAAGGAATAATTACTGCCCTACTAGGGCGGTTCATGAAAAACTTTTTTTAAAAAAATGCCTGCTCCAAAGGTCTTATTTTGCTACACTAGGGATTATATAGCTACATATGAAATTTCATGCATATCAGTTAATATATTGACCCTCCTCCATGAAAATAGCTGTTTACTTGGCCACTTTCCTATGTCGTGAAGGCTGAAATTTCAACAAAGCACATCCCTTTGCTAGACTCTTTTCAGGCACTTGCTAAAAGCATTCCTCTTTAGGCAAGCATACCCAGGTGCTTAGGAAGTTGAAGTAATTTTAATCTTAATATTTTAGCTTTTGTATGTTTTAAAGTAGGAATGTTAATTTTTCTTGATTTTACTGCTGTGGTGTTGGGTTTTTTTGTTTTTTGTTTTGGTATACCACTTTGCAGGTTTTTTTAAAATAAATATAAATAAAATAACACAAGCCAAAACACAATCCATCCTGTAGATTTAAGTATCTGTCCATAGTCACCTACTTGTTATCAGAGGCTTAGAATCCACATTCCTTTGTAAGAAAATAGGAAATAACATAAAACCATTTTTGCAGGCAAAAAAGAGGGGGGGGAAATCAATGTGGGGGGGATGACAAGATTTTTTTTGCTCCGGGTACCACCTGACCTTCCTACGCCTCTGCTTCAGGGTAACTAAGTGCTCCAGGTGGGTTCAGCCTCTGCACCAGGGATGGAGAACTGGATATAGACCCTTGCCTTCCCATCCTCCACCCCCATTGGACAAGTTTGACAGGTGGGCAAGTGGGCCCCACCTGTCAATTACTTGAAAACACAGCAACTTCCAGTGACCCATTTTTCCTTTGAAATCAAACTGCACAAAGGCACAGCACTTTGCAAACATTGATGATCAGCTGTTTGGTGCCTGGAACATGTCAGTGCCAGTCAGCTCTTTGCCTGCCCCACACCTGACATTATATATGACATCGGCTATAGGCACTGCTTTTATTCTGGGGGGATGCAGGGGTACACATACCCCTAAACATTTTGTGAATCTAAGTTTGGCCTCATTGAGAGGCAGTGTTTCAAATATGAGTAGGAAAATAAGAGTACCCCTAAACATTTTGGGGGGGAGAGAGGCACTGCTATAGGGCAGAAATGATGAGAAAGCTTGGTGCACCAGATTGGACCCACAAGCCCAAAGGTTCCCCACTCCTGTTCTACACATAGCATTGCCCCAAGATATGACACATTCCTGAGGTTCCGGATTGCAAGGGAAGTTGCTGAAAAGAGCACATGGAACACAGCTATGTGCACTGCTGTGTAAATCAGCAGTGGGTTTTTTAAAAAAAAAAATTAAAAAGCAAACGGGTTTACAGAAATAAGCCTAATTACCAAAATCACTGTCACTGAGCCGTTTCCAGGAAAAAGGATGACACAACATCCGTAATTTCAGCAGCATGAAAATCTTTTCACTGGTGATGAACGCCAGTGACTCCTCTTTCGTCAAGGCCCTTGACACTTTTGTACCCAATAGATTTAGACAATAATTAACTTACTACCTAAAATACCTTCAGTCGCATGATGAGAGCTAGCGACACACATAATTAGCATCCTTCTAATTGAGTCCAATCAAAACTACAGGATTTATTGTACATGTACAAATAACTAATTTAGAGTTGGAGGGTTGGAGTGATGGCCACAAAAGGGTCTGTATGACATCAGTCAGGCTCATAGAGTAACCTGATACTAGCCTGATACAAAGATGGCAAAGAATGCCTGTGTGTCTTTTGTTTGAGCCAACCCCAGGGTACATAGATCCATCATTTTTATTTATTCTGCTTATTTGTTCTGCTTGAGCAAAGAGTGTTTTGCTGGATGAAGGCAGGAGCTCCTAGGGAAAAAAGCATGTATGCAGATACAGACATGTTCCTGATGGAAACACTGAGGTTTTCAAAAAGGAGAAAGGGCAGAATTTCCACATGCTGCAACAGCATTACTCCACTGCAGCAAAACCAACAATGAAATTTGCCACACAGTTGGGAGTCTGAGAAGCTGCCATCTAAAAGGTATGGCCTTACTTCATTCAAAGAACTATTAGAAAATTCTTCTCCAATACAGGAGGAGAGCATTTCTAGGGAAAGCTGTTAGAATATGGCATTAGCAGGACTATTTTTCCTAAACCTAACTGTGAAATGGTGGAAGGGAGGCAATCTACATTGTGACTGTGGCAGGAGACGGTGTTCTCCCTCTATGGTTGGAGGCAGTAGACAGAGCCATCCCAAGCCATTTTGCTGCTGGAGGCAAAACAGAAAATAGCACCCCACCCAGCCGCCTCCCTCTCTTACCAGAGTGGGCTCACCCACAGTTAGTTAGAATCCCACACAGTTGTCACCACTGCCGATCTGTGGCTGTTTAAATCAATAAATGTGGCAGCCATTCACCCAGCTTTGTGGCTAGCCTATTGTCTTATTGCTTCCCTGTGAGGTTGCAATTAGTGTCATGTGAAGTTGAGCCCCTATGTAGATTTTTGCTTGTGAAAAGGAGGGAGCCCAGACTATGCATTTTCGTTAAATCCTTTTACTGTACCTGTAGCTTTGTTCCTCTGCAACGTTCCTTGCTGCTGCAGAGGTAAGTCTTTCTGTGGGTTCTGTTGCAGAAATACATTGTCTGCATGTTTTTCAATGCAGTCCTACTGCATCATGATTTTGTAGTCACAAGAGGGCATAAATGCTTTGCTGTTCTGCTTGCATATTTGGTTTGGGGTCAACACACAAAAAAATTAACCTTAACATAAAAAATTATACCTATTTTGAAAACATTTTGTCGTCCAAGAGTGCAGATTTGGCTCTTAGGTCATACTCATGCTTGGTCTCAGAAGCTAAAATATCATGAACATGCTTATAATTTGGGGGGAGGTTAGGTAATGTGGAAAGAAAAATACAATGAGAATATCTAGTCATCATTCATACTACTGTGTCAACAATATAAATTTTCCCTGTGAGAAATGGTTACAGCCTTTAGGGGAGCATATTACAGCATACCCAACAAATGTCCTGGAAAATGGGACGTCCCACTTTTTCTCACAAGCAGATGGGGGCCAAAATGGCTGCAGAAATCTTATGCTATATCAGGCTGCACTCTTGCCTTGAAAAAAGTGCTTTTGGGGGGCATCAATCTTGCACACCACCCCAAAACATGTGCAAGATAGCTCCCCCCAAAAAAATCTTGTGCCGCAATCTCGTGTGGGTCACGTGACACACATGGGAGTGAGACCCCTGAAGATGGCACCCTGGTTTTGGGCCACTTTGTATTGGAAGGTATGATAAAGGTGTATAAGATTATGTCTTGTGTAGACAAGGTAAATAGTTTTTATTGCTCTCTCATAATGCTGGAACGTGGGGGCCATCCAAGGACAATGTATGTTGGAAGATTCACAGCAGACAAAGGTACTTCTTCATATTGTGCATACACTCAAGTTCTGCTTATGGGTTTCCGATAAGCATCGGGTTGCCTACTGTAATGCTTTGATTAGCTGAACTTTTGGTCTGATCCAGAAACACTTCTTATGTTCTTAAGGTCCTGACAAACCTGTAGCATCAAAAGTATAGCAGACTTTGCTGTGGCTGCAACATTATCAAAACAGGATTCTGAATTGTCTAAAGTGTCAAAATCAACCCAAAGCCCAATTTATTCTGAATTTCGCTGGCAAGTCTGGGAAAAGAAGAATAACCATCAAATATTTAACAGGCTCAAATAAAAAAGATGGAGAACAGTAAAAGAGAACACTGAGAAAAGTAGAGTTTAGTTAAATATTAATTAAAATAACCTACCAGCAATATCAGGCAAGTGACGAAACAAATTGCAGATTGTCCTTTTGGGAGAGTAGCATGAAGAAAAGATTGTGTTCAGTTTTCTCCACATTAAATAACTGTGACAATTGATAAAATTGTTAATTCAACCAGCTGTTAATTCACCAGCTCGGGGCATGGCAGAGTGGGATGTAATCTGAGGAGAAGCCCCCCACTTTTTTTTCAGGGAGAGAGAAACTTTGGAGGGGGGATGGGGCAAGGTAGGAAAGGAGTGTTTCTTCTGTCCAGTGGGATTTCTAGAGCATGTAAAAATATAATCCGGCATGCTTCATAGAGCAAAGACTCTGCCAGCTTGGATCTGGAGCATGAGATGGGAAGCATAATCTGGCATACTCCATAGCCAGTGCTTGGCACATGACAGGAAAACAAAGAGCAAGCACTCAGATTCCCCCAAGAGCATGCAAGGAGATGGAAGAAGGCCCCCCCCCCCTTTTGGCTGGTGCATAGTGATGTGCAAGACAATGTGCCCAGCCCCTGGGAAGTGCATTTTCCCCAAGAACATTCCACCAAATAGGCTAGATGGAACTGAGACAGCGGTGCACTGTTCTGGGCCACTGGGGCAAGAGAGGCAGTGCGGGGAAATCCTTGGTGCCACTTGGCACATTCCTAAGATGGTCTGAGGAGGAAGGCAGGGCTTGATCCCTACTTAAAGGATGGTCTGTCTTCTCTCTAGCAGCACCCTCCCTCCCTCCCAGTGTGCTTTGGGGTCGCCACATAAGATTTCCCCCCAAACTGCATATTGGATCGCAAATTGGCTCTTTGCCTACTTCGCACTGAATAGCGGGACAGAGTGCTAGATGGTCTATTGCATTGTTTCAGTAGGTTAATCTTCTTGATTTGGTCACTTTGGACCAGGCATAGGCAAACTCCAGCCCTCCAGATGTTTAGGACTACAATTCCTATCATCCCTAGCTAACAGGATCAGTGGTCAGGGATGATGGGAATTGTAGTTTGCCTATGCCTGCTTTGGACAGTGTAGATGCAGGAAAAGAAATAGTTTGGTTTAGGCTAGTGACACCCTTTAGGCACCTTTCAAGTGATGGGTCAGCCTTGAGGCTCACTTCTCAGACTCCACAGTTCAGTGGGTGGGATAGGGGCCTTCATTGAGGCCAAACTTCCTCATCCACTAGGAGTTCTGCAGTCCCGGGGGCATGATGAGGCAAAGTCTCCGTTCTTACCTTCACAGTATGGGCCAGGAATCAGGGCAGGCTAGAAAGCTGTGCCCTAATTCCTTAGGCAAGGGTGGGTCACCCAATGGCTATAGTTATCCAATTAAGTTAGTTCCCACCCCATAGTCATCTCCCTCTGCTGATTTTAATAAAAGTTCTAAATAAAAAGGGCCCATTTCAACCCCAGCTTATGTGTCTGCCTCTTTATTTGCCTATCTGGATGCAAGGGCTACTTAAGTAGCAATGCCAGTAAGCCATTGGGAAAGCTACACTTTCAAGAGGCTACAGCAGGTATAGGAAACCTCTGATGCTCCAGATATTTTCCTTTCCTTTCCCCATGGTTTGCTGATGCTGGAGCGCAACCATCAACTACCAGCATGTGGGATTAATGGTAAAGAGGGAAAGGGTTTGGAGGACTGATGGAAACATAGGGGGAAAGGGCTGGGGGCTTAGAGGTGACTCATCTTCCTTCTGAAGTTAGCTTTCAAACCTATCTGATACAGCATTGATTGCAGGACAGTTTAGAAAAACTGAATTTGGGTGAAAATGCCTCATCTTATTTTCAATCCAGCAAGAGCAGTGAAGGGGAAGGAAGTTGCCCATCTAATCATGAAGGTACCAAAGTACTGTAAGAAGAGGAAGAAGAAAAGCAAGCACAAAGTGTCCCTGTTAGCACTAATGTAAGAACTGTGTATCAACAGTAGTGTTGATTCTCATGAAGGAGCATCAAAAACTAATACATGCTAGATTTTCTACTTATAAATGGAGAAAAACATTGATGTGGTAGATCTCCTGGAACAAACACATTCACTCAGATTGTTTGAGGAAAGTGAAATTAAAGATGAAAAAACAGTGAATAAGGTTTTCAAGAAGGAGAACAAGAAGAAACTACCAATTGTTTCATTGAAGTTTTCCAGCTAACAACACATATTTTATCGTTCTCCAGCTTTTCTCTTACGTAGCAAAGCTTGGTAACCCTGATCTGTACAGTTGTTCAGGAGAGTGTGCATTGAGTAAACCATGTGTAACAAGTACCAGAATAAGGAGACCGTGTTTGACAATAGGATGTCCTGTCTAAAATTGGAAAAGTAAATTTTATAAAATCTGTCCTGGGTAAAATAGAAAAATACAATATATTGAACCAGATAGATATAGATGCTGATATCTCATGCACAAACTTTTAAAGAAATAACTAATTCTCAAGTAAACCTCACTCGGCCAAGCGATAACTAATGATGAAAGTAACTATGGTTCAATTTATGTTCAAAAAGCCCATAGATACATTTTGCTTTTTAACAAACAGGAACAGGAAAGTTTCCCATCAAAAAAAATGTGGGTTTCAATCCTATTTTGTTGTTGTTGTTTAGTCGTTTAGTCGTGTCCAACTCTTCGTGACCCCATGGACCAGAGCACGCCAGGCACCTCTGTCCTCCACTACCTCCCGCAGTTTGGTCAAACTCATGCTGGTAGTCAAAACAAAAAAAATTCCTTCCAGTAGCACCTTAAAGACCAACTAAGTTAGTTCTTGGTATGAGCTTTCGTGTGCATGCACACTTCTTCAGATACACTGAAACAGAAGTTGCCAGATCCTTCTATATAGTGAGAAGGTGGGGAGGGGTATTACTCAGAAGGGTGGTGGGAATGGGTGATTGGCAGATAGCTGTGATGAGCCTGTTGACGACTCTTAACGACTGCAATAGGTCTTACAGGAAAAAGCAAGGGGTGAGAAGGTGAAAAATGGCTTTGTCATGTATAATGAGATAAGAATCCAATGTCTTTGTTCAGACCAGGTCTCTCCATGGTTTTAAGTTTGGTAATAAGTTGCAATTCAGCAGCTTCTCTTTCCAGTCTATTTCTGAAATTCCTTTGTAGTAATGCTGGTAGCTTCGAGAACACTGTCCAACCATCTCGTCCTCTGTCATCCCCTTCTCCTTGTGCCCTCCATCTTTCCCAGCATCAGTGTCTTCTCCAGGGAGTCTTCTTTTCTCATGAGGTGGCCAAAGTACTGGAGCCTCAGCTTCAGGATCTGTCCTTCCAGCGAGCACTCAGGGCTGATTTCCTTAAGAATGGATGTGTTTGATCTTCTTGCAGTCCATGGGACTCTCAAGAGTCTTCTCCAGCACCATAATTCAAAAGCATCAATTCTTCGGCGATCAGCCTTCTTTATACACACACATATACTTCTTTATGCAATCCTACACACACACTTATCTGGGAATAAGTCTTACTGTGACTATCTTCTGAGTAGAATTGTATAGGATTGCCCTGTTAACCAGTAGAGTTCATTTCCTCTGGGAGAGGGAACACATGGTGTGGCTTGAGTTTAGGGTTTCTAGGAAAATCTGGCTACAGTAGTAGAATTTATATAGATACCTAGAGCAGGGATATGATCTAATTTGCCATTGATTTGAACTGCAGGTGAATTGTTCTCCCAATTGCTCTTCTAAATTATCAAGTTCACTTAGCCTGTCCCTGGGACCAAATTTATTCATGCTGTCCAAAGTGCTTATGCCAACATTTCTGAAGTCTTTAGCAGCCAGGCCCACCCAGATGACAGGGCCAAGCTCTTACAATCCAATGCCATTTGCTCAATAAGGACAAATGGGATGTGGCCTATGGTTATCTGAAACAATTTGCTTTAGATAAGCCATTATCCATCCTGCTGATTTTATTGTAGTTGCTACCCCTACAGAGATTTATTTGAAGGAAGTAATCGTTAGCCAATCTACACATTAGCCTTGATTACTATTCTTTCCGTAAACCCAACTGAGTACTAAGAATCTTGCCTATAGTGGCATTAGACAATAGGAAAATTAAAACAGCATTGTTCTGTAAATACTAGGGGTATGCAATGACCACAAGTTTCTCTTTTCATCTGAACCAGAAGGATTTGGAAGCAGCCCGGTGTGCTTCAGATCCACTTTGTCTTGTTTCAGTTAGATTTGCTATTCAGGTCCAAGTCTGATGGGTTAAATCTGAAGTCCTGGTATGCCCCCTTCAATAACTGTAATGGGGAATCTAAAAGTGGCTGTAACTCCCCCCCCCTTTTTTTTTTTCACACAAGTGGGTGGCATTTACAGGCAAAGGAGCTCCTCCAGAGTGGATCAAGTATGCTATATTTCAGACAGATCCAACCTGCAGTTTTTGTGCAGGAAACCCTACCACTCCCCACCCAAACTCTGGGCATTTCCCCAGTGAGCTTGGTTTTTTTCTCTGCTTGCATATTCTTGACCTAAACTAAGAGGAGCCAATCTATCAGAAAATAAACGTGGGGAAAGAAAGAAAATGGTTGTGTGTTTAACTTTATGGGGAGGAAAACAAAGCAGCAGATCTACATGGAAGGTTGGCACACGTCCACCTACTATGACATGCCTTGATCTGACTTGGTTACATGAAAGACTATCATAAATCACCCCATTGCACCTAAATTAGTTGAGGTACACACAGAGTTGATGCAGACCCCAATTAAATGTCACTTAGTCACTTTATACAAAAGGTGGGGATCTAGTTAAATAAAGTATAATTAACAATGACCTTTACACACCTACTAGTCCACACTTTGCTGCTTCAGGGCCATTTGTTGTTGCTAAAATTTGTATATATCTGTAGACCTCAGCGTGGTTCGCAACATAAAATTATAATATAAAAAAGACAAAATACATAATAAAAATAAGATAAAAAAACAAACCAGTAATACCCCCTCCCACAACACATTTAAAAGGGCATTGGAAATCAATCAGCCAAAGGCCTGGTTGAAGAGAAAGTCATTCACCTCGCGCTTAAAGGTGTATAACGAAGGCCAGCTGAATCTCCCTAGGGAGAACATTCCACAAACAGGGAGCCAGTGCAGAAAAGGCATGTTCTTGTGTTGCCACCCTCTGGTCCTCTCATGGAGGAGGCACACAAAGAAGGGCCTCAGATAATGATATCAGGGTCCCTTCTTTCTTACATCATGGATTTATGTTGTTGCTCACAATACAAAATAGCTCATTATATTTGGCACTGTAACCTCACAGAGGGTGGATGATGCCAATTCAGAGTGAGGGGACATTACCCTCACTCTGAGTGGGCAAGGGGTGGGGAATAGGGTTGTTCTTGCCTACAAGAACAGGAAGAAGTGGAATGCCTACATGGTTATTGTCAACACCTGGGCTACTGCCTACCACCCAATGCAGGCACTTCCCCACCTGCAACCTCACCTTCTGCACCCTATTTCTAGTAAGACAGGGAAGAATTTTGCCTCTGTCGTCCCCACTCCACAAAATTGTCAAGCACAGGAAGCTGTGGTAGCCCTATAAATGACTGTGAATTTGAGCTTCAGTCCAGCCTTGCATTCCAATGACAAGAGTTGAGAGGCACTGTCTACTTTCAGCATAGTACTGTTGAGAGAGCTAACTAGAATCAAAGAATCCTCCTTCAGAGACTGAACTAAATGAACCCACTGCCCAATAATTAATGTTTATCGAATTATATAAACAAATTCTGTCTAATCAACTGTCTTAAATATAATAATATGCCATAAGCAAACGTACAATTAAATCTAAGTAAAGCCTATCAAGTCAGTAGAAAAATTCCAAATGTAACCAATCTTAGAGGCAATCGTTTTCAAAGCAATCAAACAGTCCCAAGTTCATGCAATCTTAGAAGCAAATCAGCTCAGTCCAATCAAAAGTGCCACATGCATTTTGACTCCTCTTTTCATCAGTGGCTGTTAGCTAACAAGTAAAATTGGTTACATTTGGAATTTTTCTACTGACTTGCTCAGATTTACTAGAATTTAATTGAATGTTTGCATATGGATTATTATTGTTATTATATTAAAGATAATTGTTTAGCCTGGATTTGTTTATATAATTAAATCAGCCTTATGTTGATTATTTTACACAGCCTTGGGCTATATCTCTAATTTGCAGGGTGTTTGGGGAATAAGTTCATTGGTCCATATTAGCCTTTTAATTATCATGTTCACATTGTTTGCTACTAGAGCATCTTGCATCATAGCTTTCATCCCAACATCTCAAAAGCCACTGGGATTTATCAGTGGGACTAGAGGGGCACCACATACACAAATTCACCTTGCAAGGACCATTGCCATTTTACTTGGCAAGATCTACAAAGAAAATTAGATATATTAAAATGAGGTTTCCTTTTTGCAGACTTCCTCCCAATCTGATTTGCTGAATAGATAGCAACAATAATCCGTAAACAGACCCCTGTGTTGCAATATAGACAAGCTGAACAAAATAACACAACACGATGGCCAATAACAATGACACTAAACACTATTTATAGACTAATACAAATGATCAGAAATTGCAACCAAAGTCTCTAAATTTTCTTCACCAGTCGCGGTAGAATAATTCAAAAGTTCGATATATACATAATCTGTCACCAAATATTGCCGGAACAGAGTTTCCAGATAACCAATCTGTTTCGTTCAATGCTAAGATGCATACCCAACTAAGATACATACCCAATCTTACATGTAAGTAAATATAAACACTGTAGAAAATATGCTCTGGATCAGTACTCATATGATACTGTAGTCACTGGTGCTGGTAACAAATTGTAAAGAACATAATATAGTTAGCCACAGGTGAAACTAATATACAGTAAGGGAAATTAAAGACACAGCACAACATTAACAGCAAGAATGCCTGACAACCAAATGAAAACAGTACCCCGTCCAGTCAGTGGATCATTGCTTTCTACAGCATTTTTATTTACTTATATGTAAGACTGCGTATGTATCTTAGTTGTATATATTGTATTATGCAATTTATTTTATACAGACACAGGTTTCATCGCATGTATATTGTAATTTCAGCTTGTTAAGAAATTGAACTGCATCCTTCTCATATTAATTCTTACAAGTCTGGCTGATGATGAATTGATCAAGATTGGCTGATGAAGCATTGAACAAAACAGATTGGTTATCCGGAAACTCTGTTCCGGCGATATTTGGTGACAGATTATGTATATATCGAACTTTTGAATTATTCTACCGCGACTGGTGAAGAAAATTTAGAGACTTTGGTTGCAATTTCTGATCATTTGTATTAGTCTATAAATAGTGTTTAGTGTCATTGTTATTGGCCATCGTGTTGTGTTATTTTGTTCAGAATAGATAGCAGCAGCAGATAGCGTGGCAAGGCTATGCCAGTCACTTGACTTCTGTAGAAATGGCAGCACACTGGGGCTGAGAAGGGGAGGGGTGCAGCAATGAGGTCAGTGCAGTGCAATGCACTGGCAGGAACACCAGACTGCACCATGCCAACCTCCCTCTCTCTGTCCTGGTATGCTGCAGGGATGCAGCCAGGTGACAGTCAGTTGAGCTGCTGAACCCCAGCCTGCCACCCACTGCTTCTGGAAAGATCACCAACTTCTTGTTCTTGCAAGCAGTCCTGCTACCTGTCCTAGCACCCAGAAGAGGCTGGTGTCTACCCAGCTCATACTTCATTAGATATGTTTTTTAAAACCTTATTGTAGTTAGAGTCTGGTCTAAGTAGACGATATGATGGAGAAAGCTGTCCATTAGGAATCTGGATAACTCTGGGTGGCTTCCGGCAAAAGATTAAAAATACATTAAAACATCAAATGTTAAAAACTTCCCTAAACAGGGCTACCTTCAGATGTCTCCTAAATGTCATTTAATTGTTGATTTCTTTGACATATGATGGAAGGGCGTTCCACAGGATGGGCGCCACTACCGAGAAGGCCCTCTGCCTGGTTCCCTGTAACTTTGCTTCTCGCAGTGAGGGAACCAACAGAAGGCCCTCAGCACTGGACCTCAGTGTCCAGGCAGAACGATGGGGGTGGAGACGCTCCTTCAGGTATAGATAGGAAGCCCTAAAATTGGGCTGAATGAAAAGAAAAAGGCATCAAATGAACAACCTTCTGCTGCAAGACAGCTGACCCATCTCTCCTATGGTCTCTTTATCATATCCTCAGATCTAAAGAACCACAAGCCTAAGGTGGCTTCTCACAAACAGCATGTGCGGTGGTAAACTTGTGGCTAGGTTTTACCAAATTCCTGTGCCTACTAACTCCTCCCAGATCAGGGAGTGTGGGCAGCCAGGGAGGCTGCAGTGTTCTGGAGAAATATTTGCTGGAAAAGGAAAACAAGCATACCACCTTCAGCCACCTCACAATGTTAGGGGTGTCTAAGAAACCCCTGAAATTCTAAAGTGCCTCAGGAGTGAAGAAGAAAAATGGAAGCCTCTTTCGCAGGAGAAGAAAACATGAGAGAAATTGGAGGACAGATTTTGGCACAGCACTAATTTTAGACTGTTCATAAACCAAAAGAACCTGCTTTCACCCAGCAGAAAAATGCAACTCAGATGCTGGCGGGATGGGGTAAGAGAAAAATCCATTAAACTACTATAACTCTATTGACTTCCATATAACTGTACCGTGTTACATCAGCACCTGTAACATAAAGTATAGGACTATAAAATGATTTGGCCTCATCTCCTGAATATTCTCACATACTTTACTCATTAGCCCCACTGAGCCAGTAGAGCCATAAAGAGCAAACCTGGATCGCGGTTCTTGCAGAAGAGGGCCATCCATCAAATGCTAGCCAAATTCTAACTGCAGCATCTTTAATACTGGTGTTTATGTACTAGTCAGGAAACTCTCTGGTGGGTTATTCAGGTGTCAGGTGGAGTTGTGGCCTGCTTTTGACATGTTAATGGAACAATCTGAGAGGTGCGGAAAAGAAGAAATATTATGCCACAGTATCTGCCTTAACTGCGTCACTTTTCAGAGTGCAAACCACACATTGCAACCACAGCTCTTCAAAGAACCTCCTCTTCCCAACCACAGTGCCCCACACAACACACACACACTTGAGCCACAGAAAAAAGAGGATATTGCCTTTTCATAGTTTGCTGACTTGGGTTTTTTTTATCCTAAGTATTCAATTAACATAAAGCAGGAGTTGCTCTGCTCACTTTTGCCACTGACCCCACTGGGCTCCTCACTTTTGCCTCTGACCCCACTGGGCTTTTGGGGAGAGCTGGGCCAAAAAAATAAGGGGGTGGAGGGGGCTAAGCATGGAGCCAAGTACAAAAGGAGAGGGGAAGGGTACAAAAGGTATGGGGAAGGAGGATCAAAGGAGCCCCCTGCCATTGTTAGTGGCAGGAGGACGAGGAGAGGGGGCCACTAGCCATTGAAACCATGCTGAAACATTCGGCTCCACCCCTGACATCGTGTTGTTGAGTGCACAACATTGGGACATTGTGCATGTGTGACATTGCCCTCCTCCTTTGCCCTCTCAAGCTAGCACCTCTGCTGACCACTGTCATGTGGCCCCCAGAAGGTTGCCTGGAGGGAAGAATGGCTCTCAGTCTGAGAAAGTTCCCCTGATATAGAAGAAAAGTTCTATAAGCCCCAATAGAGCTGAAGCAGAGAAAGAGAGTTCAGGAGAAAAGAAAGCCTAGCAAAAACAAAGCATAAAACCCTAGGAGAGACACAATTCGTTTCTTGCGCTACTGTGAACATCTAAAATAAGTCCTCAAAAAAGCTCGGTTAGACATGGTATGTTGTTTCAAGTTTATCCACTTATGACCATAACCATGGAAGAGACCAACATGGGAGAAAGTCAGAATTGATCCAAGGAGACCTAGGTTCCCGCCAGTAATCTTTGGCCCATCACAATATTTCCACCTAACCTACCTCCTTTGCTTGTTGAGAGATAATCTCAATGCCTCCCACCCTGACCTCCTTGATGGGAACATGGAATACAAATGGAACTCATTAATAAATGCTGCTGAAGTCAAAGCTAAACAACTTCAAGCAGCCTCACTGTAGGCAAACAGAGAATATCACTTCATTACCCCACATATGAAGGGGGAAAGTAGAGAAATAAAATATTAGTCTGTTTATTCATTCCAGCATTGATTCCATGGCAAAATGGTACCTAAAGTGTCACAAATGGAAAAGTCACTCCTAGTTGTTTTTCTTAAATATAATAATAATAATATAGTGTATTAGACATGTGTTGTGCCCAGATACTGTTTTAATGGTATTCTGAGAACTATTGCACAAACATATGTGTATGTCACCTAAAGATCTAGCTTTTTGGTGTAAATACTCACAGTGACACTACAATAAATTGATTGCATTCCCTGATTAAGAGGTATCATTAAGAGCATGCAAATGACGGGCCACAGAAGGTACAAAGACAAAAGTTTTCTACAGAATGCATACTTGTTTTGCATCCTTTGAAAATGCTATCGTACGTGGTATTTACTGTAGATTAGGCGGTCTCATTTCCTGCTGCACAACACAGCTTCACTTGTTAACCCCACTATTAAAATGTCTTTAGACTCCCCAAATGTTAGTCTGAAGAACAGCAGGATTGAAATGATGCAACAATGAATCACAGAAGCTCTTGAAAATCCACATTGTGCATAAAGAATACCTGCCCATTTTATAGTTGAGTAAAAGGCGGCACAAAGTTGTTGCAAAAGATATATGCAATGTGCTGTTCAACAGAGGGCTGAGTTCACATGTGCAGGGTTTTCTGCACAGATGTCACTCCAATGCAGAAAGTTGGCATGCACCCACATGTACACTGGTGTGTGTAATGAACCTGTGTTTTGCTGTCCAAATCTGCTGGACAGACCTGCCTCCACATTTGGCCTGGTGTGATATGTGTCTGTGGCAAAATATGTATGAAAGTGATGTAATACTCACACATGAATTATATTATGTGTAGAAGAGCCATTACAGACCCCCTCCCCACTCTATGTTTTCCCCTTCCTCTTCAAATGTGGCATAAATCTAGAAATCCTATTTTTCTGTCTACAGCCTTAACCAACCAGCTGTAATTTCTCTTTCTCAGTCCCTTTTCTCCACCCAGGAAACAGAACCTGCCAATAAAGTGATTAAAACCCATTAATCCTAAATAACCTGATTTCCCATGTTGATAAGCTCAAATGGACAGAAGTACCACCTTGCTTCTGCTGCTCTGGCAGTCGTGAATTGTATCCCTGTCTATTCTTCCCCTTTAATTCAGGACCATTTCCTCCACCTGCACTAATCCTCTGGAGAGCAAGGGCAGTCTTATATCAGCATAATACTCCGGTTAGCTTACACTGATTTCCACACACATGCACACTTGAGCGGTTATTATAGGGGACCTTGCTTTGGCTGTGGATTTTATTGCAAAGACTGTGTTTAAGTACAGCAGAACAAAAAAGAAGGGGAGCTGGTTTTAAACCACCTCACGAAAAATAAAGCTCACATTGTTTGTCTGCTTTAAAAACCTTTAATCCGCTGGCTATGGATGGTTTTCTTAGCAGCAAGTTAACAGCCTGAACATTATAAAATGATTAAAATACAGCCTTAATTCACTGGTGCCTATATGAATTAGCATGAACTCTTATATAATCATGGCCCAATTAAAAGCCAGTTAACAGTTATCACCACTGAATGTGGTCCAGTTAATGACAGTTATCTCCTGATGCTCCCGATGTTCCTATCTCTTATGAAAGCTCAAGGCCACGGGGGGCGGGGGGGGCGGGTAGCCTGTAACCAATCATAAGCCTGCCAATTAATAACAATTGACCTCACAGTGCAGACTTTTAAAGAAGAACATTTTCATTGCCTAGAGCAGGGTCTGCTCAACTAAATCCAGGTGGTTAGCAAAGACTTTGGCTCAAAGCTCCACAGAGTTTTGGAAGAAACGGCTGACATGCCTCTAGTGGTGGCACTGATCACAGCCTGACTGTCACTGCCTGCTCTACTCAGCATTTCCACTCAGCCTTCTGCCACAATCTTCTAAAGCAAAACCATTTTTTTCTCACATTGAAAATTAAAAGCGCTGTGAATTGGGCGACCATGATAGACAGATCACAGGATTCTACAACGAGAGTGACAGGTGGAAAGGCAAGCAGAGCAACGGATTTGTCCTGGCAGCAAACATGTGCTAGTAAACAAACTCATCCAGCACATCTCAGTCAGGAGGGGGAGGAAGGAAGAGGGGGGAAAGTCCATCTTTATTCCTGAGCTTGCCAAACGCAATGAAATCTTGAAATGAATTTTTGATAGCCTCTTTCTAACTAGGGCAGCACAGTTTCCAAATGACAGTGATGCCCTTGTTGTAAAGAGGCACAAAGTAAAAATAGGTGCCCAGGATCTTCAAACAAAGCTTGCATTTGACTTCAACATATCTGTGTACCAGGATAGCAACATGCGGAACACCTGGCACCCCTTCTTTTCAAACCAGCCAATGTTACGAATCTTTAGGGCTGAGATATATGCAAAGTATTTTCAGTGGAGCAGCTCCTGATATCCCCAGAGTAGTTTCTTCCCAGGCCATGATGCGTAATGCATGTGCATGTTAAGTCATTAATTTCAGCGGGAAGGTTTTCTTATTGCTACAAGATAACAATAAGCAAAGGAGACTAGATGAGCGAAGCAGCAATGAGCATGCTCAGCTGGGCAGCAAAGATTACACAAGTGGAAATGGAGGTGGAGGTGGAAGGCTTGCAAATGGCTGTTTGTTCTTCAGCAGTTCTCTCCTGACATATTTGAAATAGGTGCACAAAGAGTTCTTGGGCCACTCGGCAGAAAAGTTACAAAGCTATGCATCTTTCTGGTGCTCAGTGGCAACAGTTTTGGGGTTTTGCCAGTGGGAGAGATACCAAAAATTAGTCCTTGGTTGTTTTCCAGTACTGACCAGAAGCCAGCCCAAGAATGGCATAAAGAAATTGTCTGTAAATATTGTCAGGGTTTGATAGGAGCTTAAAAATGCCAGACTTATACAGTGGTACCTCGGGTTAAGAACTTACAGTGGTACCTCGGGTTAAGAACTTAATTCATTCTTAACCTGAAACAGTTCTTAACCTGAAGCACCACTTTAGCTAATGGGGCCTCCTGCTGCTGCTACGCTGCTGCTGCATGATTTCTGTTCTCATCCTGAAGCAAAGTTCTTAACCCGAGGTACTATTTTTGGGTTAGCAGAGTCTGTAACCAGAAGCATATGTAACCTGAAGCATCTGTAACCCAAGGTACCACTGTATTAATACGACACAACCAGTGGTGATAATATACATTTACCATGTTAATATTTGTGTGCGCTCGCGCATGCGCTAACAGCCGCTTTGGAAACAATATGACTTCAAAGAAGCATCATTCCGATTTGGCTTCTCTATACTTCCCACACAGTTAATGGTGCTGATGCTGGTCCCTACAGGTTGTGGGCCTAGAATGGCCAGATGGCCAATATGGACAGCTAAATGCTACATCCTATAAATCACATCCTCTGGACTCCTTCAGAAACCAGCTAAATGGTGAACAAACATGAGCATTATGCTTTGTGTGTCCTGGTGGAAGAAGAGAAGTGATTGTGGCTTTATCTTATCTGTGAAGCTATTTGGTAGCCAGAAACTGTGGGGTAGGATTTGGCATTTACACTACCCTTCTTCTACAATAGCTTAGATTGGGACACAAATATTGGGAAACAAATGTGATGATTCTATCATTCAGCAGGTATCTTCTGGGCTTCTTCCTCCTTCAGAACATGAAGAGGAAGGAAATCTTGAGCTCCTCTGCATTGCCATTGAACACAGTGGCAAAACAGATAAATAGATCTGGAGATTATCTCTGGAATTTAGGTAGGAAAAGGTAGAAATTATGACATTTTATTTATTTCATAAAAATTATATACTGCTTGACGGTAGGAAAAAAAATCAAAGCTGAATTAGGGATGTCCTAATGCTAAGGTACCAGATAGCTCTTTTATCCACAGGTTGTGTTTAAGATAATCCACTATGCTATGAAGCCTCCTGTTTGTTTGAGTGCTACCTTGTAAAATCCTCTTCAACTCTTCAAGCCAAAGGTGAGTCAACAACAGCAATGACTCATCCTTGAGCCTCATAAGTGCTGATATAATCAAATTGATGGTGGTGGTTTTCTGATAGGAAGTGGCTCCCTGCCAGGGCTGAAATGGGCATGGCAAATTTATTACAGCAAAACAAATGAGTGTGGAAGCTTAGATTCAGAGGGGACTAGAAACTGTTGTTTAGACTTTATGTCCCATCAGCTTTCCTTATATGCAGAAATCCCTGATCCATTTTTACAAAAGAACTGCCCAGAGAGCTGTCCTAAAGGGAAATACACAACCAATTATGCTTGACTACACTGCACAAACAATGCCTCAGCCTGGTGTCCTGAGATGTGTTTCAAGAGCAACAACACTTTAAACAAATGTGAAGGAGGGAAGGTGGCCTGGCCTTCCTCATTTTGCCCTTAACATCAAAATGCCACCAAGTGGAGAGGCTTCTTCCCCTCTCCCTCATCAGTTTATAGTCAAATTGGAGCACACAGGCTGCCCCAGCATAGGTAGCTGTTATTTACTGCCTGCAGTGGACACACAGACCTTTGGTCTTGTGCTGCTAGTGAAGGCAGATACAAATAGAAGTTTGTTAGTCTTCTCCTTCCCACTGCCAGCTATTAGTACCTCCTCCTCCTGAGAAGCCAGGAGGGCTAAAGAGACCATTGTAGCAATGTAGTGAACTCCCGGAAAGACATAGCCAGAACAAGTGACTAAATGGATATCGCCACCTTGGACAGCTCCCTGCGTGGGCTATTATTACAGTACTAGGTAGTATCCAACATGAGTTCTACTCAGAGTAGACCCATTGAAATCCATAGACATGACTAGTTCAAGTCCATTTATTTCAGTGGGTCTACTGTGAGTAGAAACGAGCTGGCTGCAAACCATTGCATATAGCTCTTTGCTTCTCAGGTGTATTCTCACCCCGCGACTTGTTATCTTTTCTGCAGAAGGTATTAAAAATGCATCCCCTCCCCAAAGCGGCAAAACAATTCCATCCTGAGCTCGGTGGACAGGAGTTAAAGAGACGCTTTGGTTGTTCAATATCCTAAGCAAAAGAGCCAAAGATTGTAGCTTAGAGGTAGGAGTGTGTGTGTGTGTGTGTGTGTGTGTGTGTGTGTGTGTGTGTGAGAGAGAGAGAGAGAGAGAGAGAGAGAGAGAGAGAGAGAGAGAGCATTATCTTCGAGAAGGCAGTATAACATCAGGACCATCTTCCCATTCTGAGGGGTGGCATATAGTAAAAGGGGTGGAGAAAGAAAGCTTATCAAGGGAAAGATTAGCAGAGCACCAAGAAGCGATCCATCCACCGTGATCTAGGGTTTGCAAACGAAAACTATTAATGCAATTAACTCAGAAACAGAGGAGCGGAAAGGAATTGAAACAGCTCGCCAGGAATCTAAACCATGATGAATAAGCATCACACAGCACTCGGTCGCCCAGGTGCTGTCTGGGTCTCTCTTCATAATCTCCCTCTTCTTCCCCATCCCCCACCCGTCTTATTTCCTTTGCTCACCCAGCAGCGAAAAGCATCACTCCCCGCTGTTCTGGCTTCATTTTTTTAAAAAAAATAAATTAAAAAAAAAAACTGTTGTGTTTAAATGCCTTCTTAAATGCTGCAGCCCAAATTGCTGCAGGTTTCCTTTCTCGGCGCCGATGAACCGCTCACGCTTTAAAACAAAATAACTAAAATGTGCATGCAGATGCATTACAGAAATGAATGGGGGATATGCAACGGTGCCTGCTCATTTGATAGAATATTCCTGTTTTCTGCTGCAGCTCTTTCCCCGCCTGCCCTCCATGATAACGGAGTCCTGTTATATTGACCACGGCATCTGGGGAATGCTTTCCCATCTCGCCTTCCCAGTTCAGCCCTACAATCCCAGTGATTCATTGCAAACCATTAGCAGGACCCCGGCGCTCATCCTTCATCGCCCCATCCAATCCCCCTGGCAGTGCTGAGACGTTCATTAGCATATCCTCCAACATCAAAGCCCTCAACCCACAGCAAAGTTCCTCACATGTGGCGAGTTCTTCCCTCGCTATAGTAAGAAAGCTGGGCTAATAGCTCGCCACGGAGACACACAAATGCAGAGCTACACGCCCCTTGTTAGCTGCAATCTTGGGGATCCGGTGTTTTCTCAAAGAGGGGGTGGGGAGTGCATTTCTCCAGCCCTGGAATATAGGGCAATTGCCTGCTTTTCAAGTTTTTGCCGGAGAGGGGAGGCTAAAAGAAAGCAGGGGTAGAACATAAATCCCTAGCCAATACGAGGGAGATCCCCTCAAACCCCATTCACCGCTATCAAGGCAGATCGCAGGACTCACCCTCAGAAACCAGGCGAAGTTGGGCGAGATCCTCCCATCCCTGCGTTTTTTAAATCCACGTTTTCCCTACTCCCTGCAAGCTTCACTTTCCAGAGGAGCTGAGCACGAAGCTATTCCCAGTGCTTGTGCTGCAAAACTCCTTCGGGTGTTGTGCTTTTAAAACTCGCTCTCCCTTGCCTTCCGCCTAGTAGCCGAATAGATCACACGGTGGTTGGACGCGTCTATTTCCTCTGTCCAAAATCAGGATGGGTCTTGCATAGTTTAGAAGGCAGTTCGTGATGGCAACTCTCGCTCTTTCTTTTCCCTCCTGTCTTTCACCTAAACATAGCCGGAAGGTTGTGCAGCCCCTCTCCTTCTGTGTGGGATACGGCAAGCCTGTGACTGTTGCAGGTTTCCTGCTTCCCTCTTTCACCTCCTGATATAATTAATGGATATTGTTGGCTCTAACCAGGCTATCTAGCGGTCTGAGTCCTCCTCTTCCTCCTCCTCCTCCTCCTCCGACACACACACACACACACACACACACACACACAAATGCTTCTTTCGAAGTGCCTTAGATAAGCAATGCTAGCCCCAAGGAGCTGTCCGCTCGGAATGGTGCTGAAAAAGTCGTCCGTTCCAGAGCCAGCCGTTAAAAAGCTCTAGAGGCTGAGGGGGGACGGGGACTCTTATCCTCCTCGGATCTTGCCGAAGAAAAGCTGTATTCCAGGGTCAACGAAGCTGAAACAGGCTTCGACAGTACACACCATCCAGTTGCCCCCCCCCCTTTCAATTTCAAAAAAATCCTATAATCTTTTAACACATTAAGCAGCGAAATTCCTGCCGGGAGAGAGCCTGAACGTGCGGTATTGAATAAAACGCGATCCTTCTTGTCACTCAGGGGAGATAGAAAAGCCCCCTCCCCAAAAAGTCCTCTCTTGTTCTTTCGGCGTTTGGGGATATCAGCAGGAGGAGAATGGTCCTTGGACGGAAAGATATATATGGAGAGGAAGCAGAGTGAAAGGGCGGGGGGGATCTACAGTCACGCTAAACTAAATTCAATCTGATAACATCTGCTGAACAGCATGCACAGCAGCCAGAAAGGAGGGAGGCTTGGAAGTTTTGCATTAAGAGCTGCTGCGAAGCTCAAGGCTTTGATTTCTGCCAGCCTTTTAAAGAACTAGTACACCTTGGTATGGTGGCAAAGGAAGCTGAAAATGATCCTAGGAACTCATGCAATTCTATATAGGGCCACTCTTGGCTTCCCTGCATATACTGGACAATGAACAATATACAATGAACAATGAAATGTGGCTTGGTGGGGGGGGGGGCGGAGAGAGACCCTCCACCTACTTTTTTAATAAATGTTTTAAAATGCAAACCTTGGAAATGTAAAAAGCAGCAGAATGAATATTGAGATCAGATGTGACATGATGACATGATGTATTTATAGACACAGACAACATTATAGATGTTAGCCCTATTATGTGTTTAACACTGTGATATAAACAGAATGGACTATGGAACTGATTGACTTTTTATCATGACATCTATCACCCATTCAGTTACCCTCTGTAATCTTACCTTTTAAGAAACATACAGTGTTGCCAATATTAAGGATAATAAAAAATGGTTTCTTCCATACATGACCCTTTCATTGCTGAAAATGAACAGCATTGGCAAATATGCTTCTCCTAATTATATATTTGTTTCACCATCTATAAAACGGGACTAGATAAGGCTCAGGGAACTGCAATGCATTGTTGGGCTCTGAAATATTCAGATGAATGGTGGTCAAATTATCATAATCATTAGCAGCTGTTATGTGTAGCAAAATCATGAATATAAATATTCCAAGAAACAGTCCAAACCAAAAAGTAGTGCCTATACACACACACACACACACACACACACACACACACAAACTTGTCTACAATGCTGTCTTCCTACACTGTAATGTTTAATAGGATTTTCACTTAACTTTAGTGGGCACCAAAGAATATATGTGTGCTAGACTGTGACCTTGTATACCATTGTATGACATGAAGCTCACAGCAGAGCTTCACTGTGCATAATACAATCAAGAATAAATATGCTTCTCCCACACATAGTCAGCATAGTTCTCAATTTGTAACTCATCTTGTGCTAATGAGCAGACTCACTGGCAGACCCTAGTGGTGCTGAAGTAGTCACTGCGGCCTATCAATTAATTAATCCAAAACTGGGCCCTCTAGAAATCACCATTGACACAATTAACTACTCCAATCCATCAAGATAATGATTGATAGATAAATTGGTCATGAAAATCTATCTGAAGAGTATTGTACACTGTCACCTTCTCGGGGCTGATAGATTGAGGCTGGCGCAGCTACACCTAATTGTGCTAAGTGTTCCTTGTGTACAAATAATCCAGGTTCATATTCTGTTCTTGTTTTACGTTCCAAGAGGGCTGAATATCTGAACCTTTGGAAAGCTCAAATCCCAATTTTAAGCAGAGGGATCCCCTAATCTTTGGATGCAAGCCACTCCTTCTCCCACCACCACCCTAAAATCAATGGCAAAATTCCACTGATGGGTTGCAGCCACACACACATATGCAGGGAAATCTGCAGCTCATGAAATGACCTTAGGGAGAGGGAGCAGGATCCTAGCCCCTGAATGATCGTTCACACAGTTCAACAGAACAAGGCAGAGTTAGCTTCTACTTTTGAAAAGCTTGGAGTAATCACAATCCTCCTCCACACAGTCATCCCCCCCCCCACCAACAGTAGATTAATGGTATTGATTGTCCCCTCAGGATTTCTCTCAACTGTTCACATTATAGCACTCCTGTAGAAACATGGTACATCATCAAGATTGGTTATTTCAGCTGTGATCGAAAGGCAAGGAATTCCCTGGGAAATTAACAACTAGCTGCATGCAGTGAGTAGATGCAGATGGGCAAGATGAATTCTGCATCATCAAGGTTATTACTGTACTTGTTTGAGTCAGAGCTGGCTCCGGCTATTTTGCTGCCTTAGGCAAAAATTAATTCCCCCTCCCCCAACATTTTGTTTTATGTAGTGAGGAGGGGGGATTGTGTTTCCTCTACAAGGATTTTCTTCATTGCAGCCTTGCTAGCTTTCTATGCAAAGAAAGAAAAGTAAAGGACTCTTACTCCATCGTCTGCATGGAATGAAGGGGAAGGTCTGCAACTGGAAAATGAATGCATAGTTGACTTCCAATACCTTAAAGCATATTGCCCCATAGGTCTAAGAGGGAGGATGCTGTTCACCCATGATTATTTTTCCAATTAGTTTAGAGCCCCTGAGATTCTGCTATCCCAGACAACTGCCTGTACTACCTATTGGGTTAGGTTTACCCTGAGAAGAATTACCAAATGCCAGATGACGGATTGCCAAATGACAGGTTCTGCCTCTTCCATTCCCCTTTTCCATTGGGGCACTTTGATTAGAACAGTCATGCCAGGGAAAGGACTGTTGCTGTGCTAGTACCAGGACCAAGCTATTACCCAAGGGAATAGGTAATACTTTTATTCTGAACCGCCATATACACATGGAATGGAGGATGGAATATCACCTATGTTGCTCCATTCCAGCTATGATAAATGCAGGGTAAGGTTGATTGTGTTACACAGCATTTGTGGCTAGAACAGTCTACCAGAGCAGCTTGCAATCTAAAAGACACAGCACAAAAGGAACAGTGGGCTGGGTGGGAGAAGAAGACAAAGCAAATTTAGGCACCAGCTGAGATGAGCACTGCTCAGATAGCCCGATACAATAGTTGCTTCTAGATGACAGTTGAGGAAGAGCCAAAGGTACCTCGTCTCTCACCAAAGCCAATTGAATGGCTCTGCTTTTCTTGCTCTGCTCTGCAGCCTGATGAAGTGGCTGCTACCAGGTGATAGCTGAGGGAGAGAAAAGATTGAGTAAAGGTTTTATAAAGTTTATTTATATGCCACTTAAAAAAAAAGAAGCTCAAAATGACTCACAAGAGCAGTGATGGTGAAATCCTACCCACATCTTTGCTCCTGGAGGAAGTTAGCATCCAGCAGACATTCCCTTCCATCAGTCTCTGCATGCAGAGGCGCTCCACCGCCATGAAGCACCCCCCCCCCAGCAGCCATGGAAAGTATGATAAAGGCAAGACCGCTGCTGGTACTGGACCCCAAAAACACATGTTTCAGGGGTAGGGTGAAGCTGGGCTTGTCTTGCACTCAAAGAAGAGCCCAACCCAGACATCCGTGCTGCACCAACCTCGAGTTTGTGCAGCAAAAAAGTGGAGAACTGCCACCTCCCTTTTCCCTGGCCAGCAGAATTTCATGTGCTCCACTGCTCCCCTCCACCCTGCTGCTCCCCAACCACAGATAGGATTACTCTGCAAACAAGTCAGTACAGTGGTACCTTGGTTTAAGAACCATCCTGTTTATGAATGATTCAGTTTATGAACTCCACAAAACCGGAAGTGGTGTCCCGGTTTGAGAACTTTATCTTGGTCTAAGAATGGAATCCAAATGGTGGAAGGGCACCAGCAGTAGGAGGCCTCATTAAGGAAAGTCCCTTGGTTTAAGAACGATTTTGGTTTAAGAATGGATTTCCAGAATGGATTAAGTTCGTAAACCGAGGTACCACTGTATACAGTTACATCAAAAACATTGGCCTAGATACATTTCTTACTTACAATATTTCCACATTTAGCAAATTGAAAAGAAAACATTCATATCAACATTTCCCTAAATATATGCAATACATTCTAGGTGGCAGCAACCTCTGTTGCTAAAGTCATTCAGAGCATCCCACTTCCCAGGTGGAAATGGCCTAGACAGAGAGCAGGGACCAGGCCTGGCAGGACTCCCAGCTAGAGGGTCTCTAGGCACATTCAGCCTTTGTAGCTAGAGTACATATAAGCAAGCACTGTGTAAGCATTGAGTTCAGTCCCCCAAACCAGCCACCCCTCAGTTTCTCCAATTGCTTCTCATCATGGTTTTCAGCAGCCTTTCTAAAATATGCTGAGTCTTGGCAGGATGGAAAGGATAGCACAAAAACAACAGCAGCTCTAAGTTTAAAATATGTTTTATGAGAGATGACTGGTCCTTTCCTTCAGTTGAATTAAATATAGAAGCAGCTGCTATAAAAGCCATACTGGGGTTTGATTGACAGCTACAGAGCCTCAAGGACAATATTTGTCTGTAAGACATGCAGGGTACAAAACACATACTGTTCAAGACCCCCTGTGCTAAAACACCAACATCCTCACTTGAATAAGCCCAACCTTCACACCTGGCTCAGAGTGGGGTTCATCTCTATTGATCTGAACCTGTGGCAGAAAATATGATTTAGTCCTCCAATGTTGCTGTGCAGTGTGACCATTACTGCCATGCAGATGCAGAACTCCTCTAAAGGTCAGTGGATAATTCCCTGTTCACTCCCATCCATCCACTGACATGTCTGCAGAAAACCATCAACAGGGCACTTTTTCGTGTGCTTGCTTGACATCCAGCAAGCTGACTGAGGACCATTTTAGATAGGTCACATAGGATACAAAAGAGCTAAGCATTATTACCCATTCCTAAGCCAGGAAAGAAATAAGGCCAGTGCCAAAGATTGCTCCAGCTACCGCACAATTGCACTCATTTCACACGCTAGCAAGGTTATGCTTAAAATTCTACAAGGAAGGCTCAAGCAGTATATGGACCGAGAACTCCCAGAAGTGCAAGCTGGAGTTTGAAGGGGCAGAGGAACCAGAGACCAAATTGCAAACATGCGCTGGATTATGGAGAAAGCTAGAGAGTTCCAGAAAGACATCTACTTTTGCTTCATTGACTATGCAAAAGCCTTTGACTGTGTCGACCACAGCAAACTATGGCAAGTTCTTAAAGAAATGGGAGTGCCTGATCACCTCATCTGTCTCCTGAGAAATCTCTATGTGGGACAAGAAGCTACAGTCAGAACTGGATATGGAACAACTGATTGGTTCAAAATTGAGAAAGGAGTATGGCAAGGCTGTATATTGTCTCCCTGCTTATTTAACTTATATGCAGAATTCATCATGTGAAAGGCTGGGCTGGATGAATCCCAAGCAGGAATTAAGATTGCCGGAAGAAATATCAACAACCTCAGATATGCAGATGACACAACTTGATGGCAGAAAGTGAGGAGGAATTAAAGAAGCTTTTAATGAGGGTGAAAGAGGAGAGCGCAAAATATGGTCTGAAGCTCAACATCAAAAAAACGAAGATCATGGCCACTGGGCCCATCACCTCCTGGCAAATAGAAGGGGAAGAAATGGAGGCAGTGAGAGATTTTACTTTCTTGGGCTCCATGATCACTGCAGATGGTGACAGCAGTCACGAAATTAAAAGACGCCTGCTCCTTGGGAGAAAGGCGATGGCAAACCTAGACAGCATCTTAAAAAGCAGAGACATCACCTTGCCAACAAAGGTCCGTATAGTTAAAGCCATAGTTTTCCCAGTAGTGATGTATGGAAGCGAGAGCTGGACCATAAAGAAGGCTGATCGCAGAAGAATGGATGCTTTTGAATTATGGTGCTGGAGGAGACTCTTGAGAGTCCCATGGACTGCAAGAAGATCAAACGCATCCATTCTTAAGGAAATTAGCCCTGAGTGCTCACTGGAAGAACAGATCGTGAAGCTGAGGCTCCAATACTTTGGCCACGTCATGAGAAGAGAAGACTCCCTGGAAAAGACCCTGATGTTGGGAAAGATTGAGGGCACAAGGAGAAGGGGATGACAGAGGACGAGATGGTTGGACAGTGTTCTCGAAGCTACCAACATGAGTTTGACCAAACTGCGGGAGGCAGTGGAAGACAGAAGTGCCTGGCGTGCTCTGGTCCATGGGGTCACGAAGAGTCGGACACGACTAAATGACTCAACAACAACAACAAGCCAGGAAACCCAATGAGAAAGGAATATCAAAGGTGGTATCTTTCTAACGTGCGTACACAGCCTCGTTTCCCCAAGGAACTTGGCATTTGTACTACATTGATACATGGGTCCTCAATATTGTTCCCTCCCATAAAGGTAAAAGAAGACCCTGACTCAGAGAGAGGTAATTGTTTAATGTATGAGACCTATACTATTGGTTTCCAAGACTAACAAATTGCAAAGATGCATGAATGAACCCATATTTGAAATGGAAAATTGTGGTATTTGGACAATACACTGGATTTAGCATAAGCTGTAACCACTGCCTTCCTCTCGATCTTAATTATATTGATTCAACAAAACACGAGGGTGCATATAACTAAGTGAAAAGCCTGGGATATAATAAGAAACTTAAGAGACATAATGGCTCAGCTCTCAACATACAAAGGCAGTAACTGTCTGCAAGAGGGAACATACCTTTATTTGGTTTTACTTTATTTTAATCAGTCACCAGAGTTATATTATGAGAGCAGTCAGGAGTCTTTGCAACATCTGGCCACAACCTTCAAGGGCTTGCATCTGCTCCCTTCCAAAGGATTCGACTTTGCTGTCACTACAGCTAGGTAAAATTGCATTTTCTTTATTTGGCTCTACTCCAGATGAGTGCTTTGCACTTTGTGGGATTGCTTTGAAATTATGAAAATGAGCAGGGGAAAGTTGCATAATTTATCTGGTGACAAATCTTTAAGGTAAGGTAAAGGTAAAGGTACCCCTGCCCGTACAGGCCAGTCTTGACAGACTCTAGGGTTGTGCACCCATCTCACTCTATAGGCCAGGCAAGCCAGCGCTGTCCGGAGACACTTCCGGGTCACGTGGCCAGCGTGACACCGCTGCTCTGGCGAGCCAGCGCAGCACACGGAAACGCCGTTTACCTTCCCGCTAGTAAGCGGTCCCTATTTAACGACTTGCACCCGGGGGTGCTTTCGAACTGCTAGGTTGGCAGGCACTGGGACCGAACAACGGGAGCGCACCCCACCGCAGGGATTCGAACCACCGACCTTTCGATCGGCAAGCCCTAGGCGCTGAGGCTTTTACCCACAGCGCCACCCGCGTCCCAATCTTTAAGGTATGACTAGCTAAAAAGAAACTAATATTGATTCTGCTCACAGGAACATCTCTAGAAAAATTACGTAAGATCAATCAAACCATCTAATCAATCTAACCAATTCTAGCAAGCATGATTTTTCCATATATACGATAGCTTTTTTTAAAAAAAAAGTGATTCCATGAGCTCCAATTAGATTAGAATCACTTCTGGTGAACCAAGGTTGACTTTATTTCATCACCAAAGGTTAATCAGTTGCTGCTTTGATAAAAATAACTTTAATGTTTATGTTTTATTTATTTGCAAATATTTCTATTCTGCCAAACTTTTTAAAAAAGAAAATACATCAAGGTAGTAAATATCCGGTATGGAAAAGTAACCAGCCCTTTGGGATAGCATACAATGGCTGATTCTCATGTGTGTGCACATTACTTGATAAGGTTCAGCAAAATGTCTGAACTATACATGTTGAATTCTTCATACTGTTAGCATAGTAGTCTTCATATTGTTGGCCATGCATGTATAAATCAGCCCTTTGAATTGTACAGGCATCTATTATATGAATGTCATTTGTAGGATTGAGATTTCCTTCATCCTTGCAATAGCAAGGTTAGCAAAAGATCTCTTGGCATCATGGTCACCTGTGATCAAGAATCTAATACCTAGTTAGGTGCCAACTAAATCCATTCATTCAGAGCAATAAACATCAGCTGGGTTGTCACTTTAAGACCACTAAAAATATTTTGCTTTAGCCTCCCTATCACTATGAAATGGGGCAGCCAAGTTTATTTACAATTATTGATGAGTTCGTTTTGTGTGCATGTGAAATAGCATCTCCACCCATTAAAAATAACCCTAGGTGATTATGGAAACCTGCATCAGTACCTGGGGCAGTGGGGGGGAGGGAGACGAGAAAGAGGTTTTCCATTTCACTGATGATTAGTCAGTCACAGTGTAAGGGGAATAGTTAACTTTTCTCAAAGAAGCAGATGCAGCCAGAATTAAGGCACCTCTGAATCAGACAATCAAGCATACAGAAAATCCTACAATTGTTTGCACCTAGCTTTCTGGGTAAAGGAACAGTGAACCTAAACATGTCATCTTCTAAGAGTGTAGACAGTTTTACTGGTAACATACACTTAAACCTCACTGAAGTCCAAAGAAGCATGCAGAGGATTGTCAGCCACAGCCTTAATTTCTTCTCCCTTTCAGTCATCAACCTTCCTAGCCTCTTTTCACCCCAAACAGTGCAGCTTGTTCATTCTGCACAGAGTGGGTGACATAAAGGAACAGCTCCTAGTCTGAGATTTCACTTTGGGCCCAATTCTCTGAGAAAGCCAAGCGACTGTACCTCTAGCTGCAGCTATGGAGCCATGCAGGTGTTGATTTAGTCTCTTAGTTTCCTAGGAACAGAATTGCTTATAATTAGAAGCCCTTGTGACTCTGTAGCTGAATAGATGAGCGTCACTTCCTTGTTTTCTCCCAAACTCCTGGTCAGGGTGGCTGCCTTTACAATAACTGCGCGACTTATCCTTCTCTCCATGTGCCTCTCACTGTCAGCCCAGGAGCCAAACATTATCAAAATGTGTGTCACAACCAGGAATGTCAAAATGCAATTAACATTTAAAAACCCAGCTCAACCCAGCCAACGCTGTGCTGTTGAATGGCATTGTCCCTCCCCAGCAGAGACCTGTGTGTGACAATCAAAGAGGGAATTGTGTTTAGCTACCAGAGTGACTGGCAGGGGAAGGAGGAGAGGGAAAATTGGCTGTAACAATGAAATGCATTTGCTTCATTAGGGCCAACTCTAGCAGTTTGAGAGGAGAGATGCCTGAAGATCACGATTGTCCTCCGTTCTGCAGACTGTGCTTGTCTCCTCCACTGTTTGCAGCAAACTGCAGACATTTATCAAATAATGCAAAGAAGCCTGCTGGAGAAGACTGTCAGGGTGGGGGATCTGGTTTTTTAGACAGCTGGTCATCGGTGGGGTGGAGGAAGGATGGGGAGACAGGATGAAATACTCAAAGATAATTCAGTCCCGTCAGCAAATGGCTCGCCATAAGCAGCACATAATGCAATATTTATCATTCCCAGGAATCAATACAGCTTCATCATAGACAAACAAGAGGGATTTGAACAACTCACCTCTTGCCCTCATCACATAAAGGAGAGGAGCAGTCACTGGAAGCCTTTAAAATGTCTAAGAAACAGCTTCCCAGCACTGCTGAATACAGTATCAAAATTGTGTGCGGCAGTTGAGCAATATCAACTTGCTCAAGGTAGGGAATCTGCCTTATATTGAATTAGACCATTTACCTGGAGAGCTGTCTGCACAGGTGCAGAATTCTGTCAACCTCTGTGACTGTAGGAAGTCAGCCATATGCTGTGGATGAAAGCAAGGCCTGGGCATGGCTTGGTTACTTGCAAAAGTTGCAATAATCATTTGCAATATTTTTACTTAGGCTGTGGGTGCTAGACAAGCCTTGAAATCACATAAGTGACATGATCCTGTGAATTATATAGACATACCAATTGCCCAGAAATGGGTCGTGCTATGCCAAAAAGAATTCTGGCCAGATGCTTGTCCAATCTTTTCCTGAAAGCCTCCACAACAGAAGATTCCACAGTCTCATTAGGCACCTTATGCCACTGGTGAATTGCTCTTTTAATTAGAATGTCCCTTCCTAAATCTTCCTCCTTGTAGTTTAAACCTATTAGACAGGACCCAGCTAAAGTACTCACAAGTCCAAATGATTTCACTGGGGAAGGAACTGCATGCGCAGAATTCCTCCACTGAAATCAGAGGCTGCATACCTCTAAAAACCAGGTACAAGGGGCAAATGACAAAGGGAAGCCATCATATTTTGCCTTGCTTGTAAGCAACCAGAGGGAACTATATCTGGTCACTCCTGGAAACAGAATGCTGGACTAGTTGAGTCTTGCCCTGATCCATTGGGGCAAATATTACATTGCTTGCTTTTTAAAAAATGGATCTTAAATGCATTCAACACATGGACCAGAGGTTCTCCACTACTGGACTAACAGATTATGACAGGTCTAAATCCTAGGTGGAGATTTGGAGCCAATTTTTTTTCCACATTACGTAATCCATGCAACTAATATTGCTGCTATTTATTTCTTTATTGGCAGTGTGGCTTGAAGCTAAGTAGCACATAGAAGTGACATAGTCACAACTCAGAGAGCTTGCAAGCTATTGATGGATACAACTGAGGTGGGAATGATTTAAGGGCTAACAAGTGGGAAGGGATGCTGCAGTGGTCACCAGACTGTGTTACAGGGAATCCTGGGGGTGGTGGGTTGGAAGCTCATCAAGACTTCTTCAGTCTTCAATAGCAAACATGTTTCTCTGAAGACCCACTTGTCCACCACAATTAATCTTCCTGAGACACTCCAGGTTAGTCTTGGGTGGGCTCTAGGCAAGGATACTGGGGGAAGGGAGAGAGAGCGGTGGTCTGTTCAGCACTGCTTAAAATAGATTTCTGCCCTCATGAGAATGGTCTCCCGAGCTGCCAGTCCAACCAGCTTCGGTATGCAGAATGGAGAGTGCCATCTTTGTCCGTCAACTCAACCACACAAATATCTTTAGCTGACCCTGGCTCTAGATCACACCACCAGTTCAAGGTGAGCAACAGCGAGGTCCAACAGGTCTGCCCAGTGCCCCATTTGAACTGAATGTACTCCTTAGAACACATCCTAGAATCCTTAAGCATGCAGGGGCTATATGGTGGAAATACAGAAGTTCCCAAATAGAAACTCGGAAAGGCACAAATTGAAAGTCACATAAAGACCAGCTCTTCCTCCATAACATGCAAAACTAAGAGAGTTCTGTTATTTATTTCAGCCAGAAATGACACAGGGCAATCTCTCATAGAGCTGCTGGCCTCAAAACTTCCTCCATCAGATCATTTCCCCCTTCCTTACAATGTGCAGATTTACTGCCAATAGCTCCTCTTGGTCCTTTTTAAAGAAAATAGCCATCCTCTTAAAGACTCCAGTTTGTTGGCCTTTTTCCAGTCACGAAGGTCATTTTCTCTATTGGCCAGAATTGCTATAGCAGTGGGGGTGAGAAGAGGACAATACAGATGCCTTTACTGAAACAAACAAACACTAAGACAACATATTCTGCACAAGAAAGCCACCACATGTATTTAACAAAGCACTTGTGGTTTTATTGGTACAATGCTTTTTTAAAGATAAAATTGATCTGGTACAAGCTGAAATTTCCTCTTTGTGCTAAAGGAAAGGTGTTAGGCTGGGCATCTTTAACTCATCAAACTGAAATATCTGTAAAACTCTAATGAGCTGTAATGTCTATAGAACTAAATCCATAAAAAGTTCAGCTGGAGGAGACAAAAAAGAAACCACAAATGATAGACAGACAAAAAAAAAGTAGAAACGCCTTTTGTAGCACCCTGTTTCTAGACCAGCATGCGCACAAAAAATTCCAAAAGCATCACATCTTCAAGGTCCCAAAAATCATAACTAAGAAATGAGGAAGAAGTGGTATTGTTCTGCTCAAAGCCCATGTTGCACAACAATGAAGAAGCAGGCTTCAAAGGGCCTCTTCCCAAAGAGAAGGGAAAAAAGATTACTAAGAGAGAAAAAGGCTCTTCTGTCCTGTTCTCCATTTAAGAGAGAAAATAAAGAGAGAATAGATCTTCAGCTATTATAAACCACTAAAGCTGCAACAATTCACAACTCTAGGAAGTATAATGAAATTCCCCAACAGAATCCTCAGCCGACATACTTCAACACACAGAGCTCTATCAGTTTTATATGGCCCCATTACCATGGCATGCTGTTCGCTGCATTCCAATGTATTCATCCTCCAAGGTACAGATAGATTCAGATAAGGTACAGATGGCACATTCACAGTCCTAAGCATGTGCACCAGCACAGCTTTCTTCCAAACTGCAGAAACGTTTTTGTTTGCAAGGCTGTACTGCAGTCGTTACATTACGGAGGTGCCGCTGGCTGGCACTGGAAGATTTAGGTTGAGTTCACATGCCTGGGTACGACGTAGTGACAACAACATCAATGGATGAATTTTATGTGCAAAACAGCCACTACAGCAGTGGAGGCTGGTCCATTATGAATGGAACGTTGCCCCACCATCCTCAGTCTTCCCTCAGATAGCATACAGCTGCCTGCCTTCTTACTTACAAGCATTTAGGGGTGGATCTGCTTGACATTGGCTCCAGCTCCACCTACTCTTGGGACTGGTAGGCAGAAGACAAGGAGACCAATGGATTCCAACCACCACTGCGCTACAGATTGAAACACCAAAAGCAGAATTCTCATATCATTTCATGTTACCATTAGGTCTAAACTACACATAACAAGAGAGACTGATGAGTCTTCTGACTTCTCTCTTTCTTTTTTACCGTAATATAAAGCTTCGCAGCACTTCAGATTTGATTATGGTGGTGGTATTGGAAGAAGAAGTGCTTAACCTGTTCCCTGAAGGCTGTTTTTTCAAATAAAAAAACATTCCTCCAAACTACTTCTCCACCCTGCAGTGGAAAGTACAGGAATCTCATCTTTTTCCCCCCTTGCAGGTGGGAAAACTACTTGATTGCAAAATAGCCCATGGGGAGGGGGCCACACTGCTGCTGTGATCCAATTCACAACCTCCACAATTGCTTTTCAATTTTAAAAAAAGCCAGAAGAGACACCTTGCATCTCACACATCACATCTGATGTTGGTTCTCAAATACAATATCAATGGATGCCATTCACACATTCAGATGAGCATCATTGACTAATGGGATATGAATCAGGTGATGTCCATGCATGTACTTACAAGCCCATATGATAGAATAATAGAGAAGCTCTTCAGACAGGACAGAGCATGACTGAATAGGGACATTTTTCATATGTCCTATGCAAAAGCTCTGTGGTTTGATTTGCACATGCTGCACAAGCATGATAAAAGCAGTGCATGTTGTTCTGGCAGCATAATCTAGGTATGATGTAGCCATGATGTTCTGCAAACCCACATCCTTTTTATTTTTTCATAAAAAGCAAAGATAACCACGTTAGTCCATAAGAAGGAGGAAAAGCACTCCAAATTCCGTAGGTGGGCAAACAACATGTTGCAAAATAATATGCAAGCTCAGGTGAGATGTTACACAAAGCAAGTGTTGTGGGGATGTGAAGGAGAAATGAAGAGATTGGCCTGAATCTTGAAGCATTGAGGTCTGCATTTTGACTCAATCTAAAGATGGAGACTGCAGACTGAATTAGTCATTGTTTGGTGCTTGTAGGCACCAGGTTACACCTAGGATTCTGGGGTGATTTCTTTTTTCAGGGATAGCCTCACATATACCTGGGAAATCATTAGAATGCCAAACCAGAAATTAAAGAAGTTTCCAGGAAGATGCAACTCTATATTTAAAATGGTGGCCGTCATGAACAGATTGCATAATGAAAGTATCACAAAGATATAGAAAACTGGTAGAACCTACCTGGCAGCAAGTCAGTGTGTCAAGTCCAAAGTGCAAAAGTCAGAAAATGCAGTCCAGGGATGATCCAAGTAGCCAAGTCTGCAGTTCAGCAGTCAGGATACAGTCCAGAGTCAAACCTGAAGCACAGTCCCCTAGAGGTCCAGGCACATCCAAGTCAAGGCCCATCAACATGAGCAGTTGAGCAGACACAGCACCTCAGCTCTGCTTCCCTTTTGCATGCTGATTGCAGCATCTGGGCTTGATGAGGCATGCGACCCTCACCTGTTCCAAGCCTTCTCCAGCTGAGGAATCACACACCTTCTCCCAGAGCTAGCGAGCCCCACCTGGCCAGCTAGGGAGTTGGGCTGTGGGTCCTTGCCTGCCTTAGCCTCCTAGAGCACCACTCCCACTGCTCCCTATGTCTTAGAGTCTACCATGTTTGTGGAGACAAGGGCCTCTCTGGCTCCAGTGATGGGTCCTGCTGCTCTGGTTCCTGTGCACTGACCCCCATCCCCTTGCCATTCTCCGTCACCCTGTCAGTACTTCCTTCACCATCCATGACTTGCCCCAATGTGTTCCAATCCTGGATACACTCCTCTTCCTTCTCCCCATCATCCTGCCAGTTCATGACACTCAGTGGTAGAAAGCATACATTTGGGTTTAATCCTGAGCATTTCCAGTTAGGACTGGGAAACGTTTGTGCCTGAAACACTAGACAGCCACTGCCAATCGGTTTTGAGGACATTGATCTACATAAACCAATGGTCTTAAATGAAGACTGATTTCTTTATTTATGAAATGTGATGGTAGCCATTAATTTAGATGGCTTTGAAAGGGGATTAAACAAATCCATGGAAGACATATTTATCAATTGCTATTGGAACATTAATATTCAGTAGCCACTGGAAACCTCAGTGTCACTCAGAGCAACAGTAAAGGTAAAGGTAAAGGTAAAGGTAAAGGTAAAGGTAAAGGAACCCCTGACCATTAGGTCCAGTCATGGACAACTCTGGGGTTGCAGCACTCATCTCACTTTACTGGCCGAGGGAGCCGGCGTACAGCTTCCGGGTCATGTGGCCAGCATGACTAAGCCGCTTCTGGTGAACCTGAGCAGCGCACGCCGTTTGCCTTCCCGCCTATTTATCTACGTGCACTTTGACATGCTTTCGAATTGCTAAGTTGGCAGGAGCAGAGACCAAGCAATGGGAGCTCACCCCGTCGGGGGAATTCGAACCGCCAACCTTCTGATCGGCAAGCCCTAGGCTCTGTGATTTAACTCACAGCGCCACCCGCGTCCCCAGAGCAACAGTACAGGAGGACTATTGCCTTCAAGCTCTGCTTGTGGGCTTCCAAGGGACATCTAGTTGGTTGTTGCTATAAACAGGATGCTGGGCTAGACGGCTGCTTCCCTCTCTCATAGCACTGTCTCCCTGTCTTGTAATATTAGAACTTCTGGACACCCAACAAACCTGGCTATACAGGACAGGTGAAATAAAGTACTTATTTGTGCAGTGCATAGGTAAACTATGGAATTTGCTCCTTCACACAGGAGGCCACCAACTTGGATGGCTTTAGAAGAGGACTGGACTAATTTGTGGAGGCTAATGCTATCGTATACAAGCCGTGATGGCTATGCTCCACCTCCACAGTTGGAGGCAGTAATCCTTCTGAATGCCAGTTACTGGAAACAACAGGAGAGGAGAGCGCTCTTGTGCTTGGGTCCTGTTTGACAATTTCCCACAGGGGCATCTGGTTGGCCACTGGGTGAACAGGATGTTGAATTAGGTGGCCCATTTGCCTGGTCCATCAGGCTCTTCTTATGCTCTTATGTTTAGCTGGGCTGAAAAGCAGTTGATTCCCCCAAAGCACCTCAATGGCAAACTTAATATGCCTTCCACAGCTCCTTCCTCTGTGAAGATGCAATTGTTTTGTAGCTGTCCATATGGCTGCAACAGCTGCTCTTTAAAGGCAGAGATGAGGAGCCTGTGGCTCAACACATGGGGTTGGACTCCAGCTCCCAGCAGTCCGAGCCAGCATGACCAATGGGCAGAGATGGTGGGGAAATCATGTCAAATGGCATGTGCAGGGCCACAGGTTCCCCCATTTAGGCTTCAAGAGGAGGGCAGCACCATGGTGGCTTTCTGTACAGTTATCCTAGCCCCCAAAACTAGAAGCCCTTTAATACTACAGGAGTTGCAGAAGCTGCACGCAGGGATATTTTAGAAGCAAGCATGGATATTTTAGAAGGGGGGAAATGACTCACAACAGCAAGGTGAGGGAACAGCAAGGGAGAAGGAGGAGGAGGAGCCCCACAGGTGAGAGGAGCAGGCTGTGGGTGCCCTTTTAAAATTGTTCTTTGCAAGGCTGCAGTGCTGCATTTTGCCACACACACGAAACCCTCCTACACACCAGCCAGCTGCTTGTTGCCAATAATAGGCATGAAATTTCAGCGAGTCAAAATGGGAAAGGATGCTTCCCCGGAAGAAGTCAGATGCTGTTTGTCAGGCCTTTTATACTGTATATCACGCACCACCTCATTATATGTCTCCTGCCTACAACTGCGCTCTGTGAAAAGGCATGGGGATGTGTAAGAAGGAATTAACAACACAGAGGGGTGACATGACAGTCTCCTATTAGGCAGGGACGCCTTCTGTTCTGGAGATGCTAGTTGCAAACTGCTGTGCCAACATTCCGCCAAGCAAGTGCAAGGGGCCATGCAGAGAACTCTGGGGAGGTTTTATTTTCCTCGACTCCACGGGCTTATGTTACTTTGCAATATCCGGATGCTGCCAGAGCTCACTGGAGCATGCTGAGCAAAGATCTCCTTTGGTGGACTGAGGCGCCGTCTAGTGCTGAAGCAACGCCTGCTTGGCTGGGTGGGTGGCTGGCTCACTCGAGCAAGCACATCACCTGAAGCGAGGAGAGCCCACATAGACACAGACATCCTCTGCAGCTGTTCCCCCAGCAGATGTTTTCATTTGGGGCGGGGGGAGAATCTTACGAAATGCTGATGCACAATCTGTATTTTCCAAAGCCATCCCAGTGAACTGATTCATTTCTGCCACTGGGGAACAGGAGGAGGGAAAATGGAATGAAAGAGAGCTGCAGCTTCCCAAAGGGCACAGGCAATCGAAAGCCAGATAGTAGAAATGAGAATTCAGAAAATAATACAACTGTGGTTGCCTTGCACTAGCAACTGATGAGCCTTGCATAGCTCATTCATCTGCTCAAGTTGGGGGTTATCTTCTTGACAAGCACAAAGATAGGCACTCATGAAATCAGGCCAAGTCACATGTTTTCACTGCAGACAATTTGTTTGTTTGTTTCAAAAGATTTATACACCGCTGGGTTGTAATAAAGCCTCAAAGCAGTTTACAGGAACAGGCAAAATGACAAGAGGTTAAAAAGTTAGCAGATACACTATTTGGAAATTGCATATTTCCTCCAAAAAGCCCTACAAATGTTAGTATCAACAGGATGACTGAATGAGAGGGTTCCTGCAGGATTTCCCCTCTGAGACTGACAGTATATGATCTGTGGGCTTCAGTCCATGAAAGCTTATGGCCACAATAAAGAAAAGGTGCCCAAATATCCTTTGTTGACATTTGCTACTGCAATGGACTAACATGGTTTCCTCTCTCAAAACTGTTAGCATGACCAAGAATCAAAACCCAGGATGGAGCTTTGCAGACAGTGGGACTATAGAGTGATCAACACTCAGTTCTCAGAGACTAGGCTGATTAGCTGCAAAGAGAAGGTATAGCCTCCCTTCTCAACTGGTGTCATTCCTACATGCACTATAAGGAATGATTAGCATTAACTTGTGTGGGTAAAGATGTCCTCAGTCTCTGGCATCAGGTGGCCCAGCCCCACAGTGGGAGAAAAGTGCATTACTGTATGTCTTAGTGAGAAGAATCACACTGCACCCTCAGGGATTTTTCAATAGTCAAACCCTCCCTTTACCCACCAGGCATAAAGACGAGCATTGTTCTATTTTTAAAACCATCCCCACCTTCCTCCTGAGTAGTCTGCCACAGTCTCCTTTATATCAGCAGCAGGGTGTTTTTTTATTCTAGCCGGTAGTAAATTCACACATCTCCTTTTGCTGATTTTCATTCATTGTAACATGTATGCCAATTGCCACATATATTGCAAAAGACAGAAGAATCAGAGATAATTTTGTTGCACCTTTCTATTCTCTGGAGCAAGAAGGCAAAGAACTTCCTTTCTCCAACACTTCCCTCTAGTGGCAAAATTGTATATTGAAAAAGAAACAAATCCTGATGTACCCTAATTCAGGGTTTCCCAGACTTGGGTCTCCAGCAGTTTTTGGACTACATCTCCCACCATCCCTAGCTAGTAGGACCTGTGGTCAGGGATGATGGGAATTGTAGTCCAAAAACAGTTGGAGACCCAAGTTTGAGAAACCCTGGTCTAGTTCATCTTTGTCTACACTGACTGGCAGAGTTTCAGACAGGAGTCTTCCCAGCTCTATATGGAGAAGCTGGAGAGTAAACCTCGAATCTTCTGCATGCAAATCATTGATCTGCCACTGACCCTCCCCTGCTTTTGATATAGCCATGGCAGTATGAGAAGTGCTGTTTCTCAAAGCAATCTTACATGTCTGGGGTCTGCAGCAGAGTCACTTTACACATTACATGTATCATGTGGTGCTGGATCAGGCCAGTGGCCCATTTAGACCAGGATCCTGTTCTTGCAGTGGCCAACTAGCTGCCCATGAGCTGGTTGGCCACTGCAAGAACATTAGCACGACCTGAGCACAAAAGCATTCTAGGAAATTAGCCAAACATATTACTTAGGCCAAGGCCCTAACCACTAGCATATTAATTATCTGTATGTATTTTAAATTGCTAAACCATCTGTTGACCCAAGTCAGGCCCTCAAGGCAGCTTACAAGCAAATAATAATACAATATTAAAAGCCACGTGAAATCAAAATTATTATTAAAAACCCAGCAAACACTAACAACAATTTAAAATGCAGCACCAGGATAATCAGAAGCAAAAGCGTTCCTTTCTTTATACAGAAAACGTTTAACTCTCTTACGTATGAGTCTATGAGGCCAGAAATCCAAAGCTATCCTAACAAATCCACGAAGCATTTAATCATGTACAGAGCCCCCGATGATGGGACAAGTGTTCAATTTGTAAAGGCAGCTTCCTCGTATAAGACGCTGGCTGTAAGCTCACAGACATTGTATATGGATGGTGCTTGCATCTTGCTTTAGAACTCTTTGTCATTCAGAGTGTCATCTGTTCAGCATTTATTACCCATGCAATCCATAACATGTCGGATATCACATTATTAAAGAACCAGCATCACTGCATGTACCAATCATTTCAGGAAGATGAGTAATACATTTATAAATAACGTTGCCTCAAACTAAAGTGTAACAACTGCAGGGGGAGAGAGAGAGAAGCAAGTAATATTCATCGGTTTGGCACAGGGATGCTGCCAAAAAAATAAGAGCCCTGTGTCACATTCTCCCTCTTTCTCCAGTGATGTCACCCTGTTGTGCATTTTCCTACCCATGCTAGCAGCAGCCAGTGATGTAGAGGACAATGTGATGGCATCATAACATGGGTAAGTGTTGCTGCTCATTATGCTGTTCAGAAGCAGTTCAGTGTTGCCTGTAGCTTGTAGTTCCATCCTTGGCTATCATGCTCTTTGAATACAAGGAAAACACCAGTTTGCTTCTGCGACTAGAAGCCCAGGCTATAAATCATTCTGCAAAACCACATGTGGAGATGAAACAATATTTAGAGCTTCTCACTAGGATCACTCAGGAAATGGTTTCCCTCCCCGATGTGGGAAATTGCATCCTTGTGGTAACATTTTTCATCCCACGGCAGAAGGAAAAATAAAATTTGGGAGAAAAGTCTGATAAGGATATCCAGAATCCTTTGTTCTGCACCAAATACCACTCCTTAAATAGTTGTTTGTGTTCGCACAATGCAAGTTCTATCACACATATTGTTTTCTAGGATATTTCCCCTCTATACTGCCTGCACATGTGCAAGGTGAAGTCAGAAGGGATGCATCACGGTGCTCACTTCTCTGCTGAAAAGAAAACAAAGTACGTTTTGTGAATTAAAAGAAGTGAGGTTTTTCTTTTACTTGTTTTTCACTTCAACAAAGCCCTTGCTCTGATCAGGGAGGGGGGTGTTAGAAATTAAATTAGGATTGGGGGAGAACTGCTTCAGTTCAGATTTTAATGTGAACCTGCCTAATTTGCACTGTAGAGATGAAATGCAGTTATCTTTTGAAAATTGCACTTCCCCTAATCTTGTGATACAGTTCTGCAAACAAATATGTTTGTGTACAAAAATATGTATATTGTGGGAAAGTGTGGAAATAGCATATAAAACAGGGGTCGGCAAACTAAGGCCCGGGGGCCAGATGCGGCCCCCCAGGCTTATAAATCCGGCCCGTGCCGCAAAGCCAGAACCTGCCACGAAGCTGTGACTCCCGAAGATGGTGGCGGGAGGAAGAGGCCGAGCAGCAGTGGCTCTGCCAATCAAACGCTGTGCCTGGTTTGATTGGCAGAGCTGCCACTGCTTGGCCTCCTCCTCCTCCTGCCCCTGCCGCCACCACCCTGGTGCTCCTGTGGACCAGAGAGCAGAACGGACAAGCTCGCTCTGCCTACCTGCTTCACCAGCAGCAGCAGCAGCAGCGGTGGTGGCGGCGGCGGTGGCCCCTGGGAAGGTAAGCGCAGCGCCGTCTTTCTCTAGACAGGGAGGAAGTCCGTTTCACGCCACTGCCACCAGCCCTTCGGCGAATGAGGCAGGCAGCAAACCGAGAAGGCAGCTGGGGTTGGGGGGGACTACTTGCCCCCCTCACAGTGTGTATAGGAATTCAGTGTGTGTGTATACACACACACAAACACACACACATATATAGTCCGGCCCTCCACAAGGACTGAGAGCCCCCTGCGGAAAAAGTTTACAGACCCCTGATATAAAACAAATAATTTTCATGGAAAATGCTTGCATCAAAGGCAGATGTAGGGGAGCATGACCGGTTTGGTCACAGCAGGAGCAGAGCTTCTGGGGCACCACAGCAGGAGCTGCAACTTTGAAGTCCAGTGAAAGGCAAGAGGCAGAGGGTGCCAGATTTTGCTGCCACACTGGGCACCACTGAAATTTGAGATGCCAAGGTCCGCCACTGCTTGCATAAATGTCAGGCTCTCTCCCATTTTGGCACTGCCCTCCCTTCTGTCCTTACAAAGCCTCTGGGCAAACTGAGATCTGATTAAAAAAAAACCATGCTGAAAAGAAAAGGCTACATAACTTGATGCTCCTTAAGTATATTCCATGATTATGATGTCTATTCTGCATCCCTGTCGAGATTGCATCTGGGACAGGTGCCCCCATAATTCCACCCTGCTAGTTGCAGTTCCAATCCATTCTAACACTGGATTTGGGGCAAATCAAGAAAGAGGAACAGGTAGTGGCTTCCTAGAAATCTTTCCAGTGAGGAAACCATGGCAGAGTGATGTGAAAAGTGTGAGATGAGGCAGCTAAAACCACTGCATTCCTTGTACTTCTCCCTCCTTCCCCCATGTACGTCAATACTTTCCTACCTTGGCTCTGAACATATTCACATTCTCCTGAACTAGCAGCTTAAATCACAAAGCAATATGACCTTTCATCTCTATATTGCCACTTATTTTCATATTTCTATCTCCTTACTTGACAGACAAATCAAACTGCTATGCACGCCAATGCTTTAATAGCATATTCTACCTTCTCCTCGGGAATAAGTTATACTGAAGATCTTCTAGCACAACGGTGGCCACTCAGAACACACATGCAAATCACCGTTTATATCTTGGACTAAAGTGTGTGGTCTCTTGTCTGTTGTCTCTCTCTAGTGGCTGGATCTGGTACCTATCTGGCAATAACAATGCCTATGGAAGTCTGTTAAGCACCTGAAGAAATCAACCCTTCCATTCATGAAGTCATGCGTAGTTTGCTGGAACATTCAGACTGGAAACATACTGGACAGGCAGTGGTCTGTCACTACTTGAAGCCATGCTGATTGCAACCAAGCCAGTGGAATTATTGTTCTCTCGGAAACTCAAAGTGTGCTTTTGTTCCTCAGGCGTTCTTGCTTTAAAATGTTTGTTTTGTCAAGACACAGATGATCAAGTTGTATTATGCTGTTTCCAAAAGCAATGTTTTAACATATGAACATAAGAAGGACCAGCTGGATCAAACCAAAGGCCTATCTGGTCTAGCATCCTGTTCTCACTGTGGCCAACCAAATGCCTATGGGAAGCCCACAAGGAAGACTTCAATTGTATCATACAAATGCCAGTGTTGGGTCCTATGAAATAGATCAGACATGAAACTCCACAAAGAATAGACACCTAAGGTGTATGGGGCAGGTTGTGAGGAGCATTAATATGAAGGTAGAGGTTGCAGGAAAACATGATCTGGAACTGGGTAGGTGGTATAGTAGGAGATCCGAGCCAAGTAATCTGGAAGAAGGAAACAGAAATAGGCACTGGGGCTCAAGGTCAGAGACTGACTGTTGATCAAGCAAAGATCGAGGCTTGTGCTAGAAGTACCATATTTACTCAGATGTAATGTGCGCTTTTTTGGCCAAATTTTGTTGTGAAAATTAGGATGGGCCTTAGATTTGATGGCACATTTACATTCACCAGCAAATACTTTTTTGGTTTCAAGGTTTTGAAAACTGAGGTGCGCATTAGATTTGATGGCGCATTACATTTGAGTAAATACAGTACACAGCAGGCCAGGATGTACCAATGGACTGCTGGGGTGAGCAGAGCCATGTTGCAACGTGAGAGAGCAGGGCTAAATCAGTTGATTTTCTACTCTGCATCTACAAGGGAAACCAGGACACAAATGAGGAAGTCACCATTCAAATCCTAGTTGATCCTGACAAACAAGATTCAGAATCATAGCCAGATGTTCACCTAGTCAAGCACACTTTTTCTTTGCTTATATTTTATTTCTACTATAATGCACCATCTCTCCCTCTCAATGGCATAATCCCGTCCACATGCCCAACCACTTGCAGCTGGGATCCTCACCGATAAAGTAGATGGCCTCATAATGCCTTAGAAGACAGAAAGGCAAGGCTACCAAGTCAATAGGCTTTTATTTGGACTCAGATTTCAACTCAGATTGGGGACGGACAGAGACTTGCAATGGAAAGCAGTTGCTGAAGACTCCCACAAGGCCACTCCGAACTTGAAATCAGTCACCTGTGAATGAAACACATATGTATTTCTATTGATTGAGTGGTATATAAATCATGTTAAATTAAATTAAATATGCAACCTTTGTATAAATCATAGCCATTTCGCCCTCTTTCATTTTTGTTCATGATGTATAGCTTCTGCTTCAAGACTTGCAGGTTTGATATATTCGTTACAACTTTTTTTCTATGTAGATAATGCAAATAAATGAATGGAAAAAGAGACAGATTTATTTGTTTGTTTGTTTCATTTCTAAATCACTCTTCCTCCTAAGGGAGCCTAGGGCAATGTACAACAGGGTATAAAATACAAAATAATATCATAAATAAAGCATAACAATAACCATTATAACTATAAAATAACTAACTCAGACCCCTCAAAATACGTGCATAGTACAAAAAAAGCATCTGCAGCTGTTTAGAAAAAAGATCACTTGTGTAATGCCATATGTTGCCATTATTGTCATGCAAACAAGCATGGATAAAGAGCAGGCCTTCTGAACCAAATCAATGATTCCTCCTGCCCATTGTCCTGTCCCTGACTCTGGCCATTGTTAGATGATGTGCTAATAGAACCTTCTAATGGGGAACCTGTGGTTCTCCAGATGTTGCTCAACTAACTCCTATCAAGCCCAGCCAGCATGGCCAGTGGTCCAGGGATAATGGGAGTTGTAGCCCAATAGTTCAGTCGGTAGATCATGAGACTCTTAATCTCAGGGTTGTGGGTTCAAGCCCCATGTTGGGGAAAACATTCCTCCATTGCAGGGGGTTGGACTAGAAGACCCTCATTGTCCCTTCCAACTCTACGATTCTATGAACATCTGGAGGGCCACATGCAAGAGAGGAGCCTATTCCATGCCATCCATTCCCACCCTCCAATAGTGAATGGCGTAGAATATAAATGTGAGGCATGAGTATGCTATCTTCACTAAAGATGCTGCAGCCCATGCACTCACTGGACCATTCTTCTCTTGTCCCATCACAGAAGGAGCAGCTCAAAGTATTGTTAAAAGAGAGCTTCTCCAGGAAGTAGAAGCCTTAAAGTCAAGGCTCTAAGCTTTCCAACTTTGTCTCACTGTTCTCATTTTGGAGTAAAAAAGGTAAAGGTACCCCTGCCCGTACGGGCCAGTCTTGACAGACTCTAGGGTTGTGCGCCCATCTCACTCAAGAGGCCGGGGGCCAGCGCTGTCCGGAGACACTTCCGGGTCACATGGCCAGCATGACATCGCTGCTCTGGCGAGCCAGAGCCACACATGGAAACGCCGTTTACCTTCCCGCTAGTAAGCGGTCCCTATTTATCTACTTGCACCCAGGGGTGCTTTCGAACTGCTAGGTTGGCAGGCACTGGGACCGAGCAACGGGAGCGCACCCCGCCGCGGGGATTCGAACCGCCGACCTTTCGATCGGCAAGCCCTAGGCACTGAGGCTTTTACCCACAGCGCCACCCGCGTCCCTCATTTTGGAGTAAAGTGAGTTTAAAAAAACCCCACCTAACTAACTAACACCTTACTTACATCAGTTGTTAGCGCTGAAGAAGAACGTTGTCAGTTGCCACAATTGCCATGGAACAATTTATTCACAAGTGTGCCTTTCACCCAATATCAAAAAGATACAAGGTTCTCCCTCTTGGTGGGGTTCTTTATGTTGCAGCTCCTCACAGTGAAGAGATGTGCGCTCACTCTCTACCTATTATGTAAAAGAAGAAAGAGCAAATGAATCTTTCATGGAATCCCGCCTAGCACTTTACTGAAAAGAGCACAGTAATGTTGCGTTTATCCATCCATCTCTGAGCAAGCAAAAACTGATGGGGAGGAATGGGGGGTTGATTAATATGAGATTTGAGGATCCTCTTGGCTCTCACCATTGGTTCTTTTTGAAAACTAATGAATCAAGGCTGGAAGATCAAAGGAGATGATGTTCTGTCTTACACTAATTAACCTTCCCAGCAACAGAGGAAGCTAGATGAGGGCGGGAGAGGACGTGTCACCATAATACTTTGCACGGTGGGAAAGCCTACACTCAGCAATTAGAACAATTTTCAACTCTGCTGCTGATTACTCTGTCATGTTCAAAGAAGGGCAGATCATGGTCTGCCCAGGGCTTCATGCATATTATATATAAAGGGGGCCGGCTCCCACCTACTTAGGCAGCGAGAGAAGATCCGATTGCTCCCTGCCTTACATAGCAAGGGAGTTTTTAAACAGACCGTATAGTTATGGAGGATGCATGATTGACAGGCGCTAACACTACCCAAATACCTGAGATGCAATCAAGGGCTTGCTGATTTTGTAACTGCACACGTTTTAAGGAAATTGATTGATGTGTAATAACTTGTAATGCTTTGAATCCCTCCAGAAAAGAGCACCCGTGGTTGCTGAACATAAAATATGGTGATGCAAGGCATGATTGTTTACTTCTGTTCTGATTTCTAGGAGATAGTGCAACACCCACTTATTCAAGAAAACTTTTGAGCGATAAGAACTGCTGGCCTGCCTTTAGTTTGCCATTAACAACTAGGTGAGGCAGTAGACAGAAATAGTTTTTTACTGATATTTTGGTATGATTTTTATTGTTACTTGTATTGAGGGGGGGGGATTTGTGTTAAGGTATGTCAGCTAGGGATGCTCAACAAATCTGCTGGGTCTGCATTTCAAAGTGAATTCACCTGATCTACACTCTCCCACACCTGGGAGGTTTTCTCTAGGCTGCTGCCAACACATTTGGAACAGGAAGCTCCAAGCTCCCTGTCCAATGCATAGCCTAGACATCTTGGTCAGATGCTGAGATTAAGGTGAGGTTTTATTATGGTACTTTGAATTAAGTTGGTTGTTTTATTTTTTAAAAATCATATGATTAGACATGAGAACCCCACCTTCAAACCTTATTTTGTGGCTTTGAGTAGGTCACTCTATCACCTTCCTTTTATAGGGTTGTTGTAAGCAGGTCAAGTGATAATATATTGCCACACACCTTGAATGCACAGCAAAGGAGGAAAAAGAAACCTAAATAAGATCAAGCAAACGTCAGTATGGGTTTGAGACAAACTCAAGATGCTACTGAAAAGCATTTGCCTGTTCCAACTGCCAACCTAGACCATCATCCTAACAAAATTTCAACCCCTGCTATCCCTCCCCCAATGCATATAAGCCTTGAAATGGGTCTGGGGTCTGGCAGCCTTGCATCCATCTCATGTGGGGAGGGATGTCAGGAGCAGGACAGGGCAAGGCTTAGAAGAGGTTGTTTGTGTTTCTTTTTTGTAAACCCCACTCCTCAGTTGGCATATTCAGAACAGATTTGGCATCCAACCACCTGGATCACAATGCAGAAGCAGATGGTCATGTAAAGGCCTAAGAAGGAATTTATTTTGGTTTTGGCCTGCTAACTCAATTGACAAATGGAAGCAAAGTCGTGTGTGTGTGTGTGTGTGTGTGTGTGTGTGTGTGTGTGTTGCCTAGTCTGTACTGTGCTCTGGAGAAGGACTGTAGCTCCATGGAAAGGTGCATGCTTTGCATCCAGAAGCTTCCAGGCTCAGTCTCCAGCATCTCCAATCAGAGCTGAGAGAGACACCTGTCTGAAGTACTGAAGGGCACCTGCCAGTCAGCACAGATAACACTGATCTGGAGGGACCCATGATCTGACTCTGTATAAGGCAGCTCCCTAAATCTACTCTGGGGATTAGCTCTCAGTGCAAGGCACAGGGTCAAAATAACATTCACTTGTTGGTCACAACACAAGACAGTGCTGAAAAACTGAACCTGAGATGAGGAAATATTTTGGATGCTTTGGGAAGGAGCCATTCATTGCTCCCATAACTGAAGTGATACATCTTTGGGTGAACGTTCATATCATCTACTCTGAACCCAATGGTGAATCTGATATTGTCATCAGATTTGCAGATATCCATGCAAATCTGATATTGTCATCACCATTAAATTACCAGCTTGGCAGAGACTGGATTCTGATTGTGCAAAGTGCTACTATGGTTGGCCTGATTGGTGTTTAACAACATCTGGAAATCCACAAGTTCCCCATTCCTGTTCTGCGGGCTTTAGATCCCTTGAAAATGTCAGTCTGTATGCAGAGGATATGTGAACAGAGAAACTTTGGTATGTTCACATTTGATCTTTCTGCAAGATAGTAATGCACAGTCATGTTGTGTGCTTGATACATTTTGCCAATGTGCCCACTTTCTCTGGCTCAACGTATTTCATCTCATCCATTGGCCTTTTAGTTCATTAAGCAACAGCCACAACTCTGCTGGCAGACCTTTCAAATTGGGGAAGAGTTCTATATCCAGATTAAGATGATCTAAATTGCTAATTTTGATGGATATGAGTTGTGCTGCGAATGCTTAGTTCAGCTCGAGTGAGAAACAATCCTTGTCCTAAAGCCTTACAAATGAGACACCCAAGACAGGTCAAAGAAGCATAATCATTTCCCATCTTAAAGATGGAAAACCAATGAAATTAAGCAGCTTGCCCAAGGTCACGCATGGATCCAAATTTAAAACAAATTGAATAAGTTTCTTTGTGTCATCTTCTTGCTGAGCTTGGAATCGTTTGTGTTCTCTGATCTCCTTGGCTTAGAGCTCAAGAAGCCATGCTGTTACAGTAATAACATGAGGCCAATAAGGCTTATTAAGCCCTGGAGGGATTCTTTGCAATGCCCAAGCCACAGAGCTGCCTAATAAGCAGAGAATGTTGGCCATGCTAATGTCATTAGTGGTGCCATTTGTTTTAGGCTAAATGTTGTACAAAGCAAAATCCGTTTTAATCCCAATTTAGAACAGGCTTGCGGCTGTCACTGGGGGCATTTTTTCCCCAGCCTATTTTTAAAAATAATCTGTTAGGCATGCTGGTTGCCAAAATTCCACTAAGAGCTCTATTCCAGGGCCTTATGCTTTCAGAAAGGCTTCTGCACGGTGCACGGCACGTGCAAACAGAGAGAAGGGCTGCAATTCTTGCTAGACAAAGAAGCATGAACAGCAAATTGTCGTTTGAGGAATGAACCACACAGAGGGCCAAATTCAGCCTAATAGCAAATTGATAGTGGGCATCAGATGTCAGCTAGCACTGTTTCCATATCCGCATTACATTAGAATGCAGGTGATGGACCCTGTTCTTTTCTGTAACTCTGTCAGGGGAAGGGACTGTAGCTCAATGTTACAAAAACTTTGCAAACAGAAGGTCCCAGTTCGAATCTTTAGCATCTCTGGTTATATGACTGAGATGGGAAAGAGCATTTGCCTAAGACCCTCAAGAGCTAATGGAAGATAGAGGAGACCATACTGGACTTAGTGGAGAAATGATCTGGTATAAAGTTGTTTCATATGTTCCTCTGCCTTACTAACCTGTCCTTTCTTGCTCTCACCATTGCTAGAAAGGTGATACAGACCTTATTTTCAGACTTATTTGTATTACTACTTTACTCTGGCAGAAGTTAGACAGAGAAACCCAAAAAGAAAATGCAAAATGCTTAGGCATGGAGTGTTGAAGTGCAGACCTCTGCCTGGAAAGGGCAGGGCAAAAAGTAAGTGTGGATAAGCTCTTAGTTGAGTTCTGAGGGTAATACGTTGAACAGAGGTGGCTAACTGGCATCCTCCAGATGTTGTTGGATTCTAACGCCTATAAGCTCCAGAAAGCCTGGCCAATGGCCAAGGATGGTGGGAGCTGCAATTTGACAACATCTGGAGGACCACAGGTTAGCCACCCCTGATTTATATAACTTGGTGGACAAGGACTGACCCATAGAGTTACCCTTCTACATAATGTTTGAGTATTTGCCCCATTTGTAAACGATGTGTTGTCTCCAACATTTATTGGTAGAAGCCTAGCAACCTTCTTTTAGCCAAGAGGAAACTATGAATGAAATCCATACTGAAGCATGCGCATGTGCAAACACACACAGAGAGAGGTAAAGTTTTCACAGCAAATTAATAATTTAGATCTCAAAAGTAAGAGGCTACAGAACAAAACAGGCACTGCTGTTCAGGTATGAGTTCACAAAACTGAAATATCAGCAATAGAGATACCCTCCTTGCAAGTACCCTGTTCACTTTGGATATCACTAACTGGGGATGGTTCAGAGGAGATTGATATCAGCTCCATTCTTTATTTAGCATCCATCCAGATTTGTTTGCCCAAAGTTTGCAGGGGGGTTAGGCGACATCAGTTATTTGTTGCACATTCATTCTGATTAATTTGTGAGGAGGTTATTCAATGTTGTATGAAACAAGTGTTATCCCACACTTTCCAGTACATCTCCCATCACTTTCCTCATTGCAAAAAGACTGATGGGGGCAGATTTGTTGCATAAGAGCACCAAATCAAGTTAATTGTGCAAACTGAATTTGCCAGTATGTAATTGAACCCCAGCAGAAAAAAGCAACAGTCTGGAAGTGCCATAGCACAGCCTATGAGAAAAAGACAAAAGAGATGTAATAACCAGGAGTGTTCACCCTTCAGAAGGCTAGGGAGAGATGAGAGATTTAAAATCTGCAAGCATGAACTAAGAAAATGTCAGCAGTCCATGCTTCACCTTTTTTGATGATAGCAGAGAAGAAACAATAGCTGTAGATCAGAAGAATATCAGTTTAAATAATAGAATGAGGGAAGACCATTTTTCTGCCCACAAGGGCTGCTGAACAGCAAGTTGAGACACCAATTATTGTTTTCATCAACAGCTTTAGAGAAGAAGCAAGTGCTCAGAGAAACATCAACCAAACAACATGATTATCAATATCTGTACTTTTCTGCATTTCACTGTCTTCTGACCTCACTGTTTCCAACCTCCTCGCCTTCCAACCCACATTTCTATATACCCATGCAACTCAGGATAAAATTTATGCATCTGATAAGGTGGACTGTAGTCCAAGAAAGCTTATAGGCATAATATATTTGTTAGCCTTTCAGGTGCCACAAGACTCTTGGTTGTTTTTACCAGCCAAAAGAAAAGCCTTTGACTTATTTCATTTTGCTTTGTTGCAGAAGAATGGTGTACACACAGTCTTCTCAAGAGGCTCTGTGGTTATGTTTTTCCAACGACATATTTCTAAGACTGCCAGATTGGGGACTTGAAGTGAGCTTGATGCAATTCCTGCCTTTTCGTTCCATATAATTTTGGGTGAATCAAAGAGTTTCCCATCTGTAAAATGGAGCTTAAAGCATAGTTTATCTTTTGCATTATAAACACATTTGGAAGCCCTGCCTGTGTTAGACCACAGGATAAGCTGGGGCCTTGGAGTCCTTTACATCATATAAAATGCTCTTATATGAGAGAGTGAGCAAATTATTGAGCCAGGAAATTCCTTTTCCTGCATGCATCTCACTGCAGCCCCATCTGTTATTCTACATGTAGCTGGAGGGTAAGTTGAAAAAGAAAAAATGTGCCCTGGTTCCTTCTACTGACATACAGCACTCCAGAAATGTGATCATGTTTGCAAATGCCAGATATAATGATTTCCAGAGGGGAGGAAGAAACAGACACATTCTTAGAGCTCACATTTTGAAATGTGTTGAGGGTTTTTTAAACTTCCAAAATCATTTGGTAATACTAAGCCATCTCTATTTTTCACTCCTTTATGAAAGTGTTTGGTGGTGAAATTAACTGTGACAGATAGTAAGCACATGCTCTCTCTGCTCCTGACATGACGATTAGAGAAAAATCTTTCACATATTAGCAAGAACAAATGCTACCAAGGAGAGGTCTAATCACTCATCTTCCAGTCCCTACATTTTTCAAATGTTATTACAATGAACTTCACTTCTTTATAGCTTTGCAGCCTTTAGAGGCTGGAGAAGTGGAGGCAGACCTACTAAGGGCAGCTTTTTCTGGTCCAGAAACAGCCATGGCTGGGGAACTAGTGTCCTGTCCATGTCATTGGGCTGGACAATTGAAACTGATCCCACAGGTTGAAAATCAACATTACTCCAGGGACCTCCAACAGACCTGGACTAGTTGTAGCATCAGGTTCAGCACATATCTGAGCAATGTTGACCTCAAAGCATTTCACAAATCTTTTGCAGCAGGTTATTGAATTGCATAGACATCTTGCTTTTTGGAAGACTTCAGTTTTGGACATCTTGTCTTAGCCACAGCAGCTATCCTCTTGCTTCTCTCTGAAGCCCTTCAGGATCCTGATTTCCCCTGTCTCCATCCCTTATCTCCCACTATGCATTACATGAATCCTCCTAAAAACAGTGAAACATTTGAATGAGTCCCATTATGATAGATATTTTAAAAGGTCAACTCCCACTGTGTTTGATAAACTACTGTAGTCATTATCTGAACAGCATAATAAGATCGTTTCAATGAAGCAAGCAACATTTACATGTACCTTCTGTATTTTAATAGTATGTTTTCATTAAATCTTGTATTAGCAAGCATTGGTCCATAGTAGATTCTCAGTCACCACAGTTTTTATGCTGCAATTCCACATTCAGTGTTTATATGTGGCTGCAGAGGTACATATAGTTGAAAGTTGTGTTCCACTATCTCACAACTTCCTGCCTCACTAATGGCATACACAACCAGTACTGCACCCAATATTGAAGGGGCCCAGTGTTGCGTGTATGAGCAGCGTCACATACCTGTGACATCACATGTGCACATCATCAAGTGGAGGCTGAGCATGCAGTCCAGCACTTGTGCAGCTTCAGTGTCCAGTGGCTCCTTGTCTCTTGTGCTCAGGAGGAGCCAGCTACTGATGCTGCACCATGCATGGCTCCGTGCAAACTCCTCCACCCCCTCAACATTGTGGGGGCTCAGCCCCCTGCCAACAAATATTCAGGGGACCAATGACACCTCCACCCCTAGGAGTTGGCACCTATGCACATAACATGGGCCCTTTGCCATCTCGGAGTGCAATGGACAGCACAAACGTTTCCAAAGCACTAGATGGTTCTCATACTGTTGCCTGAAGATCTGCCACTTTCACTGGTTTATTTAAAAATGGCCTTCACCACTAAACTTATCTAATGGGCTAGCAGGGCACATGTGTGAAGCCTACCTGCTGAGCTACCTTGACCTCATTTCCTCGATCGTCGGAAGCCGTGTTGTCAGAAAGAAGATGCAGCAGATAAAACTAATCTTTCACTATCTCCGGCAGCTTTTCCCTGGTGTTTGCCCATTTGCAAAATTGTTCAGATCCGCACAGGAAAGCTACTGCATGTTGCCAGCAACTGAAATCCAATTAGCTTTAATTGCTACGTTGCCACTGATCCGTTCAGTAGGACCATGAGAATAAGGCATGGACCCATGTGAGTACTTTGCCTATTGATAAAGCAATGGTGTCACACAGACCTGGCTCCTAAAGAAGCACAGTGATGTTTCTTGTATCTATTATGTAATAATGAAGTCAATATACCTATCTTCACATAAGATGAAAACTTCAAGGGCACATGTGCGCACACAAAACAACACCATACCAGCTCACCTTGCCTGGAGAAAACAAAAAATGGTCACAACACAACAAGAAACCTGGTTTATTTAAGAACATAGGAAACTGCATCATTTGTCCATTTAGCCCTAGTATGTCTGTAAGGGGTTATCCAAGGCAGAGGCCTTTTCCACATCTCCTGCTCTTCCTGGACCTTCACCTGGAACTGCCAGGGATTGAATTTGGGGCCTTCTGCATGCAAAGCACATTTGTTAAGTCTCTGAACACCTCAGAGGCAGTATGTCTCTGAATACCAGTTGCTGGAAATCGCAGGTAGGGAGAGTGCTGTTATCACTCAGTTTCTGCTTACAAGCTTCCCACAGACATCTGGTTCACCACTGTGAGATGCCGTTTGGCCTGATCCAGCAGCTTCTTCTTACATTGGTGTTATGTACTGAGTTGAATAGGATCCAAACTTCAGCAGTCTGATTGGTCCTAGAACAATAGGATCCAAAATGCAGCAGTCTGATTGGTCCTAGAACAATAGGATTCAGAATGCAGCAGTCTGATTGGTCCTAGAACAATAGGATTCAGAATGCAGCAGTCTGATTGGTCCTAGAACAATGCAGCAGTATGATTGGTTGGCAGGAGCCACCCAATCCAGCTCCAGATAGAAGTGAATCCACAACTTGATTGGCCTACAGGAGAATTCCGGAATTAGCCAATCACGTGCAGCCCATTGTGTAAATAATGTATATAAAGCAGATACTTTGAGGGGACTTTCATTCCCTCCTCACCACTATGAATTGAATAAAGAGCATGAAATCCACTCTCGACTCTGAGTATATTTCAATTTGTTTGTAAGTTTTTACATTTATACCCCATCTTGTGAGAAATAATCTCACAGCCAAAATAAAACTTCAAGCTTTGCTAGACAAGCAAAGAGTTAAGACACGTGGAGTTCTCCCCTGTAAATTCCTAGAGAGAATACTCTGTGAGGTCATATCCCCTGCTTTCACTGGCAGGAAAAGTAAGGAAGATAATCCTTACTACTTCGTCCATCCTCAGAGTTCGGTCATTTTTCTCTCTCCGTGTAACTGAGGTAGGTTATGGATTGAAAATGGGACCTGATACATGCAAGAAATGTGCTACACCACTGAGCTATGGACTCTCACCTTGTCATTGAATAGTTGCAGGACAGAGCAGCAGCACTCCACCAAAGATGCAGAGCCTTTAATGAGCATTCATTGGCTATGGTTGTCCAACCAGCTGTTGGTCCACCAAACAGTGGTACTGTCCACCCCACGTTTTACCATCTTGACATCAAGGATATTTCATGTGCAAGAGAGGACTATGCATGGAACATGAACTGCAAAGTCATCATATTGCAGTGCAAAGCATAAAATAGTGAAAAACACCACTCAGAATGTGAATTACTGCCAAGGCCACTGAGAAATGTTATACATAAACACCTGGAATTAAAGGTTTAAAAAATGACAGGGTGTTGCTGCAGAGGGTTAATGCTGCTGCCTTTCAAATCTTTTAAGAAATATTGGGATGAGCCTTTAAGTGCTGAAGTTGCAAGTGGGAAGAGAGACTGTGAAGAATAGCAGTTTAAGAGAGAGACTACAAAAATGAGCTCACAGACATGGGGGGGGAGGTGTGCTATCATTAACAGAATCACAAATAAACGTGCTAGCTGCGGGAAGTCTTGTATTTTCCCAGATACAATTGCAGCTGGATCGCTGGGAAGAATCGATGCTCTCGCCACAGAAATGGATCTTTGAGGGAAGGCATATGGTCTGTGTGAAACTTGTCACTATTGTACCAATAGCTGATTGCATCAAAAGGCTCTGAAGCAAGCAAAACTTAGCTGCAACCGTAAGCATATTTGGAAGGGAGTAAGCCCCAACTGGACTCCGTCAGAGCTGCTTCTCAATAAACATGCTTAGGAGTGAACTACGCCTCTTCGATGGGGCAGACACTTCCTCTCCCAAGACAGCAACAGTAAGCACCACACAGATTCTGCTCTAACATGGACCATGACTCCCCTGACACATCCTTGCAGAGAAAAGAGGGGGTTGCCCAGCAGGTGTTTGTTCCTCAAGTCAGCAGCAATATGGCCTTCCAGCAATAATGGCTTGTGTTTCTTTTGGAACTTTTCCATAATTCATACAGTGGCCTCCTCTCAGCCATCAAATATTTATGCCCTGATGATGCTTAGTAAGAAACATATTCTTCCTTGGAGCATGGCTGAACATTCAAGGCTAGCATGGATTTTCCTTTGTTCAAGTCATTATGTTCAGTATCGATTTAGCTTGTCAGGTGGATGGGGTGTGCTTCAGGAATGAAAACAGCACAATGCTTTTCCCTACACCCAAAGAGCAGCTGCCTGATTCTGCTTTTGCAGTCTACTTCCCCCTTGACCATGGCAAGGAGATGATAATCCTCTCTTTGCAGCAATAAAACATGGACTGGGCGGAAATGGCCTGCCAGCGTTCTCTGCACCGTTTGTGGGTGGCAAGATTCAGGGGACATTTTGCTGAGCATTCTCCTGGGGAGAGCTGAAATTCTCCAACATTCAAGAAATTAAATTTTCAGACAATTCTTTTCTGAGACTCTTTGGCTGGGCACTAAAGAAAACCACTCTTCTAGAGTTTAAGAGCCTTTGAAAGACAAAAATGGCTCTATCTCCCTCTAGTGACCAAATGGGTTAGCATTTGATGGCTCGATTCAGAGGTCCGCTTCTCACGTGGTTGGTATGGCAAAGTAATGCTCTGAGAAGCTCCATCAATTGTGAAGGGCCACTTTGCTCTTGGGTTTGCTCAAACGGCAGCCTCCAGCCACCCTGCCCAGTGTTATGGAAGAGAAGGCAGTAGACATAGCCTTCTTCCAGTGCACCCAACCTTCAGCTTCCTCCTGGTCACTTGTGAGTCATAGTGCCTGCTTTTTTTTCTCTGCTGGAGGTTGAGTCTTTGTCAGAGGGTTTGGAACAAATCCTTCCCCCCTTCAGCTCAAGCCCTGCATCAAAGCATTCATTTATTTGAACAGATAACATTGTCCCATCCACCACCCTGGGTTTCATACATCCTCGGGCATCTAGATCTACCACATTGTGCTCAAGGAGAGAAAATCCATCCCACACCATGGGGTTTGCGGCTGACCTTCTACTGTGCCACTGCTAACCCATTGACAAAAAATCCTAGAGTGGCTGCTCTCTGTGAGAATGGGAGGGGGGTGAAAGGAAGCAGATACAATAATAATTAATGCATGACCCATAAAACCCCAGTTTGCAGACGTATGCTCTTGCTGGGCAGTTAGAAGGCAGTGTTTTAAAATCCCATCCATTATTCACAGGGCAGTGCCATTTTAATAGTTAAACTTGTTTCCAATTAATTTTTAATTAAATCCACTTTTCAAAAAAAAAACCTAAGACACAACATTTTGCCTGAAGCAAGATCCTCTGACCTACTGTGGAATCATAGTCTGTTGTCAGGACCAATTCACACATTGCCAAATTCGTACGGAGAGGCTTCCATGGAATAGAGATGTGATTTTTAGCATATTTGTTTTCCATACTTTCTCAAGGGACTCCAGAGTTACCCTCACAGCTCCCATGCAAGGTAGGCTACACTGAGAGAAAGTGACTTTTCCAAGGCCACCCAAATCTTCTGGATCCAAGTCCATCATTGATGAGGACGCCACCATCTATATACATAATGCTTTACGAAGAACATGTTTGACAAATCCATGTCGCAGAGGACTTATGAACATTAAAAAGGCATGTGGAAAACAAAGAGGAAAGGGGTGAAATAGAGACATGAATAAACAGGGGAAGAATATACAATTATTTTAAATACAGGTATTTTGGCTTAGTTGTGATATAGTATTGAGACCAGGAAGTTGTTCCAAAAATGTCCTGGAAAAGATAAGCTTTGAGGAGAGGGTAGTGGTCACATAGATGTGTTTTGGAGGGCAGTTCCAAGCATAAGGGGCAGGAAGGCAGAAAGGGTGGAAGCCAATGAATTATATCCAATGCAGCACCAAGCAAAATGTCCTGTCAGCACAAAGAGTTCTCCTTGCACAGCAGAATGTTCTCCCTCTCTTCTCCCCCTGAGTGCCCCCTAAATCCATTCTGGGGTTCCCCCAACCCTCTGGTGCAGATTTGGGGATGATGCTGGGCACACATGGGTGGAGGAGAAGGGGGAAATCCCTTGGGGGAGGAGAGACACTCTGCATGTACTCAGAGGCACCCACTGCCATTACTTTACGCTGACATTCCCTGACATTCAAAGCAGATTCAGGGGCTTAATGCTGATGAGCCTTGGCTCAAAAGTATGCCCTGAAAATGGGATTGGCATCCTCTGTGACGCTGAGTAGGAAATGAAATTCTTACCCTTCAAAACTGCATTCCTAAGTGCCTACTCCTCACCGGCTTAGTGATCAGAACAAAAACATTATAGTGTCTGGAAGATAAGTCCACTTAGCAGCTGCAAAGCAACTCCACGCACTAGAAGGGACCAGCTTAGCAGCAAATTCTTCTCTTACAAAACTCGTAGGAAGGCTAAAGCTCCCATTTGTTTTAGCGCATAGACGGCAGGACCAACCAGGTTATGGCAGAGAATAGAAATGTGCACACACAAAATCCCTGACTTTGCTATCAGAAGGCTACGGCGTATCTATAATGCTTAAAAATAAACCCTGCTTTGAACAGAGCTGAGCTGAGCTAAAATGACAGCATGAGTTTAATTACTCCCATCTTGTTCAGAGCGATAGGAACTATAATAAAACATGGCCCAGATTTCACGGTTTTTCACACCATAAGCCAATTAAAAAGTGCCTCTGACATGAGCCCTGCTGCAATTAACCAAGAGCAGACTTGCACTCAAAGGACATGTGTAAACAGAGGGCAGCCACAAAACCATCTAGCTCGCTCCCCTATCAAGCAGCTTCAGTGACAGCATCCTAAAGGGGAGGCTGCCTGTGCTGGGGGTTCTTCCAACAAGAGGAGAAGGAAGTGCATCAAGTCCTCAACACCTCTAATGCAAAAAAGATCCAAGACTCAGCAGATGTGAAATCAAAGAGGGACAGATCGGTCTAGCATGCTGTGAGTAGGACAAGGGGGTGTGAAATTAGACAATACCACAGGCGATACAAGAAAAGTGCTTGATGGATCAGTTTTCCTCCTGAGCAACGAAAAATGATCTGGAGAAACTGATGCACAGGGAAATCCAAAATTAAGAGCCAAGCCTTGGCAGGTGCCTGAAGCTATTTCACATAGCTCCTGTTCCTGTTCTGCCTTGAGGCCGAGATTTGCAGAAGTGAAAAGAAGCTGAATGCAGACCCAGGGCACAGCTTGTAAAACTCAAGGGAAGCAGAGAGGCCGGGGGATGGGGAGAGAATGTAGTGCAGCAGAGTACTGTGTTCTGGTACTCTAATCATCGCAGCAATAAGAGGAGCTAAATAGCACCCTGCATTTGAAAAAGGCTGTCTATCGTCAATACATCTTGCCCGGGTGAGACGCCCTTCAAATGCAGCAGCAGACTTACAAGAGACCCTTTTCCATAACATGATACCGCATGGCTGATGGCTCCATACACCCAATGCAACCATGCAGTAGGGCCTTTCCTCTATAGCTGGCACCCCTTTCTAACGCAAAAAAAAACCCTCGATACATCCTGTCATGTGGTTGCATGAGCCACATGTACCCAAGGGGCGTAACGCGGGAGGACCAGGAGGGCCATGGCCCCGGACGCATAATTTTGAGGGGGCACAAACTAGGCACCCCCACGCAGACACTGGCTGCTGTGGGGATCATCGTCCCACCCAGATGCATTCTGGTGGGCCCTGTCCCTGGCTCCCCATCCTTCCCTGTCTGCCCTGGGGGGGTCTCTGGGCCCTGAAGCCCAGCTTGGCCTCACCACCGTGTCCCCAGCCCCCTTGCTGAATGGCTCACTCTCTCCTCGCTTGGCATGCTCCCTAGACAGTGAGTGAGCAGGGATGGAGGGAGGTGGGCAAGGGGCGACCCCAGCATGGCACTCCAGCCCAACGCTCCTCTCCACGGGCATCAGGGGGGTTCACAGGTCAAACCATTCTATGAATAAGGTGATGGAAAAGGAGGGCAGGATTTTACTTTCAGGAACAGGTTTGGAACATAACTGTGCAAACAGCTGCATTTGCAAGATGGGCACTGAACATGGAAACAGAAGCTGATAAAAGAACCGTCAGAGATGGTATATGCTGTTTTTAGGGGCTAGTTAGCGACACCTTGGCTTGGAAAGAGCATGAGACAGCAATTGGATCTGGGAAAAGAAGGCTCGGCACACCATGCCAGAAGGCCTAGCAGTGGAAGCCAATGCCAGAGAAAAGGGTGCCAGGTGCCAGGCAGACTGACAACAACTAGGAGAGACAGAGACACCAGAACCCCCCGGGACTGCTAGCAGAACAAGCCTGTGCCGTGCAGAGGCGCCAAGGTGTCACTGATTCTTGTCCTTTAGCTTAGTAGTGTCAACATGCTTTCTAGTCTGATTGATGACTCAGGAAGTCACAGAGCAGCCCTGCTCTACTGCGCTCTGATCTCACCCACGAGTCAGTGCATCAGCAGGAACAGCTGCGACCAGATTTACTGAGGGAATTATTACTGCAAGGGTCGCCTGCTTCAGATGCCTTTGTCTCTATATGTCCTGCAGTAAATTACTCCCTATAATTTTTAAAAATCATTGCAGGAGTCCAGCATCATAGGGAGCAATGTAATTTGGGACGAGAACGTGCTTCCCAAAATAAACCCCACAGGAAATCAAACCAAGAAAGGTGGTAGTCCCACCTTCCTTTCTGCAACCAATATTTCCAGTCCTGACATACAGTTTATACACTATGCACACTGTGGAAGTGCACTAGGTGGAGGGTTTTGATGTCATCCCATTCTTGACAATTCCACTCTTCATTCTGGCCACAAGATTCAAGTTTCCTGATGTGCCAGTTTTCTAGCAAGGCATATGCAAGGCTGGCTACCTGCTGATTTCCTCCATGTCTTACCTAACCTTGAATTATTTTTTAACAGGAGACATTTTCCTCTGACCAGTGTTTTTCTGCTACTAATTTGTAAAGTCAGTCTTTTAGGCCCAAATTAGATGCAGTGTGGGATAGTTATGATTCTCCTGCATTAAAAAGATAGGTGCAAAGAGGAGATACTGGTTAGATTAGGACTATGACACTAGAATAGGTAGGGTTAGCTCCATATTATTTTTCTGATTAAAATTCTCTTGCCCATATCTTCTATTTGCACCTTGCAGAATAAAACTTACAGATCTTGCATGGATACCTCGGTACCAGTAAACTACAGATTGCAGTGAGGGCTAATTGGAATAATGCTACAAAAAGAAAGGATTAATCTCATTCTTCAGTGTTATGGTCCTGATTCAATTCAAGGGTCCCTGTGGCTTCTATTAAACGAGAAACAACAACCCATGTCTTGTTAAAGGTAAAGGTACCCCTGCCCATACGGGCCAGTCTTGACAGACTCTAGGGTTGTGCGCCCATCTCACTCTATAGGCCGGGGGCCAGCGCTGTCCGCAGACACTTCTGGGCCACGTGGCCAGCGTGACAAGCTGCATCTGGCGAGCCAGCGCAGCACACGGAACACCGTTTACCTTCCCGCTAGTAAGCGGTCCCTATTTATCTACTTGCACCCGGGGGTGCTTTCGAACTGCTAGGTTGGCAGGCGCTGGGACCGAGCAACGGGAGCGCACCCCGCTGCGGGGATTCGAACCGCCGACCTTTCGATCGGCAAGTCCTAGGCGCTGAGGCTTTAACCCACAGCGCCACCCGCATGTATAGTAAGTGCACAGTGGAATCGGCCTAATCTCCAGGATTTTCTGCAGAGCAGGTGCCGACACTGGACATTCAGTCCCAGGAATGTGGTTCTTCTCATTTAGGGATAATGCTTCTCCTCTTCCATCTTGCCCTCTGTAGGCTTCCCATCTATCTAAAATTAGGTTGTAAGCTCTTCCAAGAAGGGATCTGTCTTTTGTGGTTGAATGCAAATGGGATTTCTAAGCTAAATTTTCCATACAAGGGGTTTGAGACCATCTCTATCAATTTGCACAGGGCATCTTTCTAAGGAAAGACACTCCTGGCTCTCCTACCAGATCATATCTGCTTTAGGCCTTAGAACAAAAGCCAGCATCTATTGTCTCACAACACCATGCACTTTCTTCCATGGCACCTTATTTTTGGAACTCATTTGCCTCCAGACACTCATATGGTCTAGTATAACCATATGAATCTTCTCCAACCTGGTGCCCTGCAGATGTTGTTACCTCCACATCGGCCTCAGTCCACAAGTCCAATGGAAGTTACTACTTCAATAACATCTGGAAGGAGACAGGCTCACCATGCTGAAGAACTGCATGAAAAGTTGGCTCTAGCCTAGGAAAATAGAAATCTGTTCATTTTTTAAGGTGCCACCGGAGTCCTTGTTGATTTTGCCTTTTCACAAGTCTGTTTCAAACCATAAATCTGAAAAACTTGACTATGGCAACCACTTGCTATTGAAATGAAGCTTCAAATATAATAACATGAGTCAAGTTTCAAACCCAACCTCCAGGACCAACGTCTCTCTCATCTTCACATTTTGTCTTTCCAATTGGGGCTATGTTGTCTGACAAAGCCAGCCAGCGTCTCTCAATAGGGAGCACTTTTCTCTTTTCTTTTTTCTCTGAAGGTCACTTGGAAAGAGCAACAGCTCCTTCTAGAGGCCCTCTGCTAATAACACAATTTGACCCGTAAAGCACAGTACAAAAGGCTTCCCAGAGAGAAGGAAGGAAAGATTTTGCATGTGCTATTAACAATGGTAAATAGATCACGATTCTAGTTACAAAATCCCACCAGAACCTTTGCATTCTGTGGAGTTCATTCAGCTTCCAAGCTTCTTCAGATTCTGTCACAGCATTCCTGAAAGCTCGTACATTCAGAAAAACCAAAGGAGAGTTTCTTCAGTGCCAGGGAAGTTAAGTGACTGAAAATAGATGTTTTTAGCTTTGCTGAACCTCCTGCAGCAAAGTAATAGTAATTTAAAAAAAGATCCAGAATCAGATCAAAAGTAGAATACATTTGAATGATTTAGTTAAATCAAAGCAGACAAATAATGGGAACATAAATGAAATTTAAGAAAGCCATATATATATATATATATATATTTGCTTTCGTAGATTTTCACGGGTACAGGAATGCAGGTTTTGGTGTCCTCGGGTGTCTTCCCGTGTAAAAGTTGGGGTGTCTAGGCGACGTTTCGACGAGGTCTCACTCGTCATCTTCAGGCTGGTGCTTTCGGCTTCTTGTTACTGGAACAGAGCAGGATCTCAGTGTTTGAGTTCCTATAAATACTGTTGAAGGTGTGGTGTATAGCCTCCAATGTTCTGGGCAGAGAGGAGGTTCCCAGGCTAGTGTGCCTTTTCTTCTTTTGTTCCTTAATTACTTGAGGGATATCTTGAGTGATTTCTTGAGTGATATCCTGAATCCCACTTAGGTGGGTCATTAGGTGTGGATTAGTTGCTCAAGCCTTTGTGTCTTGAACTCTTGAACTTTGTGAAGAGTTTTTCTGAGAAGATGGCTGTACTGCATTTGGTTGTGCTCTGGCTTGGCTTCGTGTATAGGGGCGAGCTGTGGTTTTGTGGCCTGTGCCAGCCAGATCTGTGTAGGGGTTGCGGGGGGGTGCAGCATCCGGAGGTGCCACCATGGTTTGGCTACTGGATATATATATAATATATATATTAATTTATATCTTACCTTTCCTCCCAAAGAACCCCTGGGCAGCAAAGAACAAGTGATAAAACAATAAAAAGATATTGAAAACATATTTAAAATAATTCTAATTTGTATGCAGACAGGGAAAGATATCAACTTAAAAGGCTAATTGAAAGAGGAAGGCCAGGGCCATCTTTAGCAGATGCGATGCCGGGGTGCAAATATCCACCCATCGCCCCCAAATTACCACAGATAGTTTTGGGGTGGCCGTAGCTGCTTTTATTCAAAATGCATCTCTGGGTTATTTGTGGGGTATAGGAATTTGTTCATTTTTTTCCCTTTAAAATATAGTCCGCCCCCCCCCCCCCAAGGCTTGAGGGACAGTGGACCGGCCCCCTGCTGAAAAAGTTTGCTGACCCCTGTCCTATGTATTGCCGTGTAGACATCATCGCTCACAGGACTGGACTATCTGAGCCAAAATACTATATTGTACTAAGTGAAAGGTCCATGATCTTCTTTTCCACAGTTTTTCAAAAGTATAATCAAGCATTCAGTTTGGGGTCATGGTGCTAGTAAAATGGAGATTCACCCCCATACCATACCACTTTCATCCCATAACTGCAATTTGCCCCATGGGGAGGAAGCATGGGCCAGTCTTCCCCAACCTGGTGCCCTCCCTGCTCCCAGTGTTTTGTACTACAACTCACATCAGCCTCAGTCAGAGATTCTAGTAGCTGTAGTTCAACAATATCTGGAGACCACCAAATTGGGGGAGGCTGAGAGAGATAGAGGTCCTGTTATGGTACATTTTAAACAGCACAATCCTATATACCCCTGCTCCAAAATCAGTTGTTCAATAGAGCTTATTCTCATGAAAGTGAGTATAGGATTACAGTCCAAACAGTCCAAAACAGATCTCCCACTGTCGCGTCTAGTTGCTACTCCATACATCTTGACTAATGGGATTATAAGAGGTTTTTCTGCATAAAGAACATCTCTCAATATAGGCTCTTTGCTGCCACGGTTGCAATTTTCCTCCATTCTTTTTCCAGGCATGTTCTCTTCCAGTTTGTAAACACACTACTCATTTAAAAACCACTTTCTATCTTATCTATGCATCTTAGTCAAGGCCATCCTGAAGTTCTACCTTATAGCAATGCATCTAAAAATTTGTCATGGTTTTCTTTCAGCAGGCATTCCTAAAATGCAGCCAATCCATCTTAATCACTTTGATTTAGTCTTTGCAACAATATCTGTTCTTCATACAGCCAATAAAATTCCTCAGTCTTTCTGGTCCATAAATTCTCCTCACCATTTCCCATTAATTTGTTTTTCTTCCCTTTTTGTCATTGTCACGCACTTTAGAGAAAGGCACAGTGTTCGAATTATAATAATTGAAGTTTAACATTCTTGGAAATGTTTTTGCTTTTGAAGACTTAGTTGGAAACTTTGTATTAGTACCAAGGACTGTGTTCAAAGATCAAGAAGTTACTTCTTGCTAACCCTACTGACTCAAGCCCCCTCCTGCCGCCGCAAAAAAAAGGGGGGGGGACCCCATTTTTTAAGATCTGAGTAAATACTTTCCTTATCACACACCTGAAACACACAAAAACAAATGCATTTGTTCAAACACAAGGAGGTGAAAAATAACATGAAAAACTAGCTGCTTTGTCAGGCACAAACAGTGATACCCTACAGGTCAAATAAAGCTTTGAGCCAAAGTCTAGGTTGACAATTGAAAATATATTGAAGATCTCCACTTACAGTTCTGGGGTGTAGCTGGTGCCGGTTTCCCTGGGCACCCTACTTCTGTGGCAACTCTGAAGTTGAGGATGCTGCTCTTGACATGATGGAGTTGGTCCAGTGCATGTAGCTTGTTTCTTGATTGTCACCAGAGGCATAAAACTCCCTCTCTCCTTCTCTGTCTCTCTGCCTCTCTTTCTCTCGCACTCCTACTTATCTCCTTTTCTGTCTATTCCCTCCAAATGCCCCCTTTCCACCCAGGCATTTGCACCCACCCCTCTTCCTATTCCTTCTCTGCCCCTCCCTGCCACCCATCACCAGAGGACTGAAAGTATCTCATGCTTTCTTCCATTAACCACTACCCTTCCATCTCTCGCTCTCCACCACTGACACCTTACCTGAGTGACTCTTCATCCTACAATGCTTAATGGTCTACAGTACCATTGCAAAGGAGGATGGGGGGACCAGAAAAACTGGCCATGCCCCCATGGTCTCATTGGCTATGTCCCCATGACTGCCTAGCACCCTACCAGGTCTAGTGGGCATCAGCCACACTGAGTGCCCACAAAAAGACTCAGTAAAAAAATCCAAATGCCCCAAGCTCCTATTTGCGCTAGCTCAGCCTCTCCTACATTGAATACATCCCCTTAAACATGCCCATCCATTTCACTGGATGCCAGGGTTGTACTCCCATCCTTCCTGAACAGAGGAGAGGTGCTCACAATCTAAAAGGACATGGCACAAGAGAACAAAGCCATCGGAGGGAGGAGGAAAAAGCAAGCTATTAAAGACACAGTTCTGAGTCACTTCAGTGAGTCCAAGGCAAAAAAAAAAAAAGTAATCAGGTTTTCCTCAAGCAAGTCCCATTCTCCTTTCCACCAGCATTTTCTTAGTTGATCTTCAGAGTGCATTACTGAGTGCACACCACTGCTATTGTTGTTGTTGTTTAGTCATTTAGTTGTGTCCGACTCTTCGTGACCTCATGGACCAGAGCACGCCAGGCACTCCTGTCTTCCACTGCCTCCCGCAGTTTGGTCAAACTCATGTTGGTAGCTTCGAGAACACTGTCCAGCCATCTCGTCCTCTGTCATCCCCTTCTCCTTGTGCCCTCAATCTTTCCCAACACCAGGGTCTTCTCCAGGGAGTCTTCTCTTCTCATGAGGTGGCCAAAGTATTGGAGCCTCAGCTTCACGATCTGTCCTTCCAGTGAGCACTCAGGGCTGATTTCCTTAAGAATGGATGCGTTTGATCTTCTTGCAGTCCATGGGACTCTCAAGAGTCTCCTCCAGCACCCTAATTCAAAAGCATCAATTCTTCGGCGATCAGCCTTCTTGATGGTCCAGCTCTCACTTCCATACATCACTACTGGGAAAACCATGGCTTTGACTATACAGACCTTTGTCGGCAAGGTGATGTCTCTGCTTTTTAAGATGCTGTCTAGGTTTGTCATTGCTTTTCTCCCAAGAAGCAGGCGTCTTTTCATTTTATGACTGCTGTCACCATCTTCAGTGATCATGGAACCCAAGAAAGTAAAATCTCTCACTGCCTCCAGTTCTTCCCCTTCTATTTGCCAGGAGGTGATGGGACCAGTGGCCATGATCTTAGTTTTTTTGATGTTGAGCTTCAGACCATAATTTGCGCTCTCCTCTTTCACCCTCATTAAAAGCTTCTTTAATTCCTCCTCACTTTCTGCCATCAAGGTTGTGTCATCTGCATACCAGAGGTTGTTGATATTTCTTCCGGTAATCTTAATTACGTCGTGGGATTCATTCAGTCCAGCCTTTCGTATAATGAATTGTGCATATACCCTAAGTTAAATAAGCAGGGAGACAATATACAGCCTTGCCGTACTCCTTTCCCAATTTTGAACCAATCAGTTGTTCCATATTCAGTTCTAACTGTAGCTTCTTGTCCCACATAGAGATTTCTCAGGAGACAGATGAGGTGATCAGGCACGCCCATTTCTTTAAGAACTTGCCATAGTTTGCTGTGGTCGACACAGTCAAAGGCTTTTGCATAGTCAATGAAGCAGAAGTAGATGTCTTTCTGGAATTCTCTAGCTTTCTCCATAATCCAGCGCATGTTTGCAATTTGGTCTCTGGTTCCTCTGCCCCTTGGAAATCCAACTTGCACTTCTGGGAGTTCTCGGTCCACATACTGCTTGAGCCTTCCTTGTAGAATTTTAAGCATAACCTTGCTAGCGTGTGAAATGAGTGCAATTGTGCGGTACTTGGAGCATTTTTTGGCACTGCCCTTCTTTGGGATTGGGATGTAGACTGATCTTCTCCAATCCTCTGGCCACTGCTGAGTTTTCCAAACTTGCTGGCATATTGAGTGTAGCACCTTAGCAGCAGCATCTTTTAAAATTTTAAATAGTTCAGCTGGAATATCATCACTTCCACTGGCCTTGTTATTAGCAATGCTTTCTACGGGCACACCACTGCACTCTGTGCAATTACTGAGGTGGGTGCTGAGGCAGTCTCCTCAGTGTCCTCTGGGAGCACCCAGTAACAGTCTCTCCCTCCTTCCCCAGCCTTCTCCTTAGTCTATCCACTCCCTAAAAGAGCTGGAACTGACTCAGCCCTTCAGGGGCATGGCGAAAGCAGCAGTTCACAGAGGCAATGTTCTCACTATGTCCACCCCACTCTTCCTTCACTGATCTGTTCTGCGATCCCTTCCTTTAGGGTATTTCTTTTCCTGGAAAGGATTTTTGTTCTTCAGCAAACCTTAGGTGCCAGATGAAGATACCTCCCTGCTGTGTGAGGATGGCACCATGTCAACAACATAAGCAGTGACACTCACAGTTTCCACATTAAAAGTGGAGGGAATGAAGGGGACCTGCAACAAAACGTTGTAGTGTGAAGGGCTTTTGTATAGGATTCCAGACACTTTATTCCCCACCCCCACCCCAACACACACACACACACACACATTCAGTTTTCATCCTGCTCCTTTAGTTAGTCAGCATTTCTTGCCCACTGAGCTCTGCTTGAGCAGTCTAAAAGACCCATCTAGTCTTTCTCATGTATCACACGCACCATTTTTTCTACCCACTCTATTCTATTCTCCCCTCCCACCCAATTCTTAGGATTTTCCCCCTCTCACTAAAATGTCCCAGTTATTATGAGGCCCTTTTGGTATGGATTTTACCCAGGGCTTTTTTTCGGCCAGAACTCACTACAACTCAGTTCCGGCAGAACTCAGGTAGGTGCCCTTGCCATTATAAGAGAACAAGGGAGGCGTTCATGGCAAGTTCTGGCACCTCTTTTTCTAGAAACACACCACTGACTTTACTCCTTAGGTTTTTCCCCCCTAAAGATTTTCAGACATCTGTAAACCTTAGGTTTACCCCAACTTTGCCAATATTCTTCTGCCTGTTGTAAGTGTGTGGTGAGCTTCTGACTACATAAACACATAAAGCCTCAAATTGGTATTTAAATTTTAAAATTCTTATCACTTGATTAAAATGGTTATCCAAATCTTTGTATAGACACTAGGCAAGGATTTTGTCTAATTTGGTCAATTTTAGAATCACACTCATCCCTATTGAGTAATGTAGTTTTGTTCTCAAAGATACGCACTGATGAGTTCCTCAGTTCAAAAGCTTAGCATCTTTTGCCGAAAATACCCTTTTACTGAAGTTGTTTTGTCTTTGTATTCTGGGTTCCATTTTTCTCATTTTGAAAATAAATGAAGCCTGCATATAAGTTCCCAGAGGAACATACCCTTAATGTTTCAGAATCTAAGTGGAGAACACTGCTGAATATTTATATCACTTATTTTTTCAGCGTATTGTGCTTGCCCTCAGAAAGCTTAATTCCTGCTAGTTTATTCTGAATCGTATTCCCTTAATTCAGCCATAACATGACATTTCTGTCTCAGACACAACAAGCTTCCTTCTGTTCCTCCTCTGGGTTCAGCAACAATATTATATATATACTTTAAAAAGCTACTGCTAGGCCAGTAATTCATCAGTTCCTGGTGAACTGAAGCACAGTTTTAAACTCCCACTAAATTGGCGACACAAGGAAGGGAGTGCAGTGAGCACATTTCATTTTATAAGGATGAAAACAGATTGTACAAGGGCACTCTCAGACCTTTATAGCTTTTAATTGCTTAGACCAGTGTTTCCTAAACTTGGGTTGACAACTGGTTTTGGACTGCAATTCCCATCATCCCTGACCACTGGTCCTGCTAGCTAGGGATGATGGGAGTTGTAGTCCAAAAGCAGCCCTCAACCCAAGTTTGGGAAACACTGGCTTAAACCTTTATAGCTTTTAATAGCAGCAGGAAAAAAGCTTCAGATGTGTATACATGAAGTCAAACACCAGAAAAAAAGACAATTATTAAGGATCATAATCTGAATTTAAAGAAATTGATTTAATAAAAGCTGAATAAATATGTTTGACTGTCCAACCCATTTGATAGCCTCCATTCTTCTTCTGCTAGATGTTATTAGATAGAATTATCTGCATCATTGCAAATGTATATCAGAAGTCGAACTGGTCAGTATGGTTGTGCGTGTACATTATTCCATGTTTTATTTAGCAGGAAGACATTTGTGCACCTAAAATCCCTCCTGGAATACAAGGCGCTGCAAAATATTTGCCAGAACAGTTTTCTTGCTTCAGATTTGCAAAACTGAAAGCAGTCAAACATTTTAAAATGTATTCCCCCTCCATAACAGAAACTCTGGTTCCCACTTCACAAAGAAACAAAATATTCCACCCACAGTCATTCAAGGCAGATGCAGCATAGTCTCAAGGTGATGATTACACAGCAGCCTCCCATACAATTTTCTGGACAAGTTTTAATTTATATACTGTATATATATTTTGACTGCGTCAGACCAACACAGCTACCTACACGTCTGAAACAGTACAGAAAGACAGTCCTGAATATCCACCCTCCCTTCCCCACAAGTGGGCGGGGTTTGCGGCACCGAGTGAGGCTCACCTTGGCGGGTGCCACCCACCTGCTTGAGCCAGCCTTTGACCTGCCCTTGGCCAGGGAGGACAATGGACGGCCGGCCAGGGGTGGGCCTAAGGCCAAGAGAAAAGAGGCTGACTCCTTGGCTCAAGCCTCTTTTGCTGTTCTTCCTTCCAGGATCAACCTACCTGAATACAATTATCTACTAGACATTATGCTCCAGCTGCACACAAGATGGCAGCAAATCCCCACAATCTTGGGAGGGAGGCATTGCTTGTACTGTAGTACTTTGGTTCTCATATGCCTTGGTACTCAAACAACTTGAAACCCAAAACCCAAACACTGCAAACCTGGAAGTAAGTGTTCCAGTTTGCAAACCTTTTTCGGAAACCGAATGTGCTCCATTTTGAGTGTTACACTTCCGCTTTGAGTGCCACACTTCTGTTTCGAGTGTTACACTGAGGTCCATCTGTTTTTGCTATTTATTTTGCGTTTTTGTTTTTGCAGCTCTTTTTTGTTTTGTTTTTGTGACTGTGTGGAAGAATTGACAGATTGACTGATTGTGTGACTGCAGTACATTCTTTATCACTTTCGTGTTATGGATCAATGGTCTCATTCGATAGTAAAATTCATGTTAAATTGCTGTTTGGGGGGTTGTTTTTAGAAGCCTGGACCAGATTAATCAATTTTGCATTACTTTCTATGGGAAAGCACACCTTGGTTTTGGAAGGGACTTCCGGAACGGATTAAGTTTGAGAACCAAGGTACCACTGAACATAAAGTGGCATTTTCAAGTTCTCTTTAAAGTAAAGTCACAGCCTCTCGCTGTGATGGATACAAGACAGTCTGTAGTGAGTGAGTCAAGGTGCTTGCATGCAATTACTTTTGATGGTCATCCCAAATTGTGGGGGGAAAGGAGGAAGAAACGGACTTACCCAAGGATACCTTGCAAGTCTGTTGCTTGAAATAGAATCATATAACCGTAGAGTTGCAAGGGAGCACAAGGGTCATCTTGTCCAACCCCCTGCAATGCAGGAATCTTTTGCACCATGGGCACCACGTTAGAGACCCCAGGCTTACTACCTTGTTGTAAGATATTGTGGTGCTCTAGTACTATTCCTAGGGATAGCTAAGTCAGCAGAGGATGAATCCACAACTCTGAGGTTAAGAGTCTCATGTTCTCCCGACTGAGCTATCCCACTGAATCCATGAATGGGATTGCGGTACTGAAAATTTCTCTATCCCAAAAATCTCACTAGTAAGGTAATGGTTAGGTAAAGGTAAAGGGACCCCTGACCATTAGGTCCAGTCGTGACCGACTCTGGAGTTGCGGTGCTCATCTCGCTTTTTTGGCCGAGGGAGCCGGCGTACAGCTTCCGGGTCATGTGCCCAGCATGACTAAGCCACTTCTGGCGAACCAGAGCAGTGCACTGAAACGCCGTTTACCTTCCCGCCAGAGTGGTACCTATTTATCTACTTGCACTTTGACGTGCTTTCGAACTGCTAGGTTGGCAGGAGCAGGGACCGAGCAATGGGAGCTCACCCCATCACGGGGATTCGAACCACCGACCTTCTGATCGGCAAGTCCTAGGCTCTGTGATTTAACCCACAGCGCCACCCGCGTCCCTCCCAAGGTAATGGTTATTCTGCCACAAAATCACCTAAGCCTGACACAGACCTCGAACTTGTTTGTACCTAGAACTCAGATCAGCCACTAGTTTTACAGAGCAGCAGCTTCAAGGATGGGATGGACGGCAGTGGGCCAAGGCACCCATCTGCAAAGCTGCAAAGCCCTAAAATCCCATTGTCAAATCCATCATTCTCGCCGCCCAATGCCTGTCTTTCAAGTTGCAAATGGGAAGCATTTCTGTGGCCAGATTTGGCTTTAAGATCTTTGTTGGTTGGCGTCAACCATGAAAACAAAAGGATAGTATGTCACACTGGTGATCCATCAGCTGTTTCAGTGGAATTTGTAAGAATCTGGGATGGGGTCATAGCTTAATAATGAAGCCCCAGCTTTGCATGAAGAAGGTTTCCAATTAAAAGCAGATCTCAGATAGCAGGACTGGGTGCAACCTCTGCATGAGACCATGGGTGCCATTCAGTGCCAGAGTAGACAACACTGGTCTAGGTGTACCAATTAATTGACTCAATCTGTGGCCAATATTTAGTATTATCGATTTGTATACCAGCCTTCATCCAAAGATCACAGGGTTGTTTACAACATCAAAATACAAAATCAGAACACAAAATACATAATAAAAGAAGAACAGAAACAAAACAATAACCCCCCTCCCACAAACACATTTAAAAGGCTCTAGAATGTTCAACCTCAGGTTATCCATTCACTCTATACCAGTGCTTACTATACTTTTACTCTGGAAGTATGCTACATGCAACTGAAAATAGCAGCAGACAATGGGGTGGGTGTGACAGAGGGTGGCTGCTGCGTACGGGGAGGGAGAGTGGGAGGGGTGAGGTGGCAGGGCGGTTGACACTGTGCAGTCCCACCCACAGGTGCTCCTGCTGATGCATTTGCACAGTGCTGACCTCTCCACTGCTTAATGTCCCCACTCTCCCTCCCAATATGCAGCAGAGACTCAGTTGCTGGGAGGTCAGGTGACGCTACCCCATGTAGTTATAGTTCCCAGAGTTCCCTGGGAAGAGAGGTTGGCTGCCAAAGCCACTCTGGGAACTCCAACTCTGTGGGGGGAATGGGTGTGTCCCAACAACTCTCAGCACCCTTAAACTACAGTTCCCAGAATGCTTTGTGGGATGCCATGCCAAGTGGTATGATACTTCCATCTGTTACTGGCTCTTGCGCCCCCTACCCTTGTCACCTCCTCCTTCTTTCTGCCTTCAACAGGCACAAGCCATCACTGGTAATAGGCATTTAAGCAGAGACTGGATGGCAATCTCCCTGAAATGCCGTAGTTACATTCTGCATTGTAGCTCCTATACAAAACAAGGGGTTGGAGTAGAATCAGGCATCCCCAAACTCGGCCTTCCAGCTGATTTGGAACTACAATTCCCATAATCCCTGACCACTGGTCCTGTTGGCTAGGGATGATGGGAGTTGTAGTCCAAAAACAGCTGGCGAGCCGAGTTTGGGGGTGCCTGGAGCAGATGATCCACACAATCCTTTCTGAATCTTAAATTCTGTTCTTCTCACCACTTGGGGAAGTGAAGTTATTCAGCACTTATCATATCCAAGTCAGAAGCCAAGGAAAAAGAAAACAGTGTTTTGTCTTGAGCCTGTTGAGTCATGCCTCCAGTGAGGGGTGCCATCTTCTTGTTTCATGTGTGTCAGACAAAACAACTTTAGTGGCACCCTTTTGAGTTTTCTGGTAAAGAGCCCAGAAGTATAAAGGTACAATACACCCATGTATAGAGGGATCTCTACCAGCTCAGAAAGAAAATATATTTTGTCCCTTTGTGTGTCTGTGCACATGATGGTAAGAAAGCCCATGGAAATGGTTTCCTCTGAGCTCCTCAGATGTCGGTACAGAAAGCCTGCATGGGAACAATAAATGGCACTGCAGTCATTTATACCTGCTGGAACCTATCCCATTACTTTGAAGGCAGCAGCATTGATTTTGTGGTGGCCAAAGGTCTTATCCATTGACTGAAATGGAGCTACCTTCACTTACTAATTGAGAATATAGCTCAACCAGTGGAAATCCATGAAATGTTGCGTCTGAGTTTACTTATTAAATAAACCCTTTCTCTGTATTATGGGTGTTTATTGTGGAGCTGTTGCTTCTCACGCTTGCAGTGCCCATACTATGTGTGGGGAAGGACTGTAGCTCAGTGGCAGAGCATCTGCCTTGCATACAGAAAGCCCCCGGTTCAATCTCCAGCATCCCCAGGTAGGGTTAGGAAAGACTCATTGCCTGAAACCCTGGAGAGTCTCTGCCAGTCAGTGTAGACAATACTGAGCTAGATGGAGCAGTGGTCTGACTCTAAAAAGCAGGTACCTAATGCTGGCAACAAAATAACAGGTCATATTTCCCCCCTCATTTTTGTGTGGGAAATCCATTGAGTTAAGGGGGGGGGGACCAGTGCTGTGGCCAAGACCTATTTGAGGTATGTCAACAACCAGTTTACAATATTAAGTCCCCATTTGGCCTGGAAACCCTCTTTTCTTTTCTTTTCTTTTCTTTTCTTTCTCTCTCCCTATATCTCTTTAATACACACAAACACACCATGTAAACACACATTGCTTTTCTTCTAGAAAAAAGGTGCCAGTACTGCATACTCTTGAGCGCCCCCAGAAAAAGCACTATAAACACACATCCAGTCTCACAAACGCATCTTACAAAAGTTCTCTGGCACACATCTGACCCCTGCATAGCAAGTTCAAATCCCAGATGTCCTTTATTGTTAAAAATGTGTTCATGCTTTTCCAGTCCTTACGCTGCCATTGTCCTCAATTGTTGGTTTTGCTTTAGTTTTATTTCAGGAATATTTTGATTTATTTATTTTTTAGATTTTTATTATATTTTATTGTGAGACTCTCTAGTCTGATAGAGAGTTATTGCTTTTATTTTTGTTTGTTACTATGCTATGTATTTTTGTGTTTTTGTACTGTAAACCACCCTGTGATCCTTGCCTGAAGGGCAGTATAGAAAACAAACAAACTAATATTCTGTGAACCGCCCAGAAAGCATGGCATAGAAATGTAGCCAGTACACATAATAAATGTCCTGGTGGAAGAAGCATTTCTGAGGGACCTCAGCTACTGCTTCTCTGCTAGGCTCTCTCTAGCCACTAATTTGCTTTGGCTATTGGAGGGTGAAAGAATAGCATGAAGAAATAGGATCTCTGGTACACAGTAGGTGTTACGTACTGAGTTGAATAGGATCCAAACTGCAGCAGTCTGATTGGTCCTAGAACAATAGGATCCAAAAGGCAGCAGTCTGATTGGTCCTAGAACAATAGGTTTCAGAATGCAGCAGTCTGATTGGTCCTAGAACAATGCAGCAGTATGATTGGTTGGCAGGAACTACCCAATCATGCTCCAGATAGAAGTGAATCCACAACCTGATTGGCTTACAGTAGAATTCCGGAATTAGCCAATCATGTGCAGCCCATTGTGTAAATAATGTATATAAAGCAGATACTTTGAGGGGACATTTCATTCATTCCTCCTCACCACTATGAGCTGAATAAAGAGCATGAAATCACTTTGCGACTCTGAGTATATTTCACTGGCGACGAGGATGGGATCCCGCTGAGCTGACTGCCACACACAGCACCGCAGCACCGCCACCTGCCGCACCGCTGCCTCGCACCGTGTATCCAGGCTTCAGCTCCGGGACACAAGGAACTCAGAATGGCAACCGACAACAGCTTCTCGCCATTCAACCCAGCATCTGGAGACTGGGAAGCGTACGCCTCCCGTTTCAGCTTCCTCCTAGAAGCCAAAGAGGTCACCGACGAAGAAGACGCCAAGAAGAGGGCGATATTCTTCAGCGTCTGCGGAGAGGAGACGTTTGAAATCGCCCGGGCTCTCCTTGCGCCTGAAGACGTCGCTACTGTTCCATACAAAACAATAATGGAACAGCTGAAGGGGCACTTTTCGCCACAGCCCTCAGTGGTGGCTCGTCGAAATGCCTTCTACGCAAAGCGGCAAGCCCCTGGGGAAACCATAACTGGGTTTGTGACCTCTCTCCGCCAAGCCGCCCGGTTCTGCAACTTCTCAGAGCTGGAGAACATGCTTCGTGACCGCCTCGTCGGTGGCCTGAAGGATGAGAAGCTTCAACGACGCCTCTACGCTAAGAAGGACCTAACGTTCCAGGTCGCTCTGGAGGAGGCCCTGGCAACGGAAGCTGCCGAGAGGTCGACGCAAGAGGCACGGCCGAGCCAGCCGTCGCAACCGAGGGTCCACCACGAAGACCTCACCGACGACTCAGGATCCAACAGGGAGGAGGTGCACCGAGTACAGCAGCGCACTCAAGCAGCCCACACACCACAGCTGCCTCGATGAGAAGGAGGGAACTGCGCAAGCTGTGGAGGAAGTCACGAGAGGAGGACCTGCCGTTTCCGCAATGCAGAGTGCAGGCAGTGCAGAAAATTGGGACACATCGCCCGGGTGTGTCGGGCTCGGCCCACCCGACGCCAGGCATCAGATGACCAATCCAAGAGCCCCAGGTCCCGGGGCCCAACGCACCAAGGCAACTCGACAGAGCTCACGGACTTCCAGGTATACCAGTTGCCCCACCCCAACGTAGAGAAAATTTATGTAGAGGTACAGATAGAGGGGACCCCATGCCGCATGGAGCTTGACACAGGTTCAACTCTATCCATAATCTCGGCAAGGACCTTAAGGAAACTGTGTCCTACTGGGGGTCCCAAACTCAGGCCGGCCCCATTCACCCTCCGGGACTTCCAGAAACGTAAGGTCCCCACAATGGGGGTGGGGACCTTCAGGGTGCAATACCGAGGGCGGACGCGGCAACTGGACTTGCTGGTGGTCAAGGGCCCCTACATTAGCTTACTGGGATTGTCATGGTTTGGACCACTGGGACTAGCCGTCACCGGGGTGAACCACACTAGCTTACAAGTGGACGTGGACGCCATATGCAAGGAATTTCCGGGGGTTTTCGATGGGAAATTGGGACAGTATACCGGCCCCCCCATTGCTCTACAGCTTGACCCCGCAGTACGACCGGTCAGGCTCAAGGCCCGCCGGGTCCCGTTCGCCCTGAAACCCCGTATTGACGAGGAATTGGACCGGCTCGTGGAGCAAGGAGTGCTGGAGCCGGTGCCTAATGCCCCCTGGGAAACCCCAATCGTCACACCCGTCAAGCCCAATGGTTCGGTCCGCATCTGCGCAAACTACAAATGTACCATAAACAAGGCCCTCACGGCCCATGCATACCCAGTGCCAGTGGTCAGCCATGTTCTTGCCACCCTGGCTGGGTCGAAAATTTTTGGCAAGCTGGACTTGGCCCAAGCATATCAACAGCTGCCAGTAGATGAGGCCACAGCAGAGGCACAGACAATTGTGACGCACAGAGGAGCATTCAGGGTAAGGCGGCTGCAATTCGGTGTCAGCGTGGCACCAGGCATATTCCAGAATCTAATGGACTCTCTACTTAAAGGGATCCCTGGCGTCACCCCCTTCTTCGATGATGTGTTGATTGCCGGGCCCACACCAGAGGAGTTTGAGGACCGCCTCCGCACCGTTCTGCACCGTTTCCAGACGGCGGGTCTCAAGGTGAAGCGGGAAAAATGTCTACTAGGAGTGCCTCAGGTGGACTTTCTGGGATTTATGGTGGACGCAGAAGGGGTCCACCCGACTGGGGACAAGGTACGGGCCATTTGTGATGCCCCAGCGCCCAAGAACAAGACTGAACTTCAGGCCTTCTTGGGACTATTGAACTTTTACCATTCCTTCCTTCCCCACAAGGCGGCGGTAGCGGAGCCCCTACACAGACTCCTGGACAAGCGGGCCCCTTGGTTGTGGGGCCAGCGCCAGGAGGCCGCATTCCAGGCAGTCAAGGACTTGCTTGTCTCAAACTCGGTCTTGGCACACTTTGACGAGAGGCTGCCGGTGGTGCTAGCATGCGACGCCTCGCCCTATGTAATTGGCGCTGTCCTGGGACACCAACTCCCGGATGGAAGAGAGGTACCAGTGGCATACTTTTCCCAGACACTCAACGCAACCGAGCGGAACTACTCGCAAATCGACAAGGAGGGTCTGGCAATCGTGAAGGGAGTAAAAAAATTCCATGATTTCTTGTACGGGCGGCCCTTCACCGTGGTGACTGACCACAAGCCGTTGCTTGGCTTGTTTGCCCCTGAAAAGCAGACCCCCCAAGTGCTGTCTCCTCGCGTCCTCAGGTGGTCAATTTTCCTTGCCAGCTACCAGTATGCACTGATTCACCGTCCGGGGAAGGCGATGGGCCATGCGGACGCCCTCAGCAGGCTACCACTACCGGAAACAGGCCCCGACCCAGCACCTGCACAAGAGGTTATGAGCCTGGAGCTGCTTCCCGACCGCCCCATTCAGGCACAATAAGTTGCACACCATTCCAAGAAAGATAGGGTCATCTCCCGGGTCCTGGACTGGGTGTGGAGGGGATGGCCCAGCAGCAGCCCCGGGCCAGAATTCGCCGGCTACACAACCCGCAAACATGAACTGTCGGCCCACAAGGGGTGCCTGTTATGGGGAAGCAGGGTCATTGTTCCCCAGCCCCTCCGCAAAAGGGTCCTCACAGCCCTACATGAGACACACCCAGGGGTAGTAAGAATGAAGGCCCTTGCCAGGAGTTATGTGTGGTGGCCGGGGATCGACGGAGAGATAGAGGCCTGGGTCAAACACTGCCAGGCCTGCCAAGAATCCCGCCCAGATCCCCCAAGGGCCCCAGTCCAGTCCTGGGAGTCCGCCCAAGCACCATGGTCACGCCTGCATGTGGACTTCGCTGGCCCCTTTCAGGGGAAAACATTCTTCATAGTGGTGGACTCCTACACCAAATGGCTGGAAGTCGCACTGGTACCGTCCACTTCTACGTCCACAGCCATCCGGGTACTACGCAGGCTGTTTGCAACCCACGGGCTCCCTGACACTCTCGTCTCAGACAACGGGACTGCATTCACGTCAGGAGAATTCAAAACCTTCACAGCGCAGAACGCCATCCGCCACATCCGTTCGGCGCCATTCCACCCTGCCACCAATGGCCAAGCAGAACGCATGGTGCGGACCACCAAGGACACCCTTCGCCGCATGACGCAAGGGGATTGGGAGTACCGCCTTGCCACATTCCTTCTAGCACAGCACAGCACCCCCAGCTCAACGACTGGCCAGAGCCCCGCTGAACTACTAATGGGTCGGCGCCTTGCAATCAGATTGGACCGCCTTCACCCCGATAGAGCTCAAGATGAGGTAGTGGTGGGGGAAGGCAAGAACCCTCGGACCTTCGAGGCTCAGGACCCAGTGTACGCAAAGAATTTTGGGGCAGGCCCAGCATGGGTACCCGCCACAGTCACCAGGGTCACTGGCCCCGTGTCGTATGAGGTGCTAACGGATGGGGGGCAATGCTGGCGCCGCCACTGCAACCAGATACGGCAACGATTCCCGGGAGAAAACCAGGAGGAGGAAAGGGCAGAGGAGTCCCAAGGGAACAGAGGGGCAGTGAGGCCCATAGAGCACGAGGGGCCAGCAGGAGAGGCAGAATCAGTAAATACAGAGAGGACCTGCGAGGCCGAAAGGACACCGGAACCAGAACCACGACTGAGCGAGCCGGTTGCGCCAGACCAAACAGCCCCATCACAGCCAGCATCCTTGGAACATTAGCCAGAACCTGAACCCCGGTCCAGGGAACACCCCAGGCCGCAACGCACACGTAGGCCGCCGGCATACCTCAAAGACTATGAATGCGACCTCCCGGGCAGGACTGGAATTTAGAGGGGAGGGGTGTTATGTACTGAGTTGAATAGGATCCAAACTGCAGCAGTCTGATTGGTCCTAGAACAATAGGATCCAAAAGGCAGCAGTCTGATTGGTCCTAGAACAATAGGTTTCAGAATGCAGCAGTCTGATTGGTCCTAGAACAATGCAGCAGTATGATTGGTTGGCAGGAACTACCCAATCATGCTCCAGATAGAAGTGAATCCACAACCTGATTGGCTTACAGTAGAATTCCGGAATTAGCCAATCATGTGCAGCCCATTGTGTAAATAATGTATATAAAGCAGATACTTTGAGGGGACATTTCATTCATTCCTCCTCACCACTATGAGCTGAATAAAGAGCATGAAATCACTTTGCGACTCTGAGTATATTTCAGTAGGGGAGGTGATGACACTGGGGCATGAATGTATTAGCAGAGTACTAAGACCACAGAGTAGCCTTCCGCAACCATGTGCTCTCCAGATGCTGTTGGACTCCAGTTCCAATCAGTCACAGCCTGCATGACCAATAGTCAGGGGAGATGGGTGTTGTAGTCCCATAAGGTTTGGATGAGCACCAGGTTGCAGGCTGGTACTATCGAGCACCCAGTGATAAGTGGGGAAAGAGATATTTTGTTGTTGGATAAGCATTAATCAATTCATGGGCTGTGGTGCACCGGAAGTCAAATTCTATAATCAAACAATGACAAGTTTGTTTAATTCCGCCCCAGTGCTGTTGTATTAAATGAACAAAATGTATGTTCTTACGTATGTTCTTACAAGCTGCCACAAGATGACATTTGCTTTATACCCCAGTTGTACACAACCACAGAAAGCACCCAATATGCAAAAGAACTGGGAAGGTATAATATTAAGATAAAGGAAAAGGGTGGAGATGTATGCTGACTTGCAATGACTTGCTCAAGACAGTGAACTGTGGAGAGTTGTTGGAGACCGGTCTGTGGGATGACGAAACCTGAGAAGCTATAAGCTAACCTTGAATTATTAATGCTTTCCAAATGTCCTAAACAGATTGGTGTGGACAGTGGCAGAAGAGCACATATGGGTACATATGGTTCTTTAAAAACATAAAATTTGACATCACTTTTAAAATGCACTTGTGAATTGTGGCTTGCTAGCCAAGGGATGATAATGAGACCTGGGTGGTAGCAAACAGTATGATGGGGTACTGCCATTCACCTGGCCTCCAGTCAGTTATAACATGGTGGCTAGGTCAGCATGATGCAAACACAGTGGAAGAACCAATCCGGTGATCCTGCCAATGCATTCGCACTGCGGCAAACTCTCCATCGCAGCGATGCAACCATCCAGAGGTCAGGTGAGTGGCAGCACCCCAAGTTGACTGCAACTGTACCTGAGATAAAACCCCTGCTGTCCATTGGTCGCTGCCTGTAGCTACTTTCTCCTTGGTTTCACAGCCCACTGCAAAACATTTATTGGGCACCACAACTCCAACTTTTTTGTGTGTTTTCTGTTAGCGGTTAATTTTTTTAAAGCCTCATTCTTGTAGCCCCTTTATGAAAGCCTTTTGTTCCTCCTGACAGCCTTTGTCCTGTTCCAGCTTAGGTAGGATTAAAGACAGATGTCACATTTGTAGAGCAGATGGCATGTTTTGCTACCTCTCTCATTGGGACCAGTCCAAAGGTATCTTTTTTTTCCTATTCCAAAGAGAGCTCTGAGGAAACCGGTTCAGCAGCTTTATGAAGTGGTGCAATTTGAATGGGAACACACTAGCTGAGGTAGTGCCAATTGGCTAGCACAGATGGTATCACCAACACCATCTTACCCCCAACCTCTGGAGCAGTTTGGCAACTGGTTTTAAAATACTGGCAGGTGGGTGGGGCTAGATGCAAAAGTGGGTGGTATAGTACTGTAAATGGGTTCTTACCTACACCTTCTGTGGCACAATGGGTCAGTGTGTCTGGCTATTAACCAGAAGGCTGGTGGTTCAAACCCACCCAGGGACAGCTGTGGGCAGGATTCCTGCATTGCAGGGGGTTGGACTAATTTCTCAAGAACTTACTCCTAAAAGTCAAAATCAGATAATACTGGAGCAGGGTACCTTTTGAACAGCTTCACACAAAAGACAGCAATTCACAGTTAGGACATGCTAACGTAGACATCTCTACTGTTGGACAGAGCAATGAGTACTAGGCCTCTACCCGGAGCCATGTTGAGGAGAGTGTCTGGTGTTGCTAAGCAACCATCAACTATTTCCCCTCTGGAATTGGCAAAGCATCTGGCTGAGGCTTAATGCATACAATGGCCAGGGGAGTCGTGAGGGAGGCACCCTCAGTAAGGTGGGCCTAGATGGAAATGATAGCCTTGTATTTAGCACACTAAAATTTCTAGAGCTGGAATGGAGCACCTCAAGGCTTCCGGCCCCTACGACTCTTCCCAGGCCACATAATCTCCTGAGCCACATCCAGTGCTAAAAAAGCCCTGGCCAGCATCACCTCGCCAACACTTCTTGTGCCTTCCCCAAATGTTTTTGCCTGTCTGGAATGTATACGTGAACCCTAATAGTGCTTCTTGTTTGCCTGAATACTGCACAGAATTAAATTTCTCATTCATTGCTCTGGCCACATTTTTCTCTGGCCATGTCCACTTTTGCATCTGGAGCCACTAGCATATTGCTCCTGGATAATTGTCCAAAAGGATTGCAGTCCTTGCCTTGGAAAAGGTTCCCCATCGCTACTCTCTAGCCACAGGGGAGAGTGCCAGACACTTGTGGCAGAAGGACAAAGGGAGGCCAGCAACAACAAAAACCTTCAGAGACTGAGAGCATATTATATGTATATGGTCCCAGGTTTAATCCCTGCCATCTCCAGTAATAAGGCCCTCTGCACCAGAGAGCCAGTGCCAGGCATAACAAGCAATGCTGGGCTGTGTTATAAGAATTTAAGGTCTCGAATATATAAATTGAATGTGGAAGGCAAACACGTACATAAATACATAAACCACATGTCTGAAACTGGAGAGGAAGACAGTCCTGAAACCATTTTGACTCTCCCAAAGTGACCAAAAGTTTCTCTGCAAGGAGGGAAGAACTGAAAAAACCTCCCCATTGTCTCTGTGCTCACATTTAAGGTGTGAATAGAGTGAGCCTGTGACCTGGATTCAGGAATTAAGTAGTTATACAGTCATACCTCTTGTAACGTTTGCTTCAGGTTAAATCTTTTCAGGTTGCATCCCGCGGCAACCTGGAAGTACCGGAAAGGGTTACTTCCAGGTTTCGCCACTCGTGAAGACGCTCAAAATGACATCGCGTGCATGCGCAGAGGCGGCGAATTGCAACCCACGCACACACAGATGCGCAGATGCAGATTGTGTTCTGCTCATGTTGCAAACGGGGCTCCAGAACGGATCGCGTTCACAACCAGAGGTACCACTGTAATAACAAAAGAGTGGCCAAAATCCAGATAATACAACTAGGTAACCTGCCAGACAGGAGATAAACGACACACTCAGGATTCTGTTTTAGACCGCCCCCTGTGATGGATGAATGATGTGTTGGGGGAGGTGGTCCTGGGCTACACCCTTTCTGTGATGTATGTATGATGTTTCTGGGGGTGGTCTGGAGTTTGAGGGTGGGCAATTCCAAAAGTCTATATAAGGGCGGCCACACCTTTGTTCTGGGTCCCTCCTCTCTCCTGCATGTGGGGGGAGCACCCTGTTGCAACAGCTTTAATAAAGATCAGGCTGACTAGCTGCCTTGGTTTGCCTCTGTTATTTTCTCCTACTGATAGAGAACCTAAAAGAGGACTCTATATGGGCTCTTGGGTACCCCATAAGGCCATAAGGGGAAAGGAGCAGTTTTTTCTTTGTATCAGCTGACAGACAAATAATTTGACCCATTACAAGGTGGCTTTGTGTTTAAAACAGTACCTAGTCGTGTATAACAGCCCCAGTCCTCTTGCCATGAATCCCTGGCAGTTTTTTCTCTCCTTCCCTTCTGCCTCTTCCCTCTGCCCTCTCCTGTGCTGTTTGCCCTTGATTTCGCCTTCTCCTCCTCTCCTGCTTCAGATCCCGTGAGAACATATGGCCTGGTGTCAAACACTGCTGAGTCACCGCTGCGTATGACCGACATGTGAGTCATGAGAGGGAAGTCCCTTCCTCAACTGGGTATTTTTTCAAACCGGAGCTGAGTAAAAGGGAAAGTTGTCAAGGAATGTTGGCAACCGAGAAGGTTGCCTTGGAGCAAGGACAAGGTTCCTGCTATATCTCCCCGAGTTATTTCCCTTTACCACAGTGAACTCGTGCCACTGACGTCGTCCAAATCCTCGAAAAGAACAGCAGGCCTTGAACAGCTGCTGGAGAATTGTCACAGACGATGCTTAAGATTAGTGTGTGGAAAATGAACAGCAGCAGCGACCGTTCCCAAATTCTTTGGATGCTGTGCTTTTGGTGCGCCCCAGGATTACCACTGCTGCTAAAACTCGGGACTGCTTTGAGAGAGCAGTCCTAATGGGAGAGAGGAAGATGGGGGCTCAGCCTGACCTCACAGAATCAGGCTGTGGAAGAGGAACAGAGCCCAAAGGTCAAGAGGCAAGCCTCTCCCAATGCATGAAATATGTTGCTGCAGCACTCCTGATAGGTGTCCTCTAGAATGCACAGCTCTGCATTCTAGGAACCTCTCCCTTACCATGTATCAAGGATTTTGTGTGAGCTCCTCACCACAAACACACACACACACACACACACACACACACACACACACACGTGTTCCTCTGCTCCCTTGTATGAACAGCAGTAGAGCCTGATCATGATTATATACCTCAAGCTGCAATCCGATATACACTTACTTGGGAGTAAGCGCCATTGAAAAATGAAAACCAAGAGACTTTCTTCTGAGAAAAAAGTTATTAGTACTGTTATTATTATATCACCTTCCACATATATGTCTCAAAGTGAATACAAAAACAACAACTTAAAACAGCACAGAAAATAAGGAATGCTGTTTGTTACGCAGAACACAGGCAGCCACGCTAAAAGCCCTGCTCCAAGTTATTGTGGAGCCGGATTCTCGCCACTTTGGAATTTTTAGGAGAAAATATCCTGCAGAAGTATGTAAGGGAGTCTCTAAAGCCTCTGAGCTATATAGGGGCTTACAGGCTAGTGCCAACACCCTGAATTTCAAGATGTATAGGTTTGTGCCTCTCACTCCAGATCACTGGCAAAGGGGCTCTTAACATATGGGCCGCAGCAATGGGCTCTGTGAAGGTCTCTACTATAGTGTTGGCTGGTCCTCTTGAGATTGGTGGGGCAGAAGGCAGGGAGGCCTACAGTAACCGGAGCCAGAGCCAATGACAGACAGGGCCAAGTAATTCTAGTTTTGTCCCCATCCTCCTCCCTGCTGAATCCTACAAATACAAAATTAAGGAGAAGGAAGCTGACAGGCAGTGCGAGCCTTCGGACTGGATGTAAGTACGAAGACAGGCAAGTGGGGGCTGGCTGCTGAGGGCAGACTGTGGTTGATGGGGAAGTGTCCCAATTGCAGTACAGTGGTACCTCGGGTTACATACGCTTCAAGTTACATACACTTCAGGTTACAGACTCCGCTAACCCAGAAATATTATCTCGGGTTAAGAACTTTGCTTCAGGATGAGAACAGAAATCGTGCTCCGGCGGCGTGGCGGAAGGGGAGGCCCCATTAGCTAAAGTGGTGCTTCAGGTTAAGAACAGTTTCAGGTTAAGAACCGACCTCTGGAATGAATTAAGTACTTAACCAGAGGTACCACTGTACTGTAATGGACCAGCTACTACTGTGTCCCTTGGGCACCTCAGCTGCTAACTCCCACATGCATGCAAAAACATTTAATTTTCACAAAAACGGCTTGGTTTGTATGTTTTAACAACTATTTTAGCTATTATTTGTTGTTACTAGGCTGGTAATCTTTCTGAATTTTCTTCCGCGTAAAAACATATATTCATTGCTTTGGTAAACACAATAATGACTCGGGAATTAATTACAGTTAACCATCTTTCTACTTTATTCTTATTCTTGCTTCATTTTATTGGATGGACAAAATCATCTATTTTGCATTGATCTGCTGTCCTTTTTCTTGTTAAGCTTTAAAAAAATGTCCATAGTTAAAACAAGAATAAAGTATGGTGGAATATTAGCTGCTGGTTAGGGATCTACACAGTTTCTTTTTGTGGCAAATCACAAATTTCATAGAACAAGTCTGTCTTTATGACCGCTGGCCAGCACCTCCCCCCACCCCCTTATTTGGCTGTAAAGCAAATGGTTAATTTAGAAATGCTGGTTTTGAAAAGAAAAGTCCTTCCAAGTATCATTTCCAGATCATGCCATTGGTGGTGCATTTCAGGCATGCTTATTCTGCAGCCTCTAGGATGCAAGCCAATGGTCTTACCAGCATGCCTAATTGCCTATGATCATATTTACACCATTATGACATCTTAATAAAATTGCCTTAAATCTTTAGTGTTTTTTAAAACTCCTGCGCTATTGAGAATGAAGGGCTACCTACAAGTTACATGCAAATACACACGTCTCATCCCCATTTTTGAAAAACAGCTTCAGAATAGAGGAAATTGGAGAGAAGCAGCGTTTTGGAAGTGGTGCTTAAACTATTCCCTTGCAGCAGCTTTTTCATTCCAAATTATCCCCAAGCTGCTTTCTCTCCAACAGAATATTTCCAATTGTATTCCCATATGCACCCCAGTTTTCCCAGCAGTGAGAACTCCAGGGTGCAATGCGTCTCCAGCTTCCATTTCCTTTTGAATCAGGTCCCCGGAGATGTATGGCATTTTGTAATGTTTGCATTTAGCTACAAACACAGAAGTTAAACATAAATGGAAATGCACAGTTAATTCCAACGGTTGTTGAAAGCTCACTGCTTCTTCAAATCCCCCAAAGTCTGTTTTCATCCAAAGTCTAAAACTCAGCCTCTCTCTGTCTGACTTTGCAGTTACAAAGCTGCCAGTCTATTATTCTCTTTGTCACAAGACTCCTGGGTAACACCTCCGCCCAGCTGGGAAGAAGGAAGAAAAACATACCCCTCTTTTGCCATACTGGCTATCAACTTTCAGCAGTGTCTCCAGTTTTTACCCTAGTGGGCTTACTGATGGTGAGCAGCAGGACCACCTCCACAATAGCAGCAGGTAATTTTCTGCCAATTTCCCTATGGAGACACCCACTGCTACATAAAACCAAGCAGGGGGAAATAGATGAGCAGGGTGGGGGGTGGGGTAGCTAGAACAAAGCATCAACAACTGCCTGAGGATGCCAGCCCTGCATATCCTCACAGCACCTATTCACAGGGCACCTCCTGAGAAGCCAATCTCTTGTGCCTGCCTCCTGATTTACTTGCACAAAAGTTACAGGATGTCCACTCTTTGCTTGAGCATCTGTTCTGATTTGTTTGTGGGGAGGTTACACAACAACGAGCATTCATTCTGTGTTGTTTGATGGGAGGTTGGATGTCTTCCAATCAGTGATAACGATAATTATCCCACACTTTTTAGTGCATTTCCCTGTTGCTTCCCTAACCATAAAGAGTCATTTTTCGAAAGTGGATTTGTTGCCCCAGAACGCTTTGATCCACTTTAATTGCACAAACCTTAATTTCTAATAAGCGGCTGCATACCTCTCACAAAATAGTGACAGTCTGTATGCAGCCACAGTCATCCTTGCTTCCCTGTATACTGCACAATTCACACAAAGTGATGAGATGGCAACAAAAGCCACACACAACACTGATATTACAATTTCTCAGCAACACTGCTTTGCAGCATCCCTCACTTACAAGTTATAAGAGACCGGGGTTGGGGGGGGCAGGCAGAGTGGTGTCCTGAGAACCAGTGGCGTAGCGTGGGGGGTGCAGGGGGTGCCGGCCGCACCGGGCGCAACATCGGGGGGGGGGCGCGGAAGAGACTCGAGTGCTAAAATCCACGGGTTAGGGGGCGCAAATTATTTGCCTTGCCCCAGGTGCTGACAACCCACGCTACGCCACTGCTGACAACTAAGTTATGTTAACAAAACAACTTTTGGGGGAAGATCTCTAACAATAGTTGTGATCACTGACCTGCCTCCCATGCATTTGCTACTGTTGTTCTGTGGCAGGAATACTCATTGCGATAAAGACTTTGATTGAAGAGCTTGCCAGATGGACTCCCTGCAACTTGAGCCCTATTTAATGACTCTTCATATCTCTCATTGAGAATCCTTACCCTAGTAAATCAGTAACACCTTTTTCCTCTCTGTGGGCCTCTTTCCAGTCTTTTTTGGGTGGCCCCTCTGAATCATCCTAATGAAACTTATCAGTCCACTAATACCGTAAGTCACAAGCACACACTGATTTCTTGTCGTGCTCGCTCACGTGTGTTTCTGAAAATGTTTCCTCTCCCTGTGTATGACGCTTGCGACTGGGAGACCGAGCAAGCAAGATGTGCTTGGCAAGACGGCTTTCTAGTTGAGACCGCTCCTTCCAACAACACAGTGATGGTGGGCCACCAGGGTGTCAAGCTTTCAGCAGAGCATGGTGCCAGGCAAGGGACGTTGCAGGGAAGCAGGACTGCAGCTAGGCAGACCAGGTACCAAAACCAAATACGGTACAGTAAAGCTCTTTTTACCAAGAGGTCGGAACAGTGCTTTCAGAATAATATGACCTAGGAGTTTGTGCTGAAATCACATTATTTTGGTTACAGTGTTTCATGCTTTGCATATTTTGACAAGGAATGCATTGAAAGCGCCAGGAGTCAGGGTATAACCAAGGTTTATCAACAGTGGAATGCAGAAGAGAATTAGATGGGATACAAGTAGGGTAGCCAGATGGAAAAAAAGAGAATGGGGATCATTGCTTGAATGACAAGTGACAGCTGCTGAAATTCCCTTTTTTAAAAACATTTAAAAATTAAAAATTAATTAAAATTCATTTTTCTTACACAACCGTTCAAAAGTGCAGGAGGCCTGTCCCCTTTTTCACTTGGACACTCTAGGTCAGGGCTCTGCGGAGACTCAGGCGGGAGTTCCAGATTGGCTCCACCAGTGTGTCCGCTGTGCAGCCCTGACCTCGCTACCACCTAGCTTCTCCCCACTCCTCCTACTGGTAAGTAATAGGGACACTTTTGCTAGGAAACTATTGCTACAACCGCACCAACACCAAGCGAGCCATTTCTACCGAATAGTGTGGCAAGGCAATGAGGCGCGGGGTGGGCTGGACAATAGGCCTCATACCAAGCCAAGTTTTGCTTTTACAACAATTGTTTTCCAAGACTAATTGCTGGGGGCCAAGGAATGAATGACTGTGCATGTCTGTTGTTTGTATGCATTTGTGTGCAGGTACATGTGTGGTATGGGACGCGGGTGGCACTATGGGTTAAACCACAGAGCCTAGGACTTGCTGATCAGAAGGTCGGTAGTTCAAATCCCCGCAAGGGGTTGAGCTCCCGTGGGTCAGTCCCTGCTCCTGCCAATCTAGCAGTTCAAAAGCACGTCAAAGTGCAAGGAGATAAATAGGTACTGCTCCGGCGGGAAGGTAAACAGTGTTTCCATGCGCTGCTCTGGTTCGCCAGAAGCAGCTTAGTCATGCTGGCCACATGTCGCGGAAGCTGTACACCGGCTCCCTCGGCCAATAAAGTGAGATGAGCGCCGCAACCCCAGAGTTGGCCATGACTGGACCTAATGGTCAGGGCTCCCTTTACCTTTACATGTGTGGTATGGGCTTTATGTATGCATGGGAGTATGTGGGGGGGGGTTATGTGGGGGTTTGGCCATCAAGCTAGTGGCTATTGGAGCCCTTTAATCTTTCTTGGGAAGGGGTGGCGTTTGACAGATGCCCATGACTATTTAAGACAAAGATCAGGCACCAGTACAAGCCTTTTATTTTAGTTCTATGAATTTCAGAGTGGAACATTCCTTCTTCAGGAGCTTCAAAAGCTCACAAGTTCTTTAAATTTAGAGACACCTTGTTCTTAAAACCTGAACTTAAGAACCACTTTTGAAAAAGTGGGAAGGCAAAATTTTATTTTCTCCATGTCTATAGGAGAATCTCTACATAGAGCTAAATGAGTCATGTACTAGAAAACTTCGAGACTGTTCTCCTTTTTGTCTTGATTCTTTGTGGTGCTTTTTTAAAATACCGCTTTACCCATGACTCTTCCCCAGAATTCCACATGGGCCCACAGGCCTAACACAGTTGGCAACCCCTACTCTAAGCCAAAGAGAGAACAACTATTTTACAACCCCGAAAAAACATTAAACGCCAGAAACAGCTCACTTTAGGAAAGGAAAAGACAGAACCTTGTTGAATATTATTAAACAGATATTGAGCTACAAACCTTTTGGCCAGGTAGTGGTCAGAGTGCTGGACTAGGACCTGGGAACAGTGGCGTAGCGTGGGTTGTCGGCACCCGGGCAAGGCAAGTAATTTGCGCCCCCTAACCCGTGGATTTGCGCCCCCTAACCCTAACCCCCAGATGTTGCGCCCGGTGCGGCCCCCCCCTGCACCCCCCACGCTATGCCACTGCCTGGGAAACCAGACTTCAAATCCCCATTCCACCATGAAGCTCATTGGGTGACTTTGGGTGACAGCCTCTCAGCCTAACCAAAATGGGGAGGGAGAAAACCATGTGAGCCACCTTGAATTATTTGGAGGAATGGTGGGATGTAAATGCAACAAACAATAAATAAATTTCCCCCACATTAAATGGTTGATCTAGTGTACCTGACCAGAGTTCTTATAACGGGCTAGAAGCAGAAAGCCCTGTGTACCTTCTTAACACTTCCCATCTTCAAAATCTTGCCATGCTAGTATTAGAATATCTGTGATCAGTTGCATCCACATGCATGTCAAGACATGGAAGAAAAGGACGGCAACACCTGTTCAATCTGAGCTAAGCGGTGCGCTTCCCAGCAACACCTTTAGAAACATTGGTCTCCTCTTTCCCAGGGGAAATTCCTATCAGGGAGTGTACAGGTGTTCAGAAGCAGAGCATGGCTCCTGAGTAAACAAGCATCTGTGCCAGCAGCAGACCTCAGCAGGATCAGCACCTGGGACCAGGGATTTACCTAGCATGTTTGTGCATGAGGGACTGGGGAGAGAAGAGACAAACAGGAAGATTTTTTTAAGGTGTGGCTCAAGGTTTTTCTAAGAGACATTTCCTCTGCAAATTCTCCCAGCAAGGAAAAGAAAGCCCAGCTCCCTTGCCTTATTTTTGTCCCACGCTGAGCATTGCGTGCTAGTGTCATAGGAACTCAGTGGCCTTGTTGATACTCAGCCGAATATGAGAGAAAGATCACTAGCCTTGATGAACTTGTGGTAGTATTTCCTAAGGCACAAGTTGCCAGGCTTTTTAGGTCAAGGGGCACATAAGACACCCCCCAAATTTTTGGCATTATTTTTTAGGGGGGAAACCTAGTCTTATACACAGAAAAATATGATGTGTATTTGACTAAGTTCCATGAGTACTGCCTGGTCAGTTCTCTTCCCCCTCCCCCAGTGCGCTCTCTCTCTCTCTCTCTCTCTCTCTCTCTCACACACACACACACACACACACACACACACACACACACAGAGAGAGAGAGAGAGAGAGAGAGAGAGAGAGAGGCAGGCAGGCAGGCAGGCAGGCAGGCAGGCAGACACACATAGTTCACTTTCTCAAGGAATCTGAATGAATCTCACCTTTAAAACCACATAGAGCTCAAAGAGGGAATTGGAAACTACTATTTGTGGGGCAGGAAGTACCACCCTCCCCACCTCACGATTAAGGGAGCAATGGGGCGGGGGGTGGGGGGGCTCAGAGGTTTTGTGGGTTTGAAGGGAAGCCATCAAGAGCACCATTGTGCACATGGGTGCCATGTTAGTGACCCATGCTCTAGGGGTATGAAGACAGCTTTGTTTTGATGAAACCTGTAAGGCAGATCTGTAAACCAGCAAATTCAGTGAGGCAATTCCCCACCCAACATAGTGTGGCTCTTGCAGAGAACCTGGTAACATCGATGAAAGCCTGGTTTCCTAAAGAGTTGGTATTTAATTTGGATTTCTGACTGCTTTCCATGCTCTTTTCATTGTCTGCCTTGTTTAATGGTAACTGACATGGCCATATGGCCAGCCACATACTTGCAATCCAAACATCAACCCAGATTCAGTCATGCCCAAGTGGAAGTGCTTGTGTGAATGCTTTGTTATGGGCAAGAAGTAACGCTGTGTATGAGCTGCTCCTTATGTGTAACCATTTGTGGGGCCTGCCCTAAATTCTAACCATAGGCCTTCATGATGTGAAAGACAGTGCATCTCCACATGACTCATCAAATTCTTGCACCAGAAAAATTCAAGATAATTAAGGTTGCTCCCTCTTTTCCTGATACTAGCTCTGTACCTTGAACAGCTTCATACAGGAAAACCTTCATATGCTGAATAGCTGTCCATCCTCTAGTTGTTAAAGGCACAGCAGACCTACCAGGAACATAGGAGGCAACCCTCAATTCCCATAGCAGTAGACACAGCAGTAGACAGTAACATTCAAAATAGTCAAGGGGCATAAACTAAGTTTGTTTTGTAATATGCCAAATTCATAGCACAGTGAATTTCCGAAGCAAGGAGTGAAGCAACCACTTTGGTCAAGGCTTCCCATCTCTCATGGATGGTGGACCTACACCTTACAATTTGCCTAACAAAGGTGAAAGTGGCATTTGCTTATTTTGCAAAAGAGATGCAGGGCTTCGCCTCTTGTGTTCTTTGACTTCCTAGCGACTCCATAGTGAAATGCTGTTTGTTGATATCTCCAAGGCCAATATCCTACTCTGGTGCCAACAGAAGCACTTGGCAAGAATCTGCATGCCTGCTGGTCTATGCCTTCTCCTTGCTACCTTCTCATCCCTCATTCCCACTTGATGTCTTCCATCTTCATCTCCTGAGCCCTCTGGCATAGCATCTGTTAGTCTGAATCATGGTTAATTTTACCTAACACAGGGGGGCTTGCCCCATATAACAAGGTGCTACAGTGTTCTTCGCAATGAACAGCAGCAACATTCATTATCTGCCATGCCTGTTAACATCTTTACAGTATGTGTGCGTGCATGCATGCATTTTTTCCTGCATACCTACAGGGGAAAAGTAGGGAAAGACCACCTCCTAGTCTGCCCAACCCTACCCCAAATTTGACTCCCCAGCTTCTCTGTGCAAAAGTGTGCATTTTACTAAGAAAATGTTAAACCATAAACATATACTTCCCCTTTTCTCCGGAACTTTATCTGTGTACTTTTGGTGCTCATGTGGTTCTTTTGCTGATCAGAGTTCAGGAGCTCTGTCCATAACCAAGATAAAATGTGTGGAATTTGGTCCATATTTTAAGCAAAGGCAGAATTGTGCATCGGAGCAAATATCAACAAGACCCACCTTCGGTTTCAGAAATAAGTCTATTGGGGCTTCTAAGAGCATAGCAAGCTGCCTTATACTGAGCCAGGCCATTGGTCCATCTAGTTTGGGATTGTCTATATAGACTGGAAGCTGCTCTAAAAGGTTTCATACAGGAGAATTTTCTGCTGCTGAACTGGGATCCTCTGACCCTGACAAGTGGGTAAAGATAATAACCAAGCAGAGAAAGAGAAAATCGCCACTGCCTCATTGTTTCACTTCTGTCTTCCCAACTACTGCTCTGATTCCCTCTTCTCTAAGCCAGTGAGGAAAGGGTGTGTAGGCTTAGTGTTCCATGGATGAGACAGGTGAGCTGGCAGCAAGCTGGTTGGCTACAGAACCAGACTTTTGCAGAATGGGGAGCTGGCAGGAGGAGGTGTGCAGGACCCCAGCCTCCCTAAAAGCTGTCTCCAAATCCCGTTGCTGAGCTTGTCGTCTCACTCAGCCTCATAATTGCACCTCAGAACTGAATTTATTTTATATTCTGCAACATTTGAAAGTATTCTTCCGATGGGTATGCCACAGAATACCATCAGCATAAGTCTCAAGAAAAGTTTTTATAAGGTGTTTTGATGGTATTTAACAGAGAGGCATCTCAACCAGATGTATAATATGGCAAGCAGTCTATGCTGAGGATACAAGATGCCCAATGTCTTCACATATTTTCATGAATCGTCCTAAAATAAGGAAATTTCGGACAAATAGTACTAAAGAATTGGAAGTAATCAGACATGTTTTACCAATGAACCCACTGATCCTTTTGTTTACTATACCAGCAGATGATAGACAGATGGTCCTTTACTTACTGAGGGCAGCACATATAACTATTGCTTATTAGAGGAATAAAACTTGGCATCCATCCATGGAGGAGTGGTTGACCAAAGTCTGGGATATATCCTGTATGGATAAACTAACTTAATCAGAGTACAAAAGAGTAGACAAAATCATGACTATTTTCTTGAAAAATTGACTTTTCCAAATCACTGGTGTAACAAAGGGTAAGAAAATGCAAATTATTATACTGTGTTGGGAATACTTTGAGCTCTTCAACTATGAATTTAGTAAAGTGGGATATTAGGGGGGAGGTTTAGCTGACTGGCTTAACTGTATTTTAAATCATTGTTGGTACACTCTTTTAAAAATTAAACAATAAAAAAATTAAACAAGCCAACAAAAAAACCATGGCTTCACATCATAGTTTGTTACCAGAAGGCAAACCATGGTTAGTCTGCTGGACTGGGTTGAGACGTTCAAACCAAACTGCAGTTACACTTTGGCTAAACCAACCAAAGTATTGTGCACAAACCAGGCGAATCAGAGAAAACACTTAGTGAAAAGGAATGAATATGGATAACTATGAGACTGAGTTATAGATGTATACATACAATTGAGGTGTTCCCAAAGTAAAGGAAGGATTGAACTCTGATTAATAAGAATACACACAATCCCATCTGATCACTACAACAATGACATAGCAACTGCCTACTGACATCAGGAAGTCTCCGTCACTATATACTTTTGGCACCTGCTTAAAACATTTTTGTTTAGGCAAGCCCATTCAGACATGTAAAAGTTATATGTGTTTTTAGCTACTGTTGATTTTAGTCATCTTTTGAATGATTTTAAGTATTCAATGGAATTCCATGGAATACTTGTTTTTAACTGTTTTTAATCAAGAATCTTAGTTTCTTTTTTACACTTTCCTAAACCACTTAGAGAGGTTTTTTACAATCAAATAGCACAGTATGTAAATTTTGTAGAATAAATAATGCCAATCCACACCAAAATCTTGAGTACAGAAGTATTTAATTGAATGGCAAGTTAAGACCGACAGCACAAGAAACAAACTCTGGTCATTCTCACTCTCTAAACAAATACAAAGAAGAAAAGAAAATGTTATTAATTGTATCATTAGGAATATTCCTAGTCTAATATTAGTGCTTACGTCACTAATAACAACAATAAAGATCATTATCTCTCTCTATCTCTCTATCATCATGGGCTCAATTAAGCAACTTGGGGAAGAAAATTTTAAAAGGAATTGGATAGGTAGACTAATCTTAAACTGTCATATTTTGGAAGAATATTGACCATTAAAATTATTAATTTTTTTTTTTACAAATGATTATTATCACTGCTGTAAGAAAGACCTGTCAAAGTATGGCAAGGGATGTTTTACACATTCCTTTGAAGGAGGGAAAACCACTACTGTAAGGTACAACTTTTAAGGCTATAAATTTATAATCAGACTTTCGGCCAGTGTACATGGTACTTCCAAGTTGCCCTGTTTAAATCATTCCTCCATCAGATTCATAGCTCTAAAAATCCAATCCCTTCTTAGCAGATTTATTATGCAAGTATAGCAACATAGTATAATATAGTAACACAGGTGAAAAAACACAGATTTGTTTACAATCATTCTGCACAGCACGGGTTATTGCTCTGTGGAGAAATAACTGGTCACATGGAATTGACTTCTCTTAACCTCCAGCTGCTAAAATCACATTAAGAGACTTTAAAAATGCATAAAATACTTTCACAATATTATTTTTCCATGGAAACAATTTCTACTAATACCACTAGAATGAACAAATATAAAAGGAAACAATGCAGAAAAGAAGGTGCGCTCGTAAAATTACCTAAAGGAATTCTCACCTATTTTCATAGGTTGCAGTCTTAAGTACATTTATCTGGCAGCAAACCATATTAAAACATATGAGGCTTACTTAAAGTACACAGGCATAGGCTTGTGATGTAAATATGATCACCTAGTCCTAATTATGCTTATTCAGAAGCAATCCCATTGATTTCAATAAGACTGACTACTGCATGTGTTCCCTTACTAGGAAATAAGTCTGATTCCGTTAAGTGGGACTTGCTTTCAAGAACATAGGTAAAGGGCCCGATTCTATGTATGCTCACTTATTTATAAAGTTTGGAAGACAGACAGCCCATTCACACTAACCTTTATGTGCCACTCCAATTGAATTCAATGGCATTTATGTGCAAGTAAACAATTTTGGCTCTAGATGTCATGTTTGCGCCCAGATATAATTTAGGAATAATTATCAACCAGCCAGTAAAAGTCTATTTAAATTTACGTATAAAGGACTTAGTCCAGCCAAAACTAAGCACTTTTAAGTCCCATGTTTGTTAGGCCCACATAGGATGAAGTTGGCTACTGGTTCCCACTTCCAAATTCCTTATTCACAACAAAGCCATATCAGAACCTGAATAAGGAACTCAAGTTCATATGCCCCTTCACCCCAGTGTAACCTTAATAATTAAATGTACAGCACACTTTCAACCTTCAACAGCCCTGGGCCAAAACTGCAAATTTGCAGTTCCCCGAGAAGAAGGATTGATTGTTAAACCACTTTGAGAATTGCAGCTCTGCGAGGGGAACAAGTCTCCTAATGCTGCTCAGCACCCTTAAGAAACTACATTTCCCAGGATTCTTTGAGGAAAGCCATGCTGACTGTTTAAAGTGGTATGATACTGCTTTAAATGCCTGGTGCAGATGAGGCCTAAGCTTTGGAGAAAGCCAAATCATACCCATCCCACATCATCAAATCATCCTCCACTGGGAATTAGTAGCCTACCTCAGCCACACTAGGATCCCCTCTTTCTCAATTCGCATGAGAGTGCTTCTTTAAAGAAATAAACAGAAGCCCTAACGCTGGGAGCTTTCTCCTGTTTTAAAAAGTTTTGGAAGCGAATGCCTGCGTATTTCTTGCTCAGCTCATCGGGTGAGGCTGTCGTGATTCTGCCATTGTTTCCCCCCCTTTTGTTCTTGACAGTTTGCGGCTCCTGCAGCTACCTTTCTTTCCAGCACTTGCTTCTAACTGGAGCAGTCCTTTTAAATCACCCTTGCTGCTTTCTTTACATTTCCTCCACCCACAGGTGATGATGCAGTCTCCGAGTGGCTCCGCCCCCTCCCCTTTACCCTCTCTCTCTCCTCTCTCTCTCTCCTCTCTTCTCTCTCTCTCCTCTTCCATTGGAAGGGCTAAGCTCCCCTTAGCCAGCCTGCCCTTATTTAATTTGGAGTGTGATTTTGCTATTTTTAGCTTCTGGATTCTCTCCAGTGAGACTTAGAGGGGTATTTTTTTTTTTCCTCCCCTTCCTTTTTTCATTTTTTTTTTAAATTCTGCAAATGATTTTGACCCAGCTTCCTTCCTCTTAGAACAATTTTTTTTATTTATATAAATAAGAGGGGGCCTGTCTGCTCTCGCGCTCTCTCTCTTTATCTCCCCCCCCCCCCGTGCGAGTCTCTCTGCCTTCTGCTTCAGATCTGCATTTGCAACCATCAGCAGCCAGAAGGGGGGTTTATTTTAATTTCATCACAACACACAAGGAAAAACACACACAGATTCGCGAATAAGAGCAATTGTAAGTTTCTGATTTCTAAAGGGGGGAAAAGTTTGCGTTTATTTTATTAGCATTTGCAAAATTTATAACTGCGTTTTGCAAAGTCATTTTTAATTTACAAAAAAAAATTGAAAAATGTGTGTGCTCGGAATTTGCAATAGGAAGCAAGTAAGGCATGCGGAATAATGCACCCTCCTGCCTTTTATTCTCATCGTGCATTGCGAGTGGAGGAGGGATATGTAAGTAGTGGGGGGGTTCTTGGCAAAGCTTGCTGGGTTGGGAGAGGCAAAGTGGCCTTGTCTTTTTGAGATGGCGGGGTGCGATTCTGCGAAGCACTCCTGCCTTTAATACGAAATCCCAGGGCACTTGGTTCTCTTTTCTTTCGGGGGTGGGTGGCTTGACGCGGGTCTCGGTGTGATGGATGGGATTTCTCCCGCCTCCCCCACCCCCCACCCCGGCTCTGTGCGGAAAGAGAGGAGGTGAAGGTTGGAAATGCTTTGACTGGAAGGTTGCGCTCGGCTCCGGGTTGTCTCTCCCAACTTGCTCGCTTCTGCAAGGCTCCGCTCCGCTGTGGCGGCTGGTGTTTCAGGTTGCCCTGCCCCCCCTCCTCTTTCTCGCACGCGGGGCTGTTTCGTTTTCAAATCGCGCGACACTACTTTCCTCCACTTAATAATTTTTCTTTCTTTTCTTGCAATATATTTCTTCCAATAGACATGCAGATCTGGAAATTGTGTGTGTGTGTGCAAATAGCAGGTAGTGCATTGAGCTAACTAGAAACACCCCCTTCCGCTCTTGTTTAAAGGGGCAGATCCCAGGCTATTCCTTTCCATTTAAAGAGAATCGGGATGATAATCAGAGCGGTAATATTGCAAGTGTCAAAAAACGGCTGGTAGGTTTGATTACGCTTTCTGCTTGGTGGAGTTGCTTCTCTCTCTCTTTTATAAAAAAAGGCGTTGTACTGTATAGCCTATATAGTTTCCTGGCTTGCATTCCTGAGCAACTGGTTTGCTATTGTTGGGTTTCCACGCTTCTCCTGCCCATGAAATGTGTGTGACTTCAGTTCGGTGCAAGGTGGCACCCGTCTCTCTCTCTCTCTCTTTTTAATTGCATGCTCTTGCTGTATCTGCCTATCTTAGTCGGTGGACTGCTCACTTAGGAAATACTGGGGAAAGTAGAATTTTAAAAATGCGCCCAGTATTAAAGCGGTGTGACCGGCCGGCTTAATACTGCTGCTTGGCTAACTCATAGTTCAAGTGAGGCTAAACCGTGGGGAGGGGGCAGTGGAGAGAGAGGAAAGTTCAGCATTGCATCTAACTCTAGGAGATTTTGTGGGTGCTCCCCCCTCAACTATCCTTTCACTTTGTTTTAATACATGTTTTGATATCAGTAACGGGGGTGGAGGAGCCGTAACTGTTGAAGCTCAGCCTCCCTCTCCCTTTCCTGCCCTAGAATGCCTCCTGCACAGTTTAAAGGAATTCTTTACCCGATGCTTCCTTTTTGAACGAGGAGGACCACCTATGGAATCTAGGCTTCCTGGGGCTGGATTTATGATCTCTGCAGGACGCCTAAAGTCTCGGGTTGTTACCCTTTCTGTATGGCTTCCAACTCCTCCTCGCCACCCCTTATCACTTCCTTTTATTGTGCTAGTTTTAAAGCAGAGTAAGTTGCTTTGCTTTTGAAAGCCCATCATCCGGGGCTTCAAAGAATCCCCTTGGAAAACCGCCTGCCCTCCTCAATCAAACAGGCTCTTCAAGTTCTCGGTTTTTGTTGTGTGTTTTTGTGTGTGTGTGTGTGTGTGTGTGTGTGTGTGTGTGTGTGTGTTGTAAGAAACGGACCCATCCCTTAGGAGATGTCCCCGGGACGCCACGCTGTTTGGAATCGGGCCAGCCATCTTGGGCTTGAAGAGTTCTGGGTTTAAGTAACCATTTGCCTTTCAAAACTTATTTTGGCTGTTAAGCAGAGAGAAGCAAAGTAGTTAATGGCGCAAGTGAACTATTACCACATCCAGGGGGCGTGGGAACCTGGGAGTGGAATGGGCAGGTTTGTGTGTTGGAAGAACAACAGAGGATTGTTGTTCCTTAGGGTGGCAGGTTGTGGCTGCTGCTGGCATTTTAACTTCCTTTGGAGCGGAGGTGGCTCTCTCTGGCCTCCAGGGATGCAGAGATTTGTGGATAAGAGGATGATGTGACCTGGCACTAGCACTTTCTTTGTCTTTTTTTAAAGGGGCAGTTTTATAAATGAAATGTAATCCTAAATTTGGTGGGAGGCATGTTGACAGCAGTCCAGGTTGAAAACAGGTCAGAGAGGTATGTGGTTTGCTTGTGGTCCCAAAGGCAACTTTCTTTGTGGGGTGCCGTTAGTAAAGAATTGGCATATTGGTATTGTAGTGCAGAAATATATATATATATAAAATTGTACCAAGTCATATAATCGTAGAATCAGAAGGGACCACAAGGGGCATCTAGTCCAACCCCCTGCAATGAAGGAATCTTTTGCCCAACATGGGTCTCAAGACCACAACTCTGAGATTAAATGCCCCATGCTATACCAATTGAGCCACCCCAGTCTTACTAATCCAGTTGTTAGTCTATACCCCATGGACAATTGTGGTTGTTGAGACACCAAGTGTGATGTAGACCCACTAAGGTAGAAACTAGAGAGCTTACTGTCCTTTTTCTGATAGATCATCCAGTTGCCTCTAGAACTTTGTTTCCTGATTTTAAATGAGTCATTTCTTTCTCTACTAGAGAAACAAATCGGAATATCACTAGCTTTTGGAGTTCAACTCAATAACTCTGATTTGAGCTTGTTATGCTAGAAATCTGGGTAACACTTCTCACTTGCAGTTATTTGTACCAGCTTATTTTAACTGATTAACTGACAATATTGCTGGCCAGTGAAGTTGTAGTTCTACCTGAATCACATGGGCACTAGACAGACATATACACAAACAAATGGATTCTCTGCAAATGAAATTACCATCAGAGTTGCATACCCTCCAACATTTCTCCAACGAAAATAGGGACATCCCATTTCATAATGATACTATTTGGCTTTTCTAAATCAGCCCCTGGAAAATAGGGACACTTGGAGGGTCTGGAGTTCTTATTACTTGTGCATGTACTTGGATCATTTCAGGAAATTTGATACTGTGATCGCAAGAGACAAGGCCTTTTCTGTGGTGGTAGCGTGACACTAGAACGCTCTCCCAATTACATTTATTTTTCTGTTGACAAATATGTTATTTGGATTTATAAAATATTAAAAGCCAATTATGATAGCTGTAATAAATATAGTTATGTTCTCATTAAGAACTGACAAAATCTTCAGCCCACATACTCCTTACAGGAGAGGTTCACAAAAGACCAGAGTTTATTTTCTTGGAGAAACTTCATCATGGTATTTCTATGTCCAGCTTGTATGCCCCATATATCTTGTTACAGTGGTACCTTGGTTCTCAAATGCCTTGGTACTCAAACAACTTGGAACCCAAACACTGCAAACCCGGAAGTAAGTGTCCCGGTTTGCGAAATTCTTATGGAAGTCGAACATGCTCCATTTTGAGTGCTATGCTTCCGATTTGAGTGCCACACTTCCGTTTTGAGTGTTACGCTGAAGTCTGTCTGTTTTTGCTATTTATTTTGCGTATTTGTTTTTGCAGCTTTTTTGTTTTGTTTTTGTGACTGTGTGGAACCCAGTTCAGCTACTGATTGATTGATTGTGTGACTGCAGTACATTGTTTATTGCTTTGCTTTCATTTTATGGATCAATGGTCTCGTTAGATAGTAAAATTCACGTTAAATTGCTGTTTTGGGGGTTGTTTTTAAAAGTCTGGAACGGATACATCCATTTTGCATTATTTTCTATGGGAAAGCATGCTTTGGTTTTGGAACGCTTTGGTTTTGGAACGGACTTCCAGAACAGATTAAGTTTGAGAACCAAGGTACACTGTAGTTGTCCTGATTCCCCCCACTCCACTCTCCAATCTGCACTTCTATTCAAAATACATGTAGAGTGTCAAGACACTGTAGCTGCATACTTCAGTTTTGTGAGAGTCTCTTCTGTACTAGAAGTTATCTTTGTGGGCAGTGGATAGAGGATCAGGGCTGAGTGTTGCAGCAAAAAGAGACCATATTTGCCCAGTCTTCTACAAGAGTTCCCCACTGTGGAGAAACCTATTTTATAGGACCAGCAACATTCTGCACTTACGGCTGCTCACCCTGCAAGGAAGGTGTGCAATCTTCCTCAAAGATGTATTGATGCTTCCAGAATGTGATCTGATGGCAGTGGTTTAGTCTCTGATGAGCAGATCTATTTATCTGCACTGAAACCCATAATACTGCAATGTTCTTGACATATTTGAGTTTCTGAAAGCAAATACTTTAAGTGCAACCCTGAACTAGCTTACTCAAAAGTGTCCCACTAATTTCAGTAGGACTTACTCTATAATAAGGTTTCATAGAATTGCAGTCATAAAGTGCCTTTTAAATATTTAAAGTTTTAAAAGAGTGTTTATATGAGTCTGTTGCTTTTTGTTAAAAAAAAACAAAAACCCCACACACAACAATCTTGAGGATGTTTTTAAACTCATGAGTCACTTCCATAACTGAACATGAGTCAATTTACATATTTGTAAAAAGACTATGTGTTCAATGTTTGTGTGTCTGTCAAGGGTAGATTTTTATTTTTAAACATTATTCCTAGAAATATCTACATCCTGCAAGCTGCCAATTCCAAGTCCTGAAATAACACTTAGCAGCCTTGTAAAAGCCCTTATAATGGGCAGATTAGGATTTTTCTGCAGTTTAAAAATAAATGTAACTCTGGTCAGAAAATGGACCTCTGTCAACGTTTTAGTTTACAAGCTGTGAGGACAGTTTCATTAACATAACCTTAGCCTTAGCATAGTTGGATCCTTTTTATCTGCTTGCTATACACTTGGGAATAAGAGTCAAAATGTAAAAGTTGGTCTTCCATAGACAGCTACAGGTGGAGTTTGGAAAGTGCAATACAGCTTTGAATGAATGAATGAATGAATGAATGGCAATACAGTGGTACCTCGGTTTACGAACTTAATCCGTTCCGGAAGTCCGTTCTTAAACCAAAACTGTTCTTAAACCGAGGCACACTTTCCCTAACGAGACCTCCCGCAGTCGGTACCCTTCCACTGTTCAGATTCCATTTTAGACCGAGGTAAAGTTCTCAAACCAAGACACTCTTTCCAGTTTTGCAGAGTTTGTAAACCAAATCGTTCTTAAACCGGACTGTTCTTAAACCGAGGTACCACTGTACAGCTTTACCTGGGTTTGTGAATCCTGCTTAAAAGTTCATAGATTTAATAGTCACATTCTTCAAACCTTCACATGAGGAGAACCCATCTCATGTTGCCCTTGCCGTAGACTAAGCATCAACTCAAGACATAAACTCTGATTTATGTAAGGCAGGGACAGGGAACCTGTGGCCCTCTAGATAACAACTCCCATCAACCCCAACCAGCCTGGCCAGTGGTCAGGGCTGGCAGCAGTTGTAGTCCAACAACATCTGCAGGGCCACGGGTTCCATTTCTCTAGTGTAAGGCATTTTTTATTATATGACTTGAGTTCTTTACATGTTTGCTGTAGCAATAAAAGGAGGTGATACACAACACAGCCTTTGTTTGGCACAGCCGAGTTTATGTGTTCCTTTGTGGCTGGATCTCGGGTCTGGCCCAGCCCTTTCCTGCAGTTGCTATAAATCTCTCGGCCCCTATAAATCTTTTACCACTGCATACCAAGAGCCCTAACTCTCCTTGGTCATCACAGCCCTCTCATCTGGTTTGGGTTTCCTCTGCTATAGCAGAATATTCCTATAAGGCTTTTCTAGTAAGATGATGGAGGATTCCATTCTGAACTGCTGCCCCCTCAATGCTTTTCTCCTTTCTCCTTAGAATCTGTATGCCTGCATCTAGATAAGCACATCTGTGCTCAAAATGTGTACAAATGCTGGGAATTTCTCTATGCTATTAGAATAGAGAATATAATGCTGTTCTATCTATTCTGGTCCATAGAAGAATTCCATGTTTACTCTTTTTGTTGTTGTTCAGGTACTGCACTTCAGTTGCCCAGAAACCACCTCTGGCTAATGAGATTGTCCAGCCAGCCAAGTACTAAATGTGAAGTTGGGGATGCCAGTCTTCTAGAACTGGAAGCAGGGTGGTGCTTCCTCCAGTAGCATTTCAGATTGGCGCAGTGGTATTTGTTGTGTGGGAGTTGCTGTGTAGTGACTCCCTGGTCCAAGGGGTCACCATAGTAACTGCTAGGCAGGTAGTCAATATTTCTGTGGCCCTATTTGTGTTCCCTGTTTGATCCTGAGTGCTCTTGAGGTGAGGGGGAGGTAGTTGATGGGGGAAGAGTGCTTAAGGGCCAAATGACACAAAAGCCTATGACTAGATCTGTATCCTGACACATTCATTGTTATCATAAATCGGAGGCTATGAGTGGAGCACTTGGGGGACTAGGGTTTAAATCTTTTCCCCAATAAATATCTTCTCTTCCCTACCCCAAGCTGTTAGCTCTACAGCACACAAAAAAGTAATCTCATGATAATTTCCTCTTCTCATTCCTTCCAGGGGCACAATAAACTCTGTATGACTCCTGCCCCACCCAGAGCAAGGTGGTGTTGCCATGGTGATAGTGGGCACAGTGTATGCATGGGTTCTGGCCTTCAAGAGAAAAATAAGCCTAGGCTAGTTCAAAATAGCAGCCCTGCCTTGTGCCTGACTCTTCCTTTAATTTTATTAGGACCAACTAACAGTAGGCTTGAAAAGGGGACACTCATCAATTCCTTCTCATCCCCCTCCCTCATTAGTACCACTTGTTCCCCGAGATCATCAGTAAAAAGTGTTCCTAATCTTAATCTAAAAGGCACAAGCATGGGTGCAGAACTGACCTCCAGTTTAGAGCACTTCCTTACTGTGACAAGCAATTCCAAACCTGAGTGCTTCCTTTGAAACAAGGGGTTTTGCTGCATTAGGGTGTGTTATGTAGAGGTGAGTCTTGCATTACATCAGAGGTTGGGAACATGGGGGCCTCCAGATATTGTTGAGGCTCCAGCCAGTCTGGCCAATTGTTAGGGTTATTATGGGGGTTGCAGTCCGTCAACATCTGGAGGCACACAGGTTCCCCATCACTGCTTTGTAAAGAAACTAAGAAGCTGAATACAGAGAAGGGTCATTGTTCCAAAGAGCGTTGTGAGTCCCCATCGTAATTGCCTGCTTCCACAATATTTGCTGGTATTACTCATGGGAGCCCATTGTTCCCGTGTAAGACAATGGTGGTAAGGAAGGAGGCACAGACTGCTGAGGGAAGCTGTGAAGGTAATGTTGTGACCATGAAACTTGAGATTATCATTTTGATGGCTGGAGTGTCAGTGGTGGCTTTCTCAAGATACCATGAGCTATTAGTAATAATAATTATATTTGTGGGCCAAGATGGAAGGATGAATGCACATAACTCAAACAACTCTGTGGATCCCTTCTGCGTAAACTGAACAAGGAATTTTGTCATCTTGTAACCTCATATTTTCTTTTTAGCCCACTCTTAGCCTTTTTCTCTGCTCCTTACAGCGTATTCTCTCCTTTCTATTCCCAGATCTATTTAACTTCCTCTTTTCTACCTATCCTATCACTTTTTCTTATTTTTTTTACACTACCACAGGTCTCTCTATATCCCTATCTACCCCTGCTTTCTTCCTTTAGACTTCAAGTTCTTTTCTGCTCTGTCTTCTACTGAACTTTACAGCTGCCCATAAGTAATTAAATCCTCCAGTCCAGATGTTTCCACTGGTAGCAAACCCAGGTTTACAGTCAAGGGAGTTGTAACCAGTCCTGGATCTTGTATATAGTGGTATGGTGTGTTTGCAGACATGTTCGACTACTTCATGCACTACATTTTAAGATGAGTCCCAAGAAATGTAATGTGAACTGCCTCTCTGATGGAGGCAGGCTCTCGATGATGGGAACCTAGCTGCAACTGGTTGGAACAGGACAGTGCTACCATATGCCTTTGAATTAAAGGGAAGGAAAAGTGATTCAAGCATTTCCTCACTCCCTGCTGTTAATGGGCATATGAGAGCCACAGAAGGTGTCACAGAGACGTGTAAGCAAGTTGCAGACAACTAGAATTCTCTAAGATCCATATCTGCCCATGGGTCTGGAGTCATGCAGGCCTGTTCTAGAGCTCCCATTTCTTTCTATAAAACATTTGACCCACATATCCAGATTCTGGAGCATGGGAAGCTGCCTTTTACTAAATTAGACCATTGGTTTATCGAGCTCAGTATGATTTGCACTGCCTGGCAGTGGCTCTCCAGAGTTTCAGACAGGAGTTTTCCCCCCAGCCCTACCTAGAAATGCAAGGGATTTAACCTGAAACCTTTTGCATGCAAGGCATGCACTCTGCTACTGAGCTGCCTTCCTTCCCTGACTTTATCTGATACTGGTGGTCTATCAGTTTTTTGATCAGTGTAATAAAAATACTACTTGCTGTTTTACTCATAAAGGGGGGGAGACTGTGTTCACATTGTAAAGTCTACACTTAATCTCCTTGGATTTTTCTATACAAGGTCTCAGCTGTGTCAGAGTGCATAGGCTTCAACAGTGGGGCCCTTGCTATTAGATAATGCCAATTTTAATATAAATAACAGTCTGATGATCCTGAGGTGGCCAGTTCATGTGACAAAATCTACTTTCAGTTGCCAGGCCAATATTTGGAGAATGGATTGGCCCCGAGAGTACAACTGTCTTACATCGTGGGAGTTTTCACCTACTGTAACTTAACTTTTATTTTTATTTCTGCCTTTTAAAAGAATGAAGATGAGTGAATCCAGTGCAAAATCGAGTCAGCCCCTGGCTGCCAAACAGGACAAGGATGTAACTGAGAAGAGAGGACGAGGGCGGCCCAGGAAGAAGCCTCAGGTTTGTGGAAAGCTCCCCTTCACGTTTTGCAAGCTGTGCTTTATCACTTCTCATTGACTACGGCTAGAAAAAGCTAAAACATGGTAAAAGGGTAATGTGGAGGAGCGCTACTACCATGGAAAGGAAAGTTGTTGATACAGTATGAGGCAGGAGATCAATAGGACACCAGCTTTTTATTGTCCTCTGGGGAGAAGGGCAGATTTGCCTGATGTTGGCAATAATCAAAGTAGTGACTTCTCTCCCACCCCCTTCCACCTTGGACATGACTGCCTGAAAGACTCTCACGCTCTGGGGATCCTTTGGTGCTCTGCAATCATCATAATGTTGTCCTCCCTGACCATGTATTCAGAAGACTTCTGATCCACAAAATGATAGTTGGCTTATCTGCAATTGATATTGCTACCCTTGTGTGCCTTCTGCATCCCAGCAGGGTTCTTCCCCCCCTTTACAGTAACTATTCTGATCCTAGGGGAAATTGAGTTTCCCTGTAGAGATGGCTTCAGCTCTGGAGCTCCTCAAGGTGTTGAGTTGCATGATCCCCTGTTATGCGAGTCTTAAAAAGACCAGGTTCTAACTGAAGGAATCTTTCTGCCACAAGCCTTCATCATTCTGTGCTTTGAGCTCACTGTCCTCTGTCCCTCTTGACTTCCTTTTCTGTGGTTTCTTGATGGGTATTGTTGATTGGTGTCAGTGCCGCCTGCAGTGGCATATAAAACCTGCCCCGCAGTACCTTTTTATGCCTGCTTTCTAGTGGTGAAAAGGACTAGTTTTCTTACGTTCTAAGAAATGTGCCACCTGTATGACTGTGATCCTTCCTGCCTCCTCCAAGCCTGTTGTGATATGTGTGTCAGGTAACTTTTCAGTCATTGGAAGTGAGCAAGTTGTCACTCAGTTATGGCACTAACCGTTTCACTGCAGCATGTTTGAAAGGGTGTCTAAATTTATAGATGCTTCTAGAATTGGGTTCCATTAGGGCTGGGGTGAGGGATTGTGCCACTCCAGATGGTGCCAACTCCCAACAGCATTTTCCAGCATTTCATTTTTTCACTTTGATTTTAGCTGACCACTTTTCATAGTTAATCCTCCCAAGGCAGCTCACAACGTATTGAAAGAATGTGTTCCAATGTGCCAATGGTCAGGGGTGATGAGAGCTTTAGTCCAACATCTGGAGGGCCACAGGTCCCTCATCCTTGCACTGGCCCCATGAGTAACTTTTGTATGTAGCTGGAGTTAAAATAAGGCTGGGTTGAAAGAATTGCCAGTATTTTCCTATCAAACTGATTACCTGCCACAGGAGCTTAAACATAATTTTGACTTTGAGTGGCAATACTCTTTAACACTGAGTTGATGTCTTCTGGATCCTTCTGTGCATCTGCTGTTTTCTCCATATTCTAATATATTTATTTTCTGATAGAAGTGAGATAGAAATATTTTTGTGGTTTCTTCCATCCTAATATCGGGTCCTGACCTCTGTTACTGTGGGTCATATGTGGAAGAAGTAAAACCAAAACCTAGCTGCTACATCTGGCATTTCTATTAGCTGGTCTGAGGCAGCAGTGCCATCTTCCTCCTCCCATCTGCCCAGGGTGGATTTGATTTAGATCAGATTGATTTAAACCACAATTTAAATCACTAGTCAGTAAGACTTGATTTAAATCAATTTTTTTACAGAAAGACTCATCCTTGCTTGTATAATCTTAATATTTACAATCACATGAAGGTTTCATTTTTGGAATAATAAATTTCCAGAGTAGTTTTTACACTTATATAAAAAATACTGATTTGGTTATATTATTAGAAATACATAGACAGATAATTATGAAATTATTGTGGGGTTTAATAAGTTGCGTGTTTATTTTTTGACAACTTTTCTGCTGTATTTTATTGGAAGGAGAAAAATAACCATTTCCTTAATAACAATTTATTTAACTAAAACAATAACATTATAACATATGTATCCATGTTTGTTAACTGATGTGGTTAAACAATTAAAAAAAAAACTTAGCCTGAGTTTTAGCACATAGGAAAAACTTAAAACAAATCCTTAGTTCCTGTTGAATAGCCTTTGGACTATAATGTAACTTAAAGATTTTTTCCTCCAAAAGCATTTTATTTTAAAAATCCAATGTAAATAATTTTTTTTATTTATTTAAAAAAAAACCATTTTTTATAAAAAAAAAAACATTGATTTTTATCCACCCTGCATCTGCCTGAGCTCTCTGAATGAGACTGTTACTCTTGGGAAGGAGAGGACAGGGCTGCTGGTATATTACTGATTGGCTATTAGCCGCAGCTATAAATGGAATGTGACGGGGAAATTAAAAACAGTAGCTGTGTGAAGCTTAACTTGACAGAATTGATATAATTCGCAGTATACAAATGAATCTCCAGGTGTCCATGCTGTGCTTTTGTGCATTGGGGTGGGTGTCTAAAGTAATAAATGTACACCCCTGAGTTTACAAGAAAGGTTTTTGTCTTAAGATCTCATGGCTTGTATAGAAAAGCAGCTTGTCTCTTTCTACCTTCTACTACTTCCCATTCAAAAAAGTTCTACCAAGTTGTTGGTTTTTTTTAAGGGGCAATGCCTTCTGTGTCATAAGAGTTACGAAGCTTGTGCATGTGTCTTGTGACCAATTCATCATGCAGTCTGAATGGATCTTTGCCTTTCACCATGCATTGTGAGAACTCTGAAGAAATAGAGGTCCCAGAGCAAACAGCTCTGCAATCGAAGGCTGTGCCCACTGCATTGCAAAGCACCAACTTGGTCAGTGTACAGAGAGGAAAATCTGTGTGTCCTACACTACTGAAGGTGTGCAGGCAAGCATCAGTGGGGCATCTCCCAGCACTGTGCTTCAAGCACTATGGGGCACATTCTTTGCCTCAACCAAGACTGATATGTAGGTATGGCGTTAACACTTTAACGTGAAGCTTTGCATCATTTCCAGCTGTTAAAGATATGAACTAATACCAGAAATTACTCTGTAGTGATTTTCCAGTAGATGTCACACTTGTTTAAAATATATATACATATATTTGCTTTAGTTTTGTGGGATTTCCTACGTCGGTCACTGAAGCTTCTGGGAAGGAATCAGACGGAACTTAATCTGCCTGGGACGATGTGTAGGCATATCTGCTCTTTATTGGCCGGCTGCTGACTATACTGTTATTTCTTTCTATAGCAAGAACCCACTGAGGCACCAACACCCAAGAGACCACGCGGTAGACCAAAGGGGAGCAAAAATAAGGCCACTTCAAAGGGAAGGGTAGGTATTCTCAAGGCTGGGCAGCAAATTTGAGTTCCTTTCCACCCACATGTACTCTTTTCTATACTGCCCAACTGAAGATGACTCTTAAGGCTGCATCTGGAGTTCTGCCTGGACACACACAAAAAGAACAAATCTTTTTCAATGGAAGAATGAGCCAGTCACAGGAAGTGTCAGTGGCATACTCCCCACACTCGTTTTATTGAGATACCTTTTATTAGGACCTACTAACAATAGCAAAGTGGTGAGCTGTAGTTCTAATAAAGTTATGCCATCGTTCTCATTCTGGATTCCCCCCCCCCCATGGTTTCGTGCTTACTATCTTTTTGCGGGGGATGTTTTCTCATCTGTTCAGTTTGGGCATTGGAACTAAAATATAATCCCCGGAAGTTTTAAGAGCAAACAAACCAAACTGTTGGAAGAGGAAAGCTGGGTTCTAAGCCTGGCCTGGCCTTCCAACACCTAACAAAAGGGAACATTTGCAGGCAGACTCAGAAGTGGAGCACTTCCTCCTCTGCAGCTGCCCACTGACTCTCCTCTGAAGGCCCCCCCCCCCAAAAGTCAGTTTTTAGCTCTTCCTGGGGATGGAGGGGGCCTTAAAAAGAGCAGACTCCGTAGATGCAGGAGTGTTTGAGCACTCAATCCTCCCTTGTAAATGCTTGTCTCTGCAAACATTGAGACTAGAGACCATACATTTGGCCCTGTGTCAGTCTTGAAAACTTAATTCGAAAAAGAGGCCTAGGATGTTGGACTTGTGGGGAAAGGAATACCAGAATCTTGCATACATCCAAATCTCAGCTATTGTGTGCAAAAGCTTTTTGAATTAGCTGAACAGCTGGTGACATTTGTTTGTTGCGACCATTTGTCCTGGCAGCTGGAGTTTTGCATGGCTGTAAAGAGCGGAAAGGGATATGCCCCATTCAGTTGTGCAGAAGGAAGATGGGGACAGCTTATATTAATAGGAATCGAGGGGTGGGGATGGGTTCTCCCCACACCCCTCACACCTTGGCCCCAGTTGTTTATGCTGTGTCACAGGTACCTGGCCATCGCATTCTCCATGCTGGTGGAGAGCAAAGTCTTGGTGCCATTGGGTCCCATGTGGTTGAAACTGGGAGAGGGTTGGGAAGATAGTAAGCAAATGACCCCACAGTTGCTGACTTGACAGCTGTTTGTATGTGTATGAAATCCAAAACAGTGGACTCATTCACAAAAGAGCTTATTCTCCCTCCCTCCCCCCCCCCTTCCACAAGTAGATACCAAGAAGGATCTTTTTAAGTGTCCAGCTGCTTTTGAGCAGCAGATGCCTGGTCCTGAATTGGCAGCCAGGCTGCAGAGGTTATTTCAGTGGACACCTCAGCTTAACCCAAGCCCTTTCGCCATCTGTTCCAGTGATAAATGCAAAGGGAAGGGAGGATCCAGCAAATGCTGGAAACAGTTGCCCCTGCCTGTTGTGCACCTGGCTCCCCAGAGCCGCTGTTCTCCCTCCTCCCCTCTCACTTGTGGGCTTTGGAAAGGAGACTCTTGCATAGTCAGTTGACTCCAAGTAGGGAGTTAGGGATCTTGCTTCTGCAGCGGCTTGATGCAGCAACATTTCAGTGATTTGACGAAACTACTTGATAGGTTCATATTGTGGTTAGTTGCCTTTGAATGCCTCCTTCACTGTGTTGGTTAAATGGTACCATCCGACTTGCAGTCCGCTTCAGCACTGAAGCAGCTGCTTTTGGTGCTCTTGTTGCTGCCTACTACCACATCATGTGATGGTACTTGCATTGCTCTGCAGGTACCTAACTCCTTTCAGACCATTCCTTGGGCCTTTTTGGACCTATCGTGGCTGCTGCAGAGGTTTGAGCAAACTGACACCAGGCTGCCCTGGTGGCCTTGCTTTAGCACCTGTCCAGACCACTTCCCCTACAGCTGGTTTCTCCTCCTATCGCCAAACCAGAACAGGAAGGATATGTCATGCAAATGATGTACCCAAGAGGTCTCCGAAACAGTCGCTCTCCTGTTCTTTGGTCACCCACACTGATCCTGCTAGTCCCACAGAGAAGCTTGGGGACTCTAGGTGTTTGGGTGTGCTGAATTGTAATGTTCACCTGTCTACTTTGAATTGCACAGCCACAGTTTACCCAACTAGTTAAAAGTGGAACAACAGGGTTCGGCTGTCAGTAGGTTAGGAATGGTTTGGGATGCTGTACCTGACGATTGGGGAACCTGTGGCCTTCCAGATATTGTTGGACTCCATCAGCCACTGCCAGAATGGTAAGAGATCAGGAATCATTATTTAGGTATGCCACTACTGCGGCCAGTGTTTTGTTAGCCCAAAAGTGGAAAACAAGGGAGTTCCCAGAATGGCAACTTAAACTGATGGAATATACGCAGCTTGTGGACCTAACATATAAAATAAGAGGACAAGAAGAACATACGTTTAAAGAAGTTTGGAAAATGTTTATTGAATATATGGGGGGGAATTGTGTACACTTGAAAACGTTGGCAGCATTAAGATAAATTCAACAGTGTAAACAAGTTTTGATGGATGTAATGGAATACTGACTGGTTTAATTATGTAAAATATGCAGGGATTTATGATATGCAAAATGAACCATGGAAAGAGAAGAAGGGAAGTCATTGATATTTTAAGGTTGTTTAAATGAATATTCTAAAATGTAAAACAGAAAATTTAATAAAAATTATATATAAAAAGGGGAATCATGGGAGTTGTAGCCCAACAACATCTGGAAAGTCACAGATTCTCCATCACTGTTGTAGCTGGGAACCATCTGTCAAAATGTCAGTCCAAGATGATAGGGATCAAACGTCAGTCTTCTTCATTGGCCCCTTAAAGGTTTTGTGTATAATAAGCACCAATAAAAGATATTCAGGGAGAAAAGATACTTCCACAAATTTCCAAGAATGGGGTGTGTGTATGTTTTGGTTTTAAACCTGTTTTGAAAACACGCGACTCATATCCTGCATTCTTCTGAGTCATGGGGCTGGAGCCCAGATGGCTCCTTTTGGAAATGGCTGTGATGGTAAAGGGTGACAAGGGATGGACTTGTGGCACTGACCCCAAAAGGAAAAGCCAAGAGACAACTGCCAGCCCCAAATGTTCAAGCCCTCATGAGTCACATCCTCTGATTGTGAGATTAACTTAGAATTCATGAGATTTTGCGTGTTTGTAATATCTCCTTTTTGAGTACATTTGAAGAGTCTTGTTTATTTTCCTTGGCAGCTGTGAAGGTCACCAAAGGTGCAGTGTGTGTGTGTGTGTGTGTGTGTGTGTGTGTGTGTGTACAGCAGTCTTTCCCAACCAGGTGCCCTTCAGATGTTTGGGACTACAACCCCCATCAGCCTCGGTCAGTGTGGCTAGTGGTTAAGGGATGATGCGAATTATAATCCCCACATCTTTAGGGCACCAGGTTGGGGGAGGCTGGTATATAAAGAGACCCTGCCAGGGGCCCCCAAACCAGGTGCCGCCTTCTCCCCTGCTCTACTCTGGTCACAGTGTCCCCCACCCACCTGCTCCACTCACACTTCAACTGTACAAGGTGATTTTTTTTACAGGATTCTCCACTTAAATCAAAATTGGACTTACATGACCCTCTTTCTTGAAGTTGGGGAATCCCTTTGGTTGTTTCTTAACATTTGCATTTTGTATACCTTCTGAAAATTTAAAAAAGGTTTTAAAAATAATAATAAAAGAAATAACAACAAAGAATCGATCGGACTATATAACCACCTTTATATTCTAGAGCAGGGATTGGAAACTTGGAGAGCCAGTGTGGTGTAGTGGTTAAGAGCGGTAGACTCGTAATCTGGGGAACCGGGTTCGCGTCTCTGCTCCTCCACATGCAGCTGCTGGGTGACCTTGGGCTAGTTACACTTCTCTGAATCTCTCAGCCCCACTTACCTCACAGAGTGTTTGTTGTGGGGGAGGAAGGGAGGGGAGAATGTTAACCGCTTTGAGACTCCTTAGGGTAGTGATAAAGCGGGATATCAAATCCAAACTCCTTCTTCTTGTGGCCCTCCAGAAGTTCAGCTACAACATTCAACCCTGGGCAACATGGTCATTGGTCAGGATGATGGGAATTATAGTTCAACAGCATTTGGAGGATTAGAGCTTCCTTGTCCCTGTTCTAGAGCAAAAGGCTTCCTCTCTGAGGAATACCAGCTGTTAACATGAAACCTGCCCTGCTGTTGGTATTTAAGAAAGAAGCAAAAGATCCAAAGACTGAAACAATGGTCTGAAATAGGCCTGAGTGTCTGGCAAAGGCTTGTTACTTTATCTTAAAGCTTTCCTCTTTCTATTCTGTCTGCCCAGAAAGCTGCTGTGACACCTGGGAGGAAACCTCGAGGCCGACCCAAAAAATCAGTAAGTTTTGTTTCTTTTCAAGAGAAATAACACTTCTACTGGAAGAAATGGCGTGTACTTTTTTGTTTCTGTTTTAAGACACTCAAGCCACTGCAGCTAGCTAAAGGCTTCGTATCCATAATCTGTTCCTGAATACTGGGGTCTCTAGACAGAGAGAGATCTGGAACACCACGTGGTTCTGTTATGTTTCTAATTGGTGCTACCTGTTGCTGTTGCTTTTGAACCTTTGGTTCCTTTCACCTTTGAGTCCATGTACACACAAATATCCTTACTCCTCTACAGTACAGTCAGCAGGAGGCTGGTATACTCTTCCTATTTCCCCCAGGAAGTGATGTGTATCTTGCAAACTAGGAAACAGGAAATACTCAGCTTAGTTGAAAGCCCAAGTTTAAAAATGCTATGATACAAAGAGGATGCAGCATCCCTGTATTTGAGCTTGTTTGGTGGCCCTCTGAATTCAGAGGCCAAATAGGGTAATATGCAACTGTGTTGTGGATCTGGAGGCCCCAAGAAACTGCAACAGATCCTAGTCTTGCCTGGCAGCTATTTATGCAGCATGGAGGAGCTTGTTGGGACTATATTGGAAGCCCCAAGGGCTGTGCTGCTCGCAGGTATTTCTATCTTTGGTCCCTTGGGGGTTTCTTCATGGCATATTATATTTTTAAGCAAAGCATCATTTGGGCTTCTTCCTCACACTATGTTTCCATTTTATAAGTATTCCTAGTGTGTTCTCCCTGTTGCCCACATCTGAGTAAGAGGAAGTGGCTTGTTCTTTATTAGCTGGCATAGATGTGGTGTTACAAGTGTGGCATTTTGCATTCCTGCAGAGTGAGTTTCAGACAGTTTCATATGGCCTTGCTTGTTTTAAGTAACCACTGTATTTTGCCGCCAGTAAGGTGTTCTGGACTGTCTTCTTCACAGACAGAATGAGATTTTCCAAATGCAGTAGGCACTACTACTAAGACCAGTCACTTGCCTGACTTTACTATAACTTCAGGCTGTTTCTCATTTCTGATAATGTTGAAGCTCTGTTTTATGCCCTTCCTATGTCTGTCGCTCTGGAAATGAGGTGGGACCACTGTAAAATAAAGAAGTGGTTCATATGAACATGGGTGGCTGTGCTGAAGTATACAAATTTATGTGTGCACACGCAAAATCACCTCTGAACTTATACATCTTAGGAATATTTATGTCAGTTGAGCCTGTAAAGGTGAGAAGTAAAATAATTCACCCCATTGTCTGGATGAGGAACTTCTGGAGTCACACTGAACGCCAGACAGGGACTCCTGCCCTTTTTGCAGTGGGTTCTTGCTGTTTTGTTCATTTTACTTTGGGGGTAGGAGGTAGAGCAACACTGCTGCCCGGACACAGCTAAACTAAAATAATTGATTGCTCATCTGTTTTCTGTGGGTAGCTCTTGCTTCTGTTTTGGGAAAGCAAAGTTGGGTGGACTGTGTGGATCTATCAGGTTAGTGGCTGAATTATAGATTGTTAAGTATCAGATGGGGACTAGGGGAGAGATGGAGCTGTGATCTGCTCAAAAGCCTCAATTTAGTATCTTGGACAGAGGCATTAGGATTGCAGGATGTGTGCCATGAGTCTTTCACTCCCTTTTCTGTAACTGGGATGTTGAAAGACAAAGGAACGAATACTTGTTTCCCGTTCTGAAGAACCACCTCACTGCAATGGCATAATTAATAAAATGCTTATTAAGCATTTTAAAGCATATTGGCACACGGTAACATTTTTTCTGCTGCTAGTTTTTTTTTAAAGCTTTTAAGTATTCAGAGGCAGGTGTGCCATCATGTTTCTGAGCGCAGAACGCGCTGCTCTTTCCATCCTACCCCCAGAGCATTAGAAGTAGCTGATGGCGCCGCGACTCAAAACTGTCCCCAGCCACCAAAGTATGAGCTGAATGTAGGGCAACCCTGACAGAAGCAGCTGACTGGAAACACTCCTAATAGGCAGAGGCAGCCTTCCAAAACATGGAACCAGAATTGCAGCGAGGGGTTTTTGTTTGTTTGCTTGTTCCTCCTTCCGACGCTGCCATAGAACAATACAGACAAAAGCATCTGGCCTTTATAATTTCTCCTCTCCCCCCCCCCCATGGCAACAGGAATGGGAGACCTTGGATTCTTCTGCTATTGCTAAACTGCAGCATTCTTCTGCCTAAAGTCAACACTGCTGAGATGACTGGGGGGTGGCCATGAGCTCAAATCCACAGATGAAGTTATAGGCGTTTCTGGATTCCCACGGGCATCTGGTTGGCCACTGTGGGAATCCTAGACTTGATGAACCTTGGCCTGATCCAGCAGATCTCCTCTTACTGTCTTCTTGGAAGGGTGGAGGGTCATGGCACATGGGCTTTGAGATTCTTTCTACAACCCTTTGTAGGTGAGAATGAAGCCAACAGGGTAGTTGACAGAGCTACCTAAGAGAACACCTCTTCTCCTATGTATCTACCTGTGCCCCAGGATCTCCCTCCTTGAAATGCCCCCTCGTTTTGAAGCATAGTGGGTGGCCACAAAAGAGAGGCTTTTTAGTAGTGGCTCCCCATTTGTGGAATGTTCTTCCTTGCAGAAACTTACCCGGCACTCACTATAAAGCTTTTGGTGAACACCAAGGACCTTCCTCTTATCCCAGGCCGTTTAACACTTTAGTATTTTAATGGTTCAGCATTAAATTTTAGTCTGTTTTAATCTGATGGTGATTGTTTTTGCTTTTGTCTACCTGATTATGCAGAAGTTGAAGGTGTTTCTTGTTGTGGCTTAGCTAGTTCACACTGGATTGTGCTGGATGTACATCTCCTCAAGGTTTTTGCATATCGCTGACAATGCATAATATTTTATTGGGGAGCTATGTGCTGGGCGTAGCCATTGTGCTGATGATAGCATTGGGTTTCCCCCCACAACTGTGACGGTGAACTGCAAACCTGAAAAGTCCTATACCTTCTTACCTGGGAGCAAGCCCCATTGTCTCAATGGGACTTACTTTCAAAAAGACACATAAAGGATTGTTCCAGTTGTCTTTAAATCTGCTGCATGCTTTTTCTATAAAATCAGCTGGAGATGTTAAGTTGCAAATGTCCAATGCCTGCATGCAGCCATTCCAGTTCTCTTTAAGCAAGTCTGCCAAACATTTCTGGTTTTAGGCTAGCAGCCCACTCTCCAAGAAGCAGAGAGAGGTTAAGTAGCATCAGTCATTTCCTCCTTTGCTAAATGAGGTCTCTAGCCCTGGAACTTGCTGTACAGACTTGGCAGGCACATTCCACAGTGGCTTAAATGTATATTTTTATGAATGAAACTCAAGGAAGTGGAGGTTGCTGACTCACACGCACACTCAGCCATGACTCATCTCATTCTGACAGCATCAGTAATTTTTTTTTCAAGAGAGCAGGCGGGAAAGACCTCCTTGAAGAAATATGTTCCCTTCAAACACAAACAATTGCTTTTTAGGGTTGGATGGGTGTGGATAGCGGTTCTACGCATTGAGTGGGCAGAAATGGTGGATTCAGTGCGAGTTTGGATTAGATGGCTTTCTTAATGCTTGTGTCCCCCTTGTGGCAGACTGGATATATTGACTAACCACTACATCTGAGGCTCTTCATGCAGAGTTTGTACTATGGTATTGGAATACATTAACAGCCAGAGGATGACTTTAAATAATTGGGGGGGGGGGAGTTTAATGAGCATTCTGTGCTAGACTCCACTCCAGCATTCCTTCCAATACAAGCCTCCTGTTTCTAGATGTGTCTGCTGCTGCTGCTGCTTTAGCAGCAAAGGTGGTATGTATTGTACCATCAATGCTAGCAGGATGGGCATCTCTACAAGTTTCTGCCCATCTTTCTGAATTTTTGAGGACATTGAGTTTTACTGCAGGTGTTCTTAGGAGCTAGCTGCTGCATGGATTTGAAGGAACAGGAGTGGCACCAGGGAGAAATATAGAGGTCAGCCAGTTGAATACTTGTGCAAGCTCTACTTAAAGGGCTGGAGAAGAACATTTCCCTTGGGAGCATGGCCTTCAGGTTTCCATTTGACCCAGAGTGCAGTAAATTGGCCCTCCACCTGCTTTTCAATGCCATAGTTCAGTCCTGGGTTATATAAAGTAGTAATTTTAGTTCTTTAAGGCAGCCTTCCCCAACCTGGTGTCCTCCATATGTTCTTGAACTCCTGTTGGTCCCAGCCATCATGGTCAATGGTTAGGGATAATGGACATTGCTATCTAAAACAGCTGGAGGGCACCAGGTTGCAGAAGGCTGCTCCAGAATAAGACTGCGTAGGAGTGTGTCTGATGCAGCCAAATCCTACACATCTTTGACTAGCAAATAGCATGATCTGCATTGGAGGAATTGTCTAGCAGGTGGCCTGATCTCCTGCAGTTCACTTACACATGCTTTGGTGATGATACAATGTGGATTAGACTTGATCAAAGTACAGTAGACACACACCTCTCCCCAAATGACTCTTCCAATCCTTTTTCTCTCCCTTTACAGGAGAAGGATGAAGAAGAGGTCAACATCTCCCAGGAGTCGTCGGAAGAGGAGCAGTGAAAATAGTCAACTGGTTCTACCTCGCAATTCAGTTTTCCTGTCTCTTGTCAAGTTCTGGGACTGAGGAAGGAACAAAGAATCCTCACCCCTTTCCTGACCCACCTTTCCCAATGTTCTCACAGTCAAAACGGCAACACTGGAGTACAGTGTAAAACAAATCAGCCATCACGTTTGATGTGTCATGTTCAATGGGAGAACCATGTATCTTGTTTTCCCCTCTCATTTGACAGGGTTAAAGTTTTAGCCTACCAGTTCATGTAGTTCTATATTATATTGGTTGTTTGGGGGAGGGTGGGTTTTGTTTGTTTTGTTTGGGCCTGTCTCTTCAATTACACTCCTTGTAGAGAAAGGAGTATATAAATCTTTATAGTAACCACTTATTCATGTTGAACAGAGTGGGGCAGTCTAGTTTTTCCTTATCAACCCTGATCTCCCCTTGTGCATTGTGTGCATTTTTCTGGAAAGTGGGCATTTTGGAAAGAGCCAAAGCATTGAAATGGAGGCTGATGATAAGTTTTTGCTGTTTTCCTGGTTAATGGTTTTAGAGGATTTTTGCCTGTTTTTATGCTCAGTTTCCTATGCGTCAATAATAATATGGCTCCTCACATGCGTTCTAGTCAACAGCAATGCAATCTAGCCCCAGTCAGCTGCCTTGGAGCTCAAACAGTTTAGGTTTGCCATAGGCAAGATTAGTTGGGAGGCTTTGTTTGACTCTCATCTGCCAATGGGAAAGCTCTTTCCAACAACTGCAAAAGTCCCCCTCCAATCTGCTCCTCTTGTAGCCCCCGCTCCTGCTCAGGGGTCTTGCAGATGGAAGCCCACACCCAAAATATTTTTCCCCTTTGTGCTCAGTCATTCTGCACACACAGGACTACTGGATCTTTCTTGAAACCGGAGAAGACTTTGCCAAGACCAAGGAAAACATGATGGCAGAACCCCCCCCCCCTTCCCTGGGTCTCTTTTTGGGTTATTTTCTCCATTGGAAATAGCACAGTTAGTGTGTTTAGTTACAGTTGTCTTTCCACAACATGTTGTCTTTCAAGGTTTTTTCTTTTTCCTTCATTCACAACTACCTCTGGATAATTTTAAGTTTCATTCTCTTAAAACATGGAGTTGCTGCTGTTTTGTTGCTGCTGCTGCTTCTGATGCTGCTGTACCGGTTACAAAGTTTTATTATTCCAACAGGTTCTGTCTGGTTTCTTTCTCTGGAACTGACGTTTTACACTATAGATGATTTAGTTTGAGTTGACTTTCTAAAACGATTGTGCTATTAAAAAGGGAAAAAATACTACATTTGTCAGACTGGTGAGTAATTGGGGAGAGGGTTTTTTTTGTTTTTGTTTTTTGCAGACTGGCCTCATTTCCATGAGTTGGCTGCCCATGAAGAATACTGGGTTCCTACCATATTATCCAAAACTGCGAGCTACTTCTGACAAACTGTAGGTGTGGGCTTCTTTAAGCCCCCATCCTTGAAGGCTAGAGGAGACTGCATTGGATAGCCTTTAATGTTGGTTCAGATTTTAAGAGCACTTCTGGATGAAGAGCTTGGTGTGCGACTGGTCTTGATCAGTATGCCTGACAGCCACAAGGCAGTTTGTTCAGGGGGTGCCATGTAAATTCCTGTGCTGATTGTTTCTTGTTCAGCTTGGGAAATGAGTGTGATTACCATGGTGGCAGTCCAAATTGGAGGTTGCGCTGCACTCTTGTCCCCAGGACCTAACTTGGTTCTAGTATCTGTTGCTTCCATGCATATACTTTGATTTTAATAATGCAGTTGCTCAGAGAAGCTGCTGACTGGATGCACAGCCCATAACCTGACAACGTCTTAGTTCAGGGCTTTCTATCCAGGGGGTAGCTTAAGATTGCTGCATAATTCTTTAAAATTGCTGGGTCTTTCCTCTTCCAAGACCAGTAAGTGGCTCTGTCTCTCTTGTGCCCAAATGCTCTAGAAATATGCAGTAATAGCCCTGTTGTTGCTGAAATAGACATCTTTCTAAACTTGGATAACATGATTTGCACAATGCTGGAACAAATCACTTCTTCAATTTCCAGGTTGAGGATTAATGTGGTGCTTAAATTATATGTTAGCATGAAGTTGAGGGGAGAGACTAAACTTCACTGTTTACCATTAACCAGCTACCTGTCAGTTTCAAATTTTTACAAGGTTATAGATGTATCAGGGAAATAGGAAGAAAGGGACAGTCTTTTTTTCTGCCTCTTAAAATGTAAAGAGTTGGTTGGTCCTTTCCCCCCCCCCCCACCCTGCTTGATGTTTTCAGCTAATTAAGGCCATGGGTCTGAAATCAAATGTGAGTTCTGAACTATGATAATGTCTAACTTGCCTCAACTACTCAAGAACAGACAGCAGAGGGGGAAGGAAGGTGTGAGCAGTGGTTTGTAGGCTGCTATATGAATCTCTGATCCATTGCTAAAGATTTCTTGATTTCCTATTTGCAGTTTACTTGAATAAAACACTTGATGTTTCAAGCCTTCCCTTTTGTGTTTTGTTTCGGGAGCATCTGTGAATGCTACCTTCTAAGCTGGAGTAGATAAGACCACAGCTTACAGGTTAGCAGTCCTGCATGCAGCAGGCCAAACCAGGCATCTGAACTTGAATGAGCTTCCCCAAAAGGCACAAAAAGGAATCCTGCCTTGGCACTGCCTTAAATCTGGCACACTTCCTTTTGCTCCGAACCCAAAAGCATTGGGCTGCGTCTTGCTGTTGCGTACTTGGAACCTAAACTAGATTTACATCTTGGCGTCACCAAATCTGATATGGCTTTAACAGTGAAATAGCTGGCCTTATTAACTCAAATCAGGTACTTCCCTCCTTCCAACAAACTGCTCATAGCCCTCCTGAAAGACTACAATCTTATCTGTGTACACTTATCTGAGACTCAAATCCCACTGAGCTGAATGGGGATTCAGTTATGAACAGAGTTGCTTATGACTGCAGTTCAAGGGCAAACCTAGCTTGGATCTGACTGCTTGTAACTATATGCAGCATCCCTCTTAGACAGATGTAAACACTGCTCATGTATATTTGAAAGGGAGAAGTTAATGAAATGTGTGTATGCATATATGTATCTAAGGGCCAAACCAGGAAGGCAAAATGCTCTGAAATAGGTTGCACAAAATTCCTACATAGCAAGAGCAGACTACAAACAAGAGACGTAAATGATTTATATGTATACTACCCATTCAATAGCCATAGACTCCCTAGGTAAGCCCTGCCACCTTACTGTTCTTAGTACATACACCAGTGCAGGCTTCCTCAACCTCGGCCCTCCAGATGTTTTGGGACTACAATTCCCATCATCCTGACCACTGGTCCTGCTAGCTAGGGATCATGGGAGTTGTAAGCCAAGAACATCTGGAGGGTTGAGTTTGAGGAAGCCTGCACTAGTGTCTAAACAACCATCTCAAGTGGTGAGACACTTGGCCACAACTTCCTGTTGGGTACTAGGCTAAATCTAGCACCTCTGAAGTAACTTGAGAATCTTATAGCCTACCCCTCATGATAGATGGGCCAGCTAACATCTCCTGCTGATGCTCATGTAGCTAATAAGCCTTCCACATGGTCAGTAACGGCACAAAGCTAAGCTAAATGGGAATTTCATTTCTGTGCACATATAAGGCTACTGCCTGAGAGCAGAACTCAAGTCAATAGGGATTGCCCTCCCACTGCCACTATTAATGTTTCCCAAACAGGAAGGATAATAACAGCACATCCCAAAATAAAAGTGATCATTAGAAGGTGGCCATCTACAAAGGGATTCTTTTCTGAGCTGGTTCAGTCAAGTTGATTCGTGGCAGCATGCCCATAGGTTGAATAGATCCAGAGGAGCTTAGACAAAAAGCTACACTTGGAAGTGTACAAATGAGTTAAACTGCATTGTGATTGCTTTATTAGGCTCTTGCCTTCTGAAGCCTGCAAACTGCTTACTGCTTTAGTAGGATGCAATTTTAGGCCAGGTTAACTCAATCCCCAAACCTGTTATATCAGTTTAACCAACATGTGAATTAGCCAGGTGTGTGCTTAAGAATGACAAGGAGGCAACTGGTGCAACGTGCGCTATGACAAGTTCCCTAGTAGTCAATTTGTCATGTGCAAATTAAAGTCTCTTTATTTCCACATCCACAGACTTCATTTTTGTTTTTCTCTTGACAGCTAGAAATTATCTAGAACCAAAAAAGGCATCATTAGGTGTCAAGACATTTGCACTGCAGGGTCATAGAGCACCAGCCTTGCTCTCTAGTACTGGTTGCATACAAGGAAGACCATGGTGGATAGGCAGAACGCTGAAGATTGAAACACTGTTTGTTGGGACAAGAGAAAGGGAAAGAGAAAGGCAAAGGAAACAGTTCAAATACATGTATTGCCCAAGTCACCTGTGAAGCTCTTAATCATGCCAATAGGTTACGTTCAATAGCTAGTTCCCAGCTTGGCAGCCAACCAATGGCAATGTCTTTTCTGCTTCGGCAAGGCCAGCAATGTATCTTGCCCCCAGCGCTTGCTTAAGCCGCTGTAGTTGGGTTAAAGGTAAGTTATAAAGCATTACAGGCTACAGGAAAAGCTCGAAGTTTTGCCAGAGATGCTCCTGTTCAAGGCAAACTTTATTTACAAAACAAAGACAAGCACCCAGATACAAAATCGTCATTGTAGAAAGAAGTACCCAACTCAACTTAAAACGCTTGGTTGAAGAAATATATTAAGGCCCCTTCTAACTGACATACTAACTAGGAAGAAGGAACCTGTGACCTTCCAAAGGTTGATGGGGTACCACTTCCATCACCAGTGACCACTGGGCCAAACTGGCTGGGGATGATGGGAGTCCAACAACCTCTGGCGAGCTACAGGTTCCCCAACCCTGTGCTCCCTGCATGGTGCTCCCAGCAAAACTGCATCCCCCTAGATACACTGTTGGGCACATGTTCATTACCACATGTTTCCAACTGTAAAATGAAGGATATAATACTATAACACACACACCCCAAAACAAAAGATTAGCTGTGCAACGTGTTCACTTTCCCTGCCTCCGTAGGGGGCACATCACGGGAACCCAGCGACCAAGTGATGTATTCATTATGTATGGAGACATTTAGGATAGCTGGCATTTAGCAATTGCACTGTAATGTCACAACTGCTGCGGCTATGACACTGCTGTCACAAAAGGAAGCAGAGGTCAGTTGGGTTTTGTATGTTTTTCATAAAGCTGAGCCTTTCGGGACTGTAGTTCATAGTACCTGAAGTGTCAGGAGCTTCAGAACCTCCACCTATATCCATCTCAAATGAAATAGGAATGCCATGCCAAGCCAGAGCTTTTCCAGATCCAAACGTGCAACTCTCTAGGCTGCTCTGTGCCCAAATCTTCACAGGCAAGTGTGTCGGCAGCAGGGACCCACACCTACTCACCTCCCTCACTAGGAACCTAGGCAAAAGGACACAGTTCTCAAGTGGAAAGAAAGGCAGTAGGTTCAAACTTAATGGCCCTTGAGAGTACTTAAAGTTGGCATGCATGCCAAGTAGATGAGGTCATGTGTCCACAACTTGTCGTTGGTCTGAGCTGAGCAGCATTAAGCTTTCACATCCATAAAAGAAGGGCGGTAGGGTTGATATCCTCCCCAGGCTCGCATCACCTGCAACGTACAATAGACACTTTCATTGCATCCACCCGATCAAGTACATCCATCATACCTTCATCAGCAATCGTCTCATTTTCTCAGAATAAACACTGAATAAAGCACAACAGAGCAGTCTTATATTTGCAACTGAGAGCAATCAGCTGGCAGTTTCTGTTTCAAAGGGATTGTTTTTCTCCTTGCACAGTTTTGAGCCAAATCAGCTGATTGACTGGAAATCTCCTGCATCATGCCAGAGTCAGAAAAGAGAAAGCAGACACACTGCGAGTTCACTGCTCAAAGTAAAAAGGCAATTGACATTTACCAAAATGAGTACGAGAATTGATTCTACCAGCGCACTAATTAAATTTCTGCTGAACATCTCTATTATGGGACACCTTACATAACTAGCTCTAGACACAACATGGCTTCTGCTGGTAGAAGTGGTGGTTAGACCAACGGAAACTGAACTTCCATTTTTTATTCTTTGGGTGGAACAGTAGCAGGAAGAGAGCTTGCACCATGCACGCCAACCGCACAGTTGCCTGTATTGCATCTATCTTCCAAAACGCATTGAGCTAGCAAAACTCTGCAGACAATGCAGGCGTGTTAAGTTTTGCTCATTAAAAAAAGGCAATGACACCAAGGCTTCAAAAATGATTCTGGGTCCTAGGCACGTGCCCCAGGCCCTGCACACAGTTGAAGAAGCAGTAAAATCCCCAAATGATCAAGAACCTGAGATTCCTCCACTCCCCACAAGCCACAGTAGGGTTAAAGCATTTTCATGCTTCTGTTAGCAGGTTGCGGTCTTCATTATGTAACTATGAAAAGGGGCAGATGAACTTAAAACCAAGCTCACTATTAACACAACGGCATAGATACTGATTACTCATAAAAGCTGTAGACACTTCTTTGCTAGAAGAATCCCTGCACAAATTAGGTATTGCTTGGGTCACTGACCCAATTTTCATCAAAACTCCATGCTGGTTAGCATTATTAAACATATGCTTGGCTGCTTTTAGGCTTTGACCACACCCTTTAAATGGTAGCTCAGGTGTAGTGCTTGTCTGTGGCATTCCAATGGCTTAATGCAATGGTTCTCAAACTTCCAGAAACTGACAAACAGTAAGCTGGAAATGCCAGAGAACTAAGCACCTCATTTTTCTAAATGCTACCCCCTCCCCATTGCTGTTTTTCACATAAGAGGCTGAAGATGGAAAGACTCGGGGACATTTTCAAAAACCCTGTGCAAATGCAGTCCTTGACACACAAAAGATGTCTACCCCAGCTCTAATGTACTAAAACGCTAAGAATGGGTGCAGCCACTATTTTTTCTATTGGGTGAATGGGTGCAGCCACTATTTTTTCTATTGGAGTGAGTCATCTTTGATCTATGGAAGAACACCAAAAAGAGCCAATCCAGTGAAAGATTGCTTTAAAATGTGGTGCTTATATGCCTTGGAACCAATCCACATCCAAATCACAAAACCACAAAGTTAAGAAGCACATGCGTCTTACACCAGGTGTGGGGCAACTCTCAGCTGCATGCTATGCAGCCCTTGTTATCTCTGGCAGGCTCCACCCATGGCTTTCCTGCCTGGGAGAGGCACCCTCCTCCCCACATGAAGAGAGTGTGCTTTGTAAGCATGGATCCCACTGGATTCATGCTTGCAAAATACTTCCTTGCCCAGGGCCAAGAAATTCCCGACAGAGTTATGTGAACCCATTTCAGAAAGGATCCCGAGGTCCTTATTCCAAAGGCCTTGCCCTCTAATCTGCCTAACAAAATTGCTGCACAGGCCTATTCCCCCTTTTGCACCGTGCCATTTTGTTCGTCGGAAAACACCTTGTCTCTCCCGAGATGCAGAAAAGGAAAGAAATGCAGGAAGGGAGCTGGGTGGGTGCATTAATGGATAGTTGGTATGTGAGTGGAGAGAGAGAAATGCCCCAAAGGATGGATGGTTTGAGAGGTAAGGGTATTTTGCATGGGCCTGCAATTAATTAATCATATTACAGTGGTACCTTGGGTTAAGAACTTAATTTGTTCTGGAGGTCCGTTCTTTTTTTTAAAATGTATTTTTATTAAAGATTTTCTTGATTTACAGAGCTATGTGCTAAGTCTCTCGTATCTGGAGGTCCGTTCTTAACCTGAAACTGTTCTTAACCTAAAGCACCACTTTAGCTAATGGGGCCTCCCGCCGCTGCACGATTTCTGTTCTCATCCTAAAGCAAAGTTCTTAACCCAAGGTACTATTTCTGGGTTAGTGGAGTCTGTAACCTGAAATGTCTGCAACCTGAAGCGTCTGTAACCCGAGGTACCACTGTAGTTTGTTCTTGAAAATTTGAAATCAAGCCTGGTAGCTCAGTTGATAGAGGATCAGACTTTTTTCCTGCACTGCAGGGGCTTGGATGAGATAGCCCTTGGGTACCCTTCCACGTCTACGATTTTATGATTCTGTAGGTCCCAAGTAAGCTCACCTTTGTGTCTTCTGGCTCCACCAGAAGTTCCTGCTCAGCCTCATGGAGCTCCTCTGCAGGATCATAGCTGTACATCGGCAGCAAGTGATGGCGTAACCGGTCATACCTGAGAGACAGATCAGCAGAAAGAAATGATACCACTTTCCCATGTGGCGACTGGCTTTTATACAGGAGCAAATGCAAAATTAGGGTGGATAGATTAGTTTGCGGGAAAAGTGTTTCCCTGCACTGAAAGCCACCCCTATTCCCAGAAACCATTTCCCCCAGGTAGAAAGGGAAGGGGCATGCAATAGTTAAAATACTATTAATCTCCACACACCCACACAAATAATTAGCATGAGTCGATCTCAAAGAATCCCATAAACTGCCCAAAGCATAGAAACTGACTTATCATATGTAGAACCAGCTAAATAAACAGCTGATAGCCTTGCACACAAAAGCTCCTGTGTTCTCAAGCAGAGACAAAAGCCGTTTTCTTGAGCAAGAAAAGAAAAGTTGGTTCTGAAGAGCCATATGACCCCAAACTCCTCATTTCCAACGAAAACTAATTGGCCACCCAGCACAGGCCCCTTACCTTCTCTTCTTCTGAATGTACATCATCTGCAATGTGAAAAGAGAAACAGCCATGAGAGAAGCATACAGAGCGTCTACGGATTATTTCTCCTTTCGAGGAATGAAGCATGGAACAAGAAAGAAAAGGATTAACAGGGCAACAGACGCCAGCAGCAGGAGAAGCATTTCCTACACCCGTCCGCAGACAAGGAGCAAACCTGACAATGGCGATGTCACACGATATTAGGCTGCAGCATGAGAACCCCTGGCTCTCGGTATTGGATGACAACAAAGATATCAAGAGAAGCCGCTCCATGACAGTATCTATTTATTTATTTAAAATATTTTCATACCCCTTCTCAAGGAGGGAGCTTCGCAAAGCACACTGCACTCCCCATTAGCCCTTTCCGCTGAAAGGAAACAAAGGGCTTAGCCACACTTGTCTCCCCTGAGGAAAACCGCTCTTCAGCACTTAATTGGAGCAAATGGCAATTTGGGTTTTCCCCAGATTGCTGTTTGTTCTGGACTATCACTAAAGAGCGGGTTTTCCCTTGGAAAGGAGCAGGGCAAGGGGGAAACTGCTCCCCCTTTCTAGGCACGTCGCAAGCAGAAGTACGAATAAGCCCAAAGTCCCATCCCATTATCCATTTTTTAGGCGAAGCAAAGGCAAAAGAAGAAACTGCTTATTTTAAGTCCACAGCTTCTGGGCATCCTTAAGGGAAATGGCAGTCACAAGGGCCAGATTTAACACATTAAAATGGTGGGTTTGTCCAATAATAATTATTATTTATACCCCGCCCATCTGGCTCCTGTTTAACATAGAACAGGGAAATATTTCAAATTCCCTCCACTTGGGGCAGGGAAAGAATCAAGATTCTCAAGAGTCATACTCAAGTGCTTTATTCCTCCTCTCTCCCAATACTGCTTTTCTTTTGTTATGTGTCTTTTAGATTGTACAAATAAATGATGATGATGATTCTCATGGTATGCCTGAGGGCAGGGAGTGTCTTAATGAAATTTGCAGTTTACTCTGGGAGCCTTTTTTGGCTGAAGAGCAGAAACATAGGAAGCTGCCTTTGACAGAGCCAGACCATTGGGTTCATTGGGCTCAGTACTACCTGACACAGATTGGCAGCAACTCTTCGGGGTTTCAGAAAAGGGCTTCTCCCAGCCCTGCCTGGAGATGAAAGGAATCAAACCTGGGACCTGCCACTAAGCTGCCGCCCATATGGATGAAAACACTTCAGATAAGTAAATAAATAATATGTATGCCCTGTAAATTATGAAGGACACACTCATGTCGAGCTTCTGCCTTTAAAATACTGTACTTCAAAACAGGAGCCCAGTCCTTTCCCATTTACTCCTTCTATATTCTTAAGACAAACTTAAAATGAAAGGAAGTGCTTCCTTCAAAACCAGATCAGCAATTGTGTAGTTTAACTCAAGGTACCTATACCCAGCTACAAATTACGTCACTGAAAGCAACCCTTATACAGCAGTATCTAATTTCAGGTGCCCAGTTAAATGAGTACATGAACTTTATCTAGACCTGGCTTAATAACCTAATTGCTAAATCTAATTTGCAACCAGAGCCAGCTGCAAAAGGTGACGTTTGAATTCAATGGGCCTCTAAGCACATTCCAAAACCAGCCTTCTATTTTTCAGAACTGAACTGAGCTCACTGTTCTTCCACACTGGCTAGCATTCTTCATTTCAGCAGCCTAACCTAGGTAGGAAAAGCCATTTTTGATGTTGCTATTACTAAGCAGCTGGGAATCGCAAACCCATGCCAATCTAATTCAGATTCCCCCAGAGATCTATCTGGAGATCTAGCTCTACCTTCTGCCCACTTCTGCTTAGCAGCCTGATTCCAGTAGGGTTAAGTAAAAACTAAAGGTTATTGTAGTGCAGGGCAGGGGAGTTTGGCTGCCTTCTAGCTCAACAGGAAGGGGAAATGGTTTGGAAAGAAGGTGCAACTTTATAATGCAGAAGTGAGAAGGCAGAAAAGGTGGCAAGGCTCAGCAGGACACAGTGAATGACCAAGCTTCCCCATTCACCCATCTCCCTTTATGGGGCTCTACAACCAGTCAAATGTTCCTCTCGCCACAGAACAAGCAAAGCATCAGCCAAACAGACCAAGCGCTCCTCACTGCACCCACCCATGCACCTCACCAGATGTCATGCTAATTCCAGATGAGCCTCAACAGTTTCTGAGACCAATTTGGCAACACCGCTGGTAAGAAACGGAAGCGCAGCTGCAGCCAGAACCAAATACCGAGACAACAGCCAGCTGCCCAGCCGCTTGATTTGAACCAGCTACTTTTACAAGAGATTTGCTCAGGGATTTATACTTTGGGGGGGGGGGGGATTCGGGGAGGAGGGGCAGCTCCATGTATTCCATTGCTGTAATAAAAATACATTTCTGAACCTAAGCCTCTGCTTAACTTGTTGTTGGTAAAGATGGGCAAAGCTGCCCCACTAGATCAGCGTGTTTTGCTACTGTTGATGTTTCAAAGTATGATTTGGTTTATATAACTTATGTACTATTCTGTTTCCTGGCTCAATTCAAAGTACAGTGGTACCTCGGGCTACATACGCTTCAGGTTACAGACTCCACTAACCCAGAAATATTACCTCGGGTTAAGAACTTTGCTTCAGAAATCTGCTGCGGCTGCGCAGCGGCAGCAGAAAGCCCCATTAGCTAAAGTGGTGCTTTAGGTTAAGAACAGTTTCAGGTTAAGAACAGACCTCCAGAACGAATTAAGTACTTAACCCAAGGTACCACTGTACTGGTTGTGATTAGGACCCCAATGTCTTTTAGAGGACCTCTCCTAATAGGAACCTTTCTCCAAAGGCCCTCATCTGGGTGCCATCTTTGAGAGATGTTCAGAGGGTGGCAACAAGACAGAAGGGCTTTTGGTGGTGGCTCCCCTTCTGTGGAATGCTCTTCTCAGTGGTGGCACCATCCACCTCAGCACCAGATTAAAACTTATTTCATCTCCCCGGCATTTGCACAGTTTGTGACAAGCTTGTTGATGGCCTATCGGACGAAATGTTCTGGCTGCTGCTGTTTTTGAAGTTCTCCTGCTGGGTTTGTTTCTAGGTTGTCTGAGAAGTTCTAATGAAGTTAAGCCATTTTGGCTTTTAACCTTTCTGTAAGTCACCTAAAGACCTTTTTCTTTCAGTATAGAATCGTAGAGTTGGAAGGGACCCTAAGGATCATCTAGTCCAGCCCTCTGCAATGCAGGAATATACAACTGTCCCATATGGGGATCGAACCTGCATTGTTGATGTTATCAGCACTATGCTCTAACCAACTGAACTATCCACTAATAAAGCAAATTAAGAAGGAGGAGGAGGAGGAGGAAGAGGAGGAGGAGGAGAAGGAGAAGAAGAAGAAGAAGAAGAAGAAGAAGAAGAAGAAGAAGAAGAAGAAAGGGAGGGAAAGAAAGGAAGGAAGGAAGGAAGGAAGGAAGGAAGGAAGGAAGGAAGGAAGTTAGTTTATTAGATTGCACTCTGCTCTCGGATTATTTTTAATGACCATATTAGAAACCCAGTAAATAAATGTGTAGCATTTGGAGCTCATCTGGTTGAATTCAAGACAACTCACCACAGCTACGATGACTCCGACGACAGTGATAAGAAAAAATGGCACCAGAACATAGCCCACCAAGGAGTCGTTGGGCGGCCCAGCAGAGGTGGGCATAGTGGTGTTACTCATGGCATAGGAAGCTGTAGCTCAAGAGGAAACAGCAAAGCAGCTTCCGTCTTCATCGGACAGTCTGCCTGGCGATCACAAAAACAAACAGTCAAAAGATTAAAACACATTCTTCAAGCAGCCATGATCCTCTCTTCTCCTTCTCCCCCCCCCCAAAAAAAAACAACAACTGTGCATGAGGCGGTACATTAAGTCACAAGCCAGTCACATGTTCCCGTCCCCCTTCGCATTAGATTCGGTACTACAGTGGGGGTGAATAAAACCCTTTTAAGTGGTATTTAGCCTCGAGGCATGGATCCACAGTGTCTGAAGCAAGATAAAGGATTAAAAGGCAAGTGAGGAGGTTCTTTGCTACTGCTCTGTTAAGCAATGCTGTTTGCCCCAAGGCAGTTTGATGTGGAAGAAGCTGCTCCAATGGAAAGGAAGGACAAGAGCACTGCAAACACAGCAGTACAGGACTGGAAGTTTTGCCCATTCAGCCATGTTTGGCTTGTTTTGCCAGTTGGGGGGGGGGGGGCAGGAGGAAAGGGAGAGCACCACCTGCACCTCCCTGCAATGTATACAGAGCACAACTCCCAGTTCAGTCATCTTAATTTGCTCCATCCATCAGTCCAAACCAAAAAGTCAAAAACCATCTTTTTTAAGCAAAAAGGGTCCCTCCTAATCCAGGGAGGGGAGGGGAGGGAACCCCATTAATAATAATAATTTAAATAAAGTTGTTAAGTGCTTTATCTTGCCCAGTGCAACCCAAAGTGACTTACAAGCTATTATTGTTACTGTTATTCTTACTTACCCACCCTAAGGGCCCAGGGCAGGTTACAACATTAAAACACAATATTAAACACTGTTTAAAACAACTCACAATCACAAATATAAGTTGGGTCCTAAAAAGATATAACTAAAGTGTCAAAAGCCAAAGTAAAGAGGCACATCTTTCAGCTCACTCTGGAAGCTGTACAATGATGGTGCCAAGGGGACTTTTGCAAAGGAGTTCCACAGCTTAGGGGCCACCACACAGAATGCCCTCTCCTGGGATGCTGCCACCACCCCCACCCCTCTGATGGTGGCAGAACGACCAAGAGGGCAACCTCTGCTAATCTCAGCACCTAAGAGGGTCTGTAGGGAACAGAGGCATAACTAGTAGTAGTAGTAGTAGTAGTAGTAGTAGTAGTAATAATAATAATAATAATAATAATAATAATAATAATAATAATTAAAAAAAATTATTATTTCTACCCTACCCATCTGGCTGGGTTTCCCCAGCCACTCTGGGCGGCTTCCAACAGAACACTAAAATACAATAACCTATTAAGCATTAAAAGCTTCCCTAAACAGGGCTGCCTTCAGATGTCTTCTAAAAGTTTGGTAGTTATTTTCCTCTTTGACATCTGGTGGGAGGGCGTTCCACAGGGCGGGTGCCACTACCGAGAAGGCCCTCTGCCTGGTTCCCTGTAACTTGGCTTCTCGCAGCGAGGGAACTGCTAGAAGGCCCTCGGAGCTGGACCTCAGTGTCCGGGCAGAACAAAGGAGGTGGAGACGCACCTAGGCTTCCTTGCGCCCTTAGCAAGGAGCTGTATCACACACACTCCCAGTCCCTTGCACCCTTGGCAATCATTGGCTCTCTCCACCTTGCCTAGTGTTTTTTGCAACCCCCTGGGCCTGTGCCCTTGGCAGAGGCCAACCCAACCCTAGGTACACCCCTAGTAGGCAAGGAGCTCTTAGTGCAGGAGCGAAGTCTCCCTTCAGAGTGATAATCAGGCTCCCCAAGCCCTGTAATTAATTGGGGGCGGGAGAGAGTAACAAGCTGTGTGCTTAAGGGCACATCTATTGGCCCCCAAAATCTACACTACTGGCACAGTCAGAGGTGCTACTGGCTAAGCAGAAGGTCACCACTTACAGACCTGTTGCCAAGAGAGCAGGGCAGCTGTGCCTTAAGAAAAGCTGGGGGGGGCATGGTTTGCACACAGATGGTTCCAGGTTCGATCCCAGGCATTTCTGGGGATATGAAGCCATGGAGGACCACCGCCAGCCAGGGTAAGACAATACTAAACTGGATGGGCCAAAGTCCTGATTCAGTATAAAGCCACTTCCTAGGTTCCTAATATTTCCAGAGAATACACAGTGTCAAGACAACCTGTTCAGAAGCTTTCGGAGGACTCCCCTTTCATCATTTTGATTTTCATCTGCACAAGGAACCAGTTCCTATCTTAGGGATCCTCAGACACTGCAAGGAGAATGTCGTTTCCCCAAAACTAGTTCATCCTAAATGCAAGTGAAATATGGGTCTAATCCTGAGTTATGGCCGCAACCTAGCTTTGAATTGGTTCCGGCCATGAGATACAGTAAGCCGTGTGGCATAAGTTCTATGTGGAGCCCCTCCCCCAAAGGGCACAAGTCCTTTGGTCAAACAGTTTCCACCCCAGTCTCCTCACATTTCCTCAAGCTTTAGGATGGGCAGCAAGGTACTTTGGAGTAAGTTCTCAAAGGATGAGGAAGAGGATGAGGATGATTGCTGCTCCATTGATATCGCACCTTTCCCCCCAAGGAGCTCATACATGCCTCTCCTCTGCCCTCCATATTATCATCACGACAACCCTGTGAGGTAGGGTAGGCTGCGGACTGACTGGCCCAATCCAGTAAACTTCATGGCTGAGTGGAGGTTTGAAATCTGGTCACCCAAGTCCTAGCCTGCCAACCCAAGTAAATTTTTACGAGGGAAATGTCATCACATTAAACGTTGGTGCTGCTGATCATTCCTCCTTATCAACACCAGGCAGTTGTGCAACAATGAGATTAAAACCGGGGAAGGGGTAATGTGCTATCGCCCAAGTAAAATATTGCAGTTAACTCTATAAGGCTTATCAGAGGTCAAAAACTTGCAATCAGCCGACCTGCACGTATACCAGTGTGCTGCAGAGTGGTTTGAGAAACGTATGTCTGGAAAGCTACTCACTACCTAGGGGGAACTGTTAGTTCACCTAACTATGGCCCCATCTGCACTATGCGTTTAAAACATTATCATACCACTTTAAACAGCCATGGCACACACCCCCCCAAAGAACCCTGGGTACTGTCGTTTGATAAGAGTGCGGAGAGAGTTGTTAGGAGACCCCCTAGTCCCCTCACAAAGCTACAATTCACAGGCTGGTTTAATAATAATCCTCAAGCTAAAACCTTCCCCAGCCCTTCTTTGCACTCTCCTCGAGTGTGGCAAAATATTATTCGTTTGTTTGTTTACTTATTTATTTATTAAATTTCTACACCGCCCTTCATCCAAGGATCACAGGACGGTTTACAATGTAAACACACACAAATACATACCATAGTAACAAAAAAACCACCCCAATAACGCCCTCCCACACACACTTCACGGAATTCTGACAATGCTTCTTGCTTGTCTGGATTGGGGAAACCAGAGGGATGTGAGTAAGAGTGTGTGCAGCACAGAAACAAGCCTACTGTGCAAATATATATTTTATATATGCTCTCCTCACCCGCCACTGGCATCCCTAGGAGGTAATATGGCCCTTGGGCTGTAGAAGGTCCCTCAACAGTATACCCAAAGAGCAACAAGGCCCCGCTCCCAAAAGGAACCAAACTGTTCGCACTAAAGGACTCCAGTACACTCTCAAGAGCACAGGTTCATTGGCCGGCCCTGAACTATGGCAGGCCTGGGCTTCAAATCTGCATTCACCAGCGTGCGGCTAGCTAGCTAGCTGATTCCCATCGTAGTTCATTTCAGAAACGGCTCCCCTACAGCCAGCCTTCCTTCCACGCCAGGTCACGTCCAGCTTCCCAGTGCTCACAGGCTGCAATCCTACACGCAAAGAAGCAACCTCAGTTTAACAAACAACTTCCTCCCGAGTAGGGATGCTCAGAATCGGGCTCCAAGGCTGCAGTCCCGCGCTGTGCGCCTTTCTATTCGGGAATAAGCCCCCCTTAATTCCGTGGCGCATGCAACCGAGTAAAAACATGCAGCAGCACAGAGGATTAGGTTGCATAATTATGCAGGGACGCGGAACAGCGATTCGCAACGACAGCGCAATCCCAGCAGCGTCACTTGGCAACTGGGGCCAAAATCCGGGGAGGGCCAAGCCTTGCCCAGCAAATTTAAACCCCTTTCTCCGACTCCAAGCAAGACAGCTTACCCCTCCAGCACTCCCGGAGGCCCACGACAACAGCTCCGGGAACTGTCACGGCCCCAGTTAGGGATCCATCTTCCTTTCTCCCGAACCTAAGAGAGAGAAAAGGACCGCGCGCCGAAGAATCGGTTACGGTGTTTGCTCGCCAGGCTTCCGCCGCCCCCTCTTCCACGCCAGCTCTTCCTTCTCGTCTAATCCACCTCTCCATTGGCTTTCATTGCTACAACCCCCGTCCCACCGCAACCCCGTCCGCCGCCGCCTCCGATCGCTCCAAACAGACCCGCCCCGGCCAGGCGATCAATCGCTTCCTCACCTGCGCCGCCGCCGCCGCTCACGCCCCTCCAGCCGCCACCAGGAAGAGCCGAGAAGCGCGTGACTGACAGCGCAGATCAGAGCCAGAAGAGCCGCGGCCAATCCTCGAGGGGCGAGGAGGAGCCGGGCCCGGGCAAGCGTGGGCAGGACAACGTGCCATGGGCAACTGGGGACGGTAGAGGGCAGCAGGCGCCTGAATAAACCCGAAGGAAGGCCGTAATGACGAAAAGCATCAGGCTGGTTTTTTGAGATTGCTGTACTCAGGTTGTGTTCACACTCCGGTTTACTGCGCACTCACTGCGTTTTTATCCGTGTTCAAACGATGTTATCCGAAATGCGTATGCAGCCCGTATTTTGCAAGAAGGTACTACGGCCTGATGTGCTGTTTCTCAAACCAGCTTCACAAGGATTGGAGTTCCTAATTTGTCTCCAGCAAATTAACACCTTAACATAGTAATCCAACCATACTCGGTTATGGTAATTTACTATGATACTCTAGTAATGAGGATTCGGAAGAGGATGCTGCTGCTGCTGCTGCTATCCTAAACACCATCCCAGCTGATCCTTCCTGAGAGCTTTGCTTTTAGCTCTAAACAAGCTGTGTGTGCTTTTGTTTACTTTGCTGGGTATGCTGCAAAATGCAGTGCCAGTGGGACACCTGCTACCTTAATTTTCCCAGAGGTCTTTTAGACATTTCCTCCATGGGCCCTGAATCCTTTAAGTATTTTGAAACACTCCTACAGTACTCTTATGCCCAGTGTGTTTATCACACTGTCAGCCACTAGAGTGCCTTCCCTGACTTAGTGCCCTCCTGATGTTTTAGACTACAATTCCCATCAGCCTTAGCTAGCAAATGCAGGCTCATTTGCTAGCTAAGGCTGATGGGAATTGTAGTCCAAAACAACTGGAGAGCATCAGGCTGAGGAAAGCCTACGCTAGAGCTCACGTGGTCTTCTTTTTAGAAATTGTGCGTCGCTGGTGGCTGCCTGTATGAATGCGTGGGACAGGGGCGAAGGCACGCATTTTTTTTAGAGGGGGCTCTGAAAAAAGGGTTATATTTAAAATGCATGTTTGTCGCTGCTTTACGTATAAAACGAAAAGGGAAGGACCCAGAAAACCTTTCTGCCAAGGTGAGTCCCAGTCCCAGACGTGTGCGCGGCCAGGCTGTTTAGATGCACAATGAGGGGAAAGGCCAGTGCTCTCCGCCTCCTCGTATTCTAGGACTGAAGGTTGGGGCAGGAAAAAGTGGTTCGGGAGACAAAATATGTTGTTTCTTGGCGGGGGGGGGGTTAGGAAGAGACGACACACCCCCTGTTGCCCCCTCTCGCGCGCAGCTGACGCTTAATTCGTTTGGCGCACGCGCGCATCCCCACGCCAACGCGGATACGCGGTACAACAAAGGGGAGGCGGAGGGGAGGAGCAGCCGCGAGCCCCTCGTCCCGCCCCCAGCCCTGTCTTCCGAGGAAGCCGGAGGCGAGGAATGCGCGCGCAGAGAAATGCGGCGGAGACAGAGAGGCCAGGTGACCTTTCAGCCTCACCTGCCAGGGTATACTGTACAGAATATGGTGCTTTTAAAAATAATAATAATGAATGAATGGCGCACAGCTGTGCGTTTCTACTCAGAAGTTCCCTTTAGTTCCGTGAGGCAGACTCCCAGGAAAGTGAGTAACAGGACTACAGCGTAAGGACAGGGAGATTTTCAGATTATAAAAATGAAATACAGTATGTCCCCCTGGCACAAGAGGGTGCAAGTCTCAAGTCATATTCAGCACGCCTCCTATGCATTATATTGAAAATATGTACGACAGTGCTGAGTGGGTTATTATTGTTACCTCCATATTCCATATACTGAAAGAGCTGTGGCCAGGAGGGGGCACTCTGGTGGCCCCAAAGCTGCAGGATTCCTTCTTGAAAGAGGTGTATCTGGCACCTTCATTGTATAGCTTTCCTTGGAGGCTGAAGAAGCGACAGAGATATAAATTATAATTAGGATGCACCCTGTCCTCCTGAATGTAAATTGCCAAATATATTTTCAAAATAAAAACAACAACCCAATAACGCCCCCCCCCCAAACCCTACATTTTAAAAGGGCATAGGATGTCAATCAAATCAACCAAAGGCCTGGTTAAGAAGGAATGTTTTTGCCTGAGGCCTAAAGGTGTATAATGAAAGCGACAGGCGACTTTCCCTGGGGAAAGCATTCCAGACAAGGAGCCACTGCAGAGAAGGGGCGTTCTCGTGTTGCCACCCTCTGAACCTCTCAAGGAGGAGGCACACAAAGAAGGGCCTCAGAAGATGATCTCAGGGTCCAGGTAGGTTCATATGGAAAGAGGTGGCCCTTGAGGTATTGCAGTCCAGAGCCGTTTAAGGCTTTATAGGTCAAAACCTGAACTTTGAATTGAGCCCAGAAACTAATTGGTAGCCAGTGCAGTCAGACTAGGATTGGTGTAATATGCTCAAACCATCTTGCTCCAGTGAGCAACCTGACCACTGAATTCTGTACTAGCTGAAGTTTCCAAACCATCTACAGAGGCAGGCAGCCTTACGTATAATGCATTGTAGTAATCTAACCTTGAGGTTACCAGATCATAGACAATAGTAGGTAGGCTGTCCCTGTCCAAATGGGCCACCAGCTGGGCCACCAGCCGAAGCTGATGGAGGGCACTCCAAGCCACTGAGGCCACCTAAGCCTCAAGCAACAGCAAAGGATCCAGGAGTACCCCCAAGCTGCAACTTTGCTTCTTCAGAGGAAATGTAACCCCACCAAGAGCAGGCAATCTCCCACCCATCTGATCTAGGGAACCACCCACTAACAGTGCCTTAGTCTTATCTGGATTGAGTTTCAGTTTGTTGGCTCTCAACCAGTCTATTACTGAGGTAAGACACTGGTCCAGCACTTCCACTGCCTCACCTGCAGATGTAAAGGAGAAATAGAACAGAGTGTCATCAGCATACTGCTGACAACGTACTCCAAACCTCCAGATAACCCCACCCAGTGGTTTCATGTAGATGTTAAACAACATGGGGGATAGGCTTGAGCCCTGAGGAACCCCACATTGAAGGTTCCATGGGGCTGAAAAGCATTCCCCAAGCAACACCCTCTGGGAACGACCATCCAAGTAGGACTGGAACCACCGCAAAGCGGTGCCAACCACCCCTAGTTTGGAGAGTCGTTCCAGAAGGATACCATGGTCGATGGTATTGAAAGCCACTGAGAGGTCGAGAAGAATTAACAGGGACATGTTTCCCTTGTTTCTCTCTCGAAAGAGGTCATCATACAGGGCAACCAAAGCAGTTTCTGTGCCAAAACCAAGCCTAAACCCCGATTGAAATGGATCCAGAAAATCAGTTTCTTCCAAATAATATATATGCAGAGACTGGTTTGCTAAGACAACCCAGTGAATTTATAGCGAGGAAACATTTGAACATTTATAAGTGTCTCCATGCACAAAAGCACATTTTAGCATACCGCTGCAACACTAAATATGGAATGGTCACCATGTTCCAGTTGGTTGTCAGTCATCTGCCCTCTTGGTATGCAGTGTACCACAGATAATGTTATTTCTGGTTTTTGAAGTTTTTCATTTGTATTTTACTGGTGTAATGGAATTTGATCTTTATTGCCATGATGTGCAGTTTACAATGTGCTGGATAAAATGAAGAAACCAATTAAAATATTAATGTTTTTTTAAAGAATGATAAAAATGGATCATACTTGGAACTACCCTTCTTCACCCATTCAAATGTAGCACAGAGCACTGGGTGCATCTGTCTTAATTTTGGGACTTAGGAGGGGGAAAGGGGGCCCTAGGAGAAAAGAATAGGTAGGATAACAAGCAAGCTTTGAAGCCACAAGTCTGTTTCTAAGAACAGGGTAAACACATACCATACAAGGCAGTTCTAAAGTACAGTACATCTTTAGCCATATGGCCATAAATATTATTTCCGTTTACAATAAAAACAACATGGTTTATTTCTTCTTCTTCCACCTCAAATATCACTAGCAGGATGATACATATAGTAGATGCCCTTTTATATAAAACTAAACAAATAAAAATTAGATAAATAATTTCTCAGTCATAAGGGAGTTAAAAAATGAAAAGTTATGGGTAATTTTCTGTTATAACAATGAAGCAAGTTTATATAATAAGATTTAATGCTATATGCACTTTTTTTTAATCCAACCACTTTTTCTAATTATATGATTGCATAATATTTCTCCTTCCTGGAGTGGCTCTGTGTGCTTCTACTACCATGGTAACTACTTTGCTTCTGATTCAGCCATATGGTGTTATTCCCCCTTTCCACACTGATTACCGTGTCTCACATTCTATTATAGCTAGTAAAGGAGTACAGAATACTGTTTTAGGAGGACACTCTCGGAAGTTGCTTCTTTCTGAAATGCCAAAAATTGTTTACAGCCTACAATTTTCTTTCCGCAAAGGCTTAGAATGAAATACTAGTTAAATGTTATATATACCACCTAAAGTATACAGTAGGAGGAGCATCTGTTTGTAACCTTCTCTCAGGTGCATAGCATTTATGTGTATGTGGTAACTTTGAGGTGCTAAGAGCACTTTCAAACAAGCAGTTATCCACCTACATATATGAGACATGTACAGTCCCATAAGGACTGGACCACATGTTTTAATGTTCTACAAGTGCTTAATTTTCCAGAGGTACTATTATTTTGAGAAGTACAGCTGTCACAGTGATAGAGGTACTCCCAGTGGTTGTTCCTGCAATAAATCAGTAGTAAAGTGAAAATACAAAAACAACAATGAGTGAAAGACAGAGGTGCTATGTGTCTCAGGTTCTCACATCCTGCCCTGAACAGGGGTTACACTGCCCTGGAAGGAGCAGGTTCATAATTTGGGGGGTGCTCTTTGATTCAACACTTCACTGGAGGCTCGGGTGCCCTTGGTGGCTAGGAGTGCCTTTTTGCAGCTCTAGCTGATTCCCCAGCTACAACCTCTTTTGGACAGAACTAGCTTGGCCATTGCACTCCGTGCTCCAGTAACTTCTAGATTGGATTATTGCAAGGTTCTCTATGTAGGGCTGCCCTTGAAGATGACTTGGAAACTTCAGCTGGTCCAAAATGCAGCAACTAGATTACTGGCTAGGGTTCTGTTTATAACCCGTTTTAAAACAGCTGCATTGGTTGTCAATTTGTTTCCGAGCCCAATTCATGGTGCTCACATTAACAACTAATGTGAGTCCTAAATGACTCAGGCACCCAATATTTGAAAGAGCATATCCTTTCCTACAGACTTTCCTGAGTGCTGAGGAGGTCCTCTTGGTAGTTCCTCCACCCTCAGAGCCTCAGGGGAGTAGGGTTTGGCCTGGGCTTCATCCTGTTTCACAACACCTAAAATATGATAAACGAGACTGCAGATAGATGGTGTCAAAGCAAGTACTTATGATTTCAACTGATCCATTAACTCAATAGCTTACAACCAACGTTACATAGCTCAGCATTCCTCCAAAGACTGCAGCTTACTTAGGAGCATTGGGTAGTATTCAGTTTTGTTCAGAGTAGACCCACTGAAATTAATGAACACGACTAAGGTCCATTAATTTTGATAGGTCTAAACTGAGTAAAGCTTAGGTGAATACCATCCATTAAACTTCCCTGAACAGTCAAGTATCCTAGTGCTGCCAACGAAAAAAAAAAAAAAAGGCAGGCAGGAGCTGTGCAAGCAAATTCTTAAAGAATCTTCCGGGGGTTTCAAAAGGTTGTAGCACGGCATTTTAGAACTGATGGCACTAAACACCTAAAAATCATTGCCACAACATTCTCTCTTTCTCTAACAACCCACTTCACCTTTCCTCAACATGGTCATAATGGCTACTTGCCTGATAAACATAGAAGTGACATTCATAGGCACTAAACCCATGCTGTGTCAGCAAAATGAAAAGAGAAAATGGAGCAGCAATTCCCTTACTAGAAAGAATAGAGCAGAGCCCAGGAGAAAAAGAAAGGTATGATGAAGCTGCAGAATTGCAGCAGAGGAACAGAGAAGAGAAATGGCCCAAGACCATTGCACTTCTTCTGTGGTGATCTTTGTCATAACCCAGCTTGCTGCAGCTGCATTGCCACAAGTACATCTTACAGCGTAATTACTATCACCATATCAAAGCATTATGAATGCAAAGCTGCAGCGTTGCGGCATTTGGACAGAGCCGAGAAACAGCCCCAAAAGTTGTGTCTCTCATTACCCAAACACTGCTGCAACTACTTTGCCACAGGTACTTCTTGCAGTGTTATTATCGCTGCCATATCAAAGTATTATCAGTAAAAACATAAATCTAAGCTCCTTACAAGGCTGCAGATTCTGTCCTTGGCTAACATTTCTAGCCAGTTGCAGCATTCAGTTCCTTGAGCGCCAACTGCATTCACCTTGAATAACTTCAGTGGCTTATCTCAGGCACAGTTGCCAACCAGGTTAATGTGATAAAGGCTTTCTCCCCACACCCTTAAGACCAAGTGAAGTTTTTCCCTTGCCCAAGCTGAGGGATCAAGTGAGCTCACCAATCAGCAGCATGTTGCGGAGGCTGTCAGCTCCTGTGGGAGAATGTTAAAACTATTGAATCATAATAAGAATTGACATTGTAAATGCAATTAGTACTTGACAGGAAGAATTGAAAGAGGAGGGAAACAAGGGAAGTATACAACCCCTAGGGCAAAACTAAAATGGAAACACATCTTGCTTTCCCATTTTTAAAATAAGTTAATTCTATGGGCTGGCAAGACTCTGGCTGCTGTTATTCAACCAGGAAGTTCATAATCAGCCCCCTATGTCCATGGATAGAAGCTACATCATCTGGTGTTCATAGTCCAAAAGAGAGGCATGGGGGGAATACTTCCCAACATACCTCATGGTTTCTTTGGAGGCAAATGAGCTGCCTCTTGTTTATATAACTTCACAGGCTAATTCGTGCTAGCCCAGTCACTGGCTTTTTGTTTACCAGCGTTGATTCCTCACCTCCAACAGGCATTCATGGGAACTGGAAACAGATCTAATCTTTTCAGTGACCTCAATGGCGTTGGAGAATAAAACTCCATTGGCAATGGTTTCAGAGCATACAGCTAATGCTTTTAGCACAGATCTAACATTTCCTCATGGGGTTTTCTTTCCTTCAGTGTTTTCTATACAACTCCTTAGAAATCCTCAGGAAAAACAAGCATTTTACAGTACTGTGCCTTTATTGCTAGTACATGGCAACAGGACAATAAAGATAGATGTAGCAAGAGGACAGAAGCACTTTGGATACCCAAATAGGGTTCTGCTGCCAAAAGAATGACTTCACTTTTCTGCAGCCATTGGCAATTCACCAAAGAAATCATCCCAAATTTATCATGTGTCCTTCAAGCCCAAACTTACAGAATGCACAGAGATTTTTCCATTTATAAAAGCAGAAAACAAAGTGTTGCTGTTTTTGTCTGTAAAATCAGTCAACAGTTTTGCTGAAATCCAGTGAATTTGTGAACCCCCTAATGATTTCTAGGCTACAGCACAGCAAAGGACTTTTGGAAGTTCTCTGCCTTGTGAAAGAGCCTCAGAGATTCCTTGGCGGCTGAAAGTCAAAATTTGTCAAGTGTGGAGTTAACACGCAAAGGGCTTGTTCATGCTATCTTGGCAACCATGGATCCTGCTTGCTCAGTCACAAATTACTTGCATTTATTAAACGGTTTAGGACCACCATGCATGAAGAACCATCTCCTTCCGTTTGAACATGCTGGTCAAAAGAACATAAAAAAAAAGCCAGCTGGATCAGGCCAGGGGCCCATCTAGTGCAACATTGTTTTCAGAGTGACCAACCAGATACCTGTGAGAAGCAACACAAGCAGGACCTGCGCACACAGCACACTGCCCACCTGTGATTCCCAGCAATTGCTATTCAGAGGCGTATTGACTCAATTGGAGGAGGTCCTGCTGTGTGTCCCAGCATATTTGTGTAGAGATCCTTTGTCTACAAATGGGCAGGAAAAAAATATTTTTAGCTCAAGGGCCTTATTTCTTTATGGGCAACTTTCCAGAAGACACATCATGCCACTGGTTTACAGAGTCAGTGCCAATTATGAGTGGGGCAACAGACACAAATGGGTTGTCACATGGAAGATGCAGCAAGCTTGTTTTCTCCTGCTCTGGAAAGTAGGACCTGAACCAATGGTTTCAAGTGATAAGGAAGGAGATTCTGACTAAACACCAGGAAGAACTTTCGGACAGGAAGCTGTTAAGGCAGTGGAACGGACTCTCTCATAACTTGGTGGACTCTCCTTCATTGGAGGTTTTTAAGCAAAGCTTGGATGGCCACCTGTCTTGTATGATCTAGCTGAGATTCCTGCATTGCAGGCAGAGGCGTAGCGTGGGGGGTGCCGTGGCGCCGCAATTTTGAGAGGGGGCACAAACAGGCATGGCCCAGGGCAGAAGAGCAGGAGAGTCGGTGGCAATGCTGCCGCCCACCCTCTGGCTGTGAGGCGCCTCACACCCAGCGGTGGAGAACACCCCACCTCAGCTGCTGATCACAGAGGGTTATACTAGATGATCCTCTTTCCAACTCTGCAGTTCTATGATTCTATTAATTCTACATCAATAAAGTAGACAACATTTGAGTCATCTCCCCCTCCTTTCCGTTCCATTCCATTTTAGTTTTTTGCTTGTTTGTCACAACCCCCTCCCCAAAACACAAATCTCTCCATTCGGGCAAGCATGAGGCATTGTCACAGTTTAAGGTTGCATTCCAGTCAGGCAAAAGCACCTAGGAATATGGAGCAGGGTGGGTGAGTTATGTGACCTACAGGAAGCTTGGAGGGCTGCATTTGGACTCTGGGCCTGAGGTTCCCTACCCATGATCCATGTGGCTAAGGCTGGCTCACATATAAGGAAACCATAGAGTTGGAAGGGACCCCAAGGGTCATTTAGTGGGGTGTCCTGGTTGCATGATATATTTAACACTAGTACAAATGTGATACACTAAGGAAATAGCCACAGCCCCTGAAAACCTGGTGCAGAGGACTACCCACATCAGCACAGAGTCTTTTGAGGAAGAAAGAGAATTCTGGAGAAAGGGGTTGGTGTCCTAACATCTTTGGCTGAGCTACCTGAAATAATCCCGTTCCACTCCAAAGTAGCAATGATCAATGTAGAAATTACAGTAGTTTCCCTCCCACTCTCCTCCTCCACCTCGCTTGATTTATACGTGCCTGTGTGCTGGATACATGGGGAAACCCGCCTAAACTGAAAATTACCTTGGGGCACAGATCCATTAATCGTTTGACTGAGAAGTCAGGCTGTAAACCACAAAGACCTCGTGGAAGTGATGCAAGGTTTGATCATTTCTCTACGTTGCGGTGTTGACAGACACATAAACGTGCATGTGGTGATAGATTAGCAGGCTGGACAGACAGACACACAAACCCCAACAATGGTGGCCCTGACAGCTGCATGGCATTGCTGCCTGTATCTTTTTCTTTCCTCTCTCTCCTTCCCCTCCCCGCCCCAGTGCAGCAGGGTAACTAATAGCTTGGCAGACGAGGAAACAGAAAACACAAGGGAAAGACTAACCACCCCGTAGCACCGTTGCTCAGATCAAAACCAGATCCACTGTGCCCAGCTTTAAAGTTGTAAGCGGCCTCTCTAACAGGACCGGATTTAGGTTTGATAAGGCCCTAAGCTACTAAAGGTAATGGGGCCCTTTATATGCCCAGCTGTCCTTTGTCAACAACAAACTGTCACTGTTGTTTGCGTTGAATATATGCTATATGATAATTTATGGACCTAACAGGTATCTAAAGCCATTTGCACTTAACATGATATGTATTTTATCAAAGTAATTGTTGAACTTATCTTATATTTTGGAAATGTACATCCAGGTTTTTTTCCTTTAAATTTTTTGGGGGCCCCCAAGAGAGTGGGGCCCTAAGCTATAGCTTGTTTAGCTTATACGTAAATCCAGCACTGCAGTCTCTACCCAATTCTCAACTCCAGTGTTTGGGCAGCAGAGAGCCTCTGCTCTCCATCCAGGCAACAAAGTAGGCAAGAGCCAACAAGTCTTGGCGCGGAAGCTGCAGCTCTGTCTGAAAAGGTATTATTCAGCCCGCCCGGCCCATATACGCAGTTTGCCAACCTCCTAAGTGGAATCGGATCTCCCTTGATGCGCCCCACTCTGGTTCCACAGCTTGCAGTTAACTATTCTCTCCCAAGGAACTCCTCCCCACATCGGTCCTCTTGATGGCCTCCCCCGGCTTTGCTCTCCAGCTGGAAGCCGAAGCCAAGTTTGGAGGAACATGCCAGGCATCCCTTGCTGGTGATCCTGAAAAGGCTCCCTAGAGGGCGTGTGCCCTGATCGGAGACTGCCCCCATTCCTAAGGCATATGGCATGAAGGGGCAACAGAAGGCGTGTCAATAGACCTGCAGAGGGGGGCAGGGAGAGGAAGGTTTGCAGAGGAAATGCACCCTTAAAGAAAAGCAGGGAAGATGTCCATCGTTAAGGCTGGGAGGGAGGAGGGATGACTTGTGGCTTTGCAGATGTTGGCCCCCAGCTGCCAGCAGTCCCAGTCAGCATGGCCAATAGTCAGAGGTGGTGAGGACTGCAGCCAAGTACCCAACAAGTTTAGGAGGATGAGATCAACAATTTATCATCATATAGAAGAAAACTACAGCTGAGGTTTTCCCTCCCCTTTAATCACAGCTAAAAATAAAGGCAATCAATTTCAAGGAATGCTCCCTGGAAAGCTTATGTACTAGGTGTCAGCCCTCTGGTGGCACTGAAAACACTTGCACTTGCCTACGGGGAGAGTTCTATTAAGGTGCTGCCTCCGAAAAACCTGGCTTTCAAATAGGACCAGCATCACCAAGAGGATTTTGACTTTTTGAAAACCTCTCCCAGTTCACACATACACACAGTTTGTATGTCCCAAGTTTCACCCCCTCCTAACTTATGGAGAGAAGTAATTAATGGGAAAGAGACCTATCAATTATTATTAGCCAGGATGGCTAAAAATAAAACGGCTGAGGGTCCCATGCAGCCCAAGGCTAACTGTGGTGTATTAGCAGTATCATCTAACATGTTCCTATTCTGATATGCGTTGGTATTTACCAGGCACTCCTATCTCCATTACTGAAAACCAATCATTGGAATGCTAATACTGAAGCCAATATATTCCTCAGGGCAGGCGGTATGATTCCAACATTAATGCAGTGTGCTAGTCCTACTTGTGTGTCTCAGGCAGGAACCACTGACAATGTGCAGTTGCTTCCCCTCATATTGTATTTGCCTTTATCCTTAACCTTTCTCTCGGACTCTTCTTTTGTTTGAGCTTGGAGACTGTTTTTTCAAGCACAGCACACAAGGTAATGAACTGAGCAAGAACTGCTTCATAATTTACAAAGTGCTACACACACTGCAATGTTTGAAGCAGCAGCAGCACACATCGATTTCATCATAAGCATGCATGTATACACACACCCCTGGGAGCCAGAGCCAAATATAACTCATGGCCATATGGACAGTGGAAAAGGTACATACAACTCCAAGCCAAGTCTTACAGCAAGTGCATGCACACACCACAAACTATGACCATTTACTTGGCAGTGTCCCAATGAATTCATGGGAGTTACTTCCATGAAGTGAAATGTCCTTAAGATAGCACAAAGCACTGTGAGTGATTGAGGTACAACCACAGAGAACTAAACCCAAAACTCTCGAGGTTTTATTGGTACAAATTCTAACTGTTGAAAGCACTAATGCAGAACGGTTTAAGACACCAAATGAGATCAGAGATGGGAAAACCTGGGGGAAACCTCTGACCATGCCACACTTCCCACCAGCCCAGCTCCATGCCCTCCTCAAGTACTTTGCCTGTCTGGAATGTGTTTTTGAAATGTGACGTTTGCCCGCTTAGGTTTATGTGCGTGTGTGTGTCTGCATAGAAATCTGACTTCCGTGCATGACTGCAATGTAGTTTATGGTACAAGATTAGAGTCCCATCCATTGCTCTGCCCACTTTTGACCCATTGCTCTGCCCACTCTGGTTTCACCCTCTACCTTGATTGGCATGGGACCACCAAAAGCCCCTCTGTGCAATCAACTGTATTGCAGTACCCAACTCTCATGACTTTTCTCAAGATGTTCTTTCTGTAAAGGGATTTTTCATTTCATTTCTCAATCGGCACATTACAATATTTTGTATTTGGATACATGCAGTTCTTCCCTGAGAAAGAGCACTGTTAGTCGTGGATACACAAGTGTTACAAGCACCTTCTGGGAATGACCTGTGATGGAACGAGTGAGATGTTCCCTCTTGCTGCACCATTTTGTGACCTTTTAAACATTTTAACACTTGGAGCAATTCAGCTCCAGTGCCAGTACCCTCATCTAACCATGTTGCTGTTGTCTTTAGTGTAGCAAAAGCATCAAGACAAATTTCCTTATCCCAGCAAAAAATGTTTTTTTTTGTAAATTTGGGGGGAAGCAGCTGTACAGTTCCCAGTCTATAGTACTTGTGTGAGTGTCATGCACAGGTTGAAATGTGGTTGGCATAAGCACTGACCAACTCTTAAAGAAAGCTCCTAAACGTGCTACGTGAAAGGCACAAACCTTCTTTTGCCACACTCTAACCACCAATTGTATACCGCATTTTTATTAAAAGCTATCATTCTTGAACCACCTTCGTTGAGAATCAACTTATTTCCCAAATTACAATTGACACTGAATACCCAAAAGAATTTACCTGTAATAAGAAAGAGCTGCAGAACAGAAAGGGATGGGGAAGATTTTATTAAATATTCCAGATGCCATTTCCCATTCTGTGCTGGGCACTTAAGAGAAGTGCATGGTCTTTTAGAGATTATGTGGTAAATAAAAACAAAACAGGTTACAAATCCTAGGCATTTAGGCAATGCTTATGACAGTAGGATTCATTATGCATTTTCATTAATATCTTCATTTTTAATTTTAAAATCTTAAAAATTCTCCATCTTTAAAGATTCCGAGTTAACTCTGATACTGTGTTTTTGTTGTGCACTGTTTGTGACATTAAATACACGACACTGTGTAATATACATTAGCATGTAATAGAGGAAATCCCTCTATAAAAGTTAACTACATACCAATTTCAGCCCACATTTTAGTATTTTTTTCACCACTGATAGTAGCAATGAAATCCATGGTCCCACAGTCTCCAGGCTAGGAACCTGAACTATTTTTGACAAACAATAATTGCATTGCTTGAAGCAGCAGCAGTCAGAGCCTTTATTCAACCTCAACGATGGTCATTAAAATGGGCCATGGTCTCAAGGGATCAATTAAGATTACCTTAGCACCCAGTAAATATTACACTAGTTGTTTTAATGAATTATTTGCTATAATTTCCAATAAATGCATTGTATACGCATTGCCCTTTACACTGAATTGGGGAAGGAGGTTAGAGAGGCTGAGCATATAAAAGGTATTGTAATTTAAGAGGAAACAAGTGTATTTGTGTGTTCACAAGTTATTACAAAAGATGGTATTAAGCCATATTCCTTCCAGTGTTAAACTAGAAAGTGCTCATGTTTTTGTAATATAATACTTGTACTTACAAACATATGTGCTAAAAAAAACCCACTTAGCAACTTTTTATCAACTGAACAAACTTCATAGATAGCTAAGTATACATATGAAATTTTGAGTTAGAGCAAATACGAAGCTACATTATACAGAGTCAGACCATTGGTTCATCTAGCCCAGTATTTTCTATTCTGGCAACAGATCTCAGGTAGAGGTCTCACGGCTTGAGTTCCTTTAACTAGATGTCTCTATTATATCTGGGACTTTCTGCATACAATGCATATCCTTGATAATGTAACTATGGATCCTGCCCATAGTTGTGAACTACCCAGTATCACAACTGATGTAAATCTGGGACTAGGAGTAGAATCCTAGCCTCCTGAAATCTATGCTGAAAACAGAAGCTATTCCTATCTCAAACTTGACCAGTTGGGCAGCCATGCACATTTGCAGGCACAAAAACAGAGCAGATAAGTTGTTTACTTTCCTCACCTCCAGCAAAGGAGTTATTCATTCCTTTCTTTTAATTTAATGATAGGAAAATTCCAATTATTAACAATGATTTTAAAAAACCTTTCGTTAAAGGTTCAATTTCATTTCTTTCTATTCACACATCACATGGTCCATAGAGCTCAATGGCCTCATAGCCGATGTGCCTCGCTGAGGACAGTAACATTAAGGATGGGGCAAGAGTTCATCTTGGGGCCATTTGACATATATGTTATTGAACTTCATGTCCCAAAATAGCAGCACCCTGCTATACTCAAATTAGCTGCCCATTTTGACAGTTTCATTTCTCAGAGGGCACACTAAAATATAATATCCAAACATGAGACAAGTGCTTGGCAGAATTCAGCTGCAAGTTCAGCTGCAGTCTGTCACTATTCAAGAAGCCATCTCTCATACTATGCATTTAACAAAAATAAAGGGGAACCAGCAAGTAGAAATTAAAACATGAAAAACATTGTCAGACTGTACAAACCCTCTTTTTATACTGCTCAGTAAAGTTGACAGTTTTGTGGAGCACTGAGAATATTAAAAAGCTACCTCTTGCCATGTCAAAGGGGACACGGGTGAGTGACATTTGGCAGAATGGTCCTCAGGTATTTTATCACATCCTGCATCACAGACAGGAAGCAATTAAAGACAATAGATAAAACATGGGGTATAAGGGTTCAGATATAACCTTTTCTTCAACAGATCCACAAACATTCAGAAATTTGAGACAATGGCCCAATTTGCCTATGGTTTAATATGAATGAGCTCCTCCCCCACTTGACAAAACAAGCCAGTCTGGCTTGCCATTGTCATCCAAGCCTGTGCCTGCAGATTGATTTCCCCAAACACACAAGTGGAACCAAGGTTTGTTCCTGACTTACTGCTCATGGTATATTTGAGGAGAAACAAACTACAAGCCCAGGTTTTGACAACACAACAAGCCGGGCTCAGGCTTGTTTTTCAAAGCAGGGGAACTGGCATCACTGTAACTTTTGAACAACGTGCACCAGCATGCTGCTCTTCCTATTTAACGATAGCAAACAAGGCCAAAATAAATGATCCTACCCTCCCTCTTAAAGAGTGCCAAACAAAAGTAAGTATCCCCTACTGTTGATGGTCATGTGAGACATTAAGTTAACAAGCCTTAAGCAGCACTGGTATCCTCTAAATCAGGGTTTCTCATATTTAGGTCTCCAGCTGTTTTCAGACTACAATTCCCATCATTCCTGAGCACTGGTCCTGCTAGCTAAGGATGATGGGAGTTGTAGTTCAAAAACAGTAGAAGACTCAAGTTTGGGAGACCCTGCCTAAATTTACAAGTAGAGAACTATGCTTGAACTGTACGGAAATTTCTCCACAATTCTACCATGGAGAAACTGTTTTGATGATAGGAGGTGTGTCTGGGTTTTGTTTTGTTTTTTAAAGGTATACCCCTTCAAGGAGGTTATTTGCTTTTGCAAGTACATAGCTGTGATATTACACCAAGATTCGTTGAATGCTCACTTGCATTATTTACCAAACATACATGTGAAAGACTAAAATGCTGATCAAACTACATGGACAGTTCAACATTCATTCTTAGCAAACGATCATACTCAAAAAATGTATTAATGATTCTAATAAAATCTGTTGTCATGAGAAGTGGCAAATAGTACTCAAAAGCAGCTTCTTTATTACAGAGATTAAAGCATACATACCTACATACCACTCCAGTGTAAAACAGGCCCACAACACTGCCATCTCTCTCTCTCTCTCACGCACACACGCTACCCCCACCCTACCACCAAAAGAGTACAACGCCCGGTGTCTGGATACAACCATGACAGATGAATAAAACCAGACAAAGCATTATGAAATATGCACAATATTGAATTAAATGGTTATTTTCCTGTTTCAGGCAAGTTGCACTTTTAATGTTAGAAAACAGGTGAATTCAGTCACCACCACACAAGATTCCTGGAATTTTTCACTAATACATACTCCAATTAGAATTCTTAAAGAGTAACTCATTTTAAGGAATCAGATTTCAGAATCAGCAGGAATTTGAATCAAATTTCATCAATTATCTTACTTTCATGAAAAACGACACCCACGTTGGAAGAAGTTATGTTGCTGAGCTTGTACTTCTTGGCTTGGAAGAACAAGGTTTAGGAGGCTCATCCTCCAAATTGTGTGATGCTCATTTACAAAAAGAATTGCAACCCCCAACTTCTTCTCCGGATCAAATTTTAATTCAAATTTCTCTCAACTCCTGTCTTTTGAACCTGCCCACAGACATGCACACCCCAACATCCCTCTTCCCTTCAGCCCTTTTTATGGTGTTGATATAGGTGGCAGCAGCTAGCTACAGCTTTAAGGAAAGAAAGGGAGGTAAGCATTCCACCCTTCCAGCAGCCCTTGGGAAAACTCTGTACCCCAGAGCCATTTGTGGCTGTGCAGTGCACCATAGGCCAGAAAGGGGGCATGACGAAATCTCTTCCCTGCCTAACTCTGCTGCTAACTGCCATACTTGCAAAGCAAGTCAGGCTGAGGGACTGATGGTTAAGGGAAGGGGCTGGGTAGGTGGTAGCTGAGAAGTAAGTCCAGGTATTCAGAGGGCTGGGTAAGCCAAATTTTAATTGCCTCAGAATTAACTAAGCTGTTTTTCCCCACAGAACACAAGCAGCTCAACAATCTCTTATTTTGTAAGTTCTAGTATAACCACTAACTAGGATAGAATGGCACTCCATTTCTTTATTGGCAAAATTTTAAACTAGTTAACAAAATGAGGGCTTCTTAGAAAAAAGGAGAGTTGGCGACAGAGGGGTGTGATTACAAGAATATGGCTAACAACAAGTATAAAGTTTTTCGGGAAATAAGAGCTATGCTGCATCTAAAATAATGACGGTAATTTCAGGTCAAACTTTCATACAAATATTTTTTTCTTCCTATTTTCAAGAGGATCTAATGGGAGCTAATTCAAGGTTAAACCCAAAAATATTAATTAGATACATCAAAACACTCCAGCATATTCTATTTACTCTACATCACACACTTTCTAATCTATGACACTGAAACACAGAAGGGATGTCATTAGAAAATCACTATTGCGTTTTTCGCAACAGGATGACAGATAAAACTGCAGAGAGCCTGAAGCTGGTTTTGTCCTCCCAGCAAAGAAAATCCATCTCTCTCCATACTGGAAAAACAGCAGAGGTTGTACATTCACTCACAATGCTACCGTGCTTCAGCTTCATGAAGATTACCCAGCAGTTACTTGCAAACTTGCTGCCAAAACTACTTTTAAGCAGCAAGACAACCCTGATTTAAGTAGGGCTGCTTCAATGCAAAAACCAACATAGACCTCACCTAAATGAGGAACAATACACTAAGCACTGGCATTAAATCTGGACTTAGAACAAATTATTTGTAAATATATATCAACAGATCTATCACACTGCTCATGATGTACCAGCATTTGTCTGACTCAAGTGCACAAGTTCAGCAATTATTTTTGCAATCAAAGATTTAACCTCCTCTCTGCAACTGTTAAAGACTAGAAATTTACATACAAAATAAAAGCTGGGGTTCCCAAGGTCTATGGGATGCACAGGTGGTTGGGTGGAGGGGCAGATGCAGTCTTCAGGATGTTGGATGCTCAGCCTCAATTTAAATCTAAAGCTTATTGGAAGGAAATAATTCTTAAGCATTTGCACCTCCCTTTTCAGCAGGACCTGAATACAGTATATAAATCTAAAAGCTTTTTGGATTTAGAGACCAAAGAAAGCTGCATTTTTATGGTAAAGCACAGCAGGAAGTCTAAATTAAGACTTCTTAACTCTTAACGGAGGATCAGTCTACCTTCTTAGTACTGTTGTGCTTGAATCTAAACACCCCATAACTTACCCTATGTTAGATGCATTGTTTGCCAATGCAGAATGTTCCAGTGTAATTAGAAATGCTCGGAAAAGGTGAGTTGATGTGGTGACATTTTCATTTATCTTGCGAAGGAAGTTTCATGAATTGTTAATTACAGAATACCCTGAGATACTGGGGAAGCTGTAGACTTATCTCTATAGTGCATTAATAGAAGGTGAAAAGGTGAGGCTTAATAAGCTGGAGCAAGGACTGGGTTAAAATACACAACTGGTGAAGAATTCCAGACTATTTGAACCTCAGGAGCTGCATCTTCCATTTCCAGTTAAGAAGGCAAACATCAGCCACTCACTGCAGTTGAATTAACAGCATAAATCCATCCCACATTAAACTACTTTCTTGGCACAATTTATTTTTCCTGGACACCCCCTCCCCAAAAAAAAATGCTGTTAGCAAATCATTAACGATATTCTATTCTAAACTGTCAGTTTAACAGCCCTATAAAAACATTTTAGAGTGTTTTTTATTTATTTATAAAAGTGTGCATGCTGTAGATATTAAAACTGCAGTCACCCTTACAGGCATCTCAGTTCTCTTTCAATCTTTCATGCCTAATCTATTCAATGAGACACAAAACGCCTTAGCTGAAGGCAACAGTTTGCTATATTGGAAAGTGCCACATATAGCGTAGTACGAGAAATTATATTGTACACTTCAAGACACTAGTCAAGCCCTTTGAATTAAATTTTTATTGTTTTGTTTTTTAAGATGAAGGGCAGCGAAGTGGCGCAGCATAATTTCAGATTTTTTCTAGACATTCACGTTTAAGCCACTCATTGAATAATGCCTCTCAGCCTTCTCCTGTGTAAAAACTTTTGGCATTAGTGATCACTGGCTTCACTTTTGCCATTGTGATCCCACACTATGGAATGCTATCCCATTCACTAAAAATAGGGAACTCAAGCAAATAAACAGAATTGTATATCAAATTTGACAGCAACTTTCCAAAGTAGAAAGTATACTTTTACTTCATGCTGCATGACTATTTCATATATTTTTTTATGTTGTTAAGTATATAATGGGAAGAGATAATGATAAATTAAATAAGAGTACTGCAGGTTTAATTTCACATCTTGGCTATAATCTGACAAAGAAGAAGTCACCAAATACAGCAACTAGGTCCTGTCCCAAGCCAGGGATTAACTAATGCCCCTCCCCAAACCTTCCCCAGGCCCACCCCCTCCCACAACCCTTTCCAAAATCTCCCAACTAGACAACACTGTTGGCAAATCAAGACAGCATGAAACATACATCAATAGAAACAAACATGTGACATGTGCCAATGCATCAGGCTAGGTATCCTATTAAATGACACAGTTCTCCACATCAGCATTTCTGCTTGGGAGCCAGTTGTACCTTTGCCACTGAGGGATAAAGTTTACATTTGAGCATGCTCCGTGGTGCATTTACAAGTGCTGCAATGCTACAAAGGAGATTGAACACCTGAAGCTTCTCCCTGTGACTTCTTTTCAGGGACATAATGCAACTGTCCCACCATGCAGTGACACTCAAAAGTACAATCCAATGTTGTAGCACAAATTACAACATCCAGTTTAGTAGGGTGTAAGGCATGTGGACAAGAAGAGATATCAGCAGTATGCAGCAGGAAGAGAAAGAATTCCACACCAGCAGAAAGCATCGGTGGCTCGATGCTTCAGTTCACTAGTTTTTAAACTCGTTTTGAATCCCTGATTCCTATTTATTGAGGCTGGAATTCATTTAGTTTCTGAGGCCGTATGCTGTTGGGTGAGTGGTGACCAATTCCTTGTGTTTCTGTTCATTGTTAAGATGATCAACATATTGACTGAACCTGTAGAAAGAACGGAGCACCAAGAATGCCTCGCAGGGTATTGTAACTTGGCCGCCTCCTCTAAGTGTCACTGTTTTAAATTTGGGCAAGGGAGTGGGGTTCAGGGAGTCAAACCGGCCCAGCCACTAGCACTGTCACAAAATAAGTTTCTTTAAAAAAACAAAAGGCAAACAAGATTATGAAGCCCTCCTTTACAGAGGCAGCTCATTTAAAAAAATAATAAATCCCGCAAAATCAAAGTGTTAGGCTTCTCCATCTAAAAAAAGGTTACACACATGCGCTGAGAAAGTGACCACCACACAGATCTCAACAGCACCTTACTGTACAAAATCTAAGACTTAAAAGAACTGAGCTCACATTTCAGCCTTCTTTAAAGAAAGGATAAAGAGGCCTAGCTATGGCTGGGACAACATACATAGGGGCATTTCAGAAGACAAGGCAGAGGTGAAGCTAGTAGCCTTGACTTTCAGGTTGTCAAAACTGTGTTAATAGGGAAGGGGCACTTCATGCACAATATGTGTTTTACAAAATACATATCCAAGAAAAAGCAAGAAAACCCCACTTTGCACTAGAATGCAACACTCAAATATTTGCTCTGCCAAAGGCTGCCGCTGATGTCGTGTCTGACAAGAGGAAGCATGTGAAAGAGGCAAGAAGAGGGGAGAAAAGGAAATCCAAGTTTCAGTCTACTTTTCAAAATCTGTTTCTCTCAAAGGGCCATCTTCAGTCATCTGATGTCGGACAGTTCACTCTCCTTTGAGAATGATGTGGTCACAACAGGAGTGCCATTGTTAGCCAAATAGCCTTGCCTCAAGGTTTCAAAATATGAAGCCTGCACAGGTTTGTGATACTGCAGAACTTTTATGGCGTCATCTATCTGAAACCATTTCCGTTTCCTTCCTGTAGAAATAGAGGGAGGGGGAAATTAGTAACACAGCAAAGCAATTGATGATTTTATAGTTCCTTCTATAGATAATTTCCAGACATATAGTATGCCTATTCCTACTGCAAATGCACTGCAATAGCACACAGCAATTCAATGGCACCTGTGATACGATGACTCACTGAATGTTCACTTCTTCAATATACAATTGTAATAATCAACTTCACACAATACAACACGGGGGGGGGGCATGGACCAACCTCTAGCCTGTGGGCTCAATTTTGCATGCTAGGCCTTCCCAACCATCCCACCAGCCTCTCCCTAGAACCTCATACCCTCTTCAGGTTCTCCTTTCCCCACCTTTGAGCGGTTTCCCTCCTACCAGCAGATCAGCACATGTATGGGAGGAACACGAGAAGAGTCTGCTAGTTCAGGCCAATGGCCCATCTACTCCAGCATTGTGTTTTCACAGTGGCAACCAGATGCTTATGGGAAGCCCAAAAGCAAGGTAAGAGAATGGGATGTATATCCTTTGGTAGTGTACTTTGGGCTTTGGCCCCAGTCATGCCAATATGCTGTCCCCAATAACCAGCTCTCCAAAGTAATGTGGCGCTTGGAGGAGGAAGGTTCTTCAGCCCTACAGTACATTACAACAGCAAATCTTTAGTTTAACAAATATTTTCCAAAATTTTTTAAAAACCCAAGATCTCACTTGTTTCTTCTAAAGGACAATGAGCTGGAAAATAGTGCATTTAGTAAGGAAGCTCCTGAGACTAACAGAATGCAGCTGCTCACTTTTCTTAGAGAAAATCAATGGGAGAAGGAAAGTTATAGGCAAAACTGTGTATCACTGTGTTGCCTGTGAAGTTCATTGAGAGATATATGCATCTCTTTCCATTCTGTAAATAATTTAGGCAGCAATCCTAATTCCACTTATCTGAGAATAAGCCCCACGGATTTCAATAGGATTTACATCTAAGTAAACAAGGTTAGGACTGTGGTTAGTTGGAAGCTGAGAAATAAATTTGTTAAGAAGCAATTTTCTAAGTAATATGCTATTCTACTGGATGTATAACGTCATACAGAAAAGTGAATCAAAACATAGGCATGAAGAAGCACTGGATGAAAAGAATAATACATTAATATGAATTTTGCAACGATTTGAGACTGATATAGGAGGGGCAATTAGTAAATTTCCTTTCCCCCCTTTTTTAAAGTAAATTTCCTTTTCAAAACACATGCTAAACATGGAAAAACTAAAATTAAAAAATCAGTGATACTGCAAAAATAATAATAATAATGGAAACAGATAGTTAAGACTCTTCCACTTCCAAAATCTGGTTTTTAGCCCTCTTTGTGACTGTTCAGTTCTTTAAATCAAATTCTCTTTTAAATCATCAGTACTAGAATTCTTTATCTGTCTTTTTTTACAGGAAGCTGGAATTTAAAGGAGTCTGACAAGAGCTGACAAGTCACGAGTATTTTGACAGCTGTATGCTGATGGTTGTCCTTTTCTACTTTAAAAAAAACCAGTACAATTCTAATTCTTACACTTTCTCCCCCCCCCCCCCCCCCCCGGCCACAATCACCTACATATATATAAAACAGGAGTGAGAAAAATATTTTCAGCCTGAGAGCTGCATTCCTTCAAGGGCAACCATCCAGGGGCCACATGCCAGCAGTGGGTGGAGCCAGAGACAAAGGTGGACAGAGAATCAAATGTGATTCTTTGGCTGCATTCCAGGCACACAAAAATCAGAGGTTGCTACACCCACCCACACCCCTACATTCATCCGGTTAAGCAACATCCACCAGAGTTCAAGATGCCAGGCAAAAGCAGTAAAGGAGGGTGTGAAGCAGGGCTAGTGAAAAGTGTGGCCTGGGGGCCAAAAAGAAAGGGTGAGAGGATTGCAGTCTCCACACCTGATATAATGCTGAATCTAATACAGAGAAGAGGATTCTGCTATTACAATCCTACAGAGAATCAGGAATACAGATGAATGTAAGTGTCTCACCAATATTCACAGAGTCCTCCCAGTCTTCCAATACTTCTGTGACAATAAGTACGTAAACATATGTTCTGTGTTTTCTGTCCTGGTTCTAAAAGGAGGAGGAACATTAAGGTTAGGTTCCAAGGTTCATAACACCTGCAAAAGTTTATTCTTAAGGAAAGTGGGGATAGGTACATTGTTAAAACATTTCCACCAACAGCAAAGCCCTTCCAAGATAAATGAAGATTCAAAAGTAGCTACAACACGAAACAAGTCAAAATATTTCCAGCATAAATTTTACTAGTTTTGCCCTGACATCTTGCCAAACGTTAGTGTTTTTTAGCCCCTCAGTCTTGAGAAACCTACAAAACACAGGGAAATTGAACGATCTGTCTCAGTGGATGCTCTATGTTTTCAAAATTCAATCATGTAACATGCATGATACCACAATGGCTGCATCTGCAAGTGAAAGTAAGGCATAAGTGATGATGGAGGGGAACCTCCAGCCCACTAGGACTTCAAATCACAGCCACCTGTCCCACACCTGACATCAAACATCATATATGACACTGGGTTATGGGGCAGGTAAAGACATAGCCAGCTTCTGATTGTCCCTTGGTAAGTGGGACTCACTGACAGCAGTCATCAGCTGACTGGCATTGGTAGGAACCCTGTTATAATTTATCCTTCTGTAAGTAGTTTTGCATCCCTGGTCTAAAGAGTCAAAAACACACATAAGAGAACAAACTTGAACTAGAGTTCCTTTGCAAAGCAACTTTTAATTCATGTTCACTTCACCTAGCAATTATAGGAACTACTTTCAGTGAACTTTGCCAAACCAAAGTAGTTCATTCCAAGCACTGTTTGTAGCTTACAGGGATGTGTGAACAGGGCCATTGAGAAAAGTGTTAATCAACTCTTCAAAATGCGTATACTTACCTCAAAAATTCCTACTAATCTTCCTAATGTCCCTTTCACTCCAGCCTGTGAGAAATTCAAAGACAAGAAAGAAAGATTTAATGTTCTAAGTTACAGCTCAATATTTCAGTCTGGGCCAAATTACACATGGTGTAGAAGGTCTATGATGGAAAAAGCTTATGGAAGATCCAAAGCTTAAAAACAGCTGGGAGGGTCGGGGGAGAGGATTGGCTTCTGATAGCAGCACTAGGGTAGAGGATGTTTAATCCTTTCCTCATGTAATTTTCATGATTACAATTGCCCCCAAAGCTGCTATCCGTCCCCCAGTGTTTGTGAGTTAAGCGGCTTTGAGAAGGGACATCATGAAGTGTTTAAAACCAGCAGGGGAGGGGAGGGGTGAGAGAAAATTTGGGCCAAGAAAACTAGGAGTTAAATGCACATATGTATGCATGTAATCTGGTGTTTCATACCACACCCTCTCAAAGCTACATTTGAGGGAAGCATATCACCAAGAGACAGTACGTATCTACATATATGAACTCTAGACCCCAATGCCTGAAGTCAACTGGCAATACTATTAACAATCTGTTGAAAGAGGTACTCAGTGAAGTATTCAAAAATCCCTCTCTGCATCATAATAACTATTACAGTTATGAGTACTGGGGCAAATTCTACAGCAGTATCCATCTCAACTCACAGATGGAACTAACTATGAGTTTTGTTCATAAAGAGTTAACAAAACCACAACACTATTAATTAGTTAGAAATTTGTTTCAACAGAGGGACAGTTTTGAGAAGACCAAGGAAGAAACTGATAAGCAGCACGAACAGTTTAGGTCCGAAGCAAGTTTTGGAGATTTACCTCTTCACAAACTTCCCGCACTGCAGCCACACTAGGCTCCTCTTCAGGCTCCATACCACCACCTGGGACAATCCATCTATCTGGATGACGACTACTGCTCACTAACAGCACCTATATGGGGGAAAACAGAGTACTTGTATATATACATTATTTCACTATATGGTTGCCCAACTTCAGAATACAATCTTGCTACAAAAGAACGCTGTTGATGGGGGGTGGGGGTTAAGTTCCTATAAGAAATCTCTCACTTTCTTATTTTGCTAATCTACTCTCTATACTTATGGAGTCATCATGTCCTCTTGAGCTTCATTATACACAGGCAAAGGAAAAAGCTTAAGGAACTACTGAGTCAAGTCCCATGGTCAGAAATACTCAAAGAAAAGCAAGTCCAAGAGGGATGGGAGTTTCTTAAAGGCGACATACAGAAGGCACAAAGGCAGACAATTCCAACAAGTAAGCATCCGAAGAAACTGTATGGCTGCATATGAAGCTTACAGATGAGCTGAGATGTAAGAAGGGCATGTATAAGAAATTACTCTTGTGGTCCCTTCCAACTCTACAATTCTATGGAAGAAAGGAGAAATCATGAAAGAAGAGTATACATGAGTAGTCAACAGTTGCAGGGACCGGTGGTCAGGCAGGCCAAAGCTCAGAATGAACTCAGGCTTGCAAGAAAGGTTAAAAATAATTTTTAAAGTTTCTTCAGCTATGTTTGAAGCAAGTGGAGAAATAAGCAAGTAGTAGATCCCTTGTGGGGAGAAGGAAAAATGCTACTCAGTGACAGAGACATGGCGGAACTCGTCAACACCTACTTTGCCTCTTTCTTCACCCCAAAGAAAAGCAGTGTCCAACCTTGTGGTAAAAGAATAAACAATGCAAGAAGGGAGTTGAAGCCCAAGATTAAAAAAAAAGAGGTGGTAAGGGAACACCTAGCTACTTTAAATGAATTCAAATCACCAGTGCCTGGTTAGCTGACCCAAGGGTACTAAAGGAGCTTGTAGATCAAACAGTGTGATACAGCAGCAAGGCAAAAAGCTGATACTATTCCAGGCTGCATCATAAAAAGTAACAGTATCCTGATCAAGAGAAGTAACAGTATTGCTCTATTCTGCCTTGGTCAGGCCACATCTAGAGTACTATGTCCAGTTCTGGGCACCACAGTCTAAGAAGGATCTTGACAAGCTGGAATGTGTACAGAGGAGGGCAACCGCCTCCTCCACCACTATGTTGGAAGTACAGCCTGACTCACCACTCCAGAGGGACAGGCTTGTATCACACTTCCTCAAGTGGGAATGCACCTACTGATTACCAAGAGCAATGGGGGAGAGTTTCTCATCAACAGTGCCTGGGCAGGCTACCTGGTTTCAACATCCACCCTTCCACTGGTGGTAGCCCGAGAGTCCAACCATTTCCATCATGGCCACTATGTGAGGACACCAGCTGGTTGAACATCTGGCTGAGCTGTCTTAACAAAAGGCAAGACATTCAAGGGGTGCATCAGGCTCTTCGGAAGAACTAATCTGAACAGGAAAAGCAAGTCTGTTTTGTTTGCACCTCCATTCCATGTTATTAACAGACATACTATACCAAGGAACTTGAAGATACCTCCTTTTTCAAGAGGTGTTCTATAAACATTAATACTCTTACTGTCACTTTTACCTCCACATTCTCCCAGTAAAATATGGTGGTAAACCTAACCCCGACTAGAAACTCTAAAAGCATTGTTTGAGTATCCTGCCATTCCCTGCAACTAGAAACTCCTGCTGGCACTTGATACTCTGAACTCCTGCCACGACTCTTATAATATGTTGAACTGCATCAGAACAATTATCAAAGGGATTGAAGATAGCTGCTCTGGGGATTTCAACATAAATTATTAAATTGACAATATGATTACAATAAATTCAGACAACCGCTTCAGAACAACCACTTCAGAAAAAGTAAATCCATGTGCCAGTTCCATAGCATTTATCCTGCACACAGACATATATCTTTATCCATACTGAAGATCTGGAACGAACTCACAAGAAGCCACATAATGTTGGAGGTTTCGTCCCCTTTCACATTTAGTCAAAAGCAGAAGTGAAACCTTCCAAACTCATTCTTGCAGCCGTTGAAGAAGGGAGGGTGAGAATCTGATGCTTGCACAAGCACATTCTCATAACGCTAAACTATGCTTTAGCATTTTTTATGAATGAGGCCTTTATGTCACCTGAGCAAAAGACATGGTTGTATTTGGTTGTACAGTATTATCACTTTGACTCAAAATTCTTCAGTGGAAGAATGCACATTAATTTAGCAATTTATGCTGCAGAACAAGGGCTTGTTGCATTTTTGTTTTGCTACATAAAAGTTTGGTCTTACTGACAAGTTGTGATTTGCCCTTTCTGTAGACTAATTGTCCTGCAGGTAGATTGTGCCTTTACCTCTCTCTGACTGCAGGCACACTTTTTATGGTCAACAGTTTTGTATCCCACACTCTCCAGGAGAGCTTCTAAAGGAAATAAGTATATGAAACTCAAGTTAAAACAGAAAACTTGAAGAGAAAAGAGGCCTCATATAATTCAGAAATTCATCTGCAAATCAGAACTGCTGTTTGGAATCTGAAAAGTTCAAATTGAGCTGTGGGGTGCAAGGCATATGAGATAAATAGTGTGGTATTAAGTAACTGCTACTGCACCAGCCCCAGGAAAGGGTCCCAGCACTAGCTCTTGATCCAAGTGCCCTTGCACAGGTGTGTTTGAATCCTACCATTCACTTCCATAGGATGCTTTACTTGGCTAGTAACTCTTCTATAAGACAATTTTACCTATGAGATTTGGAACTATTTGATCACTGAATGTCCATTCCAAGTTGAATATTGCATTTATATGAGTGGGAATCTTTGCCAGATGCAAGCATGGAAGACTAAGACAACTCCATCCGTCCCCCTGACCAACCTTAAATGCCCCCCCCACCCTAGACCTCTGGTAGGGGCTGATGGGAGTTTAGTCCAACAATATCTGGAGGCTACCAAGTTGGTTATTCCTCTTCTAGGGTCTTGTAAAAAGTTTTGTTTTCCTCTGGTATGGTAGAAGAGTTCCACTTTTCTAGTCCAGGAAAAAAAGCAACCCCAGGAAGGTAGCAAGTTATAATGAAAATCTCTTTGCAACCCTCTAGCCTATTCATAAGAGGTACTATTTCTTAAAGAGGAAACATGTTTTGAACAGAATGCTGTAAAAACAAGCTGTCACAACACAGACTACTACAAAAGTGAAAATGCAAAATGTATGACTTATAATGAGTTCAAACAGGGCTGGAAAGTTCTTAGAGTGAAGAAAATTCTCAAAAAGGGCAGGAAAGCCCTAACAACTTTATGCTGGCGCCAATGAATTTGCATTATTTTTAAGTCCTGAATTCAAGAACAACAAAAAGGGATAACATTTAAATTTTGTTATTTTTCCACATTATAGACCATAAATCAGGATCTGTAACAAAACCATCTCTATGCCAAACAGCCTGGCTTAGGGTTGTTCTACTTTACCTAAGGCAGTATCTCAAACTAAGCACAGTGATGTAGCACTGCCCCACTTAGTGGAACGCTCTGTCACAAGAGACTAGGGCCCTGCAGGACTTGACATCTTTCCGCAGGGCCTGCAAGACAGAGCTGTTCCACCAGGCCTTTGGCCAGGGCACAGCCTGACTCCCTCCTTTGGCAATCTTCGCGGAGCTCTGGCCCAATGGTTGCCATCGGTTTGATTTGACTTAATTTTATAATGAATGATTTTAGAGTGTTGTACTGTTTTATTGTTGTTAGCCGTCCTGAGCCCGGCTTCGGCTGGGGAGGGCGGGATATAAATAAAAAAAATTTATTATTATTATTATTGTTGTTGTTGTTGTTGTTGTTGTTGTTGTTGTTGTTGTTGTTGTTATTACTATCTAAACTGTTTACAAACCAACATCATACTTCAGGATGAAGGGTTATGCCAGTAGAGCACATACTTGAACTACCCCCTTGTAGCACCATTTCCCAGTTTCAGAAAGAGCTGCACAAGTCCCAAATGTAGCACAACAGGGTTCAGTTCCTACTACTGGAGCACTGTATTTCTACATATTGGCTCCCCGAAGCAGTAGATAAGAATGCCTTATGAATTCTTCAGGTACTCAAGTCTGATATGCTTACATCAGACTTACATCATATATACTGACCATCTCATTTTTTATCTGTCACATATTTCATTCTGCTCCCATCCAGGACTGGAAATTAGCTAGGTGCCAGGCGCATTTTGCACCTGGCTATCAACCACTTGCGACCAAGTGAAGATGCCTGGGCCTGACTTCTCCACCATCTTGGAGGTGCATACCTGGGATCAGCGGATCTGGGCTGTTTTCACACACTAATACCACATCCTGTAGAATTTTATCCGTACCCTACCCTCTTGGCAACACTGATTTGAACCCTCATAACAACAGAACTCCCAATCTATTTCAAATTCCAATTGATATAATTCAGTAGCAACCCTACGAAAGAACAGATAAATAGTCTCAATGTCTACAACAATTTGATAGCCATGCCCATAATCCACAATATAGACACCTGCATTTGTCCCCGCGACGGGGTGAGCTCCTGTTGCTCAGTCCCAGCTCCTGCCAACCTAGCAGTTTGAAAGCACGTCAAAGTGCAAGTAGATAAATAGGTACTGCTCCAGTGGGAAGGTAAACGGCGTTTCCGTGCGCTGCTCTGGTTCGCCAGAAGTGGCCACATGACCCAGAAGCTGTCTGTGGACAAACGCCAGCTCCCTCGGCCAGTAAAGCGAGATGAGCGCTGCAACCCCAGAGTCGTCTGCGACTGGACCTAACGGTCAGGGGTCCCTTTACCTTTCTTTCTTGAGTTATTTATCTTGCCCAGTTGTCAGCTCTTGCTTCATGATTTATGTTTTGGTTTTAGATAAGCTTGATAACCATTTTCAGACTTATCATTCAGCTAGAGTGCCTGTCACCACCTCTTCAGAATGCGCACTAGCACAAAGTCAATAAATAATTGGATGATCACGGATAACTTTATGAAATGAGTATAAGCCTTACTAAGTCAAAGTGTCTCCAAGATTCCCAACACTTAAAAAATCACTTGTAAGACTATGTAACTGAATAACATTATCTAAGGCAAAATACAATACAATTCTGCACTGATTTATATGAAACAAATTGCGCACAGGATGTTCACCTATGTATAATTAATCACTTTGCTATGGGATCCTGCAGAGAAAAGGGTGGCATGAGAGAATAGCTAGTCTATATACAACTGTCTGGTAGATGTTTTTGTGAGAACAGTGTAAGGAAAGCAGAAGCAGAAATCAGTCAGAAGCAGTTAAACAACTAAATGACCAAAAAATAGGAATGCTGAAGAATGCATAGAACAGAAGAGAAACTGAATGAATTCACTGCATCATTATCCCTGCAGATATGGTCATATGATACATACAGCAAACTTCTTTTTCAGTGTAGTGCACAGGATGTAGTTTTGGAACTAATGAAAAAGAATCAGAAGTAACAACTCACTAAGCCTCATGGTATTCACTTGGGAGTTGTTAAATATGAAAATGGTGTTATTTAAACAAAGATCACAAATTTGTCAACCTAAATCTCATTCTAGGTAAATTCATAGAAAGCATTTAGGCCTGTAAGGCCATCAAATTCTCATATAAGACTTACTATGGAATGCTCAGCATGACTTCTAAAGCAAAATAAATTGCCTCATCAATCTTCGAGAGTATCAGTTTCTGGAGTATCAACGGGCATGCTGACACATAGATCCAGTTAAAACTATGGTCTGGTTCTCTGGTTGCAAATGGCCATTACTTGTTGTAAAGGAGGATCCCTAGTTGGTACACAACACTAAATCAAGATTATTTGAAAATGAAAATGAAAATTAACTCAGCAAAAGTCTTCCTGCCCATGCAGGAAGAAGAAAGGGAACTTGAGCTCAAAGAGGCTCAAGCACAAATTGCTAAATAATGGTTAAATGTTACATGGCCTACTCAGTTGATTTTCAAAATGCTGTCCACAACATTTTTCAACATTTTCCAACTAAACTTAAGATCCAAGTGGTAAAAGAAAAATTCTCTTTTGGACTAGTACACTACACTTACACTACCACTACCACTACCCTACCCTAAAATAAAACCAGTGTTTGTACAATAGATAATAGCATTCCCCCTTCTAAAAAATGTTGACTAATGTGAGGTCAGGGGTGCATGAGGAGGCAGCCAACCATGCAGGTAATAAAGGTTGAATTATATAAAGGTCCCAAGTTGCGTAGCAGCTCATTTGTTTGAATTCTCTCCTACATTAAAACTTGCTTCACATAAAAGGCTGTCATGGGGAGAAGGACTCCAACCTAGCCTTCTCATTGACTTATTTGTTCTCTTTGCAGCAAGCATTTGTTTTACTTACAGAAGCATTCAAACATGTGACCACCTCCCTGCAATCTGAACATAATCCAGGAAATGCTACCATGCAGTATTTCTAAACCAAAGGTTTATCATCAGGGAATTTTAAAAAAAGAATTAGATCCATTTACAGAAGATGGTGAATCAATAACTGTTAGGGGGCTGTCATCAATATTTTCATTAGTATATTCCTACTCACCCCCATGAGCATATACTGCTAAAGAAGATTTCAGCCCATAAGAAAACCTGCTGGAGTAAGAAGCCTTTCTCATTTTGCTGGCTACAGTAAAAGCCTGCTACAGAGGAACTCTTAACCAACATATCAAAGCGTAATGCTTTATGGCCAGGTGGTTTGTCACAATCCTGTGTCCTAACCTATAGTGTGGTTATAAAAGGGGAACCCTCTGATGTCTCTTCATCTATGAGGGTCATGCAACAGAGTTCTGAAATTGGTAAAATCAATGGGGTGAGAAAAGCTTGTTGCAAAACTGATTTTCAAATTTCCATACAAGTTTAAACATATATGCTACTTCTCAGTGAAAACCACTCAGCAGTTAAATTCTGAAAGCAATGCTCTAATTAAGTAATTATTCAGAAAACAGCAAGGGCATTATCCAGTTAAGCATTAACTTCTCACTGTTTTGAACTGCAGACAGTTAAGTACGTTATGTTGTTTGTTATATAGTTGGAAATCAATTTTTAGCTATTTTTGTAATTTATTTGGTTGTAAAGTTGCTTTGAGCCATCTTTCTGTATAAAGCAACAAATAAATGCAATACATATTAATAAGTATGTGCTCAGCATACTGTTAATGATGATATTCTACTGTAGTGTCCCACTGGTGCAACACACTTTCGCCTGCACAAACAGGGCTTCCCCTTCCTCCAGAGCAGATTACGGATGCAGAAGGTAGAAGAGGATGAGGAAGTCCCAGGTTGCTTCCACTGGCATGATGTTGGATCTCACCCAGAGTTATTTAAAAACTTTAATTTTGCATAGATCATTCCCTGGAGGAATCTGCTAAATTGAAACACTCCACAGAACAAAAATTCAAATAGCACTTCTCTAAATCTTCAGGGGAAGTGTGAGAGGCATCCTACTGTGTATACAACCTATTAAGACTGCTCAACTGACTGTGTGAGAACACAAGCAGGAATTGGATCTTAATACTCACTTCACTCCCATGACCTGTCAGCAAAGTGATCAAATGGCAGAAAGAGTGAAGGAGGGGGAGGAGCTTCTGGCAAAGTTCAATAGCAAATGACATAGGTATAGCAGAAATAAGGCGGCTTGTTTCTTGCAGTTCGTACTACTACTTACTGAAATAGGAAAGAAAGAGAGCACATTTGAGAAAGTGGTAAAAGCAATCTGCCAAGTCCCTCCCAACAATTTTACTAAACTCTGAGAAAAAGGGTCATGAAATCAATTTATTTTGGGATCTCTCTTATAACACTGATTAACAATTCTACCACCACTCTTTTTGTTCCCTTTTCTTAAAACCCATTGTGAGTTCAGGTATCTGGTATTATGAAAAGCAACTGAAGAACTGTCAGGAACAAAGGAAGGGGGGAAAGTGAGGAAAATACAGTTTGATTCTCTCCCTTCAGCTTAACAAGCAGGTCTTTGTATGAACGATATACACAGAATGGAAAAGCGGGCGGGTAAAGGAGTTGCTTTCCTCTTTTGTTTTTTTAAAAGAGCAATTGAGTTGTGTCATGTTTTTCATTCTGAAGTAATATTTAAACTGCAGAATATGCTAAAAAGCAAAAAAGCTCCAATTGTTCTTCGGTTCTCAAAAATCATATAATAATGGGAACATGTCACTTTCTGGAAAAGCCTCAAACCTTCAACTTTCAAGGGTCTCAAAATCAGATTGGCAATTTCCCCCCAAACCTAGGGCCATCATCTATGCATTCTATGTTTGGGGCCACATGGAGAGAGAAGAGGGTGTCCATGTAGCATTGGATACAGCCCTAAGGCTTCAATCCTAATCCCACTTACCTAGGAATATGCCCCAGTGAAGTTTCTGAGGAGATATGGTTAGGATTGCATACTAAGAATCTGAATAGTTTATCTAGCATGGAAAAGTCTTTTGCTTAATGCTTAAAAATAAGGTACCCATATCTGACGCATTTTTATTTCAAGAAAGAGAGAATTGCCAACTTCTCTGGAAGCCTGTCAAAATTAAGAACTGCTCCAGGTGAGCAAAAAATGAAGACCTCTAAATTGGAAAATGAAAATATTTGGTCTCCTTCTTTTACATTGTGAATGTCTCAAACACATGTACTTATGAATAGGCAGAATAAACATTATAAAAATACTGTGCAATTTTGCAAAAAAAAATAAAGTCGCATACAACATATATCAATAAAAACCACAAAAACTACCAGAATCACAGATCAGCAGCTGTTAAAAAAAAGATTCCCTTCCTCTAACTGTCTATGTATGCTTGGCAGCATAGGAAAGTTTTCAGCAAATGTCTAAAAGTTAATACTCAGGACACCTGCCAAATCTTTATTGGAAGAACATTTCATCCAACTGGGCCAACGATACTGAAGGCTCAAGTTTGTGTTATCAGATGAGCCTCACCAACTCAGGGGTAAGTAAACTTTTTGTGGGATGCTAAAAATGCAGCCCCCACTTTCAGACTGTTCATGTTCCAAAAGTGACTTAATGTACATGCATGTGAGTGGTCAGAACACACGTTATCGTAGTAAACTTTATGAACTTATTTGCTAGGACCAATTTGAAAAGACTGAAAGTGGACCGTAGCTTATGTTTGCAACAATGTAAACTTGTAATATTTACATTTCATTAGAGATTTCCAAAGCTTTTTGTTTTCCAGTGTCTATATTAGGGAAGGATACTTTTTGACAAGAAAAGAATACTTACACCCCAGTACCATGTGTGAGACTGAACTGAAACAACAAAGAACAAATTCCAATGAAGTTTCAGCTGACAAGTCCAGGATGTTTTACATGAGAAGCATTATGAATTAGACTGTTTCCATTTGGATTTTGTACTCCAGTTCTACAGTAGATACTGCTGCTTTCTAGTATCTACTTAAGCTGATTGTAACATGTGTTTTAATTTGTAGATTCCAACCATAAGATTTAAAATCGCTAAAAAGATAACACATTAAAATGCAGAATACTATTTGAAGTATAAGGTAACAATAGTTCATTCATTGTGAGGGAAAAAGATGGATGCTATTATTGTTCCCATGAAGCTTGATGAACTTCTCATCTTCCTGGCATTTTTCGGAATACACTTACTTTCATTGGTTTCCTGGCAAAAGCACTTTTCATTTCATAATTCAATAAAGTTCCAAATTCACTATCTTTTGAACAGCATGCTTTCTCCCCTGATCCAACAACTGCATATTTACAGCATAATTCTATGAACAATTCTTGTAAACACCACTATACTTAATGGATCTTACTCCTTCAAAGCCGGGTGGGCTTTGGGAAGGCTCTTGGGCCCATCTAAGCATCACACCTTCCTCCCTAAGCAGGGCAGAAGCTTCCTGGGGGACTAGTCTAATACCCCATGTCCACCAACACCACTGGTTAGGATTGTTAAAATTGCTGTGTTAGTTAGCAACATCATGATGGTAAGTCATCAAAAATGTGTTATTGATAAACTATACTAAACTTATTTATGGAAAAATGCATATTTGGAAACAAAGTTATCTCAAGATCCCACACTTTAAAAACACATTTTAAATGAGTTCAGTTTGGTTAGGATTCTTCATCTCAGCATACGATTAAGTGCTAAGAAGATTACTTCCTCTTCCCAACACTACAATGCTCAAAATAAGATTGCATTAGGGTGTATTAGAATTTATCACTTTTTTGTAATGTGCTGAGTTGTCTCAGGAACAATCCAATTTGAAAATATATAAGTAGCAATGACACTTAATGGCAACACCCCCCCACCCACAATGTGATAACACAGACCTTGGACCCACCCCAAAGGCATTGCCAACCTCTCAGTTATGATATTAGTTACCCATTTCAGGCACAAATGCCTAAGAATTGTGCCTTCATTGAGCTAATTCAGGCATAACATTCCTGGCTTCATAAACTAGAAGTGGGGAACCTCTTCAACCCCATCCATTTATATCAAGAAGGGAGGGGAGGGAATATTATTTGACCTAGCTTGGACCAGTCCTAAAGCTGATCATGAAACTCAACCCTGTTGCTGTGGTGCATAGATGCAGTTTCTATTAAGGTACATTTACTCCTTTACCTCCTCTTTGTTTTCCTTTCATTATGTCAAACCCTTTCAAAGCTACCCCTATTTTCAAGTTGAGACATGAACCCGACAGACCCTTATCCAAAGCTGTTGATAGCTAACCATGGTAGTATGTCCTTTTCTGAATCCCATAAATTCATGAATTCATAAGATGGGCATAGCCAGGATTTTTTTTTTGGGGGGGGGGGGCAGAACTTTGTTAGGGTGGCAGAACCGATGTGATTGTGGTCTGTTAGTTAAGTATTTCTATTGTTTTACCTGATGGGGGGAGCAGCTGCCCCACTGGCTACGCCCATGCTTCATAATCTGCTTAAATATGACCCAAGCCTCCTTCAATTGTTGCATTGGGCCATTCAATTTTCTTCTATTTCCCACTCCCACAGAGCAGTTTCTACTCCCACTTTTCATCCCTCATGGTTTGTCTCATTCTCTGCAAAGCTCTTAGTCTTACAAGGAGAGAAAGCAATAAAAAACAACTCAATGGAATGTTCTGCTCTTTGTCACAATGAGCCACCTTCCAAGAGAGCTCACTTGCCCTTCTTCCACCACCACCATTCCTGCTTTGTCCCTTAGGGTTGTGTGTGTAGCCATCTCACACACTTAGTCAAGCAGAAGAGGAAGCCATCTCACATGCTCACAGAAGAGGATCATTCCTGAGAGGCAAAAATGGTTAAAGGAAGGTTAAGGATAATCCTAAAATAGTGTGGGACCATAAAATTAGGCTGTGGACCAACCACATGGCATGGAGGCTGAAGGTTCTCCATCCCAGTCATAAATCTATGGCTCACAAAGTTGAGAACAAGCATAGAGCCTAAGTACTCCTCCCTCTTCCTCTCACACACCAGCTTCAGAAAGGAAATCCTGACTTAATATCCTGTTCAGTAAATGGACATTAAACCCAACAGGCAACTCAGGTTTAAACAAACCAGGATCTCCAAGCCATGTCAGCATTTGAGGGGCAAAAAGGTAAGGGAGCAGCAAAACGAACCCTATGTGTTTGCAGCCACATAAACAGTTATGAAGCCAGAAATGTTACGGGCTCACTGAAATCCAACTTTACTGGTTTAAACCTGTGTAGAATAGCATACCAATAGGCAGGTTTCTTAGAGAACGGCTGACTTATATGCATAAGACATGAAAACACTTGAAGGAATATTGTTTCCTAATGTATAAAACTGTTCACCGCCAAATCATTGTAGCATTATCCAAGAGAAAGGAATAATAGTCACAATAGTTTTGATTATATTTCTGTGTTTGTTAAATATGAAACCCACCTCTCCACCAAATGGTGGAAATACTGTCCAATACCCTTTTCTGTTTGGCTATCACCTGTATTTGGTTGCTTTATTAGTAATTTTTAAAATGACTACCCTTTTCTTGAAAAAGTCAGACTGGTCCATGATTGCCTGTTTATTTTGTGCTCAGTTGAAAGTGCTGGTTCTTAATTTTATGCTGCTGTATGGCTTGGGACAAACTTAGTTGGTCTCTAAGAAGCTACTGGACAATTTTTTTATTTATTTCGACTGCGTCAGACCAACATGGCTACCTACCTGAATTTGGGATCCCAAGATCACCTTCACTTGTACATGAATGAACATGTACTCCATTCAACATCTGATGTCCTACTTCTGTCAATGTTTGAAACTCCCCTTGTTCTATGCACATTTTGCAACGGAATTTCCTTAGCGTGAGCAGTTTCTAAGCTCTGGGTGCAGTACTGCGCCTAAGATTTCAGATTAAAACTGCAAAGTAGAAGGAAAAGAGGACCTTTTTCTACCTCCTCACTTCCAGGTACTCTCTGAAGACTGGAGAAGAGACCCTCTCAAGAATATTAAGGGGGTGGGTAGGGGAAGGACTAGACCATGTGAAAAATGAACATACAGTAATATTTTAGCTGCAGTTCATTCCTTTTCAGCATTGTATTCTTGTTATAAAAAAGTGTGCCTAGACATTTCATTGTTCTGACCATAACCTCGGTTTAAGGTGCCATTTAGCTCCTGGTTTTCATATCTCAGTTTCTAACATTGACTTCTGTATGCCTCTGCCAACTGAAGTGTAGGAGTGCCTTCTTGAAATGAAGTCAGCCTTATAGAATGACCACTCCAGGAAGGCTGACCTTCTGGCCTCAAGCAAAAACCATTTCAAAAAAGCTTTGAATAAACTGATTTTACATTTGCTGATTTTAAGTTGCTGCAATAAAGGCCATTCCACTTTTCTTTCTGCTGGGGTTATTTAGCCTTCGGATGATTAAACTATCTATGACATTTTAAACTGTGGGCAGGTATTACTATGGTATGTATTTTTGTGTTTTTATATTGTAAACCACCCTGTGATCCGCAGGTGAAAGGCGGTATAGACAATTTAATAATAATTTAGGTTATTGTATTTTAATATTCTGTTGGAAGCCGCCCAGAATGGCTGGGGAAACCCAGCCAGATGGGCAGGGTATAATTAATTAATAAATTATTATTATTGCTTATCTTTCATTCTGTTGGTTTGTAATTTGAAGTTTTATTATTTTAATAATTTTCTGTAAGTCACACTGAATTCATTAAAGATAAAGTAAGATAAGAAATACTGGTTTTTATTGATTCTGTGATTTGATTTGACTTTTATTCTAGATTTTGATATGTTAATATTATTGTACTGAATTTATTGTTATTTTGCTTTGTGATTTTAATGCAGATCACTTTGGAACGTCTAAAGTAGAAAATAGCTAATAAGTGCAAGAAATAATAATTCATTTTGTTCCTGGTGGCAATTTCTTCTAGTTACAAATATAATGGGAATGACAATACATTGGATTCAAACTAACTTCTAGTTTAACGTAGGTCCCAATGAAATCAAAGGGCCTGGTTAGTTATGACTAAATGAAATCCTATTGTTTTCAATGAAAATAAATTTTAGCAATCTGGATCCAACACAATGAACTTAAGTAACAGAAAACTGAGTAAAACTAACTTGACATAATATTGGTGCCTTGTTATCCACCAACAGCTTCCAGCAACTAGGCCCAGGCACCACATTCCCTGTGCAACCAAGTCAGCTTGCAGGCAGAGGGAATTACTGACCATGATCTGTTGCTCTACAGCAGTGTTTCCCAACCTTGGGCCTCCAGCTGTTTTTGAACTACAACTCCCATCATCCCTGACTAGCAAGACCAGTGGCAAGGGATGATGGGAATTGTAGTCCAAAAACAGCTGGAGGCCCAAGGTTGGGAAACACTGCTCTACAGAGCCTTCCTGCAGATGGTCAGCAGAAATACTGCAAGCTTTAGTCCAGAAGATCAGGTGACTGGGGAGGCCAACAATGTCCCATAATTGCTGATTTAAACCCAATTCCTCAGTCCAAACTGCAAGAGACTACCTGGAAGTCTACTGGAGCCTACTGAAATACCTGCATTGACAACCCCAATCCGACAGAATTCACTTAGGGAGTTCTAAGTGGTAGCTAAGAAAGCTGCTACACTGCACTATTTACTTAGGACTTCCATAAATCTTTAATTCTAATCTCACCTCAATTATGAAGTTAGTATGTAGGTAAAGAGAAGCTGCTCTCTCGTTTAACTTCAGCTGCCAATCTGCAGTATGATAACCAAATTTAACCTGCTTTAGAAAATTATTGAAAGGATTAATGACATATTACTTGCATGTTAAGCAGTTTGAACACTTCAACACTATATAAATTTTAGAGTATTTAAATAAAATTTACATCTAAGATGCCATGTTGTTTAACAGGAATATCTTGATGTTTAACCTAAAATATGTGTTAAATTTTATACTGAAATAAACTGTTTAAATGCAAGTTTACCCCCTTCAATATGTGGGGAGGGGGTGGGACATGTCAGGATAACCAGTCTCTCAATCCCGTTTTTTCTCTCACAAGCCCCTCTAATGGCAATTTCTGGCAAGTAACCAGTTCCTTTTATCTGAGTTTCTTTTTATAAATCCAGAATCAAATTTCTTTCTGCCATGTCATATGATGTGCTTAGCTGAGCATGGTGGTAGCAAATCACTGCCAAATCCCATGCCATGCCACGCCACACCAGTTCATGTCACCGTTCATTGTTTTAAATCTTTCATTCTGCATGCTTTCCTCATTTCTATCCCATCACAATACTGAGCTCTCTTGTCCTCTTAATTGTGCCTTGAGAAAACTATTCCTTCATTCATCCACATCATTTAAGCGACTCTAGAAATCAGGAGGTGCTCTTGATAATTTGATTTTGCCTGTTACTTTCCTATAAAAACCATTTACTTACTCTGTACCATAGTATGTTTTGCTTACTCATGCTTCTGGTTTTTAAAGACCAAGAAGATTAGTAACCATTCTTTTTAACAGTTCAGATTAGATATACAGCCCAATCAATTCACATGGAGCAGCAGAAAAAGTGGGTCAATATTCCCAAAAACTTGCAATCTAAACCATTTACTTGTTGCAGAGCATTCTTTACATGAAAAGAGCCACAACAGTTTTTGTTTCGAAAATTGCACACACACACAACCTTTGATCTTTTAACCATAATTTCTAGAGGCTAGCACTTCAGATTCCTTGTGCCACTCCCCTTCAAGCTGCAATCCTATGTGCATGCACACCTACTTGGAAGTTAGCCCAAACTGAACACTGTGGAAGTTACCAAAACATACATGGGATTGCACATTTCCCACATAAAAGATGTAGAGGTAAGAGTATGAAACCCTGGTCAACTGTCCTCGCTTTGGCCCCTAGAAATAAATTATTGCACCACCTGCTTGTCTATGTCTTGGGAGTTTAATTCTGATGCCTCTGGAGACTTAAGGTCAGACGTGTAACAATTCAGCGCTTCCTATGAGGACCCCCTTCGTTTACACAGGAACTTACTCTAGGAGATTAAGGTTGTCTACATTGCACACATTCCTGAGCTCCGGGAAAGATGGCCAGATACAAAAGAGAACAGCCCTCTTTCACCTTTTATGAAGGAGAATTTCATCAAGTGTAGCTTGTATAACTATTTAAAGGTGCAGATACCGAACGTGCAACTGGACATCTGGCCACCCTGGGCCCGAGGCGCAAAGTGTGCAGCCAGAGCTTTTCAACAACGGAAAGCTTTGCTTCTCGGAAGTGTCTTGCCACCTCCCAGCACAAAACGATTCACAGACAGGAGACAGGCGCTAATGAGAGGCGTCATGTCACTTCTTGCCTAGTAACAACCGCATGTTACTCTCGCTACTAGCCACTAAGGAGGAAGCTCCTCCGTCCTCCTTCAAACTGCGGCACGCCGTCTGGGGAAGCGCCGTCTGGGGAAAGGGAGTTGTTCGCACCCTACGAATCCTTTAAGAATAGACACCCCACACAAGCTCCACCCATCTCCTCATCCTCTGCCCCTCTTCCAGCAGCCCCATCTAGCCTCCTCCCCCATCTCCCCCCGGCTTCTTCGGAGCTTCCCGTTTGATACCCCGCCTCCCTTACATGTCGGGTGTGCCATTGCTAACCGCCCCCCCCCCACTTGCAACACTTAGGGAGCCTCTTCTTCTGGCGCCCCTCCCCCCACCACTACCACCCCCATCCCGGCTGGTGCTCCCCTACTTCCAGCCGCAGCCCGCCCGCTTCCCTCACTCACCTCTTCCTCGCTCTCGTTACGGAAGCAGAGGCAAGCCGCCCGTTTCTTGTATCCGTCCCCGTCGTAGGTGCGAGTCTGGTTGGACTTGAGCTTCATCATCCTCCGCTCGGGAGAAGGGGTGGGAGCACCCACTAGGGAGGCAGGCGAGGGACGGGTGTCGGCTCCGCGCGGGAGAAGGTCGGGATCTCCCAACCGCGGGGTGGGGGGTGGGGGAAGGAGGCGCGGGGACCCGCTATCCCGGAGAGTCTCTGCCTCACACAACAGCCGAGAGGGAGGGGGAAACCCTCTCCGCAGCCGCTACTCGCTCCTAATGCTACCACCCGCCGCCCGCCGCCTCGCTCCCCCTCTCAACTCTTCCCACGTCGGCTCCCCAGCTGCCGCCAGCGCTCCGGCCACCGCCGCCAACGACGACGACCGCGACGCCATCTTGGGACATGCTACGCCAACGGCGCAGAGGCAGCAGGAGGAGAAAGGCGCTGGCTGAAGCTTCTCGCCTCCGACGAGCCGCTGCGCAAGCGGCGTAGCCGAGGGTTGGGAATCGCTCTCTCTCTCGCGCGCGCGCATCCCCCCCCCGCCCTTCGGTTCCGGACACCCGTTACAGAGCGTCGCCTCCCAGCGCAAGGGTTGCGCCGCCACACTAAGCGGAACGGTGTCGAGAGCAAGGGGGAGGGGCGCCTTTCTCCCTCCGCCGCCATCGCAGCCTTACGCAGCCTCCGCGCGCCGAAACTACAGTGAGCCAGATGTCTGGCGCAACGTTTTTGCACAAGGGCTGACAGCGGCCCTGCGTAAAACGCGTAGCCCGACTGAAACAATGCCCATCTTGTGTGAGGAGGAGCAGCACGCCAAAAACGTAACGGCGGAGAAATCTTGAAGCCAGGCTTGGGAGCGTGAAATGAAAGGGGGAGAGGCTGAAGAAAGGGGTGTCTCCTCTTTATGTGGTGGTGGAGGGAAAAAAAATATAAAAGTCTCCTTTTCGTTAAGCCAAAGGTGTACCTACTTGGAAGTCTCCTTTGCGAATAAATACTGTAGTATTTTGCCAGCACTCAGGCTGCAGTATTTTGCCCCAGTTATGGTGTGTCCCCGCCCTCCTCGAACGAGCAGGCATATAGCGAGTACTGTCTGCAAGGTGTGCTCTGTGCGACTGTCATTGATACAGGGATGTCTATGGGCGAGCAGCGGCGTCAAATGTTATTTTTAAGTTGTCTTTCTCTTCTGCCTCCCCCACCGTCTATACAACTTACCAGGCGGTAAGTCACACAGAACTCAATAGAACTTGGTTCCGAGCTGACATACCTAGGATGCAATTACAAATAATAATAGTTTTAAGGCCTGACAAAAACGTTTCCCCTTAGAGCAAAGTTAACTCTCTCCTGCATTTTACAACAGCAGCAGGACACGGACTCCTTTTTAACCCTAAGAAGAGAATGCATGGCATTTTACCTTCCATCATCTAGGGCAGCTTTAATTACATTCAGATTGAATGAGAGACGTCCTGAGGATGGAGCACATATGCAGGGCCCCAGATGATGATTGCAAGGTCCAGGTTGGTTCTTAGGAGGAAAGGATGGCGACAAGCTGTGTTCTTCCTTACTGACATATAAAATCAAACCAGACCTCTATCGTTTTTACATTGTCCGTAGGGAATGGTGGTGTTTTTTAAAGGGTGATTTCAGTCCCTGTATTGCTTTTGACATCTTAAAGCTATAATCCTATATGCAAGGAAGCCCCACTGAACACTTTGGGAAATCAGAGGTTGTCATGAAATGCTTAAGACTGCATTGCAGCTCCCCATTCATTCCTACAGTTAGAAGAAATGGCACTTACTTTGAATTAGACCAAGCCAGCTTGTTTTAAACTCTTGCAGCCCAACAGAGCATAACAAATTGAAGTGCCTCCCTCTTTGGCATCCATCAAGGCCACAGGCAAACCACCCTCTCATTTGCTTAAACATTCAGGCAAAAGCTACCCTAAGCCATGAGCGGACATAGTTTGAAGTACAATTCAGTTCTCTGTTCCAATATTGAAAACCACTATTTAGTGTGGAGTAGCTGAGTGTACAGCCAAAAGTTCACCCTGTAGCAAACAGGATACCTAACTTCGCAAGGGGTTCCTTTGCAAAGTTTCTTTAATACAGAGCACTCTAGTTGGAAAATCTCCAACACAAACTATTAAATCTCTCTGTGTAGGCCATATAATGAAGAAAGAACCTGCAGATGGTTACAAGCATGGCCTAGGCATTTAAGTAGAATTTGTTTTAAAAGCAGAGGTTGATGGTCCTCACATATAAAAGAATTTGAGACAGGATTTGGTATTACCAGTTTGTATCTTTATTTTCTTAAGGTGTGCAGATGTCATTATTATTTTCTTGCATTAGTACATTTTTATCCCATCTTTCTTCGCAAAAGAGCCCAAGGCAGCAAACGACAGTAATAAAATAAAAATTAAAAACAATGTGTTTACTATTATATCTGCAAGATATTTTAAACCCTCAGTTAATAATAAAAGTTATATTATCAGTAGTATTTATTAAATTTTTTGGTTCATTTTTACCAAGGTAACTCAATATATAAACAAACACATTAAAACTGGCATAAAAGAAAACCAAAGACAAATCTAAAAGAGAATCCTATTTTTAAAAGGCAGGATTAAAACATCCCATCCACTCAAGGCTACAGGTAATAATTAATTAAATATCTGTACCACTCTTTATTTGAAAACCACAGGGCAGTTTGCAATATAAAAAAAACATACTACAACAAAAAAAATCCCGCCCTACACACAGTTTAAAGGGCCATAGATTGTTTAGTTAGGCAAAGGCCTTGAAGAAGAGGAATGTTTTCGCCTGGCGCCTAAAGATGTATAACAAAGGCATCAGGCAAGCTACCCTGGGGAGAGCATTGCACAAATGGGGAGCCACCGCAGAAAAGGCCCGTTCTCGTGTTGCCACCCTCCAGACTTCTCACAGAGGCAGCACATGAAGAATGGCCTCAGATTATTATTGCAGGGTCTAGGTCAGTTAATATGCAGAGAGGTGGGCCTTGAGATTTTGCAGTCCTGAAGCATTTAAGGCTTTATAGGTCAAAACCAGCACTTTGAATTTGGCCCGGAAACTAATTGGTAGCCAGTGCAGTTGGGCCAGGATAAGAGCCAAAGGCCTGGTGAAAAGAAATGCTTTTGCCTAGCACTTAAAGCTATGTATTAATGGCACCAGGCAAGCCTCCCAGAGAGAGCATTCCACAAGTGGATAACCACCACTGAACAGTCTTATTCTCATGTTGCCACCCTATGGAGTTCCTGAGGAGGGAGCACATGAGGAAGGGCCCAGGTGATGATTGCAAGGTCCATGTTGGTTCTGAGGTCCAGCCTGGTTTTGGTGAGAGGTGGTCCTTGAGTCACATAAGGCTTTATAGGTTAAAAAGGCCCCCCAAACTTAAGTGGGCACAATGGCCCCATGTTAAAAGTACAGATTTTATGTACTGTCTAGCATGCAAACATTTCATTATTTATTATTTAACACGGTTTATATATCGCTTAATCAACAAAAACCTCTTAAACTGTTAACTTGAAGCAATACAAAAAATACCTAATACCAACAAACTCAGAACTTTAAAAGCAGGTAGATACATTTATCAAAATGTATCATTTCCACAGATCAAAATGGACACTTATGTGGTAAGGCAATCCTTTGTAAACTGGTCCCAAGCTGTTGAGTTCAAGGTAGCTCTCCAAGCAAGTGTGGAAGGGGGACTTAGTCCTGTCAGTAATTGGGCTGCAGCATTGTGCAGTAAATCTAGTTCCTGTCTACTACTACTGTGGTTAAGCTATCCCACAACTGGTGCAATTGTTATACGAGCTGAAGGCATTCCTAGCCACTAAGGCCAGCTGGGCCTCAATTGACAAAGCTGCATACCTGTTACTTCAGGGGAAATACAACTCCATCCAGGGCAAGCAGCTGGCCACTTTCTGAATAGCACCTTCATCCTGACAGGATTCAAGCCCACCCTGCACTCAGGCACTAGTCCAGGACCTACACAAGTTCTCTTGATTCAGATGTTATGGAGATATAGAACTGAGTGTCATTAACATACTGATGGCTTATAGTGAAATCCTATGTGTGTCAACCCTGAAGCCCTATTTAAAGAAAATGGGATTTACTCCTAGGTTCAGTGTATGTGAGATTGCAGCCTTTCTTTGTTGCAGGCATCCATATAAATCAGAAATAAGAGATCTTCTGCTAGTCCACTGTGGACACAATGTCCAAACCTGAAGGGATTCCCATAGCATAGGAGGTAAAAGCTGTGTTTCTTCCTCCTGCCTTCATGATATGCTGACACTGCATCATGCTGTTATATTAAATGGGAAGCTTGTGCATACCCTCCATTTCGCATAGCATTGAGTGTCCATGCATGCCAGAGGGGCTGACTACCTATGCCCTATAAGTGTCAGTTCCTCTTGTTGACTTCATAAAGCACAAGTTCAAAATGAGTAGCATTAATAATACCTATATTATCTGAACAGCAGCTAACCTTGTTAGGGAAACTCAAAGAATTCTAAAGAATAAACTACAACATCAGCCAAAACAATTGCACTTATAACTGATGACTAAAATCCTAGACTATATCTAGAGTGATGATACATGTATACGCTGCAACCAAAAGGGGAAATGTAAAGTAAGAATAGACTTTTGCACTAAGAATTATATTTAGCTGACCACAATGTAAAGGCAGTGCTGCCTTTGAATGACAGCGAGACTATTTCAGGTCACCTATGTATGTTATACCACAATGCTTCTATTGTGTGCTTGTGTACCTTTAAAGACTAATATATGGATTTACTTGGAAGAAAGTTCCACAATTTATGAGCCTTTCTCCCAATCGTGGCATTTCTACACAAAACCCAGATGTATACTACAAGACTAGTGTGATCCAGTCACAACAACAGTAGCTGGTAGTAAAAGTAATCTACAATAGGGTAAGAATGATAATAGTTAATAATTTACTATTTCTACCCAACCCATCTGGCTGGGTTTCCCCAGCCACTCTGGGCAGCTTTCAACAAAACATTAAAAACAGAATAAAACTGAATAGATTTACTGAAATCCTAATTCAATAATTTCATACTAGAACTTCCCATTGAAGGAATTACTGAATTAAAACAGCACCCATGACATGAGTGTGCCCTAGCCACCCTAAATATGTCCCCCCGGTAGCTGAACATTACTACTGTGTCCATTCTTTTTCAGAGAGCTTAACCTGTTTTGTAACTTGTGAGGAAAGCAAAAGGTCATTATTGGTAGATGATGTGGCATTTCACACTGGAAGGCAAGTCCCTGATGGTATGACTAACGGATTTATTTTGCAAGACTGTTATCGGCCTTTCCACCATATGAAATATCTGAGCAGCATACAAATAGCTTAAAACAGTATACAATTAAAAAGTAAGTTAAGTAACAAAAAATGCCCAGCTCCTACATCAGTAGGGAACCTCAGACTGGGTGTGGGGGTCAGCAAATGCAGCCCAGGCCTCTCTGTCGGTATCTCTTCCCCAAGCTACACCCCTGCTTCACACTCAAGTTTTTGGCTTGCTTGAATTTCTCCTTTAACTTTGATGTCTTGCTTGTCTGGATTGAAGATAGAAAAGGGTTTATGTAGAAGAGAATCCGGGCTTCAAGCTGAAAAAGGTTCCCCACCCTGACCTTATATTAAGGGAGTGTGTGAGAATGCTACTACCCAAAACCTGTAATTTATACAGAATGAGCTCCCGATGTCAGAATCTTTTTAGCTGAAAGCTATAGGCGATTAATGGTGTTCTGTCACCTTCTCTTTGGGACTGTTCTGTTGCAGGCAGCTCCTAGGTTCATCTGGCTTTGGCAGTCTGTTCCTTCATTTCATTGAAATTCATTTTCACTGAATTTCATTCAGCGTAGCTTTAAGAGTACTTGGGTGGGAGGAGTTCAAGTTTAAGGCCTTGTCCAGGAAAGAAAAATAAATGCAGTTGGAGTGTAGAGATTGTATTGTAGCCCAACGGATCCTGTGGTGTACAGTGGTACCTCGGGTTACATACGCTTCAGGTTACATACGCTTCAGGTTACAGACTCTGCTAACCCAGAAATAGTGCTTCAGGTTAAGAACTTTGCTTCAGGATAAGAACAGAAATCGTGCTTCGACGGCACGGCGGCAGCAGGAGGCCCCATTAGCTAAAGTGGTGCTTCAGGTTAAGAACAGACCTCCGGAACGAATTAAGTACTTAACCCGAGGTACTACTGTATTCTACTTGGTAAAGGAATGCAAATGAGATGTCCAAAAATTAAATCTCTTGTGTGAACTGCTGGGGAAATGAAAGCTACTGAAGTCCTCGTAAAATTTCTTAAAGGCCACCTCCTTGAGGATCCAAGAGTAAAGGAAAGACTGTTGAATACTATGAAGCCCTATGTTACCCAGGACAGGGTAGAAAACTTGGGAGGTACAAGATATCCCCTAAATTTGAAATAAGCACCAAAAACTTTTTGAAACACACTAACACATGTCCCTTTGGGGGAAAAGAGATGTGAAAATACTGAGTCTACAAATTGAACCCACCAACAGGGTTTCAATTTAGTACTGTGACTGTTCTTGTAAATAATGTGGAAAACTCACTGTTGCTGTCACCAACAAAGTAATTTCCAGATTATGATTCCATTAATGGATAAGGATGCCTCTGAATTCCATCTCCAGTTGGCTTTTGGGCCACAAGCCCAGGTACCAGCTGGGGGAGAAGCATTTCCTAATGGAAAGCAGACCCAGTGCATAGGATGGGCCCTCATCTTGTTCTGAAAATAACTGGAGATCAATGTTGTGTTGCGGGAAGTGGGGGATGTTTTCATTTGCCTCAGATCATGCTAGGTGTGGGTTTATCTAGTGCAACTCAGTGACATCCTGAGATGGGTGGAAACACTTCCTAATGGAGCATTACGCCACAGTATGCAATCCACACAATATATCTTTAGCCCAATATTGATTCAGTAGACAATTCCATGAGCACAAAAAGCTCAAACCGTTTTGAGATTTAGAAAAAAATCTTTAAACCACCAGACTGTCACTGACAAAGCAGCAAAAGAAATGCCCTCTGGACATCCATCTCATTACCTAGTACTAGAAAGCATGCCAACTTTCCCAATCTAAGCAGGGAGCACATTTTTAAAACTAGCAACACAAATCTGAAAACAGTTGCAGCTCACTGTGTATTTTGACTCGCCCTAATATAAAATGCAGAGAGAAAACATTAAACCATGTTTGCCTGCTGATATATTTGTACTTCTTGTTATAGCCTCTTGTTAATATTGTGTTTAATTGCAATTCAGTAATGATGCTGGAAAAGAATAAAATTTGTTGAGTTGGAGCACAACATTACTTACCAACCACAGAAAAGTTAACATGCAGAGCCATTATGCTCTGTGCAAGTTGGGGAGAGTCAAGAGCTGAATTCTGGGAGGTAGGTGTATGTGTGAATCAGAGATGGGAAACCTTTTTCAAGAACCACATTCCTTCATGGGCAGCTTCTAGGGGTTACATGCCAGTGTGGACAGGGTGAACAGAAAAAGTGTGTGGGTCAAAGAAGCAGATATTCCAGCAACACAAGTCAGATTTCTACACATATGCATATTTTCATTCTTCACCCAGACAAGCAAGAGGCATGTTTAAGGACACATTCTAATCAGGCAGCTTAACATGGTCTGTGGGGGATGTGGTCTGGGAAAGTGGGGCGTGACCTGGGAAGATTCCCAATAGAGGCCTGGAGGGCTGCATATGGCCCCATGACCTTACATTTCTCACCCTGGTATATACTGTATGCATTTTGTGATTTAGTCTGCTTTTGCAAGTCATGAGAAGGGACCAGGAATTAGGCAGAGCAGCAGAATCCTGCCTCACCACTGGAACCTCTATCTAGTCCCTTAAAAGGACAAAGCAAATTTCTTCGAGACACCAAATTCTGTACTCAACGCACAACTGTAAATTTGTTACTGTCCTAAAACCCTGGTCATTACTCACATATTTAAGCCTATCTTCACAAGCACATGTTCCTGACACTGTCTCTCAACCTAACCTATCCTTCATGGGGTTGCTATGAGAATAAAATAGGGAGGAGAACCATGTACACCACATTGAATTTCTTGGAGGAAATGTGAAATATAAATGTTAAAATAACAGAAGGGCTGAGAGCATGGTCTTCAGAGATCTCATTCCGCCTTAACACCTTATATCAGAAGAAGTCACACCAAAAAGGAAAGCTGGGAATTTCCAATAATGTCTCCAGTCTTCTAAAGAGCCCAGAACAAAGTAGCACCTATAAGTAGGATATCACCACCACACTGTGCAAAAAGCAGGTCATTAGCATCATGGTTCTTGAGATATATGCAAGAAGCATGTAAAGGACTGCCCAGTATAGTCATACCTCATGTTGTGTTACGTTTGTATTGTGTCCTTTCGGCTTGCGAACACGGCAAACCCTTAATTGTGCATGCGTACACAGAGGCACTCTATCATGCTATGTGCTTGCAACTTCTAGTTGCGGACTTCTCGGGTACGAACGGCACCCCAGAACGGATCGTGTTCGCAAGTACAAGTACCACTGTATAAGACACTAGAACAATTTCCTCCAGCTTTACAACAGCAAACACTCTTCTATGCAAAATGGGAATTAAATAGTAAGAGGCAAACATGGTTGGCATGCTAAACACCGTAACTCAGCTATACTCATTTTATATATAAAAAATCATACCCTACTTTCACATTGTTCAGCATCTACTGGTGAAACTATATACTGTCTAGATCTTTGGCAACCTTATTTAAGAACTGCATTCTATAGTACCTTACACTTCTAATTCATAAATAGAAAAGGTTTCATATATTTGCTGCTCACTTTTTCTTCCAGTTCTCTCCAAATGGTTGTTACTGGCAAATGCTTGGTCCACTATCTCAATTTCAGTTCTCCATCAGTAAAGTGGAGATTGTGAGCCTTTGTGGAGTTTAATGGATGGAACCAAGCCTCAGGGACAGGAGACTATCCTTCCAACAACCCCCAATTACAAATACATCCCAATACTGTAGCAAAGCTTTTTATGCTTGGTTGACTGAATCACAAGCTTGCTAAATATAGCAGCCTGTCCTGTTAATCAAAGCTTTTTTAAAAAAACAAACTATCAAGCCAATACAGCAATCCTATGCACAAAACATACCTAGAAGTATTAAATGGTTTGACTTTTTCTAATGATTTATTGCCCTAGCAGGACCAAGGTCAAGCAAGAAATAGTGTTAATGACTGCTTTTACTTTTTGTGGGACAATGATGCCCAACTAGGATTACATTGACTGCTAGTGGCACATCAATCCACGAAGTTGTGAACTATGCAAGCCTGAAATTTAAGGCCAGAACAAATTGCATATAAAATTTCAATTCATTCTGCACAACTTAATCAAATCTCAGGAGGCAAGATAATGATGATTGCATCTAGATGCAAAGAGGATAACATGGAGACTCCAGTTAGATGGGGAACATAATAAGGGAAGAATGGGCTTAAAATAAGGAAGATAAGTATGCCAACAGTTAATGCTTCATCCCTCTGACATCAAGAAATCCTTTCCCAATTTTCTTCAAGTTAGGAGTCTTAGCAAGAGCCACAAGGATTTGATATCTGTCTTTTAAAGTAAATAGTCAAGATACCACATGTCATCTTACACATCATTCCTATTATGTTTTGGGGTTTATCCTCCACATTTTAAAACAAGCAATATTTCACCCATTAAGCTTCATAATTAAATGATTCAAAGCTACAAAGTGCATTTTTCACCTATTTATTATACACAAGATGCAACCAAACAGCAACAGATTTCTACTGAGGTGGTTGACCACGTCCACGCCCAAAGCCACCTCTCTGTAAATCAAAAAAAGAAAAAGAAAACATTATCAGTGCACCCACGACAACTACTACACCACATTTCATTCATTGGCATGATTCATCACTGCCTCTACTCACTGCTAAAAATAACAGAAGTTACCTGAATTCTAAGATAGGCAAAATGGGGGCCAAAGTGCAACAAAACATCATTTATATGAACAAGAAGGCTATTCAAAGGCACTTATCTATGAAGATGGCCTAGAGAGCATGCAGGTGAAAAGCAGGCAAGCTGTAGCTCAGACACAAGTTCAATTATTCTAGTCAATGAGAGCCTAGGTCAAGTGTTATCAAAATTTCTACACCAAATTGGAGAAGTGAATACACTGCATAGCGATGCATTTAAACTATCAAGTAGTTGAAAAACACCAACATTTATTTGGCAGGGCATGCATACTGCATAGGGATCAATTTGCCATAAATAAAATTGTGTTAGGTCAGGAAATATAGAGTTTACAAGGTGCAATGTGACAATGTAAAAAACCAACAAATAAAAAACCTTGGGAGAAAGTTAGGTAGCTCAATATTAATCCCAGATTTACACTGGCAACATTTTGCTATCTTTTATTATTCATTAAATATGTTACTTGCAAAAATAGCAGCTGTCCCCATTGTCTAATCCAGCAACTCTAGCAAGAGAGATTCTCACATGGGAAGACACCTGTACTTACTGCCCATGAATATTTGGCTCCCCATTTCTATCTGCATTGGTGACCCCAAACTAGCCAGATGCATTTTTCAATGGAATGGGGACATGTGCCTGCTTCTGGGTTATTATGTGGGACTAGCTGCCCATGACTACAGTTTGCCTGGAGTCTGTGCTGCCTAATCATCATCACCCTATGCTGTTTTAGAATTCATATTGGACTCAGAAGAGAGCTTTATTAGCATGTGCCATCCATATTATTACCCCAGCAATATAAACAGAAGCCTGAAATACATGTAATTGTGCCTGCAATACTGTTCCCAACTCAACAAGGAAGATATGAAAGTTTCTGATTTTGGTCAGAGGCGCTTACATGTTCTTTTAAGCATTTGCATAAAATTAAATATTCTATATATACTTACAAACTGAAATTCAGTAGCTGACCCAGCTCCAGCCTCTGCCTTCTTGTCAGCACCAGCTGAGAAGAAAAAACACTCCACATTATTCAAGACAAGGAGTACCACGTAGACGTATCTATAATCTTTGAAAGCATTTTTAAAGTAGGGCAGAATGCTAACAGTCATGATATTATTTAGGCATACGTTACTTATGCAAGTTGATTGCATAAATATAATATTCCTGCCCTACAAATGCTCTTGCCCTGGCAGCATCCCTTTCCTACTCTGGGAAGCTTGACTAGCCCAGCCAACCTTCCCACCAGTTTAGAATATAAGCAGAGGGGAATTGTACCATTATGTCACACTTCACTTTTTATCTTAGCGCAAGTCCAAAGCACAACTGGAGGGATTATCGCAAAAGCCCAGGATTAGGGCTGTGCTGCGCTACCCTGCTCATGCGCTCATATTCAGAGACTGTCCAACTCCCAATAGGGGAAGGTTCCTAGGTGCCAGCAACCACGTTTTGACTGGTTCCCAAGGCTAGCCAATACGTGCTATATTTCCTCCAAACTTCAATACTATCTCATTTTAAATAAATGAAAAGCTAGATAAATGTACAAGAAAACAATGGCAGAGGCCAGTCAACCTCTTGTTTTAAGCACTTACGAGGAGCAGCACTGCGTCTGTAGGTGTCCCTGTCAGCCTCTCCCCGTGTAAGGCGAGCAGGACGCTCACCCTCCAAACCTGAAAAGGCAAGAACAGGACAAATCAATCAAGAAGCTTTCAGCTTAACAGTCATAGGGTTTTTGCCCTGAAAGAAAATATTATGAAAATGATATACAGTACATGACCCCAGTCAAGCTTGCAAAAATATACCACTTGCCAGATAATAAGTGTTGGAAATGTAAAGAAACTGAGGGAACATTTTTTCATCTTTGGTGGACGTGCCCAAGGGCTAAGGCTTTCTGGGAAATGATCTATAATGAATTGAAAAAGGTATTTAAATATACCTTCCCTAAGAAACCAGAGGCCTTCCTTTTGGGCATTGTTGGCCAAATGGTGTCAAAAAAGGATAGAACTTTCTTTATGTATGCAGCAACAGCAGCAAGAATACTCATCGCAAAACACTGGAAGACACAAGATTTGCCCACCCTGGAAGAATGGCAGATGCAACTGATAGACTATATGGAATTGGCAGAAATGACTGGCAGAATCCGAGACCTGGGAGAAGAGCTAGTGGAAGAGGACTGGAAGAAATTTAAAGACTATTTGCAAAAGTATTGTAAATTGTATGAATGTTAGAATGATGCAAGATATAAAGATAATACGGCATTAGTGACATAGCTGAAAGGAGTATGCAAAAAGAATAAGAACAAAGGTGAAGTTAGAATAAGGTTATGTCTAACTTAAAATAACTGACAATAAAGGGAAAAATTTGGAGACATAATGGTTGAAATGTATAATACAAAATAAGATTTGAAAGAGGGTGAAGTATTGCTGAACAAGATTTTGTAAAGGGGAACACAGAAAAGGGAGATGTGAGGAAGTCTGGAAGGAGGGCTATGAAAATAATATCTAAGAAACTGGTTTTTTATGTTCTGTTTTTTCCATTTTTTTCATGTCTTTTTTCTTCTATTTTGTATGGGGTTTTTTTATTGTACTTTTTTATTTTTTGGTTTTTCTGATTGATTGTGATGGTGTTTTTTCTTTTTGGTTGTGAATGTGAAGTCTGTTTTATTGTCTAAAAACTTTAATAAATATCTTTTTTAAAAAAACAGTCATAGGGTTTTAAGTTGTTCTTCAAAAATTAAGTCTGTAGTATTTATTAACCACATTGTGTACCAGTGTGTTGATAAAACATTTTTATTACAAGATAAAGGACTTCAAAAATACCAAATACATTTCTCCCTTGAAAAGTGCTATTTTTCTAACAGTTCAGCTGAAAGCTAAACCATTTGGACCACTCTTAACCATTTTGAAAAAAAACCGTCTTTCAATTCAATGGAGGTCTATGCTTCAAACTACCAAAACATGCAACTCACCAGGTAGACTTGAGCAACACAATTTGGCAACTCAATGCACTATTTTAAGGCTACAACTGAGAATGAAATGAGATGTACTAGAAAGAAGGTGGATAAAAACAGAACAATCACCTTCACTATGATCTAAGCATTATTTGAGGAATGAGCAACCGTCACTGCCTTCAACCCGTGGGCCTGAATTCCTGGTAGTGTTGAATGCTAAACTTACAGTGAATTCTCTATTGGCAAGGTAAGTTGATACACACAAAGCCACTTGTCATAACGCAGGCAGTACATGGCTGTTGTATCCCAAGCAGCTGCCTCCCTTGTACATTTAAAACCAGACTAGATTTTCATCTATTGGGTATCGGTCATGGTCAAAATTCTGTACATGGTTGGGCTTACAGCTGGATGAACCTGAAAACAGATCCAAGAGACCTCTGCTATTGTGACAGATGAATCTATAGCAGCAACACTCTGCTAATAACTGAATGCACTATCAAATATGTAAGAATCACCTAATCAAGTAAAGTCATACCTTGGATCGTGAATGCCTTGGTACTTAGACGTTTTGGCTCCCAAGCGCCGCAAACCCAGAAGTGAGTGTTCGGTTTGCAAACATTCTTTGGAACCCAAACGTTAAACAGGGCTTCCACGGCTTCTGATTGGCTGCAGGAGCTTCCTGCAGCCAATCAGAAGCTGCGCTTTGGTTTCTGAACATTTTGGAAGTCAAACAGACTTCCGGAACAGATTCTGTTCGACTTCCAAGGTATGACTGTATACAACTGCCTGTAAGCTTATTCGATATGTCAACATGAGAGTGCAAAGCATGTGTAAAAACCATAGGAAATAAATTCAAACAGAACTCTGCTGAATGTGTCACAGTTCAAAACTGTACATGGCCTTGATGTGGCAAGTTTAAATTATTTTCTTTTCAAGGCAAAACAAAAGTTAGCAGTCTGACCAGTATCATTCTTATGACCGTGCTTATATGACCAAAGAGACTTTTTAGGACTGATTCACCTGGACAACCTAAAGGTAAATTAAGCTAGAAACATTTCATTAAAATGTAGAGTTTTCTAAGATACAATGTCTCCAATAGATTCACACTTACAAGGATAATGAAACACCTCCATTTCCAGCCCTGAAATATATTTGGCAAAGTCAGGCTTCTTAACACTGTGCTCCCTTAATTTAGCTCCAAAAAAATATAGCTGTCTTGGATGTAGAAATGAATAGTGGTAAGCAGCCTTAGTTAGCAAAATACAAATGAATGCAATAAACTGTTCCGTTCCTGCATTGCAGGGGATTGGATTAGATGGCCCTTGGGGTCCCTTCCAACTCAACAATTCTGATTCCTAAAGTCAATGGCCTAGTAATTTGTACAAGTTGAACTCATAGTACCTGCAACCTATCAGACACTTGTCCTTCTGTAACGGTGCATTCACATAGTTGAAGGCACATCCCAGCAGAAATACTTAAATGTTTGTGTCCTTGTCTTAAGATCTAGAGGACTTTGTGAGAATCACGTTCACAAATCCAAGTGCTTTTGCCAAAATGCTTCATCCAAGGAAAGCAATTCTGGACACTACGTCAACAGCAAATCCAAGCAAGTAATGTGAATTAAAGCTTACCTTTTGGCCGGGGTCGTCCAGTTTCAGGACGACTGCGACGCAAGGTGGCAGGCACAATTTCAGGCGGCAGATGGAGATAGTCCCTCAAGTACTGGATGCCCTCATTGGTCAAATACCAGTAGAAATGCCTCCATGCAAACTGCTCCTTCACGTAACCACGAGATTTCAGCGACTAAGAAGATGTAAGTCGAGTTATAATTATCGTTAATACTTATTTGTTCACAGCAATTCTTAATAACGTTAATTAACACTAACAACTTTCTACATCTTGAACTCTACATGCAAACATTAGTGGCAAAGGCCAGAGGAAGCTCATCGTTAGGGATGGGGAGAGGGGAACGAATCATCGCCAGTTTTAAAAGATGGATTATGTTGTATAATGAGATTGCAGATGTTTATGTAAGTGTTCTGTAAAATATGGCAAGTATTTGGTATTCCCTTTCTTCTTACCACTATGTTAATAAAACTGTTAGGCACCTTTAGGCTTCCCTACCTTACTAGCCTAGCTTTCAACCTTTTCAGATCCAGAACTCACTCTTAATTCCAATTGGCAACACAGGACCCAATTTAAAATTATTTACTGCAAAGATCTTTCAGGGAGGTGAAAGTTGCACTTCCTGCACTCACTTCTTCTATGCAACTATTAGAAGCACAGAAGCCTTGACCTGGAATGGTTATCTTTTTAAAGATGAGCAACATTCAGAAAATGTTGGCTATGCTACCACTTGTGCAACTCACTTAACATCAGGGTGCAACATACCAGTTGAAAGCCAGTGCCTTACCTGCATTGCTTTCATGACATGGAGGTTGGGCACATTTTTGTCTGCCAGTTCTGGGTGTTTAGGCATATGAACATCTTTCTTAGCTACCATCACTCCCTCCTTAAAAAGGAGTTCGTAGATGGCAATGCGGTTTTTTTTAGGCATCAACATCTGTAGGAAAATATAGATTCAATTTTAAAGAGCCGCCCCTTTTTTAGTTCAAAGTTCACACACACACACGTTCTCAAGAAAATGGTACAAAGTAACCCAGCACATTATTTTACTGCTCTGTTGGAAGCTGAAGAGTATGAAAGAAAAGGTGCATACTAAGCTTACATTAAAATGTTGTATACCTCAATTTTAAGCAATGCTAGACCTGCCTTATACCAAATCAGACTTTGTCCATTTAGCCCTGTAGCATCATCTCTTAAGTGTCTCAGGAAGTAACCCTACTCATCAGAAAGTATTCTCTCTATTCATCATCTACCACCCGATTCTTTAAAATATTGGTATGAATTGAACATGGGACCCTTTGCACCGACTTTCTCTGGCAACATCCGTGCAGAATACTCAGAAAAGCAAGTTCCATATAAACAACCGGTGCTCAATGCAGCCTCCACTAACCATTACAGCAAGCATCAAGTTTGACGATAGTGAGAACTTTTGACTTGAAAGCTGTAATCTTAGATACTGTACACTTATTTACCCCATTCAACTCAATGAGACTTTCTTCCAAATAACTATGCCTATAGTATCAGGCTATTAAGATAGTTTCACATAAAAGTTTCCCTAGCAAAGTTCCCATTTTTATCATTAGCCTAACTCTGTCTTCATTTAAAGCCCTAAAACGACCTCTCACCACTCCCTGCTTTGCTTCTTTGCAGAACACTTTCACGGACACACAACTTCCATTTTACGATCGGCTTATTGTATACCATGCACGTGCTCCTCGAGGGAGACGGGCGCGAGGGCTAAGCTAGTGTTAAGTCTCCCAAGCCCCCACTACTTCAACTCTAGAGGAGCCGCGGCCTGGCTTAACAAACTGCCGCCTTCCAGCCGGGCACCCAATCCCCGCCCCGCATCCATGCCCCGTTTTCCATCTCCTACTCCCCTCCGGCCAAAACGAGCCTGGCAGGGAGGAAGAGCAAGGCGCCCAGGCGTAGCAAAGTGAGGAGCCGGGCCGGCCAGGCGCAGGATGGGGGCGATGCGGGGAAGATGGGGCGGCCAGAGCAAGGCCTTACCGTGGCGGCGGCAAGAGGCTCGAACGCTGGAAAGGAAGGAGCATGCGCAGTGCGAGCACTTCCTCCCTTAGAAGGACCCTTGCGTTTCAAGAGGTGGCTACTGCGCTGCCCGAGAGTTCCGTTCTCTGTGTCCCTGCTCGACTATCGTGGACCCGGAAATAGGGAAAGCGTCTGATTAGAAATACTAATCGCTACTCAGGGAAGCTGCAATTATAGCTGTCTCTGATGTATGTTACTTTATTTTCTTGTGAAAGTTCTTTTCTTTTAAAACCATAAATATACAATGAAGACCCAAAACTGTAATAAGCAACGATGTCTCTAATTAACCTGTTGTGTACGCTTCTTTATTTCATATATTACCTAGCAAAAGACAGCTAGGCCTAGCATTTGCTGCATTAAAGCAGTCTTGGGAATAAGGAAGTACTGGGGCTTGAATCAATTTTGTGCTTAGAATCTGGGTGCAGCTGAGGCCTTTTCTATATTGATGTATTCGTGCAGCAAATCAATTACAACGTTGCATTCATACACTGGCGCCTTTCAATTGGGCTCCTGCAGTTGCACTCTTGCGAGGGGCTGCCTTTCATGACCGATCAGAAACTCGTAACTGGCACAAGATGTAACCCTCCCCCCTCCCATTCCTGACAGGTGCCAGGTGGTCAAAGCATGCTACACCTATATTGGTCAGTTGCACTGGTTGCCAGCACGTTTCCAGGCCTACACCACTGGTATGTGGCCCTTGGGAATGGAATGTGGTCCTCAGTCTGAAATAATCGGTAGGTTTCACACCACTGGCCTAGGATTGCCATATTTCAAAAAGTGAAAATCCAGACATGGGGGGGGAGAGAGAGAGAGAGAGAGAGAGAGAGAAGTTTTTAAGCTATTTTTAAGTAAATTTGCCAAAATCTACTCTCCCTACATGGGTTGCCATACGTCTGGATTTTCCCAGACATTTAAGTGTTTTCCGCCCAGGCACAGTTTCCGACTGCCGAATCCCGGCAATATTCAGGAAATTCCAGACGTATGGCAACCCTAGATTATCATTAAATGTCATTTAATAATGTCAGCCTACCTGTATCTCAAAATCTCCATCAGAGAGTCTGCTTAGAAGTCTTATCCCATGTATCCCGTCAGTCAACTGAAGGCCTACTTTTCCCATGGCGCTCTTGATGGGCCAAACTGAGCGCCCTTGGGAGCAATTTAATAAATAAATAAATGCTGGGGTAATAAATGGGCTGCTAGGCTGAAGCCATCTGAATTTTTATCGCTACATTTTCATTGTTTGGCAATGGATTTTAGGGTTAGTCTTATTATAAATGAATATTTAAAATGGGGTTTTTTATTGTGTTTGGCTTTGTATGTGCATTTATGTTATGAGATGCTTTGTGAAGCATGTGCTTAAAAAGTGGGCTATAAATAATTTAAATAAAGAAGTAATGGAAGGATTGCTGTGCTATATTACACAAGGAAAAAATGCAGGATGCAGGGCATGCAGAGAATTGGGCTGCGCAAGTAAACACAGAATGCAACAGTAATTGTCTGCAAGAGAGTTTATGCAGAGTCTATGCCTGTACAGCTGCATGAGATCCTGCATCCCTACAAGGGTCAACGTTTTTAACTGAAGGAATTAAGGGAGCTACAGACCCTGATAATTCTACGTAAAGCTTATAACATAAAAATACTGACCATTCACAATAGCAATAATTGGTGATAACTCAAACATCTTTGCTATATTATTTAACACTGGTAGTGGGAAAGGTGACTCTTTCTTGATTTCCTAATATATTCTAATTCAACTATTTTACCCTGGAGTGAAGTCTTTGAAATTCTTTTCTCATCCCTAGTTTTAAATATCTGTTACGTGGCCTGTAATTGCTGGTGAGTAGCTATTCAGATAAAGCAGCTGTGTGCAATGAAGAACAAGTTTCCCTCCTACAGTTGAACTTGGCTCTCCTTATTCCCTTGAAAATATTTGACTTCATAACCGAGTTCTTATGGAGAGTCCATGGTGAAATTGTTTGGTATGATTGTTCAAATACAGTTACCAAGGAAATATGTGTGAAAATGCTTTTCTATATGTAAAGATTAAACAAAAGTTCCTTTTCTCCCTCTGGGCTATGGGAAACTTTCATAAACTATGGTCCTGCCCACAGAATACCAGAAGGGGGCAGTGTAATTATTAAAATAAACTAGGTTCTTGAAATTTTCACCAAGGCAGGCCTAAAATGATTCTTAGAAAGTGATGTAGAAACAAAATACAGTATCCTCCCTCTTCCTACTGGTCCACTCTCACACTTGTGTCATGCGTCACTAAGCTAAAATAGTCACTGGGTACTTCTTTTTTTTCTCATTGTTATTAAGAAATGCAATGGATAAAAATACAGATGTTTACTGCAAATAGAACAAGCAAAGGGAGGGAAATTGGTGCAGGGTCCTGATCTAGGTCAGGCACACATTCTGGATCAGGGCCCCATGACTGCTTTTTCTTCAAAATAAAAGTGACAGGTTTAAAAGCATGCTTTTTAAAAATTGTGAATCATCTTGGTTTCAAAGAATATCACGGAGTATTTTCTTTCTGCTGTGGGATGCCACAGGACGCCATCCTTTCCTCAATGCTATGTAGCATGTATATGAAATCATTGGGCACTGTCATTAGAAGATTTTGTGCAAGGTGTCATCAGTATGATGATAATGATATCCAGATTTATTTCTGTGTAACACTTGAATTAGGAGAAGCCATTCAAGCCGTAGGCCAGTGGCTGAATGAGGGCCAACAAACTGATTCTGAATTCTGGCAAGCCAGAATATTGTGGGTGAGCCGTACCCAAGTCTGGATAATTGGTCAATCATTTGCTTGGAAGGGGTCATACTCCCTCTGAAAGAGGAGGTTCGTAGTTTAGGGATGCTAATTGATCCATCTCTGTCACTAGAGGCCTAGGTGAGCCCAGTAACTAGGAGTGCCTTCTACCAGCTTTGATTGCAAACATCTCCAAATCTTCTGGTTGGCCCAGAAGATGTAAAGGTAAAAGGTAAAGGGACCCCTGACCATTAGGTCCAGTCATGGCCGACTCTGGGGTTGCGGCGCTCATTTCGCTTTATTGGCCGAGGGAGCCGGTGTACAGGTCATGTGGCCAGCATGACTAAGCCGCTTCTGGTGAACCAAAGCAGCGCACGGAAATGCTGTTTACCTTCCCGTCGGAGCGGTACCTATTTATCTACTTGCACTTTGACGTGCTTTCGAACTGCTAGGTTGGCAGGAGCAGGGACCGAGCAATGGGAGCTCACCCCGTTGCGGGGATTCAAACCGCCAACCTTCTGATTGGCAAGTCCTAGGCTCTGTGGTTTAACCCACAGCACCACCCACGTCCCAGAAGATGTAGCCAGTATCAAATGCAATGGCTTGACTGTTGGCACAGAATATCACAATCATGTAACTCTGTTGTTAAAATAATTGCACTTGCTGCCAGTGAGCTTCCAGGCTAAGTTCAAGGTACTAGTGCTAATGTATGAAGCCTTTACAGCTCAGGGGTAGGATGCCTAAAAGCCTGTATCCCCTTTCTATATCAAAGAGGTGCTCCTGTAGACCCAGCAATAGGTCTGCCCCGTACAATGTAGGAATCAGACTTTTCGTGTAGCAGCATGTGCCCTTTGGACCTTCCTTCCATGGAATATTAGACAGGCACCATCTCTATTAGCGTTTTTGTGACTGTTTAACACCTTCCTCTTCCAACAAGCATTCTTAAGTGGACATTTTTATCCCAGTCTTTATCTGCATCAAACTAGAAATTGTAATTTACATGTTTTTGTTGTTAATTGCTTCAGGTTACTTCATGGGAGGCATTTCGTAAATGAAATGAAATAAATAATATGGTCCTAAGGGTGGGAGTTATCAGAGTCTACTTTAAGCACACTTCAGTTGGAGAATGGCATTCATAGAGCTGTATCTTCACAAGAGCCCTTCCAAGCCTTGAAAACATTATTCATTATAGTTTTGCACATATAAGCCAATCTTCTCCCACATACCAGCACCTCTGCACTCTTTTGAAAACTGTGCCTGCTCATTTCTGTCTGTTGTGCAGCTCTTAAGAGCGATAGACCTGTGTTAGGGGATTAGATGTTAAATAGAAGCCACTGAACCTTTCAGATTAAGTGATATAGTCTTTGGCTTCCACTCCTCAACCTTTCCAGGAGAACAGGGAAACGAGCAGATTTTCTTGCTGATCAAATCAAGCATCATGTGGCTCCACCTGACATCCAGCTCAGCCTTCTGATTGGACAAAAAAGCCCACTTTCCATGTGATTTCACCCAAATAATCCTGAGAAATGTAGTTTGCTAAGGGTGGTGGGAGCTGTCGCTCTTTGAGGGGTACATTTCCCAGGATTCTCTGGGGGAAGTCATGTGCTTTAAATGAGCATGGAATGTGCTTTAAATGTATGGTGTGGGGTCTGCTTAAAAGTTACTCTTCATGTTCCTTCCCTTTTAAAAGCAACTCCTTCTAAAAGTCTGAGTCAGAGCAGTGGAGAGATGGAGCTCCTCTACACCAGCCTAGTTTCATCACAGCCATGTACCAGTTTAACATATCACATTGCATCTATGCCACCAATCAGGGACTGTGTAAAGGAGAATGAATAATACAGGAGAAGGGTAGCAGTCAGCTTTGGCTGAGTAGACAGTGAGAGAGAGGTTCTCCAGAGGACTGTCAATGCTGTCCCAGCTCAAATAACTATGCTCTTGTTTCTGGTGCATATGTAAACCAACCAACACAGAGCTACTTACTAGATGCAAGGTCTGAAGGAAAGGGTATTTGTAACATCTCAAATCAATGCCAGAGGGCAGGTGTGAGAATCCCAACCCCCATTTATATACTCCATGCTAATGTAAAAGGAAGAAATTAACATCACAGACTAAGGCTGCATACCACATTTGGATCAGTGTCCTGTTCTGTGCTCCCTCTTTTACTTTTCCTTATTTCATATATTCACCTACACCCATCTAGAATTATTACTGTGAATCCTTCCTCCTCCTCTTTTGCCTCCTCTGGATAAAATGCATGTGGTGTTGCCATACATGTACATCCCCCTTTCCCTGCAAATATGTTCACCTTTGCAAGGATCTTCATTATCCAATGGATATTTTATTTACTTCAAATCGCATATAGGGAACTGGATCCAACTGGTGGGCAAAATCCTTATCCTCACCCCCACCTAGCCACACAAGCCAAGGTTGACGAGTGGGTAGTGCTACACACCTGTCATTGTGATGTCAGGTGACCCAATTCTGCCTGGATGGATGATCAGCTGATAGTTAGGTCTTGCATGATAGCTCTATGTGCTGCCCTTTTCAAACCCCACCAATCAGCTGATGCAAGGGCTTTGCTGGTGCTTCTGAGCATAGGAATACAGTAAACTGCTTTATTCTGAGTCACAATATTCATCCATCTAGCTCAGGATAGTCTACACTGAGCTGGCAGCAGCTCTCTGAGGTTTTAAACACAGGTCTCTCCCAGCCCTACCTGGGCATGCCAGGAATTGAAGCTGGGGTCTCCTGCATGCAAATTATGTACTTTACCATTGAGCTAAGCTTCCTTCCCAAACTCTCAGACTACTTTAGAAATGCACATTTAGGGCATGTCCCAGCATTGTGTTGTGTGGATAAGCAGCCCTCTGAGTCAGAACACTAGTAATCACTCACAAGCATGCCCAAGGCCAGTCCCTAAGCCAACTGTTGCAAGTTAAGACATATATGAAGGATCAGCATGGGTGGCAAAGCTACTGTAATGCCTCACATAGTGGTGGTACCTCTAAATTTCCACAGTGGGGAATATTCTCTAGGGCAGTGTTCCCCAACCTTGGGCCTCCAGCTGTTTTTGGACTACAATTCCCATCATCCTTGACCACTGGTCTTGCTAGCGAGGAATGATGGGAGTTGTAGTCCAAAAACAGCTGGAGGCCCAAGGTTGGGGAACACTGCTCTAGGGCTTCCACTGGCTATGCAGTTACTGAAGGAATTTAGAGCTACCATCATTATTCCGTCTGCTTTTACTCTTGCTGTCTGAGCTGATCCTGCCAGGCCATCTGGACTAAGAGCAATCAGCACAGGAGCTGGAACCTTCAGTGTGGGTTGTCTGACTCGTAATCTGATTCAGAATGCTGATCCCTGCAAAATGCTATATATAGAAGCGACCATTTTTTGAGGTACTTCCAGTTGCGCTTCCTGATTCAGCACTATCATTACTGCTGGGAGCCACATCTGCAAGTGCCCTTACTTTGCCCCAGGGAACTTCCAGGTTGTCTCTATTTTGGGGTGGCATTCAATCGCATACTGCCAAATTCAGATTGTGCAATTCGGGTTAATTTTGGTTTTCTTGTGCAACAAACCTTCTTCCTCCACCCCCACCTCCAAAGTGACAGGAAAATGCACTGGGAAGTGCAGGATTAGGATAGCAAATGCTTCATGCACTATTGCATAACCTCCCTGCAAACAAATCAGAATAAATGCTTTAACAAAATAGCCAGCATCATTCAACCTCCCTATAAACAAATGCCGTATTTTTCGCTCTATAAGATGCACCAGACCACAAGATGCACCTAATTTTTGGAGGAGGAAAACAAGAAAAAAAATATTCTGAATCTCAGAAGCCAGAACAGCAAGAGGGATCACTGCGCAGTGAAAGCAGCAATCCCTCTTGCTGTTCTGGCTTCTAGGATAGCTGCACGGCCTGCATTCGCTCCATAAGACGCACACACATTTCCCCTTACTTTTTAGGAGGGAAAAAGTGAGTCTTATAGAGCAAAAAATATGGTAGATTGAGGAGGAAGACAGAACAAAGAGATTGTCTGGAAGTGACCTTTGAGGCTAGGACACAGGTAGGGTGGGTTGGATTCTAGGACACCCCACAGAGTTCATTTTCTGCCCCAAATTGTTTTGGAGGAGATGACTTCTGTCTGTACACAAGGCCCTTGGGTAGACAGAACCCCACTGCTTTCAGCCTAGACAGGAACTGCTCAAGCATCATGTCAAAAGGAGAGGCAGCTGTGGAGAGGCAGGTGCCATTTGTCTTTAATGGCAAATGAGCCAGCCGCTCTCATGCAGAAAGGCTGCAGTAATGTGGATGTCATGGCAAGACATTCCTGCAGAGTAGGCAGGTCATTTCCATCAAGGTCAGAAGGTATATCTGACAAGTTAAGTACGGTAAGTTTGTTCCCGTTTGGAACTTAGTTGGGTGACTGTAAAGAGTGCAGGAAATGTTATAGAGCAAACCTCCTTTCTACCTTTGATTAAATCAGGATCAAATCTCCTCAACTCCCACCTGGTCAATGCTTTGACTCGCCTCAGGAAATATCAGGCTGTCATTTGATTTGGTTTGGTTTGGTTGTTTTAGCAATTTAACCATTTTCTCATGACACAAAAGAGAACAAACCCAGAAGCAAACATTTTTGAGGTGATGTGAACTTTTCCATGGGTGTAGCCAGGGGGCAGCTGCCCTCCTCCAAATCAAGTAAATAAATAAAAATACTTAACAATCTGACCAATTGCATCGCAGAAAGCTCGCTTCTGCCCCCTCCCATAAATCTTGCGCCCCCTAACATATGCCCATGTTTGGGGCAGTAAGTAAATGTTAACATTATGCCATAACTGTTTAAAAGGAAAGCTGTTTCTTCAGTTCATTTGTCCTGGATTCAGGAAATCATCTTTCCTTCATTTGGAAGTTACACGTTTTTGTTGTTTCAGTTACATAACAAATTCCTTTGGCTGCAGTGCAATTATTCCACATCTACAGCAGCAGCAGTATGCATGAGAAGAAAATATTGGCCAGTCAAAGCCCGAGACATATTCCCTGGAGTTCAGGACTATTCTGGGCTGGCTGTGTCAAGCAAGAAAGAAAAACTGCAGACGGAAATGTTGATGGGGTGGGGGGTATGTACAGGAGCAGTGTCACACTACCTTTCTTACGTTCCACTGCAGACCATAAAGCATCACTGTTTTGTGATTTTTAGTTTGTCCTAATAAAAGCACTATGATACCTTTCCAGTTTGGATTGTATCAAGTGTAACACGTCGCCACAAGAGGGCAAACTAGTGGCCTGATTCTCTCACAGCAGGTTTTCGTCAATGGAGTTCAGTTTCTTTTGTTTAATAATTACAACGTTCTTTTCTAAAAGCGTATACTACAGAATCCATCTTTGCATGTACTGCTACCCAGGTAATCCAAGGATTATTTTCGGCATTACTCATATGTGGCCCATCTTTTTATCTGCAGAGTTTTCCAAACATGTTTAGAATGTCTAGCAGCAGTGATATTTATTTTACTTTAATGTTGTTTTTATACAAGCTGTTTCAGTATAATGCACATGGGCAAAACATAGTTCATTTTTTTTCCAAAGGAAACAAACAGAGCCACAATGCCTGCTTCCAGACTTAGCCCCAGTCATTGCTCTTCAGCTGTAAGCTACAAGCACAATTGCAACTGGCTATCCACATTATCTAGAGCAGTTCTGGGGAAGCTGTGTTCCTCCAGGTGTTGTTGGACTCCCAACTCCTGTCAGCCCCAGCAAACATAGCCAATGGCCAGGGATGATGGGAATTGGAGTTCAGCAACAGCTGGAGGGCCACATCTTCCCTATAGTATCTATAGTATCATGCCTCTTTTGTGTGTACATCCTGCTGTCTTCTGTCCATACCAGTGGGTGTGACATAGATGCTTTGTTTGGTAGCTCTTTGAAGCTCAGCACACATTCACTATAACTGTCTTGCTGGGTACCATTTTATGACCCCTATTCATTTTTTAAAATAAATTGTTTAATCATTGGTTAAACAGTTTTCCAGCTACTCCCCCCCCCCTTAATTGCGATAATATTCCTTTCAGCCCACACAGGGGCTAAATATGTGATTGGCATCAGGTCTGCTTTAGCTCTGAGAATCTGGTGGTGGTGGGAACTGTTGAAGTAACAAGGAAGCAAGAATGAGAAAGGGGAGAAAGGAGAAAGAGTAGAGGGAAGTAGAAGGGGAAATGGGAGGTGGAAGAAAGGGACAAATTTGCAAAAGGCTAGATAAAAAGGCAAATATAAGGGGGGGCAGGAATGGGAAATAGGGGGATCCCAGGAAAGGGAGAGCACTTACACCCCCTGATCTTATTTTTTTGCTTTCTCTGCAGTAATGTTTTCACCTTGTGCTGTCAGCGAGTCATTACTCACAGCCTGGCCACCGATTGGCTGGCTAAAAATGCCTCTCTAATCTCTGGGCTGATCTTTACCCCCCTCCTCCCCATCTGCTGTGACCTTCCTTCCAATGTGTACAGGCAGAGAAAGAAAGGGAAGAATCCAGTATAGTTCCTTTGCCAGGCAAACTGGCATCCTAAACTGAAAGTGAGCCAGGCAGGCCAGACTGCTATCAACCTGACGGGCACTGGGACCTCACTTATCTGGCAGCATCTGATGGTCTCTACAACCACTCCAGAAAGGTAGGCCATGAGGGATTCTCCAGTCCCTTAAGAGCATCTTTATTGTATCATCTGGGGGGTTGTACTCACATTACAGCAGGCTGTTCCATCAGCCAGGTGGTCCACGGCATCAGACTACATTGTTGGGATGAAGCCAGCCTTGGCAGGGTTGTACGTCGCTTTTAGTATGCCGGCAGCCAATCTGCTAGGCTGATCTAAAGGTGCGGATGTTAGGCCTATAATGTTCCCATGAGACAAGCTGGCATCAGGTGACTGTTGAGAACCGTAGAACAGCATAAGGTCCTGTTTCTAATTGCTGTGCTGCCGTCATTCCATTCATGCTCACAAAAGACACAGACACTCATGAGGCATTCTCACAGGGGGTAGCACCATGTCGTGTAAGGATCCACCTTTGGTTATGGCAGGGTTTTTGTTTTGGGTGGTTTCCACCTCCCAACAGTTCAAATTACCCGCAGTAGCTCTTATTTCATCACTTCAGTTCAATAGCTCCCTCCCAGCATAAGCAAAGCCCAGAGGATTCATTAGATGCTATCCAGGTAGACAGAGAAGCATCACTTATTATACAAAAGCTGGTGGCTAGGAATGAGGTTGATGGATGTGTTGTATCTGAGAGGTGCTGGGTAGTCTCTAGCTGAGTTCTTATACACAGTTGTTATAGATGTGTCATGTCGTATTTCTTGTGTACGCTGCAACATGGGCATTGATGGCACTATACAAATAAAACTGAAACCCAGAAAATATTCAACACATGATATAGAAACATGGTGTGACTGTGATCTGGAAGCTCTATCAGTGTAAAACGCAGACGCCAAACAATATTTAGCGTACCATCTTGGTTGCAACTGTGATTTGCTGTCCCTGAGGGGAACATAAACACAAAGCTGGCACCATCTTAAGATCAGCTGTTCTGTCTCTGATAAGCGCTGATCCATAAGCTCTACAGAATCTATCTGGGTCTCCTTGGTTTTAGCTTTATACCTTTTTACACTGCCAGCTGTTTCTAAGGCAGCCATGCAGGAGAGGAAACAGATTAGTGGGAAATGATTAGCCTAGTAGGGTGTTTTCCAGGTCTCCACTAGCATAGTCTTCCAAGGAAGACTGCGCAGTTATCCATTGGCACAGTCTTTTCTGTCTCTGCTCCAATGTAATGAAAAGCCCCTCCCACCTGAACATCAACAATGGGAAAAGGCATAAAGAAACACCACTACTTCAGTCCTGCATGACACGAACAACAGCAACAGAGCAAATTTATGCAGGTCTACTCAGGAAAGTATGTATAGGATTGCAGCCTAAGAGACTGATAAGCTCAAATTTGAGAATGGAAAATTATATCTGCACTTGGCTGGAGTAGTTCAGAGATGGGGGCGGAATCACATTTTGATATTAATAAAGTTATAAACAAAAGGCTCATGTGTTGTCTGGAAATATGCCAGGGAGCCACATTTGGACTTGGCTTTCTGATGCAAAGTACAGAAGGTTACTATGCTGTAACAGCTGTAGCATTTGAGGTGGCCTTGAATGAAAACTAACTTTGTCAATGTAGATTCATCTTACCATTACTTAGGGAGTAGTTTAATGACTCTCTTAAAACAGTTCAGTTTTCTGAGTATCAAGAGATGCCCACACTTGCTGCTAGAAGACACTACTTTTCCAGACAGAGCAAAGTTTTTGATAGCGATGCCTTCCGTTCCTTTCATTCCATCTTGTTCCTGCTAAGAAACTCTTCAAAATGTTAATCTCTTTAGTGGTATATGTACACCCAGTGCAGCTCCCTGAATTATTAATTGTCAGTGCAATCCCTTGCATGTCTACTCAGAAGTAAACCTCAGTGATGCTTACTCCTGGGTAAATGTATAAAGGATTGGCGCCTTAGATACCCAGGACCTCAACCACTCCTGGATGCAGTGCCAGCCTATTTTGTGCCCTTGCATGCACATACCTCCCAAAATTGCTAACTTCAATTTTCAAAAAGAGATGTCTTGTAGAAAAAGCAACAAGCACAAAACTTGAAACTGCTAAATTTATTTTAAATTGCAAGAATAATTAATACAAAAATATTTTATTATTTTTCTCAAATACAAAAGAAAAAGTTTTAGCACATAAATCATTTTGAGTAATTTTGTGAACTGTGATGTTAAAATTTAAGTTCCTTAAAAGTTTCAATTTCAGGCACATCAAAATCGCACTTTGCATGCCTTTTTGTTTACCAGTTCCTTCAGGCTGATGCTTAGGCATGTTCAACTGATATAGTTGGTAAGCCAACTAGTCTATTTTGCACCATTGTTCAGTGTATGTCAGTTTTTATAAGTTTGAGCTTTGAGAAACTGTGTTCACCACTTGCCACTGACACTGGAAATGTGAGAAGGATCCCTAGAGCAACAGAAACATTAGGCACATTACTCAACAGTTTTTGTTGTGGTGGTATGGACTTTGGATTTTTTGAGTTATAAGTTCACACTCACAGACTTTCAGCATCAATATCGTTGTTTCCATTGTGCATCAATGTTTTTTTGAAATTCTTGCAGGCCTTAAGTGTTATGTACTGAAGTTCTCACCCTGGGCCAGCAGGGGGATAGTGTAGGTAGTTATGCAAATAAGGGATCGAAAGTGATGTTCAGTGATTGGATAGTTTAGAAAATTGTTACAGTTACGTTGTACTGGAGCTCTATATAAGCAGGCTGACTGAACCCTTCAGTTCAGTTCTGTTCTGGCCTGTGAATAAACAAGAGCTGTTTGAAGAATCGCTGTGTCGTCTGATATGTTCACCCACAACTTAACATTAAGTATGTCTTCAATATATTTTTTTTGTTGATACTGTATATATCATAGCCAAATTGGGAATTCCATTGTTGTAGCTGTCGGAATCTCTCTTCAACAGCTTGTGTGGCCATGTCTAAGACAACATAGTAGAAACCTACTTTGAATTTCTGCTTTGCATCTTGTGGTGCCTCTTCTTGGGCCTCATACTCAAACTGCTGTTTCTTTCTCCTTTTTCTAACTTGTTCTGTCTCAAAGTTCGGTAGTATTTCCAGCTGCTTTGCAATATCTTATAAGATAGAACAAAAACTAATCTATATGAAATTGTACCCCTCAAAGGTCAATACTGTGCCCCTCTTGATATCTGCACCCTAGGTGACTGTGTAATTGGCCCAATGACAGCACTAGCCCTGCCTGGGCCCAGTGTCATCTAGGGCCCCTGCTTGCATTCCAGAGAAACTCAGGCTGCTTCTTGTCCTTTTTGCATCCAAGCCATGTGTATTTGTTATGATAATGTTGTTCAGGGGCTTGTGTCTCTAACCCAATCTGCTTCCTCCTGGTTTGAACAATGAAATTTAAAAAATCTGGGAATTGGTAATTTTCGTACCTGTTTAGCTGAGCCCACTAACAGTTTTATAAAGTTTTATAAGTGATATTATAATGCAACATTTTATTTTCAAGCAGTATGTCTTTTTCTGCTGCCTTGATTCCATACAAATAAATATAAGTTATGAATTGTGGAAAATATGTGTTTTGCTATTATGATTCTGCTTCTGCCTAAAACTTCACAATGCTACCGTCTATCTCCATCAGACTGTGAGAAGTGGACATTTATGGACTTAAGCATTGTAGGGGCAAATAGGCTTTCAGTCAGCTCATAAGGCAGCTTACCTGAGTGCAACTGCTTGAGGTGTCCTCAGCCCAAGAATCTGTGGGAGTGAGGGTTACCTTTTGTAATTGAGATGCTAACATAAAAGCTGATGAACCTAGCTCATTTTTTGTATCATTTTGGTCAAACACAGGAGAAGCATTACTGTGGACAGATAACTCCATTATGACATTTATTTACATTCATTCATTAAGAATATTTCTAAACCACTTTTCAGCTCTAAACAAGGCAGTTTAAACACACAGAGGAAAAAATAAAATTATTAAACATGTTTTAGCAAAGGTCAGATACATAAAGAGCGGAGAAATTAAATAATGTATTCAAACTGAACACAATTAAAAGCCTAATGAAAGACAGTAGAAACATTTTACTGCCAACTTAAAAACCACCAGGGATTTCCTTTGGGACTGGGGTGCTGATAGAGAGGAGACCCTATCTCAAGTTCCAGTCAACTGCACCACTTGCTTTAGACCAAGGATGGGATACCTGTTGCTCTCTAGATTTTGTTGGATTCCAACTCTCATCCACCCCAGTCATCAGGGCCAATGGTCAGAGGTGATGGGAACTATAGGGCAACATATGGACAGCCATAGGTTCCCCATCCCTGATTTAGATGGAGAAGGATCTATAAATATGTTGTTGTTTAGTCGTGTCCGATTCTTCGTGACCCCATGGACCAGAACACGCCAGGCACTCCTATCTTCCACTGCCTCCCGCAGTTTGGTCAGACTCATGTTTGTAGCTTCGAGAACGCTGTCTAACCATCTTGTCCTCTGTCGTCCCCTTCTCCTTGTGCCCTCAATCTTTCCCAACATCAGGGTCTTTTCCAGGGAGTCTTCTATAAATATATAAGGAAATATCTGCAGAAGCGACACATACTGGGGGTTCCAATTAGGTATTTGTGTATCTGGATCACTTCAGATTTTGAGGAGTTAGTACAAGTTCAGTTCATAATAAACTCCAAGAGTAGTTTATAAAACAGGACCTGGCTAGATGGCCTTAATTGGAAACTGGAGAAAACATGCTATTTGGGTTTTAATTTGAACCCAGCTTGCCATTAAGCAGTTTTAGGCAAAGGATGGAGAGGTTCCCAATCTGTTTCTAGTTCAAAGGGTTCAGGAAATATCAGCAGGCATTACTCTCTGTCACCTCCGTTGGCAGGGAGATTAACAGTCTTGGCCAGGGTTCACGTGTGCAACTGATGTAAACTGATATCCCCAATTGGAGTTCAGCACCTCGTCAGCCTCATATTCATGAGCATCTCTTGTCTAGATTCCCCTGCCTCTCTTGAACACAGATTCTTATTTGGCCTAGGCTCTAACAGGGCACTCCATTGTTCGCCATTGTTAAGCTCCAGGCAGCAGCCTTTATCACAGCCCCACCCTGGGGGAATTACTTCCAGATATAATATCCCCAGGCTGTGGCTCTAAGCCTGTCACCTGCTATTGTCCCACAAATTGATAACACACACTCACAGGTTCTAGTTACAGCTTTCAGAAGCATCCACCTACAGTATGTGCTGGGAGTAGAGCTGTCACGAAACCATTAGCACCTATGCCTGGAGGGCAACTACCCTTTTTCACATCAGCGATGCTACAGTCTTTTACCTTGTCTGGCTACGTGCAGCAGAAACACAAGGGGAGCTGTCGAGCTCTCATAGTGCACCAGCAAAAAGGCACAGCTGTGCAAGCTGGTCTTGTTCTCTGTGCAACTGGAAGAAGTGCTAGCAAAATTTTCACATGGCATTTATTGTATGGTTTTATGTATAACTGTTGTAAACTGTTCTGATATTTTTAATGAATAGCGTGGTATAAATATTTTAATAAATAAACTGCTTTCTCTTCATCCAGACAGGTTAGTTAGGGCATTACTTAGCTGATCTCACAGGGCAATTCCCAGTTGTTAGCCTGTTTCAGCATGTAGAAATATAAATGCACTAACAAACATCTAAAATGTATTTATCCCAAGTGGCTCTGGATGTGGCTGTCAGGAAGAAGCCCTCCCTACTCCTAGGACTAACCAAATCTGGTGAGAGATAGGTTTTTTTGTAGTAAAGGTAAAGGACCCCTGGACGGTGAAGTCCAGTCAAAAGAGACTATGGGGTGCAGCGCTCTGCTCCACTTTCAGGCCAAGGGAGCTGGCATTTGTCCACAGACAGCTTTCTGGGTCATGTGGCCAGCATGTCTAAATCACTTCTGGTGCAACAGAACACCATGACAGAAGCCCGAGTGCACAGAAACGTCGTTTACCTTCCCGCTGCAGCGGTACCTCTTTATCTACTTGGACTGGTGTGCTATTGAACTGCTAGGTTAGCAGAAGCTGGGACAGAGCAACGAGAGTTCACCTGTTTTTAGTAGTAACACTTGTTATTGCCTTGATGCACTCTGCAAATATCTCTAAATTGGCCAAGGCTATGCCTCAGATAAATCAGACACTCCATTCCATATTAATGTTAAATTTTAGTTCATGCAACAGCCTTCAGCAGACATCCTGGTGGATGGGAGATGGGGGCATTGGTTCCTACTTGTTAACAGCAATTAAAACACTGGCTATTCAAACTAGGACTCTTTGGGGCATAAAGGGATTATTTCTATCAAACAAATTGGTGAGCACTACTGTGGCTCCCATTCTTGACTTACTCATTTGCTTACTCTTTTCTGCATGGGGCTTTGAATGAACAAATGTGGAGCTGATGTGGAAGATCCTGCCATGGACTTCAGAACCATCTTCTCTCTCTCAGATTGATGTCCTGGTCTGCTAGGTATGGCAGTTATGCTGTAGGTAGTTTACATATTTCATTTCTGGCCCTCTCCAAGAATGGCTATACCACAATTTCCCTTTAGTTTCCTCAATCTCAGATAAACTGCATTTATGCCACATCCAGCAAAATACTTGGTTTACTGTTCGTTATTAGTGCTTCATATACCTGCAGTTATTTCAGTAATTGATTTTAGGTATCTCCTGTTAAGAAGCACCCAAGTTTCTTATATAACCTGTATTATAAAAATGGCTGGCCTTCTCCAAACGATTGCCTAAATATATATCCCTTCTGCGCCAGCAGCCACAGATGAATTCTTTTTCCTCAGTATCTGCTGCCGTCACACCTCCCCTTGCAAATTGTAGCTGCAAGTACTTTGATAACTGGATTAAGGAGAGCCTTGCTTGCTCACACTGCGGCTCCTTGGCTTTTGTGTCCTCTGTGGAAATGCTAATTCAAACATTTCTACAGCAGCTCTCCCAAAGTCTCTGACAGCAGACTGATGTCAGGGGATGCTTAGCCTTCTTCCTCCTTCTATTTCTCGTCCCATTTAATAAAAGAAGAACAATGAGCAGTATACAATACTGTGGTGCATCAGCAGTCCTCTCTGGTGCCCACAGAAATAGGTTCTGCAGGGAAAATATGTGATGGCTAAAAGCTAAAGAAACATAGGGGTTAGCACAGGTTTCTTCACAAGCAAGCACAGGAGGTTTCTGACACTGCTGATTAACAATGTGAATTTCAGTGTTAGCAGTGCACAAACAGGGAATGAGTCGGACCAATTATCTACATCCGGCCTGAACTGTGGTCTGAGTGGGACTGGTGAGCTTGGGAAGGCAGTATGGCCTGTGAAGGGGGCATGGCCTAGGGAGAGTCCCAAGGGCCACACAGCTTCAGGTTCCTAACCCTTGTTTGATATGGTGCAAAGTTTGAGGAAAATAAGCATCTTAAACCTCAATGCCCCTACAGCTTGGAGCACGGCTCAGGAAGTTTTGCACAAGGGATTAAAAGCAGAAGTGATGTGCAGATAGCTAGGTTGTGAATAATCTTATTACCGTATTTTGGGAATAATATGATCTACTGAGGTCAGGTGGTAACTGTAAGGGTGAGCTGTGCTCAGGCATGATGGTGCCTTCCCTTTTCTAAACTGGGCTCACATTTTTTTGCAAGCACCTGCCACGGCTGGCCAAGCCATGATCAGATCCTCTTCAGCAACTTTCCCTTGGCCTTGCTTCCTCAAAATGAAGCAGTGATTAATAGGTTGCTAGTACTGATGAAACTGCTCAGAGAGCCAGGATGGATTTAATCGTAAAAGGATTCTGAATCGCTGGCACTTGGATTCTGTTGTACGTTAAGGGTAGCTATTGATTTACTACACACGGGGGCAGATGGCAAGGGAATAATTTCTTTTTCTGAAAGAGACAGATGTGAATAGACCAAGAGGCAGTGAAACTATTTGCAATTTGAACTGAATTCCAGCCTGTTGCACATAGTCCCCCTACCCCCTGTGGAACAGTGATTGCTGGCCCTTGATGCCCTTTAGCTCATTCTTAACAGCAATCTAGTTCCATGTGTCATAACACCCTGCTTGCCCACAATGTTGGCGCCTTTTCTCGTATTAGGAATGGGGAACCTGTGGTCCTCCAGATGTTGTAGAGCTCAACTCCCATGAGCCTCAGCCAGCATGCCCAATGGTCAATGATGCCTTTTTAAATTAAGAAAGGGGGGTGATTGATAGCTGTTGATAATGTTACTCCTCTAAGGATGATTGCATTACTGTAAAGATGTAGATCTAGGTAACAGATAATAGGAAAAATGGTGTTAGGGCTCTCTAGGTCAGGCTTCCTCAACCTGGGCCCTCCAGATGTGTTGAGACTACAATTCCCAGCATCCCTGACCACTGGTCCTGCTAGCTAGGGATCATGGGAGTTGTAGGCCAAAAACTTCTGGAGGGCTGAGGTTGAGGAAGCCTGCTCTAGGTACATAGATAAAATTGTAGAAAATAACACCCCATTGCCAAAAAGAACAGTTTCAAGTACACAAAAAGCAGAGTTCCTGACTGAAACATATAGTCATTGAAGAGCATTTAAATAAAATTTAATAGACATGTTGCCCAGGACATAAAAAGTATACATGTTCAAAGACAGCATTGGGAACTATGGTCTTGCCAGTTTCCTGAAAGAAGGTACAGGTACCCTGCGTGCATATAGCCATAGATCCCCCTTCTCATCTTTTGCTAAATGTGGGGCTGGGCGATATCTGGTTTTTAACACTGTGAGATATCACCAACTAAACATTGTGATACCAATATATCACAATGTCTGAAATAAGGGTAGAGCTATGTAGAGGCATTGGTTGGCTTCATGGTTTTTCCTGCACTGTGATTTTTGCCAGCGCCTGCTCTTTCAATTCACTGCCCCCTGCAGGAGACAGGGGAGAGCTGAGCTGGCAGAGTTAATGGGGCTGCAGGAATTGAGAGAAACACTGGCTGGCTTCACGGATTTTCCCACATTGTGATTTGTGCATAACGCACGCACGCACGCACGCACGCGCACACACACACACCATGATTTACGATATATTACCTGGTCAAAAAATATGAAACCGATATCACGATATGGACTTCAAACCAGTTTTGGATGATACATGGATATATCACCCAGCCCTAGCTAGACGCACAGCATTCAAAGGATGGGACCAGTAACACATACATTGAAGCATAGCCAGCCATCATGATCCTGATCTCTCTACATGGGCTTAGTCTGCACATCCAACTCAAATGCTAGATTGTGCTTCGGGTAAGAAACAGAGGACAAGATTCTGTACTTTTAGTAGGTGTATACAGTACAGGAGAATTTCAACAGGTGCAGCTTTTCACATCTGCATGACAAAAGAGGACTTGACAAAATGCTCTCTGCAATTCCTTCTTTTACACCCAATTTATCTTTTTTTCTTTCTCTTTTTTTCTTTTGCCCAAGGACCACACTGAGAATTGGCCCTACCCTCCAGGGCTGTATACCAGAGGTGGGCATGGGGAAAATGGCCAACACACTAATCAGCACATCAGAGAAACTGCAATCTCCAATGAAATAAGAGATTTTAAAATGAGAGGGACTTGCAGAAACACAGCCTCAACTCGTCATTGCCTGCACTTTGCCCAGCCTCCCTCGCCAATGCCAAGTGGATGCAAAATGCAAGCATGATAGCCTGGCAGGGTTTTTGCGCTCAGTGACACAAATAGTTCTACATGCCACAAATCTCCAGAACTGGACCCTGTCTATATTAACAGCAGGGCTGGGATCTTGGGAAAGTAGCAAGTCCCTTTTCCCGGCCTTACAAACAGCATCTTCCACAAAGCTCCTTGCAGCTTGCCAGAAAAATTGAGCCCTTCATGTCAGAGACCATGCCCCTTCCATGGAAAGAGTTCCGGAGGATGCCTGAAGGTCTGGAAATTAGCAAACAAAAGGTGGATTGTTTTGGTGGAATGAAGCTGGGTTTCTGATGCCACCTGCACAATGACACAGTCTTTCACAACGATTTGCTTTCTGAGCAAGCAACTGCAGAGGGCCCAATTATTCTGTGATTCTAATTAAGGACACAAATAGCGTAGCGTCTGCATTTTCCCAGAAAGTGGGGAAGGGTATCTGAAACAGGCAACTAGCTGAGTGCATCTCTTGTTTGAAGGTGGAAGGGACTATGGGAAGCACAGAGGCAACAGCCAAAAGCTTCCAGCTGCTTCTACAATATGGCACAACAACAGGCCACAGATGACTTGAGAAAGCAGACATGAGAAGGGATGGGAAGGTCCCATTATGGCATATCCAGCATCAGTCCTGCCTTGAAGCACAGTGAAACCACCTACTTCAGGCAACACATTGAGATGAAGGCAGGAATTGGTTTCTGAATGGCGCAGCAAACCTTTAATAGAGATGGCCTTAGGGGTGTGTGCATGTGCACCATTTGGGATTTTCATCAGGCAGCAAAAAGTCTTGAGCCAATGTGTGATGTTACTTTGGTCCCTGTGTAGATAGCAGTAGCATAGCTGTACCAGTGATTGAACCAGTCTGCCATTTAAATTCCCTACTTTGGCTCTGGGTTAGAGCTGTGAGGCTGTACGGCATCCTATCACAATATAATTAATTGCACATGAACATGAAGTGGGTGCAAAATTTGCTCACATGTGAAGAAGAGAACTTGTGCAAAGGAGGAATAGGCCCAAACTAAACATGGCATGGAATATTATGCATATTTATCCTGATTGTTACAAGGAGAATTTGCCCCTCCAGTATATTTTCTTCCATCAGTGGAAAAGCAGCTTGCACAACAATTTTGAGCACATAAAAATGTTGTGCCAGGAGTGGGGATTCTGCCATTCCTCCCCTTGAACTCATAGCATCTCGTAGCCATTTCTGATTTTAAAAAAACGTTGAGAGAAAGATATACAAGGACTGCAATCCTATGCCCATTTGCCTGGGAGTAGGTTCCACTGAACTTAAGGAAGCTTACTTTTTAGTCAGAATATATAGATTGTACTGTATGAGTCTATTTATTTCCTCTGTTCCCTTCTGCTAGCTAATGAAAGTCAACTGAACTGCAGGAGAAAAAGCTTTGCATACTGAGAAATCGATGGAAATGTTACAATTGCAGTGTTGTTTATGGTGATTGGAGAGGAACAGCAATGAAGCATAACACAGCTATTTTTAAAACCTGTTTCACACACAACATTTGGGCTTGGACCTGAAAAAGCCAAGTGTGAATGAGCATGTAGCCACATGCTGTTAGATTTGCAGAGTCATCTCTCAAAAATGGCTCTTAACAGAGTAAGACTGCTTTCATCACCACATCTGTATGGCACCTGAATAATGGGGCTCTTATCTAAGCCAGTAGTTTACAGATGTTACATTTGCCTGCATGGTAATGTCAGATCCTCCTGTCAGATTTGTCCCAAAGGTGCTGGTTTTACACATGTAGAAATTATCCAGATCTGAAAAGCAAACCAGCATGCTCAAATAAAAAGCTTGTCTATGAAAAGCCAGGTAGCAATAAGAACAGCAGCAGCAGCAGCAGCAATAATTCTCATTATTTTTTAAACCATTTAACCATGGGGAAGCATAACTCTCTCGTTCTCTCATACTGGTTAATTCATCTGTAACTTAAACTGGCACAAGGGATTCAGTCTAGCGTATGCACATACAGCAGTTATACCAATACCTGTTTTGTGCAATTCTCTACTGTACCAGAGGAAGCTTCCCCCCACCCCCGTTCTCTGAAAAGCAGAGCTTTGTATTATTCCTTCCATGGGGTATATTCTTATCTCCTGCCTGGCCCCAGTGGATAAAAACTTTACCTGTAGGCAACGTTAGCCTATCTCAAAATGGGAAATCCGGTGAGAGAGCTTCTCTTTGAGATCTTCAGGAGGCTTTTGATGAAAAAAGGGAAGGAACCATATGCCAGAGAAATGAAGGAAAGAAAAAGGAAACATCAGAAGTAACAAAAGGACTTTTAGTTTAGCAAGGTGCAGAAGGAATGGAAGGCAGAGATGAGCCATCAAAGGTAAAGCCATTTCTCACGTCTATTCCTAGCCTGTGAGTGAATTATTGTCTGTCTGTGCCTACACTCCCTCTCCTGCTGAAATGGGGAATCAAGAAGCCAGATGAAGGGTGCTGAAGACAGAGAGCCCTACTGTGCTTCATTAGGAAGTCAAATGTGCTCTTTAGAAGAAAGATGAGAGGCTGCCTGAGACAGGGAGAAAGCCACAAGGGACCTGGTTTACGTTCTCAGAGCAACTTGATCCTAGCTCTCCTGAACAACAGGCAACCCTTCTTAGGCAAACGGCATCATTACTGCAACTGCTTCTAAGGACTGGCCTGTTGGCAGCTCTAACAGCTTTTAAGGATGTGCCTGTTAGTAGCTTTAGATTTCCTCTAATCTCTTATTATCTAGTTGTACAGAAGCACCACTAAGGACATTGGCTTCCTCAAGGAAAGCACCATTCTCCAATAGACCCCAGCCATGACATTCCAGATTAATCTTCCCATTTGTGCAACACAGCTAAATCAATGGGGGCACAAGATCTGGGCTTTTTAAATTCAAGGTTGCAAGTTGTTTTTCTGCTTCAGATGTTGTTTAACATTAAGAAAAGTCACTTGGGTCAAAGCTATGTTACCCATCGGGAGATTACATTTCTTGACACTGTCTGGCATTGTGAATGGTCTTGTATGTCTCCATTATGTGTTAAGATTGAAGAAGAGTTTGGATTTGATATCCCGCTTTATCACTACCCGAAGGAGTCTCAAAGCGGCTAACATTCTCCTTTCCCTTCCTCCCCCACAACAAACACTCTATGAGGGGAGTGGGGCTGAGAGACTTCAAAGAAGTGTGACTGGCCCAAAGTCACCCAGCAGCTGCATGTGGAGGAGCGGAGACGCGAACCTTGTTCCCCAGATTACGAGTCCATCGCTCTTAACCACTATACCACACTGGCTCTTTATTGTGGCTCACCACTAACTTCTAGCCTAAGACACATTGTGGAGGTTTTTCAAATAAGCAATGGCCATACATCTGGAGCATTCACAAGACTGAACACCATGTCCAACATTCAAGCTGTGACCTACATGTTATAAAGGTTGTGTGAACTAGCCCTTGTGGCTTCTCTCTGTCCTAGTGGCACATTTTGGAAACTGGGCCAATACAACTTTCTTATCTTACATAATGTTGCAAAGAGATGCTGAGCTTTGTGGAAAGTTATGCACTGCATGCAGATTCCCTCCCCACTTTCCTTAAATACCGTATTTTTCTCTCTATTACACGCAGATTTTTTCTCCTAAAAAGGAAGGGGAAATGTCTGTGCGTGTTATGGAGCGAATGGGGGGGGGGGTCCCTGGAGCCGATTAGGGGAGCGCAGGAACAAAAATCAGCAAAAATCAACCGTGCGTTGTGTCGGAGAGGGAAACCTGAAAAGAGGAAGTGGTTGCTTTCCTGCATTCTGCCTCAGGGTCTTACTGCCCACCCTCCTCTGTTTCGTTGCTGTGTTTGCTCAAACGGAACAAAGAGCAGGCAAATCCCCTCCCCTCCAGGCAAGCAGAGGGGAAAGCAGAGGTCTTTCCTTCTAATTCCTCTCCGTGCTCCTCGCAGGCAGCCAGAAAACATGCAGGAGGAGAGAGAAAGCTGGCTTCGGTTTGTGGAAACTTTTGCCTTTCTTTCCTCCCTCCCGTAAAATCTCTCTCCTGCTTTCTTAGCCAGCTGCTTCTCTGCACACCTCTCTCTTGTCCCTTCTGTGTTTTTCCTTCACTCCCCACTTAAAATGTAGTTACAAAGCATGGATCCACATGGATCCTCAGGATCTTTGCATTGGGCCACCCCAAATTCACCATCAGATCACATAGCAGCCTGCCCCCCAAAAATCACACACCCACTGTTGCCTGGGGCTGCAATGGTGCAAAAATGTCGTTAAAAAGCATGGATCCACATGGATCCTCAGGATCTTTGCATTGAGCTACCCCAAATTCACCATCAGATCACATGTCTGTGGCCACAGCATGAAGCACAAAAATGATACATCCACTGTTTCATTCAGAATTTCCCCCCTTGTTTTCCTCCTCTAAAAACGATGTGCGTGTTATGGTCAGGTGCGTGTTATAGAGCGAAAAATACGGTAATTCCTGTTTGCTGCACTGGGCCTTTTATGGGAGGGGATAAATTTTCTGTAGTGGAGAAGGCTTGGTTGTGGGAAAGCCAGGTATAGATATTCACTTGGCTATGATGCTGATTCGGTGGACTTTGGCAAGACACTTGAAATAAAGCAGTGAGAACAAGGACGGGGGGGGGGGGGGGATACAGTAGGCAGAAACAGCTAAGTACAAAATAAGACAAAAACATTGCAGATTTCCAGAGAAACGTTTCATCCAAGTTCAGCATAGGCCTTTGATTTTTTGGTACAATAGCTTGGGTTCCACTGTGGAGTGGGGAGTATAATCCACTTGTCACTGAACAGATTTTAACAAGTACAGGCATTCCCCGCATAGACAGCAAGTCACATTTTAGCTTTAGTACAAGTCGCACAAGTTCTCTAGCATTTTATCCCAGCTACATATAATGGAAGCTTATGGTGAGAGAGTGGGGAGAGGCAGACAATCCAGGGCAGAATACATTCAGAGGATAGCTGTACTGCTCTTTGCCTCTATTTTTTAAAATAAAAACCCAAACCACTTTCTCTTCACCTAGACATGGAAATTAAAATTGACTAGTCCCCCTGCTATATTATGAAGTGCCTAGTGCCTACTAAATCAGGTAGGCACTTCATAACATTGGCTATATGCAGGAAGAAGAATGCCTTTGCTCACTTGCTACAAAGCAGTAACTCAAGTACCAACAGTTGACAAAATTGCAGGGCACCACTGAGGGGGCTGGATAGATGGCTTTACTCAAGCTTGTTGCTTTTTTAAATGACTGGATTGAGCACTCATGCACATGATTTGTACAGCTGAGTGGCACACAGCCTCTAATGCTTCTTTTTAAAAAGACCCAAAAATTTGGGGCAGAGGAGTTGTATCACACACTAGTGATGGCACAAGCACCATTCAGGTAGGGGCATGTGGTGCTCACCTAGCCATATTCCACAAAATACCCATAACAGCAATGGATGGCATACTGGCTAGAGGAAGAAACGTACTTTTTTAAAGGAGCAAAATACTGCAAATCACTAAAAATTGGGTATTTAGGGGCCATCTGGTTACCAGCTACCAGAACTTGCAATACAGAGCTGAAATTTTCTTCAGCCTATTACTGTACCACTTTAAAATCACTCTAGTCCTCCAGGAACAGCAGTTACTGTCACATCTTCTCACACATGCAAAAAACTTCCCTCCCTCTAGGAGTTGTTGTTTGTTTAATTGGTTAGCACAGACAAATGTCAATGAACTGACATTGCTGCTGTGATGAGGCTGCAGTAGGTGCACCTGGTAGATTGCTTCATCTTTGTCCTGCTCTGGAAAGCACTTTTTAAGAGGCACTTTACCTAGGGCAGGTAGGGGGATCCAACTGTGGCCCTACCTGCAAGTCAGTCCTCCAGTCCCAGTGACAAGCAGACATCCCACTTGAGCCTGGATTCCTACAGGAAAATCTTATAAGAGCTGCTGATACTCTTAGAGCAGGAAAAGAAACGTAGAAAACATCCCAGAAATAGGCTCTGTAAGTAGATGCTGCTTCTGCAGTGGTCTACAAGAATGGTATACTGTATCTTGTAAAGTTACCTAATTGCACAAGCAAACCCAAAGACTTTGCTAGGCTAGGGAGACCATGTTGTTAGGGTAGTCCATGAAAATGCATGGGTGGTCATCTTTCCAATGTTAGGGTTCCACTTTAGATAACTTCATCTATCATCCTTTTTGGCATTACCAAGGAGTCTGTGATGCATTAGTGCAGTTAGGTAATTTTAGCTTGGCCTTCATTGTCTTATGGGGGAAGGGGGTTCTTTCAATGGTCATTTGTATTACTTCACTTCAGAAGTGAAGTTAAACTATGCAACTCGCTCCTCCCACAAGGTGCAGCAATGACCACCAATTGGGATGGCTCTGAGGGGCTTTGAGAGCGAGAAACACCAGTTCCCAGGATCCTTAGGTATACTTGGCCATAATGCCTATGCCTTCAGGCAGTTTGCCTCTTGATACCATTTGCTGAGACCCCCAAGGGGGGAGAATGCTGTTGAGCAGCGGACAGCTCATTGGAAGAGATGGGCCTTTGGCTGGATCCAGCAGGGCTTTTCTTACGTTTTTCTTAAGGTGAGGCAGCCCTGTGGCACCTGAGGGCCCTCTGTTCATTCCGCTGCGTGGTGGGACAGACTCCCTAAGTAGGTCTTCCACCCCAAAGTCCTGCCCTGAGGGACAGCAGAATGGCTGGAGCATGCACAGACCTCAGCTTGTCCAGGAGACGTCTCCTCGGGAAGGCCTCGATATTTACCGTCTTCCGGCCTGCTGCGCACAGATAGTCCCTGGCGAGCAAGCTCGTGTGTCCTTACATGTATCACTTGAGGGAGCACCACACGTGTCGCACGCTTGCCTGTAGTCACGCGCGCTTGCGTGTGTCAGCAGAACCCGGCGTTGCGCGCGCGGGGAGCGGGGGGGGGGGCTGTGAGAAGAAGCAGGTGCGGGAGGCGGGTTTAAGGCGTTCTACTGCCACCTGCGCGCGGGAGGAACATTCCGCCGAGGCGAGAGCCCGCGCGCAGTGCGCCTGGACATATACGTGTGTATGTGTGTGCGTGCAGTTTGGTCTGCGCGCGCGCAACCCGGGTGGTGGGAGGGAGAGCGGCTGGAGAGAGTGCGTGTTGGTGGGGAAGAGTCGGCGCTGGCAGGCAGGATGCGCTGAGCATTACCCAGTTGCCATAGAAACCAGCAGAAGGAGGTGGGCGGCCGGTCGAGGAGGGGGAGCGATTTGCCCGCAGTCGTCGCGAAGCTGCTGCTGGAGTCGGAGCTTCGCCAGAGGAAGCAAACCTCGCGCCCTCGCCGCGGTTCAGGTGGGAGAGGAATTTGAACTCCCTTTCCTCCCCCGCCCTCGTGTGCGCGCGCGCGCACACACACACAGCAACACACAGACACCGCTGTGGCTCCTCAGCCTTTCTCGAGGGGTCTTGCAAGGGAGCCTTCCCGGACAGTCTGCTAAGCCTCCCGCGCTAAGCAGCGGCCGGAACTGCACAGGTAAGCCCTCGTCTCTTATGTCGGGGTGTGTGTTCGTGTGTGGGGAAAAAAATAATTATCGGGGTTCATATTTTGCACCCCCATTTCTTTTCCTCCTCCGCCTCCCACCCGCCAGCCCTGCAGCATCGAAGCGGGGACGGTGGGATTTGAAGCAAAGGTCCATCAGTTTCTGAGTGCAGCTGCAAAAGAGGCATGGGGTGGGCACACAGCCCCACCGAAGAACCTTTCCGGAGGGGCAGGGGGATGGAAGGGGCAGTCCCTGGGCTTCATCTGTTTAGTTGCGCTTCGGTAGAAGCTTGTCCCGTGCATCTCTGGATCTCTCCTCTACTTCCCTTTTTTCTTGGGGTTTTTTTTCTATTGGGGTTGCACCTGACAAGATGTGGGTTGCACTACATGCAGTGGGAAGGAGAAGTGCGCTACTGTGACCAAAGCCTGCGTTGGGGCTGAATTGTGGGGCAAAGCAGCTGGCGGTTCCGCAAGCACCTGGTGGGCGGGTGGCTGGAAATGATACCAGGATGAGCAAAGGACTCTTAGCTGAACTGACATGTGGCTGGGTCCCCACCTTGATTGATGTCCCTTGCTGCAGGGCAGTCTGCCTCGGGACACAGGGGTGAACTAGGTGATCCCACTGGGTACTTTCCAGCCATGGCGATGATGAGCACATTCTGCAGTTGTACTGACCTTTCAGACTTAGACTGTCTGCACCATTTTCATTTAAGGAAGAATTGCACTGCTCCTTGAAGGACGACAACAATTCTATGTGATGCAGCAGCAAAAAAAGCTAATGTCATTCTAGGCTGCATCAACAGAAGTATAATATCCAGGTCAAGGGAAATAATAGTCCCACACTATTCTGCCTTGGTCAGACCACATCTGGAGTACTGGGTCCATTTCTGGGTGCCACAGTTTAAGAAGGATATTGGCAAGCTAGAACGTGTGCACAGGAGGGCGACCAAGATGATCAGGGGTCTGGAAACCAAGCCTTATGGGGAATGGTTGAGGGAGTTGGGTATGTTTAGCCTGGGATATATCTCTATATTATATCTGTCTTGGATGCTTTAGTTGAGATTCCTGTATTGCAGGGGGTTGAACTAGATGACCCTCAGGACCCCATCCAAGACTGTGATTATTATTAATATTATGGGATTGTAAGAGAGGTTCATTTGCCTCCTCCTCCAGGGGTGCCAAAGGTTCTCAAAGAGGGGGAGGGTATTTCTTGGCCTCTTCAAGGAAGGAATGCTGGAAACATTTTGGGCAAAGGGAAGGATCATGATCCCTAACTCCATCTGGAATGCCTTCAGATCTCTAATCAAATATAGCCAATATATATATTTTTTGAATTTGTCATCTCCAGGCCAAGCTAATGGGCAATGGCAGCAGGGTAGGCCAAGGTTTCCATCTTTTAGAGTCCATTACATTATTCTTTCCATTTCCAATACTGCAAGGGCATTCCTCATTATTCCAGGAAGAGAGAAGCTAGATCCGGAAAAAGGAACCAATGTGATGCACAAATGCCTACAATCTGCTTTATGCTGAATTATTTCTTTTAGCTATCATCATCCTGCTCAATTTAAGGCATGCACCATCACCCCCTCCTCATAGCAGAACGAATTGTTCTTGATAGGGGGCAGGGAGGAAGACTAATTGTTGTAAACAGATGAGCTATGCCTCATTCCTGTAGGTGTGCTGTGGGAACTCTCTTCTGTGACTGAGGAGAAACCAGGTCTAAGGTGTGGGGCTTATAGTCCTAAATATGTAACCTGAGAGCAAAGATATCCTGTCTATCCTTATGTCTTCTTAAGATCAGAGGTTTTTTATTGCATGCAGGCATGTTAAGAGTGAGAGCCTGTACTTCGTGGGATTGGTGCATGACTTGCTCACCATGGACAGGGAGTCAATATGGCAGCATAATCCTATTGCCATCATTTGCCCAAATGGTCATGTGAATTGGCCCTTGGATGGTTTGTAGCATTCTCCTAGATTTGGTTACCTTTAGTCACTCACTGCAATCACAGAAGCCTGCCACACAATTTCCTCCTTTACGAAAACTTGCATCAATTTCCTGAAGCCATGATTGAAGCCAAGTACTTCACTATCCTTAATACATCCCACACATCCAGTTTTCAGCATAATACCATCTGATTTTTGCCTCTAGCTTTGCTTGCATTCTACAGAGTATCCGGTTCTTCTGTGACTCTCTTCTGCATCAAATCCAAATTATATGCTCCTTCATACTCTATCAAGCAAACCCCTTTTATATTACCAATGTATTTTCTCAACAACCTATTGTGGCAAACTGCTATCCCATTTTGATCCAGTCTGTAAGACTTTATAAAACAGACAAGACTAGAAGTGGCATAGGTGCAAATTGGAACTGAAGCCAATAGGATTTGGTGGCACAAGTGGCAGCCTCAGGATTTCTTTACAACACAAAGCCTATAAATTCATTCTTCTCTAAGTCCCACATTTGAATAAAGTTGACAGTCTCAGTGCTCTGTCTAATAATTTGTCATGTCACTGTCTCCTTTCATTTGCTGAGAGATACCTAAATATCTCCATTGCCTTGTTTCTGGAGTAACTGTAAGCTCCTCTAGGCAGGGACCTGATATATCATCTGGTTTATTCTGTAGAGGATCATGTACATTTGGAGACTAGGACAGAAAACAGAGGCTGTGAAAATTTGAAGATGATTCTTGATTGCTGGTTCTTAGATAATATTCTTCCCATCACCAAAGGAGAGAGAGAAATTTCAAGCATGGAGGCAACCATTATCATGAGGCATGTGCAAAGCTGCTTCCTGGCATTGGCATGCTTCCAAGTGCTGCAGCAAGTATAATATGCAAGTACAGATTCCAGCAAGATCACAGTGCATCCTTGGCATTCTGATTTTAAAGGATGCTTGACAATAAGTTAAAGGCTGAAGTGTTTTTAGAGCAAGCTTCAGCCTGAGGTTTTGTATGCACTAAACAAGACCTGCCATCACGGAAGCAGTCACCTGGAACACGGATGCAATGACTACACTTGCTTGTGAAGCCCTCATAGTCCCTGCCCGAGTGCCATGGTTCACTAGCTGCTGTGAGGGCCTGGATGGCACTTGTTTAGACAGCAAAACTAGCTTCCCTTAACTGTTAGGTAGATGTATTTTGTTAAATAAGAAAGCAACATAAAAAGGAATCAAATTCTGTATTCAGAAGAAGTCTGCAAAACACAACTGTTTGCATAAGGCTTTTTGAGCATTTCAGCAGAATTTGATTCTCCATTCCCTACCCTAGAAGGAAGGAGAAACGTAGTGGGGGGTGGTGGAAAGAGTTTTAATGGAAGACAGAAGGTGTTGCACCATGCTTCCATTCAATCCACTCATATCAGATGCTAAGAATCAAAGGCTCCCTTTTTAAAAGGCAAATCATCATTTTCTTTCAAAATTGTAAGGTTGTTGGGTGTGGGTCGTTGATTATCCTCTTCCCATTTTGAAATTTTTGATGTTTTCTCTCCTACTAACATCTATCACTGCCAAGCACCAAAAGGAAAACACAAAATTATGATAGCTGGACACCTTCCCATTGTTGGCTGATGGCATCCAAGGGCATTGTTTTCTAGATGTCAGATTTGCAAGAAAGTATAACACATCTCTATATACTCTTTTTTAATCTGAAGACTGCCATATCCTTGCTCTGGATTGACTTTCTTAATAAGGGTGTTCTAATGTATTAGGTCCTTATTTGATGAGAAAGATGATAAAATTTAATATTCCAAGAGTTCAGAGTGCTTCAGAATCTAGCTGTAATCCTTACAACAAGCCTGTAAAATAAGTCACTATTATTGCCTCCAGTATTGTAGAGAGAGAGAGAGAGATTGGCTGGCCTAAGGCAACCTAGTGAGTTCACAGCAGAGGTGAACTGAAAACTGGCAACTTGCTGCTACAATAGTTCATAACGATAATAAGGAAAAGGGGAAAAGGAAAACCATGTACATATAACAAGAGCTGTGAAAACTCTGCAATTCTATGCAAGTGTAGAATTCAACATCCTGTTACTAATATGAAACAAAAATCTGGAAAGGTTGTGAGCAATGCCTGATGACATCCCAAGAGACTGAAGAGGCTAAGTAGCCATTTTCAGTCACAGGCAGACCTGACTTCAGTGCCCTGCATAGCATTTTGTCCTTCCTCATGACCTGCCGAAGCTGATTGACTTCTGCAAAGCAAGCATGTATACTGTATGCAAATATGGTTGGCAGGCATTACTGTTAGAGATTGCAGAACATGGCTTTTCTTGGCATAGGGCTTGAGCTACCTTGGTGCAGGAGTTTTATTTTATATATATGGTATATATAATTTGGAAGTATGAAGAAGGCCCACCCCTGCTTGTTTTATAGCTTTGCATAGCATAGCAATTCTAATAGGGTTTAAAAACAAACTAACAGGTCACAATCATTATATCAATCTTTAGCAGACGACAAGGTATTTCCTTTCCATTGCATAATGTTTTAAACAAGACTTGAGGAACAAAGCTATGCACTGACTTCAGTGAGACTTACTCCCAGGTAATGTATTGTTACATCCCACCCCTATCTCAAAGTGGTGTGAGACTTCAGGGGTTCCAGCTGCTTACCCAGGGTTTGTTTCTTTTGGAAATTAGGCACAGCGGAGACTGCAGTGTCTTTATGAAATATGGTTTATTTACACATGATTACAACCTGTGTCTAGATGGAGAGAGTTCCCAGCATTCACATCACAAGACAGTCCTTTGTTGCTTTTCTACGAGCAGCAAACACGGATCTGCAAAGAGAGGAAACCATGCTACCTGTGCCTCTGCATTATGACTTCTTCTCTTTAGCCCCATATGACTTTCTGTCCACTTCCTCCTCCTCCTTCCCAGAACCACTTGCAGAAACAACAGTTCCCTCTTCTGCATACAGCAACACCCACTGTAAGCCTGGCAGCCTCCCCCTCCATGCTGGGCAAAGAATCTTATAGTTTGCAGCTGGCTAACGTTTATCAAACAGATGAAACCATTATCAGTCTTTTGGGTCTTCAGTGACCCACCCCCAGTAAGCCATCACAAGGCTGGCCTCATGAGGAAGCTAGCTGATGTTATTTCCAGCGTTTGCGAAATTCATGAATTCATGTGAGTTTGCTCAAATTCTAAACCTTTACTGAATCTAGAGGTGTGGCGGGGCCTTGCCCCTCCCCAATTTAAAACATATGTTGAGTTGCAGCCTTAAGCTGCAATCATTTTTTCCCCTTTTAAAGATGGTTGTAAAAAACGGGACTACTTTGGTATGGCAGCAGGTTTGGTATGACACAAGTGTGGTGTCAAAGATAGAGGCTTGAACCAGGAAGAGAAAGGTTCAGATCCCTGTTCAGACAAGATGCAAACCTGGTTGATCTTGGGCCAGTTGCAATCTCTCAGCCTAAGCTACATTTTAGGATTGTGGTGAGGACGAAAGAATAGGAACACAATGCATACCATCCTGAGCTCCTTGCAGTTTTAGTTGGATAAAAAAATGTCATAATAAATAAACATGTAGGAAGGATCCTGAAGCCAGCTCCATATTTAAAACACATTTTTAATGGGAACCAGGCAGAGGGCCTACTCAGTAGTGGCGCCCTCCCATCAGATGTCAAGGAAATAAACAACTATCCAACTTTCAGAAGAAATCTGAAGGCAGCCCTGTTTAAGGAAGTTTTTAATGTTTGAAGTTTTATTCTGTTTTCAATGTTCTGTTGAAAAGTGCCCAGAGTGGCTGGGGAAACCCAGCCAGATGGGCGGGGTAGAAATAAATAAATTATTATTATTATTTTATTTTGAGGGTTCTCCAGTTGGTAGAAAACCACAGCCTGTTCCTCTCTTCTAGGTACTGTAGAAACTGGGGCAAACCACACTTTATTTTAATCCCACTTCTCTTTCTTTCCTTTTTTTAAAGGTGTGCTTAATCATGCCACTTTTAATTTGAAGAAAAAGCAGGGTGTTTTTTTCTGCTGATGACCCCCTACTATTTGCTGCACTTAGAGTACATAAGACCGATTGTGGTGGTGACTTGGAGCAGAGAACTAGCGCATGTCCTGATTCCAGATCAGGAGTGCAGCGCTGGACCAGGGCCATACATGGTTGCTTTTGCTTGAAAATAAAAGTGGCAATGTTAGGCATTGGGGTTGGGGATTGGTTTGGATTATATTGTTGGGTCCCAACCAAGTGTGTGATATTGCATCTGTAATATGTGGGTGTGTAGTAGAAGAGATTGCTGAACTTACTAAACCAGCCTCTTTGTTAAGGCAATGGGCCTGTTCAAGTCTGTTAGGGCATCCATTCTGAAGAGCTGATCAAGTGCAGATGTGAAGCCATTTCAGGAGGGGATAAGTCCCTCCCCCCACATCAAATTGTAGGTAGGAAAACAGTAGCCCATGGGCTAGTCTTCATTTAGTCTTGTCTGAAAGACACAAGAGGCTGAATTTGCTCTGTGCTGAATCCAAGGCTTTGGGAACGCCCCCCTAGAAAGCAAGTGAGGGAGCAATGTCTGTTGATGCTATGAGCCATTCCATCCCATGCTCAGGTTGTATACATGGGTAAATAAATTTGTGGAAGGAATTTAGGACTGATGGTCTGAGGAAGGGGGTGTCAGACCTCCTTAGTTCCCCAGGCAGACAGAACTGCAAGGCAAGCAGAAGTCAGACCTTGGAGGGAGATCTAGGTATGAGTGCCAGCACTCACCATGAAGTTGTTATAGTAAGTGCCACACTTTTAACTAGTGCTTTTCTTCTAGGAAAAACGGTGCTGGTACTGCGTACCCATGAGTACCCCCAGAAAAAAAAGGGACCAAGAGGAAGTATTGTTGCATGCCACTCCAAACTCCTAGTGGTGCAAGATTCCAGGGTTTCAAGGCACTTCGTCAAGGTTCACACTTCCTTTTGAAAATGAGGCACAGCGGACACAGTGGTGTCTTTATGATATATGGTTTATTTACACATATATACAACCTGAGCCTACGATGGAGAGGTTCACAGCATTAATACCACAAAGGGGTCTTGTTTCTTCCATAGCCACAGAAATCAAACACTGCTCTCAAACTTTGCTCTGACTCTCCAGCTTGCTGCTTTACCCCTTCATAACATCACTCTCACTTTCAGCCCTCAAGTCAGGCTTTGTCCCTATCTCTGAGTTAGTTTGCCATCTCGCACAGAGCCCCCTTTCCTTTGTTCTCTTAATGGCCCATCACCCAAGCAATCACCTCAGCATAGGAAACTAGCCTGGGTTATTTTTTTAACACTTGCTGGATCCAGGGGTAAAAGGATATTGCATGTAATCTACTTCCTCCCCACAAACTCATAACAGTATAAAGCCTCTATAGAGTCTTGAATTGTTCTTCATTAAATTGTAGAAGTATAGTGGTTTATAGGATCATTCTTCTATATTATACTATATTTTTTCTAAGGCTATTTGGTTGGGGAAAACGGACTTCTGTTAAAATCAGACAGGAATTAATAATCTTTTTTGCAATTAAAAGCTAGCAAGAGAGAGAGAGAACAAAGGAGCTTATCCACCTTATCTGAACATTGCCTCTGTGATAGTTTTTTTCTACAAATCATCTAGATGTCCCTAGCAATTAGAGAAACATAATTTGGCTCAGATCTTCCCAAAAGCCCCCGTCACCAACTGTAACTGCTTCAACACTACTTATGAGAGACAAACTGATACAAAATAGGAACAAGATGACAGTTTGTAATCTGTAGAAATTCTGTGCAAATCCGTATGTTTAGCAGTAGTTTAAGAAGAAACGAAAGTAATATTGCACCCTCCAAACAGAAGGTTTCAATCGGAATAGCTTTTAATTTCTGTGTTTACTAGAGAGAAAACAATATGGGTCTGTGGGGGGTGTATACTCTGTGTGTATGTGCTGAAAGCTAAGCTTTCTTTGGAAAGCAGCTTTTTTGTAATAAATATACCTGTGGATTTCTGACAGGCTGTCTTTAAACAGGTTGAAATTCATGTTTAGAGACATAAAAGGTTATCTTTTAAGTGTAAGAAGCTGTGTTTCACAAGGAAGAAACAAAAAAACCTTAGCAGCGTTCTAAAAGCATTTGGCTGCTTGAAATATTATTGTGTTTTAGCCTGAGCAGTTAACAAAATACAGCTAATCAACGAGAGTTATTTGTGTCAAAATGAGCCCCTAGAGGTCCTGGTGTGCCATACAATATTCATGTTACTAATAAGAATCTGTCTTAAAGTGCTTCCAATCAAGGCAGTCAGGGAAGAAAAATACCCTAATTTTATAGAGAATTAAAATAGAGATTGAAGGTTGGGTGCGCTAAGAGTCAGTATAAAAAAATGTAGGCCATCATTTATTCTTCAGCCTCACATCATTTGCCCAGTACCAGTAATAACTCTTGCACCAGCTCCAGGATAAGAACCTGACTACACGATTTCTAGCAGGCCTAAAACGAAATCCCTTCCCTGTGTTGGATTTACTTCATTGGGTTTAATTCATTGGCATGTGGTCTTAGGAGCTGCATTCTCAGGCCCAGTTTTGACAAGTGTTTTTTTACCAGGGCCTGAAGAAATAAGAAAATGACTGCTTGGCAATTGTTGTTGCTGCAGGATAGCAGCAACATGCTAGATGCTACCCTGCTGTTGGGGTGGGACATAGCCTGTCCAGGACACCCAAGTTGTATGGAGCACACATGCAGAATAGTAACTTAGCGCTAAGGGTTGTGCTTAATTTTCTATGGCAAGGTTGAGGAACCTATGGACCTCCAGATGCTGAACTACAAACCCCATCATTCCTGGCCCAGAGTTGGAGTCCAACAAAATCTGGAGAGTCACTCATCCATCTTTGATTATACTACCAACATTTCTATTTAATGCAGCTAGTGTACTTCAGTGGGTTCAAGACCAGAAATCTTGGGCAAGGTCTCTCAGCATCATTTTCTACATAAAATGGAAATCATTTCAAAGGATTGTTGAGATGTGGAAATGTTCAATCATTTATTTATTTTTTGCAGCTGAAATTCAGGACAAATATTTAGAGAGCCACCTATGTTTGCTTGTTCCTGTGAATAACTTGGGGATTTTTGTGTGTGTGCTTTCTGTTACATAATCCTGCTTCTTCAACAACACACTGGAAATGTTCACATGTATATTTACCCTGCCAGAATCCTACTCTCCTGCCATGGAGCCAGTCATCTGCAGATTTCCTATAACACACCGAGCAGTACTTTGCTACTTAGAGGTGTGATATTGGTAAGCCTGTTTCAGAAAGTGACAAGAAATGGTAGGCTTCCTCCCACATATGCCTATATGCATAGTGATAGGAATCACACATATATAAAGCTGTGGATTTTAGATGATGTGTGAACACTGACTTTATGCAGGTATTCTAAATCCCTCACCCAATAAGGGGGAGCAGGGACCAGTTTTGCCTCCCACTCTGTTGCAATCTCCATTGGAGAGATAACTTCTAAGCCGGGGAGCCTGCTCTGCTCATATAGGCTCCCCACAGGATTTAGAACCCGGGAAGACCAGACCAGAATTGTTCAGGGAGCCTACAGAAGCAGAAAGGGCTGCCTGCAGCAAAAGTTATCCCTCCAGCTCATCCTCATTGCTTGAGGGATTTAGAATCTCTGCGCAGGGCTCTCCTCTCCCATCAATCTAATTTTCTTAGGTGGAAGATGGGCCCAGCTATTTCTGCTTTTAGTATTCTGACCAAATATCACTTAAATCAAGGGGATATACTTTCTGATGAAGTAATCAAGGCGATTTACCTTTCAAAATAATGCCTAACAATCTAAAAGGAGAGAGAAGAGGGAAAATAAGCAAATGTATAATAACAGAACCAGAGATAAGACAACAGAGATAAGTCATTCTCAGAGGTCATTAGCAATTTCCAAAAAGTTTAAAGCAGGGAGTAAATGAAAATCCATGCAATGATTGGCCATAGGAGATAGCACGGAGGCAATTAATTCATCAGCACACAAGGCATATCTTGCTATGCTAATGAGAATTTAGCAGTAGGAAAAAGCATTAAGATTTAGGGCTGCAATCGCACGCCCACTAAGTGCCCACCGAATTCAGTGGGACATATTTCTGGGTAAAACGTAAAATTGTGCTGGAAAAGTTTGATGTGAAGGAACTATGTTATAGTCTAGTTTTCTGTAACCTGTTTTGCAACTGCCATGCCCACACATTTAACCACTCTCAAGACATATATTTGCTTTAGCTTCTTTAAAATTGGTATTTAATTGCTACATATCTGTTGAACATGAGTGGTCTCATTCCCTTTAGGATGGAATTGGACCTGTGTTTCTCTTGTACTACTAATGCAGGAGCTAGGAGCATGCTCAGAGGGGAATAAGTGCCTTCCTTAGAATAGGTACCTTCCCTCTAGCCAGCCATGTGGATCCAGACTGTTCCTTTTGCTGCTCTTGCTGTGCCCCTTAAATCGAAGAGCTCCAGTCCCTTGACTTCCTTCTGCTTCTTCTTTAGCACAACCTGCCCTTTGCCCTTAGTAAAGCCCCAAGACTGCTAAAAGGTTAATGGTAGCTGTTGAGTCCCACTGATTTCAGAGAACAGACCTCTCAGCTGAATTCAGTACCCGCTTCTGTAGCTGTCACAGGATGCTGCAGTCATATCACTTACCAGGCACTAGAAACTGAAATAAGACACCAGTGACATGAGGCTATTCCAATTCCACACTGTGACCACAGACAAAACATATCTGAAAGAATTCTATGGGATCTCACAGGTTACTTCTACATCTGACAACGTATGTTTTATGTTTCGTGGGGGGGGGCATAAAACCTGAGACTCAGCTGTGAAATACAGTTTGACTTTCAGGCATATTAAATCTTTGTTATTTGGTGGCCTTTGCTATTGATGACAATAAACTTGGGGCAGACCAAACCTTTTCCTCCAAGAGGGGAAGGATAGACCCATTGACCTATCTTAGTCATATTCATTAATTTCAGCAGGTCTACTTGGAATAATACCAGCCTTAGTCTCTCTCTCATCAAAACATGGAAAGCAACTCAGTGGCTATTCTCATTTTTCTTGTTCAGTGCCATGATCCATTCAAGGAGTACTAGTTTGCTTGCAGAGAGGAAGTTTCCCTGCCATACTCTATCTACTCAATTGACTTTTGGTCCCAGCCATGCATATATTCCACCCCTCTCAAAAGAGTAAGTGAAACTGAGTGCTGGACCAGACTATCTTAATGGAATAGAAATAGGCCAATTTGCAGCTAGGAATTGATCATCAGATAGCTAGTCTATGCCAGTTTCACATGTGTTCGTTCATAACTCCATTCTATCCTGTCTCCACATTATACTGCACATTTTCTTAACATCTACATGAAAATCCATTTTTACATAGATATTTTTGCTCAAGGTATGTATTTCTAGATGCATTTTATCCTACATCTGGAGAAATGCAAAATCCAAAGAGTAACTATGTTCCAAGGCAATGGCAACATAGTAAATGAGTGAAGCCAGGCATATACATTCCTCCTTACCCAGGCCTTTGCTGATTAAACAATCTACAGACTTTTAAATGTGCCTGGGGCATATGTTTTATTTTGTTAGCAAGTCTGTTGTTATGTTACATATTTTGTGTTTTTAGACTGTAAACCACCCTGTGATCTTTGGATGAAGGATGGTATATAAATTTAATAATCAAATAATAATAAATAATCCCAATCTGCGCATCAGTCTGGGGGGTACAGATCTGGTCTGTTTGTATTGGAATTGGGGGGGGGAGGGATCCTTAAGAATCCTGATTGCAACTGCACCACAAAGCACATAATCTTGTTTTGTGGCACAATCTAAAATTGCATTTTTATATAATGCCTGGCTCTCATATATAAAGAGAAAATGCCAATTTTCATAATCCAAAAAGTATATGGGTGCTTTATATCCCCAAATTATGTAGCATTTCCATGCAACAAGGCCCAAAGTAGCTAACAAGTGCGATTCCAATATACATGAAAAAATCCTATTAAATATAAAATACAAAACAAGCCAAGTAGGTATATTTTATAATTAGGGGCATATGTGCTGCAGTGGCGAGAGATGATTCACCTGCCAAAATTCTGCCCTACATAACTTTTAAAATTACAGAACATGGTAATGTGGTCCCATAAGTGTGGACCTGCTCACATCCTTGCTGTCACCAGGTCCGAATTCCTCAGAAATTGGTGCAGCTGATACACTAGCCTAAGCTGGGCAAAGGTACTCCTCACCACTGCTGCCACCTGGTCATCTGGTAAAGCTGGTAAGGCTGAAACTATGGACCTGACTTTTCAAAGCAAGTACAAACCCATCCCAAACATGTTGAATCCCCATTCCAGAATATGTCTCTGAGATTATCTGCCTTCTCTGGATTGAGCCTCAGTTTGTTTGCCCTCATCTAGCCCATTACCATTTAACCCAGAGGTGGTGAACCTGGAGGCCTCAGCCCCGGTCAGCATGGCTGCTGTCCAGGGGTGACAGAATTATAGTCCAACAACCTCTGGAGGGCCACAGGTTCCCCACCCTTTACTTTAGTCATACAACAACATACATATCCTTTTCCTGGGAATATATACTTGCCTTCCAGACAACCAAGTAGGTTCAGACTGTTCATTTCTTGCTATGGCTGCACTCACTTAAACCAATCAAGAAGCGAGTCCCTTAGCACTTTTTAAAGCTCTGCCTTAACTTAACAACCTCCACTTTGCCCTTAGCAAAGCCCCAGGTCTGCTAGCAGGTTAACAGCAGTTGAATTCTGCTGATTTGAGAACAGAGCCTTGGTGAGCAAAGACAATGTCACATTGTGCCAGAAAGGACATCTCCCACTGAACCCTTTGGTATTTGGCCTTAGGGATCTTGAGCAGGGATCTGATATGACTTAAGTGCCAGAGATCTCCCCCACCCACCCTTTCCCCGCCTCTTGCAGAGCACCTCTCCTCTGCATCTCTCGCAGACTCTGACACCCCTGGAATGGGTGAGTCACAGTATGTGCAGCATAGACAACACAAAGGTTCTCCAGTCAGAACATAATTGGGGGGGGGGGCATTACCGTACTTTTCGCACCATAACACGCAGTTTTTCCCCCTTAAAAAGTAAAGGGAAATGTGTGTGCGTGTTATGGAGCGAATGCAGGCAGGAGGAGCCGCTCTTGCTGGCTGTTCGGCAGCCTCTTTTCCTCCGCTTGGCTCCCTGAGAAGCCGGCAACAGCTGAGCAACAGCTGAGTGTCGGGAGACAGCCTCTCTCCCTCCTGTCTGCCTGCTCTATGGCTTTTTAGCGAGGTTGGAGAAGGGAGGCAGCTTGGAAGCCGGCAAGAGCTGCCTGCAGCTGTAAAAGCCAAGGTGGGAGAAGGGAGACAGTCTCTCTCCCTCCTGTCTGCCTGCTCTATGGCTTTTTAGCGAGGTGGGAGAAGGGAGGCAGCTTGGAAGCCGGCAAGAGCTGCCTGCAGCTGTAAAAGCCAAGGTGGGAGAAGGGAGACAGCCTCTTTTTCTCAGTGTCTGCCTGCTCTATGGCTCTCCCTTACACACATGTAAGTGGCTCTTACTCTGCTTTCTTTACAATGAGCTGGAAGGAGGGACAAAGAGGGCATCCCCTTCCGTCCCTCCCCCAGCACCTCACCGGTAAATTCAAACAAAGCAGCTTACAAGGCTCGTGTCCCTGCATCTCCTCCTCTTTTTGCTTCAGTTCGAGGCAAGGCAGCTGCACAAATGTGAGTTCCCCCTCTCTCTTCCTTCCCTCCCTCCCTCCCTCCCTCTTCCAGCTTCAAAAAATATTGGGGAGACAGCCAGGTAAGCCCCACTCACATACCACAATGGGGGATGGGGGATGACTCCCTCAAATATTTAATGGGGGGGTGAAGGCACCTAGGCCCATAGGAGTTAGCTGCTTTGCCTAGGACAAATGTGAGCTCTCCATCTCTCTCCCCTCCCTCCCTCCCTCCCTCTTCCAATTTCAATAAAATATTGGGGGGGGGGGCAGGTACAGGTAAGCCCCATCTCACAGACTGCAATGATCTCAAGACAAAGTGCATGCACACTGGTACCTTATATGAATGGCAATGTCCATCAGCATGGGGGGAGGATGACTCCCTCAAATATTTAATGGAGGGGGTGAAGGCACCTAGGCCTATAGGAGTTGGCTGCTTTGCCTAGGACAAGTGCGAGCTCCCCCCCTCTTCCTTCATCACTGTATTGGAGATACCATACGTTACTGACAGTTCCTTCATTCACGTGGTTACAAAGCACGGATCCACATTGATCCTCAGGATTTTTGCATTGGGCTACCCCAAACTCATCGTTAGATCACATGTCTGTGGCCACAGCATGAACCACAAAAATCATACATCCACTGTTTTGTTTAGAATTTTTTTTTCTTGTTTTCCTCCTCTAAAAACTATGTGCGTGTTATGTTTGGGAGCGTGTTATAGAGCGAAAAATACGGTATATGAGGCATAGCCGTACCTATTGGCAGGAAGGTAATACTGGCTTGATTTAAAATGATCAGAACTAAAGGAGAAGCAGCAGTGGAGCAGGCACTTTCCCCCTCAGTTCTAAGAATTCCCACCCCCACCCCACATAAATTTACTCTCCTCTAAAAGGCACTTTGAGGCCATCCTACGCAGTATGTTAACTAGACTCCTCTAAATTGTGCCTTCTCTTAGGTACATGTGCAAGCTCCTCGCATAGCCTACGGTGCCTTTGTGACTCAGGGATGCCAAACCTGGCAAAGTAGATGCATTCTAAAGACAGCCACATGTATTAGGAAGCTGCCTGTCAAAGACTATTTAACTCAGTGTTATCTGCCCAGGATGACAGTGGCTGTCCAGGGTCTTTCACATCACTTGCTCCCGGGTTCCTTTTTATCTGAAGGTGTCTGGGACTGAACCTGGGACCTGCATTCAAAGTGTGTGCTGTATAATTAGCTGTGGTTCCTCCCCAGCACATCTACTTACACCTGTGTGTGCCCCATTCAGTTATAAAAGCAAGGTGCCCCCCCCCGCCTCATTCCACATAGAAAATGTAGACCCTTACTGTCACTTACCTCTCTAGAGTCTGTTGCCTCAAACACATTTCACCCAAGCTTGGCTCACCTCCTGGGTGATAAGTGGATAATCATTTTCCCACCAGTTCCTGCTAGTTACCTGCATATTATTTGAAGGGAGTTGATGCCTTGGGGCAAGTCATTCTGATTTCAAGGATTAGAAGTATTATTCCAGAGCTTCCCAATCCGTATGATCCACATGCAAGAGCAGGAGCATCACTCTGTGCTGGTTTGTGCCCACTGGCGGAGGAAGAGGGGTGCGGGGGATGCGGTTTGCCCTGGGTGACGTCGCCATGGTGCCCCCCTAGGACGCTCGCCGCACCACTGCCGTGGGATGCTCGCTGTGGGCAGCAGCACCCCCATGTTTGCCGCCCCACCCCCATGGGACGCTCGCCCCACCCCCATGGGATGCTCACCCCCCGCCGCGTGCACAGCATGTGCGCCGCTCCGGGTGCCGGAGCAGCTAGCTCCGCCCTGTCTGTGCCTCACCTCAAGTAACAGGGGCAAGACTAGTATGAGCTGTGCAGTCCACAAGGCTCACTTTCTGTGGTATGTGTGAAGGTGTCCCAGAAGTAAAAGCATCTGACTTTCCACACTCCATTGGAAGCATAGAAAATGGATATTTCATAGGGGCTTGGGAGGTTATCAAACCCCTTACTCAGTGTAGGATTTGTCATGCAGGATGCACATCTTACCTGACAGATGACCACCCAGCTTCTGCTTAAATGTCTCCAGTGAAGGAGAGCTCACCTCATCCTGAGGTTGCCTGTTCTGCAGGTTTTACCAAAAGGACGTTTCTCTGCTTCCACCCAAGCCCTGCCCTCTGAAGTAATGGAGAAGAAGTCCAGTCCATCTTCTGCATGACAGTCCTTCTGATATTTGAAGACAGCTATCAGGCCTCTCTTTAATTTTCTGTTCTCCAGCTTGAGTGAGACAATTTCATATTTCCTAGTACAGTTAAGCAGCACTGGAAAGTTCCCCTAACAATACAGTGGTACCTCAGGTTATGTACTTAATTCGTTCCGGAGGTCCATTCTTAACCTGAAACTGTTCTTAACCCAAAGCACCACTTTAGCTAATGGGACCTCCTGCTGCTGCACCACCGGAGCACAATTTCTGTTCTCATCCTGAAGCAAAGTTCTAAACCCGAGGTACTATTTCTGGGTTAGCAGAGTCTGTAACCTGAAGTGTATGTAACCTGAAGCGTATGTAACCCAAGGTACCACTGTACATCTAAGTTACATATGTACATGTTCTCGTACCAGTTTAACTTTCACAGCTTCCCATTAAAGAAATAAAAATAAAATTATGAGAACTGTAATTTGGTGAGGATACCAAGTAACAGAGGACTCTAAGCACAGATCTCTACGCTCCCGATTCATAAAGTTACAATTCCTATGATTACCAAGCAAGAAGAGCATTACTGATTACTGCAAGAAGAGCATCTGCTGCATAGGAATTGGCATAACAAAAGAGGATAAAACTCTGCCGTCTTTGCATAAATGCAGCTCCTCGCAAGAGGACAGACTTGTGTTAGGCCATATACATATGATGGAGATGCTCTTTTTGCTACTGGCCAAATCCTTTTTGTATCTCAGTGGGGAAACCCTCTGCCTTTAGGGCAGCTCAGCATCCTAGCCCATCACCTCTGATTTCATCAACCCTCTCAGATTCTGTGAGGGGCAGGGATCCTACCCTATATTTGACAGGAGCCCCAGGGGTCATTTCCTTAATGGCAGATGGGATTTGTGCTTGATTAAATGCTTCAGATCTATAATGGGTGAGAGGGCGGGTGGGGAGGGGCAAGAAAGAAGACCGCATCATTTCAACATGCAGCTGCATTGTTGTCCCTCCCTCTTAGTGCTGGTTACTGAAGAAGGAATCAATGAAGAGAGAGAATGGGGATTTGTGGCTCCCATCTGGGCTTCCTTCAAGCAGACACTGGTCTCCATAAGAGGGAGAAACGCAGGAGGAGCTGATCTGGCATCATCATACATGTGCCCCATTCTAGAATATCTGGTGACAGGAAAGATCAGAATAAGGTTGTGTATGGATCTAACAGTTGCTGTTTCCAGTGTATGACTAGCTAAAGAAACTCTTCCCATTCTATCGCATGTACATGTATGCATACAGTATATGCATATTTGTTTTCTCTTAAACATGGAAGGGAGAAGCCTTCATATTATGGCACTGGAGCAACCACAATTGGCACAGAATCTGTATACCAGTGCGTCAAATAAATGAGACAGATGGGGGTATATTTAGGCATTGCAAATACAAATATATTTGCCCCAGTATCACCCCTTGCTGTGTGATAGTGGGTGCATCGTTGAGAGCTTGAAAGGCATATTCTCTCTTGTATTTACATAAAAAAACGCAGTGCTGTGTTGGCAAAGGCTCAGCAAAGGCATTTCTTCATCTCCCATCTACCCCACGCCCCACTGATCTATTCATATAAATAAGGGAGCATTCATAATAGCTTTGGGATATATCAAAGGAATAATTGATGCAGTTTTCTCCACATCTGACATAGACGTTTACTCTTTAGTGACCTCAGCTTTTGTTGCAGGAAAGTGTGCCCCATTGAAGAGGACGTCCTTTCCCTGCCATGTTTTGTGTAATGTCTAAATAGATACCATGTGGAACAATGCTGGTTCCCCTTAGGAGTAGATTCACTATCTGGAAAGAGCATAAGAATCCTCCTGGAAGGTTGCATCAACGGTAGCCACAGACACAGCTATCCTCCATGAATTTGCCTGTTTCCCTCTTGAAACCTTTTAGCTAGTGGTCTTCATCATACTTTGCAAAAGTTAATTTTATAAATTACATATTGTGCGGAGGAGCTGCTGACTGCCACATCAAGAGGTAAATTTTGAAGCCCTATACTCCTCCTTAAAATATTCTCATGAGCAAACAGATAGGGATTTCTATCATCTCTTAGGAAATGTGCAGAGGTTTTTGTTAGTTGGTTTGTTTAAAAGCCTTCATGAAAAATTGTCAGCATTTTAGTGTGCATTTCCCCCCAGTACACCCATTTTGTATACATTTGACTAATATACACATATTTTGCAAGCAATTTCCCATGTGGAATGCACTTTTGGGTGTTATTTTCACAAATACATGCATTTCTATGGACACATTTTCCTAATGAATGCATTTTTGTACGCATTGTTTGGCTGGAGAGCTGGATCACAAAATTCAGAGACGTGCAAATTTTAAAGTATAACTGTGTACGTTACCATTTCAAGAAGTGTGAATTAGGTAGTCCCTCATTAAAATGCCAAGAAAATTAAATTTCTCCCCATCCCAATGAGTAAACAACCTATTCTCCCACTTCACACAGCAGGTATTTCTGTCGCTGTGTTTTGATTGCATAAACTTTGCACCTGCGAATAAGAATGCTGTAGGAGGAGAAGGGACAAGAAGGAATAGCCTACTTCTACTCCCAGCAAGGAATCCTATTGTGCAAACATGCCGTAAATGGTCAGATGTATCCCTCCATGTTACCCATTGTACTAGGAGCTGTAGGAGGCAACTCTGGGATGTGGGGGAGCATAATTTATTCTGTGCTTGCAAGATTGTCTCAGATAGGGAGGAGGGGTGTATACCCCTTCAGACTACTTCAGGATGGTGATTGGCTGATACAGTTTTTACTGCATCACAAGGGCCTGTTGTGCTTTCAGTTTCTGCCTGCGCCTGCCAGAGTGTGTTCTATCAGTTTTATCTCCGATTAGAGCACTTCTGAAGCACTCAGTCAGCATTGGATTATTTTATCTGTGATTAATAACCTTTCCCTAGAGCAGTCTATTTTGATGGGCTTGATTATCTTGTCTGCTAGATTGTGCCCGGCAGGCTACAGGAGCAGCCAGGAGGCAGTGGAATCTAACCCACTTTGGGAAGAGATGAAAGAGGAGGCATGGAAGCATATATCTTTCAAGAGAGAACTAACCTCTTAACGTTAGTTCTCTGTAGGCTGGCGTTTCTCATTAGTACCACTATTTCCCATTTAGATGTTTGAGTTTCTTTGGAGCCTACTATCCCACCCAGAGAATTTCAATCCTAGCTTATCATCTCCAGATTGCAGCCTTCCAAATACAGTCTTAAAGAGGCAAGCATAAATGCTCATCTGAGAGTACCTGCATTTTCCTTCTTTAGAGGGAGACATGGGGTACTCTGGCCCTGTTCTATCACTAGATTGCAAGGCTTCAGACAGCCAGGTGAGGAAACTAGTATTTGTAAGCCCATTATTGACACATCCAATGGATTGCCTGGGCTGGAGCAGTTCTAAAATGTTGCTAGCTGGCTGAGGACTCTTCCAGGGAAAGTTAGGGATGATTCATACACGCCTGTACATGACTTGGTAATGTAAGAGCAATTGGGCATATTCCTCCTAAATAAATTAGTCCCAATTTAGCAGTAGCAGCTTGGTAATGGTACAAATGTAATGGGAGAGGAGGGAAATTGCAGTTATGTGCATGCATGTGGCAAGTTCCTATTCTAATTGCCCTAATTTTTGCTATGTAGGATACAAGTCAGTGGAGTGGTTAAATTATTGACTAGATCAGCTGGCAAAACAGTTTCTGGCATAGTCAATGTAACTTCTAAAGGAAATTTTTAAGAGTAAGATAATGTTCTTAAATGAAGAAACATTACTAAAGAAGATGGAGCCTTGCATTGCTGCTGCTGCTTTTACAAAGGCTGTTTCTATGGATAGATGCTGATTCTGTCATATACATAATATTAATGATTGTATCCACATAATATAAATAAAGTATATATACTGTATTTAAAGGTAAAGGGACCCCTGACCATTAGGTCCAGTCGTGACCGACTCTGGGGTTGCGGTGCTCATCTTGCTTTACTGGCCGAGGGAGCCAGCGTACAGCTTCCAGGTCATGTGGCCAGCATGACTAAGCCGCTTCTGGCGAACCAGAGCAGCACACGGAAATGCCGTTTACCTTCCCGCCAGAGCAGTACCTATTTATCTACTTGCACTTTGATGTGCTTTCAAACTGCTAGGTTGGCAGGAGCAGGGACTGAGCAACAGGAGCTCACCCCGTCGCAGGGATTCAAACCGCCGACCTGCTGATCGGCAAGTCCTAGGCTCTGTGATTTAACCCACAGTGCCACCCGCGTCCCACTGGTAAAATAATTGCCCATGGACAGCTTGAAGTGCTACAGAAATATGCAAAATGAGTGGGTCAGGGAATGGCAATGTTTGTTTCTCATGAACAGCACCAACTCTACAACACTGCTTCTGATTCTTCAAAAAGCTATAATCTGTACATAACCTTTCGCTTATTACCTGATGGCTCATCTGAACATGTGAAAACCCTCAAGTGAAAATTATTGTCCTTAAGGTGATCTCAATTAATATGAAAGATATTTCTGCTATTTTTGGTCTCATATTTTATCTATGGTGGCAGTTTTCAAACAAGCAAATCATACTCAGATGTTGTGCTTCACTAAGTGATGATCAAACGCCTGTGAACTCACCTTGGACAGGCAATAAAGTTAAAGAACCTGTGGTGCTGTGTGTTTGAAATTAAGAAATGAGCAAGTGTATCAATTCTCTCCGTGAAGATTATGTGCAAGAGCAAAGAAAGGTGCTAAAAATGTCATGTGGAAAACCAGTTGGTGTTATAGATGGAGCAGATGGCCACAGAGTTACACACCTGAGATAAGCTGGTTCTGTCCCAGCATTGCAGTAGAAGGAGCAGACCAAGATTTCCCTCTGGATTAGGTCAAGCTTGCACTTCTTTGTACAGCTTGCCACACTTACCCATTTGCACAGTTCAGATAATAACTCAGTAGAGCTTTTCTTATCCACACAAAGGTCATATCCGTACTACTTATTTTTCTTTAAAAATTATTTTATTGGTTTTCAATTTTTTATAACAATAACAACATGTTACCTGGTTCCAAAGGGACAAGAGTGTAGGTTCTAGGGAGTAAAATCCAGTAGTGGGATGCCACCATACACCTAATTTCAGCAGCGGGGGTTACTTAGAGAAGTGCCTCACTACCGGTAATCATTCTAATGCAAGGACAATTTCATAGGGGCAGAGGCAGTACTTTAAATACCTTGGTTCTAAACCAGGTTAAACCAGCCCCTTGAATTATTGTGAGGAGCTGATTGGAAGTCAATGGGGCTTTTTCCAACACTGGAAAAATATGAACTATATAACCAATGGCAGACAAACAAATGAAATTTATTCAATAACTTCAGTACATTGCAGAAGTCAGTCCTGGGTGTTAGTAGAACATGGAAAACTGTGGGAAGGCTGTCTCCGTCCAGAACGAGCCAGATTTGATGCATGAACCTCTGCTCCAGACAGGTGCTTTGTGCCGCTGGCGAAACCTGCACCTCTAACATAAGGACTGTATCTACCAACACCCAAAAATGATAAACATGGCATTTGAGGGGGTATACAACATGCTTCAGAACAGAATGAACCCCCCTTCCCAGGTCAGATGGACCACCCACTACGGAATCTCCATCTTGTCTGAACATAAGAAAATCCTGCTGGATCAGGCTAGTGGCCCACCTAATCCGGCATCCTGTCCTCACAGTGACCAACACAGGCAGGAGCTGAGCGCAACAGTACTTTCCCTTCCTGCAGTTTCCAGCAACTGGCATTCAGAAGCATACTGCTTCCAACAACAAATTGAGCTTCAGTTTATTAGCCCTCACCCAGTCCATTACCAGCTCCAAGCACTTGGTTCAGCTCTTCCACTTTTGACAAAAAGGAAAAAATATAGCTAGATAAGTGGCAACTCATTCCAAATCTCCGGATGACAACACTCATCACTGCATATATTATGTGCATCTCCCGCCTACCATGGCCTGCTTGTTTCGTATTGGCTCTTCCGAAAAATCTTCCTTGGAAACAATTGCTGCTGCCACCTCCCCACAGAGGAACCCAGCAGTTCTCCTCCAGCAGTATCTGCTGTCGCACTGCGACTTGACAGAGCCTGGGTCATGTTTCCCTCAAGGATAAGCTGGCGAAGAATGCTGCCTACAATGTCTCATCAGCCTCAGAAACACAGGCCGTCAGTTCGAATCAAAATCCGCTCTATTTGCACCTCCTGCCATGTGGATAAGTAGTTCATAGAAATGGGGGGGCAGAGAGTCTATAAAGCAACTTTTCCCAACCTGATGTTTTAGATTGCGACTCCCATCAGCCCCAGCCAGCATGGCCAACTGTCAGGGATGATGTGAGTTGTAGTACAAAACATCTGGAGGACACTCAGTTGTAGAAGGCTGGTGTGAAGACCCAGTTATTCCCCTAAGGGCCGTCCAGCATAAACACTTCGTTGATAGAGGAATCCCTCCTACGTGATTGTACTCTTAGATGTAGGCATTTTGTGATTTTAAGAGGCATCTTTCTGCACATGCGTACACACACACACACACACACACACACACTTATCAAGGACAAATTTATGTGTGCTGCCAATGAAGCACTGTGTTTTTGCTTTCATTTTTAAGAAGTCTTTCCCACCTCCGAATCCTTCATCTCACAGTGTTGCCTCTTGATTATACAACATAATAAAAGAGAGGGTTGTCATCAAACACACTGGTGCAAAGTGGAGTTTCACAGAAGTTGTGCTTATCCACAGAAGCATCGCAGGGGTCAGCAATCTTTTTCAACCGTGGGTCGGTCCACCGTCCCTCAGACCATGCGGTGGGCCGGACTATATTGGGGGGGGGGGGAATGAACGAATTCCTATGCCTCACAAATAACCCAGAGATGCATTTTAAATAAAAGGACACATTCTACTCATGTAAAAACACGCTGATTCCCGGACCATCCACGGGCCAGATTGAGAAGGTGATTGGGCCACATACAGCCCTCGGACCTTAGGTTGCCTACCTAAGGCAGCCCCAATGTGTTTCAGAATGTGCTCCCCTTCAGGATAATATATTTCCTAAAAATAAAAATCATTAAAATTATTGCAGGAGTCTACCCTTGCACACATTTTTGTAAACACTAAATGCAACAATTATTTACTTACTGGATTTCTTACCTGCCCTTTATCGTAAGACCCCAGGCAGATTCACATCTCTTCACATCTTGTTCATGAATAGATATAAAAAATCCTCTTTCCAATCTACCAAAGGCTTCTGAAAATGTTTTTGACAAGACTATATAACAAATAGTAATAGTAAAAACAAACGAATGAATGAAAATTTGAAAGCACCAGTGTGACCAAATTGTGCTATAGAGAATTAACGATCTGTAATATATTGACCTTGTCTTGGAAAGGCATACACTTTATTAGGAAGTATGCAGGATGGTAGGAGTTTCAGAACAGACAGAAGGTAGTATAACCTCTTCACGTAGGTGCATAGCTAACCTGTGGAAATGGCTGCCACAACTTAACAACGACTTGCAAAGCCTTTAAAGGGCTTTGACAGGTTAATGGAGGATAGGGCTACTCCTCATGGTGGCTATATGCTACATCCAGGTTCAGAGATAGCTGGAGAACAATAGTGGTAGAGGACCATTGTTGCCTACATGTTCTGCTTGTGGGCGTTTGCTTGGCCTCTGTGGGAAGCAGGATGCTGGACTCAGTGGGCCTTTCAAGTTTCCATATACGATGTTCTCAGAACAAGGGAACCCTCCATTTCATACACTGTGGATTGGTTCTTCCCTGTAGCTTAACTACTGTTGCCATTATTATTGCTGTGTGTTATATTCCAAGGGAAATCATTCAAAAATCTGTTTTTTTAAAGAAAATCAGTATTATACTGATCAGATGTAGCAACAAGGAAATTATTCTACCTGGCATTACTGCCAAAATAAAGAAAAGCAAAAAATAGCCTGTCCTAACTCTGCATAGAAGACTCTCGTGACCTATATATACTTCTAGGAAACCCTGTCGCCTCTTATCAGTCATTCTACTTGTTTATTGCTTTTTTACCTCACCCTTCCATCACAGAGCAGCTCAGAGCAGCCCACATTGTTTCCCCTTTTATTTTATCCTTACAACAACCCTGTGAAGTAGCTGAGGCTGAGAGATAATGGCTGGCCAAAGATCATCCAATGAGATTCATAGTTGAGTGGGATTTGAACCAGAGTCTCCTCAGTCCTGGTCTGGTACTATAACCATTCCACCACACTGATTTTATTAATATCATTAGGTCTAGCTCTTCATTTAACCCTGTACGTATGATTGTCAACACTCTGATCAGCTATCTTTGCCCCCAATTCCAGAAAAAGGTGGTTTCATAAGTTTCAAAACACTGTAGTTCTGGAAAGCACAGGTCTTCACAGGTCTGAGAACACACTATTCTTAGCCTTGCTTCGTCATTTATGGTCCTTCCCACCACTTTAAATATAATCTCAGAAGTGCCAGGTGGAAATGAAGCGATAAAAACCCCTTTCCCTCTTACCAATCAGCTGTGTTGCCTCTTTTCACTGCAGTGAACTGCTGTGGAGTGGTTTGAAAGGGCTATACAATGTGACTCTGCTTGTGCTTCTAATGTGCAAGTGTCAAGTGTCACATGAAATTCATAGCTTCTCAGGATTGTTCTTCAGAAAAGAAAGAAAAGCCCCAAACAGAAGGGGAAAAAAATATGAGAACAAATTGTTCACTTTTAAACCCAGATCCTCTCAACATTTCAACAACATCTTTTAGTGAGAGGAATTGGTGGAAGCTCAGCTCAAGCTTAAGCTTTTGTGTCATATAAGCAGCAATGCATAGTACCTGTCTATAGACCATTCCAGAGTTGTTGGGTTTTTTGTTTTGGCAGGTATTTTCTGTAACATGTCGTTGATGCAATAATAGTGCATTAGTGGTGGATTTATACTTGACTGTCCACACATTGTTCCACCCAGTGCTTTCTTTCTAAAAAAAAAAAAAAGTTTAGGGGTACTCTCATTTTCCTACTCATATTGAAATACGAGCTCAATGAGCCCAATCTTAGATTCACAAAATGTTTAGCAGTATGCCTACCTCTGCAACACACACCCCCTGAAAAAAAAGCACTGGTTCCACCTTTTTAGTTGTTCCGTGATGCTTCCCTAATGTTACCACATTAGTGCCCTCTGGAGGGTCACCCTTGTGCTGCAACACAACAGAAATGGGACACAAAATAAACTGGGAATATATAGTTACAGAATTTCAGCAGGAAGTTACAGGATGTGCACTGATGTGAAACAAATCAGTATGTGCACCCTGAAACTTTGGCAGGCATTAACCGTATTGAAAGTAGGATCATGCATAGCCTCTCTGATCCCATCATGATAACAAATCACCCTGAATGGTCTTTTAAAAGCATACCTGTGTATACACTACACATTTGAAGCATACAGTGGTACCTCGGGTTAAGTACTTAATTTGTTCTGGAGGTCCGTTCTTAACCTGAAACTGTTTTTAACCTGAAGCCCCACTTTAGCTAATGGGGCCTTCTGCTGCCGCTGCACCGCAGGAGCACGATTTCTGTTCTCATCCTGAAGTAAAGTTCTTAACCTGAAGCACTATTTCTGGGTTAGCAGAGTCTGTAACCTGAAGTGTATGTAACCTGAAGCGTATGTAACCCGAGGTACCACTGTATTTCCCCACCTCCAATAATTATGAACATGGTAGTTCACCCCTCACAGAGTTAGAATTCCCCAAAGCCCTTAACTAACTACAGTGCCCAGAATTTTTTGATAGAAAAATGTGCTCTAAAGGTATAGTTTGTACATAGCCCAAAGGGACCTTTTGAGACACACACAGTGTTGTTCTTCATCTGCAGTACTCTCTCCCAGTGGGTTACCTCGTAGCGTTCATAAGCAGGATTCCAAAGTATAACTGGTTTCCGTCAGTTACAAATTATTGAGCATATAGCATCTCTTGCTGTTGACACAAGTGCTTTATTTTGGAAAGTCAAGATGGTGCATTTAGAAGCTTAGAGTCAAAATGGCTCTGCTGTAAACAGTTGAATTTTATACTTTGTTTTGCCCATGTTTTCAGATCATCTGGAAAGTCTGTCTTGAGGGCAACCCAGGAGAAATAACAGGGCTAGCAAAATTAGATGATCATCACTCTAGCCATGACTCTGTTCCACTGTTTCACAGTGGATTGCCAATAGACCTTCAGCAGCCATGAACTACAGTTTGACGGTGGAATGGTCTCCCTTGGATGGTGGTGGACATTGGAAATTTTAAAGCAGAGGTTGGATGGCCATCTGTCATGGATGCTTTAGTTGAGATTCCTGCATTGCAGGGGGTTGAATCAGATGACCGTTGGGGTCCCTTCCAACTCTCTACAAGTCATGCAAATTCAAGATCCATTTTAATTCAGCTGGATCCAGCTTCTAGCCAGACCCTATGAAAAAGCCCTCTGTGTGTGTGTGTGTGTGTGTGTGTGTGTGTGTGTGTGTATTCATGTTCTAGCCTTGTTCTATCGCGCGCTCTCTCTCTCTCTCTCTCTCTCTCTCTCTCTCTCTCAAAATTCCAAATTCCAGCACTCTCTCAAAATTCCAAATGTGCTTGCAGGCCTCAAAAGGTTGGTGACCCCAGCCTATAGGCTTTGAATGTGCATTGAGCAAGCTATGGCAGCGAAAGAGCATGTAAGAGCTTTAGTGCAGTTTTGCCTGTTAGCGCAGGTTCTCCTGTTTCAGCCATATATAACCCAATCTTACGGGTTGTATAATATTTTGTTATGCACATGGAAATGATATTTTTAGCAAGTGCACAAAACCCATCTTTTCACATATTAATAACTGCACAAATGCTTGAAAACTGTTGACCACATGTGCATTGTTCTCATCGATTTGCACTGCAGAGCCCTGAGCTCTTCATGACTACACTAACAGTACCATCACCCTTGCTTTACGCGATGTGGGTGTTTGGAAGCGCAGGCACATGTGCAGTATGAGGTATGGCAAGTCATTAGCGTGGCCTTTCACTGCCTTTGTATCCAGATTACAAGAAGAAATGGAAAATATCCAGTCCTCCCCCTGGCTGAATAGAAGAGGTGACTGTTTACTGAAAAGCCCCCAGAATGAGCAGGCTTTAATCCCACCTCTTTTGATACCCCTTCAAGGAGCAATGCCAGAGTAGACAAAGAGTAAAGAGGGAGCCTGGAATAGGCTATTCAGTAACCAGTTGCAGAGCAGGGCTGGCAGCAAAAATCTTCTCCAGTGTTCACCTTTGTTATCTTTGCCTGGTTAAATATATCAAAAAATTTCAAAAAATGTTTGGTATATTTTCTTCTGCCCAGCCACACTGGAACTTTGTTTGTTTGTTTGTTTGTTTGTTTGTTTTTACCTAGAGCCACCAAGGTGCATGGTGCTTTACTGAATAAAAGAGGAAATATCCCTTCCCCGAGGAGCTTACAATATCACCTCCAGCCAACAGAGCAAGGGACTGGAAGTGGAAACAGTGGTAAATGGCAATAACAGAGCCGGCCCACCCATGAGGCGGGGTGCCCACCCCACCGCTTCTGACACCACTGGAATGCCCCCCCCCCTCACTGAGTTTTAGCAAGAGGGAAGTGTTTTGGTGTGCAGTGTTGACACTCATCTTCTCTGCAAGATGCTGTCTTCAGATGAAATGAAAAATTGCCTAGGGTGGGGAACTGCTATGTAAGAGGCCAGTTGGTTTACATCACAGAGAGAGTCTTGACATAGAAGGGAAACTTGGGATCCTCTTACAGCATAGCTTTCCTTTGAAGTATTTTTCAGGTCAATGTTAGGGTTACTGCAGGGCATGATAAATGACTGCGATTGAAGTCAAAGCGTGTGCGCACACGCACACAAACACACACAATCGCCAGTGTAAGGAATACAAGGCAGTACTAGGCCTCTGTCCTTCAGCTGTTTCATTTTGTGGCTGTACCAGTTCTCCTTGCCTTCTCCTCTGCTGACAATGATGAAGCCATATTTTCGGTGGCTTTCTGAAATGCTACCTGCCCTCTGCAAGCTGTTTGCTGTCTCAGCAGCTGTTTATTGATTAGTGGACTGATTTAGGCTCTTGGCCAGAAGCAGCCTCACTTGTCTGGCTGCTGGCTAAGATTGGCTCCTTGTTCCAAGACCCAGAAAAATCACACTTTTGTATTTTTGCATGCAAGTATCGTTTGGCATCGTGAGCTTAAGAAGCAGCACCTCTGATCGCAGCCTGACCCCACTGCAGTATTTCTTGGCTTTAACAGAGGAGCAGATAGCTGTCTCATGAGGAACCAATGAAGGCTTTCAAGTGTGGATTAATTTATGCAAATAATTAAAGTATTGAGTCATAGTTTATGTATACACGCAATTCTTTTCCACACATTTTGTAAGTCAAATGTGTTAACCAACCGAATACTAAAACCCAGCAAGAATGACAATGCTGTTTCCGTAGCTGCTGCTGCAGCAGCAGTAACAACAGCAAAAAACCTACCCACTCTCTCTTATTGCAATGACATTTTAGTTTTATCTTAACCCTTCCCATAGGTTATTGGGGGGGGAATGAAGGGATTTACATCCAAATACATAGACTCATTTATAAGTGATAGCTACCAGACACCAGGCAAGAGAAAAGCATGATGACACTATGGTACAGATTGCAGCCTTATGCTGAAACTGCAGGTGCTGGAATGACTCACCATGTTCAGATTCGGGGCACACCTAGGCTGAGACTCGTTTCATTCATTGCAAGCACAGATGACACCAAGGAAAAGCTGTTTGTGTGAAGCAGCACCCACATGTTCCAGGCATGCCTCAAGAATGTTCACATAGAAGGAGGACCGGCCAGCTTGGCTAATGCCAACCTATGTGGCTGTTGCTTCACGCAAATGGCTTACCTTTCAGAGCAGTGCGGTACGATGCCCATCCCTACAGCAGCAACTACAGCAGAAACATACAGATCAGGCCTGAGAGAGCTTTTAGATTTTTGCCATGCTAGTTCAGAGCCCCCAGCACCCAGTGTGGAATACTAGGAGAAATGGGGCAATGTCCCCACCAACTTCACACCTGTGAGGCTTCTGCAGGGCTATCCTCCTCTGCCACTGCCTTCCCTTGCTCTGAGAAAGGACCTTAAAGTGACTCTACATTTTTACCTGAGTTTAAAGAGAATATCTAGTCATCACAGGCAGCGCAGCCCTTCAGGCAATCTCCCAGCCACCTCATCACAGTGTATTGCTCTGA